>NW_025422126.1:0-2400000 GCF_011764305.1 Mustela putorius furo
TCACATTTAATGCAATTCCTATCAAAGTAACCATCCATCTTTTTCAAAGAAATGGAACAAATAATTCTAAAATTTATAGGAACACAGAAAGACCGCGAATAGCCAAAGGGATATTGAAAAGAAAGCCAACGTTGGTGGCATCACAATTCCGGACTTCAAGCTTATTACAAAGCTGTCATCATCAAGACATCAGGTACTTGGCACAAAAAACAGACACATAGATCAATGGAACAGAATAGAGAGCCCAGAAAATAGACCCTCAACTCTACCAGTCAACTAAATCTTCGACGACAAAGCAGGAAAGAATGTCCAATGGATTCCAAAAAGGACAGCCTTTTCAATAAATGGTGCTGCTGGGAAAATTGGACAGCACCACAATGCAGAAAAATGAAAAAATTGGACCATTTTCCTTACCACACCACACAACAAAAATAGACTCAAAATGGCATGAAGACCTCAATGTGAGGAAAGGAATCCATCAAAATTCCTTGAGGAGAGAACACGGGCAGCAACCTCTTCGACCTCTGCCGCAGCAACATCTTCCTAGGAACAACAAAACGCAAAAGGCAAGGGAAGCAAGGGAAAAAATGAACTACTGGGATTTCATCAAGATCAAAAGCTTTTGCACAGCAAAGGAAACAGTTAACAAAATCAAAAAAGACAACTGACAGAATGGGAGAAGATATTTGCAAACGACTACAAATCAGATAAAGGACTAGTGTCCAGAATCTATAAAGAACTTTAGCAAACTCAACACCCAAAGAACAAATAATCCAATCAAGAAATGGGCAGAGGGCAGAGGAAATGAACAGACATTTCTGCAAAGAAGAACATCCAGTGGCGATGGCAACAGGGACACATGAAAAAGTGCACTCCAATATCACTCGGCATCAGGGAAATACCAATCAAAACCACAATGAGATATCACCTCAACACCAGTCAGAATGGCTAAAATCAACAAGTCAGGAAATGACAGATGCTGCGCAGATGCAGAGAAAGGGGAACCCTCCTACAGACTGTTGGTGGGAATGCAAGCTGGTGCCAGCCACTCTGGAAAACAAGCATGGAGGTTCCTCAAAATGTGTGAAAAATAGAACTGCCCTATGACCCAGCAATTGCACTATTGGGTATTTACCCTAAAGATACAAACGTAGTGATCCAAAGGGGCACATGCACCCGAATGTTTATAGCAAGCACTGTCCACAATAGCCAAACTATGGAAAGAAACCTAGATGTCCATCAAGCAGATTGAATGGATCAAGAAAGATGTGGTATATATACACAATGGAATACTATTGCAGCCATCAAAAGAAATGAAATCTTGCCACTGGCTTGCGAGCAACATGGATGGATGGAACTAGAGCGTATCATGGTGATTGGGGGTGAAAGAAGTCAAGGCAGAGAAAAGACAAACTATCATAGTGGATCGTCCCTGAATATGAGGAAGTGGTGAATGGCAACACTTACTAAGCTGTGAGAAAGTCAGAAGCCTCATCTTGCCCCTCGTGAAAATACTCTCCACCACCCAGCCTATCCCCATAAGAGAGGTCAGAAGAAGGATGTGGAAAACTTTGAGATATTGTAGTGTCAGCTCCACAGGTAAGTGAAATAGAAATTAATGAGAGATGGAAGCTGGTTACAAAGGCAGGTATTCATTTAGTTAGTGGACTTCAACAACAAGTAATTTATGGAAGATTTCTGCTTCCTCAAAGGAAAGGAACTCTGGCCATGTTTCCCAAACAACCCAGTTGGATTCCATTAACCACCTTCCCAGTTATTCTACAATGACCAGACATTAGAAAAAGTGCACATCACTTTACATAGAAATTCGTCAACTAATATGCTAAAAATTCCCTCAATTTATTAGACAGGTCAGTACAA
Organism: Mustela putorius furo; assembly: GCF_011764305.1. NCBI lineage: Eukaryota > Metazoa > Chordata > Mammalia > Carnivora > Mustelidae > Mustela > Mustela putorius. Next base: position 1,882 of record NW_025422126.1, read on the forward strand.
TAAAAGTAGTGTGTTGGTGAAATATATGAATTTTAACCCCATCTTTGTAATTCCTAAACGTATACATGTAGAAAACTTATGTAACTCCCTTTAAAAAATAGATGACTTATTCTTTTTAATACAGATAAAAGTACTATCACAAGAGATAGAGTTCAGAAACCAAATACTGAAATACACATGAAGCCATTCAATTTTATGATAAAAGAAACAGATTATGAACAAAAATGGCAATTTCCAGGGATCTTGGCTAGCTTAGTTTGCAGAGTTTGTGACTTTTGATCTTGGCGACATGAGTTCAAGCCCCAGATCAAGATAGAGCGCACTTTAAAAAAAAAAAAGATATTTTCAATAAAAATTCCTGACTCAATAGATGTATGTGGGGATAGAAGAGAAACACACCTTGTTCCCTAAATCATGTAACACACAAAAACAGTCTTAGAAAAATACTAGAGCTAAATATGCAATACAAAACACACATCTTCTTTGGTATTTGGTGTAGGCAAAATTTGAAAACAGGACACAAAAATGCTACTCATTATAAAAAAAAAGGATTAAATGTTACAGTTAAGTTTTATTTGAAAGACACTGCTAAAAGTGAAAAGACAAGCCACAGATGAAGAGATAATATTTGCAAAGCATAAAGTCAATAAAAAATTCTTATCAAATATATGAAATACTCCCACTATAACAATAAAAGGGTGTGAAGGGACTGATTACTTATACATGTCACCAAAGAAGAATAAAAAAATACCAATAAACATGTAAGGAGGCACCAACTTTTCTAGTCATTAGGAAAATAAATGGAAATTGCATCTCTCATGACATAGCAGTGTAAATCAAACTAAATAACTCAAATGAAAAAGACTAGAAATACCAAGTATTGGCAAAAATATGGAACAACTGCTGGTATGATTATAGAGTTGAATTATTTTGGGCTTTTCTTGTAATGATGAATATGTACATGGCCATGAGTTCCATTCCTAACAAAAACATGCACCTATTTTTACCAGAACATATCAACAAGAATGTTTATTGCAGGGCGGCTGGGTGGCTCAGTGGGTTAAACCACTGCCTTCAGCTCAGGTCATGATCTCAGGGTCCTGGGATCGAGTCCCACATCAGGCTCTCTGCTCAGCAGGAAGCCTCCTTCCCCCTCTCTCTCTCTGCCTGCCTCTCTGCCTACTTGTGATCTCTCTGTCAAATAAATAAATAAAATCTTTAAAAAAAAAAAGAATGTTTATTGCAACATGCTTGTAATATATTAGTTTACAAAACCCATAAAATACTTAAATGTCCATTAATATTAAAATTGGGTAAATAAAATCTGGTACCTTCCCACAATGAAATTCTAGATAACAATGAGAATAAAAATAATGTTGTTACAAATAGCCATGTTTAGAGGTAAAGAGTTGTTTTGTTTGAAGAAGAATTATTTCATTTTATCTATTTCACAATACTATAAAAATCTATTTAAATGTGGAAATTCTCCAATTTCATTGAAACTATTGATATTAAAGGCAGTTTATATTTACAGTTATGTCTCCAGTGTCTAGCAAAACATCTAGTACATAAAAGATAATAATGTTTTAAATAAACAACATGGATAAATAGACAAACAAATAAATAATATTTTATACATAAATTTTATAAATTAGTAAATTGTAACCTATATAGTATTACTCGGAACACATAAAAGAAAATACTACAGGAAAAATACAGGACATCTCTAAGACTATTAGGAAAGATAAATAATTACCATGATAGAGAAGGAAAACAAAGAAAATTCAATGAAAATGGGAAAAAAATAAGATGACAAAGGTGAAACAGATTTTTTTTCAGTAAATATAAATTATATAAACTATCCATTAATTTAAACATCATTCAAATTAATTTTTTAAATTATATATGCAGTACAAAGAGTATATCAGAATGAAAAACATACACAAATGTTTTAAAAACTGTACATACACATAGGTCATGCACACACACACACTCACACACACACACACACACACACACACACACACACTTTATTTTAGGTAAGCAGGATACCAAAGAATTGGGGAGAATATATTAATATCAGAAAAATAGAAGTCATAGTAAAACACTTAGGTCAAAATCACTTTGGGGATTTTGACCTAAGTATTTCAAATTAAAACCACATTGAGATACCACCTTACACCAGTTAGAATGGCCAAAATTAGTAAGACAGGAAACTATGTGTGTTGGAGAGGATGTGGAGAAAGGGGAACCCTCTTACACTATTGGTGGGAATGCAAGTTGGTGCAGCCACTTTGGAGAACAGTGTGGAGATTCCTCAGGAAATTAAAAAGAGAGCTTCCCTATGACCCTGCCATTACACTCCTGGGTATTTACCCCCAGAGATACAGATGTCGTGAAAAGAAGGGCTGTCTGTACCCCAATGTTTATAGCAGCAATGGCCACGGTCGCCACACTGTGGAAAGAACCAAGATGCCCTTCAATGGACGAATGGATAAGGAAGATATGGTCCATATACACTATGGAGTATTATGCCTCCATCAGAAAGGATGAATACCCGACTTTGTAGCAACATTGACGGGACTGGAAGAGATAATGCTGAGTGAAATAAGTCAAGCAGAGAGTGCCAATTATCATATGGTTTCACTTATTTGTGGAGCATAACAAATAACATGGAGGACATGGGGAGAAGGAGAGGAAAAAGGAGTTGGGGGAAATTGGAAGAGGAGGTGAACCATGAGAGACTATGGATTCTGAAAAACAATCTGAGGGTTTTGAAGGGGCAGGGGGTGGGAGGTTGGTGGAGCCAGGTGGTGGGTATTATGGAGGGCAAGGATTGCATGGAGCACTGGGTGTGCTGCAAAAACAATGAATACTGTACCCTGAAAAGAAATTTTAAAAAATCACTTTGGGGAAATAAAAATCTTGATAGTGGAGTCAAGATGGCGGAGAAGTAGCAGGCTGAGACTGCTTCAGCTAGCCGGAGATCAGCTAGATAGCTTATCTAAAGATTGCAAACACCTGAAAATCCATCGGCAGATCGAAGAGAAGAAGAACAGCAATTCTGGAAACAGAAAATCAACCACTTTCTGAAAGGTAGGACCGGCGGAGAAGTGAATCCAAAGCGACGGGAAGATAGACCCCGGGGGGAGGGGCCGGCTCCCGGCAAGCGGCGGAGCAACCGCGCACAAAATCAGGACTTTTAAAAGTCTGTTCCGCTGAGGGACATCGCTCCAGAGGCTAAACCGGGGCGAAGCCCACGCGGGGTCAGCGTGGCCTCAGGTCCCGCAGGGTCACAGAAGGATCGGGGGTGTCTGAGTGTCGCAGAGCTTGCGGGTATTGGAACGGGAAAGCCGGCTACAGAGACAGAGCCGACAGTAAGCTCGCAGCTCCGTGTTACCTTGAACCGGTCGCAGGCTCGGTGAGCTCGGAGCGCGGCCGGAGGTCAGGCAGACGGGAGTAACTGGGCGCTGTTCTCTGAGGGCGCACTGAGGAGTGGGGCCCTGGGCTCTCGGCTCCTCCGGGCCGGAGACCAGGAGGCCGCCATTTGTATTCCCGTCCTCTGGAACTCTACGGAAAGCGCTCAGGGAACAAAAGCTCCTGAAAGCAAACCCGAGCGGATTACTCACCCCGGGCCCCGGGTAAGGGCGGTGTAATTCCGCCTGGGGCAAAGACACTTGAGAATCACTACAACAGGCCCCTCCCCCAGAAGATCAACAAGAAATCCAGCCGAGACCAAGTTCACCTACCAAGGAGTGCGGTTTCAATACCAAGGAGAGCAGCAGAATTCCAGAGGAGGAGAAAGCCAAGCACGGAACTCATGGCTTTTTTCCTGTGATTTTTTTTAGTCTTGCAGTTAATTTAATTTTTTCTTTTTCATTTTTTTTTCATTTTTTTTTTTTTTTTTTTTCTCGCCTTCGGGTAAAATTTTTTTTTTTCTGTTACCTTTTCTTTTTTTTACGATTTTTTACTAGTTTATCTAATATATATATATATATATATTTTTTTTTACATTTTTCTTAGGTGTTTTCTTTTTTTAAAATTCTTTTCTTTTTTTTTCTTTTTTTTTTTTTTTTTTTTTTTTTTTTTTTCTTTTCTCTCTTCCTTTTTGAACCTCTTTTTATCCCCTTTCTCTCCCCACTCACGATTTTGGATCTCTTCTAATTTGGTTTAAAGCATATTTTCCTGGGGTTGTTGCCACCCTTTTAGTATTTTACTTGCCCCTTCATTTACTCTTATCTGGACAAAATGACAAGACGTAAAAATTCAACACAAAAAAAGAACAAGAGGCAGTACCGAAGGCTAGGGACCTAATCAATACAGACATCGGTAATATGTCAGATCTAGAGTTCAGAATGACAATTCTCAAGGTTCTAGCCGGGCTCGAAAAAGGCATGGAAGATATTAGAGAAAACCCTCTCGAGAGATATAAAAGCCCTTTCTGGAGAAATAAAAGAACTAAAATCTAACCAAGTTGAAATCAAAAAAGCTATTAATGAGGTGCAATCAAAAATGGAGGCTCTCACTGCTAGGATAAATGAGGCAGAAGAAAGAATTAGTGATATAGAAGACCAAATGACAGAGAATAAAGAAGCTGAGCAAAAGAGGGACAAACAGCTACTGGACCACGAGGGGAGAATTCGAGAGATAAGTGACACCATAAGACGAAACAACATTAGAATAATTGGGATTCCAGAAGAAGAAGAAAAGTGAGAGGGGAGCAGAAGGTATACTGGAGAGAATTATTGGGGAGAATTTCCCCAATATGGCAAAGGGAACGAGCATCAAAATTCAGGAGGTTCAGAGAATGCCCCTCAAAATCAATAAGAATAGGCCCACACCCCGTCACCTAATAGTAAAATTTACAAGTCTCAATGACAAAGAGAAATCCTGAAAGCAGCCCGGGAAAAGAAGTCTGTAACATACAATGGTAAAAATATTAGATTGGCAGCTGACTTATCCACAGAGACCTGGCAGGCCAGAAAGAGCTGGCATGATATTTTCAGAGCACTAAACGAGAAAAACATGCAGCCAAGAATACTATATCCAGCTAGGCTATCATTGAAAATAGAAGGAGAGATTAAAAGCTTCCAGGACAAACAACAACTGAAAGAATTTGCAAATACCAAACCAGCTCTACAGGAAATATTGAAAGGGGTCCTCTAAGCAAAGAGAGAGCCTACAAGTGGTAGATCAGAAAGGAACAGAGACCATATACAGTAACAGTCACCTTACAGGCAATACAATGGCACTAAATTCATATCTCTCAATAGTTACCCTGAATGTGAATGGGCTAAATGCCCCTGTCAAAAGACACAGGGTATCAGAATGGATAAAAAAACAAAACCCATCTATATGTTGCCTCCAAGAAACACATTTTAAGCCCGAAGACACCTCCAGATTTAAAGTGAGGGGGTGGAAAAGAATTTACCATGCTAATGGACATCAGAAGAAAGCAGGAGTGGCAATCCTTATATCAGATCAATTAGATTTTAAGCCAAAGACTATAATAAGAGATGAGGAAGGACACTATATCATACTCAAAGGGTCTGTCCAACAAGAAGATTTAACAATTTTAAATATCTATGCCCCCAATGTGGGAGCAGCCAACTATATAAACCAATTAATAACAAAATCAAAGAAACACATCAACAATAATACAATGATAGTAGGGGACTTTAACACTCCCCTCACTGAAATGGACAGGTCATCCAAGCAAAAGATCAGCAAGGATATAAAGGCCTTAAATGACACACTGGACCAGATGGACATCACAGATATATTCAGAATATTTCATCCCAAAGCAACAGAATACACATTCTTCTCTAGTGCACATGGAACATTCTCCAGAATAGATCACACATCCTCGGTCCTAAATCAGGACTCAAACCGGTATCAAAAGATTGGGATCATTCCCTGCATATTTTTCAGACCACAATGCTCTAAAGCTAGAACTCAACCACAAAAGGAAGTTTGGAAAGAACCCAAATACATGGAGACTAAACAGTATCCTTCTAAAGAATGAATGGGTCAACCGGGAAATTAAAGAAGAATTGAAAAAAATCATGGAAACAAATGATAATGAAAACACAACGGTTCAAAATCTGTGGGACACAACAAAGGCAGTCCTGAGAGGAAAATATATAGCGGTACAAGCCTTTCTCAAGAAACAAGAAAGGTCTCAGGTACACAACCTAACCCTACACCTAAAGGAGCTGGAGAAAGAACAAGAAAGAAACCCTAAGCCCAGCAGGAGAAGAGAAATCATAAAGATCAGAGCAGAAATCAATGAAATAGAAACCAAAAAAACAATAGAACAAATCAACGAAACTAGGAGCTGGTTCTTTGAAAGAATTAATAAAATTGATAAACCCCTGGCCCGACTTATCAAAAAGAAAAGAGAAAGGACCCAAATAAATAAAATCATGAATGAAAGAGGAGAGATCACAACTAACACCAAAGAAATACAAACTATTATAAGAACATACTATGAGCAACTCTACGGCAATAAATTTGACAATCTGGAAGAAATGGATGCATTCCTAGAAACATATAAACTACCACAACTGAACCAGGAAGAAATAGAAAGCCTGAACAGACCCATAACCAGTAAGGAGATTGAAACAGTCATTAAAAATCTCCAACAAACAAAAGCCCAGGGCCAGACGGCTTTCCGGGGGAATTCTACCAAACATTTAAAGAAGAACTAATTCCTATTCTCCTGAAACTGTTCCAAAAAATAGAAATGGAAGGAAAACTTCCAAACTCATTTTATGAGGCCAGCATCACCTTGATCCCAAAACCAGACAAGGATCCCCCCAAAAAAGAGAGCTATAGACCGATATCCTTGATGAACACAGATGCGAAAATACTCAACAAAATACTAGCCAATAGGATTCAACAGTACATTAAAAAGATTATTCACCACGACCAAGTGGGATTTATTCCAGGGCTGCAAGGTTGGTTCAACATCCGCAAATCAGTCAATGTGATACAACACATCAATAAAAGACAAGAACCAAAACCATATGATACTCTCAATAGATGCTGAAAAAGCATTTGACAAAGTACAACATCCCTTCCTGATCAAAACTCTTCAAAGTGTAGGGATAGAGGGCACATACCTCAATATCATCAAAGCCATCTATGAAAAACCCACCGCAAATATCATTCTCAATGGAGAAAAACTGAAAGCTTTTCCGCTAAGGTCAGGAACACGGCAGGGATGTCCATTATCACCACTGCTATTCAACATCGTACTAGAGGTCCTAGCCTCAGCAATCAGACAACAAAAGGAAATTAAAGGCATCCAAATCGGCAAAGAAGAAGTCAAATTATCACTCTTCGCAGATGATATGATACTATATGTGGAAAACCCAAAAGACTGCACTCCAAAACTGCTAGAACTTATACAGGAATTCAGTAAAGTGTCAGGATATAAAATCAATGCACAGAAATCAGTTGCATTTCTCTACACCAACAGCAAGACAGAAGAAAGAGATATTAAGGAGTCAATCCCATTTACAATTGCATCCAAAACCATAAGATACCTAGGAATAAACCTAACCAAAGAGACACAGAATCTATACTCAGAAAACTATAAAGTACTCATGAAAGAAATTGAGGAAGACACAAAGAAATGGAAAAATGTTCCATGCTCCTGGATTGGAAGAATAAATATTGTGAAAATGTCTATGCTACCTAAAGCAATCTACACATTTAATGCAATTCCTATCAAAGTACCATCCATCTTTTTCAAAGAAATGGAACAAATAATTCTAAAATTTATATGGAACCAGAAAAGACCTCGAATAGCCAAAGGGATATTGAAAAAGAAAGCCAACGTTGGTGGCATCACAATTCCGGACTTCAAGCTCTATTACAAAGCTGTCATCATCAAGACAGCATGGTACTGGCACAAAAACAGACACATAGATCAATGGAACAGAATAGAGAGCCCAGAAATAGACCCTCAAATCTATGGTCAACTAATCTTCTTCGACAAAGCAGGAAAGAATGTCCAATGGAAAAAAAGACAGCCTTTTCAATAAATGGTGCTGGGAAATTGGACAGCCACATGCAGAAAAATGAAATTGGACCATTTCCTTACACCACACACAAAAATAGACTCAAAATGGATGAAGGACCTCAATGTACGAAAGGAATCCATCAAAATCCTTGAGGAGAACACGGGCAGCAACCTCTTCGACCTCTGCCGCAGCAACATCTTCCTAGGAACAACGCAAAAGGCAAGGGAAGCAAGGGCAAAAATGAACTATTGGGATTTCATCAAGATCAAAAGCTTTTGCACAGCAAAGGAAACAGTTAACAAAATCAAAAGACAACTGACAGAATGGGAGAAGATATTTGCAAACGACATATCAGATAAAGGACTAGTGTCCAGAATCTATAAAAGAACTTAGCAAACTCAACACCCAAAGAACAAATAATCCAATCAAGAAATGGGCAGAAGACATGAACAGACATTTCTGCAAAGAAGACATCCAGATGGGCCAACAGACACATGAAAAAGTGCTCCATATCACTCGGCATCAGGGAAATACAAATCAAAACCACAATGAGATATCACCTCACACCAGTCAGAATGGCTAAAATCAACAAGTCAGGAAATGACAGATGCTGGCGAGGATGCGGAGAAAGGGGAACCCTCCTACACTGTTGGTGGGAATGCAAGCTGGTGCAGCCACTCTGGAAAACAGCATGGAGGTTCCTCAAAATGTTGAAAAATAGAACTGCCCTATGACCCAGCAATTGCACTATTGGGTATTTACCCTAAAGATACAAATGTAGTGATCCAAAGGGACACATGCACCCGAATGTATTATAGCCAACTATGGAAAGCAATGTCCACAATAGCAAGAAACTGTGGAAAGAAACCTAGATGAGCGTAGCATAAGCTTAGCGACAACTATTTCTTTATACTCCAAGCCATAAAAAAAATTAAATTCACTTTCTCACTTTATTAATACAAAGGGAAAGTTTGTATTAATGAGGGTCAAAATGGACTTCTCAGATTCACATTTAAATCATATGGTAGCTTATTAATTGGACCTGCAATTTTCTACTTATTTAATATAAAAGGTTTATTTGAAATTTAAATTTTTGCTTTGGAATTTCAAGTACTGTGTTCATTATCTTGTATAAAAGTATAAGATATGACCTTTGCAATATAAAAATGGTTTCTTTTTGAAGGCCAGAATTGCCAAAAAGCTTTTATCTTTAGACTTGTTGAATTCACAATTTATATTTATAGTTAACATTATATTTTCTGAGTTTTATTACATATAATATAATTAAGAGAAATATAAATTTCAAACAATATATATGCATACACAATTATAGTTGCAATAAAAATTTTGTAAAACATTTAATAAGTTGTTATAATTTAACATAAGCTAGTCAATAAGGATCACTATTCTTTTCCTTTCTCTTTCATGCATTGAACAGTCTCTCTGAGCTGTGGTGTTCAGTCATTGGTTTATACATTTGTACTGTAAATAGCAGGTGTACAATACAATATCACAGATTGGGACTTAGAGGCTCATAACCAGAGTGGGCAGTATTAGTTTTGTGTCTTGATTTCTGCATGGAAAGAACTACTTGGTTTGGAGAAAAAGATAGTTTTTTTTTTGTTTGTTTGTTTGTTTGTTTTTGTTTTAATCCAGGTATGTTTCCTTAGCTCTATTGCATTTTAACACTACATCCATGTATAAGAAGCAGGGAGAGAAATTAAGAAAAAACTAAGTACCACTAAATTAAAAACTGAAAATATTTTTCTTGGATTAGAAATGCACTTTTTTGAAGGATTATTTTTTAATTTTTTTTTTAAAGATTTTATTTATTTATTTGACAGAGATCACAAGCAGGCAGAGAGGCAGGCAGAGAGAGAGGAGGAAGCAGGCTCCCTGCTGAGCAGAGAGCCCGATGTGGGGCTCGATCCCAGGACTCTGAGATCATGACCTGAGCCGAAGGCAGCAGCTTAACCCACTGAGCCACCCAGGCGCCCCTGAAGGATTATTTTTTAAAAAGACACTAGATAAACATTCTCTTTATACTCCTCAATTTCCTTTTTATCTGCATAGCTGTTATCACGAAAACTGGCTTTATGCTTACACAATAATTTAGGTCTCATCTTCAATGTATTTGCAAAACTCTCCAAGATCTAAGTTAAAGATCAACATGTTAGCCACAAACTTTAGCAGTTTTCTTCTTCAGAACAAATTTAAAATAATTTTGAGGCATCAGAATTCAATTTCTTCTACAAAGAAGTTTGATTTATATTATGCTAACATGTAGACAGGGTTACTGAAATAGTAATATTAACACATGACTAGCACCAAGCTAATAAAATACAATTTTAATATTACCTGCTCTCTATCCTCATTCCTCACTGCTATAGATAAGAAAACATGTTTTTGCTTTAGACCGTCTTCAATTCTTTACACCCATGTTTTTCTTTTCATATGAGTATTGTTTTCTCCATGTTGTTTTAGCTACCCAAAGTCAAGGAAATAAAGTCACAGCTCAGTATCTATGGAAAATAATCAAGACAATTACACAATGATTTGGAGGACCACCAGGGAAGGACAGGAAAGAAGCAAGAGGAATCTGGTCATTGATCTAATGGTGGAGAACAATTTTCTAACTATACTCTCTTTCTTCCTTGTCATGGGAGTGATTCATTTCCAACTTCCACCACTACTGAATAAGGATTCCCAGTTAGACAGAGAAATAATACAGATGATCATAATCATAATAACGTTATACTGAAGTTTAATGCCATATTTGGATGCACACGTTTAAGGAGAACACCCAATGCCACACAATACTTCTGCCTTCAGGTTGTGTGAATGAAATTAAAGCTTTAATTCTGGAAAAAAAAATAATAAGTGATTGATACATACCCAAAGCTCCTCTCCACTGTATCTTACTGCCTACCAAAAAGAGAAAGAAAAGGGAAATCCTGCCACTATCCCCTCTTTTGCACATCTTTATACACCTTTAATACCTTGCTTCCTGGATAGCGAGCGTAAGCTGAATGCAGTCTGGTCCAGGTATTTAGGATCTCATTCAAGGAAAATCTCAATCCAAGAATAAATGTGTAGGTGCAGAGCCAACCTCCAAAACTTCCCTGATATTTGTATTATTGCACTGAGCCTTTAAGGGAAAATTTGTGTCATGTGCCCCAAGGGAACATTCCAGAGTACTGGAGACTCTCCACAGGGGTTGGTGTAGGGATCCTGATAACCTCAACTGGGAGGAGGAAAAAAGCAAGAAATCTCCATTCTTAGTGCCCAAATATGGATATATGAATAAGTGAAAAATCTCACGTGTGTGTTTGTGTGTTAATGTGTGTACGGGAGGTTAGAGAATGAAATTGAACACCGGTTGTTTTTAATTAAAACTAGGAATTAATATTTATCACAAATTTATATTTCCTTTTTTCCCACTGCACTGGGGAGAAAAAGATCAAAAGCTCTTCAGCAGAGAATTTCTTTGATTCACACACTGATTAATTTTCTAATTTCTTCTTTAATTCAGGTATTGTCTCATCTCTTCATTCGATTACTGTTTATTGACAACCTTCTAGTCACCAAGCTATGCAAGGAAATATGAAGGCATGACCCTTGGTTTAAAAGCTTAGGTTTAAGGGAGGAAAATGGTGACTATTAATGGCAATCTAAAAAAAAAAAAAAAAAAAAAAAAAAGTCATGAAACGTTTAGGCTTATTATAGCTACATAACAAATTAGATCAATATATATCTCAACATTTTAGTGATTCTGGTGCCCCCTCACCAGGGTGTTCCTTGGTAAATGTTGTGCCTTATAGGCTTGCCCATAGAACACAATTCCCTGGTTACAACAGGCTTTACATAATAGATCAACTACAGCATGCCCACCTCCTTTACCTTGTCATTGTTTTCTTTGCCTGCTGCCAGGGCATCTCAGACATTTCCACATTCTCCAGGTTTCAAAAATGCACTTTGTGTGTGAGTTTGTTTTATCTATCAGAATTCCTAATAGTGCCTACAGAAAGCCCCCCCTAGTCAATGATTCTTGTTTATCCTCTATGTTCTTCTCTCTTACCTTCTGGTCTCCTTGATCAATTACCCTTAAATTCCAATGCCCTGTTTCCTGTAAATACACACTATCTTTCTCTTGCAACTCATTCATAATGTAATCATATTGAGATTTAACCTTAGTTACCAGAGTGTTAACCTGGAGAGTACGATGACCATATTCTTGTATGAGCGAGACCTCTTCATTGACTTCCTCCATTAGGAACCATTAACTCTTACAAGTAAAGGGTAGACCATACTATGAGGGTTCAGAGTTATGCAGAGCCAAATCTTTGGAGGGGATCCTTCCAGATATCCACATGCAATGGTTTAGGATCCTACGTTTTCTGAACCAGGAAGAAGCCCTTAATATAACAGATCTGTCTTGCTAAGTTTTAAATGACAATTGGGTATTTTTGTGTTTTTTTAAATTTTTTATTTTTTTAATTAACATATAATATATTATTGCCCCCTGGAGTACAGGTCTGTGAATTGCCATGTTTACACACTTCACAGCACTCAGCATAGCACAGATGGTGCTCCCCTATGTCCATAACCCCACCACCCTCTCCCTAGCCCCCTCCTCCTAGCAACTCTCAGTTTGTTTTGTGAGATTAAAAGTTTCTTATGGTTTGTCTCCCTCCCGATCCCATCTTGTTTCATTTCATCCTTTCCTACCCCTCAAGCCCCCCACATTGCCTCTCAACTTCCTCATATCAGGGAGATCATATGATAATTGCCTTTTTCTGATTGACCTATTTCGCTCAGCATAATATCCTCTATTCCATCTACGTCATCACAAATGGTAAGATTTCATTTATTTGATGACTGCATAGTATTCCATTAGTATATATATACCACTTCTTCTTTATCCATTCATCTGTTGATGGACATCTAGGTTCTTTCCATAGTTCGGCTATTATGGACATTGCTGCTATAAATATTCAGGTGCACGAGCCCCTTCTGATCACTACATTTGCATCTTTAGGGTAAATACCCAGTAGTGTGATTGCTGGGTTGTAGGGTAGCTGTATTATCAACTTTTTGAGAAACCTCTATGCTGTTTTCCAGAGTGGTTACACCAGCTTGCATTTCCACGAACAGGGTAGGAGGGTTCCCCTTACTGGCCAAGTCAGCCATTCTGACTGGTGTGAGGTAGTATCTCATTGTGCTTTTCATTTGTATTTCCCTGATGCCGAGTGATGTGGAGCACTTTTTCATGTGTCTGTTGGCCATCTAAATGTCTTCTTTGCAGAAATGTCTGTTCATGTTCTCTGCCCATTTCTTGATTGGATTATTTGGTTTTGGGGTGTTGAGCTTGATAAGTTCTTTATAGATTTTGGATACTAGCCCTTATCTGATATGTTATTTGCAAATATTTTCTCCCATTCTGTCAGTTGTCTTTTGTTTTGCTAACTGTTTCTTTTGTTGTGCAAAAGCTCTTGATCTTAATGAAGTCTCAATAGTTCATTTTTGCCCTTACTTTCATTGCCAATGGTGATGTTTCTAGAAAAAAGTTGCTGTGGCTGAGGTCAAAGAGGTTGTTGTCTGTGTTCTCCTTAAGGATTTTCATGGATTCCTTTCTCACATTGAAGTTTTTCATCCATATGGAGTCTATTTTTGTGTATGGTGTAAGGAAATGGTCCAGTTTCATTTTTTGGCATATGGCTGTCCAATTTTCCCAACACCATTTGTTGAAGAGGCTGTCTTTTTTCCATTGGACATTCTTTCCTGCTTTGTTGAAGAGTAGTTGACCATAGAGTTGAAGGTCTATTTCTGGGCTTTCTATTCTGTTCCATTGATCTATGTGTCTGTTTTTGTGCCAATACCATATTGAATGACAAATGGGTTTTGCAACTCAATTTTCAAAGTTAAATTTACTCTTCAGCTGTGTTCTTTTTAAATCAGGCTATGAGTCTCTGCAATCTCTTTGAAATCTATCACACTTAAATTTAATGTTGGTTAATAGCCTTTGTTTTCTCATTATTACTTAGCATGGTCTCAGTACAACATAGTAATAACCAGTAAACTCCCTGGTTCTAGCCATTGTTCTCCTCTCCCAACCCCCACCATTTCTTTCAAATACTGGACAGGGCATGAATCTCCATAGAGACATTCTCCCACTGCACCACTGGTGAACTCTTCAGCAAGTACACCATCACCTTGTGCTAAGAAATAACTGTGCCCCATTCTTTTCTCAGAAGGGAGATCTTCTTGCCACTGTGAAGAGGGAGATCAATTTCAGAATATTTCTAACCACCAGTTTTCTTGAATCATTCAATGGCTATATACTTCTCAGAAAGAGACTATAAGATAAGATTAGACATTGAATAGATGTATTAGGGAAAACAGCTATGAGGTATGAAGCTCAGGGAAGCAAGAGAAGATGAAGAGAGGTTTTTAGCCTTAGATACAGTTCTGACACTTATGGAAAGAGAGCAGTAAGGAAGGATTGCACAAGCCCCTAGTGCAACTCTGAGAATGCCTCAGCCAGGCTGGTAAAGAATCTTTGAGCAAAGCTGAACCATTAAAGGCATCCCATTTTTGGTCAGGAAAGGCCCAGCTCAAGTTCCCCTGCTGTGTTCTGTGATTATCTGGGAACACCCAAGGGAAGCATGATCTACGTGTGAGTATCATGGCACACCCAAAGGCCCAGCAAGTGAGGCCATCAGTCAGTGGAGCTCCATGTCAGCTTCTCTGGAAGTATTGTGTGAAAGGGACAAACCCATGACCTCCACACTAATTATAATGAAATCCGAGACAATTCCAGATTGAGAGATATTTTGAAAAATACCTGCCTTGTACTCTTAAAAAACGTGAAGGTCAAAGAAGTATGAGGAAATGCTTCATATAAAATGAAATCATGGCAATGAAATGAAATGTCTGATCTTGGACTGGATCCCAAACCTGAAAATAATTGCTACAGAGGACCTTATAAAGATCTTTGACAAAATTTGAATATGGACTATAGGTGAGATTATAGTAAGATATCAATGAAATATTTTTTGTCTGTTTTATGGTTATATAAATCAATGTTTTCATTTTTAGAAAATATACTCTGAAATGTTTAAGAGTAAACAGCGAAATTCTCTTCAAATTGTTCAGAAAAAAATAGTATGCAAAGATACATACCTACAAAAGTAAAGAAAGAAAAATGATAAAGTAAATGGAGCAAAATTAAACTACTGGTGGATCTGTGTAAAGAGTATACAAAATTTCTTGTTGCTGTCTCACAACTATTCTATCAGCTTCAAATTATATCAGAATAAAAGCTTCTTTAAATTTTGTTAGAGGTATTTACCAAGAAGTATATTATTTGAAAAGTTATTTATTTAGGATTTTGTAATACATATGTAATTTGTCAGCATTTAAAATTATGTTATTAATTCTTCATTCATTCCAAATAAGTATTTTGTAGGTAATATTATGTTTTAAGTGAACTCTTAAATTTGCATGTTGTTTCAGGTTCTAGAAAACTTGAATGCACACCTGACCACACGCATTGAGAAGTAGAGAACACTGACCTACATAAAGAGAAAAGTTATGTCAATCCCCTCCATCCCTGTCTCTCTCTGTTTTGTTCTCTCTATCTCTCTCTCACATGCTCACACACATGCACACACTCACAGATACACATAGGAGACAAGAAACCACGTAGCCAAGAGGAACAGGGAATACTTAGTTCATTATGAAATTCAAATTTCTGAATCAGGAAGGACAGTTTCACATTCTCCTTAGCTTTTATAAGCCTTTGTCCTTGTATTAAATCACATACTTTTGGTTGATACTCGTTTAACGGATATTATGCTTCTTCTTTTTTTTTTTTTTTTAAACGGATATTATGCTTCTTAAAACCAGGAGAAGCCCTCTTGATTCCCACACTCAAGATTATATTTGTACAGAACAAGTACTTTTATTTTTTTTTTAAAGATTCATTTATTGCTTTGAGAGAGAGAGAGAGAGAGAGAAGATGAGTGGATGGGGCAGAGAGAGAGGGAGAGGAAATCAGATGCAGACTCCACATACCTTGGGGACTGATCTTAAGACTCTGATAATAACCTGGGCTGAAACCAGGAGTCAGACAAAACAGACTGGGCCATGTGGCAATCCTGTCAAATAAATACTCCTTCATTTATATCTTTATACATTCTTCTATTTCTCTTATATATATATATATATATATATATATATGCTATAAATATATATATTTAGGGCTCAAATCTCCTTTCTTAAGTGTAAAATTAAAAATATATTTGTATTGTACATGTGTCATATTTGTCTCCTGTATGCTTTTTGAGTTCTAAGCACACTGTCTACTAATGAGTGTAAAATTCAACATCATTTTAATTTTGAGAGGTTTTGATGATACAAGTTTTAAAATAAACACACATGTATCAAATCAAGTGGGTTTTGTTTTTATTGTTTTTTATCATTTTAATTCAATTAGTTAACATAATTTATTTTTAATTTCAGAAGTAGAGTTTAGTGATTCATCAGCTGCATGTAACACCCACTGTTCATTACATCACATTTCCTGTCAGCCAATTAGTCCATGCCCCAAGCCCCCTCCCCTCCATCAACCTTCAGTTTGTTTCCTATGATTAAGAGTCTCTTTGGTTTGTCTCCCTCTCTGATTTAGTCTGGTTTTATATTACCCTCACTTCTCCTATGCACTTTTGTTTTCTTTCTTAAATTCAACAAATGGGTTAAATTGTATGATAATTGTCTTTCTCTGATTGACTTATTGCACTCAGGCTAATACCCTTAGTTCCATCCATGTCAATGTAAATGGTAAGATTTCATCCCCTTTGAAGTCTGAGTAATATTCCATTGCATATATAAACTACATCTTAGCTATTGTGGATATTGCTGCTATAAATATTGGGGTACAGATGCCCCTACGGATCACTACTTTTGTATCTTTGGGGTTAATACCTAACAATGCAATTGCTGGGTCATGTGGTGGCACTATTTTTAACGGTTTGAGGAATCTCTATACTGTTTTACAGAGTGGCTATATCAGGTTGTGTTCCCACCAGCAGTGTAAGAATGTTCTCCTTTCTCCAAAACCTTGTCCGTATTTATTGTTTCCTGATTTCTTAATTTTGGCCATTTTGACTGGTTCAATGAGGTATCTCATTGTGGCTTTGATTTGTATTTCCCTGATGCTGAGTGATGTTGAGCAATTTTTCATGTGTCTGTTGGCCATTTGTATGTCTTCTTTGGAGACATGTCTGTTCATGTCTTCTGCCCATTTCTTGTTCTTTGGGTGTTGAGTGTGATAAGTTCTTAGTAGATTTTGGATACTAGTCCTTTACCTGACAAGACATTAAAACTAGTATTTAAGACAACTTGTATCAATTGTTTACATCTTTGGTGTGAGAAAGAAATTCAAAGATAAGGTATTTTTTCCACTCTCCCTGTAATACATGTTTTTTACTTACTTTTTACGTAACTCTTATATGTTTTTACATATTTTTACTCACCCCTTTTAAAAAGTGTTAAAATCTCTGTAGTCTTGTTTAATGTAATCAAAATACTGTTACATGCACAAAAAGGATCAGGTAGAAAGACTAGTGTAAAAATTTACTGATTGTAAGAATTAAAGAACATGAAAAGCTTTTAATATATTCCACATAATGACTTTCACGAATTCCTAGTACTATAAAGATAAGCAAGGACATTCATAACCAATTGCCCTCTGATTCTCAAAGAAAAACTAGCACACTGAATGGAAAGTATAGTTATTGTCTCATAACATTCATATTCCAATTTTCTAAGTAAGTTCCAGGTGGTGGGCATTTAGCACAGAAACGAGATACATAGAACATACAGGCACAGAGAAGACAATGGTTACTTCACTTGACAGCTCTGAAGCCCCCTCCCAACACATTGCAGAGTGGAATTCCCTTCTTTCCTGCTGACTGCTTTGTGGGAGGTTTTAGCAATATCACTGCTTTTTACCTCTTGGAAATTATAAACAAATTTGTTAAATTTGATCTTCCTGTATTTATTCCTGTCACCATCCACCATTGGTTTTTGAGTAATCTCTCTCACTTTATATCTGGCTAATGACATGTTAGCTTTTTTGAGAAACTTAGGACATTCAGTCACACATTAATCCATTGTTGTTGGGATCAACTTTTGCCAGGGTCTCTTTGAGTTAATTAGACTCCTCTTCAGAAATCTCAGTGGGAACCATGCCATCCATTGAAAGAACTAAAATGCCAGGAGACATGGACAACTTCTCTGAAGATAAGCTGGCTAAACACCACTTTCATAGCTTCTCAGGATGAAATGTCACAGGGGACATAATCTGGCCCAAGAGTAGTGTGTGCAGTGGACCCAGACAAATTCTGCCCTAAGAACCTTGGCATTTGTTGTGGTTTTCTTTACAGTGACAAAGCAGAATGGCTTGTTTTGAAAATCTGTGGTCTACAACAGAAACTTAAATTAATTAATGAATTTATTTTCATTTAAAGGATGATAAAGAAAAAATACAGAATGTCCTATGGACTCATAAAACTACTTGCTTTAATCATGACATATTTCAGGACATATATATATATTTTTTTTTTCTTCTGCTTTTTGTGTGGGAAGCCAGACTAATAAGGAAGATTCTTCACATTATTTTTATTATACCTGAAAACTGATAGAATTTACCTTCTATATCTAACTGGAAGGTGAGTGACAGCATACAGTGTGCAATAGAGCTGTTAGAATGTGGTAGGCCTATACTCCAAAGTAATTCTCTTTTTCGAAAGATAATCTGTAGATTATGGCAAATACTTAATGAAATACTCTAATCATGGGTTCAGTGGAAACCAGCAAGATCATAATGAAATTCACGACACTATTAGGGTAAGCCTTATTTCTGCTATTCATTGGTTTTAGCATTGTGGAAAAGACAGTAACACGTTCAGGGCAAGATTTTTCAATGGAATAAATATCCTGCATCCTCCTAACCTAGGGTTAGGGTTAGAGTCTATAGGCATGGCAGGCCGATTCTGCCAGCACTGAGGTGGGCTTCCCAGGGGGCTGAGTAGAGGGCAGGTGGCTGGCTTTCTGAAGCAATTCAGGCCCCCACACATCTAGCATTTAGAGAACTTTCTCACAGGGTTTGGGCTGTGAACACTTGGGACCACAGGCCAGGCCCAAGCAAATCCCCTGAGGGACCCTGTTGCTGGAAACGAATTGGCTGGGGATTTCTAGCCAATTACCACAAAGTTTCTGCCCAAAGGCCAGCATTGTGGGGTGATTCGGGCCATGCATCCACCCAACATTTGGTGCAATTTCTCACTAGGTTTGTGTTATGACCATCCGTGCTCATGGGCCGGGCCCACCTGGCTCCCCTGAGGGCCCCAGGTGAGGTCAGCTCCCCAGGGCTAGTGTTGAGGGCGGGGGTCAGGCTGAACATCAGGCTCCGGGTTTCTGGCCTGAGGGGTACTGACTGTAAGAGTAGCCTCAGGGGGTCCTGCAGATTTTTCCCACTCTGAGGGTTTTACACAACTCCAAACAGCACAGTTTCCTCCTGGGTGGCAGGCAAAGCTGGGTTGTCGCTCAGGGCTTGGGGGCCAGGCCTCTGGGGATAGAAGCCTATAAATACCACCTATTGTTAGGATTAGAGCCTAGGGTCATGGCAGGCCCAAACTGACAACACTTAGATGGCTACCAGGGGATTGAGTAGAGCCAGGTGTTGCTGGTATTCTGTGGCAATTCTGGCCATACAGGTACCTGATATTTAGAGCCCTTTTTCATGAGGTTCTGGCTGCGACCACAGACCAGGGCCAGGTGGCTCCCTTTCAGTCCCCATCGCTGGAAGCAAGTTTTCTGGGGTTTTCTGGCCAATTCTCATGACCTTTCTGCCCAAATCACATTGATTTGGGCAGAAAGCTCATGAGAATTGGCTGGTGTTGTGTGGCAATTCGGGCCGTGCTCATGCCAGTGTTGGAGTGCTTTCTCACTAGGTTTGTGTTGGAACCAACCAGGATCAAGGGCAGGGCCCATGGGGCTCCCCTGAGGGCCTCCTGAGCCAGGCTCCCCAGGGACAGAGTTGAGGTTGGGGGTCAGCCTAAGCATCAGGCTCTGGGTTTGTGGTTTGGGGAGAGGGAAGCTGAAGGTGTGGGTGGCCTCGGGGGGCATCAGGTTTCTCCCACTCTGAGGGTTTTGCACAGGTCGAGAAGGCTTGGCTTCCTCTAAGGTGGCAGGCACAATCCTGATCTGCCAGTGCTGTTGCGGGCTCCCCAGGGGAGTGAGTAGAGGACATGGTTTGCCCACATTATGGAGCAATTCAGGCCACAGGATTGCCTGGCATTTAGAGCGCTTTCTTGCATCATTCAGGCCACGACTGCTCAGGACCATGGACCAGGCCATGCAGCTACCTGAATCTGGCATTGTGTTTAGCATCTCTTTTTTGGGGAACCACTACAGAGGCAGTGTGCAACCCAACCAGCTCCTTCCTGAACACTGCTCTCCAGGTCCAGCCACAGGCACTTTGAATTGCATCTGTGAACATCTGCTGTGCTTTATCTCCATTTATTTTGGGCATCCATTAGGATGTTTTGTCCTGAGGCCCAAGAAGAGCCAAAGAGAAGGAACTTTTGGTGTCTGAGCATGCTCACTCATTTTTCTGTAGAAGTGAGTGATAATTGCTTTTTCCATTTACATCATTTCTGCTGTGAAAGGTTTCTTAGGAACACTGTATTTCCAAGTAGTGGGGGAGCCTGTATCCCATCCTGCAGGGTTATCTTTCATTTCCATGCTGCACAGAACATTCAATGACTTGCGGATTTTATCACTCAAACATGGCACCTTTGACTACCTTCACCCATTTTCTGCCACCATCCCTGAATCTGGCCACCACCAACCTGTTCTCATTATCTATGCACTCAGTATTTTTTTGCATGTGGAATGTCCATGAGAACCTCTGGTGTTTGTCTTTCTGTGTCTGAATTACTTGGCATAATGCTCCCAAGGTCAATGTTTCCATGTCTGGTTATTGTGAATAATGCTGCCATGAATATGGGAGTGAATCTCTCTTTTGAAGGGAGCGTCTTTGTGTTCTCCAAAGTAATACTCAGTAGATCAATTACCAGGTCATGTGGTACTTGTATTAATTTTTTCCAGAACCTCCACAGCGTTTGTCACAGTGGTTACACTAACTTCCATTCCCACCAACAGTGCATAGGGTCCCCTTGTGTACCCACCCTTGACCACACCTGTTGTCTATCTCTGGGAAGATAGCCATTCTCACAGTTGTGAGGTGATGGTTGATTGCAGCTTTGACCTATGTTTCCCTGATGACAATTAATGATGTTGAACAGCTTTTTTTTGTGTCTGTTGGCCACCTGTATGTCATCTTTGGAAATTGTCTCTTCACATATTCTCCACAGTTTGTATTCAGTTTTTGTTTGGATTTCAGGAGTGTTTTGTGTATTTTGGATATTAACCTCTTCTCACACATAGGATGTGGAGATATTTTTTCTCATTGGGGAGATTGCCTTTTAAGGGTCTGATGGTTTCTTTTGTCATGCAGAAATTTCAGTTTGCTGTCCTTCCACTTGTTTATTTTTTGTTTTTGTTGCCTTTGCCTTTGGTGTCTGGTGTAAAAACCTCTTCCCCAACATAATATCCAGAAACTTACTACCTGTGTTTTCTTTCTGGAGGTTTATGGATTCATTCCTTATATCCAAGTCATTCATCCATTCATAATTTTTTTGAATTTATTTTTTATTTATTTTCAGCATAACAGTATTCATTATTTTTTCAACACACCCAGTGCTCCATGCAATCCGTGCCCTCTCTAATACCCACCACCTGGTACCCCAACCTCCCACCCCCCACCGCCACTTTTTATGAGTGGTATAAGCTAGTGACCTAGTCACATTCTTCTGCATTTAGTATCTAGTTTTCCCAATACCTTTCACAGAAGGGACAGTCCTTTCTTTCCCTGTGCTTGATATTCCAATTAGCAGTGCATTACGACACTGTCTGTGTTTTACTTGTGTGTTGATGAGGATTTGAGAAAGGAAAATGTTGTCAGTGCTTCCACAAATTATACACTGGAACAGTCAAATAATAAATTTTTATTTTTAATAGGAAGTATTCTGCTTCAATTCTTAGTTTAAATCAGGAAAGGGGCCCTCTTTCAGTTCTGGTAATGAGTACCAAAGACCTTCCTAGGGAACATTATCAGATTCTATTGGAAACTTGGTCTTTGTTATTGTGGAAGAATAAGAAGTCAACCAGTTATTTGTCTCCTGTTTTATTTTCCATGAACAGTTCCACAATGTTTGGTTTCATACCTCTACCATTGTGAAGTAATCCCAACTTCAGCAGCAGCTCTCTCTTCTCTGCCAAGGGTATGTTTCAGCCAAGACAAAAGTGAATTCTGGGGTGACTGTGAGACCCTAGGATCATAATGCTATTGGTAGGGAGTTACTGAGATCTTAAATTCTAAACCAGCTCCTGACATCCAGATAAAATACATTTCAGATTTAGGTTTAGAAACTTCCAATAGAAATTTTGTGTCCATGATGACAACTGAAGAAAATGTGTTATCCCTAAACCTAACCTTAATCCTTAACTTTAACGCTAAAACCTAACCTGACCTAATAGCCCAACCTGGAACCCTGAATCCCAAACCTGAAATTGTACCCAAAGCCTGGACTGTGAACCCTAGCCCTGATCCAAGTCCTGAACCATGAACCCATACCCTAAACCAGTACTCTGAGCCATGAACCCTGAACCCAAATCCCAGCATGAACCCTAACCCCAAATTTGACCTTGAACTTTATCCCATAAGCCTTAAGTCTTAAACCCTAAATCATAAACCTAAAGCCCTAAACTCTAACTGTTCCCTTGCCCCTCACTCTAATCCTCACCCTGACCCTTAATGATGTAGAACTCTGAAACCTGAACCTGAACCCAAATTCAAATCCTTCACCATACTTTGTTTATGCATTCACCATTGATGGGTATTTGCAGTTTCTACCTTTTGATTCTTGTGAACACTGTTTGGGTTCGGGGCTAGGGTTAGGGTCTTGGATTGGGGTCAGAGCCAGGCTTGAGTGCAAGTGGAGGTCAGAGTGTGGGTCTGTGTCAGAGTTAGGGTCATGTTTGGTTGCCACAGTTTGGGTCAGGGACTGTTGTCAATCCATATTGTTTCCAATTAATTTTTCCTTAGCTATTTTTGGAGAAGTTGGGGAATATTGGGCTCCATGCAGCTTGAATTTCCAGAATGAAAAGACTTCAGCTGGACCCAGGGAGGGAGCAGGTGTTTTCATTGAAGGGTGAGCTTCCCTAGTCCTGTACTGCCTCCACCACCTGCGGAGGGTGCAGGACCCTGGATCCAGCTCTGAGCCTGGCCTGCACAGTCACAGCTGGGACAGGAGCCTGGCTTCCTCAGAACCTACTGTGGAGACGTGGGCCCACTCCCACACCAACAAAACAAGCTAGGGGAGAATGTGGGTACACATCCACACGGACAGGATGCACTGTGGAGGACGTGGGGCCGTGTTCACACTGACAGTAGTCCAGTGCCCTCAGGACCAGCCACTGGAGGAGAAGGTGAGTAGAAGCCGCCTGAGGAGGGAATGGGGAGGGGGTGCATGGTCTCAGGACCCCACGGAGGAAGGGCAAGCTGTGTAGACACTGGGGCTTCCATGGTTTTATGTGGTATTGCGTGGTGATGTGGCATCCTGCAGTACCGTGCATGAGGCTGTGGGTTCTCTCCTTTCTGGTCTGGGATGCACAACTCTGGTTACATGTCTGTGTTTGTGCACAGGTGGATTCAGTTCCTGGGGCCCCTCAGATGGTCTGCAGTCAGAGAGCAGATGCTGCCTCGGTGCTCGTGCTCCCCCTACCTTGGCCTTGCAGGGTCCTTCCCATGTCCACACCCGCTTCAGGATTGGTCTGGAGTATGGAAGTTTGGGAGCAACAGCACGGACTCTGAGGATGGCTTTGGGGAGAGTAGGTATTATACAAGTGTCGGTTCTTCCCTGAGCACAGAGTATCTTCCCATCTGCGTGTGTCTCCCTTCATGTCTGTCTTCAGTGTCTCACAGTTGTCAGAGGACAGGTGTGTCACCTACTTGGTTCAGGGCACTCCCAGGTATCTTGTTCTTTTGGATGCAGTAGTAAATGAGATTGTTCTCCGTAGTATCTTTCTGATGGTTCCTTCGGAGCACATAGAAATGCAATTGATTTGTGTATTGATTTTGTTCCTTGCAAGTTTCTTGAATTTATTAATTCTGTTTGCTTTAAACTCAAACTGCCAGTTATTTGAGCAACAAAATGTGTTTATTTGGGAATAGCAGAGAATGGCAATCTGGGATAAGCAAGCTACGTTCACATCCTGGCAAGTGCAAGAAACAAAAGAGAGGAACACTATTTCACAGAGAAGGAGGAAGAAGGTGGGAGTGTTACTTGGAAGGAAAGTCCACTAAAGAAAGGAAGGGGTTTGGAGTGATGGAGGATTCTCACTGGCTGAGCTGCAGGGATGGTGGGTTTCTTGTAGGAGATGAACCCTCTAGCTTCCCCTGTGGGGCCTGGAATGGATGAATCTCTCCTGTGGGGGATTCTAATGTGGGGTCTGTAATGGACACTGAGCACCAGACGCCCCCTTCCAGCCTCCCCTTCTGGCATCCTGAGACCACTTTACTGAGGCTTCCCTTCATGCTTTTTCACAGTTCTAACGAGGTTGTGGTGGGGCACTGTGGAGAATTGGAATTCCAAACCCCACTGCTCTACTGCACCCAAGACACCGGGTGCCCGATTTAATCCTCTCAGGAGTCTCTTGCTAACATGCGGCCTTCTCCAAGGGTGAGTGACCTCTCCACGGTAGGTGAACTGGATCTGGGAAGGCTTGGCCTCCATCCTGAAGTCTGATGTCCTCTCTGTTTCTGTGAAGAGGTGCTAATGTGAATGTCTGGAAGAATCATTTATTCTGTGGTGATTTTAAATCTATAGTAACTTGTGACAGTAGCACAAATGTGCTTTATCTCCACATTCAGACTCCCCAGCTGTCATTTCCTTACCACATTTGCCAGTTCATATGGGCTACTTTGGTGCATTTTACCCCAAACAGAGACACTGTCTCTCAGAACCACCATGTAACCCCAAGTGAGGAAATCATGATGGTTTCCACATTTGAACCCAGACCACACACCCACTTCAGCTGTCACCACCTCCCTGACAATCTGAAATGCACTCTCCATTTGGATCCAGTTTTATTCTTCTGGAACTTCCTCTAGGACTTTATTTATTCCAGTTACCTTATTTGGGTAACCATGGTGGACTTAAGGAGCACAGACAGCTCCAATGTGAGTGGTATTTCCATATGGCTTATGTCACGGGCTACTTTCAGTGTCATCCACGTTGTGTTATGCATAGGTCCTTCATTCTTTCACAGTGACTAAACATAAGAACATTGACCCCTTAAAACATTTCAGGTACACAGTTCTCTGACCTTAACTGAGTTCCCACAGCCTGTATGTAAGAAACACCAACTCCCCATTGTCCTTTCTCCTCAGTGCCCTCCAGCCACATACAGTTTTGTGTCCCAGGCACCTCATCCAAGTCAAATCATACAGTATCTGTCCTTCTGTGACTGGCTGATTTCACCCAGCATAATGACTTCCAGCTTCAATCTGTGTTATAATGTGTGTCAGAACTCACTTCCTTTTTAAGGCTGAATCATGTTACATGGTGTATTAATAACATTTTATTTATCCATTCATCTGTCAGTGGACACTCGGGTGCTTCCACATTTTGGCTGTTGAGAGAAGTGCTGCTCTGAATATGGATACTTTTACTTTCAATTTTGGGGGGCATATAGGCAGCAGTGGAATTCTGTGTTTAACATTTTAAGGAACCACCATATTTTTTTCCCTACAAATGAACCATTTTACTTCGTTCCTTCATAGAGCAGAACAAGATAGCCATGTATGGATCTACCTCTCTTTGTTTATTCTTTTCCCCATGGATGGACGTTTGCATAGTTTCTGGTTTTGCCTATTATGAACCCTACTGCTATGAATATTCCTGTACACTTTTGCTTGTTTGTTTGAACCAGTGTTTTCAATTTGGGGGGTATATATCTAGGAGTATAATTGTTGAATCATATGATAATTCTGCTTTGATCTATTTAAGTAAATGACAAATGTTTTACATGTAGAAAGCACCATTTTCACAAATAAGGTTTAAGGGTTGGTTTCTCAACATCCTTTTGTTATTTTTAGTTTTCTTGATCATAGTGATTCTACATCTAACTGGTTTAAATCTTCATTTCCATAAAGAATAATGATGTTTGGGGCACCTGGGTGGCTCAGTGGGTTAAAGCCTCTGCCTTCGGCTCAGGTCATGATCCCAGGGTCCTGGCATCGAGCCCTGCATCGGGCTCTCTGATCAGCAGGGAGCCTGCTTCCTTTTCTCTCTCTCTCTGCCTTTCTGTGATCTCTATCTGTCAAATAAATAAATAAAATCTTAAATAAAAAAAGAATAATGATGTTTAACATCTGCTCATGTGCTATTCACCATTTGTATGGTTTCTCTGGAGAAGGGTCTATCCAAGTCTTTCATCCATTTTAAAAATGGGGTTGTCTTTTTGTTGAGTTGTAAAAGCTCTTTACATATTCTGGGCAACAAACTCTTATTAGAAAAATAATTTACATTTCTTTTTTAAGAGTGAGTGAGATAGAGTGTATGAGTGGACAGGGGCAGAGGGAGAAGGAAAGAGAATCTTAAGCAGATCCCACACTCAGTGTCGAGCCTGACCTGGTGCTCAGTCTCATCACCCTGAGATCATGATCTGAGCCCAAATTGAGAGTCAGATGGTTAACCAACTGAGTCACCCAGACGTCCAGGACAGATTTTTAATTTTGAGGATATTATTTTGTCCATGTTTTTCTTTTCTTCTCATGCTTTGCTATCAGCTCTAAAAGCACTGCTAAATCCAAGGTTATGAAGACTTATCCCCATTCGTTTCTTCTAGAGTTTATAATTTTACCTCTTACATTTAAGCTTTTAACTTATTTTGAGTTAATGTTTATATGTGGTGTGAGGTAAGGGTCCAATTCCATTCCTCTGTACATAGATAGCTGATTGTCTAGCACCCTTTGTTGAAAAGACCATTCTGTCCCTCCAGGGTAATGTCCACACTTGTTAAAATTCAGTGGACCATAGATAGATTTGACAGAGAGAGAGACAGCCAAAGAAGAAACATAAGCAGAGAGAGTGGGAGAGGAAGAAGCATGCTCCCCGCTGAGCATGTCCATAGATAGTGGACATAGATAGATTTATTTCTGGGGTCTTGGTTAAATCCCACTGATCTGTATGCACACTTTTTTTTAAATTAACATATATGTACACATACTTCTAAAAAAATTAAAAATTAAAAAATTGGGTGTTGAGTTTGGTGAGTGCT
Organism: Mustela putorius furo; assembly: GCF_011764305.1. NCBI lineage: Eukaryota > Metazoa > Chordata > Mammalia > Carnivora > Mustelidae > Mustela > Mustela putorius. Next base: position 29,385 of record NW_025422126.1, read on the forward strand.
GTGAAGTGTGTAAACCTGGTGATTCACAGACCTGTACCCCTGGGGATAAAAATATATGTTTATAAAAAATAAAAAAATTAATTAAAAAATTAAAAAAATATTTTATTTATTTGAAATATTTTTTTAAAGATTTTATTTATTTATTTGACAGACAGAGATCACATGTAGGCAGAGAAGCAGGCAGAGAGAGAGAGAGAGGAGGAAGCAGGCTCCCTGCTGAGCAGAGAGCCCTATTAGGGGCTCCATCCCAGGACTCTGGGATCATGACCTGAGCTGAAGGCAGAGGCTTTAACCCACTGAGCCACCAGGCGCCCCTATTTAAAATATTTTTAAATTTAAATGTATTATTTGTTTCAGGGTACAACAGTGTCACAATGTTTTGTTCACTGTTGCTTTGTACTAAGATTGAATTTTGGAAGTATGAACTTCCACCTTCAATTTTCTTTTTCAAGATGGTTTTAGCTATCTTGTGGTCCCTTAAAATTACATATGACAGTTATGATTAGCTTGTACATTTATTCCCAAAGGCTTTTGTGAAATTTCTTGAGAACACATTGAATTTCCACATTGCTTTGTGTACTGTTGCCATATTATCAAAAATATGTCTTTTCATCACCATGGGGTATCCTCAGATTTATTTAAGTTTCCTTTACTTCCTTTCAACAATGTTTTGTAATTTTTAGTGTACAAGATATAAACTCCACTACATCTATTCCTAAGTATTTCCTCAATGTTGATGTTCCCTAAAAAAGAATTGTTTTCTTGAATTCCTTTTCGGATGATTAATTGCTAGTGTATATAAATAAGAGAGATTTTTTTGTATTGACATTTTGTCCTGTAGCTTTGCAGAATTAGGGAACTGGCTGTAATCTTTTTTGTTGTTGTTGTTGATTCTTTAGGAAGCACTCTGTATAAGATGATGCCATCTCTGGCCTCTGAATACACCTGGTTCTACTGTTTCCTTTCTCATGTGGATTCCTTATTACTTGCCTTATTGTTCTGGGTAGAACTTTCAATACAATACTGAGCAAGGAGTGAAAGCCAGCATGATGGACTTGTTTGTAATTTCACAGTAGAACTATCAATCCTTAAAATTGAGCACGATGTTTGATTAGGGTTAGGGTGAAGTTAGGGTTAGGGCTTAGGGTTAGGGTCTCCCCATCTTCCACTGTACAGAACCCTTTCTTCTCCAGTAACCAGCAGAGTGATCTTTTCAGAACATAACCTTTGAGCCTCTCTGTGATCCACTCCCTGGCTGCCTGTCCTCTCCAGCCTTCCCTCTCCCACCGTATCCCCCCAATCCCCATGGGCCTCCCAGGGTGTGGTTGTCTCACATCTGCCTTGGGCCAGACCCCAGGCCTTTGCCTTCCCTCTTCCCTCTGCCAGGAGTACTCTTCTCTCCCTTTGCCTCCATGTCTGGCTTGTTCCCCTGTTGACTGGACCTGGACCTGCCCCCCTTGACCTGACTCATGTCTGCCAGCTACGTGTGGCCTTGTCTCCCATTTAAATGTAGTGCCTGCTTTCCCTTTGTGAGTGATTTACTAAGTGACCAGGTATTGGGCAAGCACAGGGAAGTAACCTTAGTGCCTGAGTGAAAAAAATCAGTCTCATGGCACCTGGGTGGCTCAGTCGTTAAGCATCTGCCTTCAGCTCAGGTTGTGATCCTGGGGTCCTGAGATCAAACCCCACCATGTTGGGCTCCCTGCTCAGCGGGGAGCATGCTTCTTCCTCTCCCACTCTCCCTGCTTGTGTTTCCTCTGTGGCTATCTCTCTCTCTGTCAAATAAGTAAAACCTTAAAAAAAAAAAAAAATCAGTGTCAGAGGGGCTCACCACCCTTGCTGACAATGGGGAAGCTGTTATCCCTGCAGGTAGTCCCTTAGAGAGATAAGACTTCCAACTTCTTGGGGCCCAGGAGATGTGGATTTAGACCTGGAAGCTTACACTCTTGGATTCATGGCTGGGGCCTAAGTAAGCCTCCCCTTCTTCCAGTGGCCCTCTTTCCCCGTCCATGCCCATGAGCTGGACCTGATTCCTGATCTGGGGGTGTTCAAGGGTGATGGCTCTTAGGAATAGCAGTGGTTGACTGATGGACCTTGTCAGCAAGAAGCCCAGTAGCCTTCAAGGGAGGACCCTACGGGGGTGGAGACAGCTGTGGGGGCCAGCGACAACCCTCTCAAAGCAAAGTGGGGCAGGAAGCCAGCCCTGCTGATTCTAGCCAGTCTGTAGGCCATAGAAAGGAGGGCTGTGCCCAAAGGTGCTCCACTCCTGGCAGGTGAGGACAGGATCTGCAGGGGGTCAGCCAGGGGAGGGCACCTTCAGGTTTTTCCTGGGACCTTGGCACAGAGGGAGTGTTCCTGGCTCCAGCATGCTGACTGTGGGGTTGGTTTCCCGACTCTGAAGCCTCAGGCTCCCCTTTGTATTATGGGGTGCTGATGGCCCCCATCTCTGGGAACCAGAAATGTAGGGAGGCCCTACAAGCAGTCTTGCTCAGGACAGGCTGGGGGAGTGGCTGTTGCTTAAAGCAGCCCCAGGCCTGTCCCCTTGTAGAAGGTGCACAAGTTCATGGCTCCTAGGTCTGGGGTTCTGCTGCCAGCCTCTGACACTGACCCTCCTCCCACCTTGTCCCTTATCCCTGTAGATTGGTGGTCTTCCTGGAGCTGTTCCTGAAGAGGGCAGAGAAGCCCATTGTGGTGTGACACAGGGTCACCTACTAGGTTATCACTGACCAGCAGGCTGACAGGCCTGTGTGCCCCCCTGGGAGGTCTGGAGGGTGGTGGTCCTTGAGGCCCCCAGCACCCCACACTGACAGGATGTGTCCATGCAGCACATGGTGATGGTCAGCCACTTCTGTGAGCAGTGCTTCCTCCATGAGGTGGAAGACCTGATATGTGCAGATATGAACTTGAAGTTCTGTGACCATGTGGGCATGGAACTCCTGTCCCCCTTTTTGGCACCCCACACCACAGTTTCTACTGGGTGTCCTATGAGCACTTCAGCTACCAGCACTGGCCACAGTCCCAGGCCCACATCCCCAGGGATCAGGGTGATGTCTACTACATGGGGTCCTTTCTGGGGGGATTGGTGGAGGTTCATTGACTGACCTTGGCCTGTCACCACGTGATGGGGCATGACGTGGCCAATGGGATTGAGGTTGTGTGGAATGGCGAGAGCCACTTGAACAGGTACCTGCTGGACCACAAGCCCACCAAGGTGCTATCCCCAGGGGACTTATGGGACCCACAAGGGCTGGGCTGCCCTCCCCACCCTTCATGAAGAAGCTGAGATTCAGGCTGTGCCCAAGAATCACTAGGGCATCTGGGACTCATGAATGGCTATTCCAGGAGGACCTGTGGGACCCATGGTGGCTGGGATGCCCTCCCCCCTCTTCATGAAGAAGCTGAGATTCAGGCCATGCTCCAGAATCACGAGGACGTCTCATGAGGGTCTGTCCCCATCTCCATCAGGGGGTGCTGTCCTGAGCAAAGCTGTGAGAGCAGGTTCCTACTTCTGTCCCCTTGAGGGAGACCATGGAACCAATCCCTGCCCACACAGGCATGTCCATAGCCCGCAGCTACACCCACACACAGAAGGCCTGTCTAGGGACACAGGGTCCTCTCTTTGTGGTCATTATATTTTTATAACTTCTGAGTCATTCACAGACATGAATGGTTCCAGTTTTATGCCAGATGTTTTTTCTGTGTCAATGCTGAGCAACCATCTTTAAAAAGAACAATCAAGGAAAAGGCTTTCTTCCTGGTTCTAGAAAGACACCACCTGGTGGGGATGGAAGTGGTCCAGCAGTGGCCTTGGAGAAAGGATGGCCTCTGGTCAGGTCTTCCTTCCCAATGCCTGCACGTAGCCACAGCCATGGGGCTTCAGGGTTACAGAAGGGGGGGCGGGTAGAGGGATAGGGTAGTGCACTGAGCCACCTCTCAGACATTCAGTCCCCTGACTGCCAGAGGCCTTGGCTGTGGCTCCTAGCTCAGACTCCAGAGGAGCATGGAGCCCTCTGAATTATTCACGGTTTCTGCCTTCGTTTTATTTTTTTTTTATTTTTAATTTAATTTTTTAAATTTTAAATTCGTTATCTGTACTGATGTACTGATAGCATATCAGTAGATTTTAATATAGTGTTCAGTAATTCATTAGCTGCCTGTAACACTCAGTGCTCATCACAACTTGTGCACTCCTTAATACCTGTCACCCAGCTACCCTATCCCTCCACTGTCCCCTGCCTTCTATAACCCTCAGTTTTATTCCCAGAGTCCAGAATGTCTCATGGTTTGTCTCCTTCTCTGATTTCTTCCCATTTAGTTTTCCTTCCCTTCCCCTGGGGTCTTCATCTCTATTCCTTATGTTCCACATATGAGTGAAACCATATGATTCTTATCTTTCTTTGCTTGACTTATTTCATTCAGCATAATCCCCTCCAGTTCCATCCATGTTGATGCAAATGGTGGGTATTCATCCTTTCTGATGGCTGATGAATATTCCCTTGTATATATGGACCATAGCTTCTTATCCACTCACCTGCTGAAGGACATCTAGGCTCTTTCCACAATTTGGCTTTTGTGGACATTGCTGCTATGAATATTGGGGTGCCGGTGACCTTTCTTTTCACTACATCTGTATCATCAGGGTAAATACTCAGGAGTTCAATTGCTGGGTCATAGGGTAGCTCTATTTTCAACTTCTGGAGGAACCTCCATACTGTTTTCCAGAGTGACTGCACCAGCTTGCATTCCCAAAAACAGTGTAAAATTTTCCCTTTTCTCCACAACCTCGTCAAGACTTGTTGTTTCCTGTCTTGTTAATTTTAGCCATTCTAACTGCTGTAAGGTGGTATCACATTATAGTTTTGATTTGTATTTCCCTCATGTTGAGGGATGTTGAACAATTTTTTTAATGTGTCTGTTATGAGGCTTCTCAGTCTCCTCTGCTCCTCTCATTTTCCTCCTCAGCCTAAAGATAATCTCAACCAGTCTGCAGCTTTGAAGACAAGTTCAGCCCAGATGTCAGAAACATACCTTGGAGATCTCAGCCTAACCTACCCAATCTGTCCTGTCCACGTCAGGTGCCTACACCACCCTCCCAACCCCCAACAGCTGGACATCTACTCCTCTCACAGATGTCCCCATCTCAGGGGAGGGAAACACTATGTCCAGACCCATGGATTTTTCTGTGACTTGTTGATTTCCACCAACTCTTCCAGTAGTGAGGTGGCTAATGGAGGACATGTGATGTCTAAACCATAAAGACATACGTGAGTCTCTACCGCCTAATTTGTGTCATGAAATGTAAGAATTGGGGCAAATGGAAACCAAGCAGAATCACTGAAAGAAAGGCTGAGTGATGAGGAGCTTTAGGGAAGAAGGGCCTGGAAGCTCTGACCTATTCCCAAACCCCTGGGACACTGCATTCATGGGCTGGGTGCCTGCTCAGGGCCGACCCGAGAAGGCCCTAGGCTCTGCTCTCTGGTGATTGTCAGACGTGGCAACTAAGAAGTGAAGGCATCTGCAAAGACTGGAAGTTATTTTGTTTTGTTTCATTTTGTTTGTTTCCAGAAGGAGGGAAGTTTCCAGATGTTTAAGGAAATCTCACCCAGTTGACAGCTGACCACCACATTCACAAACCAGACACTTCTATGGCCACACATGACAAGGGATACAGATTTGACAAAATCAGTTCAGAAATGCCACTAAGCCAACAGCAGAACTGCAGTGAGAGGAGCAGCATCAGTGAACCCTGGGGAGGGGAAGAACTGGTATTTGATTTGCTGCATTACACTATTCAGTGTCCCAGATCCAAAGGAGAGAGACAAGTGGTGGTGACACAGGAAAGGAATGTATTTCAGTGCCACTGACATTGGACGACTGATGCCTGGAACGGTCTCAAGGTGTTGAAAAGCCCTCTTTCACTCCAAGAGCAAGGGAGCTCCAAGCCTTTGCTATACATCTTGCCCTGCACATCGCTTCCAGCTGCCTGGTCCTGAGTTCTGCCCTTTTAATGAAATGGTCATCTAGTAAGTAACATGTTTCTCTGAGTTCCATGAGCCACTTGAGCAGACTATTCAAACCTGAGGAGGAGGTTGTGGGGCCCTCCAATCTGTAGCCATAGCTCAGAAACATGGGTGATCTCTCTGCCCAGCCACTGGCTGACTGCTATGTTAACAACACAGGGAGTCAGTGGCCACACGTGGCAAAGAACACAAGCTTGACAAAGTTAATTCAGAAAAATCACTAAGCTAACAGTAGCAACCACAATGAGCAGCAATAATGAAGCCTGGGGTGGAGAGCATCTGATATTCGGATGCTTCCATTATAATATTCATCATCACATCCCGAAGTTGTCAATGGGTCCAAGTCCCCCAGCTGGGGGTCAGGTAGCTTCTTACATCTTCCACCTCCCTCTCCCTGGCTCTCCCAGCCATGCACAGCTCTTTGCTGCTTCCCAGCAGAGGATGGTTTTAAACAATGTCAGGAAGAAAGGATGGGTTTTCCTGACTCCCCCTGCCACCACCCCTCCCCAAGGGCTGCAAGAGAGAATAGTTTTCTGCAACTCCTCTTAAGGTCCCTGGCTGGGTATGGAAATTGACAAAGACAGATAAACAGGAGAAAAGCTGGCAAAGTGTATTGATTTTTTTGGTGGGAGCCTCACAAAAACATAGAGACCAGCAGAGGCAATTGGAACAGACAGTTCTACATTTTAGGCAAAGAAACAATAAACGTGTGAAGAATTGAGAGACACAGGGGTTTGAGGTAGGGCTGGTAAACAGTAAACAAATAACCAGGAAGATAAAGGCTAGTTAACCAGGTTTGTTCCTTTACCCTTTGTGGCCCTAAATTTCTTGACTCTGGTGATAAGCATGTCGTCCCTGCAGTCTGGGGAGAGAACGTACCATGTGGGAGTAGTCTGACCTGCTTCATGGAAGAAGGGCTGATGGCTGGGAATCAGAGGGACCTTCTTGATTCTGCTCTATGCAAAATTCTTTCAGTTTCTATATTTAATTTGCCAACGTGCCATATTTGGGGCAGTGTTGCCTATGACTTCCCACATGGTTGCCCTGTTGCTAAGGGTGGTCACCTCTCCTTGGGGAGATTGGGTGAGAGTGTGCAGATCTTACTTCAAGAAACTAACTTCATTTCCTGCAAATCTCTATGCAGTAGTGGGATCATAGAATCACATGTCTCTCTGTGCCCAACACCACCTAAACTATTGGCCATTTCTTGCACTTGAGCTGAGTACAAAGGATTAGGAGTAGGGGCTTGAGGGGAGGTCCTGGGCCAGACTTTGTGTTTGGGGACACAGGCCTTCCAGCCAAGCTTGTGCTGAGCTCAGGAGGGGGCCTGTATGGAGACCCCAGCTGCAGATACTGCTGTCTGCTGATGCCCCTTCAGTCTGCTCCAGTATACCTGCTGCTAGGGAAGCACCTGCCCCTCCTCTCTATCTGGCTCTCTTCTGCACCAATCATGCTATTCCCCTGCCAGTCACTGTCAGCCTGCAGCCTTGGAGGGTGGATATCCCAACGATCTTCAGACCTGGGGACAGATCCAATCGGGTGGGACATGGTCTCCCAGCAGGCCTGAGCACCAAAGCCCCCATGGTGCTCACTCTCCTCCTGGGGGTTCACTGTGCCACATTCTCCCTTAGGCTCCCTGGACCCAACTCCTCTCCTGCTCAGGGACCACTCTTGGCCCAGGATCCACACGCTGGGACTGGGGGCAGGTCATCTGGACCTTCTGGACTTGCACTTCCTTGCCCATGACATGGGCACAGCCTGGCCTCACAGACTCGTCAAAGAAAACCCAGTGCAAAAAGATGCAGGTCACTTCAAGGGAGATGCCAGGTGACCCCAGAAGGAATTCACAGGTCTTCCACAAAACACGGGGCTCATGGAGCCCAGTGTGGGATGTGGGCACCCATCCAAGGGGCATGGCGAATCCTGGTGAGGGTGGCCCTGGTTGGGGGAGGGGAGACCACAGAAGGGTCGCAGAAAAGGCAGGAGACAAGAAAGATGACAGGAAAGAGCTTCCCAAGAGGTTGATGGAAGAGTGAGAGGATCCCAGAGACCCTTGGGAAAACTCGGAGGCCCTGGAGATGTTGGTTGAAACTCTGTCATTTGGTCAGAAAAGTTGTGCCACAAACCCCCAATCAACACTGGCTGATTTACTCTTTGTTGTTTCTAGGAATCAGGGCATATGGGCCATTAGCACTCACATTGCATGAAGTCTAGGATATATTTACTTTTCATCACTTTTCAGGACTAGATTTTTCTAGAGGAACTGCTAAGCATGGGCCTCTCCATTCTTTTCTTTGTGCAACTGGCCTGTTTTCAGGAGCAGATCCTGGTGCTCATCACCACTGCTAATCCCATCACCTGCCACAGTAGATATGACCAAATGGGTTCGGGGGATGCTCACTGATGAAGCCACAGTGCTCAGTACAGAGCAGGGCCCCCAGCTCTTCTGCTGAATGAAGGAGGAGGGAAGTGGATGAAGGGTAAAGAGGGAGGGAGGGAAAAGAGGGAAGGAAGGAAAGGAGGGAGGGAGGGATAGGGGAGGCAGGGAGAGAGGGAGGAGAGAGAGGGAGAATGGCAGGGTGGGATGAGGGAGGATGAGAGTGGGGGGTGGGAGGGAAGGCAGGAGGATGGAAATTAGGGAGAAAGGAGGGAGGGAGGATGAGAAGGAGGGAGGGAGCAGAGTCAGGTGAAACTTTTCTCTGGCCTTGGGTTGAGAGCAAAACATTTGCTCTCCGTGGTGTATCTTCCAGCTTTTTGCATTTCCCTGGTTTCTGTGTGGGCCACAGGAGGAACCAACTGTGTCCTGTCTTGGGTCAGTCTGTGGTGTCCCAGCAGGAATAAAGGTCCTGACCCCGAGATTATGCCCATAATTCCTAAAGGGGCTTCTATGATTACATCTCATCTGTAATATCCGTCAGGGGGTTCAATATCAAATAAGGGAAATTGTATGTCACACAAACACAGAAAAAAAATGAGTCCCCTTTGAAAATAGGTGGGTAGATGCAAAGGCACATATTGTGTGATCCTACATTCAGAACCATCCAGAACAGGTAAAGGAACAGAGAAGGCAGTTTAGGGGTTGCGAGAGGCCAGGCTAAAGGAGAAATGGGCAGGGAGGGCTTTGGGTTCAGGGTCTCCTTTGGGAAAGGAGATACCCTGCAGTGATGTTCTGTGGTGTGGTGGCACAGCGTTGGGAATGTACTTAATGCTTATGACTTGTTCTAGTGAAAACAAGTAATTTTATTTAAAACAAATAATAAACAGCATGCAGAACATGAAAAGACAAAATAAGTTAATGTGTACCATAGAGAAATAATACACAAGTAGAGGACAAAACATTCCTGTGGGCCATTATGGTCGGGGGATAGAACAAGGAATAATTGTACAATGAGCCGGGCTTTGGGCTCTGGATGTGGCTCTGGGAGCCCCAAAGGAGCAGGAGTAGGGGTAGGGGTTGAGACAGGGGCAGGGACAGGAGCCAGGACAGATGCAAGAGCAGGAGCACAGGCTGGCATAGGGGAAAGGTGAGCGGCTCTGGCAGGGGCAAGGGCAGGGCAGGAATTGGGGCAGGGGCTGGGGCAGAGGAAGGGGCAGGGACAGGAGCAGGAACTGTAGCAAGAGCAGAGGCTGGGGCAGGGACAGGCGCCAGCTTTTCTGGGAGAGTGTCAGGCTCTCTATGGGCAGATGGCTGGTCACCTGCTGGCTCCTAGTCTCCTGCTGAAGTCTCTCCAGTCACCATCCCCCACCCCACCCCCCTCCCCCCCGGAGCAGTGGAGGAAGTTGGGGTTGGCTCTAGCTCTTCAAAGCAAGACCCAGGTATCCAGGCACCCACACTTCAGAGATAGCCCCCTGCCCACCTCATTTTGTTGGAGATCCTGGAATGGAGAACATGTTTGTATGCCTTTGCAGAGATAGAGCTCAGCCCAGGGCCTCCCAGAGAAGCTACAGCCAGGAAGGAACCCTCACCGGACATCTCCCCAACAGCAGTCCACCCACTGGATTGTGTAAGCCCAGTCCTTGCTCCTGGCTTCACACCAGCCTCTGAGGTCTCTGCTCTGTGGGGCCTAGCACTGACCCATCCCCAGACACCCACATACACCCAGCTCTGGCCTTCTCACCCTTGGACTCAGCCTTTGTGGGCTCCAGGTCCTGGACCACAGTCTGGTGTTGTACCACCAGGGACAGTGATGTGGGCAGTGTCAGAGGCCCTTCCAGGCAGTCCCCCGTCCCTGTTCCTGGAGAGCCCCCCGTGATCACTCCCTGTGTCAGGGAGATGGAACGTATGTCCGCCAGCCTCCTCCCTGTTTCATCACCTCTGGTGTTCTGCAAAGACAGGGACCAGTAGCCCTGCCCAGGCATTCTCAGTGGCCCTGCTGCTCCCAGATCAGACACAGACCTGTGCATGCACAGCCCCATACCTGGGACAGGAACCTATACCTGCAGGACATGGGATAAACCCTGGGGAGAAGCTTATAGCCCCCTATACCCCATCCCACCCAGCCAGCCCTGACCTGGGGTGTGAACATGACCTGCCCACTGGGCATCTGACCCCTCATCATCCTGCTCTTGAATGGGGTGAGCACACCGTATATGAGCCTTCTTTACAAATACACACACAAGCACACACACATGCATGCATGAGAAGGGGACCTGGAGCTGCACAGATCGGATCAGAGCATATACAGCTAGAGGCTGGTTCTGGGCCTCATGGTGTCACCTTCTGTACTTCCTGCCAAATGATCAGAGATGTCAGGGAACCCTGATGTGACATCCCCAGCTAGGAAAAGTGTTTGCAGGGTGTGCTTTCCTCTGCCTGTGGCCTCTGGACTTTGGGATGCAACATGCAGACATGTTCTTCTTTCGAGGATCGCCAACAAAATGAGCTGGGCAGGGGGCTATCTCTGGAATGTGGGTGCCAGGTTACCTCAGTTTCAAATTCTGTTGGGTTCTGTTGTCAGGGAATTTAGGTCACCACTTTCTAGGGACCCCTTACCTGACACCCACACAGCTACCCACAGACCCTGTAAGGCCTGGGTGCGGTATCCCTGCTATGAGGACAGAGCTGGGGCGGTGTCCCAGCTGTGAGGACAGTGTCCCTGCTGTGAGGACACAGAGTTGGGTTCAGACCAGGCTCCTGCTTATTCCCAGGACTGTGACCCTCAACAGACCCCCTGCCTGTCAGGGCCTCCCTATGCTCCCCATCTGCACAGTTAGCTCTTCTGCCTTTTACTCCTAGGGACACGATCAGGGATAGGACCTCTACATACATTCCTGCTATCACAGGAGGCTGGGGCATGCACGTAGCAATGCAAGAATGAGTGGGGTCTGGTTGGGGCATAGAACACAGCTCAGAGGGGCCTGGGTATGCTCTGGGGTCCAGGCAAAGCCACCCTCCTCCTGCCTGTCTCCAAGACCCCGTGGGAAGGTTGCAGTGAACTGATTCTGACCTTGTCCTCTCATGACACAGACTTCCAGGGGATCCCATTAGGTTTAGGCCCAGGCCCCAGGGCCTCATCTGAACCCATGTGCTGGTCAGTCCCCACAGTGGTTCCTGGCATTCCTGAATCCTTGCACACACCCCTGTGGAATTCTCTCCCCTCTAGGGTGGATGGCTTGTGTGATTGCGTTCTAACGAATAGAATGGAGCAAAATGATAGGATGTTGTTTCCAACCTGAATGAAGAAAGTCTGTTCTTCTCCTGGTTCCATCTCTTGTGTTCACTCTCTGTCTCTGTTTTCTCTGTGTGTCTCTGTGTCTCTTCCACGAGCAAGTCCTAGGGGCTCTGCAGGCAATGTGAGAAACCTCAGAAGCCTACCTTCTCCCCATTTCTCTCTCCTGTCCTGGTGGTTGGTTCATTCCTAAGGCCTTCTCACCCTGACCAGAGCACTGACTCTGGAACCTCTTCCAAATGGGGTCCCTGAGGCTGCAAAAGGGGGGGGGGTCCTGATCTTGGTCCCCGGACCAGTGGTGCAGTGCTCTGTCGTGTTCTGGAAACCCAAGTCATCAGGGCCCCAAGCCCACAGGCTGTCCTCTGCTCAGAAGGACCTCGAGGGAGTACAAAGCATTTTCCCAGGACTGGGAGCACAGTGGGTCAGGGATGAAGATCCAAGGCCAACAGAATTTTCTACAAGCCTGTGAGATCCGAGGGACCCCACATCTCTATAGCCGAATTGACAGAAGAGTAAGTTGAGGCCTTTTGTGCTATAGCCCCCTCTGGACTTGGGCGGTGGGGGGGGGGGGGTTCTCTTCCTACTTCCAGTAGCCCAGGATGGTGATCCCAGATCCTGTCCTCTCTCAGTGTCCTGGCAAGCCCCGGGGCCCCTTGGGGACCCTTGACCATCATCCTGGCCTGTCTCCCATCCCCATGCTATGGATCTGTGTTCTTGCCAGAGATTCTGATGTCACTGCCCCATGGTCCAGCTATCTCCAACCTCTTTCTTCTTTCCCCCTTGTAACCCACCTTGCTCCCAGGGTGTCCGCCTCTTCTGACCCTGAACTGGACAGTCAGAATGGCGTGTATGTGTGTGTGTGTGTGTGTGCGCACGCACACGCATGTGTGCCCAGGCGCACATGCCTCTACTTGTCTGGGGATGCCCAAGTTCATGTCCCCACATGGGACAGTGTGAATAGCTATCCCTGAGAATCTGAAGGGCTCTCATCCCCAAAGTGAACTTCATGGGAGGGTTAGGGCTGAACTAGGTCTGGAGAACAGCCCCACTCCTTGACTCTGTACCCTTTATTTTTCCTGGGCCAGTCCCTGTTTCTCTTGACCCCAGGTTCCCAACTGTCCCTGAGGGCTGAACATGGAAATGCTTGAACTTGGCCACTCCTCCAGGGATAGATGGAGGACAGGTGCACCAAGCACACAGGCCTCCCTCCTGAGAGGGCCAGGTGTGCACAGGGGACCTGCACACAACACTTGTACCATCACCCAGTCCCACTGCACAAGACCCATGGCTCTGCACCTGACCTGTCCCCTGTGTTTCTTCACCACCACCAAGAGCTCTGTGGCCCCAAAGTCTGCTTGGTTCCGAAACCATACCCATCCTAAGCAGCAAGCCTCGGGGTGCAAGGCCATGTAGGTTGGACATCTGGGGACACAAAGGTCACTGAATACCCCCCACTCCCAGCTGGCCAGGAATGCAGAATGCCTCCAGGATCCAGCTAAGTGCAAGCCTGGGCCAGAGGACCTGGAGGCAGCAGTGGAGGCTGACTCAGAGCAGGGAGAAGAGCAGTCCACTCCATTCCCCTTCTCTTCTCCTTCTTCCTTGTCTTCCAGGTAGGATGCTGGGACAGAGGTCCAGTCTGTCCCTGGCTGCAGCCCTGGCTGGAGTCAGAGGTGTGGAAAGGAAGCCGGGGAGGAGGGACCCTCCACGAGGATGGCCGAGTGTGAGAGTTACTGTAATGCACAGTTGTTACTGTAATGAGGGACCCATGGGCATTCAGGGATTTCAGCCCTTTTTAGACATGAGCAGTGACCCCAGGATTCCACCCCTGCCCCATCCTTCACCCTCCATGAGGCCCCACACTCCTGCAGCCCGTTCATTGTCTGTAGCCAGCCCTCCCTCCAGCCCCAGGAAATCCAGCTGCTCCAGGGGCTATAAACTCATAACAAGCTGGAGTAATGTCAGCGCTGTGGAGCCTGGTTCTGGGTCCTGGAGCCCCACAGTGAGGAGAGGTGATGCGGCACAAGAACTAGGAGAAGGCAGAGTGGACTCTCCCTGGAGACCATGGGTCCCTGGTCAGCGCAGACCCTGTTGTGTGCTGGCCCCTAGGGCACCCAGACTCCAGCTCCCAGGCAGGCTCTGGGAGGGAGACGAGAGTGTGGCTCCTGCTAGCTCAGACATGTCACTCCGTCCTGTAGCTACAGACTATCCCACCAGCTGCACTCTCCCTCCTAGCTGGCCAGCAATATCCTCAGGGCCAAAAAGAACAGTCCATCATCCAGCTCAGGGTGTGACTGGGAAGGCAGGGGAGGGCTCACTCTGGATTCAGGGAGACTCTGCCTGGGCTAATGGGGGCTTGGGAGGGCTGGCCTTCCAGCCCCTCTGCTGACCCATCCTGTGACTGGAGCCATTTGCCTCCCTTCTCTGGGCCTCGCTCTCCACTTCTGTGCAGTACAGTGATGCTGAATGATTGCTTCCATGGCAGGAGCATGTGGGGTGCTGGTGGTTGACCTAAGCTGGGCACAGAGCCTGGATTGCAGAGTGCAGTGGGGATGGTGAATGTGTCATCCCAAAGGGAAGCACCCCTTCCCTCAAAAGCAATTCAATCTTCCCATGCAGCCACCTGGCACCTGGGAGACCACACTCCTGACACCAGGTCAGGGGATGTGGCTCTTCCTCAGCAGTGGGACAGGGTGGGGACCCCAGGACATGGGACCCGTGCCTGCCTCTGAGGGCACAAGAAAAAGGAAGACATTCCCTGGGGTCCCCCAAGGCCACATAAAAGGGGAGGTGGATGCCCCCAAACAGGACATTGAAATTCTGCTTCTGTTAGAAACTGAGCATTGCGGGCTCCTGGGTGGCTCAGTGGGTTAAGCCGCTGCCTTCGGCTCAGGTCATGATCTCAGGGTCCTGGGATCGAGTCCCGCATCAGGCTCCCTGCTCAGAGAGCCTGCTTCCTCCTCTCTCTCTCTCTCTGCCTGTCTCTCTGCCTACTTGTGATCTCTCTCTGTCGAATAAATAAATAAAATCTTTAAAAAAAAAAAAAAAAGAAAGAAACTGAGCATTGGGGTTTTGTTCTTTCACTTGCTGGGCCGATGAGACACACAAGCTCTCCATGAGTCCTCCTTGAATGAAGAGCTCTTGCAGGCTCTTGGGCATCCTGGACCTGGGGAGGGGAGAGGGGCCTGTCCCCTCCCTGGGTCCTGAAGGAGTTCTGTCCTCCCAAAGACATGATCATTTCAGGTCATGGTCCTGGGCCAGGATGGGAGACAGCCCCTCACAGCTCCTGACCCTGGGGCTGAGAGGGCCTTTCTCAGGCACAGCAATGCCCCATGAACACAGGGACTTCAGAAAGAACACACAGGTAGCACAGGTTCTGTCCCAGGATGGTGGCTGCCTTCCCCAGCTCCGGAGGAAGAGGAACATCCTCTGGGTGGGGGTCCTATGATCCACAAGCAGGCCCTGGAAGGGTTCTAGTCCACCCCTGAAAGTGCACCAGCACTGAGTGGGTCAATCACTGTCCACACATGAACAAGGACAATGTACTAAGGAGGCACCAGAAGAGATCCTGTGCAAATAGCCTGTGGCCGGTGGGGCTGGCAGCTTCAGTACCCTCCAGCAGGCCCCCTTTCCCTGGATGGGAATCCTCTTGGAGTCTCTGTCCTTGGAGCTTCCTTCCTGCTGGTTTCTGTACCAAGGGAGAGACTTTGGTATGACATCAAAGGCTCCACCCAGCCTCCCTCCTTCTGCACACACCACTGCTCCCCAAGAAGCAGAGGCTGCTGCTCCTATATGCCCCATGTAAGGCTGGTTTAAGGCACTCATTCCCTCCAAGGCCCAGCCGCTCTGGCTCTGTCACATACACAGTGGCCATGGCTGCCTGGCTGAGCCAGGAGTCCCAGGGGGCTCTCCTTTCCCAGGATCAGGGTTCCATAGTCCTGGCCAGAGAAAGAAGTCCCATCTATCCTCTGCTAGAGAAGGTGAATTCCTGGGACAGGGGGTCTTCAGGTGCCTGAGGACATGAAGGTACCCTGGAGAGATGGATGACGGGCACACCTGTCTGAGAAAACAGTGAGCAGCACCCCTCCCAGGCCGCAGATGCATCCATCACCTAGCAGTGCTCATACTCAGACTCACCCCAGGAAACTCAGGCATGATTTTTCATAGAGGTATTTTCAAGAGTGTTCAGAACAGCGGTGGTGGAGATAGCAAGGAATGCCCAATACTAATGCCCAAGGAAATGGATAGTGGGTCAGTCGGTTAAGCCACCAACTCGATTTTGGCTCAGAATGTGATCTCATGGTATGGGATCAAGCCCCATGTAGGGTCTGTGTTCAGTGCAGTGTGGGTTCACAATTTGCTCTTCCGCCTCCTGCCTCTCCCACCACTCAAGTGCCTCTCTCTCTCTCTCCCTAAAATAAATTAATAAAATCTTTATAAAAATGGAATCATACAGAATGAATTTTAAAAAATTGTAAAAAATCCTAACATTGATTTTGCCATTTTAAACATTTTTAGTATAAAGTCCAGTAGTATTAAGTGTATTTACACTGCTATGAAACAGATCTTGAAAATATTTCATCATACGGATCTGAAATTATGTTCCCATTATTGTTTTTCACGTAGAAACCATATTCATTCATTCATTCATTCATTTATTAATTCATTTATTCTTTTATGTTCAGTTAGCCAGCATATAGTACATTACATTTTTTATGTAGTGTTCAAGGATTCATTAGTTGTGTGTAACATCCAGTACTCATCACAACACATGCTCTACCTTAACACCCTGTTACCCCCTCCCTCTCCTCTGCAACCCTCAGTTTGGTTCCCAGAGTCCCAAGTCTCTCATGGTTTGTCTCCCTCTCTAATTTCTTCCCATTAATTTTTCCCTTTCTTCCCCTATGGTCTTCCACACTATTCCTTACATTTCACATAAGAGTAAAACTATATGGTAATTGTCTTCTGCCTGACTCATTTCATTCAGCATAATCCCCTCCAGGCCCATCCATGCCGATGGAAATGATAGGTAATCATCCTTTCTAATGGCTGAGAAATATTCCATTGTATATATGAACCACATCTTCTTTATCCATTCATCTGTTGAAGGTCATCTTTGTTCCTTCTACAGTTTGGCAATTGTGGACATTGCTGCTATGAACATTGGGGCACAGGTGTCCCTTCTTTTCACTATGTCTGTATCTTTGGTGTAAATAACCTGTTGTGAAATTTCTAGGTGGTAGGGTAGTTCTATTTTTAACATCTTGAGGAACCTCCATATTGTTTTTCAGAATGGTTGCACCAGCTTTCTTCCTCACCAAGAGTGTAGGAGGGTTCCCCTTTCTCCACATCCTTGCCAGCATCTGTTATTTCCTGACTTGTTAATTCTGGCCATCCTAACTGGTAAAAGATGGTATCTCATTCTGTTTTTGATTTGTATTTCCCTGATGGCAAGTGATGTTGAACATGTTGCCATGTGTCTGTTAGTCATTTGCATGTCTTTGGAGAAATATCTGTCCATGTCTTCCCTTTTCTTGATTGGATTATTTCTTTTTTGGGTGTTAAGTTTGAGAAGTGCTTTATGGATCTTGGATATCAGCCCTTTATATGACATGTCATTTCCAAACATCTCCCATTCCATCTGTTGCCACTTTTATTTGTTCACTGCTTCTTTTGATGTGCAGAGGCATTTTATCTTGATGAAGTCCCAATAGTTCATTTTTGCTTTTTTTTCCCTTGCCTTTGGTGATGTGTCTTGGAAGAAGTTGCTGTGGCTGATGTCGAAGAGGTGACTGCCTATATTCTCCTCTAGGATTTTGAATAATTCCTGTCTCATATTGAGGTCTTCCATCCATTTTGAGTTTATTTTTGTGTGTGATGTAAGAGAATGGTTGAGTTTCAATCTTCTAGATGTGGCTGTCCAATTTTCCCAGCATCAATTGGAGAGACTTTTTTTTCCATTGGATATTCATTCATGCTTTGTCAAAGATGAGTTGACCATAGAGTTGAGGGTCCATTTCTGGGGTATCTATTCTGTTCCATTGATCTATACATCTGTTTTTGTGTGAATACCAGGCTGTCACAGCTTTATAACATAACTTAAAGTCAGGCATTGTGATGCCCGCAGCTTTGGTTTTCTTTTTCAACATTTCCCTGGCTCTGTGGGGTCTTTTCTGGTTCCATACAAGTTTTAGGATTGTTTGTTCCAGCTCCATGAAAAATGCCAATGTTATTTTAATAGGGATGGTGTTGAAAGTGTAAATTGCTCTGGGCAACATAGACATTTTAGCCATATTTATTCTTTCAATCCATGAGCATGAAATGGTTTTCCATCTTTTTGTGTCTTCCTCCATTTCTTTCCTAAGTGTTATTTAGTTTAGTTTCTTTCCACCTTGGGTTAGATTTATTTCAAAGTGTCTTACAGTTTTGGGTGCTATTAGAATGTGGAATCAACTCCCTAATTTCTCTTTCTACCATTACATTGTTAGTGTATAGGAAAGCAACAGATTTCTGTGCATTATTTTTTTATCCTGCCACATTACTGAATTGCTGAATTCTACTGAATACTGAATTCTAGTACTTTGGGAGTGAGCCTTTTGGGTTTTCCATGTCATCTGTGAAGAGAGACTTTGACTAAATTGCCAATTTGAATGCCTTTTACTTCTTTTTGTAGTCTGATTGCTGAGGCTAGGACTTCTAGTATTATGTTGAACAATAGTGGTGAGAGTGGTTATCCCTGTTTTGTTCCTACTCTTAAAGAAAAAGCCCTCAGCTTTTCCCCATTGATAATGGTATTCACTGTGGACTTTTCATAGATGGTTTTTATGAAACTCAGGAATGTCCCCTCTATCCCTACACTCTGAAGAGCTTTAATCAGGAAAGGGTGCTGTATTTTGTCAAATGGTTTTTCTGCATTAATTGAGAAGATCCTATTGTTCTTGTGTTTTCTTTTATTAATGTGCTCTACCATGCTGATTGATTTGCAAATATTGAGCCAGGCTTGCATCCCAGGAATAAATTCCAGCTTCTCATGGTGGATAATCCTTTTAATGTACTGTTGAATCCTATTGGCTAGGATCTTCTTGAGTATTTTGGCATCCTCATTCATCAGGGATATTGGTCTGTAATTCTTCTTTTTTATGGGGTCTTTGCCTGGTTTTGGAATCAAGGTAATGTTGGCCTCAAATAATGAAATTGGAAGTTTTCCTCCTATAGTCATTCCTTTCAAACAGCTTCAGAAGAATAGGTATTATTTCTTCTTTGAATGACAGTCTTGCTGGATAAGATATCCTTGGCTGCATGTTCTTCTCATTGAGTATCCTGAATATGTCTTGCCAGCCTTTTCTGGCTTGTCAGGTCTCTGTGAACAGGTCTGACATTATTCTGATGTTCCTCCCTCCATACATAAGAGTTCTTTTCTCCCGGGCTGCTTTCTAGATTCCTTTCTTGGTTCTAAGATTAAGTTCTAAGATTTGCAAGTTTTCCATTTTTAATTCTAATAGTGTATTTATAGACTATTTTATATTTTCTATGTACACCCTTATATTATCTGTGAATAGTCACAGTTATCGCCTCACTTCTTATTCTTTTTTTTTCTCTTGCCTTATAACACATGGTAGATTCTCTGATGCAATGTTGACTAGAGTAGTGTTGTTGATTTTAATACATCTTTCTCAATATCTGTAGAAAAATCAGATGAAACATTGGTAACAAAGTGGCCTAATTGACATATACAGAACATTACACATGAAGTACAGAATACATTATTTTCAGGTGGTTCTATGATATGTACCAAAGTAGACAAAATTTTGGGCCATGAAGCAAGTCTACACATTTTAAAGCCCGAAATTAACTAGATTATATTCTTAGACCACAGGGGAATTGAGCCATAGTCATAACAGAAAAACAAACCAAAACAAAACACAACACTAAAAAAAAAAAAAAAAACTAAAACAAACAAACAAAAAAACAACAGGGAGTCTCTCAATGTTTAAAAATCAAATAAAACTTTGGTACATATCCTAAGGGTCAGAGAGGGAATCACAAGGGAAATTCAAGCTTTCCTACATCAAAGCTTCCAGACAATGTCACTCAATCTGTGAAGAGCAATATAATTAGATAGACAGGAGTTGAACCTTAAGTCAGAGTTCTGCCTACCTCAGCTACACATGGCAGCCTTGGCCTGTGGTCCCCCCACAGCGGCCCTTTTTGGTAGCCCTGAGCTAAGAGGGACAACATGGCCATATAGAAATGGAGAGCTCCCCACTCCTAGTGATGATTGTGCCCCCCACCCAAGATGCCCTTTCTGGTGGCCTGAGCTAAGGGGGACAACATGGGCTGATGGAAATGGGAAGCTCCACACCCATAGTGATGACAGTGCTATTGTATTGTCCTTACCAGTCCTACAGCATGCTTTCTGAGTGAAATATGACACAATAACAATAACAGGTTCTTGACCTTCCTTAAGGTTTGAAAATAATCTTGTGAGTCATCTATCAGAAATATGGATTCAACATGTGCTCTTTCTTCTGGAAAAGAGCACCTGATCTTGAGAGCCATCGGCTCTTTGTGGAGTTCTCCCTCTTAAACTTCCAAACTATGAAGTAGATATTATTAGTCACATTTTCTAGATGGGTAGACAGGGGCTCAGAGATGATTTGAGTCACAGAGGATTTTAGTGTCAGAAACCTAAATGGATCCCCAAAGTGACTCCAAAGCCCTTGTTATTCCATACACAGTACTATTTCCCTCTTATATCTGGTCTTTGCGATCTGGAAACATCTCGAGTCTTGGGATTTTCTTGTTCTGTTATCAACTGAAATGAATTCAGCTGGCCTTTTTACCTCTCTCCATCACGATCATTAAGAGTAGAGAAACTCGGGAGCGCCTGGGTGGCTCAGTGGGTTGAGCCACTGCCTTCAGCTTAGGTCATGGTCTCAGGGTCCTGGGATCAAGCCCCGCATCAGGCTCTCTGCTCAACGGGGAGCTTGCTTCCTCCTCTCGCTCTGCCTGCCTCTCTGCCTGCTTGTGATCTCTCTCTGTCAAATAAATAAATAAATAAATCTTTAAAAAAAGAGTAGAGAAACTCTGAGTAAGATATTCAAAGATCCCTAAGAATAAATACATAATATTCTTCTGATATTAAAGTTACTGAAAGAACTATCTTTTTTTTAATTAATACAGGTTCTGCTACGTTCAGAGTGTGCTATAAGACAGGTATGAAATAGTATTTAAAGACACTCAGCTCAGCCTCTTCTAAAAAGTGAGACAATGCTTGTAAACATTACTAAACTGTTACTTTACCCACAATTACTTACTTCCGAACCATCATAGTGTTTATGTACTATGACTATGACTTATATTAGTCATAGTCTAAAATCTGCAGGGAAAGAACTAAGACAGTGTACCCAAGCTTTAGTGGGACTCCATATTTAAATTAGTGTTGTAACAATGAGCTATCCAGCTTTATTCTGTAGATTAAGGGAATGGTACTAGACATCTGTTAAGACGTCAGGAGGTTCTAAAATTCTGAATTTAAATTATCTGTGTGCTTCAGAGATTTGGGCAGAAGAAAGGGGAGATCCCTGCTTCTGTGCACACCTCTGTTACCTGTGTTGACCATGGAACAGGTAACCTTCTGTAAGCATCATTTTGATTTCTTAGTAGTATTTTTTTATTTCACTTTTTTCAGTGTTACAAGATTCAATGCCCTCCTTAATACCCATTACCAGGCTCACCCAACACCCCAGCCTTCTCCTCTTCAAAACCCTCAGTTTGGGACAGTGTTCAGGATGGTGGAGAGGTAGCAGACTGGGGCTGTGTTGGGTGTCAGGGGATCTGCTGGGTGGTTTGTCTGAAAGTTGCCGGCGCCCGCAGGTCCAGCGGGGGGTCGAGGAGGGGGGCAGCGATTCAAGGGGCAGGGGGTCAGCCACTTTCTGGGGGGTGGAACTGGCGGAGGGGTGGGTCCGGGGTGGGAGGGGCGGCTCCCCACAGGCCGCAGGGCAACGGAGCACAGGGTTGGGACTTTTGAAGGTCTGTTCCACTGGGGGACATCTCTCTGGAGGCTGGACCAGGGTGGGGCCTGCATGGGGGTCGGGGTGGCCCCGGGTCCCACAGGGTCACAGGGGGGTCGGGGGTGTCTGGCTGTCGCAGAGCTTGCACGTATTGGAGCTGGGGGACCGTCTGCGGAGACCAGGCTGAGGGGTGGGCTCTTGGGGTTGCCTTGGGCCAGTTGCGGCTTGGGTGGGCTCAGGGTGGGGCCAGGACTGGGGAGGCGGGAGTTGTTGGTTGCTATTCTCTGGGGATGCACTGGGGGTGGGGCAACCGGCTCTCAGCTCCTCTGGGCTGGGGAATGGGAGGCTGCCATTTTCATTCCCACCCTCCAGAACTCTACAAAAGTGTTCAGGTAACAAAAGCTCCTGAAAGTGAACCCAAGTGGATTACTCACCCAGCTCCTGGTAAGGGCGGTGCAATTCCGCCTGGGGCAAAGACATTTGTGAATCACTACAACAGGCCCCTCCCCCAGAAGATCAACAAGAAATCCAGCCAGGACCAAGTTCACCTACCAAGGAGTGCAGGTTCAACACCAAGGAGAGCAACGGAATTCCAGAGGAGGAGAAAGCAAAGCACTGAACTCATGGCTTTCTCCCCATGATTCATTAGTCTTGCAGTTAATTTAATTTTGTGGGGTTCTTTCTTTTTTCTCTTTTTTTCCTTCTTCTGCTAATTTTTTTTTAACTTTTACCCTTTTCTTTTTTAACGTTTATTAGCTAGTTTATCTAATATATATATATATATATATATATACATTTTTTTCTTTTTTTATATTTTCTCCTTATTCATCTTCTTTTTTTAATTGTTTCTTTTTTTTCTGAACCTCTTTTTATCCCCTTCACCCCCCCCCCATGATTTGGGCTCTCTTCTGATTTGGTTAAAGCATATTTTCCTGGAGTCTTTGCCACCCTTTTAGTATTTTACTTGCTCCTTCATATACTCTTATCTGGACAAAATGACAAGGCAGAAAAATTCACGACAAAAAAAAAAAAAAAAAAAAGAACAAGAGGCAGTACCAGAGGCTAGGGACCTAATCAATACAGATATTGGTAATATGTCAGATATAGAGTTCAGAATGACGATTCTCAAGGTACTAGATGGGCTTGAAAAAGGCATGGAAGATATTAGAGAAACCCTCTCGGGAGATATAAAAGCCCTTTCTGGAGAAATAAAAGAACTAAAATCTGACCAAGTTGAAATCAAGGGAGCTATTAATGAGGTGCAGTCAGGGATGGAGGCTCTAACTAGTAGGATAAATGAGGCAGAAGAAAGAATTAGTGATAATAGAAGACCAAATGAAAGGGAATAAAGAAGCTAAGCAAAAGAGGTGCAAATAGCTACTGAACCATGAGGGGAGAATTTGAGAGATGGGTGACACCATAGGACGAAACACCATTGGAATAGTTGGGATTCCAGAAGAGAAGGGAAGAGAGAGGGGAGCAGAGGGTATATTGGAAAGAATTATTGGAAAGAATTTCCCTGGTATGGCAAAGGGAACAAGCATCAAGATCCAGGAGGTGCAGAGAACTCCCCCCCCCCCAAAATCATCAAGAATAGGTCCACATCCCGTCACCTAACAGTAAAATTTACAAGTCTTAGTGACAGAGAAAATCCTGAAAGCAGCCCAGAAAAAGAAGTCTGTAACATACAATGGTAAAAATATTAGGTTGGCAGCAGACTTATCCACAGAGACCTGGCAGGCCAGAAATAACTGGCATGATATACTCAGAAGACTAAACAAGAAAAACATGCAGCCAAGAATACTGTATTCAGCTGGGCTATAATTGAAAATAGAGGGAGAGATAAAAGGCTTCCAGGACAAACAAAAACTGAAAGAATTTGTGAACACCAGACCAGCTCTACAGGAAATCTTGAAAGGGGTCTTCTAAGCAAAGAGAGAGCCTACAAGTGGTAGATCAGAAAGGAACAGAGACAATATACAGTAACACTCACCTTATAGGCAGTACAATGGCACTAAATTCATGTCTCTCAATAGTTACCCTGAATGTTAATGGGCTAAATGCCCTAGTCAGAGGACACAGGGTATCAGAATGGATAAAAAAACAAAACCCAACTATGTGTTGCCTACAATAAACTCATTTCAGACCCAAAGACACCTCCAGATTTAAAGTGAAGGTGTGGAAACAATTTACCATGCTAATGGACATCAGAAGAGAGCAGGAAGGCAATCCTTATATAAGATCAATTAGATTTTAAGCCAGAGACTATAATAAGAGATGAGGAAGGACACTATATCATACTCAAGGGATCTGTCCAACAAGAAGATCTAACAATTTTAAATATCTGTGCCCCTAATGTGGGAGCAGCCAACTATATAAACAAATTAGTAACAAAATCAAAGAAACAAATCAACAATAATACAATAATAGTAGGGGACTTTAACACTCCCCTCACTGAAATGGACAGATCATCCAAGCAAAAGATCAAAAAGGAAATAAAGGCCCTAAATGACACACTGGACCAGATGGACATCACAGATATATTCAGAACATTTCATCCCAAAGCAAGAGAATACACATTATTCTCTAGTGCACATGGAACATTCTCCAAAAAAAATCACATCCTGGGTCCTAAATCAGGTCTCAACTGGTATCAAAATATTGGGATAATTCCCTGCATATTTTCAGACCACAACGCTCTGAAGCTAGAACTCAACCACAAGAGGAAATTTGGAAAGAACGCAAATACATGGAGACTAAACAGCATCCTTCTAAAGAATGAATGGGTCAACCAGGAAATTAAAGAATTGAAAAAATTCATGGGAACAGATGATAATGAAAACACAACAGTTCAATATCTGTGGGACAAGGCAAAGGCAGTTCTGAGAGGAAAATATATAGTGATATAAGCCTTTTTCAAGAAACAAGAAAGGTCTCAAATACACAACCTAACCCTACACCTAAAGGAGCTGGAGAAAGAACAAGAAAGAAAGCCTAAACCCAACAGGAGAAGAGAAATCATAAAGATCAGAGAAGAAATCAATGAAATAGAAACAAACAAACAAAAAATAGAACAAATCAATGTAACTAGGAGCTGGTTCTATGAAAGAATTAATAAGATTGACAAACCCCTGGCCAGACTTATCAAAAAGAAAAGAGAAAGGACCCAAATAAATGAAATCATGAATAAAATAGGAGAGATCACAACTAACACCAAAGAAATACTGACAATTATAAGAACATACTATGAGCACCAAAGAAATACAGACAATTATAAGAACGTACTATGAGCAACTCGATGCCAACAAACTTGACAATCTGGAAAAAATGGATGCATTCCTAGAGACATATAAACTACCACAACTGAACCAGGAAGAAATAGAAAACCTGAATGGACCCATAACCAGTAAGGAGATTGAAACAGTCATCAAAAATCTCCAAACAAACAAAAGCCCAGGGCCAGATGGCTTCCCAGGGGAATTCTACCAAACATTTAAAGAAGAACTAATTCCTATTCTCCAGAAACTGTTCAAAAAAAAAAAAAAATAGAAATGGAAGGAAAACTTCCAAACTCATTTTATGAGGCCAGCATCACCTTGATCCCAAAACCAGACAAGGATCCCATCAAAAAAGAGAACTACAGACCATTATCCTGATGAACACAGATGTGAAAATTCTTACCAAAATACTAGCCAATAGGATTCAACAGTACATTAAAATGATTATTCACCTCTTTATCTTGATTAACAGTTTTCTTATGTAATTGGCTGCTCCCAAATTGGGGGCATAGATATTTACAATAATTAGATCATCTTTGTGGATAGGCCCTTTAAGAATGATGTAGTGTCCTTCTGTATCTCTGACTACAGTCTTTAGTTTAAAATCTAATTTATCTGATATGAAAATCGCTACCACAGCCTTCTTTTGAGGCCCATTGGCATGAAAGATGCTTCTCCATCCCTTCATTTTCAGTCTGGGTGTATCTTTAGGTTCAAAATGGGTCTCTTGTAGACAACATATGGATGGGTCCTGTCGTTTTATCCAATCTCCAACCCTGTGCGATTTTATGGGCGCATTTAGGCCATTCACATTGATAGATATGTTTTTACTGACATCGTGTTACCTTTGAAGTCTTTTCTTTCTGTAGATTGTCTTTTTATTTCTGTTCAATGCTATTCTTAGTATTTTTCCTCTTTTATAGAACCCCCCCTTAATATTTCCTGCAGTGTCAGCTTGGTGGTTGCATAGTCTTTTAAGCCTTGCCAGTCTTGGAAACTCTTTATCTCTCCATCCATTTTGAATGTCAGTCTTGCTGGATAAAGTATTCATGGCTGCATGTTCTTCTCATTTAGTGCCCTGAATATATCTTGCCAGCCCTTTCTGGCTTGCCAGGTCTCTGTGGACAGGTCTGATGTTATTCTGATGAGCTTCCCTCTGTAGGTAAGGAGCCTCTTTGTCCTAGCGGCTTTTAAGAGATTATACCTACAATTATGATTCCTCAATTTGACTACCAGGTGCCTTTTTTTTTTTTTTTTTTTTTTGGAATGTAGAATATTGGGTGGAGACCTTTCAGCCTCTAGTACATGAACGCTGGTTCCATTCGCAAGATTGGGAAAATTTTCATGAAGAACTTGTTCCACTATACCTTTTAGACTTCTTTCTTTCTCCTCCCTTCAGGGATTCCAATAATTCTGATGTTGGAACGTTTCATGGCATCATTTATTTCTCTGATTCTGTTTTTGTGGTTTATAAGCTGTTTGTTCCAGGTTTCCTCCTGATCCTTTCTCTCTATCTGTTTGTCTTCCAGATCACTAATTCTATCTTCTGTCTCAGTTACCCTAGCTTTGAGAGAATTCAGATTAGATTGGAACTCATTGAGAGCATTGGGAACCTCAGCCCTGGTAGCTTTTAACTCTGCCCTAACATTTTGAATATCCTCTCTGGCTGCTTTCAGCTCAGCCTTAATCAATTCCGTTTGGTCATCCATGGCTTTCTCCAACCTACCTATTGCCTGGATAATTGTTAGCCTGAATCCTCTTTCCAACATATTGTCTATATTGATAGCCTTTAGCTCTGTTGCTGAAGGTCCATCCTCTGTATTTTTCTTCTGTTGGGCATTTCTTCTCCTAGTCATTTTGGTGGGAGATTACTGAACAGATGTAGCTGGGTGTATCAACCATGGTGCAGTCAAGGTGCACCCTGGAACACTTCTGAGTAATCAGGATTCTCCACCCATATGAGAGACAAAAGAAAAAAAAAAAAAAAAAGAGAGAAAGAGAGAGAGACAGGAAAGAAAGGGAAGATGAAAGAGAAGGTTCAGCCCAAATGTGCCCCAAGTTAAGATTTATGAAGTATACACACAAAAACAGACAAACACAAAGACTGATAAAAGTATATGACAAGAGAAATATAAATATATGCAAATAAAGGAAGAACCTCATCAAAAAGAACCCCAGTGTAAGATTTATACACTATCAAGACAAACACAAAAACACAGAAACAATGGTAGAAGAAAAAGATGGGAAAGTGGTTATAAATTCTCAGGGTGGGTGAGGAAGGTTATTTTGATTCTTCCTGGATGTATCTTGATATCTTTGTTAAATGACTCAACTTTCCTAAGATAAAGGGGGATTAAAAATTGGTTTACCTATAGGGGTAGTATTGATTGGGGAAAGGGGATTACTTTGAAGTTTAACTCTATATGAATATTAGAAAATAAAAATAGAAAAGGAATGAACTACACTAAACTAAACTAAAATTAAAAAAAAAAAGAAATTCAAAAAATAGAAATGCAAGAGAAAAACACAGGTGTATGTATCAAAAAGTTCAAGTTAGAAAACTATTATGGAATTTGATGTACTGGACAGCTTACTGTGATGGTAAATAGGTTAAAAAATTATCTATATTAAAAAAAATGAGCGAGAATAGTGGGAACAAATTAAAAATAAAAGTTGTCCTATGAAGTAGTGGTGGTGGTTCTCTCATAGTCTTTTTTTTTTTTTTCTTTCCTGGTTGGTTTTCTGGGGGAGGGGCCTGCCACATGGGTGGCACATCAATGATGTTCCCTGAGTTAAGTCCTCCAGTCCCCCTCAAGGGAGTGGGCTCTGAGGAAACTGTTTTTTTCAGGCTTTTGTTCTCTGGAGGTTTTTATGTTTGCTCACTTTTTTTTTTTTTTCCTCTCACCTTGACTGCTTTTGATGGTTTTTGTAGGTTTAGAGGAAGCAAACTGCACCCTGACCTCCCTCTCAGAGAGAAGCCTCAGTCTGTTCTTCTTTGGGTGTTGCAGACCCCATATAAATTTCCCCTTGGCCTCTGGTAGAGCAGGTTCTGAGTCGTGGTCCCTGGGGATGCAGGATCTTCTGCTTGTACCCAAAACCAGGGCAGCAGCAGTTGTCTGGGCAGCTCCAGACTGCCAGAGAGGTTCCAAGCAGTGATTGCACACTGAGATTTTCCCGCTGGCCTGGTCTTTCTGGGTCTACGAGCGCCCGGCTTGAGCGCACCTCTTTCAGGGGAGGCTGTGGGTCGCGGGCGCATCCCAGGCTCTGAGAATGGGCTCAGGTTTGAAAGCACCAGGCTGGGCCTTCATGCACCTCTCTCAGGGGGAGAGTTTGGGGCCTGAGTCTTAGGCTTTGAAACAATGGCATGGGTCACAGAGCGCCAGCTGGGCCTTTGTACCTCTCTCAGGGGAGGATGAGGGACATGTGCATCTCAGGCTCTGTAGCATGGCTCGCACGTTCTGCTGTCTGGCATGGCTCCCAGCCCCTCACAGGAGCCAGATGCCACGCAATCTCGTGCATGCTGGTGGCTTAGGGACCAAGACCTGGTTTCTCTGCCGCACTATCTCTGGCTCAGCACCAGGGGATGCTGTCCTGGGACCTGGGACTTAAGCCCCTGTCCCTAGCCGCCCCAATTCCCACAATTTCCCCCCCCCCCCGCGATCCTTTGTTCTTTTGGAGTGCTTACAACCAGTCTCCAAGTTAATGTTGGTACCCAGATGCAGGGCACTCTCACTCGTATTAGGGGTATTACTTTCCAACCAGTCACCTCTGGTGGCTCCCTCCCCCTTTTGTTTATCTTCCAATATCATTCTGCCGTTCCCACTCTGCTTTACCTGCCCACTGGCATCTTCTGCCCCTGTAGAGATCCAAATGTGTATAATTCTGATTTCAGGCTAATTTCATAGGTGATCGGAGTTCTTTGGTAAATAATCAGCTCACTTTAGGGTACAGGTTGAAAAGGCGCCTCCTCCTACTTCCCTGCCATCTTGTCCCCAGGGCATGAGAAGTTTTGATAATAATCCAAACATTTCTGGTAGTCTAGAAGGCTGTCTGTGTACTTGGGAGAGTCAAGAGAAGGTCCTAGTGGAGTACCTGGTTGGTTTAGTTGGTTAGCATCTGACTTCAGCTCATGTTGTGATCTCTGGCTCCTGTGTTGGAGCCCTGGATCAGGCTCCTTGCTCACTGCTTGTCTAGTTCTATCATTTCTTTATCAAGGATTTATCATTTTCATTGCACAAATTTTGGTTAAATGTGCTTCTGAGTATATTATTCTTTTAATGTTAGTATAAAGGGAATTGTTTTTTACTTTTTGTATTTCCCATTGAGAGTATATAGAAATATGGGGCGCCTGGGTGGCTCAGTGGGTTAAGCCTCTGCCTTCAGCTCAGGTCATGATCTCAGGGTACTGGGATCGAGCCCCACATTAGGCTCTCTGCTCAGCAGGGAGCCTGTTTCCTCCTCTCTCTCTCTGCCTGCCTCTCTGCCTGCTTGTGAGCTCTTTCTGCCAAATAAATAAATAAAATCTTAAAAAGAAAAAGAAAAGAAATATATTTATTGGTTTTGTGTGTTTCCTTATTTCTTGCAATTTTGCTGAATATTTTATTATAGATAAATATGAATATGTTAATGTGGCCATTCATTCTAATGGGTTTTTTGTACATATTGATAATTGCTCTGGCTAGAACTTTCAGTACTATGTTGAATACCAAGAATGAGAACAAGCATTCTTGTCCTGTTCCTAATCTTAGGGGAAAACTATTCAGCTGAATACATTAGCTGTGGAATTTTCATAAATGTCCTTTATGGTCCTAGTTTGCTGAGCATTTTATTATGAAAGGGTGCCCTGTGCTCTTTAAAATATACTGACACTACACTCATTAAAAAGTGTCTGATTCTTCTCTCTCTGAGTTTGAGGAGGCAGATGGCTGTTTAAAACAATACAGTATGGTGAAGGCAGTGCTATGTAATTTGTCAGAATTGGTTTTAATAGACCATGCAAGTTCCATCTTATACTACTGGGAAAACTACTTGTTTGGGCCTTTGAAAGGAAGTTGATCCTTAGACCACCATACTGAAGAAACCACATGTAGATTCTCTGGACAAGAGTCCTAGATGAGCCCTCCAACTATCCTGGCCTAGAGGCCAGACATACATGAGAGTTGAAATTACTTGAAAACCCACTAGTTCCAGCTACCAGGCATATGGGTCACTTTCAGAAATCTGAATGATTACATCTGAGGTCCTAAACAGTATGAAGCAGGGAACAGCCTGAGCTTAACCTTTCTGAGTTCCCAGTCAATAAAACTTATGAGATGAGTTAGCTTATTTCTTTTTTTTTTTATTTTTTATAAACATATAATATATTTTTACCCCCAGAGGTACAGGTTTGTGAATCGCCAGGTTACACACTTCACAGCACTCACCATAGCACATACCCTCCCCTATGTCCATAACCCCACCCCCCTTCTCCCAACCACCCTCTCCCCAGCAACATGGGGGGTTAAGGGGGTAAGAGAAGAATAAGTGAAACAAGAGTTAGCTTATTTCATGCCTTCACGCCTCTAAACAGAAAGTTGATTAAACAGTAATAAGTAACCAAGCCCCTTTGTCTCATGTGAGACAAGGAAATGGAAAATGATATAAAAGCAGTATTTTAAAGGATTTCTGCTACATATTTATTTTTATAAAATTATAGAAAGACTAATTTCATTTAAAAAAAACATAATCTCATTCAAACTACATGGTTTCCTTTACTATGCAAAATTTTTTTATTTGATTTATTTTCTCTTAGGAGACATATATAGAAAATTGTTGTTATAGCCAATGTCAAAGAAATTACTGCCTATGATCTTGTCTAAGAGTTTTTGGGCTTTAATTTTCACATTTAGGTGTTCATCCACTTTGAGTTTATTTTTGTGTATGGTGTCAGAAAGTGGTCCAGTCTCATTCTTTTGTATTATTTTTTCAAACTTCCCAGCACCATTTATTTAAGCAAGCAAAAGAAACAATCAATAAAACAAAAAGGCAACCTACTGGATGGGATGCAAATGACATATCCCATAAGAGTTTAATATCCAAAATATATAAAAAAGTTATACAACTCAACACATACACACACAAAAATTCAATTTAAAAATGGGCAGAAAATACAGACATTTATCCAAAGAAGAACACATACAAATGGACAATAACCACATGAAAAGATACTCACCATCACTAATCATTAGAGACATGCAAATGAAAAGCAGAATGAGATATCACCTCACAACCTCGAGAATGGTTAGAATCAACAACACAGGAAACAATAGGTACCACAAATTCTTTATCCATTAATAAATTGATGGACATTTGGGCTCTTTCCATAATTTGGTTACTGTAGATAATGCTGCTATAAACATCAAGGTGCCTGTATCACAGAAATAGACTCTTATCTATAGAGAACAAACTAATGGTTACCAAAAGGTAGATGGGTAGGGGAATGGGCTAAATAGGTTATGGGGAGTAAGTAGCAGGGCACAGTTTGTTGTATGGACATGTTAAATCACTATATTGTACACCTGAAACAAATATTACAATGTATATTAAATAATTGGAATTTAAGTAAAAACTTTAAAATTAAAAATAAAATTATCAAGAAAAGATATAAGCAAACTAGCATGCTGGGCCCATAAGTATTTGTAAACTTTGTCTAGTAGCATGTAGGAGTAGCTTTATGCTTAACTCATTAAAACTGCAGTGGAAATTTTTAAAAAGTCCAGACAGAAATATAAAACAAACAGAAACCAGTAAAAAACAAAAACAAAACAAAACAAAACAAAACAAAAATGCAAAGTGAAAATATGAAGCATGAAACAAAAATGTTGAAAATACATTAAAAAAATAAATATATTTGTCAACTTGTTTCAAACAGCTTCTGAGATGGAGAGTTTCATACAGAAGATACACTGAGAAGTACTCTCAGGAAATACACCTTTAAGTAAGTTTGTATAGGACAGAGAGAGAGGCTGATGTTCAACACTATGGTTTTAATATTCATATCCATAGTGATGAATTATAAAGCATTTTAAGGTACTTACTGACTCGTTATTTATGTTTTTAATAAATTTATGTATTTTTTATTTAAAGCAAGTAATTTGACACTTATAATTGAATTACAAAAGTTATTAGTATATTTTTTTACAAGCCCTTTACCATCCACAAGAGGTGTAA
Organism: Mustela putorius furo; assembly: GCF_011764305.1. Lineage (NCBI taxonomy): Eukaryota > Metazoa > Chordata > Mammalia > Carnivora > Mustelidae > Mustela > Mustela putorius. The sequence continues at coordinate 61,571 of NW_025422126.1, forward strand.
ATATTTTCTCCCATCTTATGGCTTCCTTTTTCATTCTATTGCTAGTATCTTTCAAAGAAAAATATATATATACATATTATTTTAATTTTAGTGAGGTCCAATCAATCATTTAAAAATATTTCTTACTTTTGTTGTCAGATCTAAAATTTTATGAGAGCAATATTACAAACAATTTTAATTTTGGTTTTTGTACTTTAGCTCTCTGGTCCATTATAGGTTAATTTTTCTATGGTGCAAAGTAAGGATCTAAAGTAATCTTTTTGCATGTGGATATCCAATTGTCCCAATCTGATATTATCAACCTATATATTATTAACTTTAAATATAAAACCTGCCATTCAATGATAATGATATTGCTCTCAACACCCCTGCTCATTTTTTCCTCTTTACTACTGGGTTAGACATAAGGTAACTCTACTTTTTATAATGCAGGAAACATGAAATCTAACACAGACCTTTCAAGATCTCTGACTGGTTAGCTCTCTGTCTTGTTGAGGAAAACCCTCAGGACTCGCTCCCTAATCTGCTTGGTCCGGACTCCATAGATTACAGGATTCAGGGCCGGTGGAACAACCACATATAGGTTGGCCAAAAAAATGTGGATATATTGAGGAATATTGTGGCCAAATCGGTGTGTCAAGAAAGAGAAAAATGCTGGTGTGAAAAAAGCTAAGATAACACCAATGTGGGAGCCACAGGTGTTGAGAGCTTTGAGTCGAGCCTCCCTGGAAGGCAGGCAGAACACAGCATGGAGAATCCTGACATAGGAGAGAATTATAAGCAGCACATCCAATAATAAGAGAGAAATGTTGCCAAGGCCAAACAGAATGTTCACTTTGATGCTGGCACAGGCCAGACGGGCAATGCCCATGTGTTCACAGTAGGTATGAGGGATGATACGGTGGCCACAGAAGGGCAGCCTCAGGAGGAGAACCACCAGTGGGGCCACCATGTACAGGCTCCGCAGAATAGCAATGGCTCCAATAATACAGATAATTTTGCTGGTGAGGATCATGGTATACTGAAGGGGTTTACAAATGGCTATGTAGCGGTCAAAGGCCATGGCCACCAACACAATGCTCTCCATGACAGTGAAGAAATGGATGAAGAACATCTGGGAAAGGCAGCCTTCAAAAGATATATCCCTGATCCTGAACCAGAAGATGCCCAGCATTTTGGGGATGGTGGCTGTGGACAAACCCAGGTCGATGGAGTCCAACATGGCCAGAAAGTAGTACATGGGCTCATGGAGACTCTGTTCAGTCTGGATCACAAACAGGACAGCAGCATTCCCCAGGAGTGCAACAAGATATACAAAGAAAAAGGGAAATCCAATCCAAATGTGCACACCTTCCAAACCTGGGATACCCAAGAGGAGGAATGAAGAAGGATGGAACTGGGTGTCATTAAGTATAGCCATTCTTTCTGCCACAATTTTTGCACACTTCTGTTGTGGATGCAATTATTAACTTCACATTAGTGAATTTTTCTCCTCTTCTCCCTAAGTCCAGATTTCTGATAAAATGCAAAAGAACATTTTTTTAAACTTTCTGTTATTATGTTCAATTTTGATTCCTTCATTCTAACTCAGAAAGAAGTAATTATTTTAGTCAACAGTACAATATTATATACTTTGAAATTGCTAAAAGACTATTTCTTTTAGTCTTTTAAAAAAGACTAAAAAAGAAATTGATAATTTGTAATGTGATAGGAATAAATTATGGTGGCAATCATACTGTAATATATAAATGCATCAAATCAACACACCATATACCTTGAATTTACAGAGTTTTTTATGTCAGTTATAACTACATTTTTTTGAAAAAGGAAAGAAGATTAAAGACACTCCTCGCTTTGTGTAATCCTCTCCTGAAAATCGAATGGTACCAGAAGCAGAACCAGCCTTAATCTGCTGCCACTGTCCCTAATAAGAAAACTGACATAAAGACAAGAGGTACAGTTTAAATTCAAACTCTGGAGTGTAACCAGAAATAAATGAGAAAGATTAAATTCCATAGTCTGTGTATCTGATCATGTTCCACATATTTTTACTTAATGTGTATAGTGCTTTGTTTGGTGTTTGTAATCCCAGTCATTCCCCTATTAGGGAATCTAAAAACCCCAAAATGTAGTGTACATAAATCCTCTGTGTTCATATGCATGTTGACACCATGTTGTGTGTATATTTGTGTTTATACATTTCTATGGGCACTTGTGAATACTAAGTGGTCTTGTTCTTAGAGCAGAAGAAACAATTTATCTTTGTTTATTCATATGCATGAAAAAAACTCCACCACATAAAAGTTGTCAATTTAAGAAATTCTGAAATAGAGGAACTAATTAAAACGAGACAGGCCAAGAGGCACCTGGGTGACTCAGTTGGTTAAGCAGCTGCTTTTGGTTCAGGTCATGATCTTAGGGTCTTGGGATCAAGCCCAACATTGGGCTCCCTGCTCAGTTGGGAGTATGCTTCTTCCTCTCTCTCTGTCCCTCTGCCCATCCCCTGCGCTTGTATGTCCACACATGCACGTGCACTCTACCTGCCTCTCTCAAAATAAATAAATAAATAAATAAAATCTTAAAGAAGAAGAGACAGAAGAGCAAACAATTTCAGTGTCATATTTCAGAAAATAAACAACTCAGTTCCCATCAAAATTTGTTCTTGAAAAAAAAAATTACTTACCAGATTTGAAAAATAATGACTAGGAGAGGGAGATAGTTGACAAAAATATTTTACAGTTATGGTTAAACATGACTTGAGAGATTATTTTAAACTAGGTAAATTTATCATCAGGAGAGTAAATATACCCAGTAAACAAAATGTCCAGATATAGGCCACCTGGGGTAGGGGAAACTAAATATTCTGGGCAAAGTTTCAAATATATCTCTGCTTTATACCCATGGGGAGAAGGCAGGAACATCTTAGACATCGTCAAATTCAGCTCCTACCAAGAGTCTATCCTAGCTCTAATGTCTTTACTGATGTCTCCCTTAAAGTTACATTGAAAGAGGAAGTATCAAATGATTTAGTTTTATAGCACTTGTTCAGAATATGTGGGAACTCTGAACTTATTTATAATAAATTAAAAATTTAAAACAAAAAAGGAAGAAGTTCATTACTTCACAGTTTATTTGGGAAAAACTGGTCCCACAGAAAATGTAGAGCTGATTGAATGTGATGCGTGCAATTGTGCAGAAAGGTTTGATTCAACCTTAGGAATACTTGGGTTTTGGTGTAAGTCAAAACTGGCAAGCCTCCAGTAGAGAGAAATGCATATGAAGGTCAGTACACTCTATTTTAAACGCATGCCCAAGATAAATGCCTTGCTAACTATGCCATTTGAAAACTATGAAGAATAGCAGAAAATGAGAGATAATTTCATAATTGGGAAGTTCGAGAAATAGATCTCTTTATGTGTATGCATGTGTAAGTAAACTTGGTCTGCTAGGGTTAAGGAGGAGACAGTTGACATTCTCCATTTTGTGATGTGAAACTACCAGAGACAGTGTTCTGCCTTTGATTAGTGGAGAACTCTTCACAATTTATTCCATCAAATATTTAGGAGGTCCTCAATGCGCCAGCATTGATTAGGAAATATGATTACAAGTTTGAATAAAACTTGTCATAAAGCCTCAAGGAGGCCACTAAGTGTTAAGAGAGATAAAATTCCAAAGATGAAATTTAAAAATTGCATTGTAAGTGTGTGTTAGGAGTATGCACAGAATGTTGTGAGTTTGGAGGTGGAGCAAGAAAAATTCCATGAAGGAGATTATTTCTGAAGCTAAGAACTCACAGAACAATTCTTCAGCTCAAGAAGGCAATAGATTTTATTCTATATGGAGTGAAGAGCAAGGAGAAATTGAAAATACAAGCAGAGTGGCCAGTGGGGGCACAAAAAAGGACTCTGATGTCATCCTGATGACCGTATCCAGAAATTCAGTACATTGGTGACCAGATTCATAATTGTCTGGTATCTTGGTCACTCTTGGGGCTCCATACAACAGAAACTAAGAGAATAAAATAGGGCTACATCTTCTAGAAAATCAACTTATCCTACGTATTTCTGTAGAATTTTTAGGAAGGCTTGAAAATTGGTGCCTCTGAAAAAGCCTCATTTTCAGTCTGTAAACATGGGTCAAAACAACCAATCACTTACCATTCTGTAATTACACCAACATCTATTCATATCTCTTCCAATCTCTCCTGGATTTAGAAATAAAAGTGGGTCTCAGCCCCTCATTTAACCTCTCAACTCTAAGGTGCTACATGGAATTATAAACACCAATACAGCAGCCATTTCCTTCATGTGTCATCCCTTTATTCTATGTTACTCCACCAACCTCCACTATTCCCACTGTATCCACTTTCCCATTCCTGAAACTGCTGGCAGAACAAAGAGAAATGGCGGACACCTACTTTCCCATACTCGCCTAATCTTGCAGTCTCATGGCTATCCTGCTTTCATGACCCTTATTAATTTTCTCAAATGCTTCAACAATCTAGGTCTCATTTCCAAAAGAAGTATATCCTTCAGGGCCATCCATCAAGATTAATTTATTCACAAATTCATTAATTCAGAAACACTGATTAGTCATTCATCTTTTACTATTCCTGACACAGTTCTAGAAATAGAGAAAGCAAGTCCTCACCATTTTGATACTCACATTTATGCAGACATATGAAGAGTCAGAAACAATGGGTAAATTGATACACGATGCATTTGTGCATCTCTTTCCACATCTCACCTTTTAGTTTTACATGTGAGATTTTGCATGATCATAAGTATAAACACACACAGACAAAGTGTGGCCTCAGGAAGTTAGGAATATGAGTGTACACTCTCTCTCTATCTTGTTTTCATTTTCATCTTTCCTCCATCTCTCCATACTATCTTTCCATACTACCTTGCCATAAGCCCTTTCCCCATCCCTTTTGCTGTTTTTTACAATTTAATCATGATATGACTTACGTTATTCTCTAAATCTCCAAGAAACATACTGTGGTATTTTCTTGGGACATGTCTCTTATTATGCTGAATATATGAAGTTTATATTTTCTTACAGCCCCACTTCCCCTGGGATGGGGATAAATAATATCCTGGAGATCCATTCCCATGGACCTGTAACTATTGAACCTGTCTAACAGCTGCCAGGAAATACCTCTCAATGGGGTGTATCTTTATATGACCTGACTCAAATTTCATTTACTATGAGCAACCTTTTCCCTGGGCTATTACTCAAAAACAAGTAGAAATTACTTAACATTGCAGCTTCCTGAAGCAGGAATATTAGTTGGACCTAAAGAGAGACTGACATAAAAGGAAAATTTGGGAATGCATTGACCATACAGAGTTTTTCGAAGTTCTCAAATACTCCTAAACTATAAAGCCACATACATGCAATGACCATGTACATGTCCAGGAAGGACCTGAGAAATCCCTAATCTGTCATCTCTGCCTGACCTTGAAGAAATAATATTTAAAGTACAGAATACAGCTCATTATACTAGAAAATATCTGGTGCATTCAAGAAGCCATTTCCATCCCCCCAATCTCTCTCCTTCTCTGTCTCTCTCTCTCTCTCACGCGCGTGCACATGCGCGCGCGCACACACACACACACACACACACACACACACATAAGGGTTGTGTGGGGTTGTCGTTACATTGCAGAATGTAATTTTTTTCACACACAAAAAAAAAACAGAAAAATATCCCTAAGAATATAGATTTTTTAAAAATCAACAAACTACTAGCAAACGAAAGGCAACAGCATAGTAAAAGGATTATATACCATGACTAATTGTAGTTTATCTAGAAATGCAAGGTGGTTCAGGATAATCAATAAATATATTACCTAACATTAATGAAATAAAGGGAAAAGGCACATAAACCTCTCAATTGATGCAGAAAAACAAATGACAAAACCTAAAAACCTTTCAAATACTCAATAAAATAAGATTAAAAGAAAATTTCCTCAAATGATAAAGGGCATTCATTGGGGGGGAAAACAACAAACTACAGTTTGTATCATACTCAATGATGAAAGACTGAAAACATTCTCCCTAAGATCATACCAAGACAAGAATGCCCGCTTTCAACATTACTATCTAACATTGTACTGGGAGTTCTAGCTAGAGAAAGTAGGCAAGAAAAGCTCATTCAAATAAGAAAGGAAGGAGTCGGGCGCCTGGGTGGCTCAGTGGGTTAGGCCGCTGCCTTCGGCTCAGGTCATGATCTCAGGGTCCTGGGATCGAGGCCCGCATCGGGCTCTCTGCTCAGCAGGGAGCCTGCTTCCTCCTCTCTCTCTGCCTGCCTCTCTGCCTGCTTGTGATTTCTCTCTGTCAAATAAATAAATAAAATCTTTAAAAAAAAAAAAAAAAAAGAAAGGAAGGAGTAAACTATGTCTATTTATAAATGATATAATCTTATGTGAAGAATATTGTAAAGAATACACCCAAAAAATGTATTAGAGGTAATAAATAAATTCAACAAAGTTACACAATACAGTTTTAACATACAGAAACCAGATGTATTTCCATATACTAGCAATGAATAATATAAAAAAGAAATTGAGAACAAAATTCCATTTATAACACCATCAAAAATAATAACATATATAAAGGAATAAATTTAACCAAGGAAGTATGATATTTTTATATTAAAAGCTATCACATACTGCTAAAGGAGAGCAAACTCTATCCCCTTGCTATATCTGGAGTTTAGAAATGGGAATACATATTGGAAATCCACAGGATTAATAAATTATACTGAGACTGTTCTGACCTTGATATCAATACTGCTTTTGTCTTTATCATATAATGATCCTAATTTCCTTCTCGAAATTTTCTAAAATCATGAATGCAAACAGTATAGCAAACGAGGTAAATTTTAGATAGAATTCAACTGGAATTAGACACAGAACATATACAATTATTGACATCTAACATGACTTAGTGTCAAGTGAGAAAATATCATGTATCCTTGATCCTAAGCTGTAGTCTCGCACATTCTCCAAGTCACAGTTACTTAGTTTACTGGAGAAACAGTGACGATGAGATAGAAAGAGATAAAGAGAGAGGGAGAGAAGGCAGGAGGAAGAGGGAGGGAGAAAGAGTAAGGGAGAGAGGGAGGAAGGGATGGAGATGGAAGGAATCAGATTAGAAAGAAGAAAGGGAGCAAGAATGACAGCAAGAACAAGAAAGGGAGCATTAAAATGCAAATGAGTAATGACTCTGGAGAAGGAAGACAAAGCTTGAGGATTAATATGCAGAATATACATCTATGGAACAGATGTTCTTATAAACATATATTTTTATCCCCAGGGGTACAGGTCTGTGAATCACCAGGTTTACACACTTCGCAGCACTCACCAAAGCACATACCCTCCCCAATGTCAGATGTTCTTATTCAAAAATTGTCACTCAGCCATGGCTTGCACTTTATTTTCTTCATCTACAGAATGACATTGTTGGATCAGTGTCCCTTCAGGATCTAAGCTTAGCTAAAGAGAAGACACAGAGCAATGGGGAGAGTTCTCACCCTTTCCCATCAGGCATTCTACTCCCAAACAACTGCTGCCTCCAGATCACCTTCCTTTTCCATCAGTGCTTTCCCTTTGTCCAGTTACATGGGGTGGGTGAGCAGAGTGGGCAGCAAAGGTGACTTTGCCTTATCTGCCAACTCTAAAGGAATTCCAGTAACAAATAGAAGTCTGGCTACTACTACCTACTCTAAAGGAAATCTAAAACAGAGGTAAGATTATTAAAATGTGGGTGGTATGTGCCTATGTCTTCCAAGTGTTGTCACAGAACTCTTATTTCTGTACAAATATCTTCACAACCCTCTCTTGGATCTGCTTGGTCCTGACTCCATAGATGACTGGGTTCAGGGCAGGTGGGACAACCACATAGAGATTAGCCAAAAGGATGTGGATATAGCGGGGGATATTTCAACCAAAACGATGCATCATAAAAGAAAAAAATGCTGGTGTGTAAAAGCACAGCATGACACAGACATGAGAACCACAGGTATTGAGAGCCTTTAGGCGGGCGTCCTGAGAAGGGAGGCGGAAAACAGCTTGAAGGATAAGCACATAGGAGGAGGCAATCAGGATCACATCCACAATGATGTTGGAAATCACCATGAGCCCATAGATAATGTTGAACTTGATGGGTGCACAGGCCAACCGGGCAAGACCCATGTGCTCACAGTATGTATGAGGGATGATACGATGCCCACAGAAGGGCAGCCTCGGGATGAGAAACACAAACAGAGTCACCAGAATTAAGTTTCTTCCAACAACAACAGAGGCCAGAATGCCAATGGTTTTATGCGTGAGGATCATGGTGTACTGGAGGGGGTTGCAGATGGAGACAAAGCAGTCATAAGCCATGGCCACCAGGAGAACAGTCTCCATGCCTGTGAACATGTGGATAAAGAACATTTGAGCAAGGCAGCCCCCAAATCTGATCTCTTGGAGCTTGAACCAGAAAATGCCCAGCATTTTGGGGATGGTGGATGTGGACAGACCCAGATCGATCATAGACAACACGGCCAGGAAGTAGAACATGGGCTGGTGGAGACTGTGTTCGGTCTTGATCACAAAAAGAATGGGGATGTTCCCCACAAAGGCAATCAGGTACACGATACAGAATGGGAAAGCAATCCAGATGTGGACAGTTTCCAGTCCTGGGATTCCTAGCAGGTGAAAGAAGGGGGGATGGAACTGGGTGTCATTGGTGGAAGCCATGCTCTGAGCAAGAGTCACTGAATTCCTGTCAAAGTGTAGGGATCTTATTCTCTTTATGGTCTTTTTCTTATCAAGGTCCTAAGAAATGAAAAGAACTTTAATTCATATGCTAGAGGTAAGGGCAGAAGAGGTTGGTTACAAACATTAGACAGTCTCTTCTTTCCAGAGGGTAACTGAATAAAGTAGCACTCTTCATACACATTGTTGTTCTGAGATTTTTTATTGGCAATATTATCTGTGCTTAAATTAATCATAATATGAGATATTTGTAGGAACTGAAAATACTTCACACTGCAGTACATATCTACTCTCCTTCAATACCAGGTCCTCCATGATAGTCTTCTGTATGAAACATTCAGATATGATCTCTACATCTCTTGTAGTTTCATATAACATACATATTTTTCCTTTCCATTTTTCCCATTTTTTTTCAATTTTTATTATGATAGACTACACATAACATAAAATTTACTATATTTACCATTTTTAAGTCTAAGTTTCAGTCTTTTCATTTTTAAGTCTAAGTTTTCACACATGTGCCAAGGTCTGGTAACCACCATTCTACTTTGTTACTGTTAGTTTTGCCTTTTTTTTTTTTTGAGATTCCACATAAAACTGAAATCATGCAATATTTATCTATGTGACTGGCTTATTTTACTTTAGTATGATGTTCCTTAGGTTCATCCATGTTGTTGAAATGGCAGGATTTCCTTCTTTTTTAAGGCTGGATAATATCTTTTTGTATGCATAGAGTACATTTTTAAAATTTCTATCCCCAAATAGGAATTTAAGTGGGCAAAAGTAAATGTTAAGCTGTGAAATTTCTTCCCCATAGCTGTTGACTTCTGCAACCAATGAGACATATGAGACAGCAAATCTGATCTGATGCCTGGAGCTGGAAGAATGGGAAGTAATTATTTAATGCACACAGGATTTCATTCTGAAGTGATGTCATTTTATACAACTAGATAGTGGTAACAGTTGCACAGTATTGTAAATGTACTAAGTGCTGCTGAGTTGTAAACTTTAAAATGACTGAAATACTAACTTTTATGTATATTTCACAATAAAAAAAGAGTTGCTGGAGATATATATAGATATATCTAAATATCCCTATCTTCCAAAGAATTAGTACAAACATTTCATGGACTGAAAACAGAACAAGTGTTGCTGGAGATGATATAAATATAGATATAAATATAGATAGATATATTCCAAAGAATTAGTCCAAGCATTTCATAGACTGAAAACAGAATAAGGAAGAAGGAAGGAGAGAAAAAGATAAAATATTAATGATCATAAATATTGAGCGAAATAACAAAAACTGGCAATTGACTGAGTAGTGGACAGCAAGGTTCACTGAAATATCCCTAGAGTTTTCTCTTTGGCTGGTGTAATGACCAAAGGGAATCCATATTCATTTTCATTTCAATGTCTCAGACTACCTGGCACCTGAAGACTTCATTAAAAATCCCCTCAACACACACAACAACATTTTGTTAATACTTCTTAGTGTGTATTGAGGTCATATATATATATGTATATACATCTATCTATCTATCTATCTATCTATAGATAGATAGATAGATAGATAGATATATGTAAATTTCAGCATCTGAATTCAGAGTTGTTAAATGACTCCCTAAGACAGAAGATAGGGAACTTGGTAAGTTTTTTCTGATCAGTGAGTCTGCAATATATGCTTAAGATTGCAACTGGTTTCATAGAAATTGAGTTAAGACCGTGAATATTGGGGCAGGGAATGAAATGGCACAGATCACTGGTCTGGGGAGATGTAGGAAGAAGATTAAGTTGGGAAAAATTTGGAAAGGAAATATCTGCTAGGCACCGACACTTTCAGACACATAAAACCTCATCCAGCAAGAATAGAATCAGAATCCATTCCATACCACAATGCCAGTGATATTAAATGCTATTACTTTTGCTTCTTTTTCCTATACATATTACCTTCATAGTGAGTGAGATACAAAGAAAAAAAAAAGTCATAGTAGGCAATTAAGGGATTTCTGGGAGCCCTTCTAGTAGATTACTAAACTTGGGGGTAGTTTGGGAAACTTCGTGAACTGGCAGTTGATGTCAGAAGTGAAGACAGTATCAAGAACTATGCCTTCAAAATTTGCTGTGTAGCCAGCTCCAGAGCGCAGATCAGATTTAATTATCACATTTTCCTCTCAACAGCTATAGAAGTCAACAGGTTCTTCAGAAAGAACTTCATCTGGGGGACGCCTGGGTGGCTCAGTTGGTTAAGCAGCTGCCTTCGGCTCAGGTCGTGATCCCGGCATCCTGGGATCGAGTCCCACATCAGGCTCCTTGCTCCGCAGGGAGCCTGCTTCTCCCTCTGCCTCTGCCTTCCACTCTGTCTGCCTGTGCTCGCTCTCACTCGCTCTCTCTCTGACAAATAAATAAATAAAATCTTTAAAAAAAAAAAAAAAAAAAAAGAACTTCATCTGGGAAAGATTATTATTCCTCCTTGACAATTTATCTTAACTTCCTACTTGGGAATATCTTAATTTTGGATATCTGAACCCTAAGAATTTTGTGGGTCTGCTGCTATTTTCTCAGTTCTGTTCCATTGTCTCTTTTTCTTTTTCTTCTTTTAACAGTAACACTGCCATAATCATCACAGTTTTGTAGAAAATTTCAATAGATGATATGGCAAATCTTCCCAATTCTTAGCTCTGAGGTAGTTTGGTTATACTAGGTCCTTTGTTTCCCTACTCCTTATTTTTCCTTCTCCCTCCTTTCGCTATTTCAATGAACAAGTTTGCAAAGACAGATCCACATCAGTGTCACAAAATTTCACCAAATTAGTTTGGTGAAGCTTAGTTTCACCAAATTTCACATCTTGATTCTGCTGTGTATTAGTGTAGTAAGTAATGGGAAGTTAATGAACCTGTCAAAATCTCACTCTTCCATAAATGAGACACCAGCAGAACTTGTGCTATGGAACTGTGAGGGAGAACTAAATGAGATAATATTGGAAATAATGACAACCATGTCAAATTAATGATAGCCATGACTATTGTGGCACTGTTTATTATTCTCAATTTTATTATCTCTTAATATTGTTTATTTAGTTCGTTTAATTCCTCTGAACCCATAATTTCAAAAAAGACACAGTTTTAGCCTCTACCTGGCTCATTAGCTTCTCACACTTGTGGTGCACATCAGGAGTGATACTGGAATTACTTATGGAGAGCTGAAAAAGGCAAAAGAATCAGAGGTTTTTAGAAAAACTTATTTCCAAAACCAATCTTTTGTTAGGAAATATTTTTATTTTTTAATTTTTGTAGATCTCAGTTCAATGTGAATGCATTGTCCAATGGGAAACAGTAATAACTTTTGAAAATCATGCTATTGTCAGAAGAATGTCTTCTTTCAACGTCACTGACTCTCACCCTTCTTCATTCCTATTGCTGGGGATTCCAGGGTTGGAAATTGCACAAATCTGGCTTGGATTTCCCTTCTGTGTTGTGTAGCTAATTGCTCTTGTTGGAAATGTTATCATTCTAGTTGTTATCTGGATTGAACGTAGCCTTCACCAACCCATGTTCTACTTTCTGGCCATGCTGTCAGTGATTGACCTGTCTCTCTACTACCATTATCCCCAAGATGCTGGGTATCTTCTGGTTCAACCTTCAGGAGCTGTGCTTTGGGTGCTGTGTCGCTCAAGTCTTTTTTATCCACTTTTTACAGTCATGGAGAGCATTGTACTTCTTGCCATGGGTTTTGATCACTATGTGGCTATTTGCAACCCCCTCAGGTACAGTATGGTCCTCACTGACAGAGTCATTGGTGTGATTGCTGTTGTGGTAGTTCTAAGAAGCTTACGCATGGTTGTGCCCATCATTTTTCTCTTTCTGAGGCTGCCTTACTGCGGACATAGAATCATCCCTCATACCTATTGTGAGCATGTGGGAGTGGCACGTCTAGCTTGTGCCAGCATTAATGCCAATGTCTACTATGGTCTTGGGAATATTTCTATCTTGTTTCTGGATGTGATTCTCATCATTATCTCTTATGCTAAGATTTTATATGCTGTCTTCCACCTCCCCTCCCAAGATGCCCGCCTGAAGGCTCTGAATACCTGTAGCTCCCATATTTGTGTCATCTTTGCCTTCTTTGGTCCAGCTCTCTTCTCCTTTCTCACTCACCGCCTTGGTCATGGCATCCCCCAGTATATCCATATCCTTCTGGCTAATCTCTATGTAGTCATACCCTGCCCTCAACCCAGTCATTTATGGCATCAGAACCAAGCAGATCCAGCAGCGGGTACAGAGTCTGTTTGTTGAAAAATGATTGAATGAGGGGTAATTCATTCAGTTTATGAAGGCATAGAGTCTGAAAAGACAAACATTTATGATAAAATTAATATAAATTTATTTCACCAAAGTTAATTGTGTGTGTGTGTGTATGTATAATCAGAAAGGCATACTGTTTGTAGTTGTAGGAAGCATGCATGTGTCTGTCTAACTGTGTACCTGCAATGATATCCTCTATTGACCCCTGGCATAGAATATTACATACAAGAGTAAATTTGAAGGGGGAGAACTTTGATTCAGTGAAATAACTTTCTGTTAAAACTGTGTGGTGTTCTAGATATCTTACAAGTAATAAGACTTCTTTCATACAGGTGTTCAACTAGAGATCACATAGTCAATGACAGGTATTGAGTGAAATGCAAAAATGTTCTATAAGTAATAAAGTACTGCTTAAAAATAAGTAGTATAATTTTTACTAAAGACTTTGGAAGCAAAAGATGGAAATTAGACTAGACCTTTTGGTATTTATTTTTTCCCTTTCTGCGCTTTCAGGTTCCTGATTCTATGAAGTTCCTTATTAGCTTAATCCCTATATCATACACTCTCATTCTTGAACTGGCAAATTTAATATGTGTCATATGGATAACCCTTCTTGGAGTTAACAAATACTTATGGAACAAATGAAAATTGTAAAAGGGAATATTTGTCAACAACTAATAACGTAATTTAGTTTAAAACACAGACAACGAAAATAGATAATATTACTTAACAATTAGAGTCATATTTTGGATGAAAAGCATACAGTAATGCAATGGAATGAATGTTACATATCATTTGAAATAGAATTATTGGAAACGACAGACTCCAGAAAATTAAAAAAACACAATAAATCTATCCTTCTGGATATAGGAAAATATCATTAGCAATAAGACCCAAGAAAACCAGAGCAAAGAGTCAAGTCATGGGAGTTGAGTGAAATTGGAAGGGAAGGTGAGCCATGAGAGACTATGAACTCTGAAAAACAATCTCAGGGTTTTGGAGGGGCAGGGAGGTGGGAGGTTGGGGGAGCTAGGTGGTGCGTATTAAGGAGGGCATGTGTTGCATGGAGCACTGGGTATGGAGCAAAAACGATGAATTCTGTTACACTGAAAAGAAATTTTTAAAAAATATTGCATATGAAAAAAAAGCATACAGTGGTCTGAAGTTTATTGTATAGAAAATTGAATAGTACTGAAGTTTATGAAGTGGTGAGTAAAATGATTGTGTGGAATTTTAGAAAGTTTTATCTCGCACTAGATTTGGGAAGGATAAGATATCAACAATTAGTGAAGCACAAAGTTAATTTTCAGGTATCTTTATGATTCAGAAAGAACTAGAATTTGGATAGTGGTAATGCAAGATGAGGTATCTGTTGTGAAATAGGAGTCATAGCATATCCTTTAGCTACAAAGTAGCTGGAGACAGCAAGGATAAATACTTATTTACCCTTTTTTTAAAAAAAGATTTTATTTATTTGACAGAGATCACAAGTAGGAAGAGAGGCAGAGAGGCTGGGCCAAAGGCAGAGGCTTAACCCTCTGAGCCACCCAGGTGCCCCTTATTTACCCATTTTTAACAGAATGGCTTTTGCTGGGCGTTGAAATATATAAGAAGAAAAAAGAAAATTATTCATGAACACCAAAAATGCAAACATAAGAAATGGGATGGAAAAATAAACTGAACTGTAAAGAACCTTAGAAAATTTGGAATGTTTAAAAGTGAGTATAACAGAGGTTTCTGAAATGGATGAAGGCAGTATAAAAAAATGCAATCTTGGTTTTCAAAAACAGCAACAGAAAAGAAAAAAATGATACATAAGATCAAATACAGTGAAATTTTACTCCAGGAGTTACCATAATAATCACTTCACCCAATTCTATGTTATTCCCAGTGATTTTTGTTAATTTAATATACAAAACAAATGTTTTTAAAGTATATTACTAATGATGATTCAATCTCAGAGAAATGAGTTAATATTGAGGTAACAGTAGAAGAGAAACAATAAGAACTAACATGTTCACAAGTTTTTGTAATCATCCAATTAATTTTACATGTAGGAGTTAGTTTCATATTTTTTATCCCTTAAAGTAATGAGGTACCAAATACCCCTTGACTTAACCATGGAATCTCTCTGGTCAGTCCCTAGTATGAAACTAAATCATACATGGAATCTTACCCAGCCTTAAAAAAGAAGGACCTCTTAATTCTACTCCTGAAACAAATATTGCACTGTTTATTAATTAAATTTAAATTAAAAAAAGAAATTTAAAAAAAGAAGGTAATCCTGCCATTGAAAGAGCATGGATGAACCTGAGGACATCATGCTAAAGTGTACTATGACAGTCATATAAAGACAAATGCTGCATGATCTCAGTTTTATATGGAATTTTTTTAAAAAGATCAAACTCACAGTAACAGAAAGTAGAATGGGGTTGGGGTAAAAGGAGAGATAAAAAAATTAAAAGTAGAATGGTAGTTGCCAGGGGAAAGGGTGAAAGGGCTATGGGGGAGTCATTGTTAAATGAATACAGAATTTTCATCTTTGCAAATGAAAAAGTTCTGGAGATAAATGGTGGTTATGAATGTGCAATGATATAAATGTACTTAATAATACTGAACTGTACACTTAAAAATGGTTGAGATAGTAAATTTTATGTTACTTATATTCTACTACAATAAAAATTGGAAAAAATTAGGAAAGGTAAGAAACACTAAAACCCAAGGAAAAAATGAGTATTTATAATAGCAGTACACAACGATATAAAAAGAAGAGACCTAGAGATGGTATCTGGATGATTTTTAAAGAAGGTCATCATAGAGGGCATGGGAATTGGGGAGAAAGCCAAAGGAAAGTGGAAATGAGCAGCAGCCTATTTCCTAAGTAGAACTTTTGATCACCAAAGATGGTGTAATGGTTTGGAGAGTCATGAAGTAGAATTAAAGGGTGTGTGGACATTCACTGAAGGACTTTCCCAACAGTGGTGGTCATAATTTATCATTTAAAGCCAAAAGTATATAATGGATCCACAGAGGGCATAAAAAGAAACATTAAGTAGAAATTAGATTTGATTTGGAAAGATAAATGTTGATCAGTAGGGAGGATGGATACCATGAAGGAGTGACCAGAGAGAGGCTAGGGAGTAAGGTTTTCATTCATCAAAAAGAGAGGAAATGCAAAAGAGAACATAGCAGCAGATCTAACCAGAATTCTTTTGGACCACAGATTTTCTTCTCTTTCTTAACCACTGAAAATTATCTGAACTTATAAGATAAGAAACTGGCTTTCTAATGTATTCACTTGTCCTCTGGTCTTCCTGTCTGTACTCAGGAGAATTCTGCATTATGGCCTATGGTACTAGCAGGCCTACTCCATCATCATCCAGGGCAGGAGACTCCAAGCAAACAAGACTTTGAGCTCTAGCTAGATTCTGTTTTCTCAGGAGAATGTAGAGTGTCCTTCACCTTCTGCCAAAAGAGCTAAAACACATGAAATCCCCTCTCCAAGGACTGTTTACAATTAGTTAGAGGTTGTGAAGGAACTCTTGTTGACTTGGAAGAGAGTTGATACTATTATCGACAGGCACAAACACTGTTTAAATAAAATAGAGTTGCTGCCACAGCCTAATATATTTATTTTAGGGGTCCTCATCTTTTGAAACCACAGTCAGAACCCCAAACTTCAGCAGGATTCACACATTTATTATATTAAACAAAGCAGAAGTGTCACTAGTGGCAGTTTCCTAAGAAGACACACTTTGAAGACTTAATGGTGTAAAACTTAGGATTTTCATGGCTTCTGAAGGGAGAAGAATCAATATCATTCCCTATATAGACCCCCTTCAGGTTATTTCCCTTCCTAACAACTCAGGAGACATAATCTCCCCTGAGCTAGGAGTTATATCTGATCTGGTGATCTGTCTCTGCAAAAGCATTAGGGAGGAACAAAGAGATGGGCTTAATGACCCATGAGCCCAAGTTTATGCCCAGAGGACTCTCGGGGATTCTGTATCATGCCTAGAATTAGGGATGTCCTCTTCATTATAAAGATTCTCTCCATGTGATAGGATGGTCTTTGGACCCGGAGACATGAAGGGGCTCCCATCACCATGTGTAAGCACAGGGCTCATGCTGTGCTACTGCTCTAAGCAAGGGCCGGGAGAGGAAATATTAGAAAGGTAAGGATACACGGACAGGGGAGATGAGATCCTACAGTGAGGAGGAGAAAAGGTTAATGAGGACAGAGAGGACAATGGCCTCTCCTCTGCTTAGGAGTTCTCCAAAGCCTCATTGTCTATTCTCTTCACAAAAAAAACACAATAGAGCACATGGGATTGGAACAGACATCAGAGGTTGAGCACAGAGATATGCCAACAGGTAATATGCAGAATCTCTCTCTTGTCTCTGTCTCCCTATCTCTCTCTCTCTTTCTCTGTCTCTGTCTCTCTCTCACTCACACACATACATCTCACATAGAATACTCCTTACAGCTAGAAAGTCACAGATAGTTTTACAGTAGCATGACCTCATCTGCTATCACCAAAGAAATGAAGACTGCTCTGATTGACCAATTGTTGGTAGGGAAGCAGACAAAGCAACTAGGCTTGCTGTGGTTCATCCGAAGCAGAAGGAAGCTACTGCAGGCCGCTATCTTATGTTTGAGGTTAGATGTGGAAGTGTGACTGATGTCACATCCAAATGAAATGATGTAGGCATTATATATTTTCTCTGCATTATTATCTTATTTTTTTTCTCCCACATAATCCTGCTTTAGAGATTGTCAGTTCTAATGTGGCCACCTCGTAGGCCCACTACTTTATGGCAACATATCCAAGCCTTTTTTTATTAGAGCCCAATACATCTGCTAGCTCAGCCATATCCAATGTTTTCTGCCAAGTGGCCCATTCATGACAGTGCCTGAAAGAAGGTACCCACACACATCAACTCTTAATTCCACCCAGTTTGACAACTCTGTAAGAATGAGAAAGAAAACAGTTTGCTTTCAAACTGAACTGTATTGGTTTATGTGTGCTTCTCTAGAGTTCTAGAAAATATGTCTAAATTTGAAGCCCCATCCTACTCATTCAATTTGGGATATTCTGTGTCATCCCTCCCTCCATACTTCCTTCATTTTACCTTATAGACACCATGAGTTATTTATAAATAATAAACTTTTTATGATCAAGTAAAATAGGTAATAGGTAACATTTTTAATGTTTAACATTTAATAGGTAACATTTTTAGCTGTTTAGAGTTAAAAGAAAAATAAAATTTGGGGAAAGACTAATAATTTAAATAACTACAATTTACTGAATATACCTAATAGCTAGTCCTTTACATGCATTAGTCTTATTTGTGTTTAAAACAAATCACATTAGACAGAATTTATTCACCCAATTTTACATAAAATAAAACTGACTAAAAAGTAACTTGTCCAAGGAGCCTCAGTTAGTAGATGACATAGCAAGATTTCAAGATATATTTGAATGAATCTGAAGCCCATATAAATCATCTATAATATTATAGTATTAGAAGCAATGGAAAAGGAGCCAGCAGGTTAAATAAAAATCACAACTTCAATAAATTGAGAGTTGGTGAGCACTAAAACAGAAAGATCTCTAAACAGTATTAATTAAGCTTTTAAAGTGGACTCTGGGTCTGGGCTCTTTGTCAATGTGCACATCTAGAAAAAGATGAACTTACTGTCTTGCCCTCCAGGAATAATCCTCGAGCTTATTGGCCCCAAACTATTTGCCATTATTTGTGGCACACAGCTGCAGCAGAAGGAAGTCAAGTTTTCTGATCAAAACTGTGAGAGGGTAGATGTCCTCTTGAATTTGAACTCTGATGTCAGAAAGAGTTCCCTCTGCCATGCCCCTGGAAAACTCCTCCTCAGCTGGAAGTTCTTATAAAGCAGCTGCCTTGAAGATGGGGCTGACTGCAAACTGTAAGTCTGTTGTGTCCTCCTTAGCAGGTTCCTCAGACTCTTCTAAGCTCCAGCAACCATTGCTTTCTGGTTCTCAGTATCGATCCCTCAACACTGGTAAACATTGTTTTCATCCTATACATGATCAATTTTATCTCCAGCTTCTTTGGGGACCAGAAAGGCTCCTCTTTCTCACATAGAATGGGAGACTATTAACTTGCTTGCCTGGGTGTTACTACTCTGCAATAACTAGCCAGCAAATGTATATGCAACCACATACATGAGAAGAATTAGTTTTAATAACTAACTCTCTCTCTCTCTCACTTGCACACGGGCACACACACACACATACACACACACAATATTCCAATTCTATTCAACAGCTAAACTGTAAACTGGGAACCATACCTTCCTAAGGTAGTGTTAGGAATATTAAAATGAATATCCCCTGCTTCTTTGCCCCAAAGCAGTAACATTACTATTGGTAGAGAATAGGTAAATACATAAAGTCATGTTATACTGGATGCATCAGAATTGTAAAATATACTCGCAACACAAAACTTAAAATAATTTTTCTTTATTCATTTTAGGGATCAGGGAAGAATCGTTCACAACACCTTCATTTCTGAGTTATTGAAATTTGTTAGTTATTTGATCTATTCAGTTTTTGTTTGAATTTGAAGGACTGTTTTTTGTATTTTGGATATTAGCTTCTTCTCACACATAGAGTGTGGAGATATTTTTCTCATTGGGGAGATTGCCTTTTAAGGGTTTGATGGTTTCTTTGTCATGCAGAAATTTCAGCTTGATGTCCTACCATTTGTTTATTTTTTTAAATTTTTTGCCTTTGCCTTTGGTGTCTGATGTAAGAGACTCTTCACCAATACAAATATCGAGAAACTGACTACCTGATTAATGGATTCATTTAATATGTTCAAGTCATTCATCCATTCATAATTTGTATGTGAGGTATAAGAAAGTGATCCAGTCACATTCTCCTGCATCTAGTGTCCAGTTTTCCCAGTATCATTCATTGAAGAGACAGTCTTTTCCCCATTGTATATTTTCTGCTGCTGTGTCATAAGTTGAGACCGTACATGTATGGGTTAATTTCTGAGGTTTCTCTCTCTCTTTTTCCTTTCCTTTTCCTTTTCTTATCTTTTGTTTTCTTTCTCTTTTCTTTTCTTTCCTACCTTCCTTCCTTCCTTCCTTCCTTCCTTCCTTCCTTCCTTCCTTCCTTCCCTTCTTGCCTTCTTTCTGGTCTTACAGTTTATTTGTTGGAAAAATATTTTTCTTGTTGGAATATATGCAATGTGGACTTCATTGATGATGTCTGCATACTCTTTGTTAGGACATTAATCTGACATCTGTGTTTTTGTAAATGAGTAGCTGGATCTGTAGCTTTCAATAGGTTGAACATTTGGGCAGTAGTACCTAAGCAGTAGTATTCTTCCATCAGATACCAGATTGTGTCTGACTATCTTCTTTTGTGATGTTCTCAGTTGTGATGATGGATATCTATGTTTCCTTTTCATGGTAGGTTTATTAAAGTGAATTTATTTTTTATTAAAAGTGTGGATTCTAGCAGGAGGAGTCAAGATGGTGGAGAAGTAGCAGGCTGAGACTACATCAGATAGCAGGAGATCAGCTAGATAGCTTATCTGAACATTGCAAACCCCTAAAAATCCAACAGGAGATCAAAGAGAAGAAGAACAGAAATTCTAGAAACAGAAAATCAACCACTTTCTGAAAGGTAGGACTGGTGGAGAAGTGAATCCAAAGCAACAGGAAGGTAGATCACAGGAGGAGGGTCCAGCTCCCAACAAGTGTCAGAGTAACGGAGCACTAAATCAGGACTTTTAAAAGTCTGTTCCACTGAGGGACATCCCTTCAGAGTCCAAACCAGGGTGAAGCCTACACACAGTCAGCATGGCCCCAGGGCCAGCAGGTTCACAGAAGGATCGGAGATGTCAGAGTGTAGCAGAGCTTGCAGGTATTAGAACAGGGAAGTCGGCTACAGAGACAGAGCTGAAGAGTGAGCTCTCAGCTCAGGGTTACCCTGAACCGGTCACAGACTGGGTGAGCTCGGAGCACGGTCAGAGGCCAGGGAGACGGGAGTGATTGGGCGCTATTCTCTGAGGGCACACTGAGAAGTGGGGCCCCTGCCCTCAGCTCCTCCAGGCTGGAGACTGGGAGGCTGCCATTTTCATTCCCATTCTCCAGAACTCTACGGAAAGCATTCAGGGAACAAAAGCTCCTGAAAGCAAACCCAAGCTGATTACTCAGCCTGGCCCCTGGTAAGGGCGGTGCAATTCTGTCTGGGGCAAAGACACTTGAGAATAACAACAACAGGCCCCTCCCCCAGAAGATCAACAAGAAATCCAGCCAGGACCAAGGTCACCTACCAAGGAGTGCAGGTTCAATCCAAAGAGAGCAGCAGAATTCCAGAGGAGGAGAAAGCACAGCATGGAACTCATGGCTTTCTCCCAATGACTCCTTAGTCTTGCAGTTAATTTAATTTCATTCAATGTTTTTTCTTCTTCTGAAAAATCTTTTTTTTTAACTTTTATCCTTTTCTTTTTAACGTTTTTTTAACTAGTTTACCTAATATATATCTATATTTTTTCTTTTTTATATTTTTTTCTTTATAAGTTTTCTTTTTTTAATTGTTTCTTTTTTTTTCTGAACCTCTTTTTTTTTAATTTTTTATTTTTTATAAACATATATTTTTATCCCCGGGGTGCAGTTCTGTGAATCACCAGGTTTACACACTTCACAGCACTCACCAAAGCACATACCCTCCTCAATGTCCATAATCCTACCCCCTTCGCCCAAACCCCTTCCCCCCAGCAACCCTCAGTTTGTTTTGTGAGATTAAGAGTCACTTATGGTTTGTCTCCCTCCCAATCCCATCTTGTTTCATTTATTCTTCTCGTACCCACTTAAGCCCCCATGTTGCATCACCACTTCCTCATATCAGGGAGATCATATGATAGTTGTCTTTCCCTGCTTGACTTATTTCACTAAGCATGATACGCTCTAGTTCCATCCATGTTGTCGCAAATGGCAAGATTTCATTTCTTTTGATGGCTGCATAGTATTCCATTGTGTATATATACCACATCTTCTTGATCCATTCATCTGTTGATGGACATCTAGGTTCTTTCCATAGTTTGGCTATTGTGGGCATTGCTGCTATAAACATTCGGGTGCACGTGCCCCTTTGGATCACTACGTTTGTATCTTTAGGGTAAATACCCAATAGTGCAATTGCTGGGTCATAGGGCAGTTCTATTTTCAACATTTTGAGGAACCTCCATGCTGTTTTCCAGAGTGGCTGCACCAGCTTGCATTCCCACCAACAGTGCAGGAGGGTTCCCCTTTCTCCGCATCCTCGCCAGCATCTGTCATTTCCTGACTCGTTGATTTTAGCCATTCTGACTGGTGTGAGGTGATATCTCATTGTGGTTTTGATTTGTATTTCCCTGATGCCGAGTGATATGGAGCACTTTTTCATGTGTCTGTTGGCCATCTGAATGTCTTCTTTGCAGAAATGTCTGTTCATGTCCTCTGCCTATTTCTTGATTGGATTATTTGTTCTTTGGGTGTTGAGTTTGCTAAGTTCTTTATAGATTCTGGACACTAGTCCTTTATCTGATATGTCGTTTGCAAATATCTTCTCCCATTCTGTCAGTAGAGAGCCCAGAAATAGACCCTCAACTCTATGGTCAACTAATCTTCGACAAAGCAGGAAAGAATGTCCAATGGAAAAAAGACAGCCTCTTCAATAAATGGTGCTGGGATAATTGGACAGCCACATGCAGAAAAATGAAATTGGACCATTTCCTTACACCACACACAAAAATAGACTCAAAATGGATGAAGGACCTCAATGTGCAAAAGGAATCCATCAAAATCCTTGAGGAGAACACAGGCAGCAACCTCTTCGACATCTGCCTCAGCAACATCTTCCTAGGAACAACGCAAAAGGCAAGGGAAGCAAGGGAAAAAATGAACTATTGGGATTTCATCAAGATCAAAAGCTTTTGCACAGCAAACGAAACAGTTAACAAAATCTGAACCTCTTTTTATCCCCTTTCTCCACCCCCCCCCCATGATTTGGGGTCTCTTATGATTTGGTTAAAGCATATTTTCCTGGGGTCTTTGCCACCCTTTTAGTATTTTACTTGTTCCTTCATATACTCTTTTTTATTTTCATTTATTTATTTTCAGCATAACAGTATCATTCTTTTTTCACCACACCCAGTGCTCCATACAATCCGTGCCCTCTATAATACTCACCACCTGGTACCCCGACCTCCCACCACCCCGCCACTTCAAACCCCTCAGTTTGTTTTTCAGAGTCCATAGTCCTTCATATACTCTTATCTGGACAAAATGAAAAGGCAGAAAAATTCACTACCAAAAAAAGAACAAGAGGCATACAAAAAACTAGGGACCTAATCAATACAGACACTGGTAATATGTCAGATATAGAGTTCAGAATGACGATTCTCAAGGTACTAGCTGGGCTCAAAAAAGGCATGGAAGATATTAGAGAAACCGTCTCAGGAGATATAAAAGCCTTTTCTGGAGAAATAAAAGAACTAAAATCTAACCAAGTTGAAATTGCTTGTGAGAATCGCCCGGAAAACCTGGCAAACTCGCTTCCTTTACCACATGTCTGGAGGGCCACCACCTGGGCCTGGCCTGGCTTCCTGAGTGGTCAAGGCCTGAACCCTGTGAGAAAGCCCTCTTCAAGCCAGCGCACACGTGGCCAATGCTTCCCGCTACTCATCCCTCTGGAGTGCACTACCGGCACTGGCTTTTCAGGCCTGACATGCCCCTAGGCCTTGGCTTGAATCCTTAGTTGGGTTTTCAGGCTTCCATCTCCAGGGGCCTGTGTCTGAAGTCCTCCAGTTTGGGGACTCCTGAGGCACAGCCCAGGAATCTGCCTCCTACCCAGGAGGAAACTGTGCCATTAGGAGCTGTGCAAAACCCTCAGAAGAGGAGAAACCTGCATGTCCCCCCTGAGGCCATCGCCCACTTTTGGCACCCCACAGGGCCACAAACACAGAGGCTGACGCCCAGCTGTACCTCCTTCCTAATTCTGCCCCCATAAAGCTCCCATGCATGGGGACCCTTGGAGGAGCTGCATGGACCCAGCCCATGTTCCCCGATGGCCGTGACATGCACCTAGCAAAAAAATGCTCCAGACTACGAATGCCAGCACAGCCCAAATCACTGCCCAATGCTGTCCAGTTCTCATGAGCTTTCTGCCCAGAACGATAATGATTTGAGCAGAAAGTTCGTTAGAATTGGCCAGAAAACACCCTGCGAACTTGCTTCTGGTGGTGCGTGTCCAAAGGACCACCATTTGGGCTTAGCCAGGGTCCCAAGTGGTCGAGACCTGAAACCTGTGAGCCAGATGCTTGCAAGGCCAATGTCACACGATATTCCTCCCCCTGGGTTCCAGCCAAGGCACTGGAGGGTCTACTTCTGGGCTTTCTATTCTGTTCCATTGATCTATGTGTCTGTTTTCGTGCCAGTACCATGCTGTCTTGATGATGACAGCTTTGTAATAGAGCTTGAAGTCCGGAATTGTGCTGCCACCAACTTTGGCTTTCTTTTCCAATATTCCTTTGGCTATTCGAGGTCTTTTCTGGTTCCATATAAATTTTAGGATTATTTGTTCCATTTCTTTGAAAAAGATGGATGGTACTTTGATAGGAATTGCATTAAATGTGTAGATTGCTTTAGGTAGCATAGACATTTTCACAATGTTTATTCTTACAATCCAGGAGCATGGAACATTTTTCCATTTCTTTGTGGCTTCCTCAATTTCTTTCATGAATACTCTATAGTTTTGGGGGTATAGATTCTTTGCCTCTTTGGTTAGGTTTATTCCTAGGTATCTTGTGGTTTTGGATGCAATTGTAAATGGGATTGACTCCTTAATTTCTCTTTCTACTGTCTTGTTGTTGGAATAGAGAAATGCAACTGATTTCTGTGCATTTATTTTATATCCTGACACTTTACTAAATTCCTGTACAAGTTTTAACAGTTTTGGAGTGGAGTCTTTTGGGTTTTCCACATATAGTATCATATCATCTACGAAGAGTGATAGTTTGACTTCTTCTTTGCCGATTTGGATGCCTTTAATTTCCTTTTGTTGTCTGATTGCTGAGGCTAGGACTTCTAGTACTATGTTGAATAGCAGTGGTGATACCATTATCACCTGCCGTCGTGATACCACATCCCTGCCGTGTTCCTGACCTTAGCGGAAAAGCTTTAAGTTTTTCTCCATTGAGAATGATATTTGCGGTGGGTTTTTCATAGATGGCTTTGATAATATTGAAGTATGTGCCCTCTCTCTATCCCTACACTTTGAAGAGTTTTGATCAGGAACAGGTGCTGTACTTTGTCAAATGCTTTTTCAGCATCTATTGAGAGTATCATATGGTTCTTGTTCTTTCTTTTATTGATGTGTTGTATCACATTGATTGATTTGTGGATGTTGAACCAAACTTGCAGCCCTAGAATAAATCCCACTTGGTCGTGGTGAATAATCCTTTTAATGTAAATGTAATGTAATGTAAATTACATTTAATGTAAATGTAATGAAATGTGCAAATTTTCGCATCTGTGTTCATCAAGGATATTGGTCTATAGCTCTCTTTTTTGATGGGATCCTTGTCTGGTTTTGGGATCAAGGTGATGCTGGTCTCATAAAATGAGTTTGGAAGTTTTCCTTCCATTTCTATTTATGGAACAGTTTCAGGAGAATGGGAATTATTTCTTCTTTAAATGTTTGGTAGAATTCCCCCAGGAAGCTGTCTGGCCCTGGGTTTTTGTTTGTTTGGAGATTTTTGATGACTGTTTCAATCTCCTTTCTGGTTATGGGTCTGTTCAGGCTTTCTATTTCTTCCTGGTTCAGTTGTGGTAGTTTATATGTTTCTAGGAATGCATCCATTTCTTCCAGATTGTCAAATTTGTTGGCGTAGAGTTGCTCATAGTATGTTCTTATAATTGTTTGCATTTGTTTGGTATTAGTTGTGATCTCTCCTCTTTCATTCATGATTTTATTTATTTGGGTCCTTTCTCTTTTCTTTTTGAAAAGGATGGCCAGGGTTTTATCAATATTATTAATTTTTTCAAAGAACCAGCTCCTGGTTTCATTGATTCATTGATTTGTTCTATTGTTTTTTTTTTTTTTTTTTTTTTTTTGGATTCTATTTCATTGATTTCTGCTCTGATCTTTATGATTTCTCTTCTCCTGCTGGGCTTAGGGTTTCTTTCTTGTTCTTTCTCCAGCTCCTTTAGGTGTAGGGTTAGGTTGTGTACCTGAGACCTTTCTTGTTTCTTGAGAATGGCTTGTACTGCTATATATTTTCCTCTCAGGACTGCCTTTGTTGTGTCACACAGATTTTGAACCTTTGTGTTTTCATTATGATTTGTTTCAATGATTTTTTTCAATTCTTCTTTAAATTCCTGGTTGACTCATTCATTCTTTAGAAGGATGCTGTTTAGTCTCCACGTACTTGGGTTCTTTCCAAATTTCTTCTTGTGGTTGAGTTCTAGCTTCAGAGCATTGTGGTCTGAAAATATGCAGGGAATGATCCCAATCTTTTGATACTGGTTGAGACATGATTTAAGACCAAGGATGTGATCTGTTCTGGAGAATGTTCCATGTGCACTACAGAAGAAAGTGTATTTTGTTGCTTTGGGATGAAATGTTCTGAATATATCTGTGATGTCCATCTGGTCTAGTGTGTCATGTAAGGCCTTTATTTCCTTGTTTATCTTTTTCTCAGATGATCTGTCCATTTCAGTGAGAGGAGTGTTAAAGTCCCCTACTAGTATTGTATTATTGTTGATGTGTTTCTTTGATTTTGTTATTAATTTGTTTATATAGTTGGCTGCTCCACGTTGGGAGCATAGATATTTAAAATTGTTAGATCTTCTTGTTGGACAGACCCTTTTGAGTATGATATAGTGTTCTTCCTCATCTCTTATTATAGTCTTTGGCTTAAAATCTAATTGATCTGATATAAGGATTGCCACCCCAACTTTTTTCGGATGTCCATTAGCATGGTAAATTCTTTTCCACCCCCTCACTTTAAATCTGGAGGTGTCTTCAGGCTTAAAATGAGTTTCTTGTAGGCAACATATAGATGGGTTTTGTTTTTCATCCATTCTGATACCCTGTGTCTTTTGATTGGGGCACTTAGCCCATTAACATTCAGGGTAACTATTGAGAGATATGAATTTAGTGCCATTGTATTGCCTGTAAGGTGATTATTACTGTGTATTGTCTCTGTTCCCTTCTGATCTATCACTTGTAGGCTCTCTCTTTGCTTAGAGGACCCCTTTCAATATTTCCTATAGAGCTGGTTTGGTGCTTACAAATTCTTTCAGTTTTTGTTTGTCCTGGAAGGTTTTAATCTCTTCTTCTATTTTCAATGATAGCCTAGCAGGATATAGTATTCTTGGCTGCATGTTTTTCTTGTTTAGTGCTCTGAATATATCATGCCAACTCTTTCTGGCCTGCCAGGTCTCTGTGGATAAGTCTGCTGCCAATCTAATATTTTTACCATTGTATGTTACAGACTTCTTTTCCCAGGCTGCTTTCAGGATTTTCTCTTTGTCACTAAGACTTGTAAATTTTAGTATTAGGTGACGGGGTGTGGACCTATTCTTGATTCTGAGGGGTGTTCTCTGCACCTCCTGAATTTTGATGCTTGTTTCCTTTGCCATATTGGGGAAATTCTCTCCAATAATTCTCTCCAGTATACAGTCTGCTCCCCTCTCTCTTTCTTCTTCTTCTGGAATCCCAATTATTCTAATGTTGTTTCATCTTATGGTGTCACTTATCTCTCGAATTCTCCCCTCATGGTCCAGTAGCTGTTTGTCCCTCTTTTGCTCAGCTTCTTTATTCTCTGTCATTTGGTCTTCTATATCACTAATTTTTTCTTCTGCCTCATTTATCCTAGCAGTGAGAGCCTCCATTTTTGATTGCACCTCATTAATAGCTTTTTTGATTTCAACTTGGTTAGATTTTAGTTCTTTTATTTCTCCAGAAAGGGCTTTTATATCTCCTGAGATGGTTTATCTAATATCTTCCATGCCTTTTTCAAGTCCGGCTAGAACCTTGAGAATTGTCATTCTGAACTCTAGATCTGACATATTACAAATGTCTGTATTGATTAGGTCCCTAGCCTTTGGTACTACCTCTTGTTCATTTTTTTTTTCTTTTTTTTTTTTTGTGGTGAGTTTTTCCGCCTTGTCATTTTGTCCAGATAAGAGTATATGAAGGAGCAAGTAAAATACTAAAAGGGTGGCAACAACCTCAGGAAAATATGCTTTAACCAAATCAGAAGAGATCCCAAATCGTGAGGGGGGCAGAAAGGGGATAAAAAGAAGTTCGAAAGAAAAAAAGAAAAGAAAAGAAACAACTAAAAAAAGAAAACGAATAAAGAAAAAGTATAAAAAAGAAAAAATATATATTAGATAAACTAATTAAAAATTGTTAAAAAAAGAAATAGGTAAAAGTTTAAAAAAAATTTAGCAGAAGAAGAGAGAAAATAAATTGAAAAAGAAAAAAATTAAATTAACTGCAAGACTAAAGCATCATGGGTAGAAAGCCATGAGTTCAGTGCTTTGCTTTCTCCTCCTCTGGAATTCTGCTGCTCTCCTTGGTATTGAAACTGCACTCCTTGGTAGGTGAACTTGGCCTTGCCTGGATTTCTTGTTGATCTTCTGGGGGAGGGGTCTGTTGTATTGATTCTCAAGTGCCTTTGCCCCAGGTGGAATTGCACCGCCCTTACCAGGGGCTGGGCTGAGTAATCAGCTCGGGTTTGCTTTCAGGAGCTTTTGTTCCCTGAGCGCTTTCCTTAGAGTTCCAGAGGATGGGAATAAAAATGGTGGCCTCCTTGTCTCTGGCCCGGAGGAGCCAAGAGCCCAGGGCCCCACTCCTCAGTGCACCCTCAGAGAACAGCGCCAGTAACTCCCATCTGCCTGACCTACGGCCGTGCTCTGAGCTCACTGAGCCTGAGATCGGTTCAAGGTAACCCCGAGCTGTGAGCTCACTGTCGGCTCTGTGTCTGTAGCCGGCTTCCCCATTCTAATACCTGTAAGCTCTGCAACACTCAGACACCCCCGATCCTTCTGTGATCTTGTGGGACCTGAGGCCATGCTGACCCCATGTGGGCTTCACCCCAGTTTAGCCTCTGGAGCGACGTCCCTCAGCGGAACAGACTTTAAAAGTCTTGATTTTGTGCTCCATTGCTCTGCCACTTGCCGGGAGCCAGCCCCTCCCCCTGGGGTCTATCTTCCCGTCACTTTGGATTCACTTCTCCGCCAGTCCTACCTTTCAGAAAGTGGTTGATTTTCTCTTTCTAGAATTACTGTTCTTCTCTTCGATCTGTTGATGGATTTGTAGGTGTTTGCAATCTTTAGATAAGCTATCTAGCTGATGTCCTGCTAGCTGAAGTAGTCTCAGCCTGCCACTTCTCCGCCATCTTGACTTCTCCCCCCACCTGAGGGTTTTGTACAGCTCCAAAGGGCATGGTTTCCTCCTGGGCAGCAGGCAGAGTCCTGGGGTGTGACTCAGGGGTCTCCATTCTGGAGGGCTTGGGGTCCAGGCCTCTGGGGATGCAAGCCTGAAAACCCAACCTAGGGTTAGGGTTAAGATTAGGACATAGAGGTATGGCAGACCCAATCTGCCAGTGGTGTGGGCGGCTCCCCAAGGGTCTGAGTAGAGAATGGGGGTGGCCCCTGTTCTAATGCTCTACAGGCTGTAGGTGCACCTGGTTTTAGAGCACTTTCTTGCAGGGTTCAAGCCATGACCACTCAGGACTCTGGGCCAGGCCCAGGTGGCATCCCTGAAAACTCCTGTCATTGGAAGTGAGTTTGCCGGGGTTTCAAAATTGATATCAAAATTGATATCAATTTGGACAGAAAGCTCATGAGAATTGGCCAG
Source organism: Mustela putorius furo (assembly GCF_011764305.1). NCBI lineage: Eukaryota > Metazoa > Chordata > Mammalia > Carnivora > Mustelidae > Mustela > Mustela putorius. Next base: position 91,547 of record NW_025422126.1, read on the forward strand.
CATTTTTTGGTGGCTTGGGCTGTGGACTCACCCAGTGTTTGAACCGCTTTCTCACTAGGTTTCTGTTCCACCATCCAGTATTACAGGTCGGGTCCTTGGGGCTCCCCCAAGGCCCTCCCCTGAGGCAAGCTCCCCAGGGGAAGAGTTGAGGGTGGGGGTCTTGCTGAGCCTTAGGCTTCAGATTTGGTGGGGAGGATGAGGGGGGTCGCCTCAGGGTGTCATGCAGGTTTCTCCTAATTGGAGGGTTTTGTGCAGCTCCAAAATGTGTGGTTTCCTCTTGGGTGGCAGGTGGAGTCCTGAGATGTGGCTCAGGTGTCCCCAGTCTGGAGGGCATGGGGGCCAGGCCTATGGGGACATCAGCCTGAAAACCCAATGTAGGCTTAAGGGCAGGGCCTAGGGGCATGGCAGGCCAGATCTGCCAGTGCCAAGGCAGGCTCCCCAAGGGGCCGAGTAGAGGGCAGGGGTGGCCAGTGTTCTGAGGTGATTTGTGCTTCACACACACCTGGCATTAGAGCTCTTTCTTGCAGGGTTTTGGCCACTCGGGACCTTGGGCCACGCCCAGGTGGCTCCCTTGAAGGCTCCCACCACTGAGGGTTCACCGAAGGTTTCTGGCCAATTCTCACGAGCTTTCTGCCCAAATCAATATCGATATGGGCAGAAAGCTCATGAGAATTGGCTGGCATTGTGCAGCAATTTGGGCTTCTAATTTTGTCCATATATAGATCTGCTTCCCACTACTCATGCTGCCCACATCTTCCTTAGCCACTTGTCCAGGCAGATAGACTTTAGCCTTACATTACAGCTGTGAATGAACAATCATGATCTGTAATTCACATGCCACTCACTTTGGTTGTATGTGTATTATTATATTTATTTTTATTTTAGGGAAGAGATATAATTCATAAACACTAGTTTTTATTCCATTTCATTAGTTTAATAGAAAGTCCTTCATTTCCCCACATATATTCATCTCTTATAAATATTTTGGAGCTACTAGGAATGTTTGTTTTTGTTTTCACGTGCTTTTGAACTGTGAAAAATATACCTCAAAGGCATTCACTTTCCCTGTCATATTTGAAGTTTTACTATCCATTCTAGAAGAAGCTGAAGATAATGTAACATTATGGAGAAGATCACTGGAGACTGGTGTTCTTTTCTAATCTCAAACAAAACTTCCTTTGGAAGCCTGCCCTGAGTTCTTTAGTCCTAAGTGCATAAACTATAGGGATGAGGGAAGGGGGGATGATGTTGTGCAGCACGTTGAGTAAAACTGGAATCAAAGGAGCTTTGGGTTCTGCCAGGTGAGTTACTGAAATCACAACAACAACTGTGTAGAAGAAGAGAATAAGGATCAGATGGGAGCTACAAGTGCTCAGAGCTTTGGATGCAGCTTCAGCTGAGTTCAGTCTAAGTACAGAGCGCAGAATCAAAGTGTATGACAATATTATGAGACCTAGGTCACTCCCCATTCCAATCCATGCCAGAATCAACTGGCAGATGCTGTTTGGCCTCCTGTCATCACAAGCCAGGCTAGTGACCCCATGGTTAGAGCACAGGAAATGCTCAATCTCATTCCTGGAGCAATAATTACGCTGGGCTGCAAGCACAGGCACTGGAATGACAACCAAGCCATTTCTAAGTACCATGAAAACAGTGGCTTTTAAGATTAAGGCATTGGTGACAATTGATGGGTAGCGAAGAGGATGACAAATTGCTACATATCTGTCAAAAGCCATACAGAGGAAGATACCAGACTCCATGCCAACAAAGCAGTGAATGGCATAAATCTGAGCAAAGCACTCAGGGAGGCTGATGACCTTGGCATCAAACCAGAAGATGGCCAAGATCTTAGGCATGATGGTGGTGGCTAGGCCCATGTCCACCACACAGAATGCTTAGAAAATAGTACATAGGCTGCTGAAGGGCAGGGTCCTGGCAAATGGTGATGAGGATGAGGATGTTAGCACCGATTGCAGAGAGGTAGAGTATTGCCAATGGAAAGGAGAGCCAGTGTTGCCAGCTATGAATGCCTGGGAATCCCATCAGGATGAACTCAGAGACCTGGAATTTGGAGCTATTAGAGCCTTTCAGAGATGCAGACATATTTTCCTAAGAGAAAAAGTAAATGGTTTTCAAAGTTGCTATTTTGTGAAAAATTATCATCAACACTATTTTTTAACTGTCCTCACACGATTGTCAAACAATATATATTTTTTTAAGATTTTATTTATTTGACACAGAGAGAGAGATATCACAAGTAGGCAGAGAGACAGGCAGAGAAAGAGGTAAGCAGGCTCCCTACTGAGCAGAGAGCCCAATATGGGGCTGGATCCCAGGACCTTGAGATCAAGAGGCAGAGGTTTAACCCTCTGAGTTGCCCAGATGCCCTATGTTGAACAATATTTTAAATAAGGTCTCCTCAGAATACAGTTTGGAGCTGTAAGGAAATGAATTCTAAAGTCATTCCTTACAGAAATTTAAGATAATTTTTTTTTATTAAATTGATTTATTTATTTTCAGAAAAACAGTATTCATTATTTTAAATTTAAGATAAATTACAGCATTCTGGGCTTTGGCTTCTACTGAAGTTAAACTTCAAAGGAGCAATTGTCACTGCTGTCTCTTCCGGGGGCACTCAGCATGCATCTCAAATCTCTCTTTGTATTTTCCATGCCAACTCAATTTGGGACCATCACATGAACACAATTGTTTTTGTTGTTGTTGTTGTTGTTTGTTGTTGTTATTTTAACTTCCATCATTTCTTCAGAAATTTTGTGGAATCAAATAGATGTGTGGGTTCTCTTCATATTTGTCTCAATCTTGCTTCAAATTTTTATTAACTAACAGCCAAGAATTTTTTTAAATGCAGAATTATGAGATTAAATTTTATAGCTACACCATTCCCTGTTGCTATAGATGTCCACTAATGTTGTATATAGCTTCCAAAAATTTTACATTGTAGACTTAGAAGTTTGCAAACATAAGTGTGGGCCTATTACAAGAGGAATTACTTTCTTTTCTACATCCCATTTTTATGGACTGCTGAGAATGTCTCAGAAGAATAGCTTTAGTAGTGAAGTGTTCATGACTGAATTTGTCAATTTCAGGAGTCATATCATGGAGAAAATAATGAGTTTTTTCCCTAGAGGTGTGGGGTGGTTCAGCCATTTAAGTGTCTGTTTTGGGCTCAGGTCATGATCTCTGAGTCCTGGGAACCAGCCCCACATAGGGCTTCCTGCTCAGCAGGGAGTCTGCTTCTGTCTCCCTCTCTCTCTTCCTGTCCCTCTCCCATGCTCATTTTCTCTCTTTCTCTCTTTCCATCTCAAAAAAATGAATAAAATATTTTTTAAAAAAAAAATTCAGTCTTAGAGAATCTTTTTTTTTCTAATAGAGGATTCACTGGTAATAAGATGGTTTAGATTTTAATCTACCAAGTGACTTGTCCATAAATAAAGGATTTAGACACAGGTCAGATTCATGAAATTAGACTCATCTTTTTGATGTTGTTTTTCATGAACATCTGTTCAGGAACCAAGTAGCCGAGCCTGAAAGTAACAAACAATCCTTTCCTATTGGCAAACAACTGCTTCCTTGTCCTATTGTTTCCTGCCCTTAACTTCACTCAGGTAGCCCTTCCCTGGACCTCTGCTTCTTCAGCCTTACCTGGTCAAATTTATTTGCCTTTTTCTGTGCTTCTTTCCTTTTATCAGCCAATCTGATCATCATAAAACTGGTATTCTGTTTCCTACACTAATCCATTGCCCTCACACTTTCTTTCAAAAAAGTTTAAATTCCTTTACAGCAGATAAGACAATTTTGGATTTATTCTTGATATAGTTCATTTTATTTATTTTTTATATAATTGCTTTTGAATGTAGAAAAACAGACCTGAAAGAAATTAAAATTACCTTGTGTTATCACCAACAAAGAAGATATGTATTCACAACTAGATGCATTTTTTTCCCAGAAATGTCTTGCTACCTTTATGTTTAGATAGACATGCTCTGCCTAAACATGGGGCAAATCATCCTTCTTTAATGGTAATGTAATTTGATGAACCCTAAAGTCATCTAAATGTATTCATAGCAAATTGTGACAAAACAGACACAAAAAAGCTTGGAGATGAAGTTGATTTGATTTTAGGACTTTATGGTCAAAATTCTGAGGATTTCAGCTTCCTAGCTCCATCTTGAGAGCTTGGAAGTGTGTGACCCACTGGACTGTAGGAAGCCTGGTACTTTTGCCAAATACTCAGATTTATAATTACACATCTTCCTATTAAAGACACAAGCCTTGTATCTTTGATGTTTTCCCCTGACTGATATTAGTGCAAACCAATTAAGAGAAGGAGCAGATTTGAGTCCCCAGAAAGGAAATTGTGTTTTAAATATATATTTAGCAGTTAGAGATTAGCAGGACATGGCATGTGATCCTGCTATGGAAAATAGTTAATAGAGTCCCCATGAAGTTAATCTGGTAGCTGTTTTATAGATGAAGTCACTTCTATAGCAGTAGATAATCTATATTCCCTAACTTTAGCCCTAACGCCCTTGAAAAGTTTCTCTGAGCCTCTATTTCCAGCCAGGACAGGGGAAAGAGTCCATCCCTTATGCAGGATATTTCCAAGACAGAATAAGAAAAGGTTAAGGATGCCATTGGATGCTCTGGGATTAATGTGCATGCATTGCACATTAATGTGCAATGTGATGAGGCCAAGGTTTCAGTACTTAACTGTGGTTATGAGCAGAGACTCACAGTCTGATGTCGTGGCAATGGCAGGGGTTTTCTATCTGGAAAAAAAGACACAACACTGAGAAAGGGACTTTACATATGAGCTGAGGGTGTGTTCTCAGCTGACAGATGGCATACAAATTATGAGCTCTGGAATTTATAGGAAGTAGTAAACAACTCAGTGATCTAAGGATAATAGACTTCCCTTGGAAACATGAAGAGAGAGCAGCCCATAGAGAGAAGAGAAATCCTAGGATATTAAATCCCAATAAGTTGGGGAGGAGATTAATTCAAAGATATGTTTCCTATCAATAATACCTGAAATTATATGTAAACAGAAAAATACATTCATTTATGAAACCAAAATGGCCCTATAAAAAGTGGACAACTTTATTAGTCTTTGAATTGTTCTTGACTACAACATTTCAAGGGATTCTAAATTCTGCGGTTATGATGTCATGCTTAAAAATGTTTAGAGGCAAATTTATTCGCTATATATATGTATATATATGGATAGATGATAGATATTAGTGCTTCTAGTATGTTTACAAAACATGGTAGGTATAGAATGATCAAGGAACTGTTATGGTCCATTTTCACATGGAAACTGTGGTCTAATTTGGACAGGTGGATAAAACATTAAATAAAGAATCTAACATATATATACCTATAGACTGGGAGAAGTGCTTTAACGCAAAGCACCCGAAGATATGATAGCATATTAATGAGAATTAAGTCAGCTTTAGTATTAGAGAAGGATTACAGAAGAAACACCAATTTGTACTGAGGATACTTAGAATAGGTCTTAACTAGGGTGTTTGTTTGATTGATGGGGATGAGAGGAAGGGAAAGGATTCCAAGAACTTTAAGATTCTGAAATGAGAGGATCATGTTAAATTCAAGATAATAGAAAAGGATAAATATGGCTGAAGCCCTAAACTGTGCTGGAAAATGAGATATGATGTGATATAGAGCTGTTGATCTAACACCTGAGGCCAGAGATTTATAAGCAAATTTATGCTAAAATCACAAGGGACCACTGAAGTTTTTAAGGAGAATTAAGACCTCGCAACAATGACAAGACCAGATTACAAGTGGCAAGAATAAATCTAAGTAGATCAGGTGAATAGCAGTAACACAAAGGAGCAATGACTGGGTGTTGAACTAGGATGGGGCCATGGAGGAGGAAGAAAAATGAATAGATTAAGAAGCTGTGGTGGAGGTGAAATTGATTATTTCTATGACCAAAGAATAAAATTTTTTTCTTTAAAATTTTTTCTCCCTCTTTAAGTAGAGTTTATAGAAAATGTTACACTAGTTTCAGGTATACACTAGTTTCAGCTATACAACAGGTTGTATAGATTCAACAAGTCTATACATTATGTTATGCTCACAACAAGTGTAGCTGCTTTGTGTCACTGTAAAATGCTACTACGTTACCTTTGACTCTGTTCCTTAAGCTGTACCTTCTATCCCCATCACTTACTCATTCCATAACTGGAGTCCTATAACTCCCACTCCTCTTTATCTATTTCACCCTTACAACCCCTTACTCCCCTCCCCTCTGGCAACTATCAGTTTGTCCTCTCTATTTATAGGTTTAATTTTATTTATAGGTTTGATTCTGTCTATTCATCTGTTTTGTTTTTATAGATTCTACATAGAAGTGAAATCATATGATATTTATTTTTCTTTGTCTGATTTATTTCACTTAGATTAACACCCTCTAGGTCATTCATGTTGTCACAAATGCAAATCTCATTCTTCTTTATGGCTGAGTAATATTCCATTTTATATATATATACCATTATATATAATAGGATGGAGTAAGATAATATATGTATCAATATCACATCTTCTTTACTTTTTTATTCATTTGTCAATAATGATGGATACTTAGGTTACTTCCTTATCTTGGCTATTGTAAATAATGCTGCAATAAATATAGGGGTATATATATCTTTTAGATCATGTTTTCATTTTCTTTGCATGATTACCCAGTAACAGAATTATTGGATCACATGGTATTCCTATTTTTAATTCTTTAAGGAAGCTCCATACTGTTTGCCACAGTGTCTATACTAATTTGCATTCCCACCTCCAAGGCATGAATGCCTTTTTCTCCACATTCTCCCCAATACTTGTTATTTCTTATTTTTTTAAATTCTAGCCATTATGATAGGGATATCTCATGGTTTTTATTTGAATTTCCCTCATTAGTGATGTTAAGCATCTTTTCATGTGCCTGTTGGATATCTTCATGTCTCCTTTCCAAAATGTCTTTTCAGGTCCTCTGTCCATTTTTTAATTGGCTTATTTGTGGGTTTTTTTTTTTTTTTTTTGGTGTTGAGTTATATAAGTTATTTAAATAATATGGATTTTTACTCATTATTTGGCATACCATTGCAAAGATATTCTCCTATTCAGTAGTTTGCCCTTTTGATTTGTTGTTTTGATTTGTTGTTTTCTCTGCAGAGGTTCTTATTTTGGTTTATTTACAGTTGATTTTTCCTTTGGTTTCCCTTCCTTTAGAAGACATATCTAGAAAAATGTTGCTATGACTGATATCAAAGAAATTACTGTTTATTTTCTCTTACTAGGTGCCTTAAGGCTTCACATTCATCTGAACAAACAACATTTCTAAGTTTCTGGTATATGCAGTAGGATGGCATGTGATGCTATTCACATTTTTAAGGAAGAATGGAGAAAGACCAGGTTACAGGGGAAGAGAATGTATTCAGATTAGGTCACAACAAACAGGAGATGCATTTGAAGCATCCATGTAAAGATGACTTATTCAGCATACAGAAAAGTCATCCCAGAGAACAAAAGAGTATTTTTTATTATTATTTTTTAATTTCTTTTCAGTGTACTGGAATTCATTGTTTATACACCACACCCAGTGCTCCATGCAATACATGCCCTGCATAATACCCACCACCAGGCTCACCCAACCTCCCTGCCGCCCACCCCTTCAAAACCCTCAGATTGTTTTTCAGAGTCCATAGTCTCTGATGGTTCACCTCCCCTCCAATTTCCCTCAACTCCCTTCTCCTTTTAACCATTTTACATTCTCTCTATCAGTGTCTGAGAGGGTTCCAGTTTTTCCATATTCTTGTCAACAAAACTATTACCTTTTTTATTATAACAATTCTAGTGGATGTGAAGTGGTATCTCATTATGGTTTTGTTTTACATGTCCTAAAGGACTAATGATGTTGACCATCTCTTCATGTTGATGGTTGCTTATTGGCTTATTTATATCTTATTTGGAGAAAGGTCTATTCATATCCTTTGCCCAGTTTTTAATTGGTTTATGTTTTTATGATTGTGTTCTAAGCATTCTTTATATATTCTGTACACAGTTCCCAAAATATAAATTTGAGGGAAAAAATTGGAATGACCGAAGTATTACTTTTTGTAATAATATACAGTATATTATCCTAGTTATTTGTTGGCATAATGGTTTTCATAGTAGTCTCTAACAAACCTATGTATTTCCATGGTATCAACTGTAATATCTCCTCTTTCATTTCTGGTTTTGTTTATTTGCGTCCTTTTACTTTTTTTCTTAGTAAGTTTAGCTAAAGGTTTGCCAATTTTGGAGTATTATGCCTCCATCTTAAAGGATGAATACCCAACTTTTGTAGCAACATGGACAGGACTCGAAGAGATTATGCTGAGTGAAATAAGTCAAGCAGAAAGAGTCAATTATCATATAGTTTCACTTATTTGTGGAGCATAACAAATAGCATGGAGGACATGGGGAGTTAGAGAGGAGAAGGGAGTTGGGGGAAATTGGAAGGGGAGGTGAACCATGAGAGACTATGGACTCTGAAAAACAATCTGAGGGGTTTGAAGTGGTGGGGGGGTGGGAGGTTGGGGTACCAGGTGGTGGGTATTATAGAGGGTTGGATTGCATGGAGCACTGGGTGTGGTAAAAAAAATAATGAATACTGTTATGCTGAAAATAAATAAATGTAATTTAAAAAAATAAAGGTTTGCCAGCTTTGCTCACCTTCTCAAAAAACTGGGTCTCACTTTCATCGAGCTTTTCTATTGTTTTTATTTACCTCCATTTTATTTATCTCCACTTTGTCATTGTGATTTCCTTCCTTCTGTTTTCTTTTGGTCATAGTTGTCTTTGAGGTATAAAGTGAAGTTGTTTCTGAGATCTATTTCTTAATATCTGCATTTATTGTTACAAGTTTCCATCCAAAAACTGCTTTTGCAGCAGCCTCTATGTGCTGCTGTGTTGGGATTCTGGTGTCATTTCTTTTAAATTATTCCAAAATTAATGCCTTATTCCCCTTTTTAAATTTTATTCCACTGTTCGCACCTCTAGTACAATGTTGGATAGAAGTGGGAACAGTTGACATCTTTGTCTTACCATCATTCTCAGGGAGAAAGATTTTAATATTTCATCATTAAGTAGAAAATTGGCTGTACATTTTTTGTGCATTACCTTTCCAAGTTAAGAAAATTTCTTTCTAAATTTAGTTTTTACTATGTGTTTTATCATGAATGGATGTTTAAATAAAACAAATTATGTCCTAATCTATTATAATAATCTTATTATTTTTTCCTACTTAAATATATATTGTGGTATTTAAATTGATGAAAACATTACTTTCAGATAATGCAGAAACAAAGGCAAGAGAAGACTGGATCAAGATCACTTTTGAGAAAAATAAAAGAAAGCCTGACACAGCAGTGAAAATTGTTTCATTTCAAGTTTTGACAAAGTTTCTCCACAATCAAAACATTACACAGTGCTGAAATAATTCTCTGACTTACTTTTTGATACACAGAAGTTTCAAAATGAGACCCTTAAAAACAAACAAACAAACAAACAGACAGACACTTAAGTTATATCACAGCTTATCAGTTGCTGCTTAGTTTCTTATTTTAGAATCATTGGTGTGGCCTTCAACTGGTAATACAAAGCTAACAAAACCATTAGAGTTTGTATTTTAAAAAAAGAACACTATGGCTTTTGTAAAGTAAGAGTTGTGTTTCCATGAAGAACAATTATACCATCAAGTTTCCTTCTGTCACGCTTGTAAGTGTGTGCTTTATGTTTGAATACAATATTTTTTTTATGAATTTCACATATATCATGAATGGAAATTTTTAAAAAACTATAAAAATTACATGTATCTATATAAGTGCATATCTGTTTCTCCATCTATATATGTTTTCCAATAAAATAAAATAGATAATGAAATTCTTTTGATGAATATTTGACTATTATACAATAAATTGTTATAAGTTGCTAAAAGATAATATCACCACTCAGTTCTCCTTAAAATGTTAAAATAGTCAGGTATTTATGTATCTGTACAACAGATGGAGATTGTGGAAAAATATGGATTTGCATAATTTTTAAAAAATGTATTTCTGAGATTCTTTGTGCTCTTTTCTAGAGAATATAATTCTTAAATATGAAATAAATATCCTACATGTATCTCTTGTGCTTTCTTTTTATAGGTATGTCTTTTTTATTAACATATAATGTATTATTTGCTTCAGGGGAGACATGTCTTTAACTACTAAAACTGACTTTCATGTTACACAATAATTTCAGGTCCCATCTTTGATATATTTGCAAAACTCTCTGAGGCCCATGCTTATACACAGGTAATATAGTACTAACCAGAAAATATTTAAGGAAATTTCCAAAACAGATTTAAAATGATTTTAATACATCATAACTGAATTGTTCTAGCAAAGAAAATTAACTAATGTTATGCCATGGGTGTAGACAGGTATTTTGGAGTAGTAACATTAATCCATGTGTGTTATTTGTAAAGCACAACTTTGATATCATCTTTTGTCTATAGTCATTTCCGAACCCCATAAAACAAGCCTGTTGTCCCCTTAGACTGTCCTAAATCTCTGAAACCCACTGTCTTCTCTTATATAGCAGTGAGTCCCTCCAGGCAAGCGCTGTTCTCTAAAATGGATGAAATACAGTCTTAACTAAATGTCTCTAGAAATGAACCAAGAAAAATTGGGCTCTCTTTCTGAGAACAAGGGGAGGGCAAGTAAGAATCAAGAGTGTTCTGGCCATGACTGAGAACTATTCACCTTGTTCTCCCCCTTTTCTTCTTGTCCTGGGCATGATTCATACCTGACTTCCAGTACAACAGAACCAGTGATTCCCACTTTGTTAGGGAAATGACACAGATACTCGTAATCATGATGGAAAGTTACACTGAACCGCTATCTGAGAATTGGGGAAACAAGCATTTTGTATCCTCCAAGCCTCCCATAACACTCCTGTCTTCAAACATGGTGAATGGACTCAAGTCTGTATTTCTGAGACTGCCATAAACAATTCATACACATTCAAAGCCTCTACTTTATCTTTATGTCTAAAAAAAAGAAAGAAAGGAAGAAAGAAAAGAAAAGAAAAAATCCTGTCTCTAGTGTCCCTTTTGTGTTCCTTTAATACCTTAGTTTCTGGATAGCAGACAGTGAGCTGAATGCGATCTGGTCCAGTGTTCAGGATCTTAGTTCAAAAGCATAGGCTATATGTACATGCACAACCCTCAATTTCTAAGTCCCATGATACCTGTACTAGTGTACTGGGTGTTTAAGAAAAATGTCCTATATATCCTGAAGGGATAGTACAAAAATTAGAGACACAGACGCTTGTGTAACAATCAAGCTAACCTTTAAGGGAGGAGGAAGAGTGGAAGCTTTCCAGTCTTACTGCTAGATGATGATACTTAACTGAATTATTTCATATGCACGTGTGTGTGTGTGTGTGTGTGTGTGTGTGTGCACGTGTGTGTGTGTGTGTGTGTGTGCACGTTCATGCACATGTGTGAGGACATACTTAATGGAGAGGAATTGAACATATTTTTAGTAGAAGTGAGTGATTTTAGTATTGTTGAGTTTCCTTTCCATGTGAGTATTCCTTGAAGGGCACATGGTAAAAGCACTTATATAGAATGTTTTAGTACCTCACATATCCATCCATTTCTTCTTTCATTCACTTATTTTCTAATGTCTCTAATTTAATAACATCACTGAGCACTTAGTCACCTCCAAGTCAGGGTAGTGAATATAAATAAGATATTTAAAAAGATGAACTTTGAAAACAACTCAGAGGCAGATAGCTACATATTGTGTTATTCCATTTATATGAAATATTAAGAAAAAGCAAATCCATAAAATATAAAGTAAATTCTTGGCTTCCATGGACAGGGTGAAGGATGTGACTGCTTAAAATGTATTGGGTCTTTTGGGGAGATGACTAAAATATTCTGGAATTACAGAGTGGTGATGATTGCACAGTACTGTGAAGGTACTAAAAGTCACTAAATAGTACATTGAACATCATTAAAATGGTAAATCTGGGTCTCCTGGGTGGCTCAGTTGTTTAAACATCTGAGTGTTGGTTTGGGCAAATGGGTTGTGACCTCATGGTTCTTGAGATGAAGTCCTGCCACAGGCTCTGTGCTTTGTGGGGAGTCCGCTTGAAGATTACCTCCCTCTACCCCTCCCTACATTCGTGTTCTCTCTCTCTCTTTCTCTAATATAAGTAAATCTTTTAAAATGGTGGAAGTATGAAACTCGACCATTCTCTTACACCGTACACAAAGATAAACTCAAAATGGAGAAAAGACGTCAACGTGAGACAGGAATCCATCAGAATCCAAGAGGAGAACATACGCAGTAATCTCTTCGATATCAGCCACAGCAACTTCTTTCAAGATATGTCTCCAAAGGCAAAGGAAACAAAAGCGAAAATTAACTTTTGGGACTTCATCAAAATCAAAAGCTTCTGCACAGCAAAGGAAACAGTCAAGAAAACAAAGAGGCAACCCATGGAATGGGAGAAGATATTTGCAAATGGCAATACAGACAAAAGGTTGATATCCAGGATCTATAATGAACTCCTCAAACTCAATGCACACAAAACAGACAATCCTATCAAAAAATGGGCAGAAGATATGAACAGACACTTCTCCAATGAAGACATACAAATGGCTATCAGGCACATTAAAAAATGTTCATCAACACTAGCCCTCAGGGAGATTCAAATTAAAACCACATTGATATATCACCTTACACCAGTTAAAATGGCCAAAATTAACAAGACAGGACACAACATATGTTGGAGGGGATGTGGAGAAAGGGGAACCCTCTTCCACTGTTGGTGGGAATGCAAGTTGGTACAGCCTCTTTGGAGAACAGTGTGGAGATTCGTCAAGAAATTAAAAATAGAACTTCCCTCTAACCCTGCCATTGCACTCCTGGGTACTTACCCCAAAGATACAGATGTAGTGAAAAGGAGGGCCATCTGTACCCCAATGTTTATAGCAGCAATGGCCACGGTCACCAAACTGTGGAAAGAACCAAGATGCCCTTCAACAGACGAATGGATAAGGAAAATGTGGTCCATATACATTATGGAGAATTATGCCTTCATCAGAAAGGATGAATACCCAACTTTTGTAGCAACATGGACAGGACTCGAAGAGATTATGCTGAGTGAAATAAGTCAAGCAGAAAGAGTCAATTATCATATGGTTTCACTTATTTGTGGAGCATAACAAATAGCATGGAGGACATGGGGAGTTAGAGAGGAGAAGGGAGTTGGGGGAAATTGGAAGGGGAGGTGAATCATGAGAGACTATGGACCCTGAAAAACAATCTGAGGGGTTTAAAGTGGTGGGGGGGTGGGAGGTTGGGGTACCAGGTGGTGGGTATTATAGAGGGCTGGATTGCATGGAGCACTGGGTGTGGTGAAAAAATAATGAATACTGTTATGCTGAAAATAACTAAATAAATTTAAATAAATAAATAAATAAAATGGTGAATTTCATAGTAATTGACTTTTATGACAATTTTTAAAAAGTTACAAAGTTCTCTTGCTGAGAATCAGCTGGGGTTATTTGTTTTGTTTTCTTTTGCTTGCTTTTCTCTGTTTTGCTTTATTTAACTGTTTTGTGCAGGGTTATTTTTCTTTCTTAAGATTTTTAAAAATTTATTCATTGGAGAGAGATATAGAGTGAGCAAGAGCACGAGCAGTGGACAAAGTCAGGCATCAGAGGGAGAGGGAATAGTAGGCTCCCCCCTGAGCAGAATACCCCAAAAGGGGACTGGATCCCAGGACCTTGGGATCATGACCTGAGGCAAAGGCAGATGATAACCGACCTACCCAGGTGCCCCGTGCAGTGCAGTTTTTGTTTTTTGCTTTTAGAATAAAACATCCTCCCCCCCTCCTTTTTAATTTTAAATTCAAGTAGCCAACATACAGTATCATTAGTTTTTGGTTTAGTGTTCAATGATTCAATAGTTATGTATAACACCCAGTTCTCATCATATCAGAGTTCCTCCTCAATGCCCATCACCCAGTTAGTTACACTATCCCCGTATCCACCTCCCTTTCTACAACCTTCAGTTTGCTTCCTGTAGTCAAGAGTCTCTATACTTTGGCTCACTCTGCTTTCTTCCTTTTTTTTTTTTTTTTTTTTTTTTTTTTTTTTTGCTGCTTTCCCATATGATCCTCTGAGCTATTTCTTATGGTCTACATATGAGTGAAACTGTATGATAATTGTCTTTCTCTGATCGACTATTTCACTTAGCAGTTCCATCCATGTCAATGTAAATGGTAGATATTCATCCTTTCTGAAGGCTGAGTAATATTCCTTTATATATATGAACCACATCTTCTTTATACATTCATCTGCTGAAGGACATCTCAGCTCTTTCCACAGTTTGGCAATTGTGGACATTGCTGCTATGAACACTGGGGTGCAGGCAGTACAGTTTTAATGAGTTTAGCATACATCTGTTCGCACAGGCTTCTACACGTAAGTTTATGAAACATACCTCAACCAATGGAGATGTTACTTGAAAGACACATACTCAGTGCAGGTTCATTGAGTTAACAATAGGGCTAATACCTTGTGCTTCTACACCTATGCTTACATACACTAAGATCTTGGTTTGTTTGTTTGTTTGCCCAACATGGGACTTTAACTCACGACCGTGAGATAAGCTGAGATCAAGAGACAGACACACAACCATGGACCCACCCAAGCGCCCCAGATCTTAATGAAAAATATGTAATTGAAGTAGAGTTTATATGCAGTGTATATAAACTGCATTCCTTATGTTGTACCATTTATTCCCATAACTTCTTCATTCAATAACTTTAAGCCTATATCTCCCACCCTCCTTCACCCATTTAGCCCATCTGCCACCTTCTTGCCCTCTGGTAACTATCAGTTTGTTTTCTGTATGCGTCTGATTCTGCTTGTTAATTCTTTGTTTGTTAATTCTTTGTTTTGTTTTTCTAAAATTCCACACTTAAATGAAGTCATATGTATTCGTTTTTCTCAATCTAACTTATTTCACTTAGAATAATTCCCTCTAAATCCAACCATATTGTCTCAAATGGCACAATCTCATCCTTTTTTATGGCTGCATATTTTCATGTGTGTATACACACACACACACACCCAAACACACCACATTTTCCATATCCATTTATCCGTCAATTGAGAGTTAGGTTGTTTCCATAGTTTGGCGCCATAAATAATGCTGCAATATTGGGATACCTGGATGGGTTAAGCCTCTGCCTTCAGCTCAGGTCATGATCTCAGGGTCCTGGGATCGAGCCCCACATCAGTCTCTCTGCTCAGCAGGAAGCCTGCTTCCCCCTCTCTCTCTCTCTGCCTGGCTCTGCCTACTTGTGAACTCTGTCAAATAAATAAAATCTTAAAAAAAACAATGCTGCAATAAATAGAAGGGTGCATACAGCATTCCAATCAGTGTTTTTGTTTTCACTGGGTAAATACCCACAAATGGAATTATTGGATCATATGGAATTTTTGTTTCTAATTTTTGAGGAAACTTCATACTGTTTTATACAGTAGCTCAACTATATTTTTTTCTGATTTAGCATTCTCCTAATTGCTGCCAACTTTTAATTAGTATCAGGAAGGTAAGAAAATTGTTTTTGACTGTGCTTTTGTCTGTTTTGTTTTGTTTTTAGTTTATCCATTGCTTTTATTAGGGACAAACTTCTTAATATTGTTATTTTGCCATTTTCACTTATGTCACTCACAATTCACTGGTTTTTGTGTGAACACAAGTATTTCTCTGGATGAAATGCCCAGGAGTGTAACTGCTAAATTGCATGATAATTGCAGTACTGTTTTTTTAAGCAACTGCCAAAATATTTTCCAGAGTGGCTGTCCCATTTTATAGTCCTACCAGTAATGTATTAATGATTTAATTTCTCCATATTCTTGCCAGAATCTCATGTTGTTAGTAGGTTTTATTTTATCCTGTGTCATGGTTTTTTAGTGACATTCTATCTCAGTTTTAATTTTTATTTGTGTATGGCTAATGATGCTGAATGTTTTTTAAAAATATATTTAAATTAAAATAGTAAACATATTGTGTATTATTAGTTTCAATAGTAGAATTTAGTGATTCATCAGTTGCATATAATATGCAGTGCTAATTGCATCAAGTGCACTCCTTGATGACCATCACCCAGTTACCCCATCCTCCACTCACCTCCCCTGCAACAACCTACAGTTTGTTCCCTATAGTTGAGGATCTCTTATAGTTTGCCACCCTCTGTTTTTTACCTTAATTTCCCTTCACTTTTGCTATGTTCATCTCTTTTGATTCTTAAATTCCACATATGAGGGATATCATATAGTATTTTTTTATGTTTTCTATTAGCCATTTCTATGTCTTTATCAATGACATGTCTGCTTATATTTTTATCTATTTTCAAATTAGATTTTTTTACCTTTGAGAGTGTGTGTGTGTGTGTGTGTTTGTGTGTGAGTAATTGTATATGTGTGTTGGTTAGGTCTTGAAATTATTTTTCCCATTCTGTATCTTGTCTTTTCATCCTCTTAATAAGGTGTTTAGCAGAAAAAAAATTTTTTAAATTGATACAGTTTAATTTTCACTTTTTTTTTTCTTTTTGCATTATGCTTTGGCATCAAGTCTAAGAACTCTGCTTAATTCTGGATCTTGAAGACTTATCCCATTGCTTTTTGAAATGTTTTACAGCTTCAAATTTTCATCTACCTTCACTTTCAATTCTTTTGAGTTCATTTGTGTGTAAGGTACAATCAACCATCTTGATTTAGGTCTACAGTGTTCTTAGTTTTGCCTATCAACACCCAACTCTTCCAGCAGACTTCGTTGAAAGGCTGCGTTTCCTTTATTGAATTTCTTTTGTTTGTGTGTCAAAAATAATTTGGACATCTATGTGGGGGTTTATTCCTAGGTTTTCATTTCTTTTCCATTGTTCTATGTACCTGTCCTCTACCAATACCACAGTCTTGATTATTGGAGCTATGTAAGTCTAGATATTGCAAAGACTCCTTGCTCATTTCAGTATGTGTTTTCAAATGTTTCAGCTATTGTCATTCCTTTGATGTTCTAAATAAATTTTAGAATAATTTTGTCTATATCAAAAAAAAAATTTGCCAGGATTTTTGTAAGAATTGCAACACACCTGTGTGCCAATTGGGGGATAACTCATATCTCTTCATCCATGAATATTGTATGTCCCTTCATTTAGTTGGATATTTTAGAAAAAATTTAATTGGCAATGTATAGTTTTGTTAAAAATAATACACATATTATTATAATATCTAAAGGGAATTACCATTCCATCTTCTACTTCTATGAGCCTAAGTACATTAAAATACCTCATTTAAATGGGATCATAACAACATTTGTTCTTGTGTGACTGACTTATTTCACTATGCATAATATCCTCAAGGGCTATCCATAATGTAGCTTATGACAGTTTACTTTTTTTATACCTGAATAATATTGCCTTGTGTGTATATACTATATTTCTTTATCTATCCATCTATCCATGGACCTTTAGGTTACTTCTATATTTTGGATATTGTGAATAGTGCTGCAATAAACCTGAGAGTACATATATGTCATTGAGATCTTATTTTCAGCTCTTTTAGGTAAACACTCAGATATGGGATTTCTGGATTAGATGGTAATTCTATTTTTAATTTCTTGAGGAAACTCGATGCTATTTTTCATAGTGGCTACACATTTTTTCCTTCCCACTGGTAGTGGACATGGGTTCTAAGTTTTCTACATCCTCACCAAAAACTCTTTGTTTAACTGATCTTATGGTTGCTATCCTATCAAGATGAGAAATGATATCTCATTGTGGTTTTCATTTGCATTCTCCAATGATTAGTGATGTTGAGCATCTTTTCATACTTCTTGACCATTTGTCTGTCTTCCTATTCAGCAGAAGTGATGAAAATCATAAAATGTGTAATGCTTCTGAAGTAAAATAATGAAAATGTTTCAAGTTATCAGGGATACAGAACGGGATTTGCTATTCCTGAGAGAATTATATGAGCCAAGAAATAGGCCTATTTAATTTGTTAACATGGAAGCCACTGGTGAAATGGACAAAAGCAAATTCATGTGATGGATGTGATGACAAAAAGACCCATTGGGGGAGGACGATTTCAAGTTGAGAAAGTAAAGAGAAAGATGATGACAACTTGACTTCAAATAGGTCCTCAAGAGGGCATGACCCTAGGTTGACCTGAGCACTGGACCCAAGCAATTGTAGGCTCTTCATGCTCTCCCCTGTCCTTGGACTGTGCATCCCACTTATCTTCCTCACACTGCAATCTACCTTAAGGATATGATCTTATTATAGAATAATATGCTGCTGAGACCATCTGGATGATATGTGTGACTGAACTCAGTTAAGACCTCTATGTAAACTCTTAAGATTCTGGCAGGCTGGTGCAAAGAGCTTTTTATCTTGCATCTACCTGTCTTGTATGTATGTTTCCTTGCTTATTAAAACTGTCACTTACCAGACCAGAGTGTACTGATTCTCTCTTCTCTTTCTGCTTACACTCTATGTACAAAAGTCAGTTTATGAACCAACACTTAGTCTAGAAGTTTTGACGTCAAGGTGAAAAGAGAACTAGTGTAAAAAGTGGAAGGCGGTTATATATATTAGAGGATGGTGTTGTTTTGTAAAATTTTAAAATGTGAGATTGTAAAGAATTATGAATTAAATAACTAAATGCAATTTGGTGTAGTTTAAACTGGACAAAGCTATCTTTTAGGTTGGACAAAACAATAGAAGAATAACAATTTAATTAATTTATTTGATATTCCTTACAAAATTGGCTTCAGTCGTTAGACATTAATATAAAGATACTATTTCTTCCAGTCTTTCATGTATTCTTTAATTTAAAATAATTTTAAATATTAGAAAGAGATATTTAATTTTATTTATTAGATTCACAATTGCAGATAAGAGGAAACAAGCTGATTTTGATCCCCTCTCATACTGCTTATAAAACATTATACTGTGTGCTACATTATGTTAAGAGATCTACCTACCTGAATCCCCAGATTGTCTGCATTCAAAGGTCCTCTTGAAATAGACTGGATATCAGATTAGTCAGTAGTGAAAACATGGGTGTATCATGGCTAGGAGACACCTATTCAGCCAAATTCTCTCAGATAAAAGTCATTACATTAAAGACTTCATGCATAAAATAATTTATAGCTTCTCTTTTAGGAAGAAGTCATTGAAAAAGCATATTTTAGTAGTGATTAAAAGTATATAGCACATATTTTCCAGAGGAAAGAAACAACTGGCTCTCAATGTAGGAATTATAATAGCTATTTGGAAACGGGAAACTCTCACTTTATTTTTTAGGGAAAGTGGGCTAATTAGGGTTTGTTCAAAGATATATATTCCTTCTCACAGGACTGAGAAGGAAAACAATTCATAGAAATATTGGTTGGCAGGCCTGTTGAGATTCTCAAGACATGCATTTAGAAATGCATCACTCATGCCAAAATAGTGTTTCCTGAAATATTTTACACCTCTTGCATAAACACAATCTCCTTTCTGTAATGGAAATGTCCTTTTTTTTTTTTTTAATGTCTTCTTCATACACCTTGGGGTTTGATGTCCTTAGAACCTGAAAGAATCCTTATGACACAGTCTCGTATCTGTTTGGTTTTCACCCCATACACAATAGGGTTCATAGTGGGAGGCAAGAGCAGATAAATATTGGCCACAATGATGTGGCAAGATGGAGGGATTGTGTGGCCCCCAAAGCGGTGGGAAAAGAAGGAGAAAAAGGCTAGACTGTAGGAGAAAACAATTGTACAGATGTGGGCAGTGCAGGTGCTGAAGGCCTTCTGTCGAGCATCTGCTGAAGAGAGGCTGAGCACTGCCCGGATGATCATGGTGTAGGAGACTGTGATGCAAAGGATGTCAAAGCCCCCAATCAGGAGGGCAACCGTCAGACCATAGATGGCATTGACCTTGACATTGCCACAGGATAATTTGGCTACAGACATGTGGTCACAGTAAGTGTGGGGGATTATATTCCCTCTGCAGTAGGGCAGTTTCTTGGTGAGGACAGTGAAGGGAATGATGAGCAACACTGCTCTCAGGAAAGTAGCAAGTCCGACTTTTGCAATGACAGGATTGGTGAGGATAGTAGAATAACGCAGTGGGTAGCAGATAGCCACATAACGGTCTAGGGCCATAAGCATGAGCACCCCAGAATCCATTCCTGTGAAGGTGTGGATGAAGAACATCTGGACCAGACATTCACCAAAGCTGATTTCCTTGAGATGAAACCAGAAGATGCAGAGAGCTTTAGGAATTGTACTAGAGCACATGGCAATATCAGTTAGGGAAAGCAAGGCTAAAAAGTAATACATGGGTCTGTGCAATGTATCCTCATAGCGGATGAGGTAGAGCAGCCCACAATTCCCTACCATGGCCACCATATACATGGAGCAGAATGGGAAGGAAATCCACATGTGTATATCTTCCAGTCCTGGGACTCCACTAAGAATGAATGAGGCCGGGGTCCAGTTTGTTTTATTCAATATTATTAGCATGATCAATTAGGCCTAGAATTCATGTGTGTTTTCTAGAGTAAGAAAAAGAGAAGAAAAAATATACTTTATGGATACTGTCCTCCTCTCACACCCATGTCTTAAATTTCCATAGTGCATTTTAATGATCAACCAAATTTTCTGAGTCAGGGATTAGGGTATTTTTTATTTTGTATATTGTCATTTGTTAATTAAAGTATCTAGTTGTCTAACAAATTCTTATTAAGCAATCCAAGTTCTCACCACAGATACTGATCGTATTTTTAAGATTCTGATCCTCACAGATTTCTAATCAAGTATAACTCTGTTATGACTTCTCCTAGGGATTTTGGTTAGAATACCTCACTTACCTACCTATTAATAACTGTATGTGTCTCCCTAGATGTTGTCTCAAAAAGACTTCTTTGATTACATCCCCAATGACCCAACAGATATGTTTATTTTATATTCTTATTGTTAACTGATGGCCAATAATAATTTTATATTACCAAGGTACTCTTTGAGGCATTTGTAAATGTAAAATCATTTATTCCCTGATGGAGCTTAGAGTCTCTCAAGTCAGTAAAATGTTTAATTCACTCCTCTCTTTCAAGACACCTAATTTTTGTCCTTTACCTGGTCTATATGCATTTATAGGGATGCTTTACATTTATATTCAGAATAAACCTCCAATTAAACCTATGTTGCTTTGTTACATTTATATTCAGAATAAACTTCCAATTAAACCTATGTTGCTTCACATACTGAATCTACCAATGGTAACAAATCATTTCTCTCCTTCTTTCTACCAGCCTTCCTGTTTTCCTTCACACGTTGCCCTCTGAGATTATCTGGTATCTGTGGCAAAACAGAAAACAAGTAAACGAAACAAATCGTACCTTCATATTATTATTAAAGGCAAGGATACATTTTTCCTCAGTTATGCTAGTTACTCCAGCAATATTTATGATTCAGTAAGATGTTGACATCCCCGCTTTTTATTATACTCATCTGTTCTTTCACTTGGTTTACATTTTTCCCTAACATTAACAATGGACTCGTTTTACTTGGGTTCTAGTGGGAGCTAATATAAATGAAAATTAAAATATTTTTAGCCACACACCAAATTCATTTTTTTTCAAGAGAAAAATTAATTAATCCCAAATTCTGTACTAACAACTAAACTTAATTTTCAAATTAACTAAATGTTGAGGGTAGATAAATGGCATCTCATGCTTTCATTAATCTCTTCCTTTCTCATAATTATTTACTGAGCACTTTCAATGGGATGATATGGGGAAACAGACCCAGTTTCATCCTTTAGAGAATTCAGAGTTTAATAGAGAGATCAAAGGGCACACAAATAATCACAAGAAACATAAGAAAAAGTGTAATAGAAGTATGTGCAAGGTCTGAAATAAGCACTACATTAGTAAAATGGATGTGCACCTTGAGAGTGTTTGGAGGAGGCATTAGTGATTGTTGGAAAGGACCATGATGAAGAGAAGTTATTTGCTATCCAGTTTGAAAGAAGTCAAGGTGTAAGAGAGATATATTCATAAATGGAATTCCAGAGGGAAAAAGTCAATATGTTAAAGTATAGGAATCAAAACAAAAACAAGCAAGTAAACAAAAAGAAATAGAAACAATCAAGTGTCTGAGAATGCATCGGTATGAAGGGAACAAACAATAAACTGGACATTTGCCCAGGAGCTAGCTCATAAAGACTCCTGTAGTTATCAAATAGGGAATTCCTTGATAATGGACAGTAAATAACAAAGAATTCACAAGAATGTGGAGGTGCAGGAGTAAACTCTGTGGTGCTTGGAAGACTTACTAAGCTGTGAGAAAGTCAGAAGCCTCATCTTGCCCCTCGTGAGAAGACTCTCCACCACCCAGCCTATCCCCATAAGAGAGGTCAGAAAAAGGATGTGGAAAACTTTGAGATACTGTAGTGTGAGCTCAACAGGTAAGCTAAATAGGAATCAATGTGAGATGGAAGCTGATTACAATGGCAGGTAATCATTTATTTAGTGAACTTCAACAACAAGTAATTTATGGAAGATTTCTGCTTCCTGAAAGGAAAGGAACTCTGGCCACGTTTCCCAAACAACCCAGTTGGTTTCCATTAACCACCTTCCCAGTTATCCTACAATGACCAGAAACTAGGAAAAGTGCCTATCACTTTACATAGAAATTTGTCAACTAATATGCTAGAAATTCCCTCAATTTATTAGAAATTGAGAGAATTCAGAGAATTCAGACCCTAGAGTTAATTTTTGTAATTTACTTAATATCCTTGAGGTGTCTTTGCTCTTTTAGTGTCTCTAAGATCAGGTCAGTACAATAAAAGTAGTGTGTTGGTGAAATATATGAATTTTAACCTCATCTTTGTAATTCCTAAATGTACACATGTAGACAATTTATGTAACTTCCTTTAAAAAATAGATTACTTATCCCTTTTAATACAGATAAAAATACTATCACAAGAGATAGAGTTCAGAAACCAAATACTGAAATACACATGAAGACATTTAATTTATGACAAAAGAAACAGATTATGAACAAAAATGGCATTTCCGGGGGTCCTGGCTAGCTTAGTTTGCAGAGTTTGTGACTCTTGATCTCAGGGAAATGAGTTCAAGCCCCAGATCAAGATAGAGCGCACTTAAAAAAAAAAAAAAAAAAAGACACTTTCAATAATTATTCCTGACTCAATAGATGTATGTGGGGAGAGAAAAGAAACACCTTGTTCCCTAAATCGTGTAAAACACAAAAGCAGTCTTAGAAAAATATTGGAGCTAAATATGCAATACAAAACACACATCTTCTTTGGTATTTGGAGTAGGCAAAGATTTGAAAACAGAACACAAAAATTGCTACTCATTAAAAAGGAATAAATGCATGTTGGCGATTCACAGACCTGTACCCCTGGGGATAAAAATACATGTTTATTAAAAAAAATTAAAAAAACAAAAAGGAATAAATGCTACAGTTAAGTTTTATTTGAAAGACACTGCTAAAAGTAAAAAGACATGCCACAGATGAAGAGAGAATATTTGCAAAGCATATAGTCAACAAAAATTTCATATCAAATATATGAAATACTCCCTCTATAACAATAAAAAGGTGGGAAGGGACTGATTACTTATACATGTCACCAAAGAAGAACAAAAAAAAATACCAATAAACATGTAAGGACGCACCAACTTTTCTAGTCATTAGGAAAGTAAAAGGAAATTGCATCTCTCATGACATAGCAGTGTAAATCAAACTAAATAACTCAAATGAAAAAGACTAGAAATACCAAGTATTGGCAAAAATATGGAACAACTGCTGGTATGATTATAGAGTTGAATTATTTGGGGCTTATCTTGTAATGATGAATATGTACATGGCCATGAGTTCCATTCCTAACAAAAACGTGCACCTATTTTTACCAGAACATATCAGCGAGAATGTTTATTGCAACATGCTTGTAATATATTAGTTTTCAAACCCCATAAAATACATAAATGTCCATTAATATTAGAATTGGTAAATAAAATCTGGTTTCATCCCACAATGAAATTCTAGATAACAATGAGAATACAATCTATAACTGCATGCACAATATGGATAAATCTCACATTGTTTAATTTAAAAACCAGACACCAGATAGTATGTCATATTTGATACCATTTATATAAAATACAAAAATGGATCAAACTAATCTGTGCTGTTAGCAACAGGAGAGTGTTCTCCCTAGGTGGGAGAGAGTGGAAACTGGAAGGAAGCATATGTAGAGAGGTCTTTTGAAGTGCTGTGAATATTCTTTTTTTTATATACAGTCATGAGGCATATAAGTTTCAGGTTTGAGAATTTCTCAAGATGCAATTGTGAAAATTGTCTATTAAAATGCATCAAGAACAAAAGAAAACATATTGTTGAGAAAATGAAGGAGCTAGCATGGTAAAATATGCTACCACATTTTAAGTGCTCTATACCTATATTTGTATGTTCTTTTCAGACTGACAGCAATTTGGGAGTTTACAAAAGTTAACATCACGAAAAGCAATCAAATTTTCCACTAAGTAAATTTTCTTCTGTGTTCCTTCAAAGGAAATATTAATTCTCTCCTCCATTTAAAAAAAAAAAATGACTCTCTTAACATCATCATCATCAAATAGGGAAAATAGTCACATGGTAATTCTGTATCACATATGATACCAAAAGACAATCAGCTTTGTCAAAAGGTAACTTGATTTGGAATAGCAAGGAAACACGGGTTGAACATGGACATAAGCATGCCTTTCAAGGACCTCTTCTTGTGTCATTGTAATGGTAGAGTTATATTGGGTATCATAGAAATACCTATGAGTCCAGCCTAGTCTCAGGAGAACCTTCTAGGAGAAAAGACCAAGGGCTCTTAGACCTGAAGCATGAATAGGATTCTGAAGGATGAGAATGGAAGAGACAGTGTTCTCTCCTGTTATTTCTGTTTCCTACTCACATCTGACTGATATTCTTGTTTCTGGAATAAAAAATCCTCTGTCCTTTTATTGTTCCTCTCTGAGGCCACCCTCAAATAGAGTTCATTATTCATTCTTCAAGGGAAGACCCAAATGTCCCTTAGATATGATAATAGTGACAAATAACCATGTTTAGAGGTAAAGAATTGTTTTGTTTCGAGAATTATTATGTCATTTTATCTATTTCACAATACTATAAAAATCTATTTAAATGTGGAAATTCTCCAATTTCATTGAAACTATTGATATTAAGGGCAGTTTATATTTACAGTTATCTCTCCAGTGTCTAGCAAACCATCTGGTACATAAAAGATAATAATATTTTAAATAAATAACATGGATAAATTGATGAACAAATAAAAAATATTTTATACACGAATTTTATAAATTAGTAAATTGTAACCTATATATTATTACTCGGAACACATAAAAGAAACTACTACAGGAAAAATACAGGACAACTCTAAGACTATTAGGAAAGATAAAGAGTTACCATGATAGAGGAGGAAAACAAAGAAAATACAATGAAAATGGAAAGAAAAAATAAGATGACAAAGGTGAAACAAATATATTTTTTTCAGTAAATATAAATTATATAAAATATCCATTAATTTAAACATAATTCAAATTATTTTTAAATTATATATGCAGTACAAAAGAGTATATCAGAATGAAAAACATACACAAATGTTTAAAAACTGTACATACACACAGGTGTGCATGTGCACACACACACACACACATTTTTTAAGGTAAACAGGATACCAAAGAATTAGGGAGAATATATTAATATCAGAAAAAGAGAACTCACAGTAAAACACTTAGGTCAAAATCACTATGGGGAAATAAAAATCATGATAGTGTGTAAGTAAACCATTTTGCATCAGATTGTTTCGTTTCCAGGTTTCATAAGCTTTCTTTATACTCCAAGCCATAAAAACAATTAAATTCACTTTCTCACTTTATTAATACAAAGGGAAAGTCTGCATTAATGAGGATTGAAATGGACTTCTCAGATTCACATTTAAACCATATGGCAGCTTGTTAAATTGTCTTGCAATTTTCTATTTATTTAAATGAAGTGTTTATTTGAAATTTAAATTTTTTAGCTTTGGAATTTCAAGTAGCATGTTAATTTTCTTTTGTATAAAAGTATAAGACATGACCTTTGCAATATAAAAATGGGTTTCTTTTTGAAGGCCAGAATTGCCAAAAAGCTTTTATCTTTAGATTTGTTGAATTCACAATTTATATTTATAGTTAACATTATATTTTCTGAGCTTTATTACATATATATCATTAAGAGAAATATAAATTTCAAACAATATATATGCATACACAATTACAGTTGTAATAAAAATTTTGTATAACATTTAATAAGTTGTTATAATTTAACATAAGCTAGTCAATAAGGATCACTATTCTTTTCTTTTCTCTTTCATGCATTGAACAGTCTCTCTGAACTGTGGTATTTAGTCACTGGTTTATACATTTGTATTGTAAATAGCAGGTGTACAATACAATATCACAAATTGGGACTTAGAGTTTCATAACCAGAGTGGACAGTATTAGTTCTGTGTCTTGATTTCTGCATGGAAAGAACTACTTGGTTTTGAGAAAAAGATAGTATTTTTTTTTTAATCCAAGTATGTTTCCTTAGCTCTATTGCATTTTAACACTATATCCATGTAAAGAAGCCGGGAGAGAAATTAAGAAAAAAATTAAGTACTGCCAAATTAAAAACTGAAAATATTTTTCTGGGATTACAAGTGCACTTTTTTGAAGGTTTTTTTTTTTTTTAAAGTATTTGCAAAACTCTCCAAGATCTAAGTTAAAGATCAACATGTTAGCCACAAACTTAAGCAGTTTTCTTTTTCAAAACAGGTTTAAAATAATTTTGATGCATCAGAATTCAATTTCTTTTACAAATAAGTTTGATTTATACTATGCTAGCATGTAGACAAGGTTACTGGAATAGTAATATTAACACATGACAAGCATCAGGCTAATAAAATACAATTTTGATATTATCTGCTCTCTCCTCATTCTTCACTGTTACATATAAGGAAACATGTTTTTGCATTAGACCATCTTCAATTCTTTACATCTATATTTTTCTTTTCATATGAGTATTGTTTTCTCCATGTTGTTTTTGCTACCCAAAGTCAAGGAAATAAAGTCTCAGCTCAGTATCTATGGAAAATAATCAAGGACAATTACACAATGATTTGGAGGACCACCGGGGAGGACAGAAAAGAAGCAAGAAGAATCTGGTCATTGATCTAATGGTGGAGAACAATTTTCTAACTATTCTCTCATTTTTCCTTGTCATGGGAATGATTCATTTCTAACTTACTCCACTACTGAATAAGGATTCCCAGTTAGAGAAATAATACAGATGATCATAATCATAATAACATAATGCTGAATTTTAATGCCATATTTGAAAACTCACATTTAAGGAGAACACCCAATCCCACAGAATACTTCTCCCTTCAAGTTGTGTGAATGAAATCAAAGCTTTATTTCTGGAAAAAATAATAAGTAATTGATACATACTCAAAGCTCCTCTCCACTCTATCTTACTGTCTATCAAAAAGAGAAAGAAAAAGGAAATTCTGCCACTATCCCCTCTTTTGTACATCTCTATACATCTTTAATACCTTACTTCCTGGATAGCAAAAGAGTAAGCTGAATGCAGTCTGGTCCAAGTATTTAGGATCTCATTCAAGGAAAATCTCAATCCAAGAGTAAATGTGTATGTGCAGAGCCAACCTCCAAAACTTCCCTGATATCTGTATTATTGCACTGAGCCTTTAAAAGAAAAATTGTGTCATGTGCCCCAAGAGAATATTCCAGAGTACTGGAAACTCTCCACAGGGGTTGGTGTAGGGATTCCAATAACCTCAACTTGGAGGAGGAAAAAAAGCAAGAAATTTCCATTCTTAGTGCCCAAATATGGATATATAAATAAGTGAAAAATCTCACGTGAGTGTTTGTGTGTTAACATGTATGTACAGGAAGGTAGAGAATGAAAGTGAAAACCTGTTATTTTTAATTAAAACTAGAAATTAATATTTATCAGAGATTTATATTTCCTTTTTTCCCACTGCCCTGGGGAGAAATAGATCAAAAGCTCTTCAGCAGAGAATTTCTTTGATTTACACACTGATTCATTTTCTAGTTTCTTCTTTTATTTCATCTCTTCATTTGATTACTGTTTAAGGACAACCTTCTAGTCACCAAGCTACGGTAATAAATATGGATGCATGGCCCTTGGTTTAAAAGCTTAGGTTTGCCATGGAGGACTGGGTGTGGTGCATAAACAATAAATTTTGTTACGCTGAAAAGAAATTAATAAAAAAAAAAGATTAGGTTTAAGGGAGGAAAATGGTGACTATTAATGGCAATCTAAAAAATAAAGTCATGAAAAGTTTAGGCTTCTTACAGCTACATAAAAAATTGTGACAAAGCTGTGATCACCAAGACAGCATGGGACTGGCACAAAAATGGATCATAGACCAGTGGAACATAGTAGAGAGCATAGATATGGACTATCAACTTTATGGTCAAATAATCTTTGACAAAGCAGGAAAAAAATATACAGTGGGAAAAAGACAGTCTCTTTAATAAATGGTGCTGGGAAAATTGGACACCTATGTGTAGAAGAATGAAACTTGACCATGTGTACACCATACACAAAGATAAACTCTAAATGGAAAAGACCTCAAGGTGAGGAAGGAATCCATCAGAATCCTAGAGGAGAACATAGGCAGTAACCTATTTGACACTGGCCACAGCAACTTCTTTCAAGATATGTCTCCAAAGCAACAAAAGCAAAAATGAACTTTTGGGACTTCTTCAAGATCAAAAGCTTCTGCACAGCAAAGAAAACAGTCAACAAAACAAAGAGGCAACCCACGGAACGGGAGAAGATATTCACAAATGACAGAACAGACAAAGGGCTGATATCCAAGATCTATAAATCTGTAAATAACTCCTCAAAATCAACACCCACAAGACAGGTAATCACATCAAAGAAGGGGAGAAGACATGAACAGACCATTCTCCAAAGAAGACGTGCAAATGGCTAGCAGACACATGAAAAAATGTTCATCATCATTAGCCATCAGGGAGATTCAAATCAAAACCACACTGGGATACCACCAGTTAGAATGGCCAAAATCAACAAGACAGGAAACAACAAGAGTTGGAGAGGATGTGGAGAAAGGGGAACCCTCTTACACTGTTGGTGGGAATGCAAGTTGGTGCAGCCATTTTGGAAAACAGTGTGGAGATTCCTTAAGAAATTAAAAATAGAGCTTCCCTATGACCCTGCAATTGCACTACTGGGTATTTACCCCAAAGGTACAGATGTAGTGAAAAGGAGGGGCATCTGTACCCCAATGTTCATAGCAGCAATGGCCACAATCACCAAACTGTGGAAAGAGCCAAGATGCCCTTCAAAAGATGGATAGATAAATAATATATGGTCCATATATACAATGGAATATTATGCCTCCATCAGAAAAGATGAATACCCAACTTTTGTATCAGCATGGATGGGACTGGAGGAGATTATGCTGAGTAAAATAAGTCAAGCAGAGAGAGTCAATTATCATATGGTTTCACTTACTTGTGGAGCATGAGGAATAACATGGAGGACATTAGGACAAGTAAAAGAAAAGTGAATTGGGGGAAATCAGAAGGGGAGATGAACCATAAGAGACTGTGGACTCTGAGAAACTGATGGTTTTGGAGGGGGAGAGGGGTGGGAGGTTGGGTGAGCCTGGTGGTGGGTATTATGGTGGGCATGTATTGCATGGGGCACTGGGTGTGGTGCATAAACAATTAATTCTGGAACAGTAAAAAGAAATAAAAGAAGAAGAAGAAGATATGGTCCATATATACTATGAAGTATTATGCCTCCATCAGAAAGGATGAATACCCAACTTTTGTATCAACATGGACAGGACTGGAAGGGATTATGCTGAGTGAAATAAGTCAAGCAGAGAGAGTAAATTCTCATATGGTTTCACTTATTTTTGGAGCATAAGGAATAACACAGAAGACATGTGGAGATGGAGAGAAGGGAGTTGGGGGAAACTGGAGGAGGAGATGAACCATGAGAGACTGTGGACTCTGAGAAACAAACTGAGGATTTGGAGGGAAGGGAGGTGGGAGGTTGGGTGAGCCTGGTGGTGGGTATAATGGTGGGCACATAGTGCATGGAACACTGGGTGTGGTGCATAAACAATGAATTCTGGAACACTGAAAAGAAATTTTAAAAAATTTTAAAAATTAAAAAAAAGAGATATGCTTCATTTATTCTTCTACCTACTTAAGCCTCCATGTTGCATCACCACTTCCTCATATCAGGGAGATCATATGATAGTTGTCTTTCTCTGCTTGACTTATTTCGCTAAGAAGAATAAATGAAACAAGATGGGATTGGGAGGGAGACAAACCATAAGTGACTCTTAATCTCACAAAACAAACTGAGGGTTGCCGGGGGGAGGGGGTTGGGGAGAAGGGGGTGGGATTATGGACATTGGGGAGGGTATGTGATTTGGTGAGTGCTGTGAAGTGTGTAAACCTGGTGATTCACAGACCTGTACCCCTGGGGATAAAAATATATGTTTATAAAAAATAAAAAATTAAAAAAAAAAAAAAAAGAGATATGCCAGTGGGAGCCATACCATCCATTTGAAGAACATCTATGATGCTAAAATGCCACCAGACACGGACAACTTCTCTGAAGATAAGCCAGCTAAACACCGCTTTCAGAGCTGCTCAGCGTGGACTGTCACAGGGGACCTGATCTGGCCCAAGAGTAGTGTGACCAGTAGACCCAGAGAACTTCTGCCCTCCGAATCTTGGCATCTGTTGTGGTTTTCCTTACAGTGACAGAGCAGAATGGCTTATTTTGGAAATCCATGGTCTTCCCTTCTTACCTCTTCTCATAGTTTTTTCTCTTCATTTCTGTCTGGAAACTTCCAACTGGTGGTTCTTGAGTAAATTTGTGAATTTGCCATTCTGTTCAACTGTAATATTCAGGTTATCTCTGCTGAAATAACATGTCATTTCTGTTTTGTTTCACTGAACATCATCTTTATCATGGTCATTCTTATTTAATAGAAACAGCATCTTCTTATATCTTTCATATATATACACTATAGAATATACAATAAATAATATATTTCATATATATATACACACATATATATATATATATATGTATATATCTTGTTATCTTGTCCTGAAATACTCATCATTAAAGAAAATAGTTTTGAGTCCATAGGACATTGGGTATTTTTTTCTTTATCAGCCTTTAAATGAAAATAAATGAATTCAAGTTTGTGCAGGAAGCCAGATTAATAAGGGAGATCCTTCACATTATTTTCATTATACCTGAGAACTGATAAAATTTACCATCTTGTATACCTTATATAACTGGAAGATGAATGAAAGCATACAGTGTGCAATAGAGCTGTTAGCATGTGGTAGGCCTATATCCCAAATTAATCCTCATTTTTCCAGAGATAATCAAGAGAATATGCCAACTATTGAATGAAATTCTCTAATCATGAACTCAGGGGAAACTAGCCTAGATCATAAGGAAATTCACGCTATTAGGGTAGATCTTATTTCTGCTCTTCATCTTGGAAAAGACAAGAACATTTTCAGGGCAAGATTTTCCCTGGGATAAATATCCTGCATCTGCATCCTGGTCTACAGACTTCTTTATTTCTGTCCATTACGAATCTGCATCCCACCCACTCACCCTCCCCACAGGAGAAATGGTTCTGTAGGTAAAGCTTGTGAGTCAGTCAGGATCCTGGTAAGAAACCAAAGGCGCACACAAATGTGAATCTGAGGAGAATTTCATGAAGTTGCCATTAACTGAGTTGTAGGGGAGGTTAAGGAAACAAAAATGGATGTTGAAAAAAATAATAGCAGTTTGGTTCCTGGAGACCAATGCAATGACTTGATCACTGCCTTGTCCTGAAGGGGAGAGAACATTCTTTAAAAATTTTCTCGGATTCCACTTGGTTCTCAATCAGTTATGTGTCTGACTCTTGATATTGGCTCAGGACATAATGCCAGGGATGTGAGATAGCAATGGGCTACCCACTGGGTGTGTCCCTACTCTCTCTACCTCTTCCTCTGCTTCTCCACTCTGCTCACATGCTTTCTCTCTCTCTCTCAATAAATAAATAAAAATAAATAAATAAATAAAATTTTAAAAAAAAAAAAAAAATTTTAAAGAAAAAAAAACAACCTTTAAAAATGTTCTTTGATAAACTATACAAGCTGTAGCTATCACTGGTGAGAAGCCTGGCAAGTGCTTCAGAGGCTAGGAGAAGAATAAAAAACCCAAACTCTTGGCACAACCTCACCAGCTGTTAGAAAACAAAGGATCCTGGGTTGCACATTATATGAATGAGCTCCAGGGTGCAGATGGTGCAGAAAGGGCAGAGAGCAGACCTAGAGATCTAAATAGAGTGGAAGATAAATCCTTCTGTGCCTCTGTTTCTCTCTCTTTCTTCCTTTCTATCTCAGTCTCTGTCTTATTCTTTTTCCCTCTCTTTGTCTTCTCTCCCCTCTTACCTACCTACTTATGTATTTGATCCTGTCACATTCTGTTTATCCAAGTTTGGTCATCTTTCCCTATTCAATCCGGAGCTCCATCATAGGTTGATTTGGCTTTGCTGATCTGAAATATTTTCTATTCCTGCCTCTGCATGCACATTATTGGAAAGACACTTGTTCAGGCAGATAGACATTGGTCCCAAGTTACAACTATCAATAAACAACCATGATCTGTAACTCACATCCCACTCACTTATTTCCTTGGATGTGTGTATTACTATATACTTTTTATTTCAGATGGGAGATACAAATCATAAATTCTACTTTTTATTCCATTTGATTAGTTTGGTAGGAAGTCCTTAATTTTCTCATATATATATTTAGCTCTTGAGAATATTTTGGATCTACTGTGAATTATTTTTTGAAGATTTTATTTATTTGAGAGACAGAGATAGTGAGAGAGAGCAAGAGCAGGGAGGAGAAGGAGAAGGAAGCTCCCGATGAGCAAGGAGCCCAATGCAGGGCTCAATCTGAGGACCCTGTGATCATGACTGGAGCTGAAGGCAGACGCTTAACCAACAGAGCCACCCAAGTGCCCCGTGAATGGTTTTTATTCATTTATTCATTTTACTCATTTATTCATTTTCATTCATTTATTCTTTTTCAGAATGTTTTATAATGTTTTTAGGTGCTTTTACAAAGTGAAAAAGACATCCCAAAGGCATTTACTTTCCCCATCATATTTGAAGTTCTACTATCCATTTTAGAAGAAGTCAAGGTTCCTGTGTATCATGCAGAAGGTCTTTTGTGCCTTGTGTTCTTTTCTAGGCTCAAACAAAACACCTTTTGGAAGCTTGCCCTGAGTTCTTTAGTCCTAAGTGCATAAACTATAGGGTTGAGGGAAGGGGGGATGATGTTGTGCAGCACATTGAGTAAAACTGGAATCAAAGGAGCTTTGGGTTCTGCCAGGTGAGTTACTGAAACCACAACAACAACTGTGTAGAAGAAGAGAATAAGGATCAGATGGGAGCTACAAGTGCTCAGAGCTTTGGATGCAGCTTCAGCCGAGTTCAGTCTAAGTACAGAGCGCAGAATCAAAGTGTATGACAATATTATGAGACCCAGGTCAGTCCCCATTCCAATCCATGCCAGAATCAACTGGCAGATGCTGTTTGGCCTCCTGTCATCACAAGCCAGGCTAGTGACCCCAAGGTTAGAGCACAGGCAATGCTCAATCTCATTCCTGGAGCAATAATTACGCTGGGCTGCAAGCACAGGCACCGGAATGACAAACAAGCCATTTCTAAGTACCATGAACACCGTAGCTTTTAAGATTAAGGCATTGGTGACAATTGATGGGTAGCGAAGAGGATGACAAATTGCTACATATCTGTCAAAAGCCATACAGAGGAATATACCAGACTCCATGCCAACAAAGCAGTGAATGGCATAAATCTGAGCAAAGCACTCAGGGAGGCTGATGACCTTGGCATCAAACCAGAAGATGGCCAAGATCTTGGGCATGATGGTGGTGGCCAGGCCCATGTCCACCACAGACAGAATGCTTAGAAAATAGTACATAGGCTGCTGAAGGGCAGGGTCCTGGCAAATGGTGATGAGGATGAGGATGTTAGCACTGATTGCAGAGAGGTAGAGTATTGCCAATGGGAAGGAGAGCCAGTGTTGCCAGCTATGAATGCCTGGGAATCCCATCAGGATGAACTCAGAGACCTGGAATTTGGAGCTATTAGAGCCTTTCAGAGATGCAGACATCTTTTCCTAAGAGAAAAAGTAAATGGTTTTCAAGGTTGCTTTCTTTGAGCAGAATTCTCATCAAACATTATTTTTAAACTGTCTCCATAGTTTGGTGCTGTAACAAAATGCATTTTGTAGTCCATTCCCTATAGCCTTTTAAAGTAAATGACAATGATGTTCTAGGACTTTGGTAGACATTAAAATTCCAAGGAGCAATTATCATTGTTGACTATTCATGAAGGATTCAGCATGGATCTCAAATCCCTATTTGCATTGTTCTCAGCCAGCTCAATTTGGGATCATCACATATATGTGATTTTTGTAGTTCTTGTTTTTTAAACTTTCATCATCTCTTCAGAAATATTGTGGAATCAAGTGGATGATTTTCTTCTTTTTTTATCACAATTGTGCTTCAAGGTTTTATTAACAACAAGGAGATTTTTTTTTAATGTAGAATTATGGAAGATTACATTTTATAGCTGCACCATCCCCAGTTGCTATAGATGTCCACTAATATTTTATATAGCCTCCAAAAATGTTATATCATAGACTCTAATAATATACAAACATACATATGGTACATATTGGAAGAGGAATAACTTCTTTTACGTCCTACCTTCTATGGACTTTGGAGAAGATTTCAAAAGAATAGCTTGGAAAGCAAAATGTTCAGGGCCAAATTTGTCGATTTCAGGAGTCACATGATAGAAAAAATCATAGAAAAAATTTTTTTGGTTTAGTCTTAGAGACTCTATAAAGGCGTATAAATATATGATTTAGGCACAGGTAATAAGATGATTTTGATTCTAATTAATGAACAAGAATTACTTGTGCCTAATATTGAAGACACTGTCACTGTATGTTTTGATTCACGTTCAAAACTAGCCTCATCTTTTGTTAGACTCTTTTATTGTTTTTCGTGTACTTTTTGTTCTGTTCAGGAGCCAATTAGCAAAACTGGGAACTAACAAACAAACCTTTCCTATTGGTAAACAACTGTTTCCTTGTCCTGTTGCTTCCTCCCTTCTACTTCACTCAGGCGGCCCTTCCTTGAGCCCTGCTTCTGAAGCCTTACATGGTCAAATTTATTTGCCTTTCTCTGTGATTCTTTCCTCTTGTCAGCAATCTGATTGTCCTAAAATTGGTATTCTGTTTCTTAAAATAATCCATACCCTCACACTTAATTTCAAATAAAGTTTATATTCCTTTGTAGCACATGCAGCAGTTTGGATTTATTCCTTCTTTTAAAGTTTTATTTAAATTATAGTTAGTTAACATAACTGTAATTTTGGCTTCAGAAGTAGAATTTAGTGATTCATTATATATATATACATATATATATATGTATATATATATAACTCACACACACCCTGGATTTATTCTTGATATAATTACTTTTAAATATAGGAAAACGTATCCAAAAAAGATCAAAATACTCTCATGTTATCATCAACAAAAGATGATTCCTGTTCACAATTGGATAAATGTTTTTTCCAGAAATTTCTTGCTACCTCTATGTTTGAATAAACATGCACTGCCTAATCATGGAGCAAATCATTCTTCTTCAATGGTAATGTAATTTGATGAACACTAAAGTCATCTAAATGAATTCATAGCAAATTGTGACAAAACAGACACAAAAAGCTTGGAGATGAAGCTGGTTTGACTTTGGACTATTAGGTCAGAATTCTGAGGATTTCAGCTTCCTAGCTCCATCTCGAGAGCTTGGAAGTGTGTGACCCACTGGACTATATGAAGCCTGGTACTTTTGCCAAATACTCATTTATAATTACACATCTTCCTATTAAAGACACAGCCTTGTATCTTTGATGTTTTCCCCTGACTGATATTAGTGCAAACCAATTAAGTCCTAGAAAGGAAACTGTGTTTTTTTTTTTTTTTTTTTTTAGCAGTTAGAGATTAGCAGGACATGGCATGTGATCCTGCAATGGAAAACAGTTAATATATTCTCCCTGAAAATAACCTAGTAGCTGTTTTATAGATGAAATCACTTCTAGAGCACCATATAACCTTATATTCTCTCATTTTAGCCCTCACCCCCTTGAAAAGTTTCTCTAAGCCTCTATTTCCTGCCAGGATAGGGGAAAGAGTCCATCCCTTATGCAGGATACTGCCAAGAAAACATAAGAAAAGATTAAGGATGAACCATTAATCATCACATTGATTAATCATCACATCTGGGATTAATCAATGTGATGAAGCCAAGGTTTCAGTACTTAAGTGGTTATGAGCAGAGACTCACAGTCTGAGGTCCTGGCAATGGCAGGGGTTTCCTATCTGGAAAAAAAGACATAACACTGAAAAAAAAAGCTTTACACATGAGCTGAGGATGTGTTCTCAGCTGACAGATGGCATAAAAATTATGAGCTCTGGAATTTATGGGGAGTAGTAAATAGCTCAGGGATCTAAGGATAACAGACTTCCCTGAGAGACATGAGGAGAGAACAGCCCATAGAGAGAGGAGAAATCCTAGGATATTAAATCCCAATAGGTTAGGGGAGGAGATTAATTCATAGATATGTTTCCTATCAATAATACCTGAAATCACATATAAACAGAAAAATACATTCATTTATGAAACCATAATGGTCCTATAAAAAGTGGGCAGCTTTATTAGTGTTTGGATTGTTCTTGACTACAACATTTCAAGGGATTCTAAAATCTATGGTTATGATGTCATGCTTTAAAAAAAAACTTAGAGGAGAAAGTATTTATTCACTACGTATGGTGTTCTTCTGTGTTTACAAAATATGGTAGGCAGAGAATGATCTATAAACTGTCATGGTCCATGTTTACATGGAAACTGTGATCTAATTTGGACAGGGGAATAAAATACTAAACAAAGAATCTAACATTTCTTTTAACTTCAACTTCTTTGAAGTGGGAGAAGTGCTTTAATTCAAAAGTACCCAGAGTTATGATAGCATAATAAACGGAATTAAGTTAGTCTTGATGTCAGAGAAGGATTTACAGAAGAAGCACCAGTTTGTACTGAGGATACTTAGAGTAGGTCTTAACTAGGGTGTTTGTTTGATTGATGTGGATGAGGGGAAGGGGAAGGATTCCAAGAACTTTAAGATTCTGAAATGAGAGGATCATGTTAAATTCAAGGTAATAGAGAAGGATAAGTATGGCTGAAGCCCTAAACTGTGCTAGAAAATGAGATATGATGTGATATAGAGCTGTTGAGCTCATAACAGAGGCCAGAGACTTATAAGCAAATTTATGCTAAAATCAAAAAGGACCACTGAAGCTTTAAGGAGAATTAAGACCTTGCAGCAATGACAAGACCAGATTATATATGGCAAAAATAAATATAAGTAGATCAAGTGAATAGCAGTAATCCAAAGGAGCAATGACTGGGTGTTGAACTAGGATGGGGCCGTGGAGATGAAGCAAAGCGAATAGATTTAGAAGCTGTGGTAGAGGTAAAATTGATCATTTCTATGACCAAAGAATAATTCTTTTATTATTTTTAAATTTTTTTCTTTAATTTTTTTTTCTTCCCCTTTGAGTAGAGTTTACAGAAAATGTTACACTAGCTTCAGGTATACAATATAGTGATTCAACAAGTCTATACATTATGCTATGCTCAGGACAAGTGTAGCTGCTCTGTGTCATTGTACAATGCCACTACAATACCCTTGACTCTGTTCCTTAAGCTGTACCTTCTATCCCCATCACTTACTCATTCCGAAACTGGAGGCCTGTACCTCCCACTTCCCTTCATCTATTTCACCCAGCCGCCCACTCCCCTCCCCTCTGGCAACTATCAGTTTGTCCTTGTATTTATAGATCTGATTCTGTTTTTTATTTGTTTATTCATTTGTTTCATTTTTTAGATTCCACATATAAGACAAATCGTATGGTATATGTTTTTCTTTTTCTGACTTGTTTTTCTTTTTCTGATTTATTTCATGATACCCTCTAAGTCCATCCATGTTGTCACAAATGGCAAATCTCATTTTTCTTTATGGCTGAGTTATATTCTAGTGTGTGTGTGTGTGTGTGACACCTTCTTCATTTCCTTATTCATTTGTCTATAGATGCATACTGAGGTTGCTTCCCTATCTTGACTATTATAAATAATACTGCAGTAAACATAGTGGTGCATCATATCTTTTACAATTTGTGTTTTCACTTTCTTTGCATGAATACCCAATAGCATAATTATTGAATCATATGGTATTCTTATATTTTTAATTCTTCAAGGAACCTCCATACTGTTTGTCAGTGACTCTACCAATTTGCATTTCCATCAACAGTGCAGTGTTCCTTTCTGGAGATTTTAGATAACTAATTCATTTTCTTAATAGATCTATGACCACTATAACTTTACATTCCTTCTTAGATTGCTTGCAGTGTTTTTAATAGGTGCCTATGTCATCTACGTTTTCAGATGCATGGGTAAATTTGCTCTTGACATCCTCTTCTTGTTCACTTTGGTAAATGTTTCATATTAGTCTAAGAAATAAAACTATATTTAAAGCTGGTGGATGTTGTTTACTGTGCATGTCAGTCAGTTGCTTATGTTCAGATAGTCTATACTATTTATATTTTGCTAATTCTCTGCTCTTTAGTTGCTGAGAGGTTGTGTTAAAATATCCAACTATGATTTCATTGTGGATTTATCAATTTCCCCTTCTAATTCTATCCACATCTTTTGTGAGTATGTTTATGTGTGTATACTTCTATAATGATATTAACCATGTACAAAGTTAGGTATTTTTTCCTGATGGATTGCCATTGTAATCATTATGAAATTTTACATTTTATTACTCCTAATATTTATTGTGTTAAAATCTACTTTGCTGTTTACAGCCACACAAGCTTTTTCTTATAGTGTGTGTATATATACATATATACGTATGTACATATGTATACATATATAGTATATAATATATAATATATAACATATAGATGTGTATATATAAACACACATTTATATTCATGTATTTACATATAATGTATATGTTCATATATACATAATATATATGTAATATCTTCTAAAATAATATAGTTTCTTTTTTATTTTTTTTTAATTTATTTAACAGACAGATCACAAGTAGGTAGAGAGGCAGGCAGTAAAATAATATAATTTCTAAGGATATTTTATTTTTCATGTCATTTTCTTTCACTGAATTGCTTAGTCAAATTACATTAATGTAATTTTTGCCATGTTTGCCATGTTTGTATTGTCTTTTTTACCATGTCCCATCTGTTCTTTCCTTTGTTCCTCTTGCCATTTTTGACCAATAAAATAGGTGTTATTATTACCACTGTATTTTTCTTCAATGTTAGTTTTGTTATGCATTCCTATATTTCATTCTGAGCTTCCATCAGGTAATCATTATTCTATATTCTGAATAACATACTTACTTGAGTATTACCTCTCAGCATTTGTTTATGTGAATAGGTATTTATTTTATCTCCTTTTTTTTTTTTTACTATGTTATGTTAGTCACCATGCCGTATTTCATTAGTTTTTGATGTAGTGTTCAATGATTCCTTATTTGCATATAACAGTGCTCATTGCAACATGTGCCCTCCTTTATATCCATCACTGGGCTAAACCATCCCCCCACTCTGCTCCCCTCAGAAACCCTCAGATTGTTTCCCAGAGTCCATAGTCCTGTGGTTTGTCTCCCCTTCTGATTTTCCTCCCTTCAGTTTTCCCTTCCTTCATGAGACCAGGATTCTAAGTTGCAAGTGTTTTTTAAGCACTTCAAAAATATCATTTCATTGTCTTTTGGCTTCCATTGTTTGTATTGAAAGTTGACCAGCAGTCTAAGGCTGCTTCATTAAATGTAGTGTGCAGAGATTATGACTCTGCAAACTCATGCCACAGTATATATTCTGAATAAAATATCCCCAGTTCCATAAAGGCCTGCATGTGTGTATATGTACATGTTAGTAAAGATGTTTATCATATATCTGTGGTGACAGAGAGTGAAAAAACTTAGATATTTACAATCAAGGAATGATTAAGAAAATAGTCTTGATTGCATGCTAGGAAAGTTTATAAAGTTCATAAAATAATCAAAAGCAAGAAATGAAACATGTATTTTTTAAAAATACATTTTTTAAAAAATAATTGAGTAAAAAGTAAGTAACATACTATTTTACTGCAATAAAATGGATATAAGTTTCTAAAATAAACATTTGTGAATGACTTCATAGTCAGATGTTTAAGAATATTTGACAGACATATGGAGAAATGTCAATGGCCTGAAGATCAAAAGTGAAATAAGATGAAAACAAAAGGCAAAACAAGAAAAGGACCTAGAAATGAGAGAATGTCATTAAGAAAAAGGTATCATGAAGTTTTCTTCACTTTGAACTTGTACCTGAGCTTCCATGAGTCTATTGCTGAATTAATAAACCTGGCAGTTATTAGCATAT
Source organism: Mustela putorius furo (assembly GCF_011764305.1). Lineage (NCBI taxonomy): Eukaryota > Metazoa > Chordata > Mammalia > Carnivora > Mustelidae > Mustela > Mustela putorius. Next base: position 132,465 of record NW_025422126.1, read on the forward strand.
AATAGCATTTATGTCTATGTGTACTGGAATGCCTAGAGAATGAGTGCAAAAAGAGAGTTGATCCCAGGGATATGCCTGTATAAAGAAATTCAGAAGAAATAGGAAAGCAAATGGAACTATAAGGAACATTCAGTGAGAATGAAGAATGACTTAGAATGTGTGATGTGTTCCAGAATTCAAGAAAAGAGAGGGTTTCACTACCCAGCAATTGCACTACTGGGTATTTACCCTAAAAATACAAATGTAGTGATCTGAACTGATCTGAAGGGGCACATGCACCTGAATGTTTATAGCAGCAATGTCCACAATAGCCAAACTGTGGAAAGAACCTAGATGTCCATCAACAGAAGAATGGATAAAGAAGATGTGGGGTGTATACATACATATACACAATGGAATACTACACAGCCATCGAAAGAAACAAAATCTTGCCATTTGCAATGATGTGGATGGAACTAGAGGGTATTAAGCTAAGTGAAATAAGTTACTCAGAGAAAGACAATTATCATATGATCTCTCTGATGTGAGGAATTTGAGAGGCAGGGCACAGAGTTGTAAAGGGGTAGGTAAGGAAAAAAATGAAACAAGATGGGATCAGAAGGGAGACAAACCATAAGATACTCTTAATCTTGTGAAACAAACTGAGGGTTGCTGGGGGGTAGGGGTGGGGTAGAGATAGGGTGGCTGGGTTATGGACATTGGGGAGGGTATGTGCTATGGTGAGTGCTGTGAAACTTGTAAGCCAGGTGATTCACAGACCTGTACATCTGGGACAAATCATGCATTATATGTTAATTAAAAAAAAAAAAAAAAAAAGAAAGAAAGACAAGAGAGGGTTTCTATACAAAGGGACTAATCCATTATATTGAATATTTTTGAGAGATAGGCCAAGGTAGGCATAGAGAAGGACCATTGGCTTTAGTAATATGAAGTCATTTGTGAAAGGTACAAAAGCAATTTCGATGAAACAATGAAATATATTCTGAAGAAAACAAGAAATGGGTAAGAATTATTTCAAGATGTATAAGTAGGGATAATGAATACTGGTAGCCTTTAAAGAAATTCTGTTATCAAGATACATAGAAATATAATGTGAAAAGAGAGTGATTTTGTGATGAACACTTATTTGTTTTATGCCTTTATAAAATAAAAAACACTTGAGGTTACATTTCAACAAAACAGAAATTTCAACAAAACAGAAATTAATGAGCATAAATTACCAACATCAGAGAAAAGTTATTCTTAGAAGTTGGTCAGGAAAAATCAACTTTGCAGTCTTCATTATGCTATCTGTGACAATGCTGTAAAAACCATCACTATTTGTAGTTTCTTACTTCATGTTAATTTAGAAAGATATTATACAGAAAATACTCAAGCAATTCTTAGTTCAATTCTCAGTTCAAAAGAAGAAAAGTAACTATTGCTCTCCATAGCCCTGTACTTGTAGAAATACATTTATTGTATTTTGTAGTAGTCATTAATAATTGTCATTAATATATTTCATAAGTCTCATAACTGCTATTCATAGCTCCTTCCAAACTGCACATTCTTTGAAAGCCACCTTGAAGACAAAACGCAACCCACCAGTTGGGAAGGAAGCAATTGCCTAAATGTCTCATGCTAGGACAGACTTGGTCAGGTATAAGGTCACCAAAGTTCTCATAAGACCCCAGAGGCTTACACCTCACACACAGAAGACTTTCTAGTTTCATCTTTTAAAAATTTCTAAGAAAACAGGATTTTTGTGAATAATGAGAATATGTAATATAATTTTTCCAGAGTTAAATACAGTTATCAATTTAGAAATTCCACTTACAGTAAAAAAAAAAAAATGATTTGGGTCATCTAACCCCAAATAATTAGCTTCACTTGATTCAATTTTCTAGATAATTATCCCAGCTTCTCATTAATATTTTTCTCTCTTGGAACCTAATATTATTGAGTCCTGGAGATAAAGTTACACAGAAAACCTGGAGGTAAAAAACTCATATGGAGGGAGATGTGGCATGAAAAATTACATTGGTATTCTGCAGAAAATTTAATGGGAATGAACTACTCATCATGCTTACCTGGAAAAAGCATATATCTATTCTTGGAAATTTTTCTGCCTAAACAGACAAAGAGAAGCATTCTTTTACTTCACATCCCAACCCAGGCAAAAATCCCTTTCATTTGCTCTGGGACTTGACATCCTTAGAACCTGAAGTGATCCTTATGACACAGTCTCGTATCTGCTTGGTTTTCACCCCGTAGACAATAGGGTTCACAGTGGGAGGCAAGAGCAGATAAATATTGGCCACAATGATGTGGCAAGATGGAGGGATTGTGTGGCCCCCAAAGCGGTGGGAAAAGAAGGAGAAGAAAGCTGGACTGTAGGAAAAAACAATGGCACAGATGTGGGCAGTGCAGGTGCTGAAGGCCTTCTGTCGAGCATCTGCTGAAGAGAGGCTGATCACTGCCTGGAGGATCATGGTGTAGGAGACTGTGATGCACAGGATGTCAAAGCCCCCAATCAGGAGGGCAACCGTCAGACCATAAATGACATTGACCTTGATATTCCCACAGGATAATTTGGCTACAGACATGTGGTCACAGTAGGTGTGGGGAATTATATTCCCTCTGCAGTAGGGCAGGTGCTTGGTGAGGACAGTGAAGGGAATGATGAGCAACACTCCTCTGAGAAAGGTAGAAAGCCCAGCCTTTGCAATAACAGAATTGGTGAGAAAAGTAGAGTAGTGCAAAGGGTAACAGATAGCCACATAGCGGTCCAGGGCCATAAGCATGAGCACCCCAGACTCCATCCCTGTGAAGGTATGGACAAAAAACATCTGGACCAGACATCCATCAAAGCTGATTTCCTTGAAATGGAACCAGAAGATGCAGAGAGCTTTAGGAATTGTACTAGAGCATATAAAAAGGTCAGTTAGGGAAAGCATAGCTAAAAAATAGTACATCGGCCTGTGCAGGGAGTCCTCATAGAGGATGAGGTAGAGGAGCCCACAATTCCCTACCACAGCCACAGCATACATGGTGCAGAATGGGAAGGAAATCCACATGTGCATGTCCTCCAGTCCTGGGATCCCATTAAGGATGAATGAGGCTGGAGTCAGATCTGTTTGGTTTAGCATTAACATCATCAAGCTAGGATGATCATTAATCATCTTAGAGAATTTGTGGGTCCTCCTAGATAGAGATAAAAGAGAAAATGTCTTGGTCATAGTCACTGTCTTAATTTCTTTTGCCCTTTTTCTTCAAGGTACATTTCAATGGCCAAAAAAAAAAAAAAAAAAAAAAACAATTTTTTTCTGATTTCCAAGGAATTTAAGCATAAATTTTGTTTAAACCAAATAGATTATTTTATATGTGTATTTTTTATTCTTTCATTTATCAATGTAGACAACAAATTCTTTTTAGTGCTTAATACTCACCTAGTTCTTTAATAGATAAATGGTGTCCATTTATAAAAGACAAAGTTGGTTATTATTTTTCTGAAGCTATTTTTATTAAACAATATTATTTAAATATTAATAACCATACACATATTCCAGAAAAACAAACATGAAAAACCATAGAACTTTAAATAAATCATATCTTGAGAAAAAAATATAGTAATGTCTTTTGCATGTGGGCTTTAGGAAGTTGAAGATAGGGCTAAAAATAGGAGCCAATCATGACACACTTCATCAATCTCTGAATAGCAGGATTCTTCTAAGGAAATAATAGCCTGAGATAGGGACATCATGTTTCTCAGATAGCATACTGACAAGTACCTCTGTGAGAATATTTTAAAAATATTAAAATATCATTTAATTACTATTATTTGGAAAACACAAAAGGAACCTCTAAAAATAAAAATAATGTAAATGCATAAATCACCATAAAAATATTAAATAAAATGGTATCAATAAAACAGAAAAGCCAAAGGATTCCTAAATAAATCAATAAAATGTTAAACTGACAAAAGGCAGAAAAAATACACTGATTGGGTTATTAGGATAAATTATGTAAATGGCCCTATATAAGTAGAAATAAATCTGTTAATTTTATAAAAATGTATGTATGGTATAGAGGTCCATATCATAAAGAAAACCAAAGAAAAAAGTTAAATAATATACAATCCTCAGAGAAAACACACATAAAATTTGGAGCAGACATATTAATATCAGATGAAGTAGAAATTAGAGAAAAAAAAATTGGGCCAGAATTTTTTTTTTTTTTTTGAGAAATTCTAGGTAAAAGTTATAGGATGACTAAAGCTGATTAAATTAAATTAAAGTTGATTGTTTTAGCAATGATAATTCTACTCTATCTTTGATAATATGTTGATAACCTAAATCATGAGAAACACAGAAATCTTCTTATGTAACTTGTTAGTATACAGTAGGTATTTACATTAAGACCTTCCAAATTGACACTAAAATCTGATGAAAGCTCCCATTTTCAAATTATTGCCAATGATTTGATTTTAAGCTAACATATCTGACTTGTTATTAATCTTCAATTTAGACAAATCATCAAAATATGGTAGTCTGGATTATGTGGAGAGGAGGACATCTAGTGAGATGCCTAAATTATAACCATTATCGCTATTTCTGCTTCTGTAACTTCGCTTGCTAACCCATGAGGAGATGGAAAAATACCAGCAGACTTTCTATAGACACTCTGTAACCACACATCCCCCTCCCAGAATTGAACCTGACAGAATGGCTGCCCCCGGACCCCGCCCCCGGACCCCTCCCCCGGCTCTGGGCCAAGAGATAACAGCCATCTGACGCCAGAGAAACCCCCACCCAGAATTGGATGTAACAGAATGACTGCTCCCGGACCCCCCATCTGGCTCTGGGCTGAGAAATAACAACCATCTGGTGCCCCGTGGCTTGACAGGAAGACCCTGGTCAATCCTGAGGTGACACATACCCTAGCGGCGCCAACTCAGCAGTTTGAAGAATCACCCTTTGTCTGAAGAGCCCTTTGCCTTAACCAATAATCCATTCCCAGCCTTTTCCAGCTCTGTAGCGCGCCAGCCATATTATAGAGTTCCTTTTTGATTTTCCCGCGGTATGTGGCAATTTGTTTCAAGATACTATGATGTATGCTAAGTCCCTGCCTCCCCAAAAATAGTGTATAAAAAGTGTTGTGATCCTGAGCTTGGGACCTCTTAGCGTCACCGGCAACGAGTGCGCGGAGGTCCGGGTTCGAACTCATAATAAACGACCCTTGCTGTTTGGCTTTGACTCTGGACTCTGGGGGTCGTCTTTGAGGGGTCTCAAAATTTGGGCACAATACTAGGTCTCCTGTAGGACCAAAACTGCAACCCTGAGTTCATCAGTGTTTTGTTATTTTTTAAGATTTTATTTTTTTATTTGACAGAAAGAGAGATCACAAGTAGGCAGAGAGGCAGGCAGAGAGAGAGGGGGAAGCAGGCTTCCTGCTGGCAGAGAGCCCAATGTGGGGCTGGATCCCAGGACACTGAGATCATGGCATGAGCCAAAGGCAGAAGCTTTAACCCACTGAGCCACCAAGGCACCCCTCTTCAGTGTTTTAAATACACTTAAAAATTGTTTGCAAATGAGTTTACAACATTACACACACCAAAGAACTGTCACATATCATTTACAAAAATATAAATTTAAATATATAGCACAGATAAATATATTACAATTATAGGAATATAAACCTTAGAGGTCATGCTTTAAAAGAACTTCTAGCACTTCTGTACTATTATTCTCTCTTTAAAAAAAATACATTTAGTCTGTTAATTATAAACTTTTCCCTGTTATGATCACCTTTCTCCCTCAGTTTGTAACTCCCTGTGTTCTAAATATTTACTCACATTTGCAGCTTCATCTTTAATGTAAGCCAATCTTGACAGTTTGGACAATGCCTAATTCTAGGTCTTAATATTTCCCGTGTAGTACCTACTATAAAATAATCTTCTGTATGCTCTTTTTTTTTTCATAAAGATTACTTTAATCATTTAGGAATGGCTTTATTCTTACAATAATTTTTAGGTTCTGTACAGATTCAATTCATTTGACAAATGCCCTGCTAGTGATAGAAGTTTAAATCAAAGTGACACAATATTAATCACAAATTTAATCTGTTCTTTAAAAAATTTTAAATTATTTCCCACAGTCTAATTCAATATATCTTTCTGGAGAAATTTACTGATATTCTGTTCCAGGTGTAGAGTTAGTGTTTCTGAATATTGCTACATCTCTCCCATCTTTCATAAAGTACAGCCTTATATACCACTCACTATCAATCCTCATTTCCAAAATCTATTGGCAGTGATCTGTTCCTCATATCCACACCCCACCTTGTGAGCTGGTTTCAGCCTGTGGATAACCAGCATTGTAGTTGGACTGGTCCTTGTGATTCTTGTGATGACTGCAAGCTGCCTTCAGCAGAAACCATCAGAAAACTTTGAAAGAGAAAAAGGTTTATTACTTATGAGTCCTGGAAATCATATGGCAAATGGGACCACACAGAGAAGTGAAGACAGGGGAGTGTGTGGGGGCCTGTGGTTATGCTTTTATTGAGCTTGAGGGTGGAGCCTAGGATATCTCAGGATCACTCTTTATATAAGTGAATTTAAAATGTAAGAATGGGAATTTAAAGCACAGCAAGAAAAAGAAACCAAATGGTCAATTATCAGAATCACCAGAGATCTGCAAAACAAAGGAAGTGTGGGTATTATCTAGTTAGCTCTGTGGCTGGTAATGTGTTGTTTATCTAAGAGCATCCTGGAAACAGGTGCCTGTCTGAAATGGATACCTAGGCAATCAAAACTTAAATCAGGCACTTGCATTACAAAGACCAACTGTCAGGAATCGTACTACCTCCTCCCACTAAACCATTCTGAATTCTTATGACATGACAATAGGTTCCTCCTGGTAAGTAAAGCCACATAATATGTATTGACCTAAAATATATTTTGGTGTAAGGAAGGATCTCCAGAGTTTAACTCAAGTAAAATCAGACACTTAAAGAAAAAAGGGAAGGCAGGTAGGCAGCAAGAGAAATTTGAATATGGACTCTCAAGACCTAGGATTGTTCTTTATGTATTTCCCATTACTCCCTGACATGGGATTGGTCCATTCTTGGTTTCCATCACTCCCAATGCACATATTCCTATTCAGTTATTTATATAGATATAAAGATTATGAACATTATGAACATCTAAATGGATTTTTTAATGCCAAAAGTGGGGAATAAATATTTCCAACAGCCCCTGCATCATTGTCTTACATCACTTTCTGACTTAAGCCTAGGTAAATAGAATAAAACATTTACATTCGTGGGGTGGAAAAAAGCCGTTAGTACCAACCTTAAATCCTTCTTCCTCTTTACCTCTATGTCTAATATAGAAATTATCTTGTCACTGAACCCTATATTGTTCTAGTTAAGTACCTTAGTTTGGGGAAGGAAAAACAAGGAGATAAAATATATCTGGTCCAATTTTTCAGGAATTTGGTTGTCTGAACATCACAGTCTCTGTGCAAGTTCTTAACTTCTTGATATGAAGACTGTTGACCTGAGTCTGATAGGAAATGTTATATACCTCAAAATATCCTGAGGGAACATTTCAAAGCTTCAGAGATATAAGCTGGTATTGAAATCAAGCTAACCTCCAGGGTCCCATATGGTGATTGACAAATACCTAAATATGTATTTGTATATATATATGAATTTATATGTGCATATATATGTATGCATATTATATATGTATATAGATAGATAGATATGTGAATATATATGTGTGTGTGCACAAGTAGATAGATACCTGGATATAGATCAGAAATGAGATATTTTAATAGAACCTAATGCCTTCATTACCCCAGAAGTTTGGCTCCTTTCTCTATGAAGTTTTGCAAAAACCCCAAGGGAACCAAGTTGGATATTATGTGAATTATGTGAGTGATTTACTCACATTTTCATTAAATTACTCTTATAAAATTACCTTTTAAGATATATTTGTTTGTCTCTCCATTGAAGTAACATTCATCAGTATATATTTTTAAATTTATTAACATGGATATATACCCAGGTATTGCTTTAATAAAAATGGAGTATTATATTATTACACATATATAGTTGTTTTTAAAATTAAGAATGGATACTAGCGGGGGGAGACAAGATGGCGAGGAAGTAGGAGGAGGCGCCTTTTCAACTTGTACCCCAAAGTGAGCTGATTACCTACCAAAGAACTCTAATCACCCATGAAATCAGCCTGAGATCAGAATTATACCTGTCTGGATCTCTACAGGGGGAGAAGACACCAGTGGGCAGGTAAAGTGGAGTGGGAATGGTGACTGATATCAGAAGATAAACAAAAGGGGGAGGGAGCCACCAGAGGCAACCAGTTGGAAAGTAATAACCCAATATGAGCGAGAGTGCCCTGCATCTGGGGACCAGCATTAACTTGGAGACTGATTGAAAGCACTCCGAAAGAGCAAAGGATCAAGGGGGTGGGGGGTATGGGAGTATCGGAATGGCTAGGTACAGGGGCTTAAGTCCCTGGTCCCAGGACAGTCTGCCCAGCGCTGAAGCAGAGAGAGTTCGGCGGAGAAACGAGCTCTTGGTCCCTAAGCCAACAGCACACCTGAGAACGCGTGGGGTCCATTTCCTGTGAGGGGATGGGAGCCACACCGGGCAGAAGAACGTGAGAGCCCTGCTACAGAGCCTGAGATACTCCCCTGAGAGAGGTATAAAGGCCCAGCCGGTGCCCTTTGATACGTGCCATTGTTTCAGAGCCTGCACCAAAACTCCCCCCCCCCCAAAGAGAGGTGCGCGAAAGCCCATCCTGGTGCTCTCGGACCGGCGCCCCATTCTCAGAGCCTGAGACCCATGGAGGAACCTCAGCCTCCCCTGAAATTGGTGCGTGCAAGCCGGGCACTCTTAGACCCAGAAAGACCAGGCACTCCCAACCCCAGGCCAGCGGGAAAATCTCAGTGTGCAATTGCTGCTTGGAACCTCTCTGGCGGTCTAGAGCTGCCCAGAGAGCCACCACTGCCTTGGCTTTGGGTACAAGCAAAAGATCCTGCGCCCCCCAGGGACTGCGACTTGAAACCTGCTCTGCCAGCGGCCAAGGGGTAACTTATTTAGGCTCTGCAGCCAGAATGAGGCTTCCCTCTGAGAGGGAGATCAGAGTGCGGTTTGTTTTCCTTTAAAACTACAAAAACCATCAAAAGCGGTCAAAGTGAGAAAAAAAAAAAAAAAGTGAACAAACATTAAAAACCGCCAGAGAACAAAAGCCTGAAAAAAAAAAAACAGTTTCCTCAGAGCCCACCCCCTTGAGGGGGGCAGGTGGACTTAAGTCAGGGAACATCATTGACTGAAAACCCTTGTGGCAGGCCCCTCCCCCAGAAAACAAACCAAGAAAAAAAAAAAAAAGGGAAAAAAAAGACTACAAGAGAACAACCACTACTTCATAGGAAAACTTTTATTTTTGATTCATTCTCACTATTTTTAACCTAATAACCATCACAACGAGCTGTCCAGTACATCAAATTCCGTAATAACCTTCTAACCTGAACTTTTTGATACATACACCTAGGTTTTCTTTTCCATTTCTATTTTTTGAATCCCTTCTTTTTTTTTTTTTAAAGATTTTATTTATTTATTTGATAGAGAGAAATCACAAGTAGATGGAGAGGCAGACAGAGAGAGAGAGGGGAAGCAGGCTCCCTGCTGAGCAGAGAGCCCGATGCAGGACTCGACCCCAGGACCCTGAGATCATGACCTGAGCCGAAGGCAGCGGCTTAACCCACTGAGCTACCCAGGTGCCCTAATCCTTTCTTTTTTTAATTTTAGTTTAGTTTAGTGTAGTTTATTCCTTTTTATTTTTATCTTCTAATATGCATATAGAGTTAAACTTCAAAGTAATCCCCTTTCCCCAATCAATACTATCCCTAGAGGTAAACTAATTATTAATCTCCCTTTATCTTAGGAAAGTTGAGTCCTTTAACAAAGATATCAAGATAAATCCATCCCATCTTTTTCCTCCACAAGTGTTTCTGTGTTTTTGTGTTTGTCCTGATAGTATATAAATCTTACACTTGGGGTTCTTTTTGACGAGGTTCTTCCTTTATTTGCATATATATTTTTTTCTCTTGTCATATACTTTTATCAGTCTTTTTATTTGTCTGTTTTTGTTTGTCTACTTCATAAATCTTACCTTGGGGCCCATTTGGGCTGAACCTTCTCTTTCATATTCCCTTTCTTTCCTGTCTCTCTCTCTCTCTCTTTTTTTTCTTTTTCTTTTCTTTTGTCTCTCGTTTGGGTGGGTAATCCTGATTGCTCAGAAGTGTTCCAGGGTGCACCTTGACTGCACCATGGTTAATACATCCAGCTACATCTGTTCAGTCATCTCCCACCAAAATGACTAGGAGGAGGAATGCCCAACAGAAGAAAAATACAGAGGATGAACCTTCTGCAACAACCTAACGGCTATCAACATAGACAATATGTCGGAAAGAGAATTCAGGCTAACAATTATACAGGCAATAGCTAGGTTGGAGAAAGCCACGGATGATCAAACAGAATTGATTAGGGCCAAGCTGAGAGTGACCAGACAGGATGTTCACAATGTTAGGGTGGAGCTTAAAGCTACCAGGGAGGGGGTTCACAATGCTCTCAATGAGTTCAAATCTAATCTAAACTCTCTCAAAGCTAGGGTAACTGAGACAGAAGATAGAATTAGTGATCTGGAGGACAAACAGATAGAGAGAAAGGATCAGGAGGAATCCTGGAACAAACAGCTTGGAAACCACGAAAACAGAATCAGGGAAATAAATGATGCCATGAAGCGTTCCAACGTCAGAATTATTGGAATCCCTGAAGGGGAGGAGAAAGAAAGAAGTCTAGAAAATATAGTGGAACAAGTTCTTCATTAAAATTTTCCCAATCTCACAAATGGAACCAGCATTCATGTACTAGAGGCTGAACAGTCTCCACCCAAGATTATACATTCCAAAAAAACATCACGACTCCTTATAGTCAAATTGAGGAATTATAATTGTAGGTATAATCTCTTGAAAGCCGCTAGGGCCAAGAGGCTCCTTACTTACAGAGGAAAGCCCATCAGAATAACATCAGACCTGTCTACAGAGACCTGGCAAGCCAGAAAAGGCTGGCAAGATATATTCAGGGCACTAAGTTAGAAGAACATGCAGCCAAGAATACTTTATCCAGCAAGACTGACATTCAAAATGCATGGAGAGATAAAGAGTTTTCAAGACCGGCAAGGCTTAAAAGACTATGCAAGCACCAAGCCGACACTGCAGGAAATATTAAGGGGGGTTCTATAAAAGAGAAAAAATCCTAAGAATAGCATTGAACAGAAATATAGAGACAATCTACAGAAAGAAAGACTTCAAAGGTAACTCGATGTCAATAAAAACATATCTATCAATAATCACTCTCAATGTGAATGGCCTAAATGCGCCCATAAAATGGCACAGGGTTGCAGATTGGATAAAATGACAGGACCCATCCATATGTTGTCTACAACAGACCCATTTCAAACCTAAAGATACACCCAAACTGAAAGTGAAGGGATGGAGAAGTATTTTTTATGCCAATGGGTCTCAAAAGCAGGTTGGGGTAGCTATTCTCATATCAGATAAATTAGATTTTAAAGTAAAGATTTTAAAGTAGTCAGAGATACAGAAGGACACTGCATAATCCTTAAAGGGACTATCCACCAAGATGATCTAACAATTGTAAATATCTATGCCCCCAATATGGGAGCAGCCAATTACATAAAAAAAATGTTAATCAAGATAAAGAGTCATTGATATGAATACACTAATCGTAGGAGATCTTAACACGCCTCTCTCAGAAATAGACAGATCATCGAAGCAGAAAATCAATAAGGAAACAAGAGCATTGAATGACACATTGGAACAAATGGACCTCATAGATATATACAGAACATTCCACCCTAAAACAACAGAATACTCATTCTTCTCAAGTGCACATGGAACCTTCTCAAGAATAGATCACATACTGGGTCACAAATCAGGACTCAACCGATACCAAAAGACTGAGATTATTCCCTGTATATTCTCAGATCACAATGCTTTGGAACTGGAGCTTAATCACAAGGAAAAGTTCAGAAGGAACTCTAACACCTGGAAGCTAAAGGCCACCTTGCTTAAGAATGCTTGGATCAACCAGGAGATCAATTAAGAACTGAAACAATTCATGGAAACCAATGAGAATGAAACACTTCGGTCCAAAACCTATGGGATACAGCAAAGGTACTCCTAAGGGGGAAATACATAGCCATCCAAGCCTCCCTCAAAAAAATTGAAAAATCCAGAACACAGCAGCTTTCTCTACACCTTAAAGAACTGGAAAATCAACAACAAATCAAACCAACTCCACACATAAGAAGGGAAATCATCAAGATTAGAGCTGAGATCAATAAGATAGAAACCAAAGATACAGTAGAACATATCAATGAAACTAGAAGTCGGTTTTTTGAAAGAAACAATAAGATTGATAAGCCACTGGCCACACTAATCCAAAAGAAAAGAGAGAAAGCCCAAATTCATAAAATTATGAATGAAAAGGGAGAGATCACAACTAATAGCAAGGAAGTAGAAACAATCATCAGAAGTTATTATCAGGGGCGCCTGGGTGGCTCAGTAGGTTAAAGCCTCTGCCTTCAGCTCAGGTCATGATCCCAGGGTCCTGGGATCAAGCCCCGCATCGGGCTCTCTGCTCAGCAGGGAGCCTGCTTCCTCCTCTTTCTCTGCTTGCCTCTCTGCCTACTTGTAATCTCTGTCTGTCCAATAAATAATAAATGAAATCTTTTAAAAAAAAAGAAGTTATTATCAACAGTTATATGCCAATAAGCTTAGCAACCTTGATGAAATGGATGCATTCCTGGAAAACTATAAACTCCCAAAATTGAACCAGGACGAAATCAACAACCTGAATAGACTGATATCTAGTAACGAGATTGAAGCAGTGATCAAAAACCTCCCAAAAAACAAGAGCCCAGGACCTGATGGATTCCCTGGGGCATTCTACCAAACTTTCAAAGAAGAAATAACACCTATTCTCCTGAAGCTGTTTCAAAAAATTGAAGCAGAAGGAAAACTTCCAGACTCTTTCTATGAAGCCAGCATAACCCTGATCCCCAAATCAGGCAAAGACTCTACCAAAAAGGAGAGTTTCAGACCAATATCACTGATGAATATGTATGCTAAGATTCTCAACAAGATCCTAGTCAACAGGATCCAATAGCACATTAAAAAGATTATCCACCAGGACCAGGTGGGATTCATCCCTGGGTTACAAGGATGGTTCAACATTCGCAAATCAATCAAAGTGATAGGACAAATTAATATGAGAAGAGAGAAGAACAACATGATCCTCTCAATTGATGCAGAAAAAGCATTTGACAAAATCCAGCATCCGTTCCTGATTAAAACACTTCAAAGTATAGGGATAGAGGGAACATTCCTGAACTTCATCAAATCTATCTATGAAAGACCCACAGCAAATATCATCCTCAATGGGAAAAAGCTTGCAGCCTTCCTGTTGAGATCAGGAACAAGACAAGGATGCCCACTTTCACCACTCTTGTTCAACATAGTATTAGAAGTCTTAGCAACAGCAATCAGACAACAAAGAGAAATAAAAGGTATCCAAATTGGCAATGAAGAAGTCAAACTCTCTCTCTTCACAGATGACATGATTCTTTATATGGAAAACCCAAAAGACTCCACCCCCAAACTACTAGAACTCATACAGCAATTCAGCAACGTAGCAGGATACAAAGTCAATGTGCAGAAATCAGTGGCTTTCTTATACACTAACAATGAAAATACAGAAAGGGAAATTAGAGAATCGATTCCATTTACTATAGCACCAAGAACGATAAGATACCTGGGAATAAACCTAACCAAAGAGGTAAAAGGATCTGTACTTGAGGGAACAGAACACTCATGAAGGAAATTGAAGACGACACAAAAAGATGGAAGACCATTCCATGCTCTTGGATTGGAAGAATAAACATTGTTAAAATGTCTATACTGCATAGAGCAAGCTATACTGTTAATGCCATTTGGATCAAAATTCCACCAGTATTCTTCAAAAAGCTGGGGCAAATAATCCAGAAATTTTTATGGAATCCCGAAGAGACCCCGAATCGCTAAGGAAATGTTGAAAAACAAAAATAAAACTGGGGGCATCACGTTACCTGATTTCAAGCTTTATTACAAAGCTGTGATCACCAAGACAGCATGGTACTGACATAAAAACAGACACATAGACCACTGGAACAGAGTAGACAGCCCAGGTATGGACCCTCAACTCTATGGTCAATTAATCTTCGACAAAACAGGAAAAAATATACAGTGGAAAAAAGACAGTCTCTTCAATAAATGGTGCTGGGAAAACTGGACAGAAGAATGAAACTCGACCATTCTCTTACACTGTACACAAAGATAAACTCAAAATGGATAAAAGACCTCAACATGAGACAGGAATCCATCAGAATCATAGAGGAAAACATAGGCAGTAATCTCTTCGATATCAGCCACAGCAACTTCTTTCAAGATATTTTTCCAAAGGCAAAGGAAACAAAAGCGAAAATTAACTTTTGGGACTTCATCAAAATCAAAAGCTTCTGCACAGCAAAGGAAACAGTCAAAAAAACAAAGAGGCAACCTACGGAATGGGAGAAGATATTTGCAAATGACAGTACAGACAAAAAGTTGATATCCAGGATCTATAATGAACTCCTCAAACTCAATGCACACAAAACAGACAATCATATCAAAAAATGGGCAGAAGATATGAACAGACACTTTTCCAATGAAGACATACAAATGGCTATCAGACACATGAAAAAATGTTCATCATCACTAGCCCTCAGGGAGATTCAAATTAAAACTACATTGAGATATCACCTTACACCAGTTAGAATGGCCAAAATTAACAAGACAGGAAACAAAATGTGTTGGAGGGGATGTGGAGAAAGGGGAACCCTCTTCCACTGTTGGTGGGAATGCAGGTTGGTGCAGCCTCTTTGGAGAACAGTGTGGAGATTCCTCAAGAAATTAAAAATAGAACTTCCCTATGACCCTGCAATTGCACTCCTGGGTATTTACCCCAAAGATACAGATGTCGTGAAAAGAAGGGCCATTTATACCCCAATGTTTATAGCAGCAATGGCCACAGTCGCTAAACTATGGAAAGAACCAAGATGCCCTTCAACGGACAAATGGATAAGGAAAATGTGGTCCATATACACTATGGAGTATTATGCCTCCATCAGAAAGGATGAATACCCAACTTTTCTAGCAACATGGACGGGACTCGAAGAGATTATGCTGAGTGAAATAAGTTAAGGAGAGAGAGTCAATTATCATATGGTTTCACTTATTTGTGGAGCATAACAAATAGCATGGAGGACATGGAGAGTTAGAGAGGAGAAGGGAGTTGGGGGAAATTGGAAGGGAAGGTGAATCATGAGGGACTATGGACTCTGAAAAACAACCTGAGTGGTTTGAAGTGGCAGGGGGTGTGGGAGGTTAGGGTACCAGGTGGTGGGTATTATAGAGGGCACAGACTGCATGGAGCACTGGGTGTGCTGATAAATAATGAATACTGCTATGCTGAAAATAAATAAATTTAATTTAAAAAAAACCAAAAAACTATGCATTGAATATATTATTAAAAAATCTTCAAGTAACTTCTTAAAAAAAAAGAATGGATACTAGCATATTAAATGTTTTTCAAAAGAAGGTTTTTAAGACTCTAAAATATTTTTAAATAACTGTACAGAATTTAGTTATTTTTTCTATCATTTGATATCCAGGGCTTTTTTATTTAATAAAAATACTAAAATAAATATAGTTGCTCATAAATCATCTATGACACTCTATTATTATTTATTTAAATCACATAGGGTTTTCATTCTGTCATGCCAAGGACAACTTTATGTTCACGACTTTTACACTTATTTTATTGAAGAAATGGATATGTCAATGACATTTGCATTTATAGATGCTGACTAGCTAAAGATACTGACTTTTATTTTTTTTAATTTCTAGCCTCATTGCCCTCAGTCTTGAATTTTTTAAATTATTTCTTCCTTATGGACCTCACTGAAGCTTCCTTTTTAACCTAATATAATTTCTTTGAGAACAAGGAGGAAAACATTATTGAAATGGAAGAAAAGCTAGGATTGGGTGGTATGACAGATGTCACAGAGGAGAGATTCTGGAGAAGGATGTATGGTTAATAATACAATGTGTTGTAAGGAAGTCTGGTTAGAAAAGATTACCTGTGGCTTTGGTGGCCAATGTTTCAATGGAAACTTTAACTTATGGTGAAATCAGATTATAATGTAGGAAGGGATTGGAGACAAGGAAACAGAAGTAATTGGATCCAAAAGTATTTTTCAGAAACTTGCATAAAAAAGGTCAAAAGAAATTTTGGTGTTGGATCAATGTGCATATAAATTTGAACACTTGTGGAAATAGGAACTAGAAGAAGTGAGTGATGGTCTGAGCTCCCTAGAGTATATTTTATGAAGCTTGCTTGATCAGAAAAAAAATAATTAATAATAAATATGTACAGTAATAAAGGAGGAAAAAATGCCTATATATGTCAAAAGTTAACATGAGGATTAGAATTTGAGGTGTATACTTCTCATAGTGTCATTTTTCTTTACAGAATAGAAATGAATGGACTCTGGCAACCATGAGGGGAAGGGGTATATAAGAAAATTGAAAATTAAAACAATCTGAGGGGTTTGAAGTAGCGGGGGGGGTGGGAGGTTGGGGTACCAGGTTTTATAGAGGGCACAGATTGCATGGAGCACTGGGTGTGGTGAAAAAATAACAAATATTGTTATGCTGAAAATAAATTAATTAATTAAAAAAAAAGAAATTTGAAAATGATAAACATTAACTATTTCAAACCATGCAACAGGTAAAAGTATAGCTATGTAGCAACAGATTCCTACTTAATATCCAAAACTGTGAGCAAACAGTGTTTGGAGTCTGCATGTCTTTATATTTTTTCTTTAGAACTGCTCCACACTGAGTATAGGAACTCAAAACACAGAAGTATAGAAGTTTCCCAGAGTTGGGGTGTAGGATTTGTATGCTGGCAAGATTATAAGTTTGAAGTATAAAACTGAAAGTCAGCTGATAAACTATAGTATTTAGAATTGCCTAAATTCTTAAAAATCTTTTACGAATATCTCGATTCGAGGATTAGAATGAAAAATTAATTAAATCAGTACCACCCATAGTGACAATCCTCCTAGAGAACACGATACTGATTTTCTTTCCTTTGAAAAACAGACAATATTCAGCATATTTTATTGAATTGTAATATTTCAAAATTATTTATCCCCACCTCTGTGAAGTATCACAGTCAAAACATTCATATTCTTGGGAGGAAAGCTTTAAAAAGCTGGTCTTCGATGTTCAGCCCTCAGGACTGATACTCTTCAAGAGAGAAAGGGTCTATGAATTTCTAGCAGTGGGTTTTGTGTCTCCTTTCCCTGGCATTATGGGGTGACTCTCTTTTCCTTCTAAATAAATGGATGAATGCATGGCCTCATCTATTGGTTTGTGTAAGTGACTGTTCTTTGTAAGTTTAGAGATAGAAGTCAATGGCCTCTGGGAGGCCCTTGTAAGAATGTGTAAGAATATTTGGACATTGCTTTTCAGGGAATAATATCCAGGTCATCTGGAATTAAGTTCATTCCCTAGAGTGTAGAGACAAGAATATATCTATAGGATGAATATTCCAAATTTAGAAATAAAGGGCTATTCCTGACCTATCCTATACTCTCATCTGTAGATGTGTTATTATTTTGTACCAGAGGATTCTAGATTTCAAACCTTAGCTCTCCCATTTGCTAATATTGTGGGTGTTGGTGATTCCTTCTCCTCTTTTGGTTTCAAGTGCTAATGGAGAAAATACAACCTTTATCCAAAAGCAGGTAAGTACCTGGCAGGTCTACTTTCTTTAACTTGTGGCTCTATGTCCTATCTCCTGCTCCTTGCAGATGGTAACACAACAGCTATATTGTGAAGTATGAGTTTAGAAACCCATACCTGTTGGATTAGGAGAGTGTCAGAGAGTAAGGGAAGTTCTTATGACTACGCAGAGTCTCTTCTAACCTATACTTCCTGGGATGGAAGTTAAGGATGCTTAACTAATTTGACCTCCTCTGTGATTTATTATTCCTGGAAATAGTCTAGGAGGTACTATGGAAGACATTAGTGCAAGACTAAAATCTCTTTCCAGTCTCGAATAATGAGGATTATTTAATCTTGAAAATCTTCTTTTTTGGACTAAGTCCTTCCTATACCTCTTGATCACTCAGATACCTTGACCCCAGTTCCCTGTCCTCTTTGAAACACTCTCACAACCCTTTCCCGAATTTCTTTGGTCTTAACTCCATATACCATAGGATTAAGAGCAGGTGGAAAGAGCAGATAAACATTGGCCAAAAGAATGTGAATATGGAGTGGAACATGGTGGCCAAAGCGATGGGTAAAAAAAGAGAAGAGGGCTGGTGTATAAGAGATTAGGATGACACAAACATGAGAACCACAGGTCCCCAGGGCCTTGGACCGAGCTTCACGGGATGAAAGACGAAGGACAGCTCGTGCAATAAAAACATAGGAAAGACCAATGCAAAATAAGTCAACCCCTATGACCAACAGTGCTGCTGTCAGCCCATACACACGGTTAGGCCTGGTGTCTCCACATGCTAGTTTCACAACAGCCATGTGCTCACAGTATGTGTGGGGGATCACATGGCTTTGGCAGAAGCTCAAACGCCCAATGAGGAAGGGACATGGAAGCATGAGCATGGAGCCCCGCACCATAGCTACCACTCCAATTCGGGCAATGATAGTGTCAGTGAGGATAGTAGCATAGCGAAGTGGATGACAAATGGCCACATAGCGATCAAAGGCCATGGCGAGCAGCACAGTAGACTCCATCATGCAGAAGGCATGAATGAAGAACATCTGTGCCAGGCAGGCAGAGGCAGAGATGTGTCCGGATCCACACCAGAGGATGGCCAGGAGCTTGGGAACTGTGGAGAAGGAGGCAGCCAAGTCAATGGTTGAGAGCATGCATAAGAACAAGTACACAGGCTTGTGCAATGCTGGTTCAGTGGCAACAACAATCAGGATGGTGATGTTGCCCACAATTGTGGCTGTACCCAGGCAGCACACTGGGAGTGAGAACCACAAGTGAAATTGTTCCAGACCTGGGATGCCCAGGAGGAAGAAAACAGAAGGGTCCAGATTAGTATGATTAGGAGACTCCATGGACTGGACAAAGGCTCTGAGCATCTTCTCTGGTCAGAAACCCACACACAGTATCACACTACCTGAAGAGACAACACAGGACAGAGATGTGAATGAGCCTTGAATGACACTTACTAGATATAAGTGTTAGGCAAATGTTATCAACCGTAAATTAGGATAATAAAAATAAAATCCTTTAGAGTTGTTAAGAGAATTATATTGGTTAATATTTGTACAGACCTTTGAATAGTACTTTATATATAATACTTGTTAAATAAAATACATTAATGTGAAAAAAAGATTCAAACAGGCATTTAAAGAAATCAAAATTGTCTTCTAGCTAAAGTCTATTGTTGTCAAAGAAAGGTATGAACTTCATCCATTCTTCCCAGGAATATAACACACACACACACACACACACACACTCAGTCACTCATACTCTTCTGAAGTACAGGAAAAGATATGGTGGGACTGTCAGTCCAAAACACAATCTGCCCACACAGTTCACTGGGTGGACCTGGATATTTTTCTTGTTTTTCAACCTAGAATGGATTCTGGTTTGGGACCCAGTACTTGGAAATTGTTTCCAATATTATTATCATGGCTGTTTCTATACCTTCCACTAACCAAGAGAAATTTTTACACATTCCTGATCAATCTACACTTGCGATTCTGTAAGATAATCCAACCACCTTCACACGTCTAGTTTCCACCTCCCAAGATGCTCAAGTAAACCCTTTTTGGACTTCATTCTATTTCTGAAACAGAAACTTCCAACTTCTTACAGTCCACTCTTGGGTTAACCCTTCATTCACATTCTGACTGGTTCTTGGTGATGTCAAAGAAAGGATGTAGCCAATTCCTCAATTTCACTCTTCCACCAATCACAAGAAGTGATTTTGTAACTAGTTTGACTCATGCCTAGATGGCGACGTCTCATCCTCAGTTGAAGTAAATCTTTTACTACTCTTTCTCCCACATTTCCCATACCTCCCCTCCCTAAGAGGATACAGCCTATTGTGGGGAGTACTTAAGTTGGAGAAACCATGCAGAACATTTGAAATCATGATAGTAATGAGATAAAAACAAAAATCTAGTCATTAAGATAAAAGATGAGAAAGCACTTTACCTAGAAGTTTTCGAAACAGGAATAAGAACTTTACTGCCCAGAAATTTGTTCTATGTATTCAACCACAAATATTTAATGTGAGCCTCCTCTTTAATGATCCCTATTCTAGAAACTATAAAACCAGTACTGGAATAATCAATACCAAAAAAGCCACTGATTCTAGGATATTTGAGGAGTTAGAAAACAGTTATCACACGGGAATTGAGTCCTTGTTACAACTCTTTCTTGCTCCTATTGTGTATATGTCAGAAGAGAACAGAAGTAAACTCTCCTATTCCTTAATGGACCAGATACTGTAAGAGCATAGTTACTGGAGAAAAAAATCAGGGAAGTTTCATCTTCTGCACAGAAGATCCTTCATTACCATTTAGCTAGGTTTAAGAGAAAAAAAAAAAAAAAGAAAAAGAAAGAAGAAAAAGAAACCACCAGATAAACCAAACCTGTTAGTAAACAAAATCAACTATTTGTTTTCAGAAATAAAGACTAACAGAAGGAGGGGAGGTTGGTGACAAATGCTATGCTAATCACAGCTCTGGGCCAATAAACCACATAACTTCCACAGAAGGGATATAAACATAGTTTTATGAGCAGGTTCATACAAGAGTCTCATTGGTCACAGGGTTCTGTGAGCTTATGCCTAGAAGGGCCAAGATTGCAAAGATCTAAATTTCTGATCAATTTGACCAAGGGCCTTATCTTCCCTAAGGAAAAACATATCAAGGTGAAAGTTTGAGCTTATCTAAAAATATGACTATTATTGATGTGATTTGTGTTATTTCTCCACCTAATATTAGGCAAGAATACTTTGAGACCTCATGCTTGTCTTGTCATATTCTTTGAAGAGGTAGGATATTTTGGAAGCAGGAACTTGGAGTTTTTAAAGCAGAAAGTTGTGGTGGTTAAAAAAAAAAAAAGTGTAGACATTGGAATCTATGAAACTGGAAACAAATCCTTGTATTTGCCTCTTACTGTCAGTGCTGACTTGGACTAATTAATTTTCCTCTAAGATCTTATAAATTTTTGACCTTTTTTTAATAATAATAATAATAATAATAGTTTGTAAGGTTGATGAAAAACTTTAAAAAGTACCTTGAAACAGTTTGTGGCCCATAGAAAATATCAATAAATGTCATTTACTATTATCATTGCCTTTATTTTCAGACAAAAATGATCTCCTATCCAATATAGAATCCTCACACTGTTTCCTAAGCCATCCAAATCTAGTCCTCGCATGAACATTTATGTCATGAGAACTGTTCAGTTGCAGAGCAAGCTTGCTGATAAAAGAAATGTTCTTTATAATTTTTTCTGTGTGCCCTGAGTTCACATGGCAATCATTAGGAGATTGGAAAATAGCTCCCCTGGCTGCTTTTGGCTAACCTGGACATACCCAGCACTGTTTTTTATGACACAGATTTGCTTGATGAGCTAATGTGGATTTTGGCTAAGCTGAATGGCTCAACATAGATAATGGAGCTGGAGTCAGATGCACAAGCAGCAAAGCCTTGCTCACCACACCACCCAGCAAACTTAGTTTTTGCCAGACATCCCTACAGTTTTCAATTGCCTCACAAATGCACTCATGCATAGCCAGAAGGCTTAACTTAATGATTCTTCAGTGAGGTTGTTTTCTGTGTGTTAGTTAGGTATCAGACTCTATGCTTTATGGATTTTTTTCTTGTAGAACCTGGACTGAACACAGGTTACCACATATCACTTGATTAGATTGACTCCTAAATGGCTGGATGTAAGTGAACATTACTTGCAGTTTTTGTGGTTTCTTTCTAAGGGATTCTAACTTTATGCACACCAACCCCTTCACAGGGCTCTGCACTCTTAATAACTCACCCAGGTTCATCATCGCCCCATCCAATTCACAGGAATGAGTCTGTAGTCTCACAGCATCTCTTGTATTAAATAGTTTATGATGTTGATAAATATGTATGATCATTGTTACTCACACTTAAATGTGAACCTGTCCCTCTGACTCAATCTCTAAACCAGTTTTCATTGTGACATTACAGCCAATGCTCTCAATAAGATAAAAATTTGAACGTCATAATTTGGGGAGAAAACTGGGGATAGAGAAGACTTTCCACGTCTGAAACTGCACCACAGACCAAAAGCTGTCACTTGGTCTGCAGAAGAGCACAGATAAACATGCCTACTTCTTCCTAGTGAGAACACTGGGCCATGAAAAAGCCCAAAGCAATCATTTTAGAACACTTGACTATGAACACATTTAAGGTAATCATTAAAGTCCCAATGATCCCTCTGTCCAATTTCTTGGTGTTGATACAGTGTCTGTCTATTTCACTAGGAACACACATTTCTCTCAAATGGTTAGTGGGTAATTATTTCTTATTAGTGATTTTAGGAATATCATAGTAAATGTCTTGAACTTTCTCCACAATGCCTCCCATTTCCCTGGTCTGGCTAATATATTACTTGCTTCTTCCTTTGCTGGCATCTCCCTACTCCATTCCTCTTTCTATTTGGCCTAATGCCAAACTAACACTTCTATTATAGGAAGACTGTTAACTACAACTCTAATTCAAACCACACAGGGATGTTATTCAGCAGAATCCCCTTTCCTGGTCTCTAAATATCCTCCCTGCTGTGAAGTAAACTTCCGATCTACCAATTTCATAGACAGAGTTCTCTTGAGGGCTAAGAAATATCTTTTTCAGACTTTTTCCTTAGCCCAAACTCACCTGACTCCAGGACAGCAGAAATGAGAAGGCACAGCAGTTTGGAAGCATCGTCAGAAGTCTGAAAGAGCATTGCTAATCTTCCACCCTCAACTATCTGAATGTTGAGCTGAGAAGTTGTTATAATGATGAAACCTATCTTAAAGGAACCCCAGAGATTTCAGTGGGTTGCCCTGGATTTATGCCTGGAGTCATCCAGGGAGCCTTTATGTTCCCTAGGAAATTGAGCAGCTAAGCTTTTGTCTTTTGGTTGACCAGATGAGAATGTAGAAGTGAGGGCAGAGGCTTTTGTTAAAAGGCAGGAAAAAATATTTGCAGTCTACTCTCTTGGAGCACTTTCTCTTTGTTTTGTTTTGGTTTTAATCCTCTACATCTTAGTGCTGGCACTATTTATCCAAGGGTGCCTAACATTTTAGAAGCACTGAGGCTATAGGGACTGTGGGTATCTGATCTGAATCCCTCTCTGTTCCCTCTCTGTTACCAATGCAGTGCCATTCCCCAGGGACCTCAGGACATGCTTTCCTTCTTACCCTCAGTGATTATCCCTGGCCTGTCTGCTATGTTTACTCCTTCATGGGACTCCACTATTACTGTATATGTCCCTAGACTGACGATTGTTATGCAGATGCAGAACAACTGGCTTTGTAAGATGTCTTGTCTTTTTTTTTTTTTTTTTTTTTTTTTTTTGTATTATCCATGCAAGATGTAGCAAGCTGGTAATGGAACTCAATAGGAAATTGCACTTATGGGTAGAAGATGTGTATTGCCAAAGGCATTTCTTTACCATATGAGGTAATTATATTAAGAAGACTTATACATTAAATATTATCAAACCTATATCTCCTGATGTTCTTTGCTGAGAATCTATATTCATTGTGTTTATCTCAGTAAACTGTGTTGTCAGAGAGTTTCTTTGCATTAAATCCATAACCTAGTTTTTTCTGGGTCTAATTCACTCTTGGCCAAGACTTCCAAATACAGAGAGTTTATTTGGTATAGCCTCAACACTCATATACTTTACTCCATCATGTATCAGAAACCTCTTTCAGATCATGAACAAGTTTCTTAAATACCACTTCCCAGAAAACCAGCCCCAGCTATGATCTAGGACCCCAGATTATGCAGGAAGACTTCCAAAAATTGTCTTTGCAAAATTATAGTCTCTGTTCACAATTTACTGCAGGACTTGGTCTTCTTGTCACCTTCTTAAATACTCCTCTGGTCATTTTCTCCGCTAATCACACTGTATTGAAATGGACCTATCCTTCCTGTGGGCAATCCCCACAACTGGACCAGATCTAAATTCTGGTCAGCTGCATACTATTGATCCTAGCTCCCGAGACTCTCTAAGCCAGCAATATTTGAACTTCAGTGTGATTCAGAATTACCTGTAGCTCTCATTAAAACATAAGTTGCTAGTCCACACCCCCAGAATTTCTGATTCAATTAATTTGGAGCAGATGGATTTCCAATTAATGCTGATGCAACTGGCTAGGAGATCCCATTTTAAGAATCATTGCTCTAAGAAACAGAATATTAAAATTTTTGTTTTAAATTTCAATGGGGTGTTTCTCCTGAAATTGCTATGTGGTCTGCACTCCTGATGGGTTCTATCAGACAGTGCAACTACCACAAACATCTTTAATAAGTCACCTTAAAAACCTAGAGCAGTGCAGGCTTGCAGCAGTGTTCCTCTTACAGAAACATTCCCTGAAACATCTTCCTTGTCTACAGCTTAAAGTGCCTCCAGGAAGCCTTTGATTCATCACACTATAGGTAAAAGGAAAAAATAAAAATAAGAGGAAGAAGAAATAAATAATGTCTTTCTTTGTTTCCCACAAACAAGTCGGCAAGTTCTGGGGAAAGTCCCAGGTCGTACATTCTGTGGAAGCTATGATAGCATTGTGGTATGTCAGCTTGGGCAGGCTAAGCTACATTTCCCTGAATTCCCATTCTAGCATGTTCCATATGGAGTAGTCTTTAGCAAGAGTAAAAATGTAGGAAGGAAGCAGCAGCCACGGTGTGTCACACGTGCACCTCTTGGTGATTCAAACACTCATATAGGTGCTACTGTAAAGGGATTTCATAGATATACCAACAAACCCCAATCAGCTGACTCTAAGTTAGGGGAATTAACCCGAGTGGACCTTTCTTAATCACTTGGACAGCCTTAAAGAGGGCTTGGACCTTCCAAGGAGAGAGACTTGCACTGTTGAAAACAACTTCAGTTCATGCCTGGGGCGGCTCTTGCCTACTGTGATCTTTCCTTCCTGACCATCTGCCTCATTCATTCCAGACTTCCTGGTCCAGCAAAAAAGCACTGTAAAAGCCATTCTTGTGAATAGAACTATATCTGTATCTACATCTATATCTACATTTATAATTTCACTATGTTTTTCTGTTTCTGTTTTCAGTTACATTTTTCTGATTGAAACTTGACTAATACAAAGACTAATGTGTTTTATTATTTCATTGTGTTATTGATGCATATCTTCCAGGAATTTGGAGTGTTAGGAAAAGAAAAATAAAATAAATATTAGAAATGGAAACAAGACATAGATCACATATAGCAAATATAAAAAAGTATTAGATGATGTTACTACAAAAACCTAATGAAAATAGGCATGAAATCTTAAACCAACTATACACTTTTCAATAAAATATAATGAGAAGCAAGTGGTGTCAGGTAATGGCAAACCAATTAGAAGTATACAATAAATCATGAAAATTTGGAAGCATTTGTAAGTGCTTCTAAAGAAAAACTACTAAGAAATCCACTAGTATCCCTATTTCTTCCATACTGAACACTGTCCTGGAGGTCACAGCCAAGCAATCAGAAAGAAAACTAATAATAAAAGTATGTGGCTCAGTCAGTGAAGCACCTGCCTTTGGCTCAGGATCCCAGGTCCCAGGACTGAGCCCCACGGCAGGCTTCCTGTTCAACAGGGAGTCAGCTTCTCCCTTTCTATCTCCCTCAGCCTCTCTCCCTGGCTTGTGCTCTCTCTCTCTCAAATAAATAAATAAAATATTAAAAATATAAACAGAATAAGAAGTGCAAGTCATATTTGTGTAGAAATTAAGAGAATCTATAGAGAATTTGTAGCCTATTGAGAGTGCAACAAGATTATCATAAACAAAATCAACATAGACGGAAAAATGTTTTAAATTATGGAGCAATGTAAGAGATTATTAATGAATTTTATATTTGTTACTATATATTTATATTTTACTTATATGTGATTAAAGAGAATACCATGCCACGATCTTGGATGAAAGCCTTGACACCCTAAAGATGTCTAATCTCCTCAAATGGGTACATAAATTAGATGTAAGCCTAGTTAAAATTCCAAAGGGAATTCTATAGAACTTGTCAAACAGTGACATTTACATGAAAAAATAAAAATTTAATAACCAAGTTTGCAATAACATGGTGAAGAGACTTGATCTATTGGATATAACGAATTATTAAATAACAACTGTAAAATAATGAAAAGCCCAGAAAGAGACCCACACATTTATTTGGAATATATGTCATTAATCAGAAAGGATAGGATTACTCATCAGTAGTTGGAGTTGGGTATTTATATATTTTAAACTGGAAATCCTGGGTAACTCAGTTGGTTAAGCCTCTGCCTTCAGCTCAGGTCTTGACTTCCAGTACTGGGATTTGACCCCACAATGGGCTTCCTGCTCAGTGAGGAGTCTGCTTCTCCTCTGCCTTTCCTTCCTGCTCATGTTTGTTTGCTTGCTTGTTTGTTTGTTTTTCCTCTCTCTCAAATAAATAAGCTTTTTAATTAAAAAAAATGTATTTTAAAACATAATGACATGATAATTTCAGGATCCATAGGCAAAAACATTATAATGGTTTAACTTCTTAAAATAGTGCAGGCTTACATCTTGATGATCCTGGGCAATTAAGAAAAGTAAGACAAAAATGCACATATCATAAATGACACTGGGCAGGGAGAAGAAGAAATTACTTTGCCTTCCAGGATTTTTACAGCTGGACTAAGGATCAAATTTACATGAGACAGGTTAACAGGAGAAATCAAATTTAATTATGGTGATATCTCTCTCTGAAGCAGGTCTTCTACCTAAATTCTTCTAGGCAGTTGTAGGGGTGGTCAAAGTTTCTTCTTGAGTTTTCCAGGCTTTCATTTTTTTCAGATCTGCATAATCTGCATGCTGAAATGGCACATCTTGGGGACAACCTGCCTTGGGCCTACAAAACAATTGATACAGTTCACTTTTTCATAATTTATGTTAGCATGATATGGAATAGTAACATTCAATAGGTTAGGAGAAAAGTATTGAAAAATATACGTGGTAATATGTTTATAAACATAAAATAAAAATAACTCCAAATCAGTTTTTAAAGAGACTAATAACCATTTAAGAAAACAGGAAAAATACACAGAAACAAAGCTGATGTGTTTAATAAATTTTTAGAAGAAAAATGCAACTGTAAATACTAATTAGATGCCTTTTCATATGCATCAGAATAACAAAAATAAACCACACTAAGTGCTAGTAAGAATACAGAGAAGTGAACACTCAAATATTGTGGATGAATGTGCAAGATGACAGAAATATTTTGGAGAGAAATTTAACAGGATGTGTGAAAGGTGAAAGTATGCATATACTTGAGTAAAGTAACTCTGTTTCTTTGTTTATATTATATTGTTCGATATTTCCAACATTGTAATACCATGGAATGTCAAAGAAAAGAAAAATTACAACACTACGGTATAAAAAATGAGGCTCCTCAAAATTGGAGGCAGAGCAACCTCTATGATAGTGTTCCATTCCTACCCACAACCCCAATCCTAACCCCCTTATTCCTAACCCACCCCACCCCATTCTCATTCCCAATCCTACCCCACTCTCACCCATACCCCACTCCCAGCTGGCATAAGGACTGAGATCAATAACTCAGCACAACTGTAACTCATTTATTATCACAAAAGGTATATTATAGCATGTTGATTAAGACACTATTGCAGAAAACCTCTTGTAAAAAGAGACAGTAAAAGGTTGTTCTTTATCTGTGTTAGCAAAAGTTAAAACACTCACATGAGGAATCTCCACACTGTTCTCCAAAGTGGCTGCACCAACTTGCATTCCCACCAACAGTGGAAGAGGGTTCCCCTTTCTACACATCCCCTCCAACACATGTTGTTTCCTGTCTTGCTAATTTTGGCCATTCTAACTGGTATAAGGTGATATCTCAATGTGGTTTTAATTTGAATCTCCCTGAGGGCTAGTGATGATGAACATGTTTTCATGTGGCTGATAGCCATTTGTTTGTCTTCATTGGAGAAGTGTCTGTTCATATCTTCTGCCCATTTTTTGATATGATTATCTGTTTTGTGTGTGTTGAGTTTGAGCAGCCACTTTGGAGAACAGTGTGGATATTCCTCAAGAAATTAAAAATAGAGCTTCCCCATGACCCTGCAATTGCACTACTGGGTATTT
The DNA here is from genome assembly GCF_011764305.1 of Mustela putorius furo. NCBI lineage: Eukaryota > Metazoa > Chordata > Mammalia > Carnivora > Mustelidae > Mustela > Mustela putorius. The sequence continues at coordinate 161,087 of NW_025422126.1, forward strand.
ATCCCAAAGATACAGATGTCGTGAAAAGAAGGGCCATCTGTACCCCAATGTTTATAGCAGCAATGGCCACGGTCGCCAAACTATGGAAAGAACCAAAATGCCCTTCAATGGACGAATGGATAAGGAAGATGTGGTCCATATATACTATGGAGTATTATGCCTCCATCAGAAAGGATGAATACCCAACTTTTGTAGCAACATGGATGGGACTGGAAGAGATTATGCTGAGTGAAATAAGTCAAACAGAGAGAGTCAATTATCATATGGTTTCACTTATTTGTGGACCATAACAAATAACATGGAGGACTAGGGGAGTTAGAGAGGAGAAGGGAGTTGGGGGAAATTGGAAGGGGAGGTGAACCATGAGAGACTATGGACTCTGAAAAACAATTTGAGGGGTTTGAAGGGGCGGGGGGGTGGGAGGTTGGGGGCACCAGGTGGTGGGTATTAGAGAGGGCACGGATTGCATGGAGCACTGGGTGTGGTGCAAAAACAAGGAATACTGTTATGCTGAAAATTAAAAAAAAAAAAAGAAAAACAATTGTAAATTGATAACACATTGAAATGATACAATTCTAGATAGATTCAGTTAAACAAAATACTAAAATTAAAAAAAAAAGAAATTGTCTAAAAGCACAACATCTGTACTCATTGATAATACTGAAATGTACATTAAAAGGAGCACTCTGTTTCCTGAAAAAAAAAAAAAAACACTCACATGAAAATTTTTTAAAAGTTACATTATATCAAAAGGATGGACTATTGTGTTACAGATAAAATATAGAGCTAGATTATGCAAAATGCTGCATGAAAACGTTATATGGTAAGCCTTCTATGTTTAAACCCATATATAAAGTCAGACAATATATTTATAATAGCTTATTCATAATTATTAAAGAAACAAAGTGTGTAAGAAGAATATATGCTAAATTTACGTCATTAATTGAGTCTCAAGTGAGAATGAGGATTGTGCACTTCTGGCATTTAGTGGACAGAAGGCAGAGATGATAAAGTTCTACACAGTGAGAAACTCTAAAATCTCTTGATTATTGTCTATGCCAAAATTTAAATACTAAACAAAGTATATTAGCTTTAGATATCTTTTGTCATGATAATGCTGTACAACAAAGCAACCCAAAACTTAATGGTTTAAGCAGAATAATGCCCCCAAACCCTTAAAAAATGTCTAAGTCCTAATTCTTGGAATATTTTAGGTTTCAGAGCAAAGGGCAATTAAAATTATAAGTGGAAATAAGGTTGATCAACAGCTGACCTTGAAATGAGGAGATTATTCTGGATCATCCAAATGGGCTCAATGTAACAAAAGGGACTTTATAAGTGAAAAAAAAGCCAAAGGGAGAGAACCAGAGAGATTACAGGGAAGAAGGACCTACTCTTGCTGGGTTTGAAGATGGAGGAAGACAACTAAAAGCAAAGAAATGAGAGTGCCCTCGAATCTGGAGAAATCAAGGAAACAGATTCTCTCCTAGATCCTCCAGAAGGCTGCCCTGATGACATTTTGATTTCACCTGCTGAGATCCTTCTGGACTCCTGACCACTGTAATTATAAAGCAACAGATTTTTGTTGTCTTGAGCCTACTAGCTTTCTTCTTACGGTAGCAGTAGGAAATGAGTACATTTTGGAGCAACATGAATTTTGTTTCAGTTCTACTTCAGTTAGACAAATTCTAAAGTGGCACAGCTGGGCGGCTCTGTACATGAGGCAAGTTGTATTAGCTTGGTTTCAGTATTCAGACTGAATTCATGTGAAGTCATGGTAACTCCAAGTGTTTTCATCGTATAGCCCAGGCTAAGGAGATAGAAGCCACCTGGGGGCGTGCTTCCCTCAGAAATACATGCACATAGAGAGCCAAGTCCAACCACACAAACACAAAATTTAAATTTCTCTGAGAAGTAATAGGAAATTGGTTCTACCTTAATTTATTCAGGACTTTACCAAGAACTGTAAAGTCATTAGTGACAATAATAAAGCATATTGTATTTGATTTCCTTCCACCACTAACCTCTATCAATCTGAATTTGCAACTGAAGGGGAACAGAACTCCAAAACAGGCTTCTTTATCCTAGGAATTATTTTATATTGATTATTTTTAAGAAACAGCATACAGAAGAAAAGATCTAAAAAAATGAATGGAAGTTACCCTTTTGCAAGAGACATTTACACTTATAAGGGAAATCTCCCTCATTTTGGGGTCTCCCTTTCTGTTTCAGGAAGAGGAGGACTCTACATCACTGGACATTCTTATCAGTGGAGAAGACAATGGTTTAAATCTCCATTAAGAACCTTACCTTCTTTGGGGAGCCTGGCTGGCTCAGTCAGTAGATCATCTGACTCAATATCAAGATCACAAGTTGGAGCCCCATGTTGGGTGCAAAGTTTTCTTAAAACAAAACAAAACAAAACACAAAAACAACCCCCCAAAGCCTTGCTCTTGTTTACTATGCTTTCCCTAATAACCTCCCATAACTGCTTCTCTCCTCCCCAACCTACCAACAACCTCTTTTGTCTTTCACTGAATATATTATTTTAGACAGTGGGTGGTTCACTTCAGAGAATTACTCAGCTCCCTCAGCCTCCCTCAGTCTATCCCATGTATAGAGGAGATAAACATGTTATCAAACTTCTCTTTTTCTCCTGTGAATCTTTTTATTTCAGGGATGCCTCAGCCAAGAACCCAATATAGTGAAGGGAAAATTATTTTTCTCCCCCACACAACTGTCCAATTTACAGAGACTAACTTCTAACTTCACTAGATTTCTGTTTCTCATCATGCCTAAATATTGCATATTAAAAGACATTTATCTTTATTATGTATATGTATTATACATACTTGTGTGTATTATACATATGCTTATCACTATATGTATGTATTACATATATACAATTGTTACATCTATTGCAAATTATTTTATCCTTTGTATTACAACTGAGATATTATACAGATTTTAGGTCTATTAAGAGGATATGCATGTAAATTCATAATTAAGAATTGCTTAAGGAAATATTCAGATTGAGAGGGATAGAGCCATTATCCTAGAGTAAAGTGCACATTAATACAAAAAGGACAACATCTTCTCCACACCTTCAAGATTTCCACCAAAAATTACAACCATGCCTTCATTATTTAAAAATGAAAATAATACTACTTAGTATCTTTTTCAAAGAGGAAAATAGTTTAATTGCAAAATAAATTTTCTAGGGATTCTTTGGCTTTTTAAGGTAAAAGCATTCCAAAATGCTGTCCCTGTTGTCAGTCCCTGCTGTTGGTAAGTTAACCTGGCTCACAGTGAGTACTTAATAAATGCAAGTTAAATGAGAAGAATTGCCTCAAGAAAGGAAATTTAGCTGAAGTGCTATACAACAGAACACAGATATGGGCAAGAGCAGAGAATTGAGGATATGCGTTTGTCAAGAAAAGAAGAAGGGAATATGAAAAGCATTTTAGGCTTTAGGAAAAGCATTTAGGCAAAAGGAACTGTTAGTCATGGGTCTACTTTGGACATGTCTCCAGAATTCCATGCACTTGACATCAAGGTCACATTGGAATTCTCACTGTTACTTAAATAATCCTAAGCTTTCTAAGTATTGGCAAATTTTAAATCCCTCCGATGTTTCTAATATGTAGCCAGGACTGTGATCCATTCTTTGATTATAAAGTATGAAGATAGCAGGGAGAAAAAGAAAAATGGTTGTTTCAGGATATATGTGGTTTAGTATGATTAAAAATAGAAGCTTAAGAAGCAATTATATCTTTTTTTAATTAATTTTTTTTTTCAGCATAACAGTATTCATTGTTTTTGCAACACACCCAGTGCTCCATGCAATACGTGCCCTCTCTAATACCCACCACCTGGTTCCCCCAACCTCCTACCCCCTACCCCTTCAAACCCCTCAGATTGTTTTTCAGAGTCCATAGTCTCTCATGATTCACCTCCCCTTCCAATTTCCCTCAACTCCCTTCTCCTCTTCATCTCCCTTGTCCTCCATGCTATTTTTTATGCTCCACAAATGAGTGAAACCATATGATAATTGACTCTCTCTGTTTGACTTATTTCACTCAGCATAATCTCTTCGAGTCCCTGTCCCTGTTGCTACAAAAGTTGGGTATTCACCCTTTCTGATGGAGGCATAATACTCCATAGTATATATGAAGCAATTATATCTTCACAGACACACATAAAGGCAGGGAGTGAGTAAAATGAAGGCATGTGGGGAGATGGAACAGCAAGGGGAAACATTCTAAGGCAGGAACAAATTTAGCATGCTTATTTAAGAAGAGCAAAATTGTCAAGACTGAAGTGATCCAGAGGAGAGAGTGGTAGAAGCTTGGAGCTGAGGCCAAAGGACACTTTGCATACCATGAGTATCGTGGGTATTCATGATCGAAGTACTTCAGAATGCCTAGTACGTCATGACAAAGATTTTTTATTTTATTCCTTATATAATAGGAAGTCTTTTGAAGATTGTAATATCATTTAACTTATATTTTTAAAGATAATAGGGCCACCCTACAGGCAATAAGCAATATGTAGGCCAAAGAGAAGTAGAAAGACCAGTAAGGAGATTATTTTAGTGGTACAAGTAAAAACAAAATGTGTATTGGCTAGAATGGTGGTGGTGTAAATGAGGAGTCTCACTGGAAAAGGTAATGTCAGTTGGCCTAGAGAGTAGTAAATTGCGGGAACAGGTTTTTAGTCAATTAGTGGTCGACACCTATATGAAAAGCAAAGGAAATCTTTAATCAGGGATTGTCTTTAATGAGGGATTGTATAAAAACAAGAGTAATATTAATGAATGAACTCAAATTTTTGGACAAGAACTAGAATGAGGCAGGGTTATAGTTTTTCAAATCATACACAAAATATTCAGTATAAGCAGGCTTTTTAAAGATTTTATTTGTTTGTTTATTTTGACAGAGGGAGTGGGAGGAGGGGCAAGGGAAAGGGAGACAGAAACTCAAACAGACTCCTCGCTGAGCACAAAGCCCCACATGGAGCTGCTTAAGATTCTCTTTCTCCCTCTCCCTTTGCCCATCCACCCTCTTTAAAAAAAAAAAAAAGTGCACCTTTTATGACTACTCTCTGAGGAGAATTGTTCCATCTAGTATATTCTACAAAATGCTAGTGACAGTGTTAACTTCATTTGGGCAAAAAGTCTCTTTATGTTATTGGTCCCGGTTTCCTCCCTGCCCCCCCACGAACTTTATTAAAAAGATTATATTCCTTTTAGATGCCCAAGTTTAATACAGATTTCCATCTTAATGCAAATATAGGCATACCTACTTCCTATAGGAATCACTAATCATCTCCATGACTACAACAGCTCAAGCGACTTTCTAAATATAATTTTACGTGATTATGTTAAGTTCCCTAAAATGTGAGACTGTGAGTAGAGGCTATAGGCACAAATTGGATACATAACCTAAAAAATAGATGAAATGGACAACATGTGGGAGATGAAAAAAATAGATACAACACAGGTAGGTGTTTGTGGAAAGGATTTTTGCTTTACTGCTTAGAGTGTCTACAGGTCTTTGGAAGGAAAGAGAAATTCTACTCATTCATGATAGTAACTGAAGAATAAAAGAGCCAGTGGGCTCTAATTTGAAGTAAATGCCTCAGGATCAAAGGCAATTCAATAGGGGCACCTGGGTGGCTCAGTGGGTTAAATACTCTGCCTTTGGCTCAGGTCATGATCCCAGGGTCCTGGGATCAGCCCCACATCTGGCTCTCTGCTCAGCAGGAAGCCTGCTTCCAACTTTCTCTCTGCTTGCCTGTCGGCAGTGCCCAAGCGGCTGGTAGCGCATGCACGGTGATGCTTCTGGGCTCTGCCGTGCCCGCTCGTTGCCTTGGCCGACGCTGCCTCAAGCCGTCACCGCCGACGGGTGGCAACGGTGCGGAGCTGCTGCGGTTGGGCCTGCGGGGTGCCCCTGGCGCCGCAAGACTTTTTCGGTGCCCGAAAGTAAACACGCCATTAAGATGGCGGCTGGATGCGAGCCAGTAGGCGGAATTTAGGATTTTGTATCTATGTGGCTGCGAGTGATTGGTTGTGCAACCTTGGTATATATAGACATGCACAGGTGGGGGAGAGGAGGATCCCAACAGCTACGCAGAAATAAAGCTTGCTTCGCTGAGGTCTCCTGGTCGTTCTTGCTGGCGAGAGCGACACCTGCCTCTCTGCCTACTTGTGATCTCTGTCAAATAAATAAATAAAATCTTAAAATAAAGGCAATTCAATATATACATGAATGAGGGACAGTTGTAAATGAAAGAAAGATGCACAATTCATGCAAAAAACTTCAAAGGACCGTTTACTGAATGCGTAAATACTTGAGAGCTAGTGGGAAGCAGCCATCTGATGGTGTCCTTATGTAGACAATATATCTTTCATATATTGTCTGAAAAGCAGAGGACCCCAGAAGGAGAAACGGGTTTATGACCAGAGAGTGTGGATCCCCAAAAGAGGGACAACACATAAAAAGCAAAAAAAAAAAAAAAAAAAAAAAAAAAAAAAAAAAAAAAAAAACTCGAGGCAAATTTCCCCCAAGAGCTTAGCTCTTCTGCAACAAAGGGTGAGTAAGCATATTTCTTCTCTAATTGGGAGCTTCCCAATGAGAAGATCATGGATCATGTATCAGATTTTTCCATCTTCTATTCTTACTTAGGACTCCAGAAAAAATTTTTGAAGTGTAGAATTGCTGAACCGGGACAGATAAGAGTAAACGTCCACTACAACAGCCTCTATACAGAAAAGACTCCCAAAGCTCAGCTCAAAAAGAAATGAGTGTGAAAACAATAGAGTTGCTTACAGATATACATGAAACCAGATTGCAGATTCCATGACCCCAGAGGTATTTTTCCATCTTTCTCTAAGTCCCATCTCAGCAAGTCATGAAAAGCCAAACTCGTATAAACAAAACACCATAGATATCTCATTGACAGGTAGACATCTAGACTTGCTTTAACAGCCACCAACAGTTTATACCATGCTAATATTCAAACATTCCAGCTTCCTGACCTTCATTCTGATGGGCATACCAGGCTTAGAGTCACACCACTTGTGGTTATCTCTTCCTTTCTCCTCTATGCTTTTGGCTATTCTCATTGGCAGTGGTGCTATCCTCTTTCTGCCTGTCACAGAGCCCAGACTTCACAGTTCCATGTACCTGTTCCTAGCCTTACTGATGGTGGCTGACCTCATAACTACCCTGGCTCTGTTGCCCAAGCTCCTCTACCTCTTCTAGTTCAATGATCGGGACATATCTGCCATTGCCTGTTTCACCCAGATGTTTTTCATCCATGAAGTATCTGTAGTACGATCAGCCCTACTTGCTGCAATGGCCTTTGACCACTTCATGGCTGTGTGTGAGCCATTACAACTACAACACAATTTGGAATCATACCTTAGTTGGACGCCTGGGACTGGTGGCCCTAGTCAAAGGTGTGATTCTTATTCTGCCCATGCTTCTTCTATTTCAAGGGTTGACATTCTGCCACATGGTCTTCCTCATACCTACTGTGACCACATGGTTGTGGTGAAAATGGCCTGTGGCCATACCAGACCTAAACATATTTATGGGACTTGATTTGTTGCTCATCGGCTTCTCTTACAGACTCATCCTGCAGACTGTGGTACATCTCAACTCTCTAGATGTTATCTGCAAAGCCCTCAATACCTGTTCAGCCCACTTCCTTTGTTATTCTTGTCACTTATGTTCCTGCACTCTTTTCATCTCTTACCTGCTGCCTAGATCACAATATCTCACCTTTTGCTCATGTTCTCCTTGCCAATCTATAACTTCTTTTACCCTCAGTACTCAACCCTATCATCTATGGCATAAAAATGAAGGAAATAAGGCACAAGTTGGCCAAATGCCTTTGCAGAGGACCTGCATAGGCTGTGAGCATAGAAAATATACCCATGAGTAAATTAACTAACAGTGAGGACCACTGACATTGCCTTTGCCCAAATATCTAAGACCTAGTTGTATCTCTCAATGAGCTGTGAAACAAATAGACCTGAAAGAGTGTTTGTGTAGGGTGGTTTCTTATGTTCTGGCATGTTCTGTTCTGGTTTGAATAAAGAACCAATATCTTTGTGCTTTCATTGAACTAAGAACTAAAATGGAAGAGGCCAAGATGGCTCTTTCTATGTCTGTTTATCAAGAGTCCTCTTGCAGCATGGTCTCCTGATGACTTTCACATATGTGTTCATGTTCATAAGCTACACACAAGCTTTTTCTGTAAATGAGCCAAGATCATCTTTCCTTGTCTAGGTGGAAAGTTTGTATTTGCTTTGGTTTTCTATTTTCTATTTTTTTTTAATTGTTTCTAAAGAATGTCTTAGTACTGAAAGAGACCTGATATACTCATTATATTTGGATACCACCTTAACATGTAATAACTCTTCAGGAAACTGATCTTTTCAATAGGATTTGTTTTTAATACAATGGCAAAGCAACATGTTCACAATACCAATTGGATGATTGCCATGATGTGGATGCTTATAACAAAAATGAAGGAGCTTGAAAAATATCTACAGACTCAGAGTGTGGGGACTATTGAAATGCATATCACAGAAGGTTTCATTGCAAGGGAAAACATGTATCCAGATGACTAATTCAGAAGTTCTGAGACCAGGAACTTATCCTTTAAAAAAAAAAAAAAAGCATAAGTTAACAGGAAACTACCTCTTCCTCAAGTGATACTCCACTATGACTTAGATAATCCACAAAAACCAACTTATATAATGAAATTTGCTATGTTGAAATACTTAAAGCATTGTAGTGATTTCGATCCAATCATTTTTAAATACATAGTTATCATAGGGTCGATTGCATAATGTAGTAAGCCAAATACAAGATTGGATAGTTAGGCAGAAATTACCCCATTTGTAACTCAATTTCTAAAAGTTAAAATGACTCCATGGGGTAAGAAATACTAAAAAATAAGATAGTCCCAGTTTTGGGACCACTGGGAGCTCAATCAGTTAAGTGTCTGCCTTTGGCTCAGGTTCCTGGGATAGAGCCCCGCGTCAGGCTCCTTCCTCAGTGGGAAGCGTGATTCTCCCTTTGCCTGCTGCTTCCCCAGCTTTTTCTCTCTCCCTCTCTTCCTCCCATTCTCCCTCTCTCTCTCTCTCTGACAAATAAATAAATAAATAAATAATCTAAAAATAGATAGTCACAGTTTTAGCACAGTCTTAAACAATTGTGATTATTGACTGTGAAATCAGGAAAAAGAATCCTAAATTTCTAAATCCTTCTTAAATCTCTATCCCTGTGCTTGAGTTTCTTAAAAATACATGACATTGGGGATAGGAGCTGTGTATGTACTTTTTAAACCTAACAAGGACTTCTAACCACTACTGATCTCCTCTGTACTCTGTTCTGCTAGCTCATCTATAGATCTTAAGAACATCTTCACTTCATGTTACCTTGACTGAGAGAGCCCTCAGTCCTAAATATTCCTTTTCCTTTAGTTTTCCGTGGTCTTTCCTAGCCTGCAGAGTAGGAAGATGCTTACAAAACAGGGGGAATAATCATATTACCCCTATAATAAAAGAAATAAATCATTATCTTAGATCTATTCTGCCATTTATGTCTCTTAGTAAACAAATTTCCTAATTCATTCTTAACTATGAAGATGTTATTCTTATGAAGGATGTGTTGGAGAAAGTTTGTTCTGTGGGAAGGAAAGAGAGTAGAGTCAGATAATCAATCTATGGTGGCTTCCCTATGCCTCTGTGTACTTCATAAACCAGATTTAACACAGATTTCCCATTGTTGGGTGGAACATAGAGAATTTAGGTCTGGCACTGACTTTTGCCCATCATCATGATTGGCATGTCAGAGTTCAAAAAAAACTAAGCAAATAAAGGAATCAGTATTCTACTGTTATCAGCATAATATTAATGATAGAGAAGAATGATAACATTTAAACCTTGGATAAACATTTGAGGATACTGAATAGTAAGAGACCATTAAGTTCGGGGCTATTGCCCGAACTGAGGTAGTTCTGTCCTAGAATAGGACTGCATGGAAGAGTCTTATGTTTCTGACATCCTACTAATTTCAGCAGACATACCTATGCTAGTTATTCTAGGTATTTTTATATATAATAGCTCATGGAACCACTTCCACTCTAACTCAAGTTGTATAATAATATTTTTCAGGTTACAGAAGCTCAGTTTCTTTGTAATTTCTCCATAATTATGTAGGTAGTAATAATGTTTATAGAATTTTATTTACATAAGGAATTGGTCTGAACAGATGCATGCTTTACTTAGTTGAATAGTGTCCCCCAAATTCATATTCACCGAGAACTTCAGAATATGACCTTATTTGGGTCTTTTCAGATGTAATCAAATTAAGATAAAGTTATACTGGATTAGGGTAGGACCTAATCTAGTGACTGGGGCCTTCTTAAGAAGAAGAAAATATGGACACACACAAACACAAAGGGAAGAGGATGTGAAGAAACAGAAGGGAGAAAGCCATGTGATGAAAGAGGCAGAGGTTGGAGTGATGTGTCTTCAAGCCAAAGAATACCAGGAATTGCCAGCACTCATCAGAAACTAGAAGGGAGGCAAGGAAAGACTCTCCCCTTCAATCTTCAGACAGAATATCCCCCTAATGACATCCTGACTTTGGACCTGTAGCTTCCAAAACTATGAGAGAAAAAAATTGTTTAAGAGACCTACTTTGTTTTTGGTTTTAAGTTTTTTATTTAAGTACAAGTTAGTTAGCATACAGTGTTATATTAGTTTCAGGTGTACAATGTATGATTCAACAATTCTATACGTTACTCAGTACTCACCATGATAAGTGCGCTCTTAATCCCCTTATATGTTTCACCCATCCCCCACCCACCTAATCTCTGGTAACCATCAGTTTGTTCTCTATAATTAGAAGTTTCTTGGTTTGGCACTCTCCCCATCCTCCCAACTTTGCTCATTTGTTTTGTTTCTTAATTTCCATATATGAATGAAATAATGTACTTTCCCTGACTAATTTATTTTGTTTAGCATTTTACTCCCTGGCTTTAACCAAATCACTGAAAATGGCAAGATCTCATTCTTTTTTATAGTGAATAATATTCCATTATTTATTTAATATATAATATATATAAGTATATATATGTATATGTGTGTATATATATGTATGTATGTGTGTGTATATACATAGATAGATTGATGATAACATCTTCTTTATTCATTTGTCATTCAGTAGACACGAGCTATTTCCATTATTTGGTTATTGTAGATAATGCTGCTATAAACGTCAGTGTGCCTGTTCCCTTTGAATTCATTGTTGTAGGGTTTTGGTTTTTTTTTTTTTTTTTTATTTAACTTGTATATTTTCCTTTACACGAATGATAAATGACTCTAAGTCCCCTTTCTCCTATATTCTACATGGCTATAAGTTTCATATTTAGTTTATCTTTTTTTAGTTAATATATAATGTATTACTTGTTTCAGGGATACAGGTCTGTGATTCATCAGTCTTACACAATTCACAGCACTCACCATAGCAATACCCTCCCCAATGCCCATCACCCAGCCACCCCATCCCTCCCACAACCTCCACTCCAGCAACTCTGTTTCTTTTCTGAGAGTAATAGTCTTTTATGGCTTGTTTTGCTCTCTGGTTTCATATTGTTTTATTTTTCCATCCCTTCCCATATAATCCTAGTACTTGTTTCTCAAATTCTTCATATCAGTGAGATCATATGATAATTGTCTTTCTCTGATTGACTTATTTCACTTAGCATAATTCCCTCTAGTTCCATCCACATCATTGTAAATGGCAAGATTTGGGGGGTTTGATGGTTGCATAATATTCCACTGTATATCATAGTGATCTGAAGGGGCATGCGCCTTCAATGTTTATAGCAACAATGTCCACAATAACCAAACTATGGAAAGAACCTAGATTCCATCAACAGATGAATGGATAAAGAAGACGAATTAGTATTTTTGTATTCTTTAGGTAAATACCTAGTAATGCAATTGCTGGATGATAGAGTAGTTCTATTTTTTTTTAAAGATTTTATTTATTTATTTGACAGAGAGAAATCACAAGTAGATGGAGAAAGAAGACAAAAGCAGGCTTTTTGGCATTCTGTGGGACTCGATCCCAGGACTCTGAGATACCTGAGTAATGCAAGGCTGGATGCCACCCAGGCGCCCGAGTAGTTCTTTTTTTTTTACTTAAATTTAATTACCCAGAGTTAGTGCATCATTAGTTTTTGTCATAATGTTCAATGATTCATTAGTTGTGTATAACACCTAGTGCTCATCACATTATTTTTAACATAATAGTCAGCAGCACTTTGCATGACCTGTTTGACTGCACTTCTGTTGTTTTATTAACTATTTGAATTAGTATTTAAATACTCAATTTCTGTCCTCTGGACCTGTATACATTTGAGAAAATATCAAATCTGTAGCTTCTTCCATTGAACTATAATATAAAAATTCTGAGAACTTTCTAATAGTGCCCAAAATGATAAAAGGAATTTTTTTTTTTTTTTGCTTTGAACTGTGTGCCTTAAACAAACAAACAAAATAAAGCAATGTCTGTCAAAGGCTGCAGAACAGACCACTGGACAAAGGTCCTCAGTTGGTGGCATATATTCAAAGTATCAATCTCTCAGATTTATATATGTATACATGTCTATATATGCATATGGACGCAGATGGAATGGAGTATTGACCTGTTTCACACAGTTGCTAACATGTAAGTTTCCAAGAACAAAGAACATGATATTTTAAAAACAATTGGGAAAATACAACAAGAGACACAGAGTAAATCAATAGATTTGTCTTGCGAATACAAACTCAATAAGCTAAGAAGTTATAAAGATGCTAGCGTATTCTCATGTGTAGTGGTCTACTAAAACAACAACCACAGGACTGAAGTTTTAAGAACAGAACTACAAAGCAGTGGTACTTTAAGCAGAAGCAGAAAAACTCACCTGAATATTCATCTTAACTCATCAAAGAGATGTTTGGGAAAAGCATATTCAGCCTCATACTATGAAATTGTGTGTCACACAAGCAGAAAAGCAAAATGCAAAAAACCTGCTGCAAGTAAAAGATGAAAGCTAAATAAGTGTCTAGGAATATGGATGGGAGAGTCATCATTGTGAGAAAGGGAACTATATCCAGATGTTTGTATTTATGCTTTAATATTTTAATATATAAGGCAATTATGAGTAGACATAACACATGTCTAAAGGACAGACTTTGGGAACTGACATCATGTTGAAGTAGGTGGACAATTTTATATCCGGATGTGTATCCTACCACATTTGATTGCCTTTTTGAGTGCATGTATTATTTTGACAGCAACAACACAACCTGAGATAGCAAACATTAACAACATTCTTATTTAGTTCAGTGTGAAAAAGAAAACTCAGACTAAAAATAAGGGTTGAGGAGAGCCATGCACATCATTAGAAGCTTTTTTTTAGGAACCCTTGAAATACTTTTAAGGATTATCTTTAGGGAATATCAGCTTAGGTTACCTGAGTCAGTTGTAACTGTGAAAACTGAGTTATCATAATAATGATAGACAATTTGGTTACTAGAAGTTAGAAAATCCTGATAATAATTCTGTTGGATGTGCTCAAGATGTGAGCTCCCTGTTAATCTCAAAGTCAGTCCACAGGCCTCATGTGAGGCTTCAGTGATGTGACTGTTTCAGTAGATAATCTCCATGTCACTCCCTAATGTCTTTGGTCAGACTTCCTATTCAGCCACTGGAGCTGTAACCAGTTCCAGACAGGTGTAATCAGATACTGGACATCAGGTCACACCTAGGACATGGAGTCCTTGCCATGGGATTTCCCCAGCTCCATGGCATGGTGCAGCCCAACGACCAGATCCGCTGTCATGCCTGCACAACCACGAATACCTGGGGTTGAGGACATGAGCCCTACAGGAACCCTGAGCTCCACAGGAGTCATTGGGTAAAATCATCTCATCTCTCACAGATGACAATTGTGAAATGTGTCTTCTAAGGCTCTACAGCTAGTCCTGCAGGGTTGGACAAAATTCTCTACTAATCCTGTGCAACTGAATAAAAAATTCCCTGTATTGGCTCTTCCTCTTTTCAGATTTCGCTCCACCTGTTTTGTACACTGCATCCCCTGTGATAACTTTTCTAAATAACTTGCCAGTGTTCAAGCTTCTGTCTTAAGCCCTCCTTTCTGGGACACCCAGCTTACATTCCCCAGTGGTGAAAACTCCAGTGCTTCTGCCCCAGGACCTAAGACTCCAGTGAGAGCTCTTCCGTCCCCTGGAGATTTTTAGGAATTAATTATATACAAAATCATTATACAATCACTGGTATAATAATTTATAATTTACTTGGGGCTTAGGACATCTCCAGGCAGAAATCCCACAGGAAAGATAATGAAAATGAAATGGATTTGGCATTGATTCAGCCCCTAAAGACCTGACAGCCAAGAAGAAAGTGACTTAAATTTGACCAAAATACCAGAACATATGAACATTGTTCTAATTTTTGCATGGCTAGGAACAATTCTATAGGGTTAAGGGTAAACTAGTCAGTTAACATGTTTGTCAACACAACAACACTGCAACCAGTATGAAGGTTAACTAGCTGGAAGCTTACACATCCCTTGCTTGCTGACATAGGTGCCTTGTTCTGTAGTGGAACAAATTTACTCCTTTTGAGATTTGTAGACCACTAGCCTTGAGAAATTAAGGAACAGACCTTTCCCAGGAGATATGTCCTGACTATACTGAAAAACAGTTTCCAGGGACACCAGAGCCTCTGTTCAGATATCCACATGAGAATAACTTCCTTCTCTTACACAGACACCCCCGACCATTTCCAAAGCCTTCCAGTTGCACCTGGGTAGGAAAGATGTCTTGGAGACATTAGTCCTTCACCTTCCCAAATTGCAGGCTTTCGGAAAAAGCAACCTTCCCCACCATCATTTGACTCTCTGGTATTGATTTTCCAAGCAGCAAGCGGCCAACCTTGAGTTGGGAATCAGTACTGTGTCCCATATCATCCTTTGGGACATTTCCAGCAAGGCCACAGGAGAAAAATCAAGCTCATCCTGCAGGAAAAACAATCAACCACAGATTAATAACACTTGTAAAGAAGGAAAAAAGCCCAGGGAGGAAGGCAGACAGAGTCAGGCTTCCTCCAGAGACTTCTCTGATTGTTCTAGTTCTCCCCAGTTTTCCCAGCTGCTACTGCCAGCGTTCCCCACACGTTCTCCCAAGTGTATTGTGTTTGAGACTTAATAAAATTTTAGCCCCAAACTTCAGTAAAACAAAGAAAGTCTTCTCCTGTTTACAGACTAGCTCACCAAAAACCAGAAGGGAAAATATTTACCACAGGTGGACTCCCTTCTATACACAAAATCCATTCAAATCAGATGGAAAGAAAATCACTCTCACATCTCAGCAAAACCTAAGCTCATGCTATCACACAGCTCCTCAGATTGTGAGTGCCTCAGGCCTGTTCACTCCCCGCTACTCATTTGTCAGTTACATCGTGAATCATAAAACCTTGTGCTCAGGGCTCTGTTTTGGTTTGAATTGTGTCTATATTTTACAGAGGATTCCATGTCTGACCTTGGTACTCCTTTCAGACAGGGAGAACCCTGCTCCTCAGCCCCTGCTCCTGTTTCTTCCATTCATAGAAATGGCACTTCTTACACAATCCTCCTTTTTCTATCCTGAAGGTTGTGCCCCTTATTTCAAGTTCTGAAATAGCATACCTTTCTCAGTCCTTGTTGTTGAGCTGTGCAGGCTACCGGGATCGTTTATTACTATTTCTTACAGCAAGCACAACTCTCTGAAGAAGTTTCATCCATTGCCCCACAGTTGAAGTATTGTAAGAGTTCCATCCAAATAGTGGCCACATGGCATGAAGGGTAGGCATCCTATTCACTGAATTTTGCCTCATATATGAGTTCTACAACATGTTAGACACACTAGAAGCTTTCTGCCTTCCAGATCCATGCAACTTCTAATACTTGCCATTACAACCACATTAATTCTCTAGAGCAAGAAAGAATATCCTCTGAATGGAATGAATGCCCATATCAGGGCCCAGGATCTGAGCTCCACAGCTTCCATGAGAACTTGTTCAGGCCTTCTTTCCAGACGCCCATGGAAATTGCCTTGCAAAGGTCTGCAATCAAAGGGTTCCAGTATAAAACGGACTTTTACAACTAATACCAGTAACAGGACATTCTCAGAAGTTCCCTTTGTAAGAGAGTCTTGCCAAACAGTGAATTAGTTGAGAGGAGTGGGAGAGATGACTCTGGGAGTTTTTACAAGTACAAAATTAGGTCAAATGCTTTTAAACCTTTAAGCTCAGGAACTTCCCCTTTTCATTTCCTTTCATCTGAAATGTCTGAGTTTACAAATTATGTCTCCTGTGCATATTCCTTGGTTCTTCTTGGAAACAAGACACAGTCAACCTACAGCTGAGGCCAGCCAGCAGAGAAAATATCATAGTGACTATAAATACTATCTTGTACTTTCCTTGTCCCTTCTCACTGTCCCCAATCCATACATCTTACTTCCTCCTAACCACTCAAATACAAATGCACACTCACACCCAACAGACCTTGGCTTTGTATGGCATGTTGGTAGGCAAGTCATTGTTTGGTTTATGTTACCTGCATAGGAAGCACTCCACCTTACTTTACATGCACTCAGTGTGTGTTTCTGTTCAAAGTGTTTTGTAAACAAATAATTTGCCAAACTACCATTCCACTATGGAGAAACTACACCATTACTTTTATATCAAAGGGGATGATAGTCTTACTTTGCAGTTACTGAGAGTATGAAGGTCTCCTGTAACTTAGCCTCTCTGTTCAAGAATTTTGGCAGTTAATCAGACCTGATGACACATTTCTGCCAGTTGCCAATTTGCTCAGAAACATTTTTTTCCTCATAGTCCCTAATGCTGGATGATCAAACAGGCTTCTGAGTATGGGTAATACTTATGGATTCCTTCTTCCAGCAGCCATATTTGGTCAGTTTGTCACGAAACTCCTTGGTTTTCACTGAATAAATAATAGGATTGAGCATTGGAGGTACAAGGAAGTAGAGGTTTCCAAGAATGGTGTGTACATGGGGTGGAATTCCCCTGCCAAAGCGGTGAGTGAGAAAAGAGAAGAGTGAGGGTGTATAAGAGATCAACATGACACAGATGTGTGTGGTGCAGGTGTTGACTGCTTTGTGGTGGGCTTCTTTAGAAGACAGTCGCAGGACAGCCCGGATGATAAGCACATAAGAGGAGCCAATAGATGAAATGTCTAGTACAACCACCACCAAGGCCACCACCAGACCATATATCCGGTTGACTGTGGTGTCCACACACACCATCTTCACCACAGCCATGTGCTCACAATAGGTAGTTGGGATGACATGATTTGCATGAAAAGGCATCTTCTGGAGGAGGACAGGCATGGGCAGAATGAAAAGGATGGCTCTCATTAAACTCACTAGGCCAATGAGCCCAATGCGACTATTGGAAAGGATGGTAGCATAGCGCAGGGGCTCACAAATGGCCACATAGCGGTCAAAGGCCATGGTCGTCAAGATAGCAGACTGCAAGGCAGATATAGAGTGGATGAAGAACATTTGGACCAGGCAGCCCATATAGCTGATCTCACTCTGGCCAAACCAGAAGATGCACAGCACCTTGGGAATGGTCGTGGTGGACATGCCCAGGTCAGTAAGCGCCAGCATGCAGAGAAGCAGGAACATGGGCTTGTGCAGGGAGCGCTCTGTGCAGATAATGAAGATGATGGTGCAATTCCCAAGGATGGTGACAAAATACATGGAAGAGAAGGGGATAGAGATCCATCTGTGTTTGTCCTCCATCCCAGGGATGCCTTGGAGAATGAAGAAAGGAGGATGACCCAGGGAGGCATTGCAAATGGTCATGGTGGCACCCACGTGCAGTTCCTGAGAAAAACAATAAAAACCTTCATGAGCCTCAAACTTAAAAGCATCAGGGGTTTCAAAGTGGAAAGCAAAAGGAGTTTTAAGATACACAAAAATTGTTCTGAAATCAAGGCAATATGTATTACACATCATAGTCAAATATTGTATTACTTATTATATACTATACTGTAATATTCCATTAATAATAATGTGGTCTTCCAACATTAATATCTCACAGACTAAATCCAGCATCCGTTCCTGATTAAAACACTTCAAAGTATAGGGATGGAGGGAGCATTCGTGAACTTCATAAAATCTATTTATGAAAAACCCACAGCAAATATCATCCTCAATGGGTAAAAGCTCATAGCCTTCCTGTTGAGATCAGAAACAGGACAAGGATGCCTACTCTCACCACTCTTGTTCAACATAGTATTAGAAGTCCTAGCAACAGCAATCAGAAAACAAAGAGAAATAAAAGGTATCCAAATTAACAATGAAGAAGTCAAACTCTCTCTCTTCTCAGATGACATGATACTTTATACAGAAAACCAAAAGACTCCACCCCCAAACTACTAGAACTCATGCAGCAGTTCAATAAGGTGGCCGGATACAAAGTCAATATAAAGAAATTAGTTGCTTTTGGGATGCCTGGGTGGCTCAGTTGGTTAATCAGCTGCCTTAGGCTCAGCTCATGATCCCAGCGTCCTGGGATCGAGTCCCACATCGGGATCCTTGCTCAGCAGGGAGCCTGCTTCTCCCTCTGCCTCTGCCTGCCATTCTGTCTGCCTGTGCTCGCTCTCTCTCCCTCTCTCTCTCTGATAAATAAAAAAAAAAAAAAAAAAAAAAAAAAAGCTTAAAAAAAAAAAAGAAATAAGTTGCTTTCTTATACACTAACAATGAAAATACAGAAAGGGAAATTAGAGAATCGATTCCATTTGGAATATTTCTATTAATCATTGTTCCCATTAAAGTATGTCCTTAAGTACATGAAAATATATTTTGTGAATTTTTGAATGTGACTGCACTTGAAGAAGGGAACTTGAAGAATACAAGAAAAAAAAAATGGATAGACATACCTTACAAAATGACCTAATATTTATTACCATGCTCAATAAACATAAGATGAGATAGGCCAATAAAACAGTTTTTTCAGAAATAGGATAGCTTAAGTGCTTACAACAAAATGCTCACTAAGACATGAAGGATCCACATTTGCAGCACATAAGGTACTTGCAGGGACTCTCATGACAACTGATCAATGAGGACCAAAGGGAGCAGGTGGCAGCTTTGGGACCCTGAGACTAGACTGCTCAAATGCAACTGTGAAGCCCACCTCACCAGGAAAACACTCACCTGAGTGTGAGGCAGAGTATGGGAAGCCGGACCCACACAACTTCTTCAAACTTGTGTGTCTGAGTGTGGAGAGCTGACTGTAGCAATACACACATGCACAACCATATGGCTCCTGGATAGTACACTCAGGGCCCTGCATGTCCACACTCCTAACTCTTGGGCACCCAGAAACCCTAGTGTGGTTCTTTAAGTCACCTAAGGGAAGATCCCCTGGGTGTCCAGAATTAGCTCTCTGCCACTCCCTCCTTCCCCAAACACACACTAATCTGGCACCACAGCTATTATGTGCAAACTTGACCCTGGAGTTTTCCCTGAGCTCCTAAGGAGATGGGGCTGGTTGACCCTAGGGTTCTGGATATGTTGCAGTCTTCGGCAGTCATGGATGAGCCTCTAGAGAGAGGGTAAAGTTAAAACTGAATCTGAAACTAGATTAGGGCCTGGGAGGTTGTATCCCCAGAGCCCTCTTTCCCAAATTGTGTAGGTGTGGGAGCCCATTCACTTCTTACTCCTTGGCTGGAGTAGTCATGCTTCTGAAGGTATCAGAGGTACAGCCCCTGTTGTTGGACACCTGATAAAATGCTATTAGTAGCTCTAGTCCTATCTGTCCTTAGCATCCTCCAGATCCCTTACTCTATCTTATTTCCCTGGCCAATGGCTTTACCTTGGACATTTCCTCTCCCCCTGCCCCATGGTATTTTCTGCAATCCCACCTCTCATGTTCCAACATCACATCAACTTTTGAGTCCAGATGTGGCCATATTTCTTTATTATTAGTTCAAAGAAAGAAAGTTTTTAAAAAAAATTCTGTCATGTCCATTGCAGAATGCACAAACCAACACCAAACATTGTCAAAATCATGCAAAGTCATTTCAGGAGTGGGACTCAGAGGGCCAGATTCTAAATAATGATATAGTGCAAGTTCTGTTTCCTCCCTGTAGGGAGTCTTTGTTCTGGAGGCAGGTGTCAACGGAAGCAGTGGCTTAGGGAAGGAGAAGCAGAATGAAGGGCCTGACACAACATATCAATCAACAAAGAGAATCACAAACAAAAATAGGCTAGCAGTGACACATCTGCTCATAAACACATCTGCACAGCTTCCTCTGCAGAAAGCTGGTTCTCGTACCATACCAAAATCCTGGGCTCTGTCATTCAATCCTCTATGCCCCAGGGAGATGCTGAAGGATCATCATAACATAACATCATCATCATCATAACATCCTTTTTTTCTAGCCCTACCTATTGTCTTAGTTTTACCTTTATGATCCTGAACACTCCTTGTCTACAACTTCTAAAGAAGCTTATCTTTTAGCTTCTTTCCCCACATTCTCTCAAATGAGGTAGTACTGCCCAAAATCTCAGTTCAAGTTTTAAGCTTGCTCTTTGGATAATCCCACTACTCAGGGAGAATAGCCCTGGCCCGGTTTCTCCCCAGGTACTGTATCCCAATCATTAGCATCAATTTTATCACATAGCAGGCAGATAATAAAAGCCAAATAAAGGAATCAGGGAATGAACAGCCCATAAATAAATTCTTTAAACATGAACTCATTATGTATCCTGATTTATGAGATCCTACATGGTTTGTTTTCATGTGTTCATGAAGAACAAAAACACAGCTACCAAAAGGTTATGCCTTCTTCTTCAATGAATTCATAAATCAGGGCCAATCCAAATTTCAATGACTTATTCTTTTTATTTCACCTATCCCCCCATGGACCTCACCTCTGGTAACCACCAGTTGGTTCTCTGTATTTAAAAGACTGTTCTTTCATTTGTCTCTCTATTGTTTTGTTTCTTAAATTCCACATATGAGTAATATCATATGGTATTTGTCTTTTTCTGACTGACTTATTTCACTTAGCATAATACCCTCTAGGTCCATTCATGTAGTTAGAAATGGCAGGCTTTCATTCTTTTTTAATGGCTGAGTAATATTTCATTACATATACATATATGTGCAAAGAATATACACTATTCTTTATCCATTCATCTATGCAGGGATACTTGTGTTGTTTCCGTATTTTGACTAAGATAAAAAATTCTTCTCCCAATGACGAAAAATGTTGCAATGAACATTTTCAAATTAGGCTTTTTGTTTCTTGGGGGATAAATATCCAGTTGTGGAATTACTATCTTTCTTTTTCTGAATTAGCGTGGGGATTTTTTTTTTTTTTTGAAGGTGGGGAGAGGGTAACTACCCAGTAGTGGAATTACTGGATTGTACTGTACTTCTATTTTTAGTTTTTTGAGGAACATCCATCCTCTTTTCCACATTGCTGTACCAATTTGCATTCTCACCAATAGGGCAAGAGGTTTCCTTTTCGTTCACATCCTGATCAGTGCTTGATATTTCTTGTGGTTTTGTTTCTTGTTTGTTTTTATTTGTTTGATTAGTGTTCATTTTAGCCATTCTGACAAGTGTGAGGCAATATTTCATTGTAGTTTTGATTTGCATTTCCCCAATGATGAGTTTTGGTGAACATTTTTTTGTGGATCTGCTGGCTATCTGTATGTCTTTTTTAGTAAAATGTCTACTCGAGGGGCTTTGCTTATTTTAATTGAATGATTTGGTTTTTGGTGTTGAGCTGTCGAAGTTCTTTACATAACCAAAGACGTGAAAGACCTAGACTCTGAAAACTATAAAAAATTGATGAAAGAAATTAAAGATGACACAAACAAATGGAAAAATATTCCACGCGCATGGATTAGAAGAATTCATATTGTTAAAATGTCCATACTGCCCAAAACAATCTACAAATTTAATGTAATCTCTGTCAAAATACCAACGCCATCTGTCACAAATTTAGAAAAAAATAATCCTTAAATGTTTATGGATAGCCACAATCTTGAAAAAGAACAAAGCTGAAGGAATCACAATCCCAGATTTCAAGATATGTTACAAAGCTATAGTAATCAAAACACTATGGTACTGGCAAAAAGAAAAAAGAAATAGATACACAGATTAATAGAATATAATGCAGAGTCCAGAAATAAACCCATGCTTATATGGTCAACTAATCTAAAACAATGGAGGCAAGAATTTGCAATGAGAAAAAAAAAGAAAAAAAAAAAAGGAATTTGCAATGAGGTAAAGACAATCTCTTCAACAAATGGTGCTGCATGCAAAAAAAAAACAAACAAAACAAAACCAAAAAAGAAATTGGACCATCCTCTTCCACTCTACACAAAATAAACTTAAGATGGATTAAAGACCTAAATATGAGACCTGAAACCATAAAACTACTAGAAGAAAACATAGGCAGTAATTTTTCTGACAAGATCAGTAGAAACATGTTTCTAGATATGTCCCCCAGGCAAGGGAAACAAATGCAAAAATAAACAAGTGGGATTATATCAATCCAAAATATTTTGCACCGCAAAGGAAACCATCAACAAAATGAAAAGGCAGCCTACTGGATAGGAGAAGATATTTGCAAGTGGTATACCCAATAAGAGGTTCATATTTCTGATTCTTTTTAAAAATAATGTAGCGCAGGCACAATTGCAAACCCAATAAGAATTTCTGATGGTTAACTCTATGTGTCAACTTAACTGGCCTAAAATGTTAATATAACATTATTTGTGGGTGTGTCTCTGGGAGCATTCTGGAGGTGGGGTGAGATTAGCATTTGAACCAGTGAACTAAGTAATGATAGTAGTCACTAATGTGGCCAGGTACCGTCCAATCCACTGAGGGCCTAAATAGAACTAAAAGGGAGAGAAAAGTTGAACTTGCTTTCTTTGTTTGAACTGGAACATCCATCTTTTTCCCTTGAACATCAGCATTCTTGCTTCTCAGGCCTCAGGTCTCCTACTGAGCCTCATGCTATCAGCTCCTTAGTTTTCAAGCCTTTAGTCTCAGACTGAATTATACCACTAGCTTTCCCAGGACTCCAGTTTACAGACAGCAGATTGTGGGACTTCACAGACTCTAAAATTGTATGAGCCTTTTTTTTTTTTTAACTTCTTTCCTTACTGCATGAGTTTCCTGAAGTCATATACTGTGCCATATTCACCTGTGAATTTCAATGTCCATTTTACCTAGTACATAACTGATCACACATAGAAATCTCCTCTTTTATCTGTCTGTTTATCTATCATGTTCCCATCCATCTACTTACTTATCTATGTTTCTGTCTATCTCTGTAATCACCTATCATCTATCTATCTCCTATTGGTCTGGTTTCCCTGGAAAACCTGAGTAATAGAAAATTTTGTGCTCTAATATAAGCTGTCCAAAGGTTAGTTTTTGGAAGAAATTTTGATGTGCACAAGATTTTTCATTTTTGAGACACCTAAATCAAAAAGTAAATAATGTAGCCAATGATCTGCTTTCTTTAACTGGAATGAGTAGAGTTGTAATCATATAATAGATTCAGAAGTCTCCTTCCTGTTAGCTTCCTGAGTCACACCAAAAAGGAAAAAGCCTATTGAAGAGGTTCTACCTGTTAAGTTCCTGCATTCTGGGTAGAGTCAGAAGATCCAAAATGGTGACTGGAGAAGAATAACTGACATGGTCCTGAAAATAATTTAAAGTGGTAGGATTTCTAACATATCTCTTACTCTCTGTCTGCTCCAACATGTAAGTATAACATTTTTCCATTGTTAATCTGTGGCTGATACCCTCTTTCCTCCTCTCTTTCCACCCCCTTTCCTACTTTTTCTCTTTCTCTCTTTCTCTCTGTCTCTTTCTCTTTCCCTTTTTATTCCTTCTGTTTCTTCCTCTCTTTTAAAAAAGTTTGAGAATTAATTGATTCCCAAAATTGTTCTTTTAGTTTGTGCCCACTCTAAGATTATTTTTCCGGAGAACTCTAACTTATATAGTAGATAATTAACCTATTTTTTCTATTGAGAAAATAGCTATAATGTATTCACATTATAAATTCTATATAATGTATACATTATTTATTACCTTGATATCATTGGTTATGCTTTTAAACTTATTTCATAGCTTTAAACTTACGATTTTATGTTTGTTTATTTATAAATATATTTATATTTCTGTAATTCTAACTATATTGATACAAATATATGTTAAAAATAATTTTAAAATCTATAAATTATGAAGAAAAGAATACAACTGTTAAAAAATATAGATCTTTAAACATTTTCTCTTTTACCTTTAAATTGCTTCATTGAAAGTTCAGTTTTTAAAAATATAGTAAAGGTTTTAATAAGCAAGTTTCTTATGGATTTGTGTTCTCAGTATATTACCGTTATTATTGCCTTTTATCATTTATATCTTATATTCATATCTTGTCTTCTCTGATAATTTTCCTTGACTTTATATTTCCCAAAGGAAGGCCCTGATTTCAAAATAAGAAAAATGGTAAGATGTCTTGATACTTAAACTATCTTTGAGCTGTCTAAATGACCATTACTTATCACAAAGATTTGCTTGCATAATTTTCTAAAAAAAAGCATAATAAAAATAATTAGGTTTGTTTTGCTTTCTCTTTTTAAATTTTTTTAAACTTTATATTCAATTTAGTTCACATATAGTGTATTATGTGTTCAGGGGTAGAAGTTAGTGATTCATAGGTTGTATGTAACAACCAGTACTCATTACAACAAGTGCCCTCCATAATGCCCATCACTCAGTTACCCCATGTCCCCCCTACTTCCCCTCCAGCAACCCTTAGTTAGTTCCCTATAGTTAAGAGTCTCTTATGGTTTTGCATTCTACAAATTGTAATTCTATTGCAAGAGGTCTCATTATCCATGTAAGATAAACTTTATGATGACTGTTCACTTTTTAGATTAGACAAAACATATTCATTTTTACATTTAAAGATATTAAAAATGTATTGATAACATACATAATGAAATAAACAAGAACCTTGAAGATTTAGTAATGTCTTTACAGTCCATAATTCATTCTTACTAATAGGATACTTATGTGATACTAAAAGGGTAATCACAGATTAAAAATCCTTAAAAGTTAATTGTGTGTTATATATCAGTTGGGAATTCCACTTTCTTCCACTTTGATAATGTTAGTTAAGATGATAAACTTAAAACTAAGTTTACAAATAAGGCCTGCTTTCCCACACCAGCCACCTATTTACCCTCTACCGTACAATCTTAAAAGAAGAGACGGGATACTTTGGAAACAACATCAAAAAAAGATTGCCCTGATCCTCACTAGAGAAGACTTCTCAGGTATTATAAATAACCAGCACAGCAGTGAGGCTCCGAGGAATTGATCTTGAATACATGTTTCCAGTTAACAATATCTCTTTTCTAAGGAAAATTATTAAGGCATCCACATATTGGAACCTTAAGAATTTTCCAGAAGCAGATAATCTTTTGAGGGCAAGAGCTTACCCCAAATTTTCTGATTATCAGATGATGATACAATGTTCAGCCTCTAGAAAGAAAACAAACTAAGTTAATTTTTGAGATCTCTGTTCTCTTTTATTAATTTGCTTTACTATTCATCTTCCATATTATCATAATTTTGTGTATTTTACCCAGTCTTAAATTTGTTTTAGTAATTTTTAACAGGGAGATAGTTATCACAGTTACTTAATTGTCTTTTCCCCAAAATATAGGAAGCACATTATTGCAATTACTTTTTAATATAATTTTTAGGGATGGCTAAGTTATTTGTCATGGGAACCATAAGAAGATTAAAACCAAGAAACAGGTCAGACCATTGCCTCAGCCCAACGGCAAGAGAACCTAGTTTTAGGATGGATCATAAATTAATAATTATTTCATTGTAAGAAAAAAAATAGAATTATCTTAACATGGGCATACTTTCTTCTTTAATAGGATCTTTTATACCTTGTCACTGCAATGCCATATTCTGCTGTATTACGTTACTTCCTCTCTCCTTAGAGTGCGAATTTCCTAAAGTCACACACTATGTCTTATCCACCTGTGAAATTCAGTGCCTACTGTACCTATTACATGGTGGATCTTCAATATATACTTTTGAATGAATGTTCAACTAAAAGAGTGAATAAATAAGCAGTCTTTCTAAAGTTCCTGCAAAAGGCTTGTTGCTGTTGTTCTTAGTAAATTAGAGATGTCCAAAGACTGGGCAGATGTCAGAATGTGGAGTTATGCATAATGGTTATAAAGTTACTATTTATGTGACAAAATGTTTGGAAATACATAGTGCTGAGGGCTATATAACATACTGGTTTGAAAGGCAGGTTTTATGTGATATATTTCATAATAGCACAATAAAAATCTTCTTAGATGACCCTATGCTTCAAACATCACATTAGAAATTAAATCAAGTCTATATAAGTTGAATCTCAGATCTTAGAAAAAGAAAGACATGGATACTGAAGTTGAAAAGTGGTACAAATGCCTTAGAAGATGGAGAGTTTCTGATCAAAGAAAATATACAGTGAAAAAGTGGCTTAGGAGAAGACAGATGTATTGTGTATGAGGATAAACTGGTTATCTGCTTTTATCTCTTTCAAGGTATCCAAAGACAAACACCCCAGCTCCTATGGAAGGCAAGCCTGTGCTAAATCATGAGGGCCAGCTCTTTGGAGAAAGCTACTTGTTAACTCTAACTAACCTGGGTTACCCTGGCTAGCACTAGCAGCAAACTCTATGTCCTGGTACTTTGTATATACCCAGAGTGTTGACTAAATGAGGCAAACAAAAGGTCAGACTACCTCCATCGGGGCCCACAAAATCATTTACATGTAAAGTTCATCGCTCAGAGAATATCGGGCAAAAATACAAAGCTCATCAGAAATGAAGTGACTATCTTAGCTCACAGTGTCATTTTTGGAACAATTCTTTGAGAAACTTGAGTTATGGCTTTCCCACTGATACATGTGCTTCCAAACTTCTTACAAAGAGTTGATTAGCAGTCATCATTCTCCATCTGGTCTAATGCCAGATCCAGAAGATCCTGGGCTGCCTCAGCCCATCTTTTGTCTAAGGTTGACACTGTTACTGCAAACAGTCTTGGTCTAAGAAAGTGCTGGCAGTCAATCAATCAGTGTGGATGTGTGTGTCATTCTCAATTTCTTGAAGCTATACGTGAGTAAGTCTTTTTTGATCCCTTTTCTTCTTTCCAGGGCTGGGTTTTCTGAAAATAGAGTAACTTACTGGTTCTTACTGTCAAAAGTACTACTACCATGCCTCCTGATGTTTTCCTTCAAAGATTCAAAACCTACAGCCACATGATGAGCCACATAATAGCCTAACAGGAAAAGAGTATTCTGCAGATTCAGCAAGTATAAATGTGTTATTCTAAACACTTCAAACTCTTTCAGATAATACGTGATACTGGCTTGCTAGAATTACCAGAAACCGAAATCTCTAGCTCAAGGAAGGTGACAGATTAATTGTAACTTTTACCACTGATTTTGGGGTACACAGAAAGTCTAGCTACCTCCTTCCCATAAAAAAGCCAAATACTCTCAGGCGGATCTGTTTGGTATTAATGCCATAGACCAGGGGGTTGAGAACAGGAGGCACAAGGAGATAGAGATTTGCAAGTACAATGTGGATGTGAGGAGGTACTTGGTGGCCAAAGCGGTGGGTGAAAAAGGAAAAAAAGGCAGGGACATAGAAAATAAGAATCACACAGATGTGGGCTCCACAAGTGCTAAATGCTCGGAATTGGGCATCCTTGGAGGGCAGGCGCAGCACAGCCCGCAGGATCAAGGCCATAGGAGGTGGCAATGAGGACCACATCCATGCCAGTGACTGAAAGTGCCACCGTGAGACCATAAATGGTGTTGGGCTTGATGCTGGCACAAGCCAGCTTGGCAATGCCCATGTGCTCACAATAGGTGTGGGGGATGATGTGATGTCCACAGAAGGGCAAGCGTTCGATGAGGATGACAAAGGGAAAAACAAAGAGGAGGGCACGGACCACACATGCCAGACCAATCTTCCCAATCACTGTGGCATTGAGGATGGAAGTGTAATGAAGTGGTCGGCAGATAGCCACATAGCGGTCAAAAGCCATGGCCAGTAAAACAGCTGACTCTGTGGCAAAGACAGTGTGAACAAAAAACATCTGAGTGAGACAGCCATGGTAGGAAATTATGTGGGACCTAAGCCAGAAGATTGTTAGCATTTTGGGCAACGTGGTGGAACAGAGAATCAGGTCAGTGATAGAAAGTAGGCACAGGAAGAGGTACATTGGCTCATGCAGAGTTCTATCTGTCATGATGATATAGATGATGGTTCCATTGCCAATGAGAGCAAGGATATACATGGAGCAGAAGGGGATGGCAGCCCACGTGTGC
Organism: Mustela putorius furo; assembly: GCF_011764305.1. Lineage (NCBI taxonomy): Eukaryota > Metazoa > Chordata > Mammalia > Carnivora > Mustelidae > Mustela > Mustela putorius. The sequence goes on from NW_025422126.1 coordinate 189,644, forward strand.
TGGTCTTGCATCCCAGGGATTCCAAGTAGAATAAATGTGGAAGGATGGAAGGCAGTGTCATTGGTGACCAATGCAGAAAGCATAATGATGAAGAGAACACACGGCTTTGTCTTCCTGAAAGTGGTTAGAAAATGAAATGGATCATCCTAGATGTCACTTATTCCTCCCACATAACCATTCAGTTTCTTGCCTCTCTTTCATTCCCAGCAGTTCTACTCCAATTCATGCTTTCCTCATTTCTTGCCTGGGGTATTAAAATAGCTTTGTAACTAATATGCCTATTTCTAGGTTTTCCATCTTTCAGTGAAGACTCTACATTGCTAGGAAATATTTTATCATGTGAAATTCATTAACAATAACACAAATATAACCTTTTTTATTGTATGCTACTCAGAATCCTTTATATTGACCTCCTCTTGTCTACACTCCACCACTTCCCATTATGTTCTAGTTCCTGGGACATTGGAAATAGTCCAGTCCAGATTCTCTTGCTCTCTCACTTCTGATTGGCATTGACCATAAGAAACACCAACAGAGGATTAAAGGCAGGTGACGGATTTATTCCTTCAACTCCCTCCCCAAAGGATTGCTGCAAGCTGGTTTTATCTCTCTAAATATCCTTCTCTGGCCTTGGTTTCTTCTTATAACCATGTCTTCCTCTTGTCCCCTCAGTCCAAGGGATGACAACAGAGCCTCCTGTCACTAATCCAGGAACTTCACAAACACTAGTGACTTCCCTACCCTTATCTACCCTACCCTTACCTAATACAGAAAATGGTTTCTGTATTAAACGGCCCTGAATGTTCCTAATGTAACTGTGAGCTCCATTTTCTCCTAGGACCTTTTTTTTTTTCTTTATTAACTTCAGTAACCCACTTATAGTACATCGTTAGTTTTTGATATTGTGTTCAATGATTCATTAGTTGCATATAACACCCAATGCTCATCACAACACATGCCCTCCTTAATACCCATCACCCTATTACCCTCTCTCCCCACCCCCTCCCCTCTGAAACCCTCAGTGTTTGCCAGAGTCCATAGTCTCTCACGGTTTGTATCTCTCTCTGATTTCTCCCCCTTCAACAGATGAATGGATAAAGAAGTTGTGGTACACATAGACAATGGAATATTATTCAACCATCCTGCTAGGATCTTGATATGGCATGCAAAGCTCTTGCTTTTGCTCTTTCCCATCTACCTTAGATTGTTTACAATCCTACTCCACCACATACTTCATGTTCCAGGCATATCTGTTTTTGAGATGTCCAAAATCATGTTTTATCACATCTGTGTGCTTTTTTACATGCTGCCTTTTGGGGGCACAGAATAGCTATTCCCCTTGGTCACCTGGCAAACCACTATTTAACAGACTCTCAAAATCCACATGACTATGTTCCCCTCTATGATCATGGCCCTTCTATGATCCCTGCTGCTGTGGTGAGACAGTCCTACATCTTCAGCATACCTCCCTTAAGAAATATAAACTGCTTTCTGAATGTGTATGTCTCCTGCCCCATAGTGTATGTGTATCTTACATACATTACGAAATTTGAGTCTCATTTTTTCTACAATTGACATTAATGCCTTACATACATAAGACCAAAAACAGCATTTAATTGGGAAATGGATAAAAGGTTGAACACAACAAATGAATTTAACAGACTTTTTTTAAGTGATCACAATTGAAAAACTGTGTTTCTTTGGCTCAGACAAGCTCTTTTCTCACCAGATCCCCATCATGTTCTTTTCACTCAATATACTCTAGAATGTGCTCCTATTTAGCTCTTCAATACATTTATAGTCTAATCTAATCTACGGATATAATACATTTCTATCTGCTTTCTTGATTGGCCACATGATTTAGTTGGATTATAAGATATATCTGACTTAGTGTGTTTTGTTTGCCTTAAAGTATGAGCCCTGATACAAATGGCCAGGCCACGAGCCTCACAGGTGTGTGAGTGAAGCATGCCCCGAAGTCTCCAAGTGAAGCATGCCATAGGAAGGGAAGTAGAAAGTCCCAGACCAGGGGCTCACAGGTGACTTAAGTAAAAGAAGGTTTTGGGGAGTGACTGAACTATAGATTGAAATTATGACAACAGCCAAGCAGAAAAGAGTGAGGGAGGCATTTTTCACTGGAGTCATCTTGCTTTGAGAGATCCTTGTAGGTGAAGTCAGAGTCATAATTCCTAACTATAAACATTTCAATAAATAATAATAATAATAATAATAATGAATAAATAATGAAATAATAAACAATAAACATTTCAATGTCCATCTTGGAAAGTATAAATTGTTTTAATTCTATCCAGAGAATACCTGTGGTTTTTAAACAATAGAAAAATTAATGAAATATAATCTTTCACCTATCTGAGAAATCAGTTACAAAGCGTGTATAGTTCAATAATTTTATGATGCTTAGCTCCCATATCTGATATCCTCAGAAGCAGTCATCTGGAAGAGGCTTGTACAAATCAAATGGCAGAAATTGTATGCTTTCTTGGGGCACTCATTTTCAATGTCCGGACCTCTGACTCTGAGAGTATTTCTCCTTTCCTTAAGTCTATATATATAAACAATCTACATCAGACAAGCACTATTCCTCTTCAGTGTCTCAGGTTTCCAATTTTATGAAATTAATATTTCTATTAATACTTATATTACTATTTCTATTAATATTAATATTAAAGTTTTTTAAGTTGCTCTTTCAGTTTATTACTTTGTCAAAAGCGCATTACTAACAACCTACTATGTACAGACACTTTTCTAGATGTTTTGTTCATACTAAATAGTAAGAATATGCATAATCCATGTTACACTGGGCTTGCTAACAAGAAGACATAATTAATCAAGTAATCTCCAATATACATGTGGAAATTCTATGCTGATGTATGCTATGAAGAAAAGATATATAAGCCATTCTTATTTGAGAAAGCTTCACAAAGGAAATAAAATTTAGTGTCCTAATCTGAGTCTCCCTCAAATGCTTCAGACAACTCTTGTGTTAACTCATTTCCTAAGATTGTCACCCTCTTTAAGTAGCCTGGAAAATAAGAGATCAGAGACTGAATTGAGACTGCTTGGGTTCAAAATCTGGCCTGATTGCAGTTACTTGTTAGGTGTCTTATTCCCCTCTGTTCTCAGTTTGCTAATATAAAATGCAGATGATAATTCTTACTTCATAAGGTTGTCAGGGAATTGAAAAAAATCACAGAAAACATCTCATAAAACAGTTTCTATAATTTAAGAAGCATGTGGTATAATACAGATATTTCTCATATTTTTGCACGTCTCAGTTCATTGGTCTGTGTACTTGCCTGTCAGAAGAAGAAACGTCATTTAGTTCCTCAAGTTGAAAGACATATTGACTTCTCTTGAGTCTGTAATCCAAGGGTGAAGGCACTGTGATTTCATCCACTTTTAAGTTAAGATCTTCAGAGATATCCCAGATGACTTCTCATGTAACTGGGTTTGGTGGACTCTCCTGAGATCTGAGATAGAATCGCTCCTCCATGACCCCAATCCCATCAATATGATGATGTCATTGTGTTCCCCTCATTAAACTCCTTCGGAACAGAGAAAAATTGTGGTATTTGGGATCCTTCAGTACAATAGGAATGAACATGTTCCGTACTGCCACTAAGAGACAGCAAAGATGAAGAAAATTTTGTATCTTATTTGAGTGAAAGGAAGAATTTCTATTAGGCTGTTAAGTAAGACAGTCATCTGGTTTTGTCCTGAAAAAGACAATAGAAGCTGGAGATACTGAACCAGAGATTCCTGGTTTGGTGGGCTTCTAAGATTCCTGCATGTGAAATTACTGGAAAGAATTAGAGAATTTGATTGAAATTTGGGTGATAGCTGTAGTTGGACCCTGGTGAGGTTGGAAATCAGATGAGTTTGCTGATCCCCTAGGCTTTCTGGGGGCACTATGAGGACTTTAGGTACTCAGGCACAAGATTACTTTCTAATCAATAGATGATAAATAGATCATAGATAGATAGATGACAGATAGATAGATGGATGAGAGATAGATAATAGATTCACTCCTGCCAAGGTGATATGAGTGAGAACAAAATGCAGTTAGTGTCAAGAAATTCTGAATTCATCATTGTTTTAAGAAAGGCTGTCCCCAGAAATTTATCTGAATTGCTTGCCTTGAGCCCATAAAGGAAACAGCAAGAGACTAAAATCTCTAACAGCAACATAAAGGACTGAAGCACAAAGAAAAGATGGAGTATAGGCAATTAGGCTATGCAAACACCTGAGGAATTAAAGGAACCATACCTTTAATAATGGACTCAGGGGACAATCAGAGTGACCAAGGACATCAATAACTTTGTATGATTATCTTCCTTCTGTATTTTCCCCTACTGCTCCTCCTGGCTTTACAGAATTGTCCTCAACCTTATGTTGTTAGTCCATTTCATCCATTTAACACTCACCCCAGCCTTGGTGGTTAACCATACTGGAAAAATCTTGATCCAGCACAAGTAACATAGCTCCTGGATGTATGATTTGGTCTTATTTATCTCCACCTTCTGAAGGCTTCTTTGACCCAGGGAGGCTATGGTGTGGCTCAGAGCACCAAAGGTCCTAGCTGTTAAAAGGAGTGGTGAATTAGCAAATAAGATCCCTGGGGAGACTGGCACATATAGCCAGTCATATCAGAGTCTTCTCATAAAGGATGGATATTTTTTAAGGCAGGAGAAATGTCATCACTATCCTATAGTAAGTTAATATCTGCCCAGCTCTCAAACAAACAAACAAACAACAACAACAACAACAAAAACATGTAGCCATACTGTGTCAAATGGTTGGGGAAGGAAAGCTAGGAAGAAAGGAGGTGACACAGGATGAGGATAGACTGGGAAGAGATATACCTTGAGTTAGATTTTGCATGCCTTCCTTTCCAATTCCTGGTTAATTCAATACCACATATTACCTGCCCTCAAGAAAACAATCTCAAGATTGTTCTCTTGTTTTCAAACAAGAAAACAATCACCACTCTACTTCATCTGAATTTCTCCACACTGACCTTGAGCTGGAGTCTTTATTTCCCTTAAACAGTTTATGACTTTGTTAGGGTAATTATTTGTCTTTTCTCCTTCGTCTAATTAGGTAAGAAGATAAGCTACTGATCCAAAGATCCAACATTCTTCTCCTATAACACACTGAGGTAATGGTAATGACATGGTGGCCCTTTAAATTGTACCTCAATATTCTCCTTCACTCGGGCCAAGTATCTAAGTACCTACAGAAGAAAGGTGCAAAATTAGAAGTGGAAATGATTGGGTTGGGAGAAACTCTTACAAATTACAATAGCATTTCCTCCCAGGACTGGATTGTCATCTGGAACTACCCAAGACTAGGGTATATCTGAGCCATGGGAAGATAGATTTCTAAGGAAGAGTGGACAAAGTGGACTCAGATTCACTTCAACGGTACTCACCAGGCAGATCTCATAGAACTGTAAACATCTTAGTTATCCCTCCCCTCCCTCCCTCATTCCAACCCTAAACATCTGACTCATGGTACTGAACTAGAAGTACATATTCAGAGCACAATTATATTTAACATTTCTCTGTGAATCCTTTCATGCAAGTTGGTGTGTAAATTAGTTCAAGATTTTTAGAAAGCGATTCAGAAGTATAAAAACATACATAATCTAGTGCAACTCATAGAGTTTATACTCTATATTAGAATTTATATTCTATATTTATATAAACTCTATATATATAGAGTTTATATTCTATAGAAAATAAAAGAAATTAAAATGAAAGAGATATAGATTTGAATCCCAGGTCTGACATTTACTAGCTGAGAAATTTTGAATAGATTGCAATGGGCAGAGGAGCTGCAGGAGGCCATGGACAGAGGCATGGATACTGAGGCAATAAGGACATTTCACTAATTGGTAGTGGGACAGTAATGGCTCTGGACTGGTGCGGATCTGTAGGCACCAGTGATGGCAGCCTGAGGGTCTTCAGAAATGACTGAAAGTTACCCACTTGCGGGGGGAAAGTGGGCTTTGTTACTGGGAGGTAGATAGTCCCAATGTCCAAGCAAAGCTAGTGAGATCCACGTATACACATACCAGTGGTGAGGAAATTTTTTTTTTCAAGAAACTAAATTTAGTAAAGGTGGGTAAACAAGTGCATAGCATTTAAAATGTAATCCACTCCCCAAATTGGGCCTTTCCCAAGCCTTAAGGTTTAGGGATTGGGAATGTGGATTTTGAGACTGGATTGTATGGGTTAAATCCCAGGTCCTCCATTTACTAGCTGTATGAATTTGGGCAAAGTAAGACCTTCTCTGAGCCTCAGTTTTTCATCTACAAAATGGGGATATTGCAATAATATTATTATATTAATTATATTATATTAAAAATAAGATAATAGCACTTGATAGAGAGGATCCTTAGCAGAATTAAATAGGATGACGGTGCTTGTTGCTCTGTCGGGGACCAGGCAAGGCCTGAGAGGTTCTACATCACTGAGATGCCCTAACTCCAGATATTGAATGTTGGCAGGACCAAACAGCATATAGATCCATTAAACTGCCCAAGCCACTCACACAGCCCAAGGAAGCAGCTACTTGCTGGGGGATCTTAGGGCCTGAGGGAGGCAAAAACCCAATAACCCCAAAACAAAACCATAAAAACGAGTACAAAAATAAATGGAGAAATGTGATATGATTGCCATGAATTATAAAACTCAGGTGCATATACACCAGCTTGCACAGAGAAGTCCCAATTTGTTTCTGTTGTCTAAGTGAAATTATGTTTCCCTATCATTATCAAGTTACTGTGGTCTCTTTATAACTAAAAAGACATTCTTAGTTCAGCAATGCTGAATTTAAATAACATGAGTCAGCGTATTTACAATTTTTACTCCCTACCTGCAGACATAGAGTGAGAAGTTAGATTTAGAAATCAATTACTGGAAAAGCACAGTGAAGTATATGTGGTTCTGGGTGTGGGTGTGTTGCAAGAAGATGGTGAAAGGAGAGAAATAATTTGTATTCGACAGTAATTCTAAGAATGAATCATAAAATTAAGGCTGGTAAAGAGGAGAGAAAAAGGAGAAGAATGGGGAAATGTGAGAAGAGATATAAGATCAACTCATTATAAATGCATTGAAAAGGTAGAGAGATTATTGAACTGGGATTCACGAGAGTGAAAATAGATGGTAATGGGTCAGGAACTGAATGCCTAAAATTCAGATTATTATAATTTGCGTGAATTTGTGGAAACACACATTCTATGGTATTTATAAGGAATGAAGTAGTTGAGGTAGGATGGTCAAGATCTTTAGAGAAAAATTCAGAGTACTGAGAGTCAGGTTCTTCCAATTATTTATTATGGCATAACCAACTACCCCCAAAAGTAGTGGTTTCATTCAATTTATTATTATTTCATGATTCTGTAGATCTCCTGGGATCACACATGCAGTTGTTTGGGGTCTCTCCTTCTCCCTCTTTCTCTCCTGAGGCTGCAGTCAGATTGTGGATGGAGATGCAGTTCATTCTAAGCAACTGATGCAGTTCATTCCAGCTGGTAACTAGTAGCTCAGCCAGGCTGTTAAGCACATAAACTCTACGTGCAGTCTGGGATTCTCATGGGATGGTGGCTGTGTTTTGGGAAGAGTGTCCAAAAATGCAAGTATCTACCCAAGGACACCAATGAAGAAGATGTAAGGGTTCTTATAACCCACCCTTGGATATCCTGAAATGTCACATCTATCACATCCATTTTTTCAAACTCATCACCAGCAACAGGGCACCCTAGGCCATAATAACACAGATCTCCTTTTACATACAAAAACAGTCACAAAACAAAACAAAAATAAAAACAAAATACGTTCACCTCTGCCCTAAGATTCCCAAGGTCTCATTCCTATTATGCAACTAGTTCAAAAATCCAGGATCTCAACTTCTTTAGCAGGGCATTTGTGAATAGGGCTCCTTCAGTTCAGTTCCTTGTATGCAGATCCCTGAACGCAGTTCCTTTCAATCTGAAGACCTAAGAGGTCAAGAAATAAGAAAAAATCTGCCATCTACACAGCCAGCACACTCTGGTGATGCTGAGATAGAGAGCTGCAAATTATCCTTATATGAAAATATTGGGAGAGTCACATTACAGTCACTAGTCCATTATAGTTTCTAAAAATCCAGGAGGAGGGTAATACTACTGGTTTCTTAACAAGGACCCAATCCTACTCCTACTCCCAGGGAATGATTTTCCATAGCTTTTGTTTAACCTATGGGCAATTGGCTTTATACTCTCTGTCATCTTTGCTGCTCATTAAGTAATGCCCTGTTTTTTACCTCTTGTGTATTTTTCTTCACCTGCTTCCTGCCTAGTGAAGTGGGAGATCCAAAGGCCTTTTTTTCATTTTGCATTAACAGTCCCTTTTAGTCGAAGCTGATGGTGCTTACCTCTGTAACTTTCTCATAAAAACTGTAGTTATTTATGAATCCTTTAGGGTTTATTCCTTTAGACAAAAAAAGTACCCCCAAATATTTCCCAGTTTGCCCCCTGTCTGATTTTGTCTGAAAAGTTATGGTTCTCTGGGAAAATAGCCTTAAGATTCCTAGAAGTTTATTATCTAATTGAAAAAATTAAATAGGCATACCCTTAAATATTTTTCTATTCTTAGCAAAGGATTTTATAGTCTCCTCCTAGAAATGGTATTATCCCGTGAGGACATATTTTTCCCATTTGAGAGTCTTTTGTCATTTGGAGAGGCTTGGGGAAGATTTCTGTTTCATTTGATTTTAGCCAGCCATGACTCCTTTGCATTTACTCCAATTTATGCTGGAACACTGAAAAATTTCAGTTTAGCTTACATCTATCTGTACTTGTCATCTGTAGCATAAAAATAATGTTGATATTTTCGGTAGTCAGCTTCAAGATCTCCTTGGCCAAATGCATCAATTAATTAGGCCTATTTTCTGCTTTCCAAGTTATGGAATTTTCAAACTTCTGATAACTACATGGTACCTATACCTTTTTCTCCAGCCTCAAATAACAATTTCCTCACTGTCTTTGGCCTCCATTAACAGCTTCTTTTAGGCCTTCAGTTTTTGCTTGTTGTCTATGCCAAAGCTAATGCTACATGTTTTAGGTTTTGCTATACTAGCACCCAAGTTCTGCATCATTTACCTATTGCTGCATAAAACCATTCCCAAGTTTTATTTAGCTTAAAACAGTAAATTATTACTTCATGTGGTTCTATGATAATGTTCAATTGGTTGAGTAGCTCTCTCTTTCAGTCCCTCATACATTACCAAGAGATGCCAACTGAGCCTACAGATATCTGAAGTCTCAAGGTATTTTACCGACATGACTGGTACTTGTTGCAGACTGGTGGCTGAGATCTCAACTGGAGTCGTTGCCCAGAATATTTAGACGTGGCTTTTCCATTTGCTTGGGATACTTGTAGCTCAGTATTTGGGTTCTAAGACAGACCATACCAAGATAAATCATTTCAAAAGACCCAAATGGAAGCTGCAAAGATTTTTGTGGTCTAACCTCAGAAGGCTCAGAATGTCACTTTCACTGAATTCTGTTTATCAAGGAGCCGCTACGTTTAACCCAGATCCAAGACAAGTAGAATTAGACTCCAACTGTAACGTGGGAATGGCAAGCTCACACTGTAGAAAAGCATGGGAGATGAAATATAGTACCATGGCTCTCTTTAGAGTCTATGACACAAAGTTATTAATGGGTCAACTCTGCATTCATTAAAATCATCATGAGAATTTTTTGTGCCAGAAGTGAAATCCTTCAAAGACTATAATAAGATAGACAACTAATAATATATTTTGATGATATGATATTTACAGTTATGGAATTTTAAGATGGATCACTAATACTAAGCAAGAGGCAATTATGGGGAGCATGAAAGACACCTATCTTACTTCCAAGCTAGGAAATTACTAGAAGAACCAAGTATATGGGTATTTCAAAAGACTAGGACTTTTCAGATTTGGAAGGATCCAGAATTTCTTAGGTGTCAGAATCACCTAGAGAGCTGTTAAAGAACGAGAGGTCCATTGAAGTAGGATAGAACCTGGGACTTCGTATTTCTACCAAATCCCCCAGGTGATTTTGGTACTCATCTATGTTTGAGAACCAGGCTTTTTGATGATTAATCTTCCTGGATGATTCCTAAGGATGGTAATCATTTGCTGTTAGCTTTACCATCTTTCATCTGGAACGTATCCAACAAAGATAGCTCAAATTGTTAGACCTTTAGTTATCTCTTTTAATCTGTTAATTAAGAATTATATTCTATTTTTTCCACATTATATACAATCAATATTCTATCCCATAAATCTTGGAAATCTATCTCAAAATGAGATAGAAATTACCATGTGATCTATGTTTTCAAGCAGACATATCTTCTTCAACTTATTTTACTGCCTTTCTTGACATCTACCTCCTTACTTTATCTTACAGATTCCTCCAGCACATGGAGAATGTATTTAAATCACCATTAGGATTTCATATGTATTTAAATCACCATTACAGATATTTTAGCTGTAAAAAAATGAAATGCATTCCAAAGTCAATATAGTTACCTGTTTCCTTTCCCAAGCTCTCAGTCTCATGTCACTGGTTCCCTTTAGGGAAGAGGAGTAGGATGATTTTTTCCCGAATCTGCTTGGTCTTCACCCCATAGATGATTGGATTGAGTGCAGGAGGGATGGCTACATAGAGGTTGGCAGCCAGTATATGGAAGGAGTGCGGAATTTTGTGACCAAAACGATGGGTGAGAACAGAGAACAGGGCTGGTGTGTAGAACATAAGAATGACACAAACATGAGAACCACACGTGTTGAGAGCTTTCTGACGGGCATCTTGGGATGGAAGGTTAAAGATGGCACGAAGGATGAGACTGTAGGAGATGCCAATAAGGATCAGGTCTGATGTAACAGTCAGTATAGGTACAGCAAAGCCATACCAGATGTTGATGGAGATGTCCGCACAGGCGAGTTGTGCAACACCTATGTGCTCACAGTATGTGTGCGGTATGATGGGAGTTCGGCAAAAAGAGAGTCGCTTTAATAGGAACACACATGGGAAGATGATCAAAAAGCTTCTGCCAACAATAGCCATTACAATCTTAGTAATACTCTGACGGGTGAGAATAGTGGTGTATCTTAGGGGGAAGCAAATAGCAACATAACGATCAAATGCCATAGCCAGCAGAATGGCAGAATCCATGGCAAAGCTGTAGTGGAGAAAGAACATCTGAGTAAGACAGGCAGGAAAGGTGATTTTCTGAGGACCTAGCCAGAAGATGCTGAGTGTTTTGGGTACACATGTATTAGACAGGATGATATCTGTAGCAGCCAGCATGGAGAGGAAAAAGAACATGGGCTCATGAAGGCTACGCTCCATGGAAATAAGGTAGAGAAGGACACTGTTGCCTGCAAGACCCCCAAGATAAATAATAAAGAAGAGAATCCCAATCCAGACATGGAACTCCTCCAGCCCTGGGATTCCCAGCAGGATGAAGGGGCCCAGATTGAAGCTGCTCAAGTTGAATGAGGCCACCATGGTCTTGGACTGGATACGTCTCATAGACTGAAAATAAAAATATCATGGCTTATTGTTACAGTGATCTACAAATAACCCTCTAAGCCTTCTTCAATATTATCCCCCACTTTCAGCTCTGTAAAGTGATACACTATCACTTGTCTCTTCTCTTTACTAATAAATACCTGAAAAGTTGTCATTACAATTTTCAGTCAGAATACAAATGATATCAAAATAATTTTTTTCCCAGAGACACAAATCACATAACTCCTGGCATATAATTTTAGACCTGCCCAGTTAACAGCAGCCCAGGAGGTTTTCTAGGAAAATAAGGGCCCAAAATACAGTTAGATGGAAAGACAATGACTAGATAGGGATTTGGAACAAAGCTCAATGTAAAGTCCCAGCCCTGGTGAACTGGAATAACAGACCCCCTCCTGGAGGTCAAGGGGTTAAACAAAGACATGCCCCATGTCTAACACCAAAGTAGACCATGCATTCTCTTTTCTTTTTTATCTTTAGTTAGTATTCTCCACAACAGAGCATCTGTCCTGGCTCTTATCAGTATTGCAACAAAGTTCACCAACATAAAGAGGAGACAAATATTCTCCTCTAAGAGCTAAAGTTGAGGTGATTTACTCTGCGTTCAGATATTCTCAGGTTGGAAAATTTCTAAGAAAAGACACCCACCAAGAACTCACTATGTCAGATTGGTCTCAAGGAAAGTTCAGAACCCTCCTCCCCTCACAGAAGATATCTCAGCAGGGGGAGCCCAGTCTCTGGATAAAGTTAGACCACAGCATTCTTTCCCCAGTCTAATCTATATAACGACTCACTCTTGTAAGACTTCATTGAAACAGTTGTGTCCTTCCTACAAAATTCTTCTGTTTGTGACATGATACACAAATCTTTTTCTCCAACTTCAGTAGTCTCTCATTTTTCTTTCTACTTGTTCTTGAATATTGATACTCTATAGTGCTCTATCTATGTCTGCTGCTTTCTAGGTGAACAACCTCCACCTGGGTGATATCTCCAAATGCCATGACTTTGTGATTCCTATGTTTAAGATTCTGATGTTTATAGTTTTGAAGCTATTCCTCTCTCTTTGGTTTGAAACTAGCTACCCCATGCCTGCCATCTTCAAAATCCCACAGGTGTATCCAGTTCAGCATGTTCCAAACTCCCCTACTTTTCTTTCCATTGCTCCAAATCTGTTTCTCCTATAATATCTCCCAACTCAGCAAATGATAGTATAGCACGGTTTCTCAATTTGGATACCTTGAAATTATCTCAATTCTTTCACAGGCAATCATCTCACTCACCTTCCAAACAAGCTCATGTTACAGGGGCTCATTCCCTAAGTATCTTCTTACATCCTCTTATTTCTATGCTTGCATTGACTGCTCTCTCCAACAGGCTATCATCTCCAATCAAGACCTCTGCATTCTAACTCAGATACACCAATTTGCCTTGAGTAATTAAAGGCAGATGTGATGTAAAGTTTATTCCAACTAGAAAGAAGAGAAAAATCTAAAGACTATAATTTCAGATAGGAAGAAATGGCAAGACTGGCAGTCAGCAACAGAAAATATCCTTGCTGCTCAAACCTAGGTGGTGTCCATTTCATTAAAAATAGAGTTACAGGGGCATCTGGGTGGCTCAGTGGGTTAAGGCCTCTTCTTTCGGCTCAGGTCATGATCCCAGGGTCCTGGGATCGAGCCCCGCATTGGGCTTTCTGCTGGGCAGGGAGCCTGCTTCCTCCTCTCTCTCTGCTGCCTCTCTGCCTACTTGTGATCTCTGCCTGTCAAATGAATAAATAAAATCTTTAAAAAAAAATAGAGTTACAGCAGAGGCCAATGTATAGAAAAGCCTCACCGAGGTTTCAGATCCAGAATTTTGGTTTCCTATTTACTGCCACAAAATCATGTATAGCCCACCTTGCCACATCCCATATCCCCCATCACATATTCACCCAGAGAATATCTAAAGGAGGAAAGGAGGACAAAATGGAAATTGGAGGGACAAACTACTGCAGAGAAAAAATAATAAAACAGGAAACAATAAATTCCTTGGCAAAAGCAACACATATAAAGAATAATCCAAATGGGAAATATGGAATTATGTAAACATTTATTCAAAGTATTCTTACAGATCACTAAAACAAAGCCCTTTGATCAAGTGGAACGTTGACAATGGATATGAATAACGAAGTCATATTAGAAGAAATTCTAAAGTATAATACACATGTAGGATATTCTTAGTCTCATAAGTAATTAAACTCAATAAAACATGAATGATGAGACATATTATTTATCAATTAAGAAAGACTGCAAAAGACCAATCGTATTATTGATAATATCTGTCCTGTGAAGGGTCTGAGGAAGTAAGTTGTTGCAACTATTTTAGAAGGGTTTGGTGTATAACATTCTTAAATAGTAACTTGCCAATGTGTATAAAAACATAAAAAGCACATACCTATTGCCCCAGAAGTTCCAAATATAGGAATGCTTCCAAATACACAGTTATTTAAAAAAAAAAAAAAAAAGGCACAAAGCTATTCACAACATGGACACTTGGGTAGCTCAGTGAGTTAAGCATCTGCCACTGGCTCAGGTCATGATCTGAGATCCTGGGATCAGGCCCTTTGTCGGGCTCCCTTCTCAATGGGGAGTCTGTTTCTCGCTCTGCCTCCCCACCCTACTCCTTCTGCCCCTGCTGGTATGTTCTCTCTCATGCACAAATGGACATTCTTTCTCTCTCTCAAATAAAGAAATAAAATCTCTTTAAAAAGAGATTCATAGCAGCAAGATATATAATATGAAATTAGATTGAAATAACTATGAAAAAAACAAATTGAAATGCTAACGCCAGTTTAATTCTTAATATGGGAATGATTTTAACATTTACATATGTTCATACACTGGAAGAGTATATAGCTTTGAAAAAGAATGAGGTAAAGATATGTGTATAGGAGTCAAAAGATGACAAAATACTGCTGGCTTCTCCAGCACCCATTCTGAAACTGGAATGATACAGAGAAGGTAACCTGGTAATATAATTAAAGGGTAACATAATGCAGAATATTTTCTAAAAGTAAAAACTATGTAAAGAAAATGTTTTAAGTGATAATAAAAGACGGATTATGCCATTTATGAGTTAAAATGTCTATACTGCCTAGAGCAATCTATACTTTTAATGCTATTCTGATCAAATTCCACCAGTATTCTTTAAAGAGCTGGAGAAAATAATCCAAAAATTTGTATGGAATCAGAAGAGACCCCGAATCGCTAAGGAAATGTTGAAAAACAAAAATAAAACTGGGGGCATCACGATTACCTGATTTCAAGCTTTATTGCAAAGCTGTGATCACCAAGACAGCATGGTACTGACATAAAAACAGACACATGGACCAGTGGAACAGAGTAGAAAGCCCAGATATGGACCCTCAACTCTATGTTCAAGTAATCTTCGACAAAACAGGAAAAAATATACAGTGGAAAAAAGACAGTCTCTTCAATAAATGGTGCTGGGAAAACTGGGCAGCTATATGTAGAAGAATGAAACTCGACAATTCTCTTACACCGTACACAAAGATAAACTCAAAATGGATAAAAGACCTCAATGTGAGACAGGAATCCATCAGAATCCTAGAGGAGAACATAGGCAGAAATCTCTTCGATATCAGCCACAGCAACTTTCAAGATATGTCTCCAAAGGCAAAGGAAACAAAAGCGAAGATGAACTTTTGGGACTTCATCAAAATCAAAAGCTTCTGCACAGCAAAGGAAACAGTCAAGAAAACCAAAGAGGCAACCCACAGAATGGGAGAAGATATTTGCAAATGACAGTACAGACAAAAGGTTGATATCCAGGATCTATAATGAACTCCTCAAACTCAACACACACAAAACAGACAATCATATCACAAAATGGGCAGAAGATATGGACAGACACTTCTCCAATAAAGACATACAAATGGCTATTAGACACATGAAAAAATGTTCATCATCACTAGCCGTCAGGGAGATTCAAATTAAAACCACATTGAGATACCACCTTACAGCAGTTAGAATGGCCAAAATTAGCAAGACAGGAAACAACATGTGTTGGAGGGGATGTGGAGAAAGGGGAACCCTCCTACACTGTTGGTGGGAATGCAAGTTGGTGCAGCCTCTTTGGAGAACAGTGTGGAGATTCCTCAAGAAATTAAAAATAGAGCTTCCCTATGACCCTGCCATTGCACTCCTGGGTATTTACCCCAAAGATACAGATGTCGTGAAAAGAAGGGCCATCTGTACCCCAATGTTTATAGCAGCAATGGCCATGGTCGCCAAACTGTGGAAAGAACCAAAATGCCCTTCAACGGATGAATGGATAAGGAAGATGTGGTCCATATACACTATGGAGTATTATGCCTCCATCAGAAAGGACGAATACCCAACTTTTCTAGCAACATGGACAGAACTCAAAGAGATTATGCTGAGTGAAATAAGTCAAGCAGAGAGAGTCAATTATCATATGGTTTCACTTATTTGTGGAGCATAACAAATAGCATGGAGGACATGGGGAGTTAGAGAGAAGGGGGTTGGGGTAAATTGGAAGGGGAGAGTGAATCATGAGAGACTATGGACTCTGAAAAACACTCTGAGGGGTTTGAAGTGGCGGAGGGGTGGGAGGTCGGGGTACCAGGTGGTGGGTATTATAGAGGGCACAGATTGCATGGAGCACTGGGTGTGGTGAAAAAATAATGATACTGTTATGCTGAAAATAAATAAATGAAAAAAAATACTATCTCAAAAAAAAATAATAAAATGGCATGATTAACTTGAATATATGTAATAAATGCATAAACACATAAAACAAATGAAACACATGAATAAATTACATAGTATACGGCTGGCTCAAGAATAAATATGCCAAAGAGCAGAATTTGTGGCCCTAGAATTGGCTACAATTTTTATAATACTGTATGCAATTGGATAAATGAGGATCAGTGAGAAAATACTGGATAATCCCACAAGTAGCTTGAAAATTATTCACACCAAGTAAAATAAAATTCCTCAAGAATCGAAGAGATACATGTAAATTATTAAAACCACTAACTTATATTAGAAGTGTATACACCTCGGGCGCCTGGGGTCGCTTAGAGGGTTATAAAGACTCTGCCTTTGGCTCAGGTCATGATCCTGGGATCCTGGGATCGAGCCCCACATTGCACACTCTGCTCAGCAGGGAGCCTGCTTCCTCCCCTCTCTCTCTGCCTGCCTCTCTGCCTACTTGTGATCTCTGTCTGTCAAATAAATAAATAAAATCTTTAAAAAAAAAAAGTGTATACACCTGAAATGTGTATGAGACTGAGGTTTTTAAGAAACTTATTTAGGTGAATAAATAACCAGCAAATATCAAATAAGACAGAAAGACAAAAAGGTAGATACAGACTAGAAAATGTCTCCAAGGACTCACTAAGGAGCAAACCTTCAAAAAGTAGTAGAAACTGCTTTAAGATGCAAAATATTAGTCTTAAACACATTTTCAATTGAATAAGAAATAATATAAGTATATTAAATATCCACAATTGAAAATCAATTACTTTAAAAAGAAAAGAGTAAAAAATACAATCAGTAGAATTAATTCTTTAAAGCCACAATCTGAACTACATAAACGTAATTATTAAAATGCAGATAAGGGGCCCCTGGCTGGCTCAGTGGATTAAAGCCTCTTCCTTCAGCTCAGGTCATGATCCCAGGGTCCTGGAATCAAGCCCCTCATCCAGCTCTCTGCTCAGCAGGGAGCCTGCTTCCCACTCTCTCTCTGTCTGCCTCTCTGCCTACTTGTGATTTCTGTCTATCAAATAAATAAATAAAATGTTTTTTAAAAGTTTTTAAAAATCCAGATAAAAAGACAAAAAAATTCTACTGACAAGGCAGATACATTTTTAACAATAATGGTATTTTGAAATCAATTCTCATGCTCTGACAAAATGTAATGACATTCAGGAAAATATACATTAACAAACATGATTGATGAGAATCATAAAACCTAAATAAACCAATTTATGTAAAATTAAAAGGTTGTCAGAGATCTATCTCCCTCCATATGGTCCCCAAACTAGACAATTTTATCAAGTATGCCTTAAATTAAAAAGCAGGTAATTCATGTAGGGTACAATTGATTTATGAGCATATAAGAAGCCTGAAAATATTCTAAGTTTATTTTAAAAGCTAGTAAAACTATTTTGTGAAATCTAAATATATTCATTTATTGGAACACTATTTATAAGAACTAATATGAGCCCAGATGGAATAGGAACTCATTCTGTAAGAAAGAACCATGTGTAATTACTGTAGTGAGGTAGAAAATGACAGCCTAAGTCAATGTAACAGAAGAGCTTAAGGGACTTCAGAAAGATGAGAAGACAGAATCAGTAGGACTTGCCAGTTAATAGAGGGGTGATGGAGGAGTAGTAAAGGTATGGAAACATCAGTGAACTCTTCCATCTCTATAAACTTGAAGTCAGGTTTGTCTTATTTTATTTTGTTTTCTGGGCTTCTTCTTTGTCTCCTCATTTTTTTTAAAGAATTTATTTATTTCTTAGAGTGAGTGAGAGAAAAAGAAAAGAGCACAAGAGAGCACAAGTAGGGGAAGAGCCAGAGGGAGAGGGAGAGGGAGAAGCAGACTCCCCACTAAGCAGGGAGCCAGACATGGGGCTTAATCCCAAGACCCAGATATCATGACCTGAGCCAAAAGCAGATGCTTTAACCCACTGAGCCACCTGGGCACCACCTGTCTCATGATTTTAGGGAATAATTTTTAAGATAACATGCCCATGTATTTACTATCTACTAAGGTAAGCAAATAAATTTTAACTTGAAGACACATTACCTGGTTGTGGGAGTAGTATCCACATCGGTAATCTCTTGTTGCGTACTCTCACAACAAGAATTTGCAAGGAACTCATGGTTCTCTACCTAACACCATGGTATTACCGACACCCATGTAGTTCCTCAAAGTCACTTTAAAGACTTCCAATATTTTTCAATAGTTTTCCTTCTCCACTTATAAACAGGTATTATATTAACTAAAACCAGGCACCACATGAGACGATCAAAGTGGAAGAAGCCAGAAAGCTTCTCGCATATCAAAGGGGAGATAACTTTAGTACACTGACTATATCACACACATCTCCCATGTAATCTTCAGCTCTGGGAAATACACATAATCATGTCTGATTCCTTCTCCTCCTACATTTGGTCCTCGAAGTTTCTTCAGCTTGGCCCATTTTCTTTCTTTCTACAGCTAACTCTCTCATGTTCAGCACATGGCAAGCTTTCCTGAACAATATCCAAATTAGGTAACGTTCCCAGGTACACTCCTGGCACTCCATATTATCCGATCAGAGGACTTACCACACTATTTTCATTTTACTTTACTTAGCTTTCTCACTTAAGAAGTGGTAAACTTTAAGAGGATAGATATCATGTCAGCTTATTTCACAGTTCTATCCCTGGAACGGTATCTGTCACAGAGTCTTCAATAAGTTCTTGTTGAGTAAATGCATGGCAGAGGGCCCAATGGACTTCACACTAATGAACTTGATCATCCAAATAGTGCTGTGAATACCCTATCATTCATCCACCTCTCCCTCAGTCTTATATCCTCATGGCCTACCATAATAACACAAGCTAGGCTCCTCCACCTAAATACTGGATAATTAAAGATCTGGAAAAGCATGAAATGTTGCTTCCCATATTTAAAAACTTCCAAACCGGATGAAGGCTCCCACCAAACAAACCAAAGCCATCCACTGACACTGCAAGCTACCAAAAGATGTTTTGGTAGGAAGGATGCAGCTAGATGTGGGAAACTGCAGCACTTTCCTCACCTACCTTCAAAGTCCTATATACAAAAGAAGGTCTGTGGCTTTACATATCCTTTCATGAAACTTCTTAGGTATCACTTACTACACATTCTCTTTAGTCTACTAGTATTAGTACTCTTTGATTACAGATTACTGAATAGGATTTTACATTTAGCAAACATTCTACTCCCACCCTATTTACTGGTCTCTGATTGATTGTTGAGCCTTTTTCTCTTCCATCCTAAGGCTAGGAATATGGCAATGACACTCGCAATATCTCTACCTACTCCATCTCCTCCAGTACTAAACAATGGACAGGCCTTTCAGTAATATCTTAGTTACCAAGCATTATAATCCATACCTTGACTTTATTTCTCTTTTTTGTGTTAAATGTGTCTATGTGCATATCTTTCTTCTGCCCCAGTGTAGAGAAAAGAATATCCATGTTTGGTTCATGGGTCACAAAAGGACTATTTTATAACCTATTCCAAAAACAACTGTTTGACTTCATTTTGGATTTGTGTCTTGCTATGGTATACAAGGTGGGTGGATATCTTGGTGTTTGCCCACATCATCCCAAAGGACAACAGGACACTCATTCATAAATGCATCCACAAATATAAACCCATGCTTACACATACAAGATAACCTTGTGTCTGGCCCCAGTCTGGAATGGCCAATTCTATATCTATCATGACCACTGATGTTTGTTTGTTTGTTTGTTTATACATCCATAGCATTTCCGATCTTTAGAAAAATCATAGAAACATCTTAGGAATATAAGTGGGAGGGGCTCAGAATTAAGCTCCTAATAGACACCTCTCTTTCACACCATTCTTTTTGCATGAGTGTCAGCTTTATAATCTATCTGTAGAATTCAAATCTTGTCCTTTCTTCTTTCTCGGAGCCCCTTCTTTCCCCACCTGCCTCTTTCCTCCTCACCAGCTCCTTTTCTCATCATCTCTACTCCATTACTCCCTAATAGTTCTGTATGCTCACCAAGGGCTTATACCTTGCAGATCCTGGTCCCGGAACTGCTTTGCAAAGGCAAGATGCTGATCAGAGTGTGCAGAAACACAGCAGGTGAAAAACAGACCAAAGAACAAAAGAAGCAGTTCCAGGATTAGTAAAGACATATAAAGGGACATAAAGGAAAAACATAGACCACGACCACAGTAGGCAAGACCAACATCGAGCCTGGAAGAGTGGAGTGCAAATTTATTTCCCTTGTCATCTCCAGGGATTAAAGACAGGTTAGAACAGAAGTTCATGAGCCCAGAGGACCGATAGGCCTTCAGGTTCTAACGCTTCAAGTCAGTGTGGGACATGAACAAGGATTCAACCAAATTAACAATTTCCCAGGTTAGAAACTTACACCTCAGCTCATATTAGTGGTGGATTGGAAATTTTGGAATCCATGATGTTAGAATACCTGAACCTCAGTGGGGTCTTGATCTAGCTTTATCATTAATTTGACAAAGAAAGTCTGGCAAAGTCATCTACCATGTGTCAGCCCAGTTATAGAACTCCTAAAATCACATGTGCAGCGACTGTTTCATTCTCCTCTGAATACCTGGCTGAGGGTACTTCATAGTGGAAAATCGATAAATAGCTATTTGGATTGAAAAACATCAGCTTCTAGCCTGATATAACAAAACCCTGGAGATATTTCTGCCTAGGGCTGCATCTCTCCAGGTGTGAAGAGGCCTGTCTTCTCAGATATTCACTTAAATGTTCATTCTTGCTTGGTAGTTCTGTCCGTCTTCCCTCAGTGGATAATCATCATTAACTCAGTATTTAGTCAATTTTTCAGGCTACAGGCTGCTAATCTATGTGTTTGGGACAAATGTCTAACACAAGGCACACACATATCTGAAAATCATACCAAGCCAGCCAGGATAAGTCTCATCTTTCCAACAGAACCCCACAGATGGCCTCCCATCAGATCCACAAGGACGTCTACTTTCAATGCCTAGTGGCTGACCATTTGGAATGTTCCCTATTCTGCTCATCCCTTCCTTTGTGCTCTAACAAAGTACTTTCAATGTTCTAGAAATCAGTTTTTGCATCTCTAAAAAGGAAAAATTAACTTAGAAATATTTAAGTTAAAGAAAGTTTCTGAAGAATAAGTGGAGAAACAACTATCACCTCATTGTGGAGAAAATAAGTCTTTTTCCATGACTCTCCATAATTTTCTCTCTGATTATGCAGAGTTACAAATCCAGGTAGATGCTCACCAAACAAAAAGGATTTTATTCATTCATTAAAACTAATTCATTTCATCAAAAACTAATGATGTACTGTATGGTGACTAACATAAGCAAGCAAACAAACAAACAAATCTTTTAAAAGACCTCATTCCATTCAACTCTTTTATTCAACAAACATTTATTAAATGCCTATTACAATCTATGAGCTTGTAAATGATAGGAATGCAATGGTAAACAAAGTAGGCATGAGCCTGATCTTTGATGATATATAATGGAGAAACCAACACTAAACAACCGAGTATACAACCAGTCATTTTATTAGAGTTGTGATATGTCCTACAATGAAAGGTCCATTGTGCAATGAGAATGTATAGGAGTGATACTAATGTAATATACAGGACTGAAAAATAAATATTGGAGGGAATTTTTAGTTGAACCTAAACTGGAACTGCCAGGCAAAGAATAAAGAGAAAGCACAGGTAGAAGAGACAAGGAGAAATGTGATGCATTGGAGAAGCTGAAAGTAGACAACTATGGTGGTGTATGTCTTCATTCATCAACAGTAGTATCAGTCTATCTTGTGCAGTCATTATCTCTAACTTCCCCAAAATACAGGGCTATTTTCATTAAGAGTCATTAGAGTCCTTATTTTTTCAACTGAGTATGTAAGAGAGACTGTACGGTTTAGAACACGTTGAGTTTAGGATAAACAAGACAATGGCTGCATTAACATATCTTGGAATCTAAACTGGATAGAGAAGGAAAAAAAGAAAAGTTAAGGATAATGACGTCAAGAAGGGGTTCCTAATAAAGTTTGAATGTGTATGAAACCTTCATTGAGAACACATGGTGTGTCAGATATTTTCATATAAAAGAGCATAAGAAGATGCCTAGGACTAAGTTTCTGCCTTCAAGGAGCTCATCTTGTAGGTGTGGATAGACAAATAAATAGGCAAATAGGTATGATGGTTTATAATTGTGGTTTGGATAAAGCAGCCCTACCTGTGCATCTTCTGAATTTCCCAAGGGCTTACAAATATAAAAGAAAATGTTAACACACATGCAGACCCCCCCCCACACACAGAGGATCTTACCTCCTTATACCAACTTTATTATTTACTTCTTATTACTGAGTAATTTAACATGTTCATCTTGATAAAATCTATGGCCTCTTTTTCAGTGGAGAGTGTAGGAAATGGGCATTTTTTTATCCTGAGAGTTTCTTAAGAAGAACATAGATGGTTTCTACCCAGATCCTACTTAATACACACTCTACTCACACCAAGTTGTTGTTGTTGTTGTTTTAAAGAACCAGACACTGAGTATGACACACACAAAAAGCATCGCTTCTGAAATTACTTGCTCAAAGAGTCAGGGATGTGAAAATTAAGTGAAAAAAAAATAAATGAAGATAAATAAATTAAAATTGAATGTAAAGCTCTGATTTTTACGGAAGGTCACTCTTTTCATTAGATTCTTCCATTCCTTACACTGATATAAGAGCAACGGAATTATTGAAAAAATGCAAGGTGCAAAGTGAAACAATCCTATGAATTCTAAGATGACTACTCTAGCTTTTATAGAGAGAGTGGATTGAATGGAGCAGGATTGGAACTCCTTTAAAAAGACGACTCTGAAATACTCTCAGAGGGACAGATCATAGAAAAGGACAGAGGCAAGCTCTATGGTCATGATATAAGTAAGAATTTCATGTATATATCTACTGATGTGACTTATAAGCACTTTGAAACAAAACATTTAACCCAAATATTGACTTAATTTTGCTAGAGTATGACATAGGATAAATCAAGAACAAGCCACAGGTTTCTGGCTTGGGAATGCATTTGGTGGTAGTGCCATCATTCCCCATAAAAGAACACTGAAAAAGAAGAGCACTTTTTGTGGAGGAAGTTAGTTTCTAGGTCAGTTTTGGAAAAATGAAGTGGGAGGCATTTGTAAGCCTTTCAAGTGAGTAGATATTCAGGAAGCAATTGGATAAAGAATTCTGGATCAGACAGACCTGGTTTTGGATCCTAAATCCACTAATTGTCTTTCTGTAATCTTTGTAAATTTCCATTTCATCTGTGTAATGAATTAACTAATATTATCCTATCACAATTATTTTTCCTTTTTTTTTTAAAGATTTTATTTATCCGTTTGAGAGAGATTGAGTAAGAGAAAGCATGAGAGGGGAGAAGGTCAGAGGGAGAAGCAGACTCCCAATGGAGCTGGGAGCCCTACTCAGGACTTGATTCGAGGACTCCAGGATCATGACCCCAGCCGAAAGCAGTTGCTCAACCAACTGAGCCACCCAAAATAAATTATTTTTACTTAAATTAATTAATACTTCTAAAATATGGACCAAGGGTAGTGAAAAATTTCTTGGAACATGCAACTGAAGAAAACAGAAACAAAAGATAATCAGCTCTATGTAATTTGAGAAGGATAAGGAAAAAATGAAGCAGGTACAGGACAGAGAAGAGGGGATTAATAATGTATAGACTCGGGACTGAAGCTCAAAGCAGTAAGTTTCATAGTTATACTTGAGAGCATTGATAGCTACTAAAGGAGGAACACAGGAACATTTGTCTTTAACTCAGGAACTGAAAAATACAGGGATGAGTTGTATATTGGGAAATATCTAGCCTTCAAATCTCTCAAAATTAGAAGTAGGAAAAATGGAAGCCTGAGTTTTAATGCCCTTGTGTACCCATCATCACCTTCTTCATACAAGTGTTGAGAAAACTGAACCAAGAAGAGGCTTGATTTTCTGAAAGTCTAGAAGATCTTCTCTATTTTCCTCCCTTCCCATACTTCGCTCATGGATAGAACGCTAAAATTTCAGGTTAATAGGAGTTAAAGTTTATTTTTATGTCTCCCATCTTACATAAAATTTCACCTACTAGAATTTTACCTTAATGTCTCCTTCAGTGACCCTCCCCACTCATTGTGTCTTCTTTAAAGAGAAGAGAAGGATAAATTTGTCTTGGATCTGCTTGTTCTTCACTCCGTAGACAACAGGATTTAGAACAGGGGGGTGGCCACATAGAAGTTGGCAAATAGGATGAGCACATTTCGAGGGACAATGTGCCCAAAGCGATGAGCAAGGATGGAGAAGGCAGCAGGTGTGTAAATCATGAGAATGACACAGACATGGGAACCACAGGTGCTGAGGGCCTTCTGGTGGGCACCCTGAGATGAGAGCTAAAAGGCAGCATGAAGGATAAAGGCATAGCAAACAGCAATAAAGATCACATCCAAGAAGACAGTCATGAGAGGCACAGAAAATCCATACCAGATGTTGATGGAGATGTCAACAGAGGAAAGCCGAGCAACACCTATATGCTCATAGTATGTGTATGGGATGATGCGTGTCCCGCAGAAGGGTAACCGTTTCACCAGAAAAACATCTGGCAAGATGACACAGAAGCTCCTCACGATGATGCTCACCACAATCTTGATGACCACCTGTGGAGTCAGGATGGTGGTGTACCTCAAGGGGAAGCAGATGGCCGCATAGCAATCAAATCCCATGGCCAACAGGATGGCTGAGTCCACTACAAAGCTGAAGTGGAGGAAAAACATCTGGGTGACACAGCCAGAGAAGGTAATTTCCTGGGAGCCCAGCCAGAGGTTACTGAGTAGTTTGGGCACTGGATCCCAGGATGAAGTCCGTGGTAGCCAGCATAGCAAGGAAGAAAAACATGGGCTCATGGAGGCTGTGCTCTACAGCAATGAGGTAGAGAAGGGTGCAGTTGCCCACAATAGCCAGAACATAGATGACACAAAAGGGAATCTCGATCCAGCTGTGGAATCTCTCCAGACCAGGTATTCCCACAAGGATGAAGGAACTGGGATTGTAACAGCTCAAACTATACATGACCTCCTCAGTCTGGGATCCTCTGGTCTTGGAGCCCCGAAGCCCAATCAGCTATCAGAATGGGCTGGGGCTGACCGTGGTGGGTGACAACTGTCACATTCAGGCTTCCTCTGTCCCCTGGATGTTGGCACCTATAGAACTGACTTGTTATTGACCCTTTTCTTAGAAGTGGCCCCACTTGATTTCCTTTATACCTTTATTAATACATCTTACAGGAGGGTTATTTTTGTAGGTCAGCAATTTCATGTAATTAAACCTCAGTAACTATGTCCCTTTTTTTTCTTTTTTTTAAATTTTTTATTTTTTTATAAACATATATTTTTATCCCCAAGGGTACAGGTCTGTGAATCACCAGGTTTACACACTTCACAGCACTCACCAAAGCACATACCCTCCCCAATGTCCATAATGCCACCCCCTTCTCCCAACCCCCCTCCCCCCAGAAACCCTCAGTTTGTTTTGTGAGATTAAGAGTCACTAATGGTTTGTCTCCCTCCCAATTCCATCTTGTTTCATTGAATCTTCTTCTACCCACTTAAGCCCCCATGTTGCATCACCACTTCCTCATATCAGGGAGATCATATGATAGTTGTCTTTCTCTGCTTGACTTATTTCGCTAAGCATGATTCGCTCTAGTTCCATCCATGTTGTCGCAAATGGCAAGATTTCATTTCTTTTGATGGATGCATAGTATTCCATTGTGTATATATACCACATCTTCTTGATCCAGTCATCTGTTGATGGACAGCTAGGTTCTTTCGATAGTTTGGATAATGTGAACATTGCTGCTATAAACATTCGGGTGCACATGCCCCTTTGGATCACTACGTTTGTATCTTTAGGGTAAATACCCAGTAGTGCAATTGCTGGGTCATAGGGCAGTTCTATTTTCAACATTTTGAGGAACCTCCATGCTGTTTTCCAGAGTGGCTGCACCAGCTTGCATTCCCACCAACAGTGTAGGAGGGTTCCCCTTTCTCCGCATCCTCGCCAGCATCTGTCATTTCCTGACTCGTTGATTTTAGCCATTCTGACTGGTGTGAGGTGATATCTCATTGTGGTTTTGATTTGTATTTCCCTGATGCCGAGTGATATGGAGCACTTTTTTATGTGTCTGTTGGCCATCTGGATGTCTTCTTTGCAGAAATGTCTGTTCATGTCCTCTGCCCATTTCTTGATTGGATTATTTGTTCTTTGGGTGTTGAGTTTGCTAAGTTCTTTATAGATTCTGGACACTAGTCCTTTATCTGATATGTCGTTTGCAAATATCTTCTCCCATTCTGTCAGTTGTCTTTTGATTTTGTTAACTGTTTCCTTTGCTGTGCAAAAGCTTTAGATCTTGACGAAATCCCAATAGTGCATTTTTGCCCTTGCTTCCCTTGCCTTTGGCGTTGTTCCTAGGAAGATGTTGCTGCGGCTGAGGTCGAAGAGGTTGCTGCCTGTGTTCTCCTCAAGGATTTTGATGGATTCCTTTCGCACATTGAGGTCCTTCATCCATTTTGAGTCTATTTTCGTGTGTGGTGTAAGGAAATGGTCCAATTTCATTTTTCTGCATGTGGCTGTCCAATTTTCCCAACACCATTTATTGAAAAGGCTGTCTTTTTTCCATTGGACAGTCTTTCCTGCATTGTCGAAGATTAGTTGACTGTAGAGTTGAGGGTCTATTTCTGGGCTCTCTATTCTGTTCCATTGATCTATGTGTCTGTTTTTGTGCCAGTACCATGCTGTCTTGATGATGACAGCTTTGTAATAGAGCTTGAAGTCTGGAATTCTGATGCCACCAACGTTGGCTTTCTTTTTCAATATCCCTTTGGCTATTGGAGGTCTTTTCTGGTTCCATATAAATTTTAGCATTATTTGTTCCATTTCTTTGAAAAAGATGCATGGTACTTTGATAGGAATTGCATTAAATGTGTAGATTGCTTTAGGTAGCATAGACATTTTCACAATATTTATTCTTCCAATCCAGGAGCATGGAACATTTTTCCATTTCTTTGTGTCTTCCTCAATTTCTTTCATGAGTACTTTATAGTTTTCTGAGTATAGATTCTATGCCTCTTTGGTTAGGTTTATTCCTAGGTATCTTATGGTTTTGGATGCAATTGTAAATGGGATTGACTCCTTAATTTCTCTTTCTTCTGTCTTGCTGTTGGTGTAGAGAAATGCAACTGATTTCTGTGCATTGATTTTATATCCTGACACTTTACTGAATTCCTGTACAAGTTCTAGCAGTTTTGGAGTGGAGTCTTTTGGGTTTTCCACATATAGTATCATATCATCTGCGAACAGTGATAATTTGACTTCTTCTTTGCCGATTTGGATGCCTTTAATTTCCTTTTGTTGTCTGATTGCTGAGGCTAGGACCTCTAGTACGATGTTGAATAGCAGTGGTGATAATGGACATCCCTGCCGTGTTCCTGACCTTAGCGGAAAAGCTTTCAGTTTTTTCTCCATTGAGAATGATATTTGCGGTGGGTTTTTCATAGATGGCTTTGATGATATTGAGGTATGTGCCCTCTATCCCTACACTTTGAAGAGTTTTGATCAGGAAGGGATGTTGTACTTTGTCAAATGCTTTTTCAGCATCTATTGAGAGTATCATATGGTTCTTGTTCTTTCTTTTATTGATGTGTTGTATCACATTGACTGATTTGCGGATGTTGAACCAACCTTGCAGCCCTGGAATAAATCCCACTTGGTCGTGGTGAATAATCCTTTTAATGTACTGTTGAATCCTATTGGCTAGTATTTTGGTGAGTATTTTCGCATCTGTGTTCATCAAGGATATCGGTCTATAGCTCTCTTTTTTGGTGGGATCCTTGTCTGGTTTTGGGATCAAGGTGATGCTGGCCTCATAAAATGAGTTTGGAAGTTTTCCTTCCATTTCTATTTTTTGGAACAGTTTCAGGAGAATAGGAATTAGTTCTTCTTTAAATGTTTGGTAGAATTCCCCCGGGAAGCCGTCTGGCCCTGGGCTTTTGTTTGTTTGGAGATTTTTAATGACTGTTTCAATCTCCTTACTGTTTATAGGGCATTCGTTCTTATGGGCGTGGAGGAAGAGTCATGGTTGGGGCGGGCCAGACGGCTGCTTTTGGACAGTGGGAACTAGTTACATTCCACCCAGGTTGATGTCTTGTTCACTTTGGCTAATGAAGGACTGCGGCCATGACAGGATCATCCTCTATGTGAGAGAACAT
Organism: Mustela putorius furo; assembly: GCF_011764305.1. Taxonomy (NCBI): domain Eukaryota; kingdom Metazoa; phylum Chordata; class Mammalia; order Carnivora; family Mustelidae; genus Mustela; species Mustela putorius. Next base: position 218,337 of record NW_025422126.1, read on the forward strand.
TGATATATAGAGCTTTGGCTGGGATTCTGGCTGAGATATCACAAAACCCCACATGGCTCATCCCATTCCTCCCTCCTTGTCACATACCTACAGAGTCCTGCCAAACACAATAATATAGAGCTGTTGGGACCCATCCTCAAATCCCACTTCCTTTCCATCAAAGCTTTTTGAATGACTCTGTAAATTTGTTGGAGAGGGTAAGAACCAAACCTATTCCAAACTGGCCGAAGGATGGCTCCAGGTGTCCTCTTGCGCTATACTCCCTGCTTCACTGTTACTGGTCCCTTTTGCCAAAAACACTTTAAAACAGATCATTCACTGGAGTTAAAATGGAAATGCAAAAGGCAGGCTCTATTTATTCCAAAGATGGGGTCCAAGTACTGGCACACCAGATATGAAAATGTTCAGGCAGTACTATTTTATTATTTTTAATTTTATCTCTAGGATGTGAGACTCTGCTCTGCTTGACTTGCCCCAGGCCAATCGCCCTGGCTGGTATCTGTTATGGAGGCATTGTGATACTCACTGGTGGGTAGAGGTCTGTCCCCTACTAAGTTAGGGAACAGAAATCCTCCAAGATTTAGGGAATCATCCCTGAGACCATAAGTCATCCTCTGAGCTCACTGCCCTTTGCCTGAGTCAGGAGAATGCTGCTTACCTGTCCCCACGCCCTTGCTGGTTGATGCCATCTCTCATTTTCACATATGGGGAAGCATCCCTAATTTGAAATATATTTCACACCCTGTGCAACAAATCTCCTGTATCACCCACAGTTCTGGCATCTGTTCTTTCTTTTCCCTTCCCTTTTCATTACCTTTACTACCACTCTATTGAAATCCTTCAGTTTATTATATCAAAACTATTGTTGGAAACAATATTTGCTATATAAAAGTCCATTACTCACAGCCCATTCCATGTAATAATTGTAATATTTCCTGCCTGTCTCCCTCCCACACTGTCCCTCTTACTGACGTACACAAACTTCTTCTCCTTACATACAATAAGTTTTCAATTTTCCTGAACCTGGGCCTATCCCAAATAATCTACATTAAGAAAGGGACATAGGAAAAACAAAACCCATCTATATGTTGCCTACAAGAAACTCATTTTAAGCCCGAAGACACCTCCAGATTTAAAGTGAGGGGGTGGAAAAAATTTACCATGCTAATGGACATCAGAAGAAAGCAGGAGCGGCAATCCTTATATCAGATCAATTAAATTTTAAGCCAAAGACTATAATAAGAGATGAGGAAGGACACTATATCATACTCAAAGGGTCTGTCCAACAAGAAAATCTAACAATTTTAAATATCTATGCCCCTACCATGGGAGCAGCCAACTATATAAACCAATTAATAACAAAATCAAAGAAACACATCAACAATAATACAATAATATTATGGGACCTTAACACTCCCCTCACTGAAATGGAGAGATCATCCAAGCAAAAGATCAGCAGGGAAATAAAGGACTTAAATGACACACTGGACCAGATGGACATCACAGATATATTCAGAACATTTCATCCCAAAGCAACAGAATACACATTCTTCTCTAGTGCACGTGGAACATTCTCCAGAATAGATCACATCCTTGGTCCTAAATCAGGACTCAACTGGTATCAAAAGATTGGGATCATTCCCTGTATATTTTCAGACCACAATGCTCTGAAGCTAGAACTCAACCACAAAGGAAAATTTGGAAAGAACCCAAATACATGGAGACTAAACAGCATCCTTCTAAAGAATGAATGGGTCAACCGGGAAATTAAAGAAGAATTGAAAAAAAAATCACGGAAACAAATGATAATGAAAATACAATGATTCAAAATCTGTGGGACACAACAAAGGCAGTCCTGAGAGGAAAATATATAGCGGTACAAGCCCTTCTCAAGAAACAAGAAAGGTCTCAGGTACACAACCTAACCCTACACCTAAAGGAGCTGGAGAAAGAACAAGAAAGAAACCCTAAGCCCAGCAGGAGAAGAGAAATCATAAAGATCAGAGCAGAAATCAATGAAATAGAAACCAAAAAAAACAATAGAAGAAATCAATGAAACTAGGAGCTGGTTCTTTGAAAGAATTAATAAAATTGATAAACCCCTGGCCCAATTTATCAAAAAGAAAAGAGAAAGGACCCAAATAAATGAAATCATGAATGAAAGAGGAGAGATCACAACTAACACCAAAGAAATACAAACTATTATAAGAACAAACTATGAGCAACTCTACGCCAACAAACTTGACAATCTGGAAGAAATGGATGCATTCCTAGAAACATATAAACTACCACAACTGAACCAGGAAGAAATAGAAAGCCTGAACAGACCCATAAACAGTAAGGAGATTGAAACAGTCATTAAAAATCTCCAAACAGGGGCGCCTGGGTGGCTCAGTGGGTTAAGCCGCTGCCTTCGGCTCAGGTCATGATCTCAGGGTCCTGGGATCGAGTCCCGCATCGGGCTCTCTGCTCAGCAGGGAGCCTGCTTCCCTCTCTCTCTCTCTCTCTCTGCCTGCCTCTCCATCTACTTGTGATTTCTCTCTGTCAAATAAATAAATAAAATCTTTAAAAAAAAAAAAAAATCTCCAAACAAACAAAAGCCCAGGGCCAGACGGCTTCCCGGGGGAATTCTACCAAACATTTAAAGAAGAACTAATTCCTATTCTCCTGAAACTGTTCCAAAAAATAGAAATGGAAGGAAAACTTCCAAACTCATTTTATGAGGCCAGCATCACCTTGATCCCCAAACCAGACAAGGATCCCACCAAAAAAGAGAGCTATAGACCAATATCCTTGATGAACACAGATGCGAAAATTCTCACCAAAATACTAGCCAATAGGATTCAACAGTACATTAAAAGGATTATTCACCACGCCCAAGTGGGATTTATTCCAGGGCTGCAAGGTTGGTTCAACATCTGCAAATCAATCAGTGTGATACAACATATCAATAAAAGAAAGAACAAGAACCATATACTCTCAATAGATGAAAGCATTTGACAAAGTACAGCATCCCTTCCTGATCAAAACTCTTCAAAGTGTAGGGATAGAGGGCACATACCTCAATATCATCAAAGCCATCTATGAAAAACCCACCGCAAATATCATTCTCAATGGAGAAAAACTGAAAGCTTTTCCGCTAAGGTCAGGAACACGGCAGGGATGTCCATTATCACCACTGCTATTCAACATCGTACTAGAGGTCCTAGCCTCAGCAATCAGACAACAAAAGGAAATTAAAGGCATCCAAATCGGCAAAGAAGAAGTCAAATTATCACTGTTCGCAGATGATATGATACTATATGTGGAAAACCCAAAAGACTCCACTCCAAAACTGCTAGAACTTGTACAGGAATTCAGTAAAGTGTCAGGATATAAAATCAATGCACAGAAATCAGTTGCATTTCTCTACACCAACAGCAAGACAGAAGAAAGAGAAATTAAGGAGTCAATCCCATTTACAATTGCATCCAAAACCATAAGATACCTAGGAATAAACCTAACCAAAGAGGCATAGAATCTATACTCAGAAAACTATAAAGTACTCATGAAAGAAATTGAGGAAGACACAAAGAAATGGAAAAATGTTCCATGCTCCTGGATTGGAAGAATAAATATTGTGAAAATGTCTATGCTACCTAAAGCAATCTACACATTTAATGCAATTCCTATCAAAGTACCATCCATCTTTTTCAAAGAAATGGAACAAATAATGCTAAAATTTATATGGAACCAGAAAAGACCTCCAATAGCCAAAGGGATATTGAAAAAGAAAGCCAACGTTGGTGGCATCAGAATTCCAGACTTCAAGCTCTATTACAAAGCTGTCATCATCAAGACAGCATGGTACTGGCACAAAAACAGACACATAGATCAATGGAACAGAATAGAGAGCCCAGAAATAGACCCTCAACTCTACAGTCAACTAATCTTCGACAATGCAGGAAAGACTGTCCAATGGAAAAAAGACAGCCTTTTCAATAAATGGTGTTGGGAAAATTGGACAGCCACATGCAGAAAAATGAAATTGGACCATTTCCTTACACCACACACGAAAATAGACTCAAAATGGATGAAGGACCTCAATGTGCGAAAGGAATCCATCAAAATCCTTGAGGAGAACACAGGCAGCAACCTCTTCGACCTCAGCCGCAGCAACATCTTCCTAGGAACAACGCCAAAGGCAAGGGAAGCAAGGGCAAAAATGCACTATTGGGATTTCGTCAAGATCTAAAGCTTTTGCACAGCAAAGGAAACAGTTAACAAAATCAAAAGACAACTGACAGAATGGGAGAAGATATTTGCAAACGACATATCAGATAAAGGACTAGTGTCCAGAATCTATAAAGAACTTAGCAAACTCAACACCCAAAGAACAAATAATCCAATCAAGAAATGGGCAGAGGACATGAACAGACATTTCTGCAAAGAAGACATCCAGATGGCCAACAGACACATAAAAAAGTGCTCCATATCACTCGGCATCAGGGAAATACAAATCAAAACCACAATGAGATATCACCTCACACCAGTCAGAATGGCTAAAATCAACGAGTCAGGAAATGACAGATGCTGGCGAGGATGCGGAGAAAGGGGAACCCTCCTACACTGTTGGTGGGAATGCAAGCTGGTGCAGCCACTCTGGAAAACAGCATGGAGGTTCCTCAAATGTTGAAAATAGAACTGCCCTATGACCCAGCAATTGCACTATTGGGTATTTACCCTAAAGATACAAATGTAGTGATCCAAAGGGACACATGCACCCGAATGTTTATAGCAGCAATGTCCACAATAGCCAAACTATGGAAAGAACCTAGATGTCCATCAACAGATGAATGGATCAAGAAGATGTGGTATATATACACAATGGAATACTATGCAGCCATCAAAAGAAATGAAATCTTGCCATTTGCAACAACATGGATGGAACTAGAGCGTATCATGCTTAGCGAAATAAGTCAAGCAGAGAAAGACAACTATCATATGATCTCCCTGATATGAGGAAGTGGTGATGCAACATGGGGGCTTAAGTGGGTAGAAGAATCAATGAAACAAGATGGAATTGGGAGGGAGACAAACCATAAGTGACTCTTAATCTCACAAAACAAACTGAGGGTTTCTGGGGGGAGGGGGGTTGGGAGAAGGGGGTGGGATTATGGACTTTGGGGAGGGTATGTGATTTGGTGAGTGCTGTGAAGTGTGTAAACCTGGTGATTCACAGACCTGTACCCCTGGGGATAAAAATATATGTTTATAAAAAATAAAAAATTAAAAAAAAATGTTCATCATCACTAGCCATCAAGGAGATTCAAATTAAAACTACATTGAGATATCACCTTATACCAGTTAGAATGGCCAAAATTAGCAAGACAGGAAACAACATGTGTTGGAGAGGATGTAGAGAAAGGGGAACCCTCCTACACTGTTGGTGGGAATGCAAGTTGGTGCAGCCTCTTTGGAGAGCAGTGTGGAGATTCCTCAAGAAATTAAAAATAGAACTTCCCTATGACCTTGCCATTGCCCTCCTGGGTATTTACCCCAAAGATACAGATGTCGTGAAAAGAAGGGCCATCTGTATCCCAATGTTTATAGCAGCAATGGCCATGGTCGCCAAACTGTGGAAAGAACCAAGATGCCCTTCAAGGAACGAATGGATAAGGAAGATGTGGTCCATATACACTATGGAGTATTATGCCTCCATCAGAAAGGACGAATACCCAACCTTTGTAGCAACATGGATGGGACTGGAAGAGATTATGTTGAGTGAAATAAGTCAAGCAGAGAGTGTCAATTATCATATGGTTTCACTTATTTGTGGAACATAACAAAAAGCATGGAGAACATGGGGAGTTAGAGAGAAGGAGGTTGGGGTAAATTGGAAGGGGAGGTGAATTATGAGAGACTATGGACTCTGAAAAACAATCAGAGGGGTTTGAAGTGGCGGGGGGGTGGGAGGTCGGGGTACCAGGTGGTGGGTATTATAGAGGGCACGGATTGCATGGAGCACTGGGTGTGGTGAAAAAATGATACTGTTATGCTGAAAATAAATAAATGAAAAAAAATAAATAAAAGAACATTATAAGGGAGAAAAAAAAAAAAAAAAAAAGAACGAATGCCCTAAGTTCCATCTACAGGTCTGACGCAGGCTAACAGCCTGTGGACACTGACTTATTAGAATGATGGAAACAACAGAGTCTTCATGAGATTTTCCCTAAAAGGATGGCCACCTCATCTTCTGTGGTATAAAAAGTAGGTAGACTGAGAAAGCCCCAAATGTCAAATTTTAGGCTAGATAGCAGCTCAGTCTCCTGAAGCACAGACTCCCTGCCTCTGACAAGAGCACATTTGATCAGTGTCTCAGGGAATACATTTAAAGGGGAAGAAATAAAGTACTGGTCACTAAAACTACAAAGGAGGTCAACAGAAAACATACACACCAAGGTTTGCTGCTTCAGTCTGAATCTAATCTGACTTCACTTCTTTTACCCAAAGAGCTCCTCTTTCCTTCTGGATTCCCCACCGTATTCCTGGTCACATTAGTTGGTCTGCTCATGAAGTCAGTAATTTTCTGTAAGGAGCTGTTTTCTTATGGAATCACTGGTGTCAGCAGAACTCCTTTCTCCCAGAGTCATGTCCTCTAGCACAGAGACCCTACTTGGACACTGAGCAGACCCAAGGCTACACTGTTTCATAAAAATCAAAGAACCAGTGTAGCATTTTTCTCTTCCCTAAATGGCTGTAGTTTTCAGCTCACCAAATTGTCTTCTATCTCTTGCTTTACAGGAGTAGTGGAAAATATCTGTTTAGAAGGAAACAAGTAAAATTTTATTGGGACATGTTCCATAGAAGTGAGATGAAAGTTTTTATGCATTACCTTATATTCCCAGAAAATATAACTCATGTTATATGTGGGTAATATCATTTTTTTTTTCCATCCCCAGAGAAGGGATGAGGTCAATCATATTACCTCTTTTCCTTTGAGATGGAACATAGCTTGGTGGTTTCAGTAAGCTGTGGATATTGGATCCCTAGGAGAGTCAGTCTAGACAATTTAGACCCAGTCGGTTGAGACAGAATTCTCAGAGGCCTGAGAATGTTCCTGTACATGTGATATTGCTCAGTTAATTAAGCATCTGACTCTGGATTTGGGCTCAGGTCATGATCTCAGGGTCGTGAGATTGAGTCGCACATGACCTTGGGATTCTTTTCCTCTCTCACTGCCCTTCTCCCCCATCCAAAAAAAAAAAAAAAAATCTTAGCTGTTCTTTGCACTTTGCATTCTCAAAAATTTATAAGCAGTTTCTAGATTTATAACCACACACACTTAGAGTTTTTATTTTGATTGCATTGAATCGGTCTATCAATATGGAAATACCTGATACCTTTATAATATTTTATCATTATATTATAAATATGATATACTATGTTATTCATGTAGTCTTAATTTCCCTATTAATAGGTTTAAAAACTAACTCAAAAAGATATATGTATACCCATATTTATTGCAGGAATATTCAAAGCAGCCAATATATGGAACGTGTGTATGTTTATGTGTGTGTAATATTATTCAGTCCTGAAAAATAATGTAATCTTGCCATTTGTGACAACACAGATGGACCTCGAGGGAATGATGAAATATGTCGGAAATATGTCAGAAAGTGTAAAATATGTCAGAGTAAGACAAATATTATATGACCTAACTTATAAATACACAGAACAGACTTGTGGTTGCCAGAGGCAAGGAGGGAGGGGTGGACAAAATGGGCAAAGTGGTCAAAAAATACAACTTCCAGTTACGTAATAAATGTGTCTTGGAGAAGTAAGGTACAGCAAGGTGACTATAATTATCATTACTAACTAGACTTATTGTGGTGAACGTTTGCAGTGTATACAAATATTGAATCATTGTGTTGTACACTCGAAACTGATACAATGTTATATGTCAATTATAACTCAATTAAATATACATGTACTCTTTTCTTGTGGGATGCAGAATATTTGCTCTTTATAACACACAGTATATCCAGTCAGCCATGCCCCAAACATCAAGCCAACACTGGGCCTTCTCAACTTACACAAGGTTGACTATGTGGTCCCAGGCCAGTCTGATATTTTTTATTTGCCTCTTCCTTGTTGCTTATTCTTCGTCCCATGAAAGCTTTTTGCCTTCAGCCCAATTTTGTGGTTGTCTGAAAGGAGACTATCCACTTCATGAAGTATTTAAAAAGCTTGAGTGTATCACACATAATCACTAAATTGTTTTCTTTGTTTAAAAAAATTTTTTAAAGATTTTTACTTATTTATTTGAGAGAGAGACACACACACATATATAGGCACACATACACACACACACGCACACACTAGCATGAGCAGGGGGAGGGGCAAAGGGAGAAGCAAACTCCCTCATGAGCAGGAAGCTTATAGCCAGGCTCAGCTGGTGGGGTCAACCCCAGAACTCTGAGATCATGACCTGAGCCAAAAGCAGACACTTAACTGACTGAGCCACCCAGGCACCCCACTAAATTGTCTTCTTTTTTTATTTTTTTAAGATTTTATTTATTTATTTGACAGAGAGAGAGAGAGATCACAAGTAGTCAGAGAGGCAGGCAGAGAGAGAGAGAAGGAAGCTGGCTCCCTGCTGAGCAGAGAGCCCTATGTGGGATTCTATCCCAGGACCCTGGGATCATGACCTGAGCCGAAGGCAAAGGCTTAACCCACTGAGCCACCCAGGCACCCCCTAAATTGTCTTCTTTAATCATTTTTTCAATCAGGATTTTCTGAAAGGTAACCAGAAATAATCAACTTTAGAAAATGATAAATTGCATAAGGAGTATAATCACTAATGTCATAATAACTTCATGTGGTAACAAAAGGTAACTACACTTATGGTGAGCATTTTGTAATGTATGTAATTGTTGGATCACGGTGTTATACACCTGAAACCAATATAATATTATACACCAACTATCCTCTAAATCAAATTTTTTAATACTCCAATTCAAAATTTTTTAATGGAAATATGTAGCAAAGGTTCTGATAATCTTTGCTTCTTTGTTGGGTTGATCTCCCACCCTCTGTCCCCCAAGTCAAACACAATCTCCCCCCACCTTTTTTTTTAAAGATTTATTTTATTTATTTATTTGACAGAGATCACAAGTCGGCGAGAGGCAGGCAGAGAGAAAGAAGCAGGCTCCCTGCAGAGCAGAGAGCCGGATGCGGGGCTCAATCCCAGGACCCCGGGACCACGACCTGAGCGGAAGGCAGTGGCTTAATCCACTGAGCCACCCAGACGCCCCATCCAATTCAAATTTTTTAAATGATAAATTAAACTTCAAAAATGTTAAAGTTCTTCTCAACCATAGACACCTTTAAAACATGCATATGTAAGCCAAAGAGAAGAAAATAGTCCAATATTCATCAAACATCTATTTGACAAAGGTCTTATATCCAGAATCTATTTAGAACTCTGCAAATCAATAGTAAAAAATAAAAAATAAAATAAAAAATCTAATTTCAAGAGGACAAATGATTTGAATAGACATGTCATTATAATTTTAAAATTGAGGAAGATTTGAACAGATCTGAGGTAAAGTTATGAATGGCCTAATTTGCACAAGAAAAAGTGCTTGCCCTTATGAGTTCAGGAATATGCACATGAAAATCATAATGAAGTAGAACTAAAAGTCACTACTTGCTTACAATTACTGTGACTTACAGTTTCACACATTGGCAAGGATACCCAGCAATCTGAAACCTCATATGTTTTTGGTGGGTGTTTATGTTGCTGCGACAACTTTGTAAGAAAATCTAACACTTGTCCTAAAGTGAAATACATATCTACACAGCAACAAAGAAATGCAACTTTCACGTGTATTCTCACGAAGATTTAAGCACATGTCCACCACAAGAGGACTTGTATAAAAATGTTCATAATATCTAAAAATTGAAAGCACTTCAAATGTGTCTCAATAGGAGAATGGATAGATGGTATCTATTCATACAATGTTATGAATGTTAATCAGCAGTAGAAGAGAACAAACCACTGATACTGAAAAGGATAGGAATAAAGAACAAAAATGTTAAGTTAGGTGAAAGAAAGTTTATACAATGAAGTTTATACCATATGATTCCATTCATAAGAAAATCCAAACTGAAAAATTGAGATTCAACTTCAAGCAGTTGAGGAATTCATTCTATCAAGATAAACCTCCCATAGATAACTTAAACTCATATGGGGGGCGGGTAGGGAGGGGAGAATGGAAAAGAATCTGAAATCACTGTAAAATTATAAAAGAGAGTCAGAAACCAGAAGTGAATATGCCCTCAGTAAAAAGGAAATAACTGTGGGTGAGTTTCCTGTTTTTGTGTCTTTTCAACTGAGAGATACAAGGTAACGCAATTAATATTTATAGGAAAGCTCAATTTGTTGACTAGAAAAGTAATTTATAAAAGAAAATGCAAGCGTACCAAATATGCTGGAAAGTGAAGAGAAATACCCACAAAAGAAACAGTTGAAAATTATGTATAAATGCTGCCCACATATCTGAACTACACATTTGAGGAAGAATCCATACAATCTAAGTAAACTTAAAGAGCTGAAGAGGGATTTTAGCTACCACATACTGAAGAAAAGAAGATGGAATTTGAGATCAGCCAAGCAAGCTGCCTGAAAAAAATAAATTTAATCCAGAAAACTACAACAGAATCCAGATTTTTTTTTTTTTTTTTTTTACAACATACCATTCACAAATTCTGGAGTATAGTATGCAATCTAAAATTATTAGCCATATAAGAAAAATAGAAAAAATATGATCCAGACAACAACAACAACAAAAAAAGACAATGGAGAGTGATTCCAAGATGAGTCAGAAATTAGTGGACACAGTTCTTTTCATTTTTTTTAAAATTTTATTATTTATTTAAAAGAGAGAGAGGGAAAATGAGCATGAGTTGCTGGGGAGGGGCAGAGGAAGAAGCAAGTTCCCAGATAATCAGGGAGCCAGATGTTGGGCTCTATCCCAGGACCCTGAGCAGAAGGCAGATGCTTACCTGACTGAGCCATCCAGGCACCCCAGTGGCCAGATTTTAAAGCAGCGGCTTTAACAATACTCAAAGACACAGGATAAATTTGTTTCTAATGAATAAGTAGGAAAGATCAGAAGAAAAATAAAAATTATTTTAAAATAATGAAAAGAATAACTGAAACTTTAAAACCACTAAATGGGCTAAGGGAATGATAAAAGATGAGGGAAGAAAGAGTGGGGAACTTGAAGATAGATTAATTACAATTATCCAATCTGAGAAAAGAAAAAAAAATGGATACCCACCTGCAAAAGATGGCAACGGAACCCCTGTCTTACACTATATGCAAAAATCAACTCAAAATGGAATAAACACTCATTTATATACTTTGAAATTGTGAAGCTCTTAGAAGAAAACATAGTGAAAAATCTCTCCGTCTTTGATCTGGTCCTGATTTTTTTGGGATATGACACCAAAAGCACAGGAAACAAAAGTGAAAAATTACAAGAGGGATGGGAATGGGAAAAAACAGTTACAAATCACGTCTCTAATAAGACATTAATACCCAAAGTAGTATAAGAGATTCAAACAATCTGAGAAACAAAAAGAAAAAAAAAAGATCATTTTTTAAAATAAAATAACATTCCCATAGGTAACTTCAAATCATGTGCATGTGTGGGGGAGTTAATAGTTGCCAGCAGCTGAGGGCTGAGAGAAATGAGGAGATGTTGGCCTAAGGGTCTAAACGTATAGTTATGCAGTGCAGATAAGTTATGGGGAACTAATCTAGGGCATGGTGACTATAGTTAATAATACTATATTGCAGGGATGCCGGGGTGCCATGGTTGGTTAGGCATCCAACTTTGGTTTTCAGCTCAGGTCATGATACTGAAGTCCTGGAGTCAAGGTCCCAGAGACACCTGCCCATTGTCAGGCTTGGGCGAAGTCTTGGGTGGTGACAGTTTTCTCCTTGCTGTAACTCAGTCAGGATCCTCTGAACTCTCTTCTAAGCTGGGCCCTAACTTTCAGGCTTCTGCTGTCCTTCTCTGTGTTGTCTGGAATGTTGCTGAGTTTTCTGGAAATTCCCACCTCTGGTCTGAACACCCTTCAACATCTTATCACCCTGGCCTGCCTTCAACAAAAATTCTGTTGGTCATTTCAGCAATATGTACCCTTTTAGTGATTTTTTTAGTACCGTTAGTAATTTTCCATCTACTAACATATGATCCTGCTCCTTAGCTATAAATCCTCACTTTCCCTTATTGCATTCAGAGTTGGGCTATCTCTCTCCCCCACTACAGCACCCCATTGTAGTAGCCCCTTTGGAATAAAGTCCTCCTTACCTTCCATCTTTAACAAGTGTCCTGAATAGTTCACTTTCTTTAAATGATGGTGGCTTCAGACACCAAATCAGAAATTATTAACTGTTTTTCCTTCATTTTGCTGCCACAGATTACAATAACCAGTGCATGGCTTTATAAAATACCTAAAAAATGCAATTCTCTTTTATCTTCCTATTGAGTTCTAACATTGGCAAAGAGGATCTAGGAAGGCCCATCTACTGAACTTCTAGTTCAGGAGTGATATCTGAAAGCAGAAACATGCAGGCAAAGTGGTAAGGCCCTCCCACCACCCTGGGGACTACAGGAAGGCCTGGTCCCTGGATGAGTCACAGGGGTGGCCCTCAGGATTGGGACACAGGTAGGGACTGGAAAGCAGATGGCACAGAGGGGGCAGACTGATGGGAGCTGAGTCCAAGCCTCCCCCATGCTTTGCTGCTCATGCTGGGGAGCAATGGCTGCTGCTGGTGTTCTGCTGGGCCAGCAGCTGCTGTCAGGGCCGCTAATGCCCTCGCAAGGACAGGGCTTGCACTCAGGCAGCCACACAGTGCCTCTCATGATTCCAAACTGAAGCAACATCGCCTGCCTCCAGAGAGGATCTAATTAAGGCTCCTACAACTTTTAGGGCGGCTGGGTGAATGGATTCCAAAGGACTCTACACTCTTTCTTTTTGTTCTGAAGTATCAGCATCTGCCTCCCACACAGAGTGCCTGTCAGGGCCTGGGGCCTGTGTTCAGTCATTCAGCTCCTGGACACCCATGGGCTGTCCCCACATGGCAGAGGACACTGGGCAGTGGCTGGGAGACAGTTCACCTAGCTGTCTTCAAAACCCCTCTGGGCTGAAGAGACCCCTGGTGTTCATGACTTTGTGCAATCCCTTCCCCTAGAGAGAGGGCAGAATGTGTGAATTCCTTGTGGTCAGCGGAATGTGGCAAAGGTGATGGTCCATCACTACAGTGGGTAGGTGACATTATCTAAGGTTGTCTCCCTAGAGGTGCTGTCTTTCTCCTGCTGGCCTTGAAGAAGTAACAGCCACATTATGAGTTTCCTATGGAAGTTTGGACCCTCTGTACAAGCTGAGGATCTCAGTCTTGCAAGTGCAAGGAACTGAATGCTCCAAAATCCCAAGTTAGTTTAGATCTAGGCCATTCCCTGCTCTCGCCTGTTATCTCAGGAAGCACCTTGTACACATCCCAGGGAGATGCTAAAGGAGAGAACCCAGAAAACTGTGCCCAGACTGCTGATCCACAGAAACTGTGATAGAGTAACTGTGCATTCTTTTAAACCTAAAAGTTAAGCCCCTCAGTGAATTTGTGTTAGTTTGTTGCAAACCAGGAGAATATGAATACATTTTTACCTAATATGTTAAGTTGAAGGGGCTTACTATGATTATAGGAGATGAGGAGAATGGAGTTATTTTTACAATACTCTATTATTTACTTTAAAATTCGATAGAAGGAAATTTGAAAGACTGTTTTGTTACTCAAATTATTCTATTTCTTGAAATAGAGCAAAGTTAATGATGTTAGAATGAATGAATGTGCTTTCTTAAAATCATTTATATCAAGTCAGAAAAGAAACCAATAAAAGTACAAATTGGCATGACTCTGAGGCACTGCTTATGTACTAGAAAACAGCAGGTTATCGCAAATATCCTAGTATTTAAATCCCACAACATCCCCATCTGGTAAGTTTTAATATTTTTATTTATTTTATACAGGAGAAATTGAATCCCACAGAACTTATTTAATTTGATAAGGGCCGCAAAGGAGCTATATCATCATTATACAAAATTTGATCTGTTTTCAGAGTCCCGCCTTAGGACCTCCAATGCCAATGTTCACCATCTACACAGAGGGCAGGGATACTTTCTTCATGTCATCTGCAGAAGAAGAAGCTTACCATGAAGAAGCTCACCATAATATTGTCTATGGTCATGACCTACTTCTGTCTCATTTAGGCTAGATGCAATGAGCATATCAAATTGCATTTCATGGCACCTCCAGTTTTCCCTAAGATTCACCAAGCTTCCCCTACAGGTAACATTTTCAGGCTCTCCCTTCTTCCCCACACCTTGGGAGTCAGACTGCTGCCTTCTCTGTGGTGTGTTGCACAGGAGAGCCACAGGTGCTGGAGTAACACACAACTGATACTAAGTCTGCCTCTCCTACTCATTAGCCGTTGGAACATAGGAGAAAATTTTAATGGCTTATAAACTCCTTTTTTTTCAGTTTATAAATTATTTTAATCTCCTGATGTAAATTTCTCCCTCTTAGGATATTTGTTAGGATTAACCAGGATAATGTTAATATATGTATATGCATTTATACAAATAATTCTATGTATATATACCCATATGTATATATGCACACACACATAGATAGACATGTACAGATATATACATTGCTCCCATGCCAGACATACTCATTTTCATCCAGCATGGCCAAGATTCTCATCTTTCTGTCATGTCCTGCAAATCTTGATTCAAATTTTGTATAGTGGCCTAGCCTGTCCTAATTTATAAAACATGCTTCTCAAAGAACAATCTGTGTTTTCACTCTCTTAGGTAGTTCTATCATTCATTCATATTCTCTAATGAGGTGGAGAAGATGGAGAAGGAGAAGGGGGAGAAGGAGAATGAGTAGAATAGGGAGAAGGAGTAGGGGGAGAGGGAGCAGGGGGAGAGGGACAAGGGGAAAGGGGGAGACAAGAGAGAAGGAGAAGAGGGAGAGGGGAAGGAGGGGGGAAAGGAGAAGTGAGAGAAGGCAGAGAAGCAGGCGAAAGGTGCAGAGGGAGGTAAATGCAGTGGCATATTCATGGTTTGCTCCACGAGGAAAAAGACTGAGCACCAGAAGGCTGTCCTCATGAGCACAGAAGAGTCTAGTCCTGACCCTCTCTATAGGACACATCATGAAAACTCATACTGTCTGCATGGGATTTGGGGACCTGAGAAATGAGACTTCAATAGAGTCAATTATCATTTATTAAAGCAAGACCAAACACAAACCAAAAAAAAAAAAAAAAAAAAAAAAATCCTCATCAATACAGCTTATATTTTTCCAGCAATAACAGATATTTATTCTTACATATAAGACTCTTAGGTAAGGGCTTCATGCACCTCTCATAAAATTTGATTTCTCAATGTGACCCTACAAAATGGGTACAATCTTTTTTTTTTTTTTAAATAGGTACAATCTTTAACATCAGTTTTTGTTTTTGTTTTTGTTTTTTAAGGAAAATGAGACCAAGAGGTGCTAAGTGACTTGTTCAAAATTACACAGCTTATAAGTAAAGAGACAAGATTTGATCTTAGAAACTCTGAATACCAAAAATCTACTCTTACTATATATTTTACTTATGCACTTCTGCTTTAACTCTGTGATACATAAAGGGGTGTTATTGGTAAAGCAACACACTCTGAAGGATTCATTACCTAGTGACAGATTCCTATGCACTCTTCTATGTCCCATGCACTTGGATAGAATTTATAATTTTTCCTTTGTTAATTCCCTTAAACAGAGGGAATGTGGAAAGGAGATGTCCGAGGAGGTACAGCAATACTGCTCTTTCTATAAAAGGGATTAGATATGTTCCCTTTGCAAGTAAGAATTCTCTCCTAATACTAAGCAAAAACTAATAAGGAAAAAGAAAGCATTCTCCCCTAATGAAGACAAAATATTAAGGAAGGAAAACCTCAAGCTTTCACTGCATGGTAGGGATGTATAAAAGACTGTTGAGTTGACTTGTGTTCCACCCAAATTCCTGTGTAACAATCCTAACCCCCAATACTTGAGAATGTGACCTTTTGGAAATAAGGTCTTTACAGGGTGACTAAACTAAAATGATGTAATTAGGGTGGGTCCTTTTCCAATCTAACTGGGGTTCTTAGAAAAAGAGAGATTTAGACACATGGAAATGCACACTGGGAAGATGTGAAGACAGCCAGCTACAAGGCAAGGAATAGACTTTTCCCTCACAGCCCTCAGAAGAAACCAACTCACTGACACCTTGGTCTTAGACTTCCAGCCTTCAGAACTGTGAGACAAGAAATTTCTGCTGTTTGAGCCACCCATTCTGTGGTACATAGTGACAGCAGTCCTAGCAGACTATCTCAAAATCATTCTAAAATGAAAGATGGAGAAAAGAAGGAAGACATGTTCAGAATGGTGCAGATGAGCTCAGTTGTAGATGAACTCCAAGACAAGAGGCACTACACAGAAGTGGGTGAGGGACTGAAAAGGTTCAGGAACTTGGTGGGCAAAAGGTGATGGGGTATTGACAATTGATTGAAATATGGATAAACAGTCTGAGAAAATTGACAATTAGAAAACCTGTAGATGAGTGACCCATGGTTTGTGACATTGAAAAATGAGACAATATGTGCTTCATAGTCAAGGAAAACTATATCCAGCTAGGCTATCATTGAAAATGGAAGGAGAGATAAAAAGCTTCCAGGACAAACAAAAACTAAAATAATTTGTAAACACCAAGCCAGCTCTATAGGAAATATTGAAAGGGATCCTCTAAGCAGAGAGACCCTAAAAGCAGTAGATCAGACAGGAACATTGACAATATACAGTAATAGACACTTTACAGGCAATACAATGGCACTAAATTCATATCTCTCAATAGTTACCCCAAATGTAAATGGACTAAATGCCCCAATCAAAAGACACAGGGGATCAGAATGAAATCTTGCCATTTGCGACAACATGGATGGAACTAGAGCGTATCATGCTTAGCGAAATAAGTCAAGCAGAGAAAGACAACTATCATATGATCTCCCTGAAATGAGGAAGTGGTGATGCAACATGGGGGCTTAAGTGGGTAGGAGAAGAATCAATGAAACAAGATGGGATTGGGAGGGAGACAAACCATAAGTGACTCTTAATCTCACAAAACAAACTGAGGGTTGCTGGGGGGAGGGGGTTTGGGAGAAGGGGGTGGGATTATGGACATTGGGGAGGGTATGTGCTTTGGTGAGTGCTGTGAAGTGTGTAAACCTGGTGATTCACAGACCTGTATCCCTGGGGATAAAAATATATGTTTATAAAAAATAAAAAATAAAAAAGAACAATAATTTGAAAAAAAAAGAATGGATATAAAAACAAAACCCATCAATATGCTGCCTACAAGAAACTCGTTTTAGACCCAAAGACACCTCCAGATTTAAAGGGAAGGGGTGAAAAACAATTTACCAAGCTAATGGGCATCAAAAGAAAGAAAGGGTGACAATCCTTCTAGCAAATCAGTTAGATTTTAAGTCAAAGACTATAATCAGAGATGAGGAATGACACTATGCCATACTCAAAGGGTCTGTCCAACAAGAAGATCTAACAATTTTAAATTGTTTAAATGCCCCTAACATGGGAGCAGCCAACTATATAAACCAGTTAATAGCAAAATCAAAGAAACACATTGATGATAATACAATAAGAGTAGGGCACTTTAACACTCCCCTTACTGAAATGGACAGATCATCCAAACAAAAGATCAACAAGGATATAAAGGCCTTAAATAACACACTGGACCAGTTGGACATCAAAGATATATTCACAACATTCTATCCCAAAGCAACAAAATACACATTCTTCTCTAGTGCACATGGAACATTCTCCAGAATAGATCACATCTGGGTCACAAAATAGGTCTCAACCAGTTTCAAAAGATTGGAATCATTCCCTGCATGTTTTCAGACCACAATGCTCTGAAGCTAGAACTCAATCACCAGAGGAAATTTGGAAAGAACCAAAATACATGGAGACTAAAAAGCATCCATCTAAAGAATGAATGGGTCAACCAAAAAATTAAAGAATTGAAAAATTTCATGGGAACAGATGATAATGAAAACACAACAGTTCAATATCTGTGGGACAAGGCAAAGGCAGTTCTGAGAGGAAAATATATAGTGATATAAGCCTTTCTCAAGAAACAAGAAAGGTCTCAAATACACAACCTAACCCTATACCTAAAGGAGCTGGAGAAACAACAAAGAAAGCCTAAACCTAGCAGGAAAAGAGAAATCATAAAGATCAGAGCAGAAATCAATAGAAATAGAAACCAAACCAAACCAAAACAAACAAACAAACAACAACAACAAAAAAAACAATAGAACAAATCAAGAAAACTAGGAGCTGGTTCTTTGAAAGAATTAATAAGATTGATAAACCCCAGGCCAGACATATCAAAAAGGAAAGAGAAAGGACCCAAATAAATAAAATCATGAATGAAAGAGAAGAGATCACAACCAACGCCAAAGAAATACAAACCAAAAAAATAAGAACATATTAGGAGCAACTTTAGGCCAGCAAATTTGACAATCAGTAAGAAATGGATGCATCCACAGAGACATATATACTACCACAACTGAACCAGGAAGAAATAGAAAAGCTAAGCAGATTCATAAGCAATAAAGAGATTGAAACAGTCATCAAAAATCTCCAAACAAACAAGAGCCCAGGGCCAGACGGCCTCCCAGGGGAATTCTACCAAACATTTAAAGAAGAATTCATACCTATTCTCCTGAAAATGTCCCCAGAGAAATAGAAATGGAAGGAAAACTGACCAACTCATTTTATAAGGCAAACATCACCTCGATCCCAAAACCAGACAAGGATCCCATCAAAAAAGAGAATTACAGACCGATATCCTTAATGAACACAGATGCGAAAATTCTCACGAAAATACTAGCCAATAAGATCCAACAGTACATTTAAAGCATTATTCACCACGACCAAGTGGGATTTATTCCAGGGTTGCAATGTGGGTTCAACATCCACAATCAATCAATGTGACACAATACATTGATAAAAGAAAGAACAAGAACCATAAGATACTCTCAATAGATGCTGAAAAAGCATTTGACAAAGTACAGCATCCCTTCCTGATCAAAACTCTTCAAAGTGTAAGGATAGAGGGCACATACCTCAATATTATCAAAGCCATCTATGATAAACCCACCGCAAATATCATTCTCAATGGAGAAACTGAGGGCTTTCTGCTAAGGTCAGGAACACAGCAGGGATGTCCATTATCACCACTGCTCTTCAACATAGTACTAGAAGTCCTAGCCTCAGCAAACAGACAACAAAAAGAAATTAAAGGCATCCAAATTGGCAAAGAAGAAGTCAAACCATCACTCTTTGCAGATGATATGATACTATATGAGGAAAAGCCAAAAGACTCCACTCCAAATCTACTAGAACTTATACAGGAATTCAGTAAAGTTTCAGGATATAAAATCAAGGCACAGAAATCAGTTGCATTTCTTTACACCAACAACAAAACAGAAGAAAGAGAAATTAAGGAGTCAATCCCATTTACAATTGCATCCAAAACCATAAGATACCTAGGAATAAACCTAACCATAGAAGCAAAGAATCTATACTCAGAAAACTATAAAGTACTCATGAAAGAAATTGAGGTAGACACAAAGAAATGGAAAAATGTTCCATGCTCATGAATTGGAAGAACAAATATTGTGAAAATGTCTATGCTATGCAAAGCAATCTACACATTTAATGCAATCCCTATCAAAATCCCATCCATTTTTTTTCAAAGAAATGGAACAAATAAGCCTAAAATTTATATGGAACCAAAAAAGACCTCAAATAGCCAGAGGAATGTTGAAAAAGAAAGCCTAAGTTGGTGGCATCACAATTACAGACTTCAAGCTCTATTACAAAGCTGTCATCATCAAGACAGTATGGTACTGGCACAAAAACAGACACATAGATCAATGGAACAGAATAGAGAGCCCAGAAATAGACCCTCAACTCTAAGGTCAACTAATATTTGACAAAGCAGGAAAGAAAGTCCAATGAAAAAAAGACAGCCTCTTCAATAAATGGTGTTGGGAAAATTGGACAGCCACATGCAGAAAAATGAAACTGGACCATTTTATTATACCACACACAAAAATAGACTTAAAATGGATGAAAGACCTTAATGTGAGAAAGGAATTCATCAAAATCCTTGAAAATAAAACAGGCAGAAACCTCTTCAACTTCAGCCGCAACAACTTCTTCCTAGCAACATCGCCAAAAGCAAGGGAAGCAAGGACAAAGATGAGCTATTGGGATTTCATCAACATCAAAAGCTTTTGCACAGCAAAGGAAACAGTTAACAAAACCAAAAGCTGACTTACAGAATGGGAGAAGACATTCTCAAACGACATATCAGATAAAGGGCTAGTATCCAAAATCTATAAAGAGCTTATCAAACTCAACACCCAAAGAACAAATAATCCAATCAAGAAATAGGCAGAGGACATGAATAGACATTCCTGCAAAGAAGACATCCAGATGGCCAATAGACACATGAAAAAGTGCTCCACATCACTCAGCATCAGGGAAATACAAATCAAAACCATAATGGGAAACCACCTCACATCAGTCAGAATGGCTAAAAATTAACAAGTCAGGAAATGACAGATGCTGGCGAGGATGTGGAGAAAGGGGAAACCTCCTACACTGTTGGTGTGAATGCAAGCTGGTGCAACCACTCTGGAAAACAGCATGGAGGTTCCTCAAAAAGTTGGAAATAGAGCTACCCTTCAACTCAGCAATTGCACTACTGGATATTTACCTTAAAGATACAAACATAGTGATCCGAAGGGGCACATGCACCCAAATGTTTATAGCAGCAATATCCACAATAGCGGAACTATGGAAAGAACTGAGATGGGCATCAACAACAGATGAATGGATAAAGAAGAAGTGGTATATATATATATATATATATATATATATATATATATATATATACAATGGAATACTATTCAGCCATCAAAAGAAATGAAATCTTGCCATTTACAACGATGTGGATGGAACTAGAGGGTATTATGCTTAGCAAAATAAGTCAATCAGAGAAAGACAACTATCATATGATCTCCCTGATATGAGGAAGTGGTGATGCAACATGGGGGATTTGGGGGATAGGAAAAGGATAAATGAAACAAGATGGGATCTGGAAGGAGACAAACCATAAGAGATTCTTAATGTCACAAAACAAACTGAGGGTTGCTGGAGGGAGGGGGTTAGGGAGAGGGTGGGGTTATGGACATTGGGGAGGGTATGTACTATGGTGAGTGCTGTGAAGTGTGTAAACCTGGTGATTCACAGACCTGTACCCCAGGGCTAATAGTACATTACATGTTTATTAAAAATTTTTAAAAATTATTAAAAGAAATAATTTTAAATCCAGAAATAATGAAAAGAATACAGTTGGTAAAAAAACATAGATCTTTAAACATTTTCTCTTTTACCTTTAAATTGCTTCATTGAAAGTTCAGTTTTAAAAAATATATAATAAAGGTTTTAATAAGCAAGTTTCTTATGGATTTGTGTTCCAGTATATTACCTTTATTTATTATCTTGTGTCATTTATGTGACATTTGTCTCGTCTTCTCTGATAATTTTCCTTGACTTTATATTTCCCAAAGGAAGGCCCTGATTTCAAAATAAGAAAAATGGTAAGATGTCTTGATACTTAACCTATCTTTGAGTTGTCTAAATGATCATTACTTATCACAAAGATTTATCTGCATACTTTTTTTAAAAAGCATAATAGAAATAATTAGGTTTGTTTTGCTTTCTATTTTTAAAATTATTTTTTTAAAATTTACATTCAGTTTAGTTCACATATAGTGTATTATGAGTTACAGGGGTAGAAGTTAGTGATTCATCAGATGCATGTAATAGCCAATACTCATCACAACAAGTACCCTCCATAATGCCCATCACCCATGTCCCCCCTACTCCCCCTCCAGCAACCCTCAGTTTGTTCCCTATAGTTAAGAGTCTCTTATGGTTTTGCATTCTCCAAATTTTAATTCTATTGTGAGAGGTCTCACTATCCATGTAAAATAAACTTTATGATGATTGTTAGATTAGATAAAACATATTCATTTTTACATTTAAAGACATTAAAAATGTATTGGTAACATACATCATGGAATAAACAAGAACCTTGAAGATTTGGTAATGTCTTTACTGTCCATAATTCATTCTTACTAATAGGATACTTATGTGATACTAAAAGGGTAATCACAGATTAAAAATCCTTAAAAGTTAATTGTGTGTTATGTATCAGTTGGGAATTCCATTCTCTTCCACTTTGATAATGTTAGTTAAGATGATAAACTTAAAACTAAGTTTACAAATAAGGCCTGCCTTCCCACACCAGCCACCTATTTACCCTCTACTGTATAATCTTAAAAGAAGAGATGGGATACTTTGGAAATAACATCAAAAAAAGATTGCCCTGATCCTCCCTAGAGAAGACTCCTCAGGTACTGTAAATACCTCACGGCACAGCAGTGAGGCTCTGAGGAATTGATCCCTGAATACATGTTTCCAGCTAACAATGTCTCTTTTCTAAAGAAAATTATTAAGGCATTCACATATTGGAAACTTAAGAATCCTCAGAAGCAGATCATCCTTTAAGGGCAAGAGCTCATCCCAAATTTTCTGATTATCAGATGTTGACACAATGTCCATCCTCTAGGCAAGAAAACAAACTAAGTTAATTTTTGAGATCTCTGTTCTCTTTTATTAATTTGCTTTACTATTCATCTTCCATATTACCATAATTTTGTGTATTTTACCCAGTCTTAAATTTGTTTTAGTAATTTTTAACAGGGAGATAGTTATCACAGTTACTTAATGTCCTTTCCCCAAAATATAGGAAGTACATTATTATAATTAATTTTTAATATAATTTTTATAGAGATGGCTTAGTTATTTGGCATGGGAACCATGAGAAGATTAAAACCAAGAAACAGGTCAGACCCTGGCCTCAGCCCAATGACAAGAGAACCTAGTTTTAGGATGGATCATAAATTAATGTAAGAAAAAAAATAGAATTATTTTAACATGTACATAGTTTCCTCTTTAATAGGATCTTTTATACCTTGTCACTGCAATGCCATATTCTGCTGTATTACTTTACTTCCTCTCTCCTTAGAGTGTGAATTTCCAGAAATCACACACTGTGTCTTATCCACCTGTGAAATTCAGTGCCTACTGTACCTATTACATGGTGGATCTTCAATATATACTTTTGAATGAATGTTCAACTAAAAGAGTGAATAAATAAGCAGTATTTCTAAAGTTCTTGCAAAAGGTTTGTTGCTGTTGTTCTTAGTAAATTAGAGATGTCCAAAGACTGGGCAGATGTCAGAATGTGGAGTTATGCATAATGGTTATAAAGTTTCTATTTATGTGACAAAGTGTTTGGAAATACATAGTGCTGAGGGCTATATAACATACTGGTTTGAAAGGCAGGTTTTATGTGATATATTTCATAATAGCACAATAAAAATCTTCTTAGATGACCCTATGCTTCAAACATCACATTAGAAATTAAATCAAGTCTTTATAAGTTGAATCTCAGATCTTAGAAAAAGAAAGACATGGATACTGAAGTTGAAAAGTGGTACAAATGCCTTAGAAGATGGAGAGTTTCTGATCAAAGACAATATACAGCAAAAAAGTAGCTCAGGAGAAGACAGATGTATTGTGTATGAGGATAAACTGGTTATCTGCTTTTATCTCTTTCAAGGTATCCAAAGAAAACACCCCAACTCCTATGGAAGGCAAGCCTGTGCTAAATCATGAGGGCCAGCTCTTTGGAGAAAGCTACTTGTTAACTCTAACTAACCTGGGTTACCCTGGCTAGCACTAGCAGCAAACTCTATGTCCTGGTACTTTGTATATACCCAGAGTGTTGACTAAATGAGGCAAACAAAGGTCAGACTACCTCTATCGGGGCCCACAAAATCATTTACATGTAAAGTTCATCGCTCAGAGAATATCGGGCAAAAATACAAAGCTCATCAGAAATGAAGTGACTATCTTAGCTCACAGTGTCATTTTTGGAACAATTCTTTGAGAAACTTGAGTTATGGTTTTCCCACTGATACATGTGCTTCCAAACTTCTTACAAAGAGTTGATTAGCAGTCATCATTCTCCATCTGTTTAAATCTAATGCCAGATCCAGAAGATCCTGGGCTGCCTCAGCCCATCTTTTGTCTAAGGTTGACACTGTTACTGCAAACAGTCTTGGTCTAAGAAAGTGCTGGCAGTCAATCAATCAGTGTGGATATGTGTGTCATTCTCAATTTCTTGAAGCTATACGTGAGTAAATCTTTTTTGATCCCTTTTCTTCTTTCCAGGGCTAGGTTTTCTGAAAATAGAGTAACTTACTGGCTCTTACTGTCAAAAGTACTACTACCATGCCTCCTGATGTTTTCCTACAAAGATTCAAAGCCTACTTGCCTATTGATGTGTCAATAATAGCCTAACAGGAAAACAGTATTCTGTAGATTCAGCAAGTATAAATGTGTTGTTCTAAACGCTTCAGACTGTTTCAGATAATACATGATACTGATTTTTGCTAGAATTACCAGAAACCGAAATCTCTAGCTCAAGGAAGGTGACAGATTAATTGTAACTTTTCCCATTGATCCTTGGGGTACACAGAAAGTCTAGCTACCTCCTTCCCATAAAAAAGCCAAATACTCTCAGGCGGATCTGTTTGGTATTAATGCCATAGACCAGGGGGTTGAGAACAGGAGGCACAAGGAGATAGAGATTTGCAAGTACAATGTGGACGTGAGGAGGTACTTGGTGGCCAAAGCGGTGGGTGAAAAAGGAAAAAAAGGCAGGGACATAGAAAATAAGAATCACACAGATGTGGGCTCCACAAGTGCTAAATGCTCGGAATTGGGCATCCTTGGAGGGCAGGCGCAGCACAGCCCGCAGGATCAAGCCATAGGAGGTGGCAATGAGGACCACATCCATGCCAGTGACTGAAAGTGCCACCGTGAGACCATAAATGGTGTTGGGCTTGATGCTGGCACAAGCCAGCTTGGCAATGCCCATGTGCTCACAATAGGTGTGGGGGATGATGTGATGTCCACAGAAGGGCAAGCGTTCAATGAGGATGACAAAGGGAAAAACAAAGAGGAGGGCACGGACCACACATGCCAGACCAATCTTCCCAATCACTGCGGCATTGAGGATGGATGTGTAATGAAGCGGTCTGCAGATAGCCACATAGCGGTCAAAAGCCATGGCCAGTAGAACAGCTGACTCTGTGCCAGAGGCAGTGTGAACAAAAAACATCTGCGTGAGACAGCCATGGTAGGAAATTATGTGGGACCTAAGCCAGAAGATCGTTAGCATTTTGGGCAACGTGGTGGAACAGAGAATCAGGTCAGTGATAGAAAGTAGGCACAGGAAGAGGTACATTGGCTCATGCAGAGTTCTATCTGTCATGATGATATAGATGATGGTGCCATTGCCAATGAGAGCAAGGATATACATGGAGCAGAAGGGGATGGCAGCCCACATGTGCTGGTCTTGCATCCCAGGGATTCCAAGTAGAATAAATGTGGAAGGATGGAAGGCAGTGTCATTGGTGACCAATGCAGAAAGCATAATGATGAAGAGAACACACGGCTTTGTCTTCCTGAAAGTGGTTAGAAAATGAAATGGATCATCCTAGATGTCACTTATTCCTCCCACATAACCATTCAGTTTCTTGCCTCTTTTTCATTCCCACCAATTCTACTCCAATTCATGCTTTCTTCATTTCTTGCCTGGGGTATTAAAATAGCTTTTTAACTAATGTGCCTATTTCTAGGCTTCCCATCAATCAGTGAAGCCTCTAATTGGTAGGAAATATTTTATCATGTGAAATTCATCAATAATAACACAAATGCAACCTTCCTTAGTGTATGCTATTCGGAATCCCTGTATTACCCTCCTCTGATCTACACCCCACCACTTCCCATCATATTCTAGGTCCTGGGACCCTGGATATAGTCCAGTCCAGACTCTCCTGCTCTCTTACTTCTGATTGGGTTTGACATAGGAAACACAAGCAGAGGGTTAAAGGCAGGTAAGAGATTTATTCCTTCAACTCCCTCCCCGTAGGATTGCTGCAAGCTGTTTTTTTCTGTATAAATATCCTTCTCTGGCCTTGGTTTCTTCTTATAACCATGTCCTCCTCTTGTCCCCTTACTTCAAGGGATGACAACAGAGCCTGCTGTCACTAATCCAGGAACTTCACAAACACTAGTGACTTCCCTTCCCTTACCTATATGTTTGAAAATGGTTTTTGTATTACACAGCCCTGGCATTAATGCCTTTTATACATAAGACCAAAAAATAGCATTTAACTGATAAATGGATAAAAGATTGAACATAAGAAATGAATTTTTTAACAGAGTTTTTTAAGTGACCACAATTGAAAAACGGTGTTTCTTTGGCTCAGACAAGATCCTTTCTCACCAGATCCCCATCGTGGTTTTTTCACTCAATATCCTCTAGAATGTGCTCCTATTTAGCTCTTCAATACATTTGTAGTCTAATCTAATCTACGGATATAATACATTTCTATGCTTTCTTGATTGGCCACATGATTTAGTTGGATTATAAGATATAAGATTAGTCTGTTTTGTTTGCCTTAAAGTATGAGCCCTGATATGAATGGTCAGGCCAGCAACCTCACAGGTGTGTGCTCCGGAAGTCTCCAAATGAAACATACCATTGGAAGGGAAGTAGAAATTCAGAGACCAGGGGCTCACAAGTGAGTAAAGTAAGGGAAGGTTTCGAGGAGTGACTGGGCTATAAATTTGAAATTATGACAACAGCCAAGCAGAAAAAGAATGAGGGAGGCATCTTTCCTCGAGTCATCTTGCTTTGAGAGATCCTTGTAGGTGAAGTCAGAGTCATAATTCCTACCTTACTGAGTTCAGTGTTTGGGACCCAAGACCCTCTTTTATGGAAAGAACCTTAACATTAAGTTCATGCAATTGTCCTCCCCTCAAAAGAATAGTGGATAGTGGAAACACCTAAGACAAGATCTAAAAATTCTATAATAATTAAAAAGAATATCCTTTCTTTAATCCCTGATTCATGTTAAATTCTATTTTTATTTTTTATTTTGAAACTTTTTTAATTTTATTTTTTTCAGTATTCCAAGATTCATTGTTTATAAAATAACAACTTATTTTGTTTTATTAATTGAAATATGTACTTCTCAGATGTTACTGCAAATTTATTATCTCATGCTAATAATTACTACAGCTACAAGTCACATAGGGTATGATGTTATTACAAGTATTAATTACTAGTGAAATTATTGTTTTGCTTAACTTTTTAAGCCATATAATAGAATTTACTACAATTCTATTGTGATTTTTTATGTCCTTAAAATGCAGTAATTGAGTTATAACAAGAAGTAACTATAAACATTTCAATGTCCATCTTGGAAAGTATAAATTGTTTTAATTCTATCCAGAGAATACTTGTGGGTTTTAAACAATAGAAAAATTAATGAAATATAATCTTTCACCTATCTGGGAAATCAGTTACAAAGCATGTATAGTTCAATAATTTTTTGATGCTTGGCTCCCATATGTGATATCCTGAGAAGTATTCATCTGGAAGAGGCTTGCACAAATCTAATGGCAGAAACTCTATGCTTTCTAGAGGCCCCCATTTTCAATTTCCAGACCTCTGACTCTGAGAGTATTTCTCCTTTCCTTAAGTCAGTATCTGTAAACAATCCACAGCAGACAAGCAATATTCCTCTTCAGTGTCTTAGGCTTCCAATTTTATGAAATTAATATTTCTAGTAATATTAAAGTTTTCTAAAGTTGCTCTTTCATTTTATTAATTTGTCAAAAAGCACATTATTGACAGCCTACTATGTACCAGACACTTTTCTAGATGTGTTGTCCCTACTAAATATTAAGAATATTCATAACCCATGATACATTAGGCTTGCAATGAGAAGACATAATTAATCAAATAATCCCCAATATACATGTGGAAATGCTACGCTGATGTATGCTATGAAGAAAAGATATACAAGCCAGTTCTTATTCGAGAAAGCTTCACAAAGGAAATTAAATTTATCCTCCAAATCTGAGTCTTTCTCAAATGCTTCAGACAAATCTTGTGTAACTCATTTCCTAAGATTGTCACCCTTTTTATGTGGTCTGGAAAATAAGAGATCAGAGACTGATTTCAGACTGCTAGTGTTCAAAATCTGGCCTAATTTCAGTTACTTGTTAGTTGTCTTATTCCCCTCTGTTCTCAGTTTGCTAATATAAAATGCAGATGATAATTCTTACTTCATAAGGTTGTCAGGGAATTGAGAAAAATCACGAAAAACATCATAAAGCAGTTTCTATAATTTAAGAAGCATGTGTTATAATACAGAGCATGATAATACAGATATTACTCATATTTTTGCACATCTCAGAGATCACTGGGCTATGTACTTGCCTGTCAGAAGAAGAAACTTCATTTAGTTCCTCAAGTTGAAAGACATACTGGCTTTTCTTCAGTCTGTAATCCAAGGGTGAAGGCACTGTGATTTCATCCACTTTTAAGTTAAGATCTTCAGAGATATTCCGGACCACTTCTCGTTTAACTGGGTTTGGTGGACTCTCCTGAGATCTGAGATAGAATCGCTCCTCCATGACCCCAATCCCATCAGTATGATGATGTCATTGTGTTCCCCTCATCAATCTCCTTCTGGACAGAGAAACAATTGTAGTATTTGGGATTCCTCACATACAGTAGGAATGAACATGTTCTGTACTGCCATTAAGAGACAGCAAAAATGAAGAAAACGTGTATCTTATTTGAGTGAAAGGGCAAATTTCTATTAGGCTGTTCAGTAAGACAGCCACCTGGTTTTGCCCCCAAAAAGACAATAGAAGCTGGAGATACTGAAGCAGAGATTCCTGGTTTGGTGGGCTTCTAAGATTCCTGCATATGAAATTACTGGAAAGAATTAGAGAATTTGATTGAAATTTGGGTGATAGCTGTACTTGGACCCTGGTGAGGTTGGAAATCAGATGGGTTTGCTGATCCCCTAGGCTTTCTGGGGGCATTATGAGGACTTTAGGTACTCAGGCACAAGATTACTTTCTGATAGATGATAAATAGATCATAGTTAGCTAGATGACAGATAGCTAGATGATAGAGAGATAGATGATAGATAGATGATAGATGATAGATGATAGATAGATAGATAGATAGATGAGAGATAGATAATAGATTCACTCCTGCCAAGGTGATATGAGTGAGAACAAAATGCAGTTAGTGTCAAGAAATTCTGAATTCATCATTGATTTAAGAAAGGCTGTTCCTAGAAATTTATCTGAATTGCTTGCCTTGAGCAAACAGCAAGAGACTAAAATCTCTAACTGCAACATAAAGTACTGAAGCACAAAGAAAAGATGGAGCTATAGGCAGTTAGGCTATGCAAACACCTGAGGAATTAAAGGAACCATACCTTTCATAATGGACTCCCGGGACAATCAGATGGGACCTCCAAAGTGACCAAGGACATCAATAACTTTGTATGATTATCTTCCTTCTGTATTTTCCCCTACTGCTCCTCCTGGCTTTACAGAATTGTCCTCAACCTCATGTTGTTTGTCCATTTCATCCATTTAACACTCACTCCAGCCTTGGTGGTTAACCATACTGGAAAAATCTTGATCCAGCACAAGTAACATAGCTCCTGGATGTATGATTTGGTCTTATTTATCTCCACCTTCTGAAGGCTTCTTTGACCCAGGGAGGCTATGGTGTGGCTCAGAGCACCAAAGGTCCTAGCTGTTAAAAGGAGTGGTGAATTAGCAAATAAGATCCCTGGGGAGACTGGCACATATAGCCAGTCATATCAGAGTCTTCTCATAAAGGATGGATATTTTTTAAGGCAGGAGAAATGTCATCACTATCCTATAGTAAGTTAATATCTGTCCAGCTCTCAAACAAACAAACAAACAACAACAACAACAAAAACATGTAGCCATACTGTGTCAAATGGTTGGGGAAGGAAAGCTAGGAAGAAAGGAGGTGACACAGGATGAGGATAGACTGGGAAGAGATATACCTTGAGTTAGATTTTGCATGGCTTCCTTTTCAATTCCTTCCTAATTCAATAACACATATTACCTGCCCTCAAGAAAACAATCACTCTACTTCATCTGAATTTCTCCACACTGACCTTGAGCTGGAGTCTTTATTTCCCTTTAACAGTTTATGACTTTGTTAGGGTAATTATTTGTCTTTTCTCCTTCGTCTAATTAGGTAAGAAGATAAGCTACTGATCCAAAGATCCAACATTCTTCTCCTATAACACAATGAGGTAATGGTAATGATATGGTGGTCCTTCAAATTATGCCTCTTTATTCCCCTTTGCTCAGGCCAAGTATCTAAGCACCTACAGAAGAAAGGTGCAAAGTATATGTGGAAATGATTGGATTGGGAGAGACTCTTACAAATTACAAAAGCATTTCCCCCCAGGCCTGGATTGTCATCTGGAACTACCCAAGACTAGGGTATATCTGAGCCATGGGAAGATAGATTTCTAAGGAAGAGTGGACAAAGTGGACTCAGAGTCACTTCAACGGTACTCACCAGGCAGATCTCATAGAACTGTAAACATCTTAGTTATCCCTCCCCTCCCTCCCTCATTCCAACCCTAAACATCTGACTCATGGTATTGAACTAGTTGTACATATTCAGAGCACAATTATATTTAACATTTCTCTGTGAATCCTTTCATGCAAGTTGGTGTGTAAATTAGTTCAAGATTTTTAGAAAGCGATTCAGAAGTATAAAGAAACTTATACATAATCTAGTACAACTCATAGTGTTTATACTCTATATTAGAATTTATATTCTATATTTATATAAACTCTATAATATAGAGTTTATATTCTATAGAAAATAAAAGAAATTAAAATGAAAGAGATATAGATTTGAATCCCAGGTCTGACATTTACAAGCTGAGAAATTTTGAATAGATTGCAATGGGCAGAGGAGTTGCGGGAGGCCATGGACAGAGGCATGGATACTGAGGCAGCAAGGACATTTCACTAATTGGTAGTGTGACAGTCATGGCTCTGGACTGGTGGGGATCTGTAGGCACCAGTGATGGCAGCCTGAGGGTCTTCAGAAATGACTGGAAGTTACCCACTTGCGGGGGGAAGGTGGGCTTTGTTACTGGGAGGTAGATAGTCCCAATGTCCAAGCAAAGCTAGTGAGATCCACGTATACACACACCAGTGGTGAGGAAATTTTTTTTTTTTTCAAGAAACTAAATTTAGTACAGGTGGGTAAGCAAGTGCATAGCATTTAAAACGTAATCTACTGCCCAAATTGGGCCTTTCCCAAGCCTTACATTTTAGTGATTGGGAATGTGGATTTTGAGATTGGATTGTATGGGTTAAATCCCAGTTCCTACATTTACTAGCTGTGTGAATTTGGGCAAAGTAAAACCTTCTCTGAGCCAGGTTTTCATCTACAAAATGAGGATGTTGTAATAATATTATTATATTAATTATATTATATTAATAATAAGATAATAGCACTTGATACAGAGGATCCTTAGCAGAATTAAATAGGATGACGGTGCTTGTTGCTCTGTCTGGGACCAGGCAAGGCCTGAGAGGTTCTACATCACTGAGATGCCCTAACTCCAGATATTGAATGTTGGCAGGACCAAACAGCATATAGAGCCAGAAAACTGCCCACGCCACTCACACAGCCCAAGGAAGCAGCTACTTGCTGGGGGATCTTAGGGCCTGAGGGAGGCAAAAACCCAATAACCCCAAAACAAAACCATAAAAACGAGTACAAAATACATAGAGAAATGTGATATGATTGCCATGAATTATAAAACTCGGGTGCATATACACCAGCTTGCACAGAGAAGTCCCAATTTGTTTCTGTTGTCTAAGTGAAATTATGTTTCCCTATCATTATCAAGTTACTGTGGTCTCTTTATAACTAAAAAGACATTCTTAGTTCAGCAATGCTGAACTTAAATAACATGAGTCAGCGTATTTACAATTTTTACTCCCTACCTGCAGACATAGAGTGAGAAGTTAGATTTAGAAATCAATTACTGGAAAAGCACAGTGAAGTATATGTGGTTCTGGGTGTGGGTGTGTTGCAAGAAGATGGTGAAAGGAGAGAAATAATTTGTATTCGACAGTAATTCTAAGAATGAATCATAAAATTAAGGCTGGTAAAGAGGAGAGAAAAAGGAGAAGAATGGGGAAATGTGAGAAGATAAGATCAACTCAATATAAATGCATTGAAAAGGTAGAGAGATTATTGAACTGGGATTCACGAGAGTGAAAATAGAAGGTAATGGGTCAGGAACTGAATGCCTAAAATTCAGATTATTATAATTTGCGTGAATTTGTGGAAACACACATTCAATGGTGTTTATAAGGAATGAAGTAGTTGAGGTAAGATGGTCAAGATCTTTAGAGAAAAATTCAGAGTACTGAGAGTCAGGTTCTTCCAATTATTTATTATGGCATAACCAACTACCCCCAAAAGTAGTGGTTTCATTCAATTTATTATTATTTCATGATTCTGTAGATCTCCTGGGATCACACATGCAGTTGTTTGGGGTCTCTCCTTCTCCCTCTTTCTCTCCTGAGGCTGCAGTCAGATTGTGGATGGAGATGCAGTTCATTCTAAGCAACTGATGCAGTTCATTCCAGCTGGTAACTAGTAGCTCAGCCAGGCTGTTAAGCACATAAACTCTACGTGCAGTCTGGGATTCTCATGGGATGGTGGCTGTGTTCTGGGAAGAGTGTCCAAAAACGCAAGTATCTACCCAAGGACACCAATGAAGAAGATGTAAGGGTTCTTATAACCCACCCTTGGATATCCTGAAATGTCACATCTATCACATCCGTTTTTTCAAACTCATCACCAGCAACAGGGCACCCTAGGCCATAATAACACAGATCTCCTTTTACATACAAAAACAGTCACAAAACAAAACAAAAATAAAAACAAAATACGTTCACCTCTGCCCTAAGATTCCCAAGGTCTCATTCCTATTATGCAACTAGTTCAAAAATCCAGGTTCTCAACTTCTTTAGCAGGGCATTTGTGAATAGGGCTCCTTCAGTTCAATTCCTTGTATGCAGATCCCTGAACGCAGTTCCTTTCAATCTGAAGACCTAAGAAGTCAAGAAATAAGAAAAAAACCTGCCATCTACACAGCCAACACACTCTGGTGATGCTGAGATAGAGAGCTGCAACTGATCCTCATATGTAAAATATTGGGAGAGTCACATTACAGTCACTAGTCCATTATGGT
Organism: Mustela putorius furo; assembly: GCF_011764305.1. Classification (NCBI taxonomy): domain Eukaryota; kingdom Metazoa; phylum Chordata; class Mammalia; order Carnivora; family Mustelidae; genus Mustela; species Mustela putorius. Next base: position 251,862 of record NW_025422126.1, read on the forward strand.
TTCTAAAAATCCAGGAGGAGGTTAATACTACTGGTTTCTTAACAAAGACCCAATCCTACTCCTACTCCCAGGGAATGATTTTCCATAGCTTTTGTTTAACCTATGGGCAATTGGCTTTATACTCTCTGTCATCTTTGCTGCCCATTAAGTAGTAGCCTGTGTTTACCTCTTGAGTATTTTTCTTCACCTGCTTCCTGCCTAGTGAAGTTGGAGACCCAAAGGCCTTTTATCATTTTGCATTAACTGTCCCTTTTATTCGAAGCTGATGGTGCTTACCTCTGTAACTTTCTCATAAAAATTGTAGTTATTTATGAATCCTTTAGGGTTTATTCCTTTAGACAAAAAAAGTACCCCCAAATATTTCCCAGTTTGCCCCCTGTCTGATTTTGCCTGAAAAGTTATGGTTCTCTGGGAAAATAGCCTTAAGATTCCTAGAAGTTTCTTATCTAATTGAAAAAAATTAAATAGGCATACCCTTAAATATTTTTCTATTCTTAGCAAAGGATTTTATAGTCTCCTCCTAGAAATGGTATTATCCCGTGAGGACATATTTTTCTATTTGAGAGTCTTTTGTCATTTGGAGAGGCTTGGGGAAGATTTCTGTTTCATTTGATTTTAGCCAGCCATGACTCCTTTGCATTTACTCCAATTTATGCTGGAACACTGAAAAATTTCACTTTAGCTTACATCTATCTGTACTTGTCATCTGTAGCATAAAAATAATGTTGATATTTTCGGTAGTCAGCTTCAAGATCTCCTTGGCCAAATGCATCAATTAATTAGGCCTATTTTCTGCTTTCCAAGTTATGGTATTTTTTTTTAAATTTATTTATTTATTTATTTGCCAGAGAGAGAGCACAAACAGAGGAAATGACAGGCAGAGGGAGAGAAAGAAGCAGGCTCCCGTTGAGCAGAGAGCCCGATGTGGGACTCGATCCCAGGACCCTGGGAGCATGACCTGAGCTAAAGGCAGAGGCTTAACCCTCTGAGCCACCAAGGTGCCCCTCCAAGTTATGGTATTTTAAAACTTCTGATACCTAGCACCTATACCTTTTTCTCCAGCCTCAAATAACAATTTCCTCACTAGTCATTGGCCTCTTTTAGGCCCTCTCAGCTTTTGCTTGCTGTCTATGCCAAAGCTAATGCTACATGTTTTAGGTTTTGCTATACCAGCACCGAAGTTCTGCATCATTTACCTATTGCTGCATAAAACCATTCCCAAGTTTATTAGCTTAAAACAGTAAATTATTACTTCATGTGGTTCTATGACTAAGGTTCGTTTGGTTGAGTAGTTCTCTCTTTGAGTCCCTAATACATTACCAAGAGATGCCAACTGAGCCTACAGATACCTGAAGGTATTTTACCCACATGACTGGTAGTTGTTGCAGACTGGTGGCTGAGATCTCAACTGGAGTCGTTGCCCAGAATATTTAGACATGGCTTTCCCATTTGCTCGGGATTCTTGTAGCTCAGTATTTGGGTTCTAAGACAGACCATACCAAGATAAATCATTTCAAAAGACCCAAATGGAAGCTGCAAAGATTTTTGTGGTCTAACCTCAGAAGGCTCAGAATGTCACTTTCACTGAATTCTGTTTATCAAGGAGCCGCTACGTTTAACCCAGATCCAAGACAAGTAGAATTGGACTCCAACTGTAACGTGGGAATGGCAAGCTCACACTGCAGAAGCATGGGTTATGAAATATAGTACTGTGGCTATCTTTAGAGGCTACCACACAAAGTTATTAATGGGTCATCTCTGCGTTCATTAAAATCATCATGAGAAGAATTTTTTGTGCCAGAAGTGAAATCCTTCAAAGACTATAATAAGACAGAAAATTGATAATATATTTTGATGATATGATATTTACAGTTATGGAATTTTAAGATGGATCACTAATACTAAGCAAGAGGCAATTATGGGGAGCATGAAAGACACCTATCTTACTTCCAAGCTAGGAAATTACTAGAAGAACCAAGTATATGGGTATTTCAAAGGACCAGGACTTTTCACATTTGGAAGGATCCAGAATTTCTTAGGTGTCAGAATCACCTAGAGAGCTGTTAAAGAACACAGAAATCCATTGAAGTAGGATAGAACCTGGGACTTCGCATTCCTACCAAATCCCCCAGGTGATTTTGGTACCTATCTATGTTTGAGAACCAGGCTTTTCGATGACTAATCTTCCTGGATGATTCCTAAGGATGGTAATCATTTGCTGTTAGCTTTACCATCTTTCATATGGAACGTATCCAACAAAGATAGCTCAAATTGTTGGACCCTTAGCTATCTCTTTTAACCTGTTAATTAAGAATTATATTCTATTTTTTTCCACATTATATACAATCAATATTCTATCCCATAAATCTTGGAAATCTATCTCAAAATGAGATAGAAATTTCCATGTGATCTATGTTTTCAAGCAGCCATATCTTCTTCAACTTATTTTATTGCATTTCTCGACATCTAGCTCCTTACTTTATCTTACAGATTCCAACAGCACATGGAGGACTTTTAGGATTTCATATGTATTTAAATCACCATTACAGATATTTTAGCTGTAAAAAAATGAAATGCATTCCAAAGTCAATATAGTTACCTGTTTCCTTTCCCAAGCTCTCAGTCTCATGTCACTGGTTCCCTTTAAGGAAGAGGAGTAGGATGATTTTTTCCCAAATCTGCTTGGTCTTCACCCCATAGATGATTGGATTGAGTGCAGGAGGGATGGCTACATGGAGGTTGGCAGCCAGTATATGGAAGGAGTGCGGAATTTTGTGACCAAAACGATGGGTGAGAACAGAGAACAGGGCTGGTGTGTAGAACATAAGAATGACACAAACATGGGAACCACACGTGTTGAGAGATTTCTGACGGGCATCGTGGGATGGAAGGTTAAAGATGGCACGAAGGATGAGACTGTAGGAGATGCCAATAAGGATCAGGTCTGATGTAACAGTCAGTATAGGTACAGCAAAGCCATACCAGATGTTGATGGAGATGTCTGCACAGGTGAGTTGTGCAACACCTGTGTGCTCACAGTATGTGTGCGGTATGATGGGAGTTCGGCAAAAAGAGAGTCGCTTTAATAGGAACACACATGGGAAGATGATCAAAAAGCTTCTGCCAACAATAGCCATTACAATCTTAGTAATACTCTGACGGGTGAGAATAGTGGTGTATCTTAGGGGGAAGCAAATAGCAACATAGTGATCAAATGCCATAGCCAGCAGAATGGCAGAATCCATGGCAAAGCTGTAGTGGAGAAAGAACATCTGAGTAAGACAGGCAGGAAAGGTGATTTTCTGAGGACCCAGCCAGAAGATGCTGAATGTTTGGGTACACATGTATTAGACAGGATGATATCTGTAGCAGCCAGCATGGAGAGGAAAAAGAACATGGGCTCATGAAGGCTACGCTCCATGGAAATAAGGTAGAGAAGGACACTGTTGCCTGCAAGACCCGCAAGGTAAATAATAAAGAAGAGAATACCAATCCAGACATGGAACTCCTCCAGCCCTGGGATTCCCAGCAGGATGAAGGGGCCCAGATTGAAGCTGCTCAAGTTGAATGAGGCCACCATGGTCTTGGACTGGATATGTCTCATAGACTGAAAATAAAAATATCATGGCTTATTGTTACAGTGATCTACAGATAACCCTCTAAGCCTTCTTCAATATTATCCCCCACTTTCAGCTCTGTAAAGTGATACACTATCACTTGTCTCTTCTCTTTACTAATAAATACCTGACAAAGTTGTCATTACAATTTTCAGTCAGAATACAAATGATATCAAAATAATTTTTTCCCAGAGATACAAATCACATAACTCCTGGCATATAATTTTAGACCTGCCCAGTTAACAGCAGCCCAGGAGGTTTTCTAGGAAAATAAGTGTCCAAAATACGGTTAGATTGAGAGACAATGACTAGTTAGGGATTTGGAACAAAGCTCAATGTAAAGTCCCAGCACTCGTGACCTGGAATAACAGACCCGCTCCTGGGGGTCAGGGGTTAAACAAAGACATGCCCCATGTCTAACAACAAAGTAGACCATGCAGTCTCTCTTTTTTTTTTTTCCTCCCTCTCTCTCTCTTTCTCCACAACAGAACGTCTGCCTTGGCTCTTATCAGATATTCTCAGGTTGGAAAATTTCTAAGAAAAGACACCCACCAAGAACTCACTATGTCAGATTGGTCTCAAGGAAAGATCAGAACCCTCCTCCCCTCACAGAAGATATCTCAGCAGGGGGAGCCCAGTCTCTGGATAAAGTTAGACCACAGCATTCTTTCCCCAGTCTAATCTATGTAACGACTCACTCTTGTGAGACTTCATTGAAACAGTTGTGTCCTTCCTACAAAATTCTTCTGTTTGTGACATGATACACAAATCTTTTTCTCCAACATCAGTAGTCTCTCATTTTTCTTTCTACTTGTTCTTGAATATTGATACTCTATAGTGCTCTATCTATGTCTGCTGCTTTCTAGTTGAACAACCTCCACCTGGGTGATATCCCCAAATGCCATGACTTTGTGATTCCTATGTTTAAGATTCTGATGTTTATAGTTTTGAAGCTATTCTTCTCTCCTCAGGTTGAAACTAGCTACCCCATGCCTGCCATCTTCAAAATCTTCAAAATCCCACAGGTGTATCCAGTTCAGCATGTTCCAAACTCCCCTACTTCTCTTTCCATTGCTTCAAATCTGTTTCTCTTTTTATATTTCCCAACTCAGCAAATGATAGTATAACACGGTTCCTCAATTTGAATACCTTGAAATTATCTCAATTCTTCTTTCACAGGCAATCATCTCACTCACCTTCCAAACAAGCTCATGTTACAGGGGCTCATTCCCTAAGTATCTTCTTACATCCTCTTATTTCTATGCTTGCATTGGCTGCTCTCTCCCACAGGCTATCATCTCCCATCAAGACCTCTGCATTCTAATTCAGATGCACCAATTTGCCTTGAGCAATTAAAGGCAGATGTGATGTAAAATCTATTCCAACTAGAAAGAAGTGAAAAGTATAAAGACTATAATTTCAGATAGGAAGAAATGGCAAGACTGGCAGTCAGCAACAGAAAATATCCTCACTGCTCAAACCTAGGTGTAGTCCATTTCATTAAAAATAGAGTTACAGCAGAGGCCAATGTATAGAAAAGCCTCACCGAGGTTTCAGATCCAGAATTTTGGTTTCCTATTTACTGCCACAAAATCATGTATAGCCCACCTTGCCACATCCCATATCCCCCATCACATATTCACCCAGAGAATATCTAAAGGAGGAAAGGAGGACAAAATGGAAATTGGAGGGACAAACTACTGCAGAGAAAAAATAATAAAACAGGAAACAATAAATTCCTTGGCAAAAGTAACACAATTAAAGATTAATCCAAATGGAAAATATGGAATTACATAAACATTTATTCAAAGTATTCTTACTGATCACTAAAACAAAGCCCTTTGATCAAGTGGAACGTTGACAATGGATATGAATAACGAAGTCATATTAGAAGAAATTCTAAAGTATAATACACATGTAGGATATTCTTAGTCTCATAAGTAATTAAACTCAATAAAACATGAATGATGAGGCATATTATTTATCAATTAAGAAAGACTGCAAAAGACCAATGGCTTTATTGATAATATCTGTCCTGTGAAGGTTCTGAGGAAGTAGTTGTTGCAACTATTTTAGAAGGGTTTAATGTATAACATTCTTAGATAGTAATTTGCCAATGTGTATAAAAACATAAAAAAAAACATTAAAAACATATAAAAACATAAAACATTAAGAAACGTTGCCCCAGAAGTTCCAAATATAGGAATGCTTCCAAATACACAGTTATTAAAAAAAAAAAAAAAAAGACACAAAGCTATTCACAGCATTGGACACCCGGGTAGCTCAGTGAGTTAAGCATCTGCCACTGGCTCAGGTCATGATCTGAGGTGCTGGGATCAAGCCCTGTGTTGGGCTCCCTGCTCACTGGGGAGTCTGCTTCTAGCTCTGCCCCCCCCACCCTGCTCCTTCTGCCCCTGCTGGTGTGTTCACATGCAGATGCTCTTTCTCTCAAATAAAGAAATTTTTATTACTCTCTAAATCTCTTTAAAATCTCTTTTAAAATCTCTTTAAAAATCCTTTAAAAATCTCTTTAAAAAGAGATTCATAGCAGCAAGATATTTAATATTAAATTTGATTGAAATAAGTATGAAAAATACAAATTGAAATGTTAGCACCAGTTTAATTTTTAATGAGGGAATGAGTTTAACATTTACGGTATGTTCATACAGTGGAAGAGTATATAGCTTTGAAAAAGAATGAGGTAAAGCTATGTGTATAGGAATCAAAAGATGACAAAATACTGCTGGCTTCTCCAGCACCCATACTGAAACGGGAATGATACAGAGAAGGTTACCTGAGATATAATTAAAGGGTAACATAATTCAGAATATTTTCTAAAAGTAAAAACTATGTAAAGAAAATGTCTTAAGTTATAATAAAAAGAGGGATTATGCCATTTATGAGTTAAAAATAAAATGGCATGATTAACTTGAATATATGTATTAAATGCATAAACACATAAAACAAATGAAACACATGAATAAATTACATAGTATACAGCTGGCTCAAGAATAAATATGCCAAAGAGCAGAATTTGTGGTCCTAAAATTGGCTACAATTTTTATAATACTATATGCAATTGGATGAATGAGGATCAGTGAGAAAATACTGGATAATCCCACAAGTAGCTTGAAAATTATTCACACCAAGTAAAATAAAATTCCTCAAGAATCAAAAAGATACATGTAAATTATTAAAACCACTAGCTTATATTAGAAGTGTATACACCTCAGGTGCCTGGGTGGCTCAGTGGGTTAAAGACTCTGCCTTTGGCTCAGGTCATGATCCTGGGATCCTGGGATCGAGACCCACATTGGGCTCTCTGCTCAGCAAGCAGCCTGCTTCCTCCTCTCTCTCTCTCTGCCTGCCTTTCTGCCTACTTGTGATGTCTGTCTATCAAATAAATGAATAAAATCTTTTTTAAAAAGCTTTTAAAAATCCAGATAAAAAGACAAAAAAATTCTATTGACAAGGCAGATACGTTTTTAACAATAATGGTATTTTGAAATCAACTCTCATGCTCTGACAAAATGTAATGACATTCAGGAAAATATACATTAACAAACATGATTGATGAGAATCATAAAACCTAAATAAACCAATTTATGTAAAATTAAAAGGTTGTCATAGATCTATCTCCCTCCATATGGTCCCCAAACTAGACAATTTTATCAAGTTTGCCTTATATTTAAAAAACAGGTAATTCATGTAGGATACAATTGATTTCTGAGCATTTAAGAAGCCTGAAAATATTCTAAGTTTATTTTAAAAGCCAGTAAAGCTATTTTGTGAAATCTAAATGTATTCATTTATTGGAACACTATTTATAAGACCTAATATGAACCCAGATGGAATAGGAACTCATTCTGCAAACAAAGAACCAAGTGTAATTACTGTAGTGAGGTAGAAAATGACAGCCTAAGTCAATGTAACAGAAGAGCCAAAGGGACATCAGGAAGATGAGAAGACAGAATTGGTAGGACTTGCCAGTTGATAGAAGGGTGATACAGGAGTAGTAAAGGTAGGGAAGCATCAATGAATTCTTCCATCTCTACAAACTTGAAGTCAGGTTTGTCTTATTTTATTTTGTTTTCTGGGCTTCTACTTTGTCTCCTCATTTTTTTTTTATTTTAAGAATTTATTTATTAGAGTGAGTGAGAGAAAAAGAGCACAAGAGCACAAGAGAGCACAAGTAGGGGAAGAGCCAGAGGGAGAGGGAGAGGGAGAAGCAGACTCCCCACTAAGCAGGGAGCCAGACATGGGGCTCAATCCCAAGACCCAAATATCAAGTCCTGAGTCAAAAGCAGATGCTTTAACTCACTGAGCCACCTGGGCACCACCTGTCTCATGATTTTAGGGAATAATTTTTAAGATAACATGCCCATTTATTTACTATCTACTAAGGTAAGCAAATGAATTTTAACTTGAAGACACATTACCTGGTTGTGGGAGTAGTATCCACATCGGTAATCTCTTGTTGCGTACTCTCACAACAAGAATTTGCAAGGAACTCATGGTTCTCTACCTAACACTATGGTATTACCGACACCCATGTAGTTCCTCAAAGTCACTTTAAAGACTTTCATTATTTTTCTTTTCTTTTTATTTTTTAATTTTTTATTTTTTATAAACATATTTTTTATCCCCAGGGGTACAGGTCTGTGAATCACCAGGTTTACACACTTCACAGCACTCACGAAAGCACATACCCTCCCCAATGTCCATAATCCCACCCCCTTCTCCCAAACCCCCTCCCCCCAGCAACCCTCAGTTTGTTTTGTGAGAATAAGAGTCAGTTATGGTTTGTCTCCCTCCCAATCCCATCTTGTTTCATTTATTCTTCTCGTACCCACTTAAGCCCCCATGTTGCATCACCACTTCCTCATATCAGGGAGATCATATGATAACAGTTAACAAAACAAAAAGACAACTGACAGAATGGGAGAAGATATTTGCAAACGACATATCAGATAAAGGACTAGTGTCCAGAATCTATAAAGAACTTAGCAAACTCAACACTCAAAGAACAAATAATCCAATCAAGAAATGGGCAGAGGACATGAACAGACATTTCTGCAAAGAAGACATCCAGATGGCCAACAGACACATGAAAAAGTTCTCCATATCACTCGGCATCAGGGAAATACAAATCAAAACCACAATGAGATATCACCTCACACCAGTCAGAATGGCTAAAATCAACAAGTCAGGAAATGACAGATGCTGGCGAGGATGCGGAGAAAGGGGAACCCTCCTACACTGTTGGTGGGAATGCAAGCTGGTGCAACCACTCTGGAAAACAGCATGGAGGTTCCTCAAAATGTTGAAAATAGAACTGCCCTATGACCCAGCAATTGCACTATTGGGTATTTACCCAAAAGATAAAAACGTAGTGATCCAAAGGGGCACGTGCACCCGAATGTTTATAGCAGCAATGTCCACAATAGCCAAACTATGGAAAGAACCTAGCTGTCCATCAACAGATGAATGGATCAAGAAGATGTGGTATATATACACAATGGAATACTATGCATCCATCAAAAGAAATGAAATCTTGCCATTTGTGACAACATGGATGGAACTAGAGCATATCATGCTTAGTGAAATAAGTCAAGCAGAGAAAGACTTTCATTATTTTTCAATAGTTTTCCTTCTCCAGTTATAAACAAGTATTATATTAACTAACACCAGGCACCACGTGAGACGATAAAAGTGGAAGAAGCCAGAAAGCTTCTCGCATATCAAAAGGGAGATAACTTTAGTCCACTGACTACATCACACACACCTCCCATGTAATCTTCAGCTCTGGAAAATATGCTTGTCTGATTCCTTTTCCTCCTACATTTGGCCCTTGACGTTTCTTCAGTTTGGCCCACTTTCTTTCTTTCTCCAGCTAACTCTCTCATGTTCAGCACATGGCAAGCTTTCCTGAACAATATCCAAATTAGGTAACGTTCCCAGGTACACTCCTGGCACTCCATATTATCCGATCAGAGGACTTACCACACTATTTTCATTTTACTTTACTTAGCTTTCTCACTTAAGAAGTGGTAAACTTTAAGAGGATAGATATCGTGTCAGCTTATTTCACGGTTCTATCCCTGGAACGGTATCTGTCACAGAGTCTTCAATAAGTTCTTGTTGAGTAAATGCATGGCAGAGGGTCCAATGGACTTCACACTAATGAACTTGATCATCCAAATAGTGCTGTGAATACCTTATCATTCACCCACCTCTCCCTCAGTCTTATATCCTCACGGCCTACCATAATAACACAAGCTAGGCTCCTCCACCTAAATACTGGATAATTAAAGACCTGGAAAAGCATGAAATGTTGCTTCCTATATTTAAATACTTCCAAACCAGATGAAGCTCCCACCAAACAAACCGAAGCCATCCACTGACACTGCAAGCTACCAAAAGATGGTTTGGAAGGAAGGATGCAGCTAGATGTAGGAAACTTCAGAACTTTCCTCACCTACCTCCAAAGTCCTATATGTAGAAGGTTTGTGGCTTTACATATCCTGTCATGAAACTTCTTAGGTATCGCTTACTACACATTCTCTTTAATCTAATAGTATCAGTATTCTTTGATTATAGATTACTGAATAGGATTTTACATTAAGCAAGCATTCTACTCCCATCCTATTTACTGGTCTCTGATTGATTGTTGAGCCTTTTTCTCCTCCCTCCTAAGGCTAGGAATATGGCAATGACACTCCCAATATCTCTACCTACTCCATCTCCTCCAGCACTAAACAAAGAAAGGACAGGTCTTTCAGTAATATCTTAGTTACCAAGCATTATAATCCATACCTTGACTTTATTTCTCTTTTTTGTGTTAAATGTGTCTATGTGCATATCTTTCTTCTGCCCCATTGTAGAGAAAAGAATATCCATGTTTGGTTCATGGGTCACAAAAGGACTATTTTATGACCCATTCCAAAAACAACTGTTCGACTTCATTTTGGATTTGTGTCTTGCTATGGTATATAGGGTGGGTGGATATCTTAGTGTTTGCCCACATCATCCCAAAGGACAACAGGACACTCATTCATAAATGCATCCACAAATATAAACCCATGCTTACACATACAAGATAAACTTAAAAAAAAAAAAAAAAACTCTGAGATAGCATATGAAATTTCAATCTCCATGTGTCTGGCCCCCGTCTGAAATGGCCAATTCTATATCTATCATGACCACTTATGTTTGTTTGCTTGTCTTTTTATACATCCATAGCATTTCTGATCTTTAGAAAAATCATAGAAACATCTTAGGAATATATGTGGTAGGGGCTCAGAATTAAGCTCCTAATAAATACCTCTCTTTCACACCATTGTTTTTGCATGAGTGTAAGCTTTATAATCTATCTGTGGAATTCTAATCTTGTCCTTTCTTCTTTCTTGGAGCCCCTTCTTTCCCCACCTGCCTCTTTCCTCCTCACCAGCTCCTTTTCTCATCGTCTCTACTCCATTACTCCCTAATAGTTCTGTATGCTCACCAAGGGCTTATACCTTGCAGATCCTGGTCCCGGAACTGCTTTGCAAAGGGAAGGTGCTGATAAGAGTGTGCAGGAACACAGCAGGTGAAAAACAGACCAAGGAACAAAAGAAGAAGTTCCAGGATTAGTAAGGACAGATAAAGGGACATAAGGGACAAACATAGACCACGCTCACAGTAGGGAAGACCAACATGGAGCCTGGAAGAGTGGAGTGCAAATGTATATCCCTTGACATCTCCAAGGATTAAAGACAGGTTAGAACAGAAGATTGTGAACCCAGAGGACCTAGAGGCCTCAGGTCCCAAGACTTCAAGTCAGTGTGGGACATGAACAAGGATTCAACCAAATTAACACTTTCCCAGGTTAGAAACTTACACTTCAGCTCATATTGGTGGTGCGTTAGAAATTTTGGAATCCATGATGTTAGAATACGTGAACCTCAGTGGGGCCTGGATCTAGCTTTATTGATAGTTTGATAAAGAAGGTCTGGCAAGAGTCATTCTACCATGTGTCAGCCCAGTTAGAGAACTCCTAAAATTTCATGTGCAGAGACTGTTTCATTCTTTGAATCTGTGGCTGAGGGTACTTCATAGTGGAAAATCAATAAATGTCTATTGGATTGAAATACATCAGCTTCTAGCCTGATATAACAAAACCCTGGAGATATTTCTGCCTAGGGCTGCATCTCTCCAGGTGTGAAGAGGCCTGTCTTTTCAGATGCTCACTTCAATGTTCAGTCTTGCTTGGTAGTTCTGTCCGTCTTCCCTCAGTGGAGAATCATCATTAACTCAGTATTTAGTCAATTTGTCAGGCTACAGGCCACTAATCTTTATGTTCAGGACAAATGTCTAACACAAATCACACACATATCTGAAAACTATAGCAAGCCAGCCAGGATAAGTCTCATCTTTCCAACAGAACCCCACATATGGCCTCCCATCAGATCCACAAGGACATCTACTTTCAATGCCTAGTGGCTAACCATGTGGAATATTCCGTTCTGCTCATCCCTTCCTTTGTCCTCTAACAAAACACTATTATTGTTCTGGAAATCAGGTTCTGCATCTCTAAAAATGGAAAAATAACTTAGAAATATTTAAGTTAAAGAAAGGCTCTGAAGAATAAGTGGAGAAACAACTATCACCTTATTGTGGAGAAAATAATTCTTTTTCCATGACTCTCCTTAATTTCCTCTCTGATAATGCAGAGTTACAAATCCATGTAGATGCTCACCAAACAAATGGGATTTTATTCATTCGTTAAAACTCATTCATTTCATCAAAAACTAATGATGTACCATATGGTAACTAACATAATATAAATAAACAAAAAATAAATAAATCTTCTAAAAAACCTCATTCCTTTCAACTCTTTTATTCAGCAAATATTTATTGAATGTCTGTTACAAACTAGGAGCTTGTAAATGATAGGAATGCAATGGTAAACAAAGTAGGCATGAGCCTGGTTTTTGTTGATATATAATGGAGAAACCAACACTAAACAACCGAGTATACAACCAGTCATCTTATTAGAGTTGTGATATGTCCTACAATGAAAGGTCCATTGTGCAATGAGAATGTATAGGAGTGATGCTAATGTAATATACAGGACTGAAAAAGAAATATTGGAAGGAATTTTTAGTTGAAACTAAACAGGAACTGCCAGGCAAAAAATAAAGAGAAAGCACAGGTAGAAGAGACAAGGAGAAATGTGATGCATTGGAGAAGCTGAAAGTAGACAACTATGGTGGTGTATGTCTTCATTCATCAACAGTAGTATCAGTCTATCTTGTGCAGTCATTATCTCTAACTTCCCCAAAATACAGGGCTATTTTCATTAAGAGTCATTAGAGTCCTTTTTTTCAACTGAGTATGTAAGAGAGACAGTACGGTTTAGAACAAGTTGAGTTTAGGATAAACAAGACAATGGCTGCAGTAACATACGTTGGAATCTAAACTGGATAGAGAAGGAAGAAAAGAAAAGTTGATAATGACGTCAAGAAGGGGTTCCTAATAAAGTTTGAATGTGTATGAAACCTTCATTGAGAACACATGGTGTGTCAGATATTTTCATTTAAAAGGGCATAAGAAGATGCCTAGGACTAAGTTTCTGCCTTCAAGGAGCTCATCATGTAGGTGTGGATAGACAAATAAATAGGCAAATAAATATGATGGTTTATAATTGTGGTTTGGATAAAGCAGCCCTTCCTGTGCATCTTCTGAATTCCCCAAGGGCTTACAGACATAAAAGAAAATGTCAACACACATGCAGACCCCCCCACACACAGAAGATCTTACCTCCTTATACCAATTTTACTATTTACTTCTTATTCCTGAGTAATTTAACATGTTTGTCTTGGATAAATTTATGGCCTCTTTTTCTGTGGACAGTGTAGGAAATGAGCATTTTTTTATTAATTAATTTTCAGCAAAACAGAATTCATTGTTTATGCACCACACCCAGTGCTCCATGCCATATGTGCCCTCTATAATACCCACTACCTGGCTCACCCAACCTCCCAACCCCTGCCCCTTCAAAACCCTCAGATTGTTTTTCAGAGTCCATAGTCTCTCATAGTCCATCTCCCCTTCCAATTTCCCTCAACTCCCTTCACCTCCCCATCTTTCTATGTCCTCCATGCTATTTGTTATGCTCACAAATAAGTGAAACCATATGATACTTGACTCTCTCTGCCTGACTTAATTTCACTCAGCATAATCTCTTCCAGTCCCGTCCATGTTGCCACAAAAGTTGGGTATTCATCCTTTCTGATGGAGGCGTAATCCTCCATAGTGTATATGGACCACATCTTCCTTATCCATTCGTCTGTTAAAGGGCATGGGCATTTTTTTATCCTGAGAGGTTTTTTTTTTTTTTAAGATTTTTTTTTAATTTATTTATCAGAGAGAGAGAGGTGGAGAGAGCGAGCACAGGCAGACAGAATGGCAGGCAGAGGCAGAGGGAGAAGCAGGCTCCCTGCCGAGCAAGGAGCCCGATGTGGGACTCTATACCAGGACGCTGGGATCATGACCTGAGCCGAAGGCAGCTGCTTAACCAACTGAGAGTTTTTTAAGAGAAAAAACTATCCTGAGAGTTTTTTAAGAGAAACATAGATGGTTCCTACCCAGCTCTACTTAATACTCTACTAATCTACTACTCACACCAAACTATTGTTGTTGTTGTTGTTTTAAAGAACCAGACACTGTGTACACAAAGAACATCACTTCTGAAATTACCTGCTCAAAGAGTCAGGGATGTGCAAATTAAATGAAAAAAACATACATGAAGTGTAAATAAATATAAATTGAATGTAAAGCTCTGATTTTTATGGACGATCACTCTTTTCATTAGATTCTTCCATTCCTTATATTGATGCTAAGGTCAATGAAATTATTGAGGAAATGCAAGGTACAAAGTGACAGAATCACATGAATTCTAAGATGAACACTCTAGCTTTTATAGATAGAGTGGATTGAATGGAGCAGGATTGGAACTCCTTTAAAAAGACGACTCTGAAATACTCTCAGAGAGACAGATCATAGAGAAGGACAGAGGCAAGTTCTATGGTCATGATAAAAGTAAGAATCTCATGTATATATCTACTGATGTGACTTACAAGCATCTTGAAATAAAATATTTAACCCAAATATTGACTTAATTTTGCTAGAGCACGACATAGGATAAATCAAGAACAAGCCACAGGTTTCTGGCTTGGGAATGCATTTGGTGGTAGTGCCATCATTCACCATAAAAGAACACTGAAAAGGAAGAGCACTTTTTGTGGAGGAAGTTAGTTTCTAGGTCAGTTTTGGAAAAATTAAGTGGGAGGCATTTGTAAGCCACTCAGTGGGTAGATATTCAGGAAGCAATTGGATAAAGAATTCTGGATCAGACAGACCTGGTTTTGGATACTAAATCCACTATTTGTCTTTCTGTAATCTTTGTGAATCTCCATTTCCTCATCTGTGAAATGAATTAACTAAAATTATGCTATGATAATTATTTTTATTTTTATATTTTAAAGATTTTATTTATCTATTTGAGAGAGAGTGAGTGAGAGAAAGCATGAGAGGGGAGAAGGTCAGAGGGAGAAGCAGACTCCCAACGGAGCTGGGAGCCCTACTAGGAACTCGATTCTGGGACTCCAGGATCATGACGGGAGTGGAAGGCAGTCGCTCAACCAACTGAGTCACCCAAAATAAATTATTTTTACTTAAATTAATTAATACTTCTAAAATACGGACCAAGGGTAGTAAAATTTTTCTTGGAGCATGCAACTGAAGAAAACAGAAACAAAAGATAATCAGCTCTATGTAATTTGAGAAGGATAAGGAAAAAGGTAAAGCAAGTACAGGACATAGAAGAGGGGATTAATAATGTATAGACTCGGGAATGAAGCTGAAAGCAGAAAGTTTAGTAGTTATACTTGAGAGCATTGATAGCTACTAAAGGAGGAACACAGGAACTTTTGTCTTTAACTCAGGATCTGAAAAATACAGGGGTGAGTTGTATATTGGGAAATATCTAGCCTTCAAATATCTCAAAATTAGCAGCAGGAAAAATGGAAGCCTGAGTTTTAATGCTTTTGTGTACCCATCATCACCTTCTTCATACAAGTGTTGAGAAAACTGAACCAAGAAGAGGCTTGATTTTCTGAAAGTCTAGAAGATTTTCTCTTTTCCTCCCTTCCCATACTTTGCTCATGGATAGAACGCTAAAATTTCAGGTTAATAGGAGTTAAAGTTTATTTTTATGTTTCCCATCTTACATAAAATTTCACCTACTTGAATTTTACCTCAACGTCTTCTTCAGTGACCCTCCTCACTCATTGTGTCTTTTTTAAAGAGAAAAGCAGAATAAATTTGTCTTGGATCTGCTTGTTCTTCACTCCGTAGACAACAGGATTTAGAGCAGGGGGGATGGCCACATAGAAGTTGGCAAATAGGATGAGCACATTTCGAGGGACACTGTGCCCAAAGCGATGAGCAAGGATGGAGAAGGTGGCAGGTGTGTAAAACATGAGAATAACACAGACATGGGAACCACAAGTGCTGAGGGCCTTCTGACGGGCACCCTGAGATGAGAGCTGAAAGACAGCACGAAGGATGAAGGCATAGGAAACAGCAATAAAGATCACATCCGAGAAGACAGTCATGAGAGGCACAGAAAATCCATACCAGATGTTGATGGAGATGTCAGCAGAAGAAAGCCGAGCAACACCTATGTGCTCACAGTATGTGTGTGGGATGATGCGTGTCCCGCAGAAGGGTAACCGTTTCAGCAGAAAAACATCTGGCAAGATGACACAGAAGCTCCTCACGGTGATGGTCAGCATAACCTTGATGACCACCTGTGGAGTCAGGATGGTGGTGTACCTCAAGGGGAAGCAGATGGCCACATAGCGATCAAATCCCATGGCCAACAGGATGGCTGAGTCCACTACAAAGCTGAAGTGGAGGAAAAACATCTGAGTGAGACAGCCAGAGAAGGTAATTTCCTGGGAGCCCAGCCAGAGGTTACTGAGTAGTTTGGGCACTGTGTCTGTGGACAGGATGAAGTCCGTGGTAGCCAGCATAGCAAGGAAGAAAAACATGGGCTCATGGAGGCTGTGCTCTACAGCAATGAGGTAGAGAAGGGTGCAGTTGCCCACAATAGCCAGAACATAGATGACACAAAAGGGAATCCCGATCCAGCTGTGGAATCTCTCCAGACCGGGTATTCCCACAAGGATGAAGGAACTGGGATTGTAACAGCTCAAATTATACATGATCTCCTCAGTCTGGGATCCTCTGGTCTTGGAGCCCCGAAGTCAAATCAGCTGTCAGAATGGGCTGGGGCTGACCGTGGTGGGGGACAACAACTGTCACATTCAGGCTTCCTCTGTCCCCTGGATGTTGGAACCTATAAAACGGACTTGTTATTGTCCCTTTTCTTTGCAAGTGGCCCCACTTGATTTCCTTTATACCTTTATTAATATGTCTTACTGGAGGGTTATTTTTGGAGGTCAGCAATTTCATGTGATTAAACCTCAATAACTATGTCCCTTTCTTAATGTAGACTATGTGGCATAGGCCCAGGCTCAGGAAAACAGAAAACATATTGTATGTAAGGACAAGAGGTTTGTGTATGTCAGTGAGACAGAGAGTGGGGGAGGAAGACAAGCAGGAAATATGACAATTATTACATGGGATGAGCTGCGAGTAATGGACTTCTATACAGCAAATACTGTTTCCAGCAATAGTTTTGATATAATAAACTGAAGGATTTCAGTAGAGTGGTAGAAAAGGTAATGAAAAGGGAAGGGAAAAGAAAGAACAGATGCCAGAACTATGGGTGATACAGGAGATTTGTTGCACAGGGTTTCAAATATGGTTTAGTCTAAGAGGGATGCTTCCCCAGATGTGAAAATGAGAGATGGCATCAACCAGCAAGTGCGTGGGGACAGGTAAGCAGCATTCTCCTGACTCAGGCAAAGGGCAGTGAGCTCAGAGGATGACTTATGGTCTCAGGGATGATTCCCTAAATCTTGGAGGATTTCCGTTCCCTAACTTAGTAGGGGACAGAGCTCTGCCCACCAGTGAGTATGACAATGCCTCCATAACAGATACCAGCCAGGGTGATTGGCCTGGGGCAAATCCGGCAGAGCAGAGTCTCACCTCCTAGAGATAAAGTTAAAAATAATAAAATAGTGCTGCTTGAATGTTTTCATGTTTGGTGTGCCAGAGCTTGGACCCCATCTTTGGACTAAATAGAGCCTGCCTTTTGCATTTCCATTTTAACTCCAGTGTATGATCTATTTTAAAGTATTTTTGGCAAAGGGGACCAGTAACAGTGAAGCAGGGAGTACAGCACAAGAGGCCAGGACACCTGGAGCCATCCTTCAGCCAGTTTGGAATAGGTTTAGTTCTTACCCTCTCCACCAAATTTACAAAGTCATTCAAAAAGCTTTGATGGAAAGGAAGTGGGATTTGAGGATGGGTCCCAGCAGCTCTATATTATTGTGTTTGGCAGGACTTTGTAGGTGTGTGGCAAGGAGGGAAAAATGGGATGAGCCATGTGGGATTTTGTGATATCTCAGCCATAATTCTAGCCAAAGCTTTATATAGCAAGGTTCTCTGATGTAGCAGATGATTTTGACATGGCTGGAGTCCTTAATTAGGCAAAGTGAACAAGACATCAACCTGGGAGGAATGTAACTGTTCCCACTGTCCAAAAGCAGCCGTCTGCCCCGCCCCAACCATGACTCTTCCTCCACGCCCAGAAGAACGAATGCCCTAAGTTCCACCTGCAGGTCTGATGCAGGCTAACAGCTAGTGGTCACTGAACTTATTACATTTACATGAAGACATCAGAGTCTTCATGAAATTGTCCCTAAAAGGACGGCCACCTCATCTTCTGTGGTATAAAATGTAGGTAGCCTAAGAAAGCCCCCAAATGTCAAATTTTAGGCTAGATTGCAGCTCAGTCTCCTGAAGCATAGACTCCCTGCCTCTGAAAAGAAGCACATTTGATCAGGGTCTCAGGGAATACATTTAAAGGGGAAAAAATAAAGTACTGATCATTAAAACTACAAAGGAGGTTAACAGAAAACATACACACCAAGGTTTGCTGCTTCAGTCTGAATCTAGTCTGACTTCACTTCTTTTACCCAAAGAGCTCCTCTTTCCTTCTGGATTCCCCACCGTATTCCTGGTCACATTAGTTGGTCTGCTCATGAAGTCAGTCATTTTCTGTGAGGAGCTGTCTTCTTATGGAATCACTGGTGTCAGCAGAACTCCTTTCTCCCAGAGTCATGTCCTCTAGAACAGAGACCCTACTTGGACACTGAGCAGACCCAAGGCTACACTGTTTCATAAAAATCAAAGAACCAGTGTAGCATTTTTCTCTTCCCTAAATGGCTGTAGTTTTCAGCTCACCAAATTGTCTTCTATCTCTTGCTTTACAGGAGTAGTGGAAAATATCTGTTTAGAAGGAAACAAGTAAAATTTTAGGTTGGGACATGTTCCATAGAAGTGAGATGAACGTTTTTATGCATTACCTTATATTCCCAGAAAATATAACTCATGTTATATGTGGGTAACATCATTTTTTTTTCCATCCCCAGAGAAGGGATGAGGTCAATCATATTACCTCTTTTCCTTTGAGATGGAACATAGCTTGGTGGTTTCAGTAAGCTGGGGATATTGGATCCCTAGGAGAGTCAGTCTAGACAATTTAGACCCAGTCGGTTGAGACAGAATTCTCAGAGGCCTGAGAATGTTCCTGTACATGTGATATTGCTCAGTTAATTAAGCATCTGACTCTGGATTTGGGCTCAGGTCATGATCTCAGGGTCGTGAGATTGAGTCGCACATGACCTTGGGATTCTTTTCCTCTCTCACTGCCCTTCTCCCCCATCCAAAAAAAAAAAAAAAAAATTTAGCTGTTTTTTGCACTTTGCATTCCCAAAACTTTATAAGCAGTTTCTAGATTTATAACCACACACACTTAGAGTTTTTGTTTTGATTGCATTGAATCGGTCTATCAATATGGAAATACCTGATACCTTTATAATATTTTATCATTATATTATAAATATGATATACTATGTTATTCATGTAGTCTTTTAATTTCCCTAATAATAGGTTTAAAAACTAACTCAAAAAGATATCTGTATACCCATATTTATTGCAGGAATATTCAAAGCAGCCAAGATATGGAACGTGTTTGTGTGTGTGTGTGTGTGTGTGTGTGTGTGTGTGTGTAATATTATTCAGCCATGAAAAATAATGTAATCTTGCCATTTGTGACAACACAGATGGACCTCGAGGGCATGATGAAATATGTCGGAAATATATCAGAAAGTGTAAAATATGTCAGAGTAAGACAAATATTATATGACCTAACTTATAAATACACAGAACAGACTTGTGGTTGCCAGAGGCAAGGAGGGAGGGGTGGACAAAATGGGCAAAGTGATCAAAAGATACAAACTTCCAATTATGGGGGCACCTGGGTGGCTCAGTGGATTAAGTCTCTGCCGTCAGCTCAGGTCATGATCTCAGGGTCCTGGGATCGAGCCCCACATCGGGCTCTCTGCTCAGCAGGGAGCCTGCTTCCTCCTCTCTCTCTCTCTGCCTGCCTCTCTGCCTACTTGTGATCTCTGTCTGTCAAATAAATAAATAAAATCTTTAAAAAAAAAAACCTTCCAATTATGTAATAAATAAGTCTTCAAGTAAGAAGTAAGGTACAGCAAGGTGACATAATTATAATTACTAACTAGACTTATTGTGGTGAACAATTGCAGTGTATACAAATATTGAATCGTGTTGTACACTCAAAACCGATACAATGTTATATGTCAATTATAACTCAATTAAAAATATATACTCTTTTCTTGCAGAATGCAGAATATTTGCTCTTTATTATACTATTATAAAAATTACTACAGATTCCATTGCTTAAAATGCCACAAATCACAGTAATTATCTTATAATTTTGTAGCTCACTTCAGCCTAGGTCTAACTGAGCTAAAATCCAGGTGTTGAAAAGGCAGCTTCTCTTTTTGGAAGCTCTAGAAAAGAAACTCTTTCCTTCCTTTTTCTGGTATCTAGAAGCCCCCTTCTTCCATCTTTAAAGAAAGCAATATTACTTCTGCCCTTCTGCTGTACTCAGTTCCCCTCCGGTTCTCCCCTTGAGCTTTCCTCTTCCACTTTTAAGAATCTCTATGTTCCCATTTGAGCCAGCTACGTATTCTGAAATGATCTCCATATTTTAAGGTCTACTGATGAGTTTCATCTGATAGTCATCTTAATTCCTCACGGCTTTGTAACCTAACATAATCAAGGAGGTTTAAGATGGGGACATCTACCACACAAAGCTTCAGAATCTGCAAATTATGTTTGTCAAACAAACTTACTGTTCTTGATTAATTTAATATCTAGTTATATTGACAATAATAGATGCATTGAAACATCTCATTTTGTTTTGTTTATTTCTCCTTGCTTCTTAGTGAGTATTTTGCATATTGAGGGCATATTGTAGTGTGCATATATAATGCCTCTTTTCACAAGTCCTGGTAGTTTGCAGCATGGTTCTGAGGGGGAGATTCCCTCTGACTCTTCTCTTTCTCTTTGACTTCTTTGGTGTGCTCATTCTTCTAGTTACTTCATTTGACTCTCCTAAACACTCTGTCCTGAGCCAAAGTTTAGTGTGTTGTCTTTTGATCCTGATCAGCAATCATTTCATGGAGACCACTGATGGTCATTGGGACAGATGGAAGATTTGTTCGATTCCTTGGGGCAGAATGTCTCTATCTTGTAACATCCCTAAGTAAACCACTTCCTATTGTTGGGTCGGTGGGCTCCAGGAGTTCAGGAGGAACAATAGAAATGACCAGCTGCTTCCGGAGGCTCCTGGAGTGCAGGAAGAGCAATGGAAATGACCACTGCAGGGTCTCACCGCCACAGGGTCTCGCCGTCTTCCAGCCTACCCCCGCTCCTAACCCTTGACTCTCCCGCCAAAAGGATGTATGCCCAGGTCACGTCTATGCAGGAGACAGATAAATGACACACCACCACCCCCCAACACCCCCACTCCTCCGCTAACTCCCTCTCAGCGCAACTTCCCCCACTCTGCTTTCCAGAGTCCCGGAACCTCGCCCGAGGGTGCCCACCTCCTCCCAGTGCAACTTTCCTGTCTCCCCTTCTCCTGAGCCCTGAAACTTCACTGGAGAGTGCCTTTAATAAATCTTGCCTTGCACCCACTTTGCCTGGTGTAGTGTTTATCTCGCCTACAAAACCTTACATTTGGTGCCCGAAACCCGGGAGAAGATTGAGCCCCCAACCCAGTGGGAAGGCTGTCTCCTCTCCCCCCTAGCCAGACCTGGACCTGCCTTTCCCAATGCCACCTCTGAAGCCATGGTGAGTTCTCTGCCCACCCCCCCCTGCATTCGTCACCTCCTTCTGGAAAGCCCTGCCCTAATCACAGCCACGTCAGGGCAGACGTGGGTCAGGGCAGACCCCGCCAGTCACCAGGTGACCTCCGTGACTCCGGGAGTCTGGGAGATGTCCTAAGCTCTATGGAAGTCAACAGTTCTTCTTCAACCCAGTGGCAGATGAGGGGAGGCCTTCCTCCAGCACTCGGGTTGCCCGGCAACGAATTGTGGGGACCTCCCAATCCAAATTCGACCCCAAAACATCCCAGGGGTGTTTTAGGCTTGTTGGCCAATCTTAAAACCCTGGAACAAAACCAGGACCTGTGAAAACGACGTTACTGTACTGTAGCTTGGCCACAATACCGATTAGACAATCAGTCCCAATGGCCTCCAGAAGGCATGTTTAATTATCAGATTCTCATGGACTTAAATAACCTCAGCAGACACCAAGGCAGATGGGCGAAGGTCCCTTATGTTAGGATTTCTGAACCGGCACCCTCGTCTACCCCTCCCCCTCCTCTTCCCCAATCCTATCCCAACTCCTGACAAAGTTATCCACCGTAAACATGAAACTTCAATCAAAGTTTACTGAAGGTCAAATAAACTCATGTTATTTGTTAAAAATCTGTTAGCAAAGAAATGACTAAACTGATGGTTAGTTGTCTGTCTCAACGTTTTAATGGATAATTGCTGAGATAGCTTTCAAAGTCTTTGGTAACCTGAAAGTTTAAACTTTTGCTTGGATGACAAATGGAATTAAATTGTTGGACATTTAGGTCTTTTCCAAAGAGGATAAAATGCCAAGTCATTGATTACTGAACATAGGTTTGTGCTTTTGACTTCTTACAGCAAAGAAAATAAGAATATTTAAATCTGTTAGTAAGCATGGTTTGTGCTTAACTGATTCATAAATTGGCATCTAAAGAATTCTGTTATAATCATTCACAATTGATTAATAACTGACTGGAGGTTAATAACTAAAGGTATTTCTAAGAGTACAAAATTCTGCTAACTGTAAGAGTGATGGAAATAAAGGAAGCCACTCTGTATGTAGGAAAGTAGAAGATATATAAGAAAGATTTAAGAAATGGGAGTACATTTTATTGAAAGTAAAAGGAGATAATTTTGTCCTAAATGAGATGGTTGTTAGGGACAAAACCTGAATGTGAAGGAAAGTTGTAGAGGGTTTGTGAAGGGAAATCATTCAGGAACCCAGTGAAAACCAGGCCATGTTTCTTAACTGACTTACTGAGGCACTGACTTAATACACTCACCTAGACCTGGCCTCTCTGGCAGGGGCAACTGTTTTAACTACCCACTTCATTTCTCAGTCAGCCACCGACATTTAGAAAAAAATTAAAGAAAGTGGAGGAGGGCCCTTAAACTCCCATTTCTGATCTGGTGAAAATGGCATTTAAAGTCTTTAACTCCCAAGAGGAGGTAGCAGAACTTAAGCGCCAAGCCAGACTCCAACAGAAGGTCCAACAGCAGACCCAAGCCCTGGTAGCAGCCCTGAGGCTGGCAGGTTCTAGAGGTCAAAAAAAGGGAGCACCTAACTGCGTCCTTCCAGGGGCCTGTTTCAAGTGCGGAGCTAAGGGACACTGGCCCCATCAATGCCCCAATCCAAAATCGCCTACTAGGCCCTGCCCTCAATGCTGCATGATGGGCCACTGGAAATCGGACTGCCCCAGCCTTGGGGGATTCCTGGGCCTCCATGTTGGGGAGACCCTGAGATGGTAAGTCCTGCCTTCCAACTTCTCAGATTGGAGGATGACTGATGGAGCCCAGACTCAGACACCCCTCTCACCCATGCCAAGCCCAGGGTCATGCTCCAGGTAGCAGGTAAGTCCATTTCCTTTCTGCTGGACACGGGATATTCTGTCCTGCCTTCCTACTAGGGTCCTGCTCGTCCCTCCTCAGTTGCTGTTATGGGAATTAACGGTACTTCCTCCACTCCAAAGGCCAGCCCACCCCTTACATGCAGCCTGGATGGGTTGCCCTTCTCACACTCCTTCCTCATCATCCCTTCCTGCCCTGTTCCCCTTCTAGGGAGGGATATCCTCCACAAACTTCAGGCCACCATTCGTCTCTCTCCCTCTCCCTCGACTTCTGCTCACCTCATCCTCCCTCTACTCCCCTTTGACTCATCCTCTATCCCAGACTGTCTCCCCTCCGTAGACCCGCAGGTATGGGACATTTCCTGATCTATAGTAGCAACCCATCTGCAAGGACTTAAGCCCATCATTGACTGCCTCCTGCAGCAGGGTCTCCTTATCCCCATTAACTCTCCAAGCAACTAGATGTCACCGCCCAGGGATGGCAGCCCTGCCTCAGGGCCCTAGCGGCAGCCACTTCTCTGACAAAAGAAGCCCTCAAACTTACCTTAGGACAGCCCATCATGGTCTTCTCCCCGCATCGATTTATGGACTTAGTTAGCCACAAATCCTTGGCACAACTCACTCCTTCCCATCTCCAACTCTACCACCTGCTGTTCATAGAATACCCCCAGGTCACACTCTCTGTCTCCCCTCGCCTAAATCCCGCCACTCTCTTGCTGATATCTTCATTTACCCCCACTCCTTCCCATTCCTGCTCTCAACTCCTGGAAGAACTCTCTCCCTCCCATCCAGGACTTTTGGACCTACCACTGCCTGACCCTGATCGCATTCTGTTCGTGGATGGGAGCTCCCTCATAGCTCCAGATGGATGGCAACAAGCGGCCAATGCAGTGGTCATCCTGGACACAGTCATAAAAGTGGCCCCCCTTCCCATTGGGACTACTTCTCAAAAGGCAGAACTCATGGCTCTTACCAGGGCCCTTCACTTATCTGAGGGCCAACAGGTCACTATACTGACTCCCAAGTACGCTTTCCTTATTACTCACACTCACTCTGTCCTCTGGTGAGAAAGGGGGATTTCTCACGACCAACGGAACCCCCATAGTCAACGGGCCTCTTATTGCCAAACTCTTCGAGGCTCTCAATTACCCTACTGAGGTGGCTATTGTCCACTGCCATGGCCATCAGGCCTCCAATGATCCCATCTTTTGGGGAAACAACAAGGCCAACTCTATTGCCTGACAGATAGCCTTAAACTCCTCTCCAGCCCCTCTCCTGTTTCTCAGAACTCCTCACAGTCCCTTGTACACTGATGAGGAGACTCGGGCCCTTAAAACATAAGGTGGCAGGTTGGATGACAAGGAAGGGTATTTTGTCCAGGACAAAATTGCCCTCCCGAACAGCCTAATCCACACCCTCATTACTGACATCCACTAGTCTCTCCACATCAGTCCAAAGGCCCTATTCCAATTTATCCAACCTCTCTTTCACCACCCTCTCCTCCTCCAAAAGACCACTAAGGAGGTACACCAGGCCTGCAGAACCTGTTTTACGGTCAATGCCCAGGGCAGCCTCCACAGACCAGGACCCATCCACCAGCTCCATGGGCATCAGCCAGGCTAGGACTGGCAACTTGACTTCACTCACATGCCTCGACACAAAACCTTCAGATACCTGCTAACTCTTGTGGACACCTTCATAGGCTGGATCGAGGCATTCACCGCTAGGGAAACAGCAGACGTGGTCACCCCCATTCTCATTGAGCACATAATCCTGAGGTTTGGACTCTCTCAAACCCTACAATCAGACAATGGACCAGCCATCATCTCCAGCATCACCAATAGATCTCTGAGAGCCTCAACATCACCTGGAAACTCCATATCCCCTATCACCCCCAATCCTCGGGTAAGGTGGAGAGGGCCAATGGCCTCCTCAAGGAACAACTCACCAAACTCACTCTTGAAACCTGCCTCTCTTGGCCAACCCTTCTCCCAACGCCTCGCAGCCCATCAGGATTCAGCCCTTTTGAGCTCCTATACAGCAGGCCCTTCCTGCTTAATCACAACCTGCCTGCCTCTCCTCCACCCCTCCCCTATCTGACCCTCTTACGAGC
The DNA here is from genome assembly GCF_011764305.1 of Mustela putorius furo. NCBI lineage: Eukaryota > Metazoa > Chordata > Mammalia > Carnivora > Mustelidae > Mustela > Mustela putorius. The sequence continues at coordinate 277,849 of NW_025422126.1, forward strand.
CCTCCTAAGGGCTCCTGCGGATTCAACCATCCCCACCCCTGACAGCCTGGGCGCCCCTGACAGCCTGGGGGGAGACTTCCCCCAGGCCCTAAATCCTGGGGACCAAGTTCTCCTACGAGAACTTCACCCAAAGTCCTTACAGCCCAGGTGGACCGGCCCCCATACTGTTATTCTCACAACTCCCACAGTGGCAAAACTCCTAGGACACCACCGGTGGGTACACATTTCCAATCTAAAACCAGCCCCACCACAGGATGGCTGGACTTCCCAAACCCTGGGGTCAATGCAGTTGCAGATTTCCCGCACTTCTTCTCCTCACTCTCCCCTTCCTCCTAACCCTCTCTAGCCACTTGTCCATCACACCTGAGTTCAGGTGGTGCTTTTACCTGAGGGAAAACTGGACCCATGGGGAGACTGCCCAGTCTAGCACCGATTGCCAGTTTGGAGGGTGCCAGGTCTCTATCAACTTCATGCCTTCCTTCCATTCAGAGGGGGCACTCCAACCCCATTATCTGCTTCGTCTATGACCAAACTCATCCTAACTGCCGAACATACTGGGTCCAGACAAATGGGGGCTGCCCATATACCTACTGCAAAATGCATAAGGCCTGACTGGATATTTATGGAAACCAGTGCTCCCAATATTGCTTCACCACTGATGGGAGTAGTGCTTGGTACCTCACCATCCCCAACCCTTGGGATCCACAACCGGCTACTGGAGTTGAGGCCAGGCTTTACACATGACCCTCTGATTCATATCCAACGGCCTCCTTGCACATCTACCGGGCCTATGTTAGAAACACTCCACCAAAATCCTCAGGACCTCCAGAGCCAGTCACAGTCCATCCAGGCCCAGGAACACACAATCAGAAATGTCCTACTCCCCTCTCCTACTCAGGATTCTGACCCATTTTCCTGGCTTAAACTGATTCAACAAGGTCTTACTCTAACTAACATTTCTGGTATGGGCAACCTGTCCCACTGCTTCATCTGTACAGCTCTCACCCTTTCGAAATAACCACTCCTACTCTTACCTCTTGAGAACCCATCACTCTACAGGTCGTTCCCCTATTTGTTGATCCTCAAAACCTAGTACTCCCATTCTGCTACTCATCCCCAAACCCTTCCTTATGCAATTTGACTAATTCATCCTCCCCTATTCATGCTCCTCTGGAAGGTTTCTTTTGGTGAAATGGCACTCTGTCGAAAACCCCTAAGTTCTCTGACACCCTCCTATGCATCCCAACATTTTTGGTCCCCCAACTAACCATCTACACACAAGCTGAAGTGGATATCCTCACTGACCCCCTCCAGCGACAGAAAAGGGCTGTGTTTCTTCCCCTGGTTATTGGGGTCTCCTTGGCGTCTTCCCTAGTGGCCACCGGGCTGGGCACTGGGGCCCTAGCTCACTCCATAGATGCCACCAGAGATTTATCCGAACAGCTCCAAACAGCCATGGAGGCCTCAGCAGAGTCTTTGGCATCCCTACAACAGCAGATTACTTCAGTGGCCCAGGTAGCCCTACAGAACTGGAGAGCCCTGGACCTGCTCACTGCAGACAAGGGAGGAACCTGTTTATCCCTCAATGAAGAATGCTGCTATTATATCAACAAATCTGGTATAGTTGAAACCAATATTGATGCCCTGGCAAAAATCCGCGACTCCCTTGGTAGCTGGCATCACCCTGGAATAAACCCCTCTCAATGGTGGCTCGCCCCCTTAATGACCTGGTTCCTTCCAATCCTAAATCCCCTTATTCTCCTCTGCCTATTAGCACTATTCGCCCCCTGTGTTCTTCGCTTCATTCAGGAACACATCCATGAGGTTTCCAGGGTCACTGTCAACCACTCCTCCTGCATCCCTATACCTGCCCACCCACATCGGAAGGACGCTATGATGACGCCCCTTTGCCAGCAGGAAGTAGCCAGATCTGAGTCGCCACCCCTATTACACCAAAAAGGTCAGAATGTTTGGTCTGCGGGCTCCAGGAGTGCAGGAGGAACAACAGAAATGACCAGCGGCTTTGGGGGCTCCCAGAGTGCAGGAAGAGCAATGGAAATGACTGCCACTGGGTCTCGCTGCCACGGGGTCTCCCTGTCTTCCAGCCTACCCCCCTCTTAACCATTGACTCTCCCACCAAAAGGATGTATGCCCAGATTAGGTCTCCATAAGTAACCCAATACCTCTGCAGGAGACAGGAAACTTTGCTGGAGAGTGCCTTTAATAAATCTTGCCTTGTACCCACTTCACCTGGTGTCGTGTTTATCTCACCTATAAAACCTTACACCTATTAATGTAGTTCTAGAAAGTGCTTTGATGCCAATGTGTGTGTGTGTGTGTTTAATTTAGGTTTTAGGGCAAGAATCCCATACCTCATTCTTAGCCTCAAGTACTGACCTCAGTTTCGATCTTCTACATGAAAGAACTGGTCAAAATTTTACAGGAGCTAAATATCTTTTTAGGCTACTACCTTTTTCTAGCTCTGGAACACAGAATATTTAGGGATTTGTGAGCCCTCTTACCCAAAATCCTTGTTTTATTTTTTTCTCTTGACCCACAAAATGTCATTAGTGTTTAGATATCACAATTCCTCAATATTTATTTACCTGGAGCCTAAAAACAGGTGTTTAATCTATTTTCTCCATTTTACTATTAATTTAAAGGGAGAGAGAAAGTTCCATTTGTACCATTTACTTCTCATAGACTAAAGACAAAATACCTCTGTTCATATCTAAAATAACCACTATCAAACCTCTCAGCTCTCCTTTCCCACTAGAGTGATGCCTTTGGGTACAGGGAGTGCAATAGAGAAAGTGTTCAGGAAAGTCTTCTCTTGCTTTCCAAGACATCATGTCTCTGATATCACCTGCCACATTCTCAGTTTCCTACTGCTATTTCCTCAGCCACGTTGGAGCTGCTTACAATTTCTTTGAGAACTAAATAAGGTCCATATATAACATGGGATGAATAGGAGGCAAACATTTTGTTTCCTATGAATAGAATGTGACTGAAAGAGCCACAAGCAATGTGACTGCATGCCAAGATAAAAGCCAATGCTCTATAAGGAAAGTCAATAAAACAGATATTAAATGTGAAAAATACAAAGTCTTTAGAAGAAAGCATAATAGAAGAAAGCATAAGAGACCATGTTTACAATCTTGAGTAGTTAAAGATCTTTTTAAAAAAAATTTGTAGCCAAAGATGGAGCCACTCCAGCCCCAGGTTCCACAATAGGGCACCCAGACTTAGACAACTTTCATGACTCCCTGTAAATGTTCTACTTGACCATACACACAGTATATCCAGTCAGCCAGGCCCCAAACATCAAGCCAACACTGGGCCTTCTCAACTTACACAAGGCTGACTATGTGTTCCCTGGCCAGTCTGATTTTTTTTTTTAAGATTTTATTTATTTATTTGACAGACAGAGATCACAAGTAGGCAGAGAGGCAGGCAGAGAGAGAGAGAGGAGGAAGCAGGCTCCCCGCTGAGCAGAGAGCCCGATGCGGGGCTCAATCCCAGGATCCTGAGATCATGACCTGAGCCGAAGGCAGGGCTTAACCCACTGAGCCACCCAGGCGCCCCAGTCTGATATTTTTTATTTTTTTTATTTTTTTTTTATTTTTTTTTTATTTTTTTTTTTCCAGTCTGATATTTTTTATTTGCCTCTTCCTTGTTGCTTATTCTTCGTCCCATGAAAGCTTTTTGCCTTCAGCCCCATTTTGTGGTTGTCTGAAAGGAGACTATCCACTTCATGAAGTATTTAAAAAGCTTGAGTGTATCACACATAATCACTAAATTATTTTCTTTGTTTAAAAAAATTTTTAAAGATTTTTACTTATTTATTTGAGAGAGAGACACACACACATATATAGGCACACACACACGCACACACTAGCATGAGCAGGGGGAGGGGCAAAGGGAGAAGCAAACTCCCTCATGAGCAGGAAGCTCATAGCCAGGCTCAGTTGGTGGGGTCAACCCCAGAACTCTGAGATCATGACCTGAGCCAAAAGCAGACACTTAACTGACTGAGCCACCCAGGCACCCCACTAAATTGTCTTCTTTTTTTTTTATTTTTTTAAGATTTTATTTATTTATTTGACAGAGAGAGAGAGATCATAAGTAGTCAGAGAGGCAGGCAGAGAGAGAGAGAGGGGAGCTGGCTCCCTGCTGAGCAGAGAGCCCTATGTGGGATTCTATCCCAGGACCCTGGGATCATGACCTGAGCCGAAGGCAGAGGCTTAACCCACTGAGCCACCCAGGCACCCCCTAAATTGTCTTCTTTAATCATTTTTTCAACCAAGATTTTCTGAAAGGTAACCAGAAATAATCAACTTTAGAAAATGATAAATTGCATAAGGAGTATAATCAACAATGTCATAATAACTTCATGTGGTAACAAAAGGTAACTACACTTATGGTGAGCATTTTGTAATATATGTAATTGTTGAATCACAGTGTTATACACCTGAAACCAATATAGAACTATACATCAACTGTACTCTAAATCAAATTTTTTAATACTCCAATTCAAAATTTTTTTAAATGGAAATATTTAGCAAAGGTTCTGATAATCTTTGCTTCTTTGTTGGGTTGATCTCCCATCCTCTGTCCCCCAAGTCAAACACAATCTCCCCCGACCTTTTTTTTAATGATTTTATTTATTTATTTGGCAGACAGAGATCACAAGTCTGTGAGAGGCAGGCAGAGAGAGAGGAGGAAGCAGGCTCCCCATAGAGTAGAGAGCCCATGCGGGGCTCAATCCCAGGACCCCAGGACCATGACCTGAGAGGAAGGCAGTGGCTTAATCAACTGAGCCACCCAGGAACCCCATCCAATTCAAATTTTTTAAATGATAAATTAAACTTCAAAAATGTTAAAGTTCTTCTCAACCACAGACATCTTTAAAAACATGCATATGTAAGCCAAAGAGAAGAAAATAGTCCAATATTCATCAAACATTTATTTGACAAAGGTCTTGTATCCAGAATCTATATAGAACTCCACAAGTCAATGATAATTAAAAAAAAAAAAACCCAAACAATCTAATTTTAATATGGACAAATGATTTAAATAGACATGTCATTGTAATTTTAAAATTGAAGAAGATTCGAACAGACCTGAGGTAAAGTTATGAATGGCCAAATTTGCACAAGAAAAAGTGCTTGCCCTTATGAGTTCAGGAATATGCACATGAAAATCATAATGAAGTAGAACTAAAAATCACTACTTGCTTACAATTACTGTGACTTACAATTTCACACATTGGCAAGGATACTCAGCAATCTGAAACCTCATATGTTTTTGGTGGGTGGTTAGGTTGCTGTGACAACTTTGTAAGAAAATCTAACACTTTTCTTAAAGTGAAATACATATCTACACAGCAACTTTCAGGTGTATTCTCATGAAGATTTAAGCACATGTCCACCACAAGAAGACTTGTATAAAAAGACTTGTATAAAAATGTTTATAATAACTTGATTCATAATATCTAAAAATTGAAAGCACTTTAAATGTGTCTCAGCAGGAAAATGGATAGATGGTATATATTTATACAATGTTATGAATGTTAATTAGCAGTAGAAGAGAACAAATCACTGATACAGAAAAGGACAGAAATAAAGAACAAAAATGTTAGTTAGGTCAAAGAAAGTTGTTTATACAATGAAGTTTATACTGTATGATTCCATTCATAAGAAAATCCAAACTGAAAAATTGAGACTCAACTTCAGGCAGTTGAGGAATTCATTCTATCAAGATAAACCTCCCATAGATAACTTAAACTCATATGGGGGGCGGGTAGGGAGGGGAGAATGGAAAAGAATCTGAAATCACTGTAAAATTATAAAAGAGAGTCAGAAACCAGAAGTGAATATGCCCTCAGTAAAAAGGAAATAACTGTGGGTGAGTTTCCTGTTTTTGTGTCTTTTCAACTGAGAGGTACAAGGTAACGCAATTAATATTTATAGGAAAGCTCAATTTGTTGACAACAAAAGTAATTTAAAAAAGAAAATGCAAGTGTACCAAATATGCTGGAAAGTGAAGAGAAATACCCACAAAAGAAACAGTTGAAAAATTCTATGTATAAATGCTGTCCACATATCTGAACTACACATTTGAGGAAGACTTCATACAATCTAAGTAAACTTACAAGAGCTGAAGAGGGATTTTAGCTACCACATACTGAAGAAAAGAAGATGGAATTTGAGATCAGCCAAGCAAGCTGCCTGAAAAAAAATTAATTTAACCCAGAAAACTACAACAGAATCCAGAATTTTTTTTATTACAACATACCATTCACAATTTCTGGAGGACAGTATGCAATCTAAAATTATTAGCCATACAAGAAAAATAGAAAAAATATGACCCAGGCACCAAAAAAAAAAAAAAAAAAAAAAAAAGACAATGGAGAGTGATTCCAAGATGAGTCAGATGTTTGAATTAGTGGACACAGTACTTTTCATTTCTTTCTTTCTTTTTTTTTTTTTTTAGATTTATTTAAAAGAGAGAGAGGGAAAATGAGCATGAGTTGCCGGGGAGGGGCAAGGAAGAAGCAAGGAGGGAGCCAGATGTTGGGCTCTATCCCAGGACCCTGAGCAGAAGGCAGTGCTTCCCTGACTGAGCCATCCAGGCACCCCAGTGGCCAGATTTTAAAGCAGCTGCTTTAACTATACTCAAAGACACAGGATAAATTTGTTTCTAATGAATAAGTAGGAAATCTCAAAAGAGGAAAATGAGGGAAATGAGGAGATGTTGGCCCAAGGGTCTCAACTTATAGTTATACAGTGCAGATAAATTATGGGGAGCTAATCTATGGCATGGTGACTATAGTTAATAATACTGTATTGCAGGGGTGCCTGGGTGGCATGGTTGGTTAGGCATCCGACTTTGGGTTTCAGCTCAGGTCATGATACTGAAGTCCTGGAATCAAGGTCTCTTGTGGGGCTCCACACGCAGTGGGGATTCTGTTTAAATTCTTTCTCCCTTTGCCTCCTCATTTACTCTTCACCTGCTAATGTCCTATCTCTCTCTCTCTTTCTCTCTCAAATAAACAAATAAAATGTTTTAAAAATACTGTATTGTGTACTTGAAATTTCCTAATAGAATAAATCTCAAGTATTCTCACCACACAAAAAAAGTAACTCTGTGAGTTGACAGATATATTAATCAGCTTGATGGCAGTCATCATTTCACAGTTTATACATATATCAAAACACTATTTTGTAGACCTTAAATATATATAATTTTTTATTTGTCCATTATGTCACAATAAAGAGGGGGGGAAATCTAACTTGAAATGGAAGAGGAAAAAAAAGAAAACAGTCTCAGTGACTTGTGGGATAAAATAAGAGAAATAATACACATTTAATTGGGATTCCAGAATTTAAAGTAAAGGAAAACAATATATATTTTAAAATATTTAAAGCAATATTAGACAAAAAAAAAATCCTCATTTTATGAAAGACCCTAACTAGAATAAATACAAAGAAAATAGGAGGTAGTGCGAAGGGCAAAGCCTGACAACGGACACCTGGACGATGAGAAGACCTGGAGCTCAGACGATCTGGGGAGTGCTAAGCAATCAAGCATGAGAGTAGCTGATTAAAAGCAATAAGCCAAAATTAAAGTAATGGTGAAGCCTTTAGTAGCATCAGTAGAAGTTTATCATGCACACATCAAAAAGACAGTTTGCAAACCAGGAACACTCAAACCAAAACATGGTATGAGGCATGGGAGTGTATGAAGCAGCTTGTATGGAGGAAAGCTTTGACTGTGGATTCTTCACAGTGATTAGTTATAATTTTAGAATTGCCTTATAAATTGCAGGGAATTGATCAATGGTTACCTGATATCAACCCGGGGAGAACAGTTCAAGTTTTTCTTATGATTTCCAAAAGCCTAAGCAAGAAGTGGCCCAGATCAAGGTAGCCTTGCAAAATAAGCTAAATTCAACTTTCCATGGCTAGACTCGTTTTGTCTGCTTAAACAAAGGCTGAATCTATTACTGATTTTAACTGCCAAAGAACTCTGAATGCAAGTCTCCTGCTGTTTTATGAATCCCATGCCTGAGGGAAATTAAAGAGCGAAGGGCTAGGAAAGGAAGAGTACTGAGAACTGAGTTTCCCAATAAGGAGACCACCAAGTGAAGCCTACTGGGCCAGCACAAGAGTGGCCTGCCAGTGGGTCTGGGTCCCTGACCACAGCTTTCTCCTGAGACTGCCGTTCATGGCTGTGCACCACATCATGTGTGGGAGGGGTTTTTTGCCCTGGGAGGCCTGCCCTCTGTAGTTGAGTTCTCTCAATCGTCAAGGGACGGGCCTGAGAAATTACACATAGGATGTCAGCCTGAGCTAAAATCCTTCATTTCATTCCTTAAATTTTCAGGACCCAACCAAGAAACAGTCTACCCCATCACGACCCTAATGGGTGCGACTTGGAGAGGTTCTGTCAGTAACTGAGTAATTAGTCTGGGGCAGCAGGGAGCCCGACAAGTATCAAGACCCCTCTGAGTAGGATGAGACCTGTCTGAAGAACTGAATATAACCACGGGTCTCCACAGTTACCAAGCCAGAGAAAGAAGTCTCATAGCCAATAGGGTTTACTTTAGAGAGCCAGGACGCTTCCTCCCTGTTTCTATAGGAATCCTTTCCCATCTGGTCCAAGGCATTGAGTCAAACACAGCACAACTTTGGGTACAGCACAGTGTTCAGAGGGATTGAGGTGAGATCAGGATGGTCACGTTCACATACAAGAAGTATAATCCCAGGGGGCCCATGTGGTCACTTTAGAAACAGGGTTTACAGAGTGAGGGCACCCCAAGCAGGACATCTATCATCGTGAAGCAGGCTGACCGAGCTCCTGCCTTTTGATTCCTGATCCAGACCTAATTATTCCACTTAGAATTGATTGGTTTCAGAACGACAACAGATGGTCAGTTTCAGTCTGGTTTGTGCGTGGTACTGTTCGGGAATGGAGTCAACCAGCTTTCAATTAGACAGACAACACTCTCAATAATGCAAGTCACACAGCGAGGTTTATTTCCAGCTAGCTGGGGTCCAAGTATCTGCCCGGCACAGCGGGTTTCAACAAGGACCCCGAGCACTCAAAGCCAAGGGTTTATATAGCATTTTCAAGGTACTTTTTCATAGCTACATACATGTCTTGTGCCCCACTTTGACAGTTTAACTTTGTTTAATCTTTTTTTTTTTTTTTTTTTGCTCCTCCCCACCACCCGGCATCACCCAGGCGCCATCCTGGGGGTTAAGTGTGATTTAGGTATAAAAGAAATTTAGCTTTATTTCCTTCTGCCTCATCCTTCCTCAGGTTTATGGTGGGGAGGGGGACCTTAGGCCTTGAGGAACTGAGCCATTTGTCTCTGGAAACTGAGATATTGAAAAGATAGCCTTTTTGTTGTAAATCACCAGGACATTTGCAAACCAAGGGAGGCTCCTGTCTTGCAGGATTGTGATCTCTGCAAGGTAACTATTTGTTTTTCTTTAACATTTGGTCCCTATGGTACCACCATCTCTTATCTCAAGTTTTCTACGTAGTGTCACAGTGTAGGCCTGTTAGGGACAGTCAGTAAAATGGCTTCCCAGCCTTCAGGATGGCCATTCTCATGCTAACCCACTCTTACAGTGCAAGGTGCCAGCTTTTGCTTTGCCAAGATGGCTGTACTTATGTCGGGGCTAGACTCGAGGTGGGTACAGCCTTGTTTTAATTGGCCTCCACACCTGGAGCTGGTTTCTGGGACTTGTTTTCAAGTCCCCTGGGGGAAGGGGAGCAGGGACAGTAAAATAGGTCTGTACAGTACCAGTTCATCAGCCTTATGGCATGAATGACATCTGTGTGTTCTGTTGTGTGACTGCTGGCCCCACAGTCAGTCTGAATCCAGAGGTCCTCATAAGAGCTCAGAAAGGCAGTACCCCAACTTTCAATTCAGGAACAGGGCAAAGCTTTCAGGGTCCATTCTGAAAGATCAGAAAGACCATTGATGTCTTTCCCCCTTTATCAGGCCTCGCTAGATCCCAGAGTTTAGGATTTTTGCTCTGTTGTTTGTTATTCATTTTCCTATATTGTTGCTATCAAGTCGCTTTTAAAAAATGAACTTTATGTTTCTTGAAATGCCCTATTTTCATCCAAACCTTTTAGTCCAAAAGGATTCTATGTAAGGTGACAAAAGCATTTATATAGGAAACCATTTTTTCCATCTTAATCAGCAAGACACATCATGTTAAAGGATTGGTCAGCACAAAAGTTTTAAATCTCTCATCCCTTGCTGTCATATTAATCTTGTATCCGCTTGAATCTTTAGAAAGGGGTTGAAGAGATTCGCTGGCCCTTGTAGAGTCCTCCACAAACACCAAGATGTTAAAATTGTAAAAGAAGGATATACAACTGAAGGAAAGGAGCAAAAACCTGACCAAAGTTGAGGAGCAAGTGAGAAACGTCCTTTTGGGAGAATTGCGAAGCCAGATTGTTTATCTGAGATGTGTAGTCCAGGCTGGGGTTGTCTTATCTCTTACCATCAGCTGCAAAATCTCATCCCTTAACTGTCCATGAAAATCCTCAGTTTCCCCTGTGGCTTGAGTGCGGCATGAAGCATGAAGAGTCCACTACACATCCCATGATTAGGTCCATGATTTGTAGCTTGGGCTGCAAACCCAGGGCCATTATCAGAGACAACAGGAAACAAATGTGACATTGTAGGGTCTGGAGAGAGGGGCTTGAGTCAGTGGAAATTATGGTACGGCCAGGACACATGGAATGAAAGTGTCAAGTATAGGCAGGACCGGATGAGATTCTCTGATGAGCCCTGAGGTTTGATGTGGGGCAGGGCATTCTACCCGCCAACAATATACTCCACCCCTTAGTCTGGGGAATCTGTCCTTGGGCAGTGATGTAGTCTGAGAGGTGGGATGGGACAGGCTTTTTGCACTCTTTCAGCATCGTCTTGTCCCCCAGCAGTCTGCGTGGGTAGGACCGATGCAAGACGGTGTCTAGAATTTCAAAGGCCGTCCTCACCTGAATTCAGAAGATTGGATACATACCTGTTGGCTCTGGGGTGGAGGACATGTTAGTCTCCACGTTTAGTTGACAATCAGGGTCTGCTCACTGATTGTTCCCTTGGACAAGTGTGGGGTCCTCTCTGCTGAGCATCCATAGGAATCATAAAAATTTAGTAGGAGCAGAACGGGTTTTTCTCTAAATGCCCATCTCCGTGGGGAGGCTTGTTTTATATGCCAGTCTAAAGGTCTCTAGAGGCCCAATGAAAAAGCCAGGCCATTTGCTATAGACCCCAAATCAGGGAGGTTTGCAGTCTTCCACATGTCGCACAAAAACGTCGCTATGGTGGCGTGGGGGCAAAGGATTAACAAAGATGTGCACAGACAATTTATCCATACCAGTAATACATTCAGCAGTGAGGGACATCACAATAGAAGGCTGCAGGGGCCCACAGACACCTGCCCATTGTCGGACTTGGGCAAAGTCTTGGGTCGTGACAATTCTCTCCTTGATCAAACTCAGTCAGGATCCTCTAAACTCTCTTCTCGGCTGGGCCCTTTCAGGCTTCCACTGTCCTTCTCTGCATGTCTAGAATCCTGCTGCATTTTCTGGAAATTGCTACCCCTGGTCTGAACACGCTTCAACATCTTATCACCCTGGACTGCCTTCAACAAATATTCTGTTGGTCATTTCAGCAATATGTACCCTTTTAGTGATTTTCTTAGTAATGTTAGTAATTTTCCATCTACTAACATCTCATCCTGCTCCTTAGCTATAAATCCTCACTTTCCCTTATTGCATTCAGAGTTGGGCTAATCTCTCTCCCCCATTGCAGTAGCCTCCTTGGAATAAAGTCCTCCTTACCTTCCATCTTAATCAAGTGTCCTGAATAGTTTACTTTATCTAATTGGTGGTGGCTTCTGACCCAAATCAGAAACTATTGTGTTTTTCCTTCATTTTGCTGCCGGGGATCACAGTAACCAGTACATGGCTCTATAAAATACCTAAAAAATGCAATTCTCTTTAATCTTCCTATTGAGTTCTAACCTTGGCAAAAGGATCTGGTCCTTATTAGGGACAGAGGGCCATCCACTGAACACCTAGTCTTGGTGATATCTGAAAACAGAAACATGCAGGCAAAGTGGCAAGGCCCTCCCACCATCCTGGGGACCACAGGAAGGCCTGGTCCCTGGATGAGTCACAGGGGTGGCCCTCAGGATTGGGACACAGGTAGGGACTGGAAAGCAGGTGGCACAGAAGGGGCAGACTGATGTGAGCTGAGTCCAAGCCTCCCCCATGCTTTGCTGGCCATGCCAGGGAGCACTGGCTGCTGCTGGTGTTCTTCTGGGCCAGCAGCTGCTGTCAGGGCCGCTAATGCCCTCGCAAGGACAGGGCTTGCACTCAGGCAGCCACACAGTGCCTCTCATGATTCCAAACTGAAGCAACATCGCCTGCCTCCAGAGAGGATCTAATTAAGGCTCCTACAACTTTTAGGGCGGCTGGGTGAATGGATTCCAAAGGACTCTACACTCTTTCTTTTTGTTCTGAAGTATCAGCATCTGCCTCCCACACAGAGTGCCTGTCAGGGCCTGGGGCCTGTGTTCAGTCATTCAGCTCCTGGACACCCATGGGCTGTCCCCACATGGCAGAGGACACTGGGCAGTGGCTGGGAGACAGTTCACCTAGCTGTCTTCAAACCCCTCTGGCTGAAGAGACCCCTGGTGTTCATGACTTTGTGCAATCCCTTCCCCTAGAGAGAGGGCAGAATGTGTGAATTCCTTGTGGTCAGCGGAATGTGGTAAAGGTGATGGTCCATCACTACAGTGGGTAGGTGACTTTATCTAAGGTTGTCTCCCTAGAGGTGCTGTCTTTCTCCTGCTGGCCTTGAAGAAGTAACAGCCACATTATGAGTTTCCTATGGAAGTTTGGACCCTCTGTACAAGCTGAGGATCTCAGTCTTGCAAGTGCAAGGAACTGAATGCTCCAAAATCCCAAGTTAGTTTAGATCTAGGCCATTCCCTGCTCTCGCCTGTTATCTCAGGAAGCACCTTGTACACATCCCAGGGAGATGCTAAAGGAGAGAACCCAGAAAACTGTGCCCAGACTGCTGATCCACAGAAACTGTGATAGAGTAACTGTGCATTCTTTTAAACCTAAAAGTTAAGCCCCTCAGTGAATTTGTGTTAGTTTGTTGCAAACCAGGAGAATATGAATACATTTTTACCTAATATGTTAAGTTGAAGGGGCTTACCATGATTATAGGAGATGAGGAGAATGAAGTTATTTTTACAATACTCTATTATTTACTTTAAAACTCGATAGAAGGAAATTTGAAAGACTGTGTTTTGTTACTCAAATTATTCTATTTCTTGAAATAGAGCAAAGTTAATGATTTTAGAATGAATGAATGTGCTTTCTTAAAATCATTTATATCAAGTCAGAAAAGAAACCAATAAAAAGCACAAATTGGCATGACTCTGGGGCACTGCTTATGTACTAGAAAACAGCAGGTTATCGCAAATATCCTAGTATTTAAATCCCACAACATCCCCATCTGGTAAGTTTTAATATTTTTATTTATTTTATACAGGAGAAATTGAATCCCACAGAACTTATTTAATTTGATAAGGGCCGCAAAGGAGCTATATCATCATTATACAAAATTTGATCTGTTTTCAGAGTTCCGCCTTAGGACCTCCAATGCCAATGTTCACCATCTACACAGAGGGCAGGGATACTTTCTTCATGTCATCTGCAGTAACACGCTAACCATGAAGAAGCTCACCATAATATTGTCTATGGTCATGACCTACTTCTGTCTCATTTAGGCTAGATGCAATGAGCATATCAAATTGCATTTCATGGCCCCTCCAGTTTTCCCTAAGATTCACCAAGCTTCCCCTACAGGTAACATTTCCAGGCTCTCCCCTTTTCCCCACACCTTGGGAGTCAGACTGCTGCCTTCTCTGTGGTGTGTTGCACAGGAGAGTAACACACAACTGATACTAATTCTGCCTCTCCTACTCATTAGCTGTTGGAACATAGGAGAAAATTTTAATGGCTTATAACTGCCTTTTTTTTTTTCAGTTTATAAATTATTTTAATCTCCTGATGTAAATTTCTCCCTCTTAGGATATTTGTTAGGATTAACCAGGATAACGTTAATATATGTTCATGTATTTACACAAATGATTCTATGTATATATACCCATATGTATATATGTACACCATGTCTATAGATAGACATGCAAAGATATGGACATTGCTCCCATGCCAGACATACTCATTTTCATCCAGCATGGCCAAGATTCTCATTTTTCTGTCATGTCCTGCAAATCTTGATTCAAATTTTGCATAGTGGCCTAGCCTGTCCTAATTTATAAAACGTGCTTCTCAAAGAACAATCTGTGTTTTCACTCTTCTAGGTAGTTCTATCGTTCATTCATATTCTCTAATGAAGGAGAAGGAGGAGAAGATGGAGGAGGAGAAGGGGGAGAAGGAATAGAAGAGGGAGAAGGAGTAGGGGGAGAAGGAGGTAATGGGGAAAGGGGAAAAGAGAAAGGGGTGAGAAGGGAGAAGGAGGAGGAGGAGAGGGGAAGTGGGGGAGAAGGAGAAGTGAGAGAAGGCAGAGAAGCAGGGGAAAGGTGCAGAGGGAGGTAAATGCAGTGGCATATTCATGGTTTGCACCATGAGGACAAAGACTGAGCACCGGAAGGCTGTCTCTCATAAGCACAGATGAGCCTAGTCCTGACCCTCTCTATAGGACACATCATGAAAACTCATACTGTCCGCATGGGATTTGGGGACCTGAGAAATGAGACTTCAATAGAGTCAATTATCATTTATTAAAGCAAGACCAAACACAAACAAACAAACAAACAAAATTCTCATCGATACAGCTTGTATTTTTCCAGCAGTAACAGATATTTATTCTTACATATAAGACTCTGAGGTAAGTGCTTCACCTCTAATAAAATTTGATTTCTCAATGTGACTCTACGAAATAGGTACAATCTTTAACATCAATTTTTTTTTTTTTTTTTTTTTTTAGGAAAATGAGAGCAAGAGGTGCTAAGAGACTTGTTCAAATTTACACAGCTTATAAGTAAAGAGACAAGATTTGACCTTAGAAACTCTGAGTACCAAAAATCTACTCTTACTATATATTTTACTTATGCACTTCTGCTTTAACTCTGTGATACATAAAGGGGTGTTATTGGTAAAGCAACACACTCTGAAGGATTTATTACCTAGTGACAGATTCCTATGCACTGTTCTATGCCCTATGCACTTGGATAGAATTTATAATTTTTCCTTTGTTAATTCCCTTAAGCAGAGGGAATGTGGAAAGGAGATGTCCGAGGAGGTACAGCAATACTGCTCTTTCTATAAAAGGGATTAGATGTGTTCCCTTTGCAAATAAGCATTCTCTCCTAATACTAAGCAAAAACTAATAAGGAAAAAGAAAGCATTCTCCCCTAATGAAGACAAAATATTAGGAAGGAAAACCTCAAGCTTTCACTGCATGGTAGGGATGTATAAAAGACTGTTGAGTTGACTTGTGTTCCACCCAAATTCCTGTGTTACAATCCTAACCCCCAATACTTGAGAATGTGACTTTTTGGAAATAGGTTCTTTACAGGGGTGACTAAATTAAAATTATGTAATTAGGGTGGGTCCTTTTCCAATCTGACTGGTGTCCTTAGAAAAAGAGAGATTTGGGAACATAAAAATACATATTGGGAAGATGAGAAGATAGGTGTCTACAAGGTGAGGAATATACTCTTCCCTCACAGCCCTCAGGAAAAACCAACTCTGCTGACACCTTGGTCTTAGACTTCCAGCCTTCAGAACTGTGAGACAAGAAATTTCTGTTGTTTGAGCCTCCCATTCTGTGGTATTTTGTGACAGCAGTCCTAGCAGACTATCTCAAAAACATTCTAAAATGAAAGATGGAGAAAAGAAGGAAGACATGTTCAGAATGGTGCAGATGAGCTCAGTTGTAGATGAACCCCAGGACAAGGGGTGCTACACAGAAGTGGGTGAGGGACTGAGAAAGTTTAGGAACTCGGTGGGCACAAGGTTATGGGGCGTTGACAATTCCAAGGATTGAAATATGGATAAGCAGCATGAGAAAACTGACAATTAGAAAACCTGTAGATGAGTGACCCATGGTTTGTGACATTGAAAAATGAGACAACACGTGCTTCATAGTCAAGGAAAACCCCAATACGACAGGGAGGAACAGGTATGAAAAGAGTCAAGATCCTGGGATCAGAGGTGGAAGTCTCCTCAAAGACCTTATACTCAGATTCATTCTGTAAACCAATAACCCAGTAGCCAAACTGAGGTTTGTATCTGGAGTAAACATCTGGACGATTTACATTTGGATCAAAAACAAACCCAGAACTCTCTTTTCTCTTGAGGTTTCTTGCTTTACTGTACACCCCAAGGATCCAGGCAATCTTTTCAGACACATCTACTTCCCAGTAATACTTCCCTGAGGAAAAATGTTGGTAGCCCAAGACATCAAAAGCAGAGAAATCACACATAAATACATTTTTAAGAGAGAAGTTGTGCACAGTTGTCATTTGTCTTTTATCAGCAGAAATGGCAATATTCGAAATAGCATTGACTGGCTTCAGCAACACATCCACTGTAAGAAAAAATGAGAGGGTCAGGTGATGGATATGGAGTAGGTGTGTCTTGTGACATTGTGAGGGAGGATGTAAGGAATGGACTGGGGGGAACTTATGTGGTGGGTCAGAGATGAGTAAAACACTTACGAACTGTCATATGTTTGGGGAGGAATACATGAGGCTAAGACCACAGGACCTCATAGTACCCACGATGTATAAAAAGGGATCATAATATGGTGATTTGAAGAACCTGTAACTCCTTCTTACCCCAGTAGCGTTGGACCTCTGTCAGCTCTGAAATGACAAAAGTTTCAATGATGTTCTTAGAAACAAAGGAGTAAATACTGATACCTATCTTCTCACTAGGATGAGGGTAGGGAGGGGAGTTCTGTGAGGCTATGAACTGGTGAATGAACCAGACACCTTGCCCATTCCCCCTTAGGTCTTTCAGCATAAGAGATCTAGCTCTCCGGGGCGCCTGGGTGGCTCAGTGGGTTAAGCCGCTGCCTTCGGCTCAGGTCGTGATCTCAGAGTCCTGGGATCGAGTCCCGCATCGGGCTCTCTGCTCAGCGGAGAGCCTGCTTCCCTCTCTCTCTGCCTGCCTGTCCATCTACTTGTGATTTCTCTCTGTCAAATAAATAAATAAAATCTTTAAAAAAAAAAAAAGAGATCTAGCTCTCCTTCTCAGGCCTCCATCTTCTTCCATCTAAAAACATCCTCCCCCTTATTGTGCCTTATTTTGCTTGATACTACAAGAATTCCACACCTACAACCTTCCTCTGATTCCCCTTACCTTTAAACACTTGCAGCATCCCACTCAGATCTGGAATTCGGAATGTACTCTTCAGTTTCTTGGAAACAATATTTGGCTTCTTCAAGGTCCACCTCTCACTCCTAGAGAAGACAAAAATTGATCACCCCATACTTCTGACCTTAAGTCTCGGCAAGACCGTTTCCCTTACTTTTTGCTCCACTGATGCACTTGAATCTCCTCCACTGGAGATCTGGGGAAGAGGGTTTGGGGAGACCCCTGATGCTGCAACCAGAGGGAATATGCTCATGTCTACCTTTCCATTTACCCTCTGTGTGATCTTCAGAGGGTCTTCACCTCAAAGAAACTCATGTTCTTCCTCCTAAAATGGAAAAATTAACCACATACTCTGTCTTTTCATAATAAAGCTAGGTGAAATAATGGTGCCTTTAAGAGGTGTTGATACTTCTAAAAAAAGTATTTGATATACAAAGAAGTCATTGCCATGTAATGGTTCTACCAGGGACAGGCCAGAGACGTGAGTTCCCAGACATGTGATCAGTAAGAAGCTCCAGAGCTTGGCTACAGAAGGATTTAGGTTATCAAGTATGGAGCTCCTGTATTAAAAGTGTGAAGGGTCTCCAAAGCCTTTTATCCCAGTACAGATGTCCAGATAATAAATAATATTTAAGGTTATATTCTCTGGGGAAACATTACAAACATCTGGAAAAGAAGAAGATATGACAACCAAATGAATGGTGGTCTGAATTTCATGTGTTTAGGAAGACCTTGATGTCGCCAAGTGGGTAGGCAACATTAGACAGAAAAATGTATTTTCTACAAGATGTTAATGTATGTAAGCAAGAAGAGATTAATTATTGGCATTAGGATGAAGCCACTGTTCTCCAAGACTAGAGACTTTTTTTTTGGAAGTGCAAATAAAACCACTAGAAAGACCTTGTTTCTTCTAATATCAGGAAGAAAATAAATGCAGAGGAGCTGTCCTTGTGGAAAATTTGGGGGCTTGGCAGAGGGAGGATAGGGTCTTCTCTGAAATAAGATAGGCACCCATGAAATATGGAAACAAACTGCAGCGGAGACAGGTTTGACCAGAATGAGTGAAACCATGATCTCGTTGGCCCTAGCTCTGTGACCTCCCACCACCCCAATTCCACTGAAAATCTTCATCCGTGATCAAAAATTTGTAATGATATAATTCCCAAATTCCCCAGCTCGGTGACTTTTTTTTTTTTTTTAATTCTGATTGATCCCAATAACTCTTATGGCTATAATTCTGTCTTCACATAAAAAAAGGACCATACCTGGTCTCCTACACATACCTTTTCATGACATTAATCATATCCTGGGGAGAAGAGAGAAAACATGAGTCATGTATAGGATTGCCATATTTAGAAAATAAAAATGGCTAATTAAAATTTAATTTAAGATACTTTAGTTTAAGTATACCTCTTGTAATATTTAGGATACCAGAATGCCCTTCTACTATAAGAAAACAACTTATTATTTATCTGAAATTAAAATTTAATTATGCATCCTGTATTTTGTCTGACAACCCTCCAAGAGTTATAAGATCTCCTAAATTAAAAAGTTTTCTCCACCTTAGACCCCTAAAGCTCCTTGGTATGAGGTGAATAAATAGATTATCAGAGTATGAAGAACAAAATATAGAGATAAGACTGAGATCAACCATCCCAAGGGCTCATGTAAGGGTGTTAGAAAGATGATTTCGAGTACTTGGAGGTGTGATACATTTAACAAGTAGATAAGAGACTTTGACATTACAAAAAATACATTCATGAGGAGACCTCATTAATTCATCATGCTTTTATGTATTCTAGAGAGAAATAAAGGTGAAACCCATATTAGCCAGATATCATTCCAGGCTCTGGAGAGTCAAAGATGATAAATTAATAATTATAGTTCTCCAAAAGTATATTTTCTTTCACTGCAGGTACAAGTAATAAAGAACTTCAAACAAATGTTTCTCTGGCTTCCCTCTACTCATTCTATATATGTCCTCTATATTGCCGACAGTTACTCTCTCCAGTTTTTAAGCATGAAATAAGCCACAGGAACCAGAACCCTAGGAAGTCTAAAATGTAGGTTACTATTTCCCAACTATTTACATCCCACTGTCCAAAATGATACCAATGTCTACTCAGTCACGGCTTTAGAAACTTTAAAAGTCTACTCTGAATTCTAATATTGTATTAAGCCAGTCCAGCTTATATCCTCAAAATCTTTTAGCCATCTTTTTATTCCCAGCATAGCCGTTATTTGCCTAATTTGTTGAACAGAAATGTACCAATATATTTGGTTTCCCTCTCTCCAGCCTAACCCATTTATACCAACAAAGTCTTGACCATCAGTTGGCTCTAGGTCCTCAGATAAAGTTTTATTCTCTGTATTAGGCTTTTTTTTTTTTTTTTTGTTATTGTATATGACTAAAACCGGTTTAAAGTTAAAAGAAAGAAGAATCATATTGCATGGAGCACTGGGTATGATGCATAAACAATGAATGCTGCAACACTAAAAAGAAATAAAATAAAATAAAATGGAAAAAAAGAAAAGAAGAATAAATTCTGGGGCAGGTGTAACTTTAGTCATAGCTAGGTTTTTAAATGAAAATTTTGTCATCCGAATCTTTTCTTCTCAAATTCTATTTTCCACCTGCAATATTGGCTTTCTTTATAGACTCTATATGGAATCAACTTGAATCTCCTGCTTTAAATGATAATATCTGATATATTACTTGCTGAAAAAGGGAACTTCTCTTTCTAGTCATGATAGTAAAATTCTAAGGCATAAAAATCATTGACCTAAATTGGGTCAGGTCCCTATCTTAAAATAAGTACTGCATCATTGGTAAGCATATGGGAATCTCATATTCTGATTTACCTAGAATTGAGAGACACATACATGCCTGATGCTACTGATTTTATAAACCCTAACCAACTCCATGGACTGAGGATGAGGATGGTTCTTAATGGGTCAATCAAGAGGTTGTTACCAAGAAAAAAAAAAAAGAATTAATTGAATTAAGATTGGACAGATGTCCCATACAACCCATTTCTTCACTGTCATCTCCTCACCCTTTTTACCAAATTATTTCTCCCTAAAAAGGCTGAATATAATACAACAGTTACAATAATATTAAACATGGATGACTAATATCACATATAAATTATGATGTAAGAGCAATTAAAGATCTAAACTTAAGATCTGAAAGTATAACACTGAAGAAAAGAAAAAGAAAAATCTTCACAATATTGGATCTGTAATGATTTCTTGGATATGACAGGAAGAAAAGGACAGGGAATAAAAGAAAAATAATTAAGTTGGACCATACCAAAGTTAAAAATTTCTGTGCATCAAAGAACACCAGGAAGACAGTAAAGATACAATGTACAAAAAGGGATAAGATATTTGCAAATCATATATCTGATAAGGTATTAGTATAGAGAACATACAACAAACTTCTACAACTCAACAATAAAAAGCAAACAACCCAATTGGAAAAATGGGGAAAGAATTTGAATAGATATTTCTCCAAAGAAGATATACAAATCTCCAATAAACTGCATGGAAAGATGTTCAACATTATTGGTCTACACTTGGAAATGCAAATCAAAACCACAGGTTTTGCACAGTCTGGACTCAACAACAACAAGAAAATCAAACATAAACAAAGATTTGTGGTATTTGATTAAACTTAGTGAAGAGATGCCTTACAAATGCAAGAAGACAGATAATGGGAGCTTATAAAGAATTTCTCTCCAAATTTTTTGCACTGCCTTTCATAAATTACAAACAATGGCAATTTCCTTTGTCATTCATACTTTGAATTATCCCTATGACCCTTGAAATGACACAGAAGGTATACTGAGGGGCCCAAGAGCCTTGAATGTCGCCATGAGGAAGCAAGTTTGGGGACCCAGCAGAGAAGAAAATATTCTCTCTCTGTTTACCCTGAATCTCATCATGTGGAGCTCCAACCCAAGCCTTACCTGCACTGTGTCTACTGATGACCCCCATATCTGATGTTCAATATCTGAGATGAGCTCCCTTAAGCACTGCTTCTGCTGGGCCAGTTGGTCTCTGGCCACTACCAAGTTATCCAGCACATTCACTTCATCTTCCTCCAGCTTTTGTAGCACCCTCTTCTCCTCGCTGTCCAGGGTTGCTCTCATGTCATTAAACCCTTTCAGAATCCTTTGTCTCTCAGTCTGCATATGATTCTTTGGGGATGAGAAGAGAAAGAGGCAGTCAGTCTGTCTGGCCAAGAGCTTACATTATCTGGGCCTGGGTGCCAAGACAAGAACTATTTTCTTCAGGGACTTCTCAAAGAGAAGGGAACAGTCAGAGAACAACTACTGAGAAAACCATTTCCCAACTCTTTTCTCCTGAGTTTCTCCCAAAGGAATATATTAAAGTCTGCTTTAACGAGGCCCACCCCGAGACACAAAGCAACACCTGGATGAGGCTAGGATTGCAGACACCTGTCCTGGGTAATCATGCCACACTGCCTAGGAACCCTTTCCACCCACAGCTCCTAAATAGGGAACACAGGGCTTTCCTTGGTGTGTTTTCTGGAAGTATTCGTGCCTCAGACATGATGATGGATACTGGACATGGGATTCATGAGTCATTTTTACATTGCTTTCCCCCATGTCTTCACCTCCAAATATTTGGTTTCACTTGTGATATGTATCCTCTCTGGTACCCAACCCTCAACAGGAAAGGAGCGAAATCAGGACCAGTTGAGAAGCCCCCAAACTCATTAATCTGAGGTAACAAAGAGGAAGAGGCCTCCTTGTGACTGGACTGAGGTGCTGCCAGTTTTCTGTCTCAGTACTCCCTCAGGAAATATCTCTTCCTGCCTTCCAGGAAGCTTTCTCCTCTCTGATGGTAGCTTCCAACTCCTCCATTTTCGGCTGCTCCTTCCTCAGTTTCTTCAGTGCTGCCTGGAGCTTTTCCTGTGAGAAAAGAATCACCAGAGTTAAGCTATGAGCTTTTATAGCACCTGGATAGAGGGAAGAAATCAGACTCATCTCAGAAGAGAACAGGTTACAGAAATGAAACTGGTGATTAGAATCTAAGATGTAGACAAAAATCTGAAGAGGTTAATATACTCTGCATCCCTGGATGATGCAAGCGACCATCCCTTGATCAAGAGTAACCTGAATCTCTCTCTTCCGAGAGGAAGAATTGATCCTGCAGCAAGGAAAGTCCTTTCATCTCATTGACAGGTTCCCCTCATCCAACCAACCATGTTCTCCAGAAACCCTTCTGCTCAAAGGAGAAATCAGATTCATCTTGGGGAGTATTTCTCCATTCATCCAACTTCTCTTTGTAGCCTAGACTTATTTCTGATAAAAAAAAAAAAATAGAGTGCACAAAAATTTCCTTTAAATCTCAGAAGCTAAACAAGGATATGGAAAGAGATTGCAGAGCTCAGTTCTACGATGACAAAGGGAAGAAAATAATTTTAAAAAGTGAAGGATTCACTTGAGGTAATTTTCTGCCACATCTACTTTCTCCTTTGGGCCTACCTGATAGTTCTTGGCCACCTTCTCCATGAAGAATATTTGATGACCACTGTGCTCCAGAGACTGGGCACAGTGCTGGCAAATTAACTTCCCATCCTCCTTACAGAAGATCAGGAGTTTTTCTCCATGGTGCTCACAGAGCTTTTTCTGCCATGGGCTCATGTTCTCTTTGACTTTCTTCACTATGTTGGCCAGGGGCTGATTAGGTCGGAGATTCCAAAACTGGTATTTGCACTGGCACACTGGGCAGTTGCTTTCCCCTCCTTGGTGGACCCCTGAATCCTGACCCTTTGCAGTGATACAAGCTTGGCAGAAGCTGTGGCCACAGTCCAGACTCAGGGGCATTGTCAGAAGATCCAGGCAGATGGGGCAGGTCACTTCCATCTGTATGTTCATCTGTGCTGGAAAATTCATTGCAGTGCTCCCCTCCTTTCTTCTTGTCCTGACAGTGCAGTCCTGTCTTGCTCACAGACTCCTGCAGGGCAGAGAATGTTGAAAGCAGCATGATAAGAAAGGCAGAAATAGAAAGGATACTGATTATGTAGAGATTCAGAATGGGCAAAACATTAATATACAATAAAGGAATATACAATAAAGGAAAGAAAACAAACAAGAGGAATAGGTCAGTATCAGAATGAAAAGGGCTCTTAGTAATAATTGCAAACACTTTCCTCTCATTTAATGTTACATGACAAATTTCACCCCACCAGGGCAAGCTTGCTAGTTTCTCTTCTCCTCCTGGTATTGAAGCCCTTCCTACCAAGAATCTTGTGTAACCCATCAATTTTTTTCTGTCTTTTTTTCCCCACCCCAAACACATCCTCTCTGTTAAATATACTAAATCCACTATGGCCCCTGGGTTTTTGCACTGTTCTTCTCCTGTGTGGGTGATCCGACCCCTGATATTTGCATGATTCACCTTTTTTTTTTTTTAATTAACATATAATGTATTATTTGCCCCAGGGGTCTGTGAATCATCAGGCTTACACATTTCACAGCACTCAAAATAGCCCATACTCTCTCCAATGTCCACAACCCAGCCACCCTATCCCTACCCTCCCACCCCCCTGCAATCCTCAGTTTGCTTTGTGAGGTTGAGTCTCTTAGGGTTTAGCATGACTCACCTTTTAAAAACAACTTTATTGTCAATCGGAGAAAGATAATTATAATATGATCTCCCTGATATGAGGAAGTAGAGAAGCAACATGGGGAGTTTGGCGGGTAGGAAGGTAATAAATGAAACAAGATGGGATCGGGAGGGAGACAAACCATAAGAGACTCCTAATCTCCCAAAACAAACTGAGGGTTGTGGGGGATGGGGGCGGTTTATGGACATTGGGGAAGGTATGTGCTATGTGAGTACTGTGAACTGTGTAAACCTGGTGATTCATAGGCCTATACCCCTGGAGTTAATAATACATCATATGTTTATTAAAAAATTAATTTTTTTTTAAATGTTAATTCACCAACCAAAAAAAAAACAAAAATAAAAACAACTTTATCAAGTTATGTTTAAATCAAATGCGTTGATTTTAAGGGTACAATACAATGATTCTAGCAAACTTAGGGAACTGTATAACTTTCCCCACAGTCCAATTTCAGAACATTTCCATGTTCTGAAACATGGTTTTCACTTGAAAACCAACTGAGTGCCATTAGCGGTCATCCCCATTCTGAACCTGAGCCTTGGGGAACCATTGATCATATGTTTTTATAGATTTGCCTTTTCTGGTCAATTTGCATAAGTAGAATTATAATGTGATCTTTTGAGACTGAATTCTTTCACCTAGGAGACTGCTATTGAGCTTCATCTAACCTGCCTTTCTTTCCAGTTTCTTGAAGTCAAAAGTACAAAAGCCACTGCTGCCTCAGAGAAACTTTGCACTTGCTTGTCCCTCTGCAGGGAACCGCTCTCCCATCTCAGCATGACTCACTCTTTGGTTTCATCAATCTCTTCTTCAGCCCTCTTATCAGGACCTGCTTTGACTTCTCTATAGCAAAACTGCTGATACTATTGCTTGCTGTATATTTGCTATATTTCTCTTATTTTTGCTATGTAATACATAGCATCTTTAAATGTCTGCCTCTTCCTCCTAAAAAGCAATCCATGCATACATCAGGCATGGTTTTGTGCACTGATGGAGCCTCAATACCTAGAACAGTGCATCATACACAGGAATACAGTGTCATGAATATATAAAGTTAGACTTCTCCTCATCCCTCTGTACATGCTTAGACCTTTCTCATCAGCTTTTCATCTTTTCTTTCTATCTATTAGCAGTTCTCTAATGGTCCAGAAGAATTTATCTCCCAATTCACCTGTTCCACCCAGAGCCTTTCCATGTCCTTAAATTCAATCCCCAGAGACACCTACAGACACAGCAAGGGCCACAATCAGGAGGTAATTTCATCACTAACAATTTTATAATCAGTTGCAATTTACAAATCACTTAGACCTATTTATCCCTTATATAAAAATCCTTGAGAAATAAGAGTACTCCCTTTCTTCAAATGTAGAAATAGAATCAAATGACCTACAGATCATTCTTTTAGAGTTCATAAGGTATGGTAGGCTCATCCTTGTCTGTCTCAAATTAGATCTTATCCACCTGAGTCTTTTACCTGAATTCCAGGAAAAGGTCCCCCACCAGTTTCCCTGATACTGTCATTCATCTCATACAATCTGCTCTCATCACTGTTCACACCACCAGCAAGAATGATTTTTTTTTTTAAGCATCCATTAATCTTACTATTTCTCCAGTCAAATACATGTCGTTCAATTTGAGTCACTCTTTATCATGGTCAATGTAGGTCCACATTATACATTCCCTCTGTTGCGTCATCCCCTCAGCCCAGCTCCTAATCCTTCCCCACCCACACTGGCTGCCTTATGCGTTCCTTGATCACTCCGGGGGGGAAAAAATCTATCTTAAATCCATCAATTCCTTGAAAACTCAGCTGAAAATCACCTTCCCACACTGAGACCTAGCCTGAAAACTATTTTAAAATGCAAAGCCTGCACTGGTGTTACCTGTGACTAGTGAATCACTGAATCAAATATTCATGATGTACTGTATGTTGGCTAAACAAACATAATAATAGTTAAAAAAAAAAAAAACCTACAAAGCACTTTACCAGGGTACACCATAAATACTAAGCCCTGTGATGGGTCTTTTTCCTTTTTTAATGCTATTATTTCTTTATTTTTGTCTTTTCTTATACTGCATCATTCATTTGTTATTTGTTTACTTTCTCTCCACTCACCCAGATTATAATCCTTTATAGATGCTTAATATTTACTGACTGTTCAGTAGGTGTTAATACAATTTTTTTTTCATCACAGTTATATGCTTTTGCTCTTGTGAATTTAATCAAAAGTATTTTAAAAAATTTAAAGCCCATTTTCTCCCATCCATTGGACACTGTACTAGCCCCCTGAGTAAACAATTAATAAGCACCAGATATGAAACTTGTCTAGATGTAAGAGACAGACCAATGACTTTTGAAAAGAGAGAAGAAAGGAAAGTACACATCAAAATATTATGTAACACAGAGATATGATACAAGGTGTTCAGAGGTAAGATTAAGATGGAGTCCTTTCTGAGAAATTACCGACTCCTTTCCTTAGCTCTGTGCAGAGAAAATGGAGTGAGGAGTTTAGCAATGGAAAAGTAAGGAGTTTAGCAATGGAAAAGTATGTCTAAGATGATGGAGGACAAGTTCTAAATCAGGAGTGGACATCAGAGTGTCGTCGGGTGCTGCTGAGGTGAGAGTAAGCTATGTTCACTCAGAAGAGAACAAATTCCCTGCATCTGGAGCCCCAGAGAGACAAGTGATTGTGTGGGAGCTGGAGAGGTGGACATCAGTCTGATCATTCAACCTCTCTCATCAGGCTAACCAAAAGTGGTGATTTATCAGGAAAGTTCTGGACAACTTTTCAGAAATTATCAGTACAAGAAGAGTAATAGGAGTGATGAGGGAGCAGGAGGCTGGCTGAGGACAAAGCAAGAGCTGGCGCCTTGCACCCCCTCTTCACCCTTTCCCCTCCATAAGTGTAGCATCCCTCAGGCAGCCCTGACTGCCATGAACAATAAGCAAATAGTGAACTTGCAGAGCTCACAATCCTGCTAGACAGGAGTCTCCCTTGGCTTACAAATGTTCTAAATCTCACTAACAAAGACGATTGATAGCAGGATTGTGACACCCTACCAAAAAGTCTCCCAACTATCTTAATGTTAATGGCTGGTCTAAAGACAACATTGATCCAGCAGCAAGGGCAAGGCCTCCGGCAGGGCCTGGAACATCCTGGCACCTTGTAGGCCCTCTTTAGCATATGAAAACTCCACTGACACCTCCCTTCCCCTCACCTTCCCCCAACAGCAGGGTACTTAACCTGCCATCCCTCACAACCCTGGGCAGCAGCTCTTCCTGACCACGGGTCCTGTCCCGTGCTTTAATAAACTACCATTTTGCACCAAAGATGTCTCAAGAATTCTTTCTTGGTCATCGGCTCCGGACCTCAGCCCACCAAACCTCACCTAGGTTCTAGAACTTCATCAGGAGGAGTTACAAGAGTGTCTTCTCCTTGGCACAAGCCCTAAGATTCCTTTCCCTCCCACAAGTCCAGATAAGGACTCTTGTCTCTACTGGCTCTCTCAAGGAGCTAGGGCTTTTTTTTTTTTTTTTTTAAGATTTTATTTATTTATTTGACAGAGAGGGAGATGGCAAGTAGACATAGAGGCAGGCAGAGAGAGAGATGGGGAAGCAGGCTCCCTGTTGAGCAGAAAGCCCTATGCAGGGCTCAATTCCAGGATGCTGAGATCATGACCTGAGCCTAAGGCAGAGGCTTTAACCCACTGAGCCACCCTGGCGCCCCGGAGCTTGGGCTTTTATGAAAAGGGAAAACAGGGCCCCATCTCACACACTTCACTGGAGGAAAAGAAAAAAAGATTTTTCTATTTCTGAAAAAAAAGTTACTCTGGCTCACCTTAGCAAGGTAGAAAAGTCAAAACCTCAGAATAGAAAGAAGATGAGAGTAATTCAGCCTAAGAAATAATGATGATCCCTCCAAGAAGCAAACAAGGGTCTCAGTGTTCTTAAGTCTTCCTTTTTCAGCTGTCATGCCATCCCCAAACTCAATATATCTCTCTTCTGCAGAAAACATACAAGCAGTCTCTCTCCTTTAAGAGCAGCTTCAGAACCACAAATTAAATTCATCCAAATACATTCACTCTGTTCCTCCCAAACTTCCTGCCCTTTGCCTTCACAAACTGCCCCACAGACCTTTAGGCTGAAGTGGAGAAGTCTTCGCTCCGTGGAGTTCAGAAACAGGTATGGGCAAGACTGATTCACCAAGCCAGAAAACTGATAACTGAAAACAAGGAAGTTTCTGTTTAGGAACTGGGTAGAAATGAAACTTAAAATCTGAGAAGGGGAAATGAAAGAAAGGAAGCAGAATGGAAACTTAAAAAATAGCAGCAAGAAGACACCACAAGGGTGTCAGAAAAGGGTGTGTTCTAGGACCTGCACCAGCCAGGCATCCAGTCACTACATTCTTACTCCTACCCCAGCTTACTCCAGCATGAATATTTGAGTAAGAAAACAATGAGAAGTAAAATGATACAGCCTGAATACTCAGCATTTCACTTCAATCCTATAATTATTTGTTGAGCTTATGCTATATTCAAGCCCCAGTCAAGCCAGGAAAGATAAAATAATCATCTGGAAAGGCTTGGTGCCTGAACTCTTGCAATGCAGACTGCAACGGGAAAGACAATCAGTCATAAAGCTCTGTAAATATGGGCAGACATAGTTACTATTAGCAGGTGATGAGGGAGCAGGAGTCTGGCTGAAGACAGAGCAAGGGCTGGCACTTTGCACCCCCTCTCCATCTGCTCCCCCTCAGTAATATGTGTAGCATTCCTCAGTTACCCCTGACTGCCATAAACAATAAACAAACAAATAGTTAACTTGCAGAGATCACAATCCTGCAAGACAGGAATCTCCCTTGCTCTACAAATGTCCTGGAGATCTACAAACAGGGAGGATGCCTTATCAATAGCACAAATTTCCAGAAGCAAATAACTCTCCATTCCTCAAGCCCTAATGTCTCCCTCCCCATCATAAATGAAACTGGAGGAGGCTGAGGTAGAAGGGAATGTAAATGATAGCAGGATCATAACACCCCACCAAGAATCTCCCAACTAACTATCTTGATGTTAATGGCTGGCCTAAAGACGACATTGATCAAGCCACAAAGGGCAAGGCCTCCTCCTGGCACCTTTGTAGGCCCTCTGTAGCATATGAAAACTCCATTGAAACCTTCCTTCCCCTCACCTTCCCCCAACAGCAGGGTACATAACCTGCCATCCCTCACAACCCGGGGCAGCAGCTCTTCCTGACCACGGGTCCTGTCCCGTGCTTTAATAAACCACCATTTTGCACCAAAGATGTCTCAAGAATTCTTTCTTGGTCACCGGCTCTGGACCTCAGCCCACTGAACCTCACCTAGGTTCTAGAATTCATCACAGGCATCATTGTGAATAGTAAAAATCAAATTTAAAAGTTTCTTCAGTGTGAGCCGATGGAGAAAATTTTTCTAAAATGTCATTGAATCTTAGGAGTATACCAGTTAACTACCAGTTTCTATTTCTTATGCAGACAGGTCTGAAAAGGAAGACTTGCAGAAATTAACCATAGTAGAACCAAGTCAGTGTCTTGTAACCCAACAGCTAGGAGGCAGGTGAGAACATGGAGGTTAATACATGGCAGTATTCAAGCATAATCTTTTACTGAGTAACACACCTCCATAATTTTTCTTTCTTTACTTCCTTTGGGAAAAATTTAACCTTTTAATCTCAGTCAGAGGCAAGACTGGAACATCTTGTATTTCCTACATGCACTTTTGTGCCATCATCTATCTTGTTCTGATGACATGTTCTAGATGGGGAATTGCATGGTGGTGGAAGCTCCACCATGGACCCTGACTGGCAGAATGGCAGAGCACAGCAACTTCACACATGAGCCAACATGAGACCCCGCAGGGCAAATGAGAAACCCAGCTTGGAAAATTAAAGCACAGATATTTTGGCATTGTTTGTAACCCACAGAAATGTAAGGTCATCGGGGCTTAGAAACTCCTTTTGAATCACTTAGAGCTATGAGGCAGGAACTGAAAATCATGCAAGCAGAATTACTGAGCCATACTGAAGTAAGTTTTTCATAATAATGAATAAATGTGTGATGCTTTTCAAGTGCAATCATAATCATCTAAATTTTGGACAAATTACATTCTGAAAGCTGGCATTTTTTAATCACCTTTGTCTTATGATCCTATCATCAAGTATCCTTCCTGCAGCCCCGTACCCAAACAACAGTACGTTTTATGAAGGCAGGAAGGGAATTTTCTATGTTCCTTTTTGTCTCAGTTCTATTACAAGGCGCTGAACACAGGGAATGATTTTTCTTTTTATTAACATATAATGTATTATTCATTTCAGGGGTACAGGTCTGTGCTTCATCAGTCTTACACAATTCACAGAACTCACCATAGCACAGACCCTCCCCATCCCTCCCTCCCCAGTCCCTTCCAGCAAACCTCAGTTTGCTTCCTGAGATTAAGAGTCTCTTATGGTTTGTCTCCCTCTCTGGTTTCATCTTATTTCATTTTTCCCTTCCTTCCCCTATGATCTTGTTTGATCTTGCTTGTTTCTCGAATTCCTCATGTCAGTGAGATCATATGATACTTGTCCTTACCTGACTGACTTATTTCACTTAGCATAATACCCTCTAGTTCCATTCATGTCGTCGCAAATGGCAAGATTTGGGGGTGTTTTGTTTTGTTTTGCTTTTGATGGCTGCATAGTAAGGAATGATATTTGAATAGAAAAACACACAGTTATACAGCTCTAGTATTTTTTTTTTTATTTGACAGACAGAGATCACAAGTAGGCAGAGAGGCAGAGAGAGAGAGAGGAGGAAGCAGGCTCCCTGCAGAGCAAAGAGCCCGACATGGGGCTCCATCCCAGAACCCTGGGATCATGACCTGAGCCGAAAGCAGAGGCTTTAACCCACTGAGCCACCCAGACGCCCCCAGCTCTAGTATTTTAATTGCATTGAACTTGCTAACAATAATCATGGTTCTGTTCCACTGTTACTCTTGTAGCCAACTTAATTGCTGTGGTGCATGTGAATTCTGGTATGAACCCTGGTATCGGTTCCTGTGCAGAACATTAACAATTTTTCCTGTCTTCTCTGTTTTGTTTTTAAAGCATACTCAGATACTTCTCAATTCCTGTTGTTTACCCATTCTGTACCAGCGCAATTGAACCACATTACTTCCTGTGGTCTGTGTTTGGTTTGGTTTTGTTTTTCAGACTGAAAACAGTTAAAATTCATGGGCCCAAAGTGGGAGAGCTTTCATTTAGATTCTTTCCCAGCAGGAGATATAGGAAATGGAGGGGGACACAAAGCCCTAAAGAGGACTTTTTATTCCCTGATCCCGGAGAGCATAGTAAACTGGAATGTGGATCACAGCAATGCGCTGAGCTCCAGAGAAAGACTTTGGGTGGTAGGAGAAGGTGGTTCATTCAGGTTTCCAACCACAAGCCCATGTTTCCTTGTACCGGCAAGCTCTGATTTCTTCACTGATTTCTCCCACCCGAATCTCATGTCTTACAGGTGGTTCCCAGGACGTCCTCCAGAGCCATCCTCCTACCCTCCTACCCTTCCACCCGCTCATCTTCTCTTGGGTCTCCGCGTCCCTCCCACATTTTCCAGATGAATTTTTTGTTATCTCTCTCAGACAAGCTCAAAATCATCGGGTTCTCTGTGTACGTGTAATTTTCAAATTACAGACTGAGCCAAGGCTTTACAGCACAAAGCTACCCTATCTCAACTTAAGCAGAAATGTGTAACAGGTACTGGGATTTGGGTTTTAGAAGTAAGGGAGTTCTGGAGAGCTGAAGAGAAGAGATCCTTTTACACCCCGTACTGCCAAAAATCTCTTTCTTCACATTTCAGAAGCTCTTGCCCTCACACAAACTTCTCACATGAAGTCTGGAGGGAAAGCTTAGGTGTTTGGGGCTAGGATATGAGGTCAAATCAGAGATTCAAAAGGAATAAAAGGATGGATATGGGATTTATAGGAGGCATGAGAAAAGACGAACTATTTGGAACTCATCTTCTTGGTCCTTGCAATCAGCTCACCTACCCTGTCCCTGTTCACACCCCATAAATATACACACACTTGGAGCCCTGCACTCCCCTCTAATTGTCAGCAAGATTTACAGAGCAAAAATAGACTATCCCAAAGTCAAACCTACTGTACATCTCTACCTTCGCCATGACATACGATATCATCCTTTCTCTTTTCTCACCTCTGATAATGAAAAAAGGGACAACCACTTTGAAAAACATGTGGTAGTTTGTTATGACATAAAATATGCATTAATTCTAAAAACCAGGAAATCAATTTACAGTATTCACTCAGAAGGGATGATCGGTTTGGATTTTTCCAGGAGTCAACAGATTCCATCCAAGCCTGCATGAGGAACCACTGCAGAACCAATTCTGGAAGAAAGGGAGAACCTGCATTTATTCATTCCTGAGGAATATCAGAGTCCATCAGCTCCCTGGGAAGAATGAGGCAAACCAGGAGACATCGAAGTTTGGTCTAGGACATTGCTGAGAAATCCCATAAAGTACTCTGGACTCTTCCCATATAGTCATGAACAATAATTGAGTAAAGCCAGGCAGACAGAAGGAGATTTCTAGAGAAAAAGAATTACTGCAGAAACAGGGGAGGATATTAACTTTTCATTAGTATATTCAGTTGAAGAGGCTATTATAATTATGAAATAAGACTGGGTAGCTATGAAAGCAATAAGAAAAAACTCTTATAATGCTAAAATATTTATTTTGCAATCAGATGAAATTCTTTAAAAAATCTGTAAGTATGTAAGCAAGTTATTCTATTAGTTACGACAAAGCAAAGGCAGGGGTGCCTGGGTGTCTCAGTGGGTTAAAGCCTCTGCCTTCGGCTCAGGTCATGGTCCCAAGGTCCTGGGATTGAGCCCCGCTTTGGGCTCTCTGCTCAGTGGAGAGCCTGCTTCCCCCCTCTCTGCCTACCTCGTTGCATACTTGTGATCTCTATCTGTCAAATAATAAATAAAAAATATAAAAAAAAGAAAAGAATTTCTGTTTAAAAAAAAGACAAAGCAAAGGCAATAATTTTGAAAGTAAACTAATATGTGTTTTTTAAATAATTTATTTCCAAGTCACAGGTAAAGGGAATGCGAAAACTAACGGACATCATTCTAAATCACTGCTCATATGTTACAAAATAATAACAATTATTTAAAATATTCTGTTACTTAATTTTAACCATAACTCATCAAGTGATTTTCATTGTTTTGTTTTGTTTTTTAAATGAGAAAGCATATCTCATAAAATTTAGTTTATTTGATAAGGGTCAGTATGTGGCAACACCAGAATTATAATAAAAGTCCACCTGTGATATAGAGAAATACCGCATGATCTCACTTATATGCAGGATCTGCAACAGTTACACTGGGAAGTAGATATTACAATGGTGGTGGTCCAGGCTGAGCAGAGAAGGAAATGGGGAGACACACACACACACACACACACACACACACACAATGATAGCCATGTAGAGGTGATGCATATGTTTATTAGCCTGATTATGATGATCATTTCACAACATAAACATGTATTCAACCATCAAGTTGTATACCTTAAATATTTACAACTTTTATATAGCAAGGTTTTATATAGCAAAGCTGTTAAAAACCTGAAAATAAGTCTTCCTATAAGGGTGTGTGTGTATATCAAAAATAGAACTGGAATAATAATGACAGTGGTGCCAAGGATCTGAAAAATGAGGGAAGTTGAGGAAAGTATACAAGGCATGTCTCTGTATTATTTCTTACAAATGTATGTGAAGTTACAGTTATCTTTTATTTTTTAAAAATGTAGACAATTTTGGAAATTCTTCTCTAGGGTGCAAGTTTTCCTTTGCTTTTGCATCCTTGGCTGAGCTTTGTTTCCAGGTGGCAGACAGGGCCTGGGCAGAAGCGTGAGTATTCAGAAACCTCTGGGTTTTTCAAGAGAACTGGGCATGGGACTCAAGAAAGACAAGTGAAAAGAGGAAAGGCTGCAGAACTGGGCAGGGACCCTGTCATCAAGCCTGCTTTACACAGGTGAAGGGAGCACTGGGAATTTCTCCATAGGATCACAAACACACTGTATATTTACAAGTACAAGAAGCAAATGGATTGGCTTTCCTAGATGCCTCCAGCTTTGAGATCATGGCATTTCCCTCTCCCTCCTGAGACAGGGCAGACAGGGATATCATCTGCTATCCCTAACTACTACAGAAGTGACCCAGATGCTGAACTATCAAAAGGAGCACTGCCTCGTGTACTTTGGACACGTCTCATTTCATAATTTTGCACTTTCATTATTACGATCCTGTCACATTTTCTGCTACTTCTAGAGGACATTTTTATATTCCTCAAATTATTCATTGTAGCAATGGGGTAGCAGGAAGGCAGAGGTCAAAGGGAAAATTTAGAAGATCAATTTCCTCCAGTTTCCATGGATGAGTCCTAAGATATAGGGGAGCTGTGTGTGCACACACACACACACACACACACACAGTGTACACACACAGATTCTAGAAATATTCACCTTGGAATCCTTTGCGTCATCAAAGGTCATCCAAAGATGAGGCCCATAGGGTTCTGGGGACAAGCAGGAGTGAGAGCAGATACTGTTTAACCAGACAGCCCACTTTTTTTCTCCTAGCTCTGAATATAATTAAAGAAGAGTTGAGAATAAGAATGCTGAAAGACATAGGGATGTCTTTTATGAACAAGCCCCAAATGAACATCCATTGTAGTGATAACACGGCTCCAATCTTACTGAAGGAGGAGAGTAAGTTTCCTCTACCTTCCTGAGAACTTCCAAGTCACTGCAAAAGGAAAGCTGATCACGCAAGCAAAACACTTTCCTACACCACTGTTAAGAAATCCCACGATCATACCTCTCTTACTGTATCACTGTGAATAATAACCTTTTAAAGCTGGGCAAACTGCCCAAATCGAAATTCAATTTCAATGAAATAGAATTACTGCAGAAAAACTTAAAAAAATAAAAGAAAAAACCAGGCAGCTATAGAAAAACATTAGCTAAAATTTAAAGAAAATTGTAATTCTTTAACCCAGTTATTTTATTTCTTAACACAAAACAAGATTACCAAGGGTCTTAACACAAAACAAGAATGTAAGAACTTATATTCTTAATGTAAGAATACATTAAGCTAATATGTATTCTTGAAATCATTTATTTTAGTCAGAATGAGAGGGGGCAAAAAATAGACACCTACTAGATCCCTTCTTAAGTGCTAGAAAACATTCTGTTGGTTAATTTTCACAATTCTACATCAGGTACATTTTTTTTTCTTTCTTTTCTATTTCTTTCTACCTTTCTTTCTTTTTTTTAACAAATGAGAAAACTGAATCCCATAGAATTTCATGAGACACTGACACAGCTTGTATTTTTTAGTAGCAAATATTTATTAATAAATCAAGATACTCAGGGGTGCATGGTGGCTTAGTAGGTTAAGCATCTGCCTTCAGCTCAGGTCACAATCTTGGGAGTCCTGGGGTGGAGCCTCATGTCGGCTCCCTGGTCAGTGAGGAGTCTGCTTCTCTCTTTCCCTCTGCCCATCCTCCTGTTCTCTCTCTTTCTTGCTCTTGTTCAGAAAACTAAATCTTTTACAAAAATAAAAAATAAAAACACTTAGATGTTTATAATGACATTTATTTATTTTCTTATAGTAATTCTAAATATGCTGCAGTTTTCACACCAGGATGATTTTAAGAAAATAAACACAGCATTCATGTACATTATTCAAAGTTCCATTGAATTGTGTGGAGAGACAGGACAGGAACCCAGACACTCTGGACACAAAACTATCACTCTTAGTTATTAATTTTTATATCTTCTCCTGAATGAAGGGTGTTCAAATGGAGGGAAAGAAGGCAGCAAGGAACAGATGGTGAGAATGGTGCAGATAAGCTTGAAGCATCAGCTGCACCCAAGGCAACAGGCACTACAAGGAAATTAGCAGGGGTGTAAGAAGGTTCAAGAGCTTGGTGAGCACAGACTACAGTTGTCACAGACTACATGTGTCATTACATTTCACAGGGTTGAAAAACGGAAAAGCTTCCTGAGAAAAGGAACATGAAGAGAATTTATAGATGAGAAACCCGTGGTTTGTGACACTCAAAAATGAGACAGTGCCAGCCTCATAGTCTAGGAAAGCTCCAACACAGTGGGGAGGGACAAACAGGACCAGGATTAAGATGAAGGGATCAGAGAAGGATGACTCCTCAAAAGCATTATATTCAAGTTGATGTGTCACCTTTTAATGCAGTAATCACATGTGGTAGAAACACAGAATGAAGATGTTGTCATTTTAATTATGTCTATCATGAAATTTCACATTGGGTTCTGGGCATTTTCCTTCCTATACCTCCAGGATCTACCTCCCAGTAATGTTTCCCAAAACCCAATAACCAGGGAGCCCAGGACAAATTAATTGTTATTATATGCATTATTCCGTTTCCAACAGCGCATACGTCTCATTTGTCTTTTTATCTGTAGAAACCGGCAGTATATGTTGTATTTTCGAGATGATTTGGAGTCATGTGAGCTGCAGAAAAATTGGGGCTGGGTGAAAGACATGACATAGCTTTATTCGTGACACTGTGAGAGGGATTTTGGGAATAACTTGAGTGAGAACTCAGAAGAATTCTGTTCTGTTCTTGTTCTTCTCAGAGGCAGAATATGCATGTATGTGTTAGAAAGGAAAACATGGGTGTTGGAACATGAGACCTACTAGGAATGAAAAATTCTGAAAGGTGATGAGAACAAGGTGGCTTGATGACACTGATTTCTCTTCACCTCAGTAGCACTGCATATTGTCAGCTCTCAAATAATAAAAAAAAATATATAATCAAGACAAGCAAAGGAGGCAGCCCTGAAATCTCTTTCCCCTAAAGTATAGGGGAAGGACTGGGGACTATGGCAAGGTAGTGAACTGGTGAAGGAGATTATGCCCCAGACACCTGGCCACTCCCCATCAAATATGACCATATCATCATGTGATGTCCTTTGTGTTCTCTCTCCATACCTAGAAATTGTACCCCTTTCTCCTTTAGGCCCCTGCCCACAAGACTCTCACAGCCACTTACCATGCTCTAGCATTCCTCACCTATAAACAGTTGCATTAACTCTTTCAGATCAGGAATTCCGGACACTTTCTTTTGTTCCTTGAGAAAAGCTTTTTGTTTCTTCAGAGACAAGTTCTTACTCCTAAAGATGACAAAAATTGAAACCCACACTTCTGAATTTTTGTCCTTCCAAAATGACTGACTTCCTATTCACCCCATTGAAGAGTTTGAACCCTCCTCTCCAGAGACCCTGAGAAAGGGGACAGCAGACTCCTGACCTTGGAGCCAGAAGAAATGTGTTCATGTCTACATTCCCAGTCTCCCTTTCTGTGACCTTAGGAAAGTCTTGAGGTCTCAGAGACACAGTTTCTTCCTTCAAAAATTAAATCAACCTCTCCCTCTCGATCTCCTAGAAGTTTACGAAATAATGGATATAACAAAACAAAACTTTGGTACCTTGAAAAAAACTTAATGTATGGAAAAGTCACTGCATGGATGTGGATTCCCAGGGCAGATGATCAGAAAGTGAGGTTGCAGAACCTGACTCCTGAGTGTCTGGAACATACCACGTGTGGAATATTATCTGGGGAGAACCAAGCTCTTTAAATTCTGCCCAGTAGGGAAGCCCTCAGAATAACACCTGAGCTTTTAAGTTTTCTGGGAAAATTTGCAAACACTCAGAACAGAGGACACAAACACCAAACTAATGATGGCCTGAATTTCAGGTGTTAGAAAAAAGCTTGATGCTGTGAGGTAGGTGTGCAAATTTAGACACAAGGATGTTACCTTTCCATTCTGCCTTCTAAAGTATGTGACCAAGATGGATCACTTGTGTGTACTAAAGCCAAAATATTCCCTGAGATTCAAGTCTGTTTTTGGAGATCTAAACAGAGCCATATAGAAGGTCTCTTCAATTCCCAGGGCAGAAGTTTAAATATAAGGAAATTTTCTCCAATTCCAGGTGCTTGGCAGGTGAAGCAGACATGAACTTACCACGATAAGACAAACAGCTATGAAATACAAGTACCTGAGTTAGATACGGGCATACAGGTGGATAAAATTTAAGAGATCTGCCACCTCTTACCCCCTGTACTGCTACTGACCCACACTGGTCCATTCTCAATAGTTACAGAACCCTCAAACCACGATTTGTGAACAGAAATTTGGCATATAGGAGCTCCTGGATGGCTCAGTGGGTTAAAGCCTCTGCCTTAGGCTCAGGTCATGATCCCAGGGTCATGGGATCGAGCCCCGCATCGGGCTTTCTGCTCAGCAGGGAGCCTGCTTCCTCCTCTCTCTCTGCCTGTTTCTCTGCCTACTTGTGATCTCTCTCTGTCAAATAAATAAGTAAAATCTTTAAAAAAAAAAAAAGAAAGAAAGAAATTTGGCATATAACTACACCCAAATTGTCTGAGAGATGTTTTATTCTAACTGATCATCACAAAACTCTAATGACTTTAAACCTTTTTTTACTGCACAAAAGGACCATCTCTGATTCCCCCCACATACCTTTCCATGACGGAATGCACATCCTAGGGAGAAAAGGAAAGACGTGAGTCAAGAGGTAATAGAAACTCCCCCTTACAAAGCTTCATCACATCCTCACCAACCCCATGGTAGGAGTAAAGATGGCCCAATGTGAGAGCAAATAAGTAAAAATAAGATCCAGGCTAATCATTCCAGAAAACTCATTTGAGGTTTTCAGATTTCCTAAAAGGTAGAAACAGCTTTGAGCCTTGCAGAATTATAGCATGAAGCTTCTAGTATTTGGAAATGAGACTTATTTATGAGGAAAACAACAGTTCTATAATTTTTTCCTAAATGCATGAGATGGTTTGAATAATGCAATGCTTCTTTTATTTACTCAGTAGAAATGTAAAGTGATACACTATTATTTGCCAAACATCAGGACAGACTCTGGAGACTCAAAGATGAGTAAAAAAAGAAAAGAAAAAAGTAAATAACTGTAGTATCCCTGAAGAAGTTTACATGGCTTTGAGGAGGATACAAGCAAATATATTGTTCGGTGTTTTCCAATTTTCAATTATCTCCTCATTTTAAACACTATTTACAGTTGACCTTGTCCAGTCTCTTAAATTCAATACACACATATGTGCACTTTTTTCCAACTCTTTGCATGTCTCTTAGATACTTGTTAACATAGGCAGTAGTAAAGAAGCCACAGGAACTAGTAGGTTAGGATGTATAAAATGTAACTTACCACTCACCTACCAAATCATCTCCTCTCTTATACTCCATTGTTCATAATGTTACCAATATCCACTCAACCACTGTCCTAAAATTACAATTTTTACCTGCACTTCAGTCTCTACTGAGCAATTTAATCCACGTTCTTTTTTTTGTTATTGTTTTAATTTTTTGAAGTTTTTATTTAAAATTCCAGTTAGTTAACAATGTAATATTAGTTCAGTTTAGTGCACATTCTTAACAGTTTTTAGCTATCTGATTTTCTTTATCCTCACAGGTATTGTTTTGGTTGTTTGAATATATATCTACCAACATATTTGGTTTCCTTTACCTCAGCCTTACTTCTTTCATGTCACCAAAAACAGGCCAACAGGTGGATCAATAAGTGAAAAAAAAAAAAAAAATTGCTCTCTGTATTAGGGCTTTTATGTTGTATATGCCAAAAAAGAAAACCAGATTAAGTGGAGAAAAGGATTTGGGAGGGCAGCTATAACTTTAATCAAAGATGAATTTTGAATCTCAAATCCTATCATCATGATCTGGTCTATGTCCTCCAAATTTTATTTATTCCCTCTATATTGACTCTCCGTCCATGAAGGAAACTTGAATCTCCTGACATAAACTCCAGAAGAAAAGAGAACTTCTCTTCCCAGTTAAAAACAGTAACAATAAACAATAAGAATAAAAACAACAACAAAACACAAACAGAAAACAAAAACCAAAAAACTCTTATGCCTGCATGCCATTGCTCTGCATTGATTAGGTACCCATATTAAATTATGCCTGTGTTGGAGCTGGAAGGAAATGAAGCAATGTTGGAGGTGAGTTTCTATATCTTACTGAAATTAATTTAGTATTAATCTGAAGTAGACCACAAGAGAGTAAGATGCATACTGTAATCATTAGAACCACCACTAGGGAAGGAAAAAAAAAATGAAACAAACAAACAACAACAACAACAACAAAAACCCCCACAGAAATAGGAAAACTTAACATTTCATACTCAAGCAAAACAAATTAAGGAGAAAGGACAGTGGAAGCTACAGGTGACACATGGGAGAAAAAAAAAAAACAGCAATATGAAACATGTAAATACAGCTACATCAACATTAGCACTAAATGTTACTGTCTTCACACCCCCATTTAAAGGCAATGACTGTTGGACTGGATAAAAAGCAAGATTCAACTATTGTGATCTGTAAGAGATGATTTTGGATCCAAAGACACAAATATGGCCAAACTAAAAAGACAGAAAAATATACACAATGCAAGCAGTAATCATAAAATAGCTCAAGTGCCTATATTAATATTACAGAAAATAGACTTAAAGACAATAAATACTATGAGAGAATGAGAGGATAATTTCAGAATGATAAAAGGTTCAGTAAATCAAGAAGGGATGTAACAATTACAAATGTAAATGTACACAACAGTAGAGCTTCAAAAGACACAAAGTGAAATCGAAAGGATTAAAAAGAAAAATAGAAAACTCAGTAGTTGTAGATTTCAATAGCTCACTCAAAATAATTGATAGAACCGTGTGTATGAAAATCATCAGATACAGAAGACATGGATGATACTATTAACTAATTTGACCTAACAGACATCTATAGACTATTTAATCTAACAAATACAGAATACACATTCTTCTCAATTCACATAGGAAAATTTTATGGACATACAATATTTTAGTCCATAAAACAAGTATCAA
Organism: Mustela putorius furo; assembly: GCF_011764305.1. Taxonomy (NCBI): domain Eukaryota; kingdom Metazoa; phylum Chordata; class Mammalia; order Carnivora; family Mustelidae; genus Mustela; species Mustela putorius. The sequence continues at coordinate 318,999 of NW_025422126.1, forward strand.
TATATTTAAATACTGAAAAAATATGCGTTTTCAGATTATGAAGAAATTATATTTGAAATACACATTAGAAAAAAAAGTAAGAAATCAAGTATTGTTAAATTGAACTGCACACTTTATAGGTATTTAACCAAAGAATACAAAAATACTAATTCAGGGCGCCTGGGTGGCTCAGTGGATTAAGCCGCTGCCTTCGGCTCAGGTCATGATCTCAGGGTCCTGGGATCGAGTCCCTCATCAGGCTCTCTGCTCAGCAGGGAGCCTGCTTCCCTTCCTCTCTCTCTGCCTGCCTCTCTGCCTACTTGTGATCTCTCTCTGTCAAATAAATAAATAAAATATTTAAAAAAAAAATACTAATTCAAAGGGCTATATGCACCCCAATGTTTCCAGCAGTATTATCTACAATGTCCAAATTATGGAAATGGCACAAGTGTCCATCAGCTGACAAATGATAAAGAAGATGTGTTGTATATATATTATAATATATAATAATTTATTTATATATTTTATATATATGAGGCTGTGGTATATATTTGTGTGGGGGACATGCATAGATAGATAGATGATAGATGACAGATAGATAGATAAAGATACATATGCCATGGAATATTACTTAGCTATACAAAAGAATGAAATCTTGCCATTTGCAACAACATGAATGGAACTAGAGAGTATTATGCTGAGTGAAATAGATCAGTCAGAGAAAGACAAGTATCATATGATTTCACTCATTTGTCAAATTTAAAAAACATAACAAATGAGGAAAGAGAGAGAGAGAGACAAACCGAAGAAAGAGACACTTAACCATAGAGAACAAACTGGTCAGCAGAAGGGAGGTGAGTGGGGGATGGGTTAAATAAGTGATGGGTTAAATAAGGGATTCAGGAGGCCACTTGTGATGAGCACCTGGTAATGTATGGAAGTGCTGAATCACTATATTGTATATCTGACACTGATATTACACTATGTGTTAATTAACTGGAATTTAAATAAGTAAATAAATAATATAAAATTTAAAAATATATGGAATATATCTAAATCACTGCATTTATATCACTAAATACTGTATCAGAAATGATGGTCTCAAATAAGTAATCAAAGTTTTCTCTTTAAGAATCTAGGGAAAAAATGGCAAACTAATCCTAATATACACACACACTTTTGTTCATATGTGTACACACTCATGTTCATGTATGCATACAGTTTCATGTTCGTACATTCATATACACATTCACTCACAAAGTAAACAATAAAGATGAGACCAGACACAAATGAAATAGAAATGTCAAAAAAAAAAAAAAAAAGCCAGGTGCTTGGGAGGCTCAGTTGGCTGAGCAGCAGCCTTTGGCTGAGGTGGTGATCTCAAGGCTCGGGGATCGAGCCCCAGTTGGTCTCCCTGCTCAGTGAGGAATCCACTTCTCCCTCTCCCTCTGCCCCTCACCCCACTCATGCTCTCTCTCTCTCCCTCTCAAATAAATAAAGTCTTCAAGAAAAAAAAAAAAAGAAAAAAAGGATTTAAAAAGTCAATGAAATAATGAAGTTTATTCTGAAGAAAATTTTTAAAAAAATTGACCAAAGACAACTAAACTGTCCGAGAAAAAGCACATCATCAAAATCAGGACTAAAAGAGGGGACATTCGTGTGTGTGCTGTAGAAACCGGAGGGATTATAAGAGATTATTATGACTACCTTTATGTCTCCAGATCAGGCAACTTTAGAGTGGACAAATCCCTACAAAGACATTTATTATCAAAATCTGACTTAATAACGGTAAAATATATAAGTAATCCTAATACATATTTTTAAATATTGTTTTAACCCTTTTGAAAAAGAAATAGGATGAGATGGCTTCACTGGTGAATTCAATTGAATATTTAAAGACAAAATAATACTAGTACTTCACACTTTTTTGTTTGTTTTTCAGGAAATGGAAAAAAAGGGAGAAAAATCTCAGTTTATTCTATGAGGGGGAAAAATAGGGTCTTAGAATGTGACATTCACTTGTTTGTGATCAAGCTGATTCATGAAGAGGTACCTGAGAAGTCCTTAGCACTAGATCACTGAACAGAAGCCTCTAGACTATCCCTGGATACCATGCAAATTCAGCCTGTCAGATTTCTGCACTGCACTTGATAAATATGAGACTGTCCCTTGTTATTTATTCCTATAACCTCTGTCACAGATACAGGAAAGGGGATACTGCAAGGCCAAAGGAACCTTAGTGTTATCATCAGGAAGTGCAAAGAAACGGGAGAGAAGGAAACTCGGTCTTCATTTTTTCTCAAATCTCAGATGCTGGGGCTTCTTCTTGAGTCTTACCTGCAGCATGCCTACTGTTGACCCCTGAAGCCGATGCTCTAGTTCTGAAATCAGGTCTTTCACTATCTGGCTGTGCTGGGCCACCTCATCCTCCACTGAGACAAAGGAGTTGAGAATAGTTTCCTCCTCGTTGTCCAGCATCTGCACTATATTCTTCTCCTCACGCTCCAGCATAGTCTTCAGTTTTTTAAACTTTGTATGGATATACTTTTTCTCATTTTGCATATGATTCTTCAGGAATGAGAAAGAGAGAGTGGTAGTCAGGCTATCAGCCAGAGACTGGGAGCCAGAAAGAGAACTATTTTCTTTAGAAACTTCTTACTGGGAAATGAGAGAGAAGCAAGGGAGCAATTCTTGGGGATCCTGACTTTTCTCATTATTTTTTTCTCCATCACATTCCAAAATAATGGCCTCAAGTTTACGTTATTGAGGCTAACCTGAACCCAAAGAGGAGCCTTGGGTGTGGCTCTGCTTTCACACAGCTGTCCAGGACAACCAAGTTCTCTATGCTTTACTCCTGACTCCATCCCCTCATCCTCAGCTGGAAGTTGAACAATACAGACAGAACCCTCAGTCGTTGCTAACAGTCCTCCCCCAGGAAGGTCAAAGACTCAAAATCACAACAGGAATTTAACACAGAACTCACTCGTCATCCTCTATGTGAATACCTCTCTTTAAATGTCTGTGTTCATTTGTAACATGTTCATTTTTCAGTCCCCACCTTTATCAGGGAAAAGAGAAGGGACTAACCAAATGACTTTTGGACATATTGACTATCAGGAAACAAAAAGGAAGGGGGCTCCTTGTGACTAACACCCAAGGTCCTGTCTATATTTTTTGTCTCAGGAAGGATCTCGCCCTACCTTCCAGGAGGTTCTCTGTTCTCTGAGGTTAGCATTCAACATCTCTGCTTCCTGCTGCTCCTTTATCACCTTCTGCAGAGCTGTCTGGAGCTTCTCCTATGGAGAGGAGTCACCAGAGTAAAGCTGTCAGATTTCTAAGTATCAGCGTAGAGGATAAATGGAGAAAATATTAGGCCAATGTCCAAAGAGACTAGAGTTTACAGAATCAGTGAGAACAGCAATTAGAAACTATGACTTGGAAGAAAACTTGACGTGATAAATGTGTTCTTTAAGACCCAGGTGATGAGCACTGGGTGTTATTTGCAACTAATGAATCACTGAACACTACATCAAAAACTAGTGATGTACGTACTATATGTTGGCTAACTAAACATAATAATTAAAAAAATATTTTCAGCATCTACAGAAATAATCACTTTTTATATATAAATGTACCAATTATATTAACAAAATTGCATTCTATTCAGAAAACTATATTAGAAGATTTTCCAGTGTTGAATTATTGTGTTTAAAAAAATAAACCAAAATTAATCAAGAGGGAAAAAAAAGACCCAGGTGATAGACATCACCAGCTGTCATCAAAAAGAGGCGTTGATTCTGTTTGTATCAGGGCAACTATTAGAACAAACCAAGCCCTCCAGCAAAGAATGAACTTACATCTCCTTCTACCTTCCTGTTCAACTCAGTGATGAGGGTCTCTCTTGGGCACTACATTTCCGCCCGTCTAGCACAAGGTACAAAGTATCTACTTTTGACTAAATCTGTACCATAGGTTTATCCTTTTGTAATTTAGTAGAATGCACAAAAATGTCCTTCAGACAAAAAAAAATTTTTTTTTTTTAATGTTCATCAGGCCTTTAGAAGGTAAGACATCAGAGGCCTCAGGTCTATGATGACAAGGTAATGAAAGTTGAATGCAAAGTGGAGATTTCTCATCAAGTTCTATTTTCTGCCCTATATTCCCTCTATCCTGGTCTCTTACCTGGTACTCTTGGACAGCCTCATCCATGGGGACCGTTTGGTGACCACGGTGCTCCTGAGACCGCTCACAAACCCAGCAAAGGACCTTCCCATCCTTCTTACAGAAGAGCAAGAGCTTCTCTTCATGGCGTTCACAGAGATTTCTCTTTTGCCCTTCCTCAGAGCTCACCTTGACCTCTCGGAACCTCTCCACTATGTTGGCCACGTGCCAGTTAGGCCTCAGCTCCTTAGCACAGTAATGGAATTGGCACACAGGGCAACTGGTGCTCTTCTCTTCCTGGCTTGTCTTGGACTCCTTGTTTGCTGCAGTAATGCAGGCTTTGCAGAAGCTGTGGCCACAGCCCAGGCTCAGGGGTTCCTTCAGGAGGTCCAGGCAGATGGGGCAGGTCACCTCCTCCTTTATGTTTGTCAGGAGTTTAGAAGCCATAGTAGCTGCTCCCTTGCTCCTATCTCTCCTGACCTCAGTGGTTCCTCTTGATCACAGATGCCTGCATCATTGGGAAGGTTAAAAGGGGGCAGAGTTGGAAAGGTAAGAATAAAATTACACTAATTGTGGAGAGATTAAGGACAAGCCCAAATCATAATATTGAAGGACAAGAAAGAAAAGGTAGAGAAGGGAGGAGTAGGGGACCCCATTTCAACCAGTCCCCTGAATTTAGCTGGATATCTACCAAACCATTCTGAACACCTGCAAAATCAGCCCGAGATGTAAGAATGTACTGGGATCTCTGCAAGCAGAAAAGCAGGGCCTGTCACAAGGTGGGAAGGGCAGAGTCATGACTTGTGACTCTGTGGGAAGATATCAGAAGATAAGCAGAAGGGGGCAGGAACTACCATAAGCTGGCTTTTGGAAAGAGATATAATACTGGAGTACAAAAGCATAGTGCTCCAGGGTCAGCAAAAACTTTCAGAGCAGTAGCAGCTCAGAAGGGGCTTTAGAGCAGTGCCCAGACATGATCCAGGAGCTGAGGGTGCATGCACAAGCCCACAGCTCCTTGACATTTTAGAAGCACAAAGGGCAGGGACATGCAGGGACTCCTAGGATGACCTCTGGGAGAGTCACTTTGGACATGCACCACAGGAGGCTACAGTTCTCAGCAGCACTTACAGAAACAGAGACTCTGTCCTGGAGGGCTCCGTGAAGAGCAGACTGCTATTTCTCTGTTCTGAGACAGAGATTTGGATGCAGCCATTTTTTGCTCTGACCCTCTGAAGAGGTGCAGAAAGCCATCAGAGAACAAAAGCTCAAATAAAAACAAAAGCTCCAGTGAGCCCATCCCGTCAGGGGCCGCGCAACTCCTCCTAAGCATGGTTGCCTGAGAAACGGCATGGCAGGACCCTCCCCCCAGAAGACAGGATGGAAAAACAAAGGGACAACACTATGGATCTCATAAGATTGTAAAATCCCAATATCAGGGGAAAATATATTAAGCTCCAGGCATTGCCTCAAAGCTTATTTATTTTTCAAATACAGCTCTTTATTTTTTGTTTTTCTTTCTCTTTCACTTGTTTTTTCTTTTTACCTTTTTTTCATTTCAACCAGCTCTTTAATACAACTTGTATTTCATAGCAGTTGTTACTTTTTAAAAAGATTTTACTTATTCATTTAACAGAAATAGCACAAGTAGGCAGAGTAGCAGGCAGAGGGAGAGGGAGAAACAGGCCTCCTGCTGAGCAGGTAGCCTGACATGGGACTTGATCCCAGGACCCTGGGATCACAACCTGAGTTGAAGGCAGATGCTTAGCTGACTGAGCCACCTAGGCACCCCTCATAGTAGCTTCTTAACCTGTACTTGTTCACACCTATATTTTTTATATGCTTCATTGTGGTCCTTTTTTTTCCTATTCAATATGATATATTTATACACACACACACACACACACACACACACACACAAGTTATACTTTCCCTGTAATTTTGAGAAGTAGTGTCCTCTAACAAACAAACCAAAATATGCCCAGGAACAAATGAAACACCCTACTTGTCCACACTGAGTGATTATAGCCCTCCTTCCCCTCACCCCACTTTAAAAAAAATAATAATAATAATGTTTAAAAAAAATTTAATTTTATAAATTTTATTCTTGTGTTTCATTTTGGCTTTGTTTATTTGGTGGTGGTTTCCAACTGCTCTGGAGCTTCCTAGGGTGCATCTTTCGAGGGTCATGGTTGGTATTTTGGATTCTGTACATTCCCTCAACCATCCCTCAACAGAATGAGTATGAGGAGGAACTCCCAACAAAGAAGAGAACCAGAGACAATGTCTCCTGCCACATATCTAATGGATATGGATATAAGCAAGATGTCAGAGATAGACTTCAGGGTAGCAATCAGGAAGTCAATAGCTAAGCTTAAAAAAAGTATTAATGAAAATACAGAAACTCTAAGGGCAGAAATGAGATCTGATCAGGCTGAACTTAAAAATACTATGAATGAGGTGCAGTGAAAACTGGATTTTCTAATAGCCAAGGAAAATGAGTCAGAAGAATGAATTACTAATCTAAAAGATAGGCTGATAGGAAGGAAGGAAGCCAAGGAGGATAGGAATAGGCAGCTTGAAGCCCATGAGAACTGACTTAGAGAGATGAAGGATGCCATAAATGCTCCAGTGTCAGAATTACTGGTATCCCTGAGGAGGTAGAGAAAGAGAGAGGACTAGTAGGTGTATTTGACCAAATCATAGCTGAGAACTTCCCTAATCTAGGGAAGGAGATAAGCATCCATGTCTAAGAGGCAGAGAGGACCCCTTCTAAGATCAGTAATACCAAGACCCAGTCATATAATAGTGGAACTTGCAAATCTTAGAGACAAGGAAGCTATGCTGAGAGCAGCTAGGGGAAGAGATTTCTTATGTATGGAGGGAGGAATATCAGAGTAATCTTAGACCTGTCCACAGAGACCTGGCAGGCCAGAAAGGGCTGGCAAGACATATTCATGGTACTAAGTGAGATGAACATGGACCCAAGAATATTTTATCCAGCAAGGCTGTCATTCAGAATGGATGGAGAGACAAAGATCTTCCAGGACCAGCTGAACATGAAAGAATATGTGAAACATGAAAGAATATGACCACCAAGTCAGCCCTGCAAGAAATATTAAGGGGAATTCTATAAAAGAAGACCCCAAGAGTAATATAGATCAGAAATTTACAGAGTCAATCTGTAGAAACAAGGACTTTAGAAGCAGAATAACGGCACTAAATTCGTATCTTTCAATAGTTACTCTCAATGTGAATGGCCTAAATGCTCCAATGAAATGGCACAGGATTTCAGATTGATAAAAAGATAGTACCCACCCATATGCCCTCTACAAGAGGCTCACTTTGAACCTAAAGACACCCTCAGATTGAAAGTGAGGTGATGGAGAACCATTTATTATTCCAAGAGACCTCAAAAGAAAGCTGGAGTAGCAATTCTCATATCAGACAAACTAGACTTTAAACCAAAGACTGTAGTAAGAGATGTAAAGGGACACTGTATCATACTTAAAGGGTCTATCCAACAAGAAGATCTAACAACTGTAAATATCTATGCCCCCAAGTGGAAGCAGCCAACTACATAAACCAGCTATTAAACAAAATAAAGAATCATATTGATAATAACATATTAATAGTAGGAGACCTCAACACTCCACTCTAAGCAATGAACAGATTATCTAAGCAGAAAATCAATAAAAAACAAGACCTTTGAATGACACATTGGATCAGATGGACTTCATAGATAATTACAGAACATCCCACCCTAAAAAAACAGAACGCTCATTCTTCCTGAGTGCACATGGAACTTTCTCCAGAATAGACCACACACTGGGTCAAAAATCAGGTCTCAACTGATACCAAAAGATTGAGATTATTTCCTGCATGTTATCAGACCACAATGCTTTGAAACTTGAACTCAATCACAAGAAAAAAAAAAAAAAAGGAAGTGGGGCGCCTGGGTGGCTCAGTGGGTTAAGCCGCTGCCTTTGGCTCAGGTCATGATCTCAGGGTCCTGGGATCGAGTCCCGCATCGGGCTCTCTGGTCGGCAGGGAGCCTGCTTCCCTCTCTTTCTCTCTCTGCCTGCCTCTCCATCTGCTTGTGATTTCTCTCTGTCAAATAAATAAATAATGGAAGAAAAAAAAAATGGAAGGAATTCAAACATTTGGAAGCTAAAGAACATTCTGCTAAAGAATGATTGGGTCAACTAGGCAATTAAAGAACTTAAATTCATGGAATATAATGAGAATGAATACACATCAGTCCAAAACCTATGGGATACTGTAAGGTGGTCCTAAGGGGGAAATACATAGGCATCCAACCCTCTCTCATAAAATTAGAAAAACAAATGCACAAGCTAACCTTACACCTAAAGGACCTGGAGAAAGAACAGCAAATAAAACCTAAATCAAGCAAGAGAAGAGAAATAAAAGATTGGAGCAGAGATCAATGAAATAGAAACCAGATGAACAGTAAAACAGATCAACAAAACTAGAAGCTGGTTCTTTGAAAGAATTAATAAGATCAGAAACCTCTGATGAGACTTATCAAAAAAAAAAAAAAAAAGAGAGAGAGAAAGGACCCAAATTCATAAAATCATAAATGAAAGGGAAGAGATCATGACCAATACCAAGGAAATAGAAACAATTATTAGAAATTATTATCAGCAACTATATGCCAACAACTTAAGCAACCTGGAAGAAATGGATGCCTTTCTGGAAACTTAAAACCACCAAGACTGAAACAGGAAGAAATAGATAATCTGAATAGTCCAATAACCAGTAATGAAATTGAAGCAGTAATCAAAGACTTCCCAAAAAACAAGAGTCCACAACCAGGTAGTTTCTCAGGGAAATTCTACCAAACGTTTAAAGAAAAAATAGTACCTATTCTTCTGAAGCTGCTTCAAAAAATAGAAACAGATGGAAAATTTCCAAACTCATTCTATGAGGCCAGTATTACTCTGAATCCAAAACCAGACAAAGACCCCACCAAAAAGAATTATAGACCAATATTCCTGATGAACACGAATTCCAAAATACTCCACAAGATCCTAGCCAATAGTATCCAATAATACTTTAAAAAGATTAACCACTATGACCAAGTGGGATTTATTTCTGGGAGGCAAGGGTAGTTCAACATTCACAAATGAATCAACATGATAGAGTACATTAATAAAAGAAAAGGTAAGAAAAATATGATCTTCTTAATTGATGCAGAAAAAGCATTTGACAAAATACAGCATCCTTTCCTGATTTACACTCTTCAGAGTGCAGGGATAGAGGGAATATTCCTCAATACCATAAAAACCATCTATGAAAAGCCCACAACAAGTATCATCCTCAATGGGGAAAATCTGAGAGCTTTTCCCCTAAGGTTAGGAACATGGCAGAGCTATTCACTATCACCACTGCTATTCCACATAGTACTACAAGTTCTAGTATCAGCAATCAGACAACAAAAAAGGAAAAAAAAAAGGCATTCAAATTGGCAAAGAAGTCAAACTCACTCTCTTCACAGATGACATGATATTTTATGTGGAAAACCCAAAAAGACTCTACCCTCAAATTACTAAGACTCATAGAGCAATTCAGTAATGTGTCAGGATACAAAATCAATGCACAGAAATCAATTGTTTTTCTATATACTAACAGTGTAACTGTAGAAAGAAATCAATTCCATTTATAACGGCACAAAACCCAAAACAAAACAAAAAACAAACAAGCAAACAAACAACAATGTAAGATACCCAGGAATAAACCTAACCAAAGAGGTAAAGGATCTATATCTAGAAATTACAGAACACTTACAAAAGAAATTGAGGAAGACACAAATGAGAAGACACAGATGAGAAAACATTCGATGCTCATGGACTGGAAGAATAAACATTGTTAAAATGTCATCCTACCCAGAGGAATCAACACTTCCAATGCCATCCCTAAAAAAATACCATTGACATTTTTCAAGAACCTGGAACAAACAATTCTAAAATTTGTATGGAGCCAGAAAAGACCCCAAATCACCAAGGGAATATTGAAAAAGAAAAACAAAGCTAGAGGCATCATGTTGTCTGACTTCAATCTATATTACAAAACTGTGATCACCAAGGCAGCATAGTATTGGCACAAAAACAGAATCATAGACAAATGGAACAGAATAGAGATTCCAGAAATGGATCCTCAATTCTATGGTCAACTCATCTTTGACAAATCAGGGGGAAAAAAATTGAAAAAAGACAGTCTCTTCAATAAGTGGTGCTGGACAGCACCAGTGGTGGTTGGACAGCTACATACAGAAGAATGAAACTGGACCATTCTCTTACATTAAACAAAAAGATAAACTCAAGATGGATGAAAGACTTAAATGTGAAACAGGAATCCATCAAACTCCTAGAGGAGAACATATGCAATAACCTCTTTGACATCAGCCACAACAACTTCTTTCAAGACACATTTCCAAATGAACATTTGGGACTTCACCAAGATAAAAAGATTCTGCATAGTAAAGAAAACAGTCAACAAAACTTAAGAGGCAACCTATGGAATGGGAGAAGATATTTGCTAATGACATTACAGATAAAGGGCAGGTTTCCAACATCTATAAAGAACTCCTCAAACCTAACACACACAAAACAGATAATCACGCCAAAAAATGGGCAGAAGACATGAGCAGACACTTCAAAGATGACATACAAATGCCTAACTAGACACATGAAAAAAATATTCAACATCACTAGCCTTCAGGGAAATATAAATCAAAATCATAATGAGATACCACATTACACCAGTTACAATGGCAAAAATTAACAAGGCAAGAAATAACAAATATTGGCAAGGATGTGGAGAAAGGGGATCCCTCTTATGCTGTCGGTGGGAGTGCAAGCTGCTATAGCTGTTGGGCTGGCAGGAAGGCCTACTAAAGATGGCGAAAGTTCCCGCCACAAGACCTGAGCTCGGACAGGAGAACAAAGGCCCAAGCAGGAATCGGAGACCCCCGCCCCGGGCTCCTGTGGACCAATGGGATCCCGACGAGCAGGCGGGATATCTGAATAAGGGAAACTTGCCAAAAGACGCCTGAGCTTTCCCCAAGACCCCCTAAAAGCCCCCCTCCTCCCTGCCTTGGGCGCGACTTCCCCCACTCTGCTTTCCAGAGTTACAGAACCTCGCCCGAGAGTGCCCACCTCCTCCTGGTGCAACTTTCTAGGCTCCCCTTCACCTGGGCCCTGAAACTTCACCGGAGAGAACCTTTAATAAACCTTGCCTTATACCCACTTCGCCTGGTGTTGTGTTTATTTCGTCAGAAAAAACTTTACAATAGCCACTCTGCAAAATTGTGTGGAGGCTCCTCAAGACATTAAAAATCAAGCTACCCTACAACCCAGCAATTGCACTACTAAGTATTTACCTCAAAGACACAGATGTAGTGAAAAGAACCCCAATGTTCATAGCAGCAATGTCCACAATAACCTAACTGTGGAAGGAGCCAAGATGCCCTTCAGGTGATGAATGGATAAAGAAGATGTGGTTCATGTATATAATGGAATATTCCTCACCCATCAGAAAAGATGAATACGCACCATTTGCACTGACATGGATGAAACTGAAGGGGATTATGCTAAGTGAAATAAAAAGTCAAGCAGAGAAAGTCAATTATCATATGGTTTCACTCATATGTGGAACATATGGAATAGTACAGAGGACCATGGGGAAGGGAGGGAAAACTGAAGAAGGATCAGAGAAGGGGTGGAACCATGACAGACTATGGACTCTGGGAAACAAACTGAAGGTTTTAGAGGGGAGGAGGATGGGGAAAGGGGTAACAGGGTAATGGGTATTAAGGAGAGCACATGTGATGAGCACTGGGTGTTATATGTAACTAAGGAATCACTGGACACTACATCAAAAACTAATGATATACTATATAGTGGCTAACTGAACATTATAAAATAAGATTAAATTAAATTAAATTTTAAAAAGATACCACATTTGGAAAGTTATTCCTTTGCCCCTCATCTCTCGGGTGGCCGATATGGCCCTGGCAGAGGATGAGTAAGGTTAGTGACTTGGGCTTGCCAGCTGTCACCCATCAAACTCCTAAGCATGGCCAAACCAAAGTGATGAGAATTTATCTAGAGTCATGCAGAAACGCTACACTGTTACCCAGCGGACACTAAAATGTTAGGATTCAAAGATCCCTCTGCTTTTGTTCTTGCTGTGGAGAGAAGAACTTTCTACCTCTGAAAAACAGAGAATTCTGGTTGGTCCTCAGCGACATGCAATTCAGAATTACAGAATGAGAAGGAGAATCTCCAGGGTAGATTCAACCTCTAGAAATAATGGTAACTCCAGAAAAGCACAAAGCCTTTCAAGCCATCAAACTTCCCTTCTTTGAGGACTGCCCTTCCCCCAACTGCCCCAGGCCTCTTCGCACCCACCCCACCCCCACACTCTTAGCAGGAAGCTTGCAAGCTGGTTGTTGTCCCCACCCACACTTCACCGCAGCTGCTTGAACACACATTAAACTCACTCCAAAACTCAGTTCTCCCCCACCTCTGCCTTCCGCAAACCAGTCCACACACCTTCAGGCACCAGGTGAGAAGTCGTGGCTCCTCGGGGAAAGCGTGGAGGCAGGCCAGAGTGTGGTCAGGATTCTCTCAGCAAACTAGGGGCCAATCTCCACCAAGCTCTTGAAGTGCTAAGTGAAAATGAAAATTAAATTCTCCCGGACTGGCAGGAAAGGAGAGACACCACAGACCAATGGGAGGCCTGCGCATGGGACTCCAGGAAGTGACTAGACGCTCTGCCCAGGGCCAGTCCGATGAACCAGTGGTGGAACTCCTCATCTGTTCCACTCTTAGAGGATGCTCTCCTGTCTTTTCAAGGTAATCAGTCCTTTGGAGCACGAGGCTTACCTGAACAAGATAATTTCACACAAATCCGCCTAACTTTTATCCGAGAAATGAGCTTTCCTGTAGAGGGGAATAAAATTCCTCCTTTACCACAAGGAGACCCACACTGAAGGTCGCCCTAAGGCAGCCCTAGGGACATGCTCTCTACTCTTACATGTTCACCTAAGGTAAATTAATCCTATTAGGCATGTGAGAGGGAAGGGCTAAGGGACTCTGAAATTTCCTCCAGGGGACAGTCAGGGACCATCCCAAACTGGCAGCACAGTGAGGCTGACCTTCAGAATTTGAATTCAGTACTGCCAAAATAACCCTTCTGCTAAAGATGCTGGGAAGATCAAACTGTAGGCAGTGTCATTTGCTGGGCAATGCCATCTACTATTATTTAACAATCTCTATAATCTTAGCATAATAAAAAGGAATCAGGAAAATCATTGTGGAGTGGTGAGGGAACAGAAGGCTGGCTGAGGACAAAGCAAAAGCTGACATCCTCCAACCTTCCCCCACCACCACTCCTGGTGGGACATATGTGACCTTCTCTAGGAATCTCCCATCCACTAATACCTTGCTGGAGGGCAAAATGACCTTGGCAATGGCAAGGCCTTTGGTATCCAGTATCTTGTAGGTCCTCTTTAGAATACAAAAGTTCTGTTGAAACCTCCCTTTCCATTACTTTCCCCCAACTCCATGGTATATAACCCTGGGGCAGGATCTCTTTCTGCTCTCAGGTCCTGTGCCCATGCTTTAATAAACCATTTTGCACCAAAGGTATCTCAGGAATTCTTTCTTGGTCATCAGCTCCAGACCTCACCTATATTCTAGAACTTCACCATTAGGATCTTGTTATCATGCTACTACTTCTGAGGTCTCTTCATATTATTAACAACAAGCATGCACCTCATTTTGTTGTTGGTGGTGGTCCTTGAGCCCTAAGATCAAGACCTGAACTAAAATCAAGGGTGGAATGCTCAACCTGCTGAGCCACCCAGATGCCCCTCATTTTATTAAAAGTTGTCAAGATGTTCCTTATGGAAATTCTTCCCATGTGCTCTTCTGGCTGATCCCCCAGGTGAGGTCAGCTTCTGGGTGGCAGAAATGGCCCGAGGAGGAGGAGAAGGAGCAAAGTTAGCGTATTCGTTGTTGTTTCTGTTTTTTTCGTCTGCTGTAGATCCCTCAGTTTGAACTTGGAAAGCTTCTAAGACTAGGAAACACCAAATAAACTGCAAAGCAGAGCAACCATCACCCCATTAAGGCTTCCAAACCCAAGTAGGACAGGGTGTTAGGAATTTTTTTGGAGAGTCATGCAGAAATCCTACATTATTATACTGAGTCATTAAATTGGTAAGCTTCAAAAAACTTTGACTTTCCTCTGTTGTCTTCCTCAAAGTACCTTTTTCATCCCTGAGCAGAGCCAGGCTAGTTCTCTTCTCTGCTGCTCTCAGTGCAGAACCGATCCAGTAGCCTGGGATGTGGCCCCCCAGACACTCCACAGGCGCTTTGTCTAGGGCTTCCCCTGTTAAAATTTTTCTGGGAAGTCATTGCCAAAACTAGGATTACTCTTAGAGGTGAGGACTCAGTCACTATTCCTTGAATTAGAAATGAAAATGCATGAGTGGAAGGCAAGAAAGAGATGTGCATGGGAAACCTAGTGTTATTACTGATCTTATCAGTGGTAATCATCCCTACCTCACATTACACCCCTAACTTAAGTTTCATGAGGTCAGGGAGGGACTTTCTCTATTCTGTTGCTTGTTGCCTCAAATCTAATAGAAGCTAATGCATATAAGGATTGATAGATATGCAGATATGTAACTATGAAAATCTTTATAAATGAATGGAACATCTTGATGCTAAATCATACATTCTTGCTATGAACACAGTTGCTGTCACATCATGTAATTCAGTTATTCTTGAGACACCTGGGTGGCTCAGTCATTTAAGCACCTGCCTTTGACTCAGGTCATGATCCCAGGGTCCTGAGATTGAGTCCTGCACTGGGCTCTCTGCTCCCGAGGGAGCCTGCTTCTCCACCCTCCCCTTTCTGCCTGTGCTCACTCTTTCTCTGCCAAATAAATAAAATCCTTTTTAAAAATTCAGTTATTCTTCTGGTATCAATAACATACATATAATTCCCCTTTGATACTTTTTTAATTTAAGTATAATTAACATACATTAGTTTAGGTATACGACATACTGATTCAACATTTGTATACATGGTGAAATGTTCACCACAGTAAATCAAGTTATCTATCACCATAGGAGGTCATGAGAAAAATATTTTTCCTGTGATGAGACCATTCAAGATTTACTTTTGTAGCAACTTTCAAATTTGCAATACAATACTATTTGCTACAGTCACCATGCTATGCATTATATCCCCAGGACTTATTTTATAACTGGAAGCCTTTACTTCCTGATCCTCTTCACCAATTTTGCCAACCCCTAAACCCTGGCCTCTAGCAACCACCAATCTGATCTCTGTATCAGTGAGTTTTGTGTTGTTAAGTACCAGACAGAGAAGAGGTCTTTGGCTAAGAAGTGCCTTCCTTCTGATCACTACAATCAATACCACTATGCTGTCCTCATCAGACAGTCGGACTCTGAGCTCTCTGATCCCCTTCAATTTCAACCAAATATACCAAAAAATACATCTATTCTTAGTATCTCTGCATTGACCACCCAACTGTATGCCATCATTGTTCCCTTCCTGAATTTGTGGTAATCCAAAACGGTATAATCACTGAATAAAATCTATCAGTTTGTGTTAACAAAAAAAAAAAAAAAAAAAAAACTAGAATTCAGCAACTGAACTTACAGCTTAAAATATCCAATGCAAGCAAAACTGATGTTCTGTTTCCATAAATGGTGGTATTTATTTCAACGAAAACAGCACCTATACCTATAACCTACAGATCAACACTATAAACCGTGAACAATTGTAAAAATGAAGCAAAACAAACAAAAACATGAAGGCACTAGAGACTGACAAAACACTTAGAATCTAGGGTGTAACAGACAATTGGAAGAAGGGAATACTACTGGACAAGTTTTCTGGTTTTATAGCTTTTTATTTGAAAGCAAAACTCAATTGGTAATGAGTGGGACAGTTAAAACTCAGCAGCATACAGATTTACTAGCTTGACGAGCAAGAAAAATGATTTGTGGCTATTGCAACAGCTGAAAAATGGTAGGAAAATGTAAAGAGAGATTCAGAGGAGAAACTCTCAAATTGTACATACACACTGACCAACTCTTTGAACTACACTTTTGACAGATACCAAGCCGCCTAAATGGAGCTGAAGGAACCGACCAGAGATTTCAGCTTCTGCAAAATGCATGAGAGAATTTTGAATCTGATTTCAACCAAAGGCTTGAAAAAAAACATTCTTCAGAAAAATGAACAGAATCCAAAGTCTTTACATCTCATTCACAATTCTCCTGGGGGAATTTTAGATATATGTTAAAATTGTTTAACACACAAAGAAATTAATGAGGCCCCTACTCAAGAACAAAGGCAATCAATCAATGGTGATCAACTCCAAAATAACGCAGATGTCAATTTATGACAAGGATTTACAACAAGAAGACAATACTTGAAAGCAGCTATCATATCCAGGGTAAATACTATGAAAGAAAATATGTTTATAATAAGCAGCAAATAGGAAATGTCAAAAAACAAATAAAAATAGTTTCGTTGATTGAAATGCTACAACTAAAAGTTATAATCACTCAAAAAAATTATCTAGGACTGGATTAAGAGAACTTCAAAAAAGAAACACAAAAGAAAGACTAAGTGAACATAAAGATTAGATTAAGGGTAATTAACCTGTATTAAAATGAACAGAACCTCAGTCATCTGTGAGGGGCGGAGGAATCAAGGTACTAACAACATAGGCTTAACCACAGACTAACTATTAAACTACAATGATAACAAAATTATAAAGGTAGTTGAATTAAACGGAGAAAAGTTGCATGTTCATTTCCATACATGCAGAAAAGCATTGCACAAAGCCATTCTGGAAGGAAGAGGTGTTCAGAAGGGTGCAGGTAAGCTACGTGTAGGTGAGCCTCAGGAAAAGAGGCTCTACACAGAAGTGGGTGAGGTGCTAAAAAGGTTCAGGAATGTGGTGGGCACAGGATGATGGGGCCTGGACAGTTCCAAGGATTGAAGTACGGATAAGCAGTCTGAGAGAAGCAACATTTAGAAAATTTGTAGATGAGTGACCCATGGTTTGTTACATTGAAAAATGAGACAATGCCAGCATCATAGTCTAGGAAAACTCCAATACGATGGGGAGGAACAGCCATGGAAAGAGTCAAGACCATGGGTTGAGATGTGGAAGACTCCTCAAACGCCTTATACCCAAATTCATTCTGTAACCCAATAACCCAGTAGCCACACTGAGGTCTGTATCTAGAGTAAGCACTTTGATGATTTGTGCCTTGTCTAACACCAGACTTTTTATTATGGAAACGTTTTCTACAGTATACCCCCAGAATCCAGGCACACTTCTTGGACACCTCTATTTCCCAATAGTGTTTCCCTGAGGAGAAATATTGGGACCCCAAGATACCAAAATTAGTACAGTCCACAGGCCAAATTGGCACAAACATCACTTGTCTCTGATCTTCTGAAAGGACAAGGTTTAAATTTAAGTTGATTGGATTCAGTGTGATGTCCACTGCAAGAAAAAAAAAAATAAGATCAGGTGATTAAATATGGAGCAGGTTTATCTGGTGACATTGTGAAGAGGGAACATGGGAAGTGGCTAGGTAGAGCTTGTATTGATGGATTGGGAAGGGGGTGAAACACTGGGGAATGTATTTCATATACATATACACACACATATGTGAATATATATGAAATATATATAAATATATATATGAAATATATATATGAATATGTATTATATGTAAAGGCATGGACCTAAGATCATGACATCACACTGAAATCACAAGTTTCTGAAAAGACATTAGAAACACAGGGCTTCTTACCCCAGTAGCACTGGACATGTGTTAGCTCTGAAATGATAAGAAGATTCAATGATGTTGATTGGAAGCAAATGATTAAGCACCAATACCTATCTCTTCTCCGGAGTAGGGCCAGCAAAGGGGAGCCCTGTGAGGCTATGAACTGGTGAATGAGATAATGTACTAGTCACCTTGCCATTCCCCCTTAGATAGAACCACATCTCTCTCAGTAATATCCCTCCTTCTCTGAATACACTCCTCCTTTCTATCCTCTCTTTGCAACTATACCAGCTCCCCAGGTTAGTTGCTGACGTCACAGGAATCTCACTTCCGCCCTCCTGTCCTGCTCTCCTCACCTCTACACATGCGCAGCACTGTGCTCAGATCTGGAGCATGGAATACACTCGTCCGTCTTTTGGAAACAGTTTTTGGCTTCTTCAGTGTCCAGATCTCACTCCTAGGCATGACAAAAAATGTTGACCCTACATCTCTTACCTTGTATTCTTCCAATACAACTGCCTTTCTCTCTCCTTTCATGCCACAGATGCACGTGAACCTTCCTCCCTGAGAAGCCTGAGCCGGGGAGTAGGGAGAGTTCTGATGCTGAAGCCAGAAGAAATGTGCTCATGTCGATCTTCTCATTTACTATTTGTGTAATCTTGGGAAGGTCTTTACCTCAACGAAACAGTTTCTTCAAAAAATGGAGTAATTAACCTTTTTCTTGATATCTCATGGACATAGTAGAAAATTTGATAAAATAACATGCAGAAAAAGCTTTTGCTACCCCTAAAAAAGATATGTAATATATGGGCAAGTCAATTATAGTGGGTCTTTCATGGCGGCCATATGTGTGTCTTCCCAGGCAGATGGATTAGTACTGAGGCTGCAGTTCCTAGCTATAATGTGAGATCCATAAGTCTCTTTTTGAGAGCCTGTGAGCTTGTGCTCTAGTCCAGAACCTAAACCCCACTGGTGAGACCTGCAAATAACATTCGAGATTTCAGTCGCTCTTGAAAAAAGTTAGAAAACACTTGGCAAAGGAGAAGTTATGGCCACGGAAATACAAATGGTTAGAATTCCATGCATTTCTAAGGAACTTAATTGTCAGATGGGTTAGCAACTTAAGCCACAACAACTACAGTTTCCCATGTAGGTTTTTAACACGTGACTAGACAGAGATTAGTTATGGCACCAAGGTCAATGTCACTAACCCTGAGGTTCAGGTTTTGTTTTTAGAAATCTAAACAGAACACTGTAGAATAACCTAGTCTTTTGTATTTCCATGTAAATGAAATAAATATAAAGGAGCTGACCCTATAACCTATTTTGGGGCCTGATGAAAACTTCCATGTGATAGCACAGGCACCTATAGAATACAGGAATGAGCACAAGGGCAAAGTCAAGTCACAAGAGTCTGATAGTTGAAATCCCTGGTCCCTATTACCCTTACTGTCCCTAATTCCATGAACCCCAACCACTGAATTTACTAGCACAAATTCTGATCTACTCTCCATAGATAGGGAACACTCAAATCATTGCCCATGACCAGCGATTTAAAAGAATACTACAACCAAATATCTCTGATTTGGAATATTTTTCATTCTGATTGACCATCAGAACACTCTTATGGCTACAAACCTTTCTTCATAACACACAAGCACCACTCTTGGTCACCCAAACGTACCATTTCATGATTCCACTCATGTCCTAGGAAGAAGAGAGAAAACACGAGTCAAAGAGTATATAAAGATTAGAGCAAGATTAATGAAATAAAGAACAAAAAAGACTAGAGAAAATCAGAAAAATCTAAAGTGAACTATTTAAAAATATCAACAACTGACAAGTTTTTATGCAGACATACCATGAAAAAAACAGAGAATACAAATTATTAAAATCAGGAATGAGGGCACTTGGGTGCTTCAGTAGATTAAATATCTGCTTTAGGCTCAGACATGAGCCTCAGGTCATAATCCCAGGGTCCTGGGATCGAGTGCCACCTCAGGCTCATTGCTCAACAGGCAGTTGTCTTCTCCTTCTGTCCCTCTCCCTGCTCGTAAACTCTTTTTCTCTCTCTCAAAAATAAATTTAAAAAAAATCTTATAATAAGGAATAAAAGTGAAGACTTTACTGCCTACTTTTACAAAAATTAATAGGAATATAAAGCCTATGAACAATTGTATGCCAACAAATTAGATAATCCACATGAAATGGACAAATTCCTAGAAACACAGAAACTACCAATACTGATTCAAAAAATAATAGAAATTCTAAGTAGTCCTAAAAACATGTCGTGATTAGACTGGAAATCAAGAACTCCCTGGAAAGAAGTCAGGCCCAGATGGCTTCGCTACTGAATTCTGCTAAAGGTTTAAGGAGGAAATATCAGAAATACTTTACAAATACTAAAAAAAAAAAAAAAAAAAAAAAAAAAAACAAAAAAAAAAAAAAACCACACACCAGAAAAGGAGGTTATAGTACCCAACTCATTCTATGAGGCCAATACTACTCTGATGCTAAAATAAGACAAAGACATCACAAGAAAAGTGAACTACCAGCAAATATAGATATAAACTTCAACAAAATACTAAAAAACTGAATCCAGCACAATATGAAAGAATATATATATATATATATATACACCATAGTCAAGTGGGACTTATCCCAGAACTATAAGGTTGGTTTAACATAAGAAAAGCAATTAATGTAATTCACTGTGTTAACAGAATAAAGGTAAAAACCACATGATAATTTTAATAGACACAAGGAAAAAATTGACAAAATTCAGTATCCCTTCATGATTGGGGAAAAAAAAAATAAAAAAGGAGTAAGAACAGAAATAGAGGGGGACAGAGGAGAACTTTCTCAGGCTGATAAAAGGCATCAAACTCGTGGCTAACATCATCCTTATGATGAAAAACTGAATTTTCCCCCCTGAGATTAGGTATAAGACAAGGATGTCTACTCTTACTACTTCTATTTAAAGTGGTTCTATTTAAAGAGGTTCTAGTCAAGGCAACTAGGCAAGAAAATAAAAGGCATTTATATTGGAAGGAAGTAAAACTATATTTATTTGCAGAATACATAGTTTATATATAACAAAGCTCTGCTCCATACACTACTTTTAGGTAACCTCTTCCACTCCAGAAATTTCAGCTCACATGAGTTGCTGTTGATCCCAAACTTTATATAATCTAATCATGGTCTGTTGTCTCAAATCATGTATACAGGCTAATACAATACACAATGGAAAAGAAACAGGTGCCACAAGCTCAGAATTCTAAAATATAACCTACTACTCACCAAGTATATTGTGTCCTCTCTTATGCCCACTTGTCAAGTATGTTACCAATATTCACTTACTCCTGTCCCAAACACTAAACATCCTACCAAGCCAATCCTTTCCACATCCTTAACTTCTTTTGGTTAGTCTGCATTTCCACATCACCACCACTATGGATTTATTTGTTTTTAACAATATATACCAATATTACTTGGCCTTACTCTTAAATGCAACCAGCTGGATTTACAATCAAAACAAAGGAATGGTTTTGCTCCTCTGTATTAGTATAGTTTGGTTGTACATGAAAAAGAAGCCAACTAACACTGCCTTAAACTACCCCCCCACTTGCCACCCCCTCTAAAAAAACCCATGTGGCCAGAGAAATACTATTTCAGTCATGGATGGATCTGGACAGGGATTTTCTTCCCTGTCTGTTGCCTTTACTCTCAGGCTTTAATTTATAGCAATTTGAAAATCTCCTGGTTTAAATTATTTTCACTGATGTAATTCACATGCAAAAGGAAAATTTTCTTCAATGTAGTGACAATACAATTCTGATGCCTCAAGCCACTGACCAAAATTGTGTCATACGCCCAAATTTTAATGCCCAACTGTGTAGTTTGTGGAAATACAGGAATTAGGTAAACTAATTTATGTAAGATTAACCTATCCATCTTCCATGATGCTGATTATCTCAGCCCCAAACAAGTACATGGATAAAAAAAGACATGTTCCGTTTCATCAGAAAGAAATCCCAGGTGTTGTTACCAGGACAAGAGTGAATGGACACTGAGCAGATAAAAATAATTGGTGCCATCCTCACTCCATCATTTAACTGCCTATTGTCATTCACTCGTGTCATGATACAAAATCTGAAAAACAAAAATGGCCCAATGTAATAAAACTGTTACAAAAACATTAGTAGCAGAAGTGCCTCCTTCCTAAGGTAAATAACCTAAAATCTCATCTAAGTTTTTATCCATTTTCAAGTTTGGCATTTCTCTGTTAGCTCTTTCTTCCCAGTCAGTGTTGAGTGTAGCCTTCATGCAAACAGCCGCCCCTCTAGCAAACAAAAAGCCTATGATAAAATGACCCACCCCAATCACTGTAGATGAAGATCCAGATAAAAGAAAAGCTGTTTAAGAACTCTTGGGAGAAGGTTAAGGGACATCACTACTATCAACAGCATGTATCTTTAGAAGTTGGAAAGGAACACCCAAACGCCCTAATCTAGTTAAAGAGTAAATCCCTTGGTTTAGCCCATTTGTCATTCTTTGAAGCTGTTACCTAAATAGGGGAGGCTAATCCCACAAAATTTATAACATTTATCTACTGAGCACTGTTTTTATTACAAGTAACCAGTTACCAACTTAAGCTGGCTTAGTGGGAAAGTGACATAAACACAAGAGTCTTCGTGAAGTTGATAATTCAAAGAGTTGTGAAGAGCCTGTGGATGTTCTACAAACCAGGCACAAGGAATAAGCCTGCAAAGTTTTTGTTTTTTACTCAGATATAATAAAATATAAAAAAAAAATGACCTAGCACTATAAAGTGCACAATTTAGTAGGTTTTAGTATATTTACAATGTACATTTACCATCAGCACTATTTTATTTCAGAACATTTTTATTATTGCAAAAAGAAAGAAACCTTACCCTCAGTAGCCATCATTTCCTATTGCCTCCTCTCCAGTCCCTGGCAATTCACTAATCTAATGTCTGCGTCTATGGATTTATCAATTACAGACTTCGTATAAATGGAATTGTACAATAAGGGCTTTTTGTGTCTGCCCTCTTTCACTTATATTTCCATATGGTAGCATCTATTAGTGCTAATTTCTTTTTAGAGCCAAAATATATTATATTATTTGTAATATATACATTATCTTGATTCTTCAGTTAATGGACAATTGCCTTATTTCCACTTTTGGGTTTTTATGAACAATGCTGCCATGAACTTTTGTTTACAAGTTTAAGTGTGGACATGTTTTCATTTCCAGGAATGGAATTGCTGGGCCATATGGTAACTCTATCTTCAACTTTTTGAGGAACTGCTGAAACAGCTTCATCATTTTACAACTTCACTAGCAATACACGAGAGTTCTAATTCCTGACATCTTTGTCAACTCTTGGTATTGTCCATTTTCCTGATAGTATTATCACCGTGGTTTTGATTTTACATTTCTCTGGTAGATATCAATCATCTTTTCAGGTGCTTATTTACTATTTATAGATCTTCTCTGGTGAGACAGCTATTCAAGTCCTTTTTAAAAAAAGATTTATTTATTTATTTGAGACAGAGCAAGTGAGTGGGGAGAGGGGCAAGGAGAGGGAATCCCAAGTAGAATCCACCTTGAGTGTAGAGCCTGACTCAGGGCTTCATCTTTTGACCCACGAGATCACAACCTAAGCCAAAATCACAAGTGAAAGCTTAACAGTGTGAGCCACCCAGGCACCCCTCAAGTCCTTTATCTATTTTTAAATTAAGTTGACTTTTTACTGTTTTTTTTTTTTTTTAAGTTATGTTTATTTGAGAGAAAGAGCAGAGGCAATGGCAAGCCAGGAGGAGGGGGTGGGGAAGGAGCAGGGAGAAGGCCAAGCTAACTGCTGTGAGCACAGAGTTAGATGTGGTGCTTGGATCCAAGACACTGGGATCATTGACCTGAGCTGAAACCAAGAGTCAGATGCTCAAATGACTGAGCCACCAGGAGCCCCAGGTTGTCTTTTTATTGTTCAGTTGTGAGAGGTTTTCTATATATCATGAACACTAAACCTTAACCAATATATGATTTGAAAATATTGTCTCCCATTCTGTGAGATGTTCTTTTCACTTCTACATGGTTTCCTTTGATGTACAACAGTTTTGAACTTTGATGAGCTCCAATTTATTTTATTTTTGGTTGCTTTTTGGTGCTTCTGTTTTTTGGTGCCCTATCTGTAAAGTTATTGCCTAATGCTAAGTCACAAAGATTGATTATCTATGCTTTCTCCTAAGAGTCTTAGAATTTTTGACTTTTAACTTACACTTAGGAAAGAGAAAAGGGAAAAACTTAAGATACAAGCATCAGAGACAAAGGAAAGCAGCCAACATGTGAAATCAATTATCCTGCTTTCTGCTTGACATCAAGAAAAAAAAAAGCAAAAACAGCATTTGGAAATCCAGAAAAGAAAAGGGAGAAGACAGATAATCAAGCAAAAAATATGAAAAATCCAGAATTCTCTACCATGCCTCAGGATCATAGTCACAATATTAAGGCTTAAAAAAAACAACAACAAAAAACAACAACAACAACAAAAAAAAACCTGTATGAATTTATTTAAATTCCCTCAAGTGTCTATAGATTTGCACTAGCATGCTTTCCTGACACCAGCAGACTTTCTGGCACACACTCACATACACACTTGCAGACTCTCTCACCTCTCAAGTATAATGCCTCCTATCTATACATTTGCCCATCCTCCTAAGAAAAGACTCAATGTTCTATCTTTCCATGTTTTAAAAAAAATCTAACAAGAAAAGTTTATAATAATAAATACAGATTTGGGGCACCTGGGTGGCTCAGTGGGTTAAGCCATTGCCTTCGGCTCAGGTCATGATCTCAGGGTCCTGGGATCGAGTCCCACATTGGGTCTCTGCTCAGGAGGGGCCTGCTTCCCTTCTTCTCTCTCTGCCTGCCTCTCTGCCTACTTGTGATCTCTGTCAAATAAATAAATAAATAAATAAATAAAATTCTTAAAAAATATTAATAATAATAAATACAGATTTTTAATTTTTTTAAAGGATACATTTCTTATACCTGAAAATGCATGTATTTGCCTGTGGCTAAGATGGATGAAAAGAACGTGACAATTGTCCAACATTGATTGGATCACAGATAACAGGGATCCAGCAAATATCACTGGATACCATGGATCTTCTCTCCATGTATTCCCTTACTTCATTAAGTAATAAAGTAGGACACTCCCCTGGAATGTTTATATTCAATGGTCCATGATATCGTGAATGGATGGCAAAGAAGGGTTCCACAAAGCCAAAGGAACCTCTGTGAAGACCTGAAGATTAGAGCCCAAGGACACAGAAAATAAGGTATCTTAGACTGGGTTTCAAGAACTCCAGATTGGGGCATTCCTCTTACCTGTAGCTGGTCCACTGCTGACCATTTACAGCGATGCTCTAGATCTGAGATGAGATCTTTTACCAACTGGGTTTGCTGAGCCAGCTCAGCCTCAGCCTCAGCCAAGGTGTCCAATATCCTCTTCTCCTCTTCTTCTAATTTTTGCAGTTCTCTCTGCTCTTCACTGTCCAGAATGCTTCTAAGCTGATTGAATTCAGCCCATATCCTTTGTCTCTCAATCTGTATCTGGGACTGCAAGGTTGGATAAACAAAAGTGGTAAAGAATCTATCTGCCTGAAAACCTGCTGTATAAGGGGTTAGGAACTAGGAAAAGAAATATTTTTCTCTGAGTTCCAACCAAGAGGGAAATGGAGGCATGGGGCCAATTTTGGGGAAAGCTGGACATTTTTCCTATTTTCCCTTTAGCAACCCATCAAAACAGGCCTCAGACTATTATCTAGGCCAACCCTGGGATCAAATGTAAAACCTAAGTGAGGTTTAGGTTGCAGGTGGCTGTACTGGACACTCAACGCCTCCCTGCATTACCACACTTCCAAGTTTGAACTTTGGGGAAAATCTTGGTCCTTTGCCCACTGTCTTTCACTGGAGGTTCAGAGAATCACTGGAAAAGAGGAATGGAAGACAGAATTTTCCATCCTTCCTCACCGAGAGTCTATCTTTATTCCCAATTCCAAACACTTGTGTGTGCTTGTAACATGTCCGCTCTCTAGTCCTCTGCGTAACAGGGACAGGACAGAGAGGAAAACTAATCAAATGGCTTCTGGATGCATTCTGTGTCAGGCAGCAAAGAGGAAGGGGCTTGTTATTTGGACTGAAGATCCTGTCAAGATTCCTGTGTCAAAAAACCCTTAGAAAGAGTCTCTTTGAGGGGCGCGTGGGTAGCTCAGTGGGTTTAAGCCACTGCCTTTGACTCAGGTCATGATCTCAGGGTCCTGGGATCAAGACCGGCATCGGGCTCTCTGCTCAGCAGGGAGCCTGCTTCCCTTCCTCTCTCTCTGCCTGCCTCTCTGCCTACTTGTGATCTCTGTCAAATAAATAAATAAAATCATTAAAAAAAAAGAAGAAAGAAAGAAAGAAAGAAAGAGTCTCTTCCTACCTTCCAGGAAATCCTCTCTTCTCTGATGTCTGCTTCAAACTTCTCAGCTTTCTGCTGTTCTTTCCTCAGCCTCTCCAGAGCTGCCTGGAGTTTCTCCTGTGAAAGAGAAGTCACATCAGATAACTCACATCAGGATTCATCATCACTCTATGAGCTTTCTCAGCAAAGAATAAATGGGGAAGGGGCGCCTGGGTGGCTCAGTTGGTAAAGCAGCTGCCTTCGGCTCAGGTCATGATCCCAGCGTCCTGGGATGGAGTCCCACATCGGGCTCCTTGCTCAGCGGGGAGCCTGCTTCTCCCTCAGCCTCTGCCTGCCATTCTGTCTGCCTGTGCTTGCTCTCTCCCTCTCTCTCTGAAGAATAAATAAAATCTTTAAAAAAAAGAATAAATGGGGAAGAAATCAGGCTGATGCCTGAAGAGACCATTTACAGAAACTGTGATTAGAATCTAAGATACAGAAGAAAAACTAAGGAGGATACATTCTTTGTTCCTGGGTGTCACCATCCTCACCAAGAGTAGCCTAGTTCTCTCTTTTCATTGAGAACGGACTCTGATGTCATGAGAAAAATGCTACACTCTTAGTGACACTCTTTCCAAATCCAGTCCACAGTGTTGAAGAGCAACCATCCTGCTGAGGGGAAAAATGAGAGCCACATAACAAAAGGGGCAAAAAAAGGGAAAATCTCTCACCCTTGGCCAAGAGTAAGCTCAAGACTCCAGGCTAATCCTTTTTTTTTTTTTTTTTAAAGATTTATTTATTTAGAGAGAGAGAGAATGGGAGTGAGGGAAGGGACAGAGGGAGAGAGAAAGGGGAAGCAGACTCCCCACTGAGCAGGGAGCCCCATGTGGGGCCAGATCTCATGACCCTGAGATCACAAGCCAAGCTGAAACCAAGAATTGGGAGGTTCAACTGAGTTAGCCATACAGGCATCCCAAGGCTCATCCTTTATGTATGTGGAAAGAATACGCAGAAATGTCCTTCATGCATTGGAAGCTGAGCATAGTGTAAGAGACAAACATGGAAGGAGATTACAGGATTCAGTACCATGGTGCCAAGGTGTGTACAGAAGGATGGAAAGGTGAGATTTCCCACAAAGTACCACCCTCCCCTCTTCCTCCCTCCATCCTGGGCCCTACCTGATATTCCATGACTACTTCCTCCACAAGGAACGTGTGGTGACCACGGTGCTCCTGAGACCGCTCACAAACCCAGCAAATAACCTTCCTATCCTCCTTACAGAAGAGCAGGAGTTTCTCTTCATGGCGCACACAGAGGTCTTTCTTCAGCTTCTCCTCTGCGTTCAACTTGAACTTTCTGATTCTCTCCATCATGTTGATCAGAGGCTGATTCGGACATAAGTTTCTAAGTGAGTATCTGACACCACACATGGGACAGCTGCTTTCCTCTCCTGGGCTGATCTCTGCCTCCATGGTATTCACAGCGATGCAGGCTTGACAGGAGCTGTGTCTACAGTCTAGAGTCAGGGACTCTGTCAAAAGCTCCAGGCAGATGGGACAGGACCCCTCATCTTGTATGTTCAGGATTTTTGAAGCCATAGTATGTCTCCCCTGGTTTCTTCCAGTCCTTAGTCCTGGAGCTCTTCTTGCCTAATCGTTCATGGATGGCTGGGCAGATGGAAAGGGGATGAGGTAAGAACGACAGGAATAAAAAGGATTCTAATTGTGCAGATACTGAGGATGGGCCAAAACCAAAATGCTGAAGGACGAAAAAGAAGAGGGGGAGAAAAAAAAGAAGAAACGAAATTCAGTGGCCTGGGTAAACTGCTAATGCCCCAGGCTTCTCATTTGCTCTTCTTTAAGCCTGAACGATCCATCCTTTCATCTGTGCCTGACTTCCTCGTATATACTTCATCCAACGGTCTCCTTAAGTATCATTTCGTCAGAAGGACCTAATGATTATTTTATCTTTAGCACAATTACCAATACATCATTCACTACACATTTGCCATCCTTTCTTATTATCACTCTATGGTATCTTTTTCTTAAATGCCCTATGCCTAAAATATAATCCACACATAGATCAGGCCCATTGTTTTTATTCACTGCTGTATCCTTAACGTTGGAAGGCACAGGAACACAACCTTTGATGAACATATAAAGAACCTCCTTGGGGCAGCTGGGTGGCTCAGCTGGTAAGCGGCTGCCTTCTGCAGATGCCCTGCGGCTGGCTCCTTGCTCAGCAGGAGGCCTGCATCTTCCTCTCCCATTCCCCCTGCTTGCGTTCCCTCTCTGTCTCTGCCAAATAATAAATAAAATCTTAAAAAAAAAAAAAAAAAGAACCTCCTCCTTTCTCCATAGTTGATTAGACCTCTTTTTTTAATCAGCATTCCATCTTTTTGTTCCATTAATTATCAGTTCTCCAGTAGGTAAATGTTGGTACCACTGATAGTTTCCACATAAGAAAAGCTTACCTCCACATATTATCTGTCCCATACAAAACCCTTCCATTACCTCATATTTACTCCCAGAGACACTCACAGAAACAGTCAAGGCCACAATAGGGAAAGAATTTTACCACTCAGAATTGTAGAACCAGTTACAATTTATACATCACTTTGACCCATTTTGAGAAACAGAGTACTTTATTGAAATGTGTAAATTGAATGAAGTAGTTTATAAAGATTATTTCATTCAGTAAGTTGAATTAAGGTGAAAACAATGTCCTCAGAATTCTTTTTCAGAGGTCCGGTAGGTGTGATAAACACTATCACCCAGAGGTCCCTGTTTAAAGGGAACTAATGATTGGCCAAACAGGAGAATATCAAAAATATCCTCCTTGAATAAGTAAGGACTGAACTAAAAGTAGTGGGAAAGGATATGGAATGAGGAAGAGGAGAAATACATTTTAGAGAGAAGTCGTCACATATATGAATGCCCTGTTGATGGAAGGCATAACATCTTCCACAGGTTTTAAAATGCCCA
Organism: Mustela putorius furo; assembly: GCF_011764305.1. NCBI lineage: Eukaryota > Metazoa > Chordata > Mammalia > Carnivora > Mustelidae > Mustela > Mustela putorius. The sequence continues at coordinate 348,462 of NW_025422126.1, forward strand.
TATGGCTGGTGTGCAGAGAGCTGCTAGACTTTTGGCATTAATGTGCCAGCAGAGACCAAAAAATGTGACACTTTCTGAACAATGTAAAAGACACAGTCTCTCTCCAAAGAGTAGGATCAGTGACAGAAGTTTGTAGGACAAGCTGTTGTAGGGAATGGAGAGAACTAGATGAGGCTGACAGAGATGTAAGTAAGATAAAAGGGACAGGACTGGGAGTTAGGTTGGACATATGGAAACAAGAGGGTCATCATCAGGCTTAAGTCCTTTCTTCCCATAAAAAGGACACGGACGTTACCTTCTCCTACCACTTTGTCATTATTTTCAGTAAGCACAGACCTCCACTTCAAGTGCATTGTGGCTCCTGTAATGAAATATTTGCCTATAGGGTCCTGGAAGCTATGCTTATGGCTCTTTTGTAAGGTAATCAGCCTGTTGGCACAAAACTCACCCTAAGCTATGCTAGTTTCATACATACCACATGGTCTTGTTCTCTCATAAATGACCTGACGAAGGGGATAAAGTATCTCCTGCACCATATGGATCTTCACTGAAAGCTCATATGAGGAAGCCATGAGGATTCCATGAGGAAGTCTCCAGTCCTGTAGGCTCCAGCTGAGCTGTGTGAACCTGATTGGTTTCTGCCCTGCTAAGTCACATGAGTGGGAGTGGCAAACCAAACCTAAAACTGTTGCTGGTGGTCAGTCAGAAGGCGTATCACAATGACAGCATGGAGACGCTGCTGATTCTCAGAACCCAGACTTATTACAGACAAGAACTGTGAAGCATATAAAAATCAAAATAAAAATTTTTTTTAAAAAGGAAGCTTTCAGTAGATATTAGTCACGATACTTTTTTTTTAAATGTTTAAAAATATTAAATGTTTTCAATTAAATCATGATCCTCCTCAAAACTCTTCAATGATTGAACTCTATTCCCTACATCGACGTTACCTGTGTGAATGTGACCTTGTTTGGAAATATCTTGGCAGACATAATCATGTTAAGATAAGGCAATGCTGGGAATAGGTGGGCTCTACACCCAATGACCAGAGTCCTTAAAGGAGAGGAGAGGACACACCACATACAGGGAAAAAAGCTGTGTGGGAATGGCAGCAGAGACTGCAGCAGTGCAGCAAGAAGGCAAAGAATGCAAGGCTTGCTGGAGACCATGAGAAGCCAGGAGAGAAACGTGGAACAGATTCTCTCTCCGTACCTACAGAGGAAACTAATTCTGCCAACACCTTGACTTTGGACTTCTGGCCTCCCGAACTGTGGGAGAATACACTCCTGTGGTTCTAATCCATAATTTGTTATAAAGCCTTAGGAAAATAACAAACGTCTGATAATGAAAGAACTGAGGTTTATAATAAACTATAACCTTCCCTTTGCTCTAAAAAGAGAGAAGAGAAGCATGATGAATGCTGTATGGAGATCAATGTAGGTCTAGAAATATGCTCACTTCTCCCATCATCCATGAAGTGAACCTGGTGAAAAATAAAGCTGAAAGTGGGCTGGTCAATGTGATCTAGCCAACGATACAGGTACTGAAAATTGTCCAAAGGCCACATGCTGTCAGCTCCTGGCTGCAGTGACTGTCGTCAGATTAGGCTTTATTGACTGGCAAGAGCACGGTTTTATACAACATGGTAGTATTGTAATACCTACTTATAAATGAAGCTATAAGCCAATCACAGGTGTGGGGTTCTCGATTATCCTTCATTCTGTTCAGTATCCAACCAATGCTGAGAAACATCTGAAGTCTACAGGGGAGTGGACCACGTATTCTACTATGAGGTTATAAACCCCGTATGTTCACCGTGGGCCTATAAGAAGTTGATGTTAAAGCAACCGTCATCACATTGGCCCCAGAAGGAGGAAGGTACAAAGGAGCCAGAGCCCCCACACAGGGTCAGTGACCCCATCAATGCCCAAGAGTCCGGCAGTGATCAGGAAAGTAAGAAGAGAATTCAAGTAGTATCTGCCTGATGGAGTCCCAGGTCAACTGGCTGCCACAAGTATCAGATAACGGTATCCTACACTGGAGTCTTCTCCTAACATCTGGACTCTGATAATGCAACTCTCTGCCTCTCCCCAGGTCACACAGTAAAATGAAAGTACCTCCAGGAAGTGGTGTGGCAGGAAGGATGTTCTTAGAAGTTTCAGACAGCGTCCTAGAACACTTCTCATGGTTTCCTAAGCCAAAACTGCCTGTGGGGAAAGTCGGACCTGTTTTTTACATGGAGAGACCTGGGGAACTCAAATACTGCAATTCCCCCTTCCCATAACTCTATATTGAATAGAATTCCTGCTCTAGCAACTCCTTAGAATCCAGGACTAAGTTTGCACCTCCCCATCTCCAAGACCTCCATTCATGACCCTCTCTCCAAGACACCTAGCTCTCCGGTGAGTATGTTTTTAGAAAGTAGTGATTTTTAAAAAGTAATTAAAAAAAAACCTCATTTTATAACATAGGATCACTTTTATTAAATTGCTCCTGGTCTCATTGGTTCATCAGAAGATGCTAATTATTTGTCTGTTTACAATCTCTCCCCAACACAACTGTAAGCTCCTATATGTATTTAACATTTACTCCATGTTGAATGCATATTTTTTTTTTACACCAGCAGCTTTAGTTCCTATAAATCAATTGTTCAAGTTCATGCCACGTGTTGGGCCTTGTGTTGGACCCTGGGGGACATCAGTATCTGTGCAGAAATGGACCCTATTCAAGAGTAAAGCATAGACCCCAGGAAGACAGCAACAGAGACTTCTGGAAAGTAGAGGTACTGGAGGTACATGTGTCAGAAGGTATGTAACCAGCCCATCAATGTGAACATTGCTCCCAAGTGAGCTCAAGATGGGATGTCATCACTGTCAGTCATGACGCAAATTTCACAGCAAGACCACTGGATCTCTGGGCTCCTTCTGAGCAATAATCAGCTCCTGTTCATTAGCTCTGCATGAAGAAAAATAGTAAGGAACTGAGGTAACCATGCAACGGTGTATCTGCAGAGGAGGAATGCCAAGCCTCCTGTAAGCCAGAGGACAGGGACCTATGCGGGGATGTGCAGGGAGACCCCTGAGACTGACACTTGGAAGGACACAGGGTGAATGGGGGCCACAGAGGCAGGTGGCAGGCACATCACCCTACAGGCCAGCAGCTGAGACCTCTCGGGAAGGCCACAAACAGCCCTTCAGTTGCTTCTGGGCAGGGGGCAGGGAATGAGAGAATCAGCTTCGATACGAGCCCTGCCACGCTTGCCCCCCAAACTCCATTCTGTCTGGTGCTCCGCTCTAGGAGCCTAGGTTTTCGAGCGTTTAGAACACAGGGACCTCTTCTACCGGCTTTTCTTCAAGCAGAAGAGCTGGGCAGAACAAAAGATAACTTTCTGTTCATTTTTGAGAAAGAGGAAGAGAGCGTGACAGAGGGAAAGGACTCCAGTTCCCTCCCTTGAGGTAGATAATTCAAAATACACAATAGGAGGGAATGAGGGCGGCGCATGCAACCTGGAGAAAGAAGGACCCCTCCAGCAAAGAAACAACGCTCCCACCTCTTGGGCACTCCTTTTTCTCCAGGCCGTCCATCTCCAGAATCAGGCCTCTGCACTCACAACAGAAAGTCCACAAACTGGTTCTTCTTCCCTTCAGACTGAGACTGGGTCACACACTGAACTCACATACCTTCACATGGTACCTTCCTTCTGGCGTCTCCCACTGCCTGCCCCCCCCCCCCATAACTTCCCCACGCACCTTGAAACCCCCTCAGAGAAGTCTTGGCTTCAGATTTAAGTGATGAAGAAAAGCCAGGTCAGGCGCGGTCAGCGTTTCCTCACCAAAAAGGCCGCTGGGTCAGCCTTTAGCCACTCCTCCTGAGCCGCTGGTGGGGAAATGAAAGTGAAATCCTCAGCGCTGAAAGGAAAATGAAAGGGGAAGGAGCTTCTGGAAGGCGTTGGGCAAAGCCAGAGGACAGATTTGGTTGTCCTACCTGGGTTATGCTACTGCCATCTAGTGGGTAGACGCCAGGGGGACAGCTAACCACTCTGCAGGACACCTCCCACAGCGAAGGATGAGCTGGTCCAACATGTCCTTGGTGCTGGGTGCTGAGGTGGAGAGGCTGTTTTAATCCTCTCTGCTTCCCAAGCCAGCTAGGTCTCCTCCCATTTTATGGTTGTTCACAGGCTGTCAGTTCAGCCTACCAATTTTAAATTATCCCCTCAGGTCCCCCCTTCCATTTGTCCCCAAAGAGCCCACCACCGCCCCCTAGGAAATAGCCAGGAGTAGGGCAGACCAGGGAAGGAGGTTGTCGGAAGAGCCGGCTACAAAGGACCAAGACAACTTTTTGGAGTATCATTTTCTAATTCCTATTCGTGCAGTAGTCACACAGATGCAAAACTTTGGCTTTTTAAGCTTTTGGCTTTTTTAAAGCTTTTGGCTTTTTAAATTCTGGTTAATTAACATACAGTATGTAAGGACCTATTTAGCAAGAGGCGTTCATTAAAGTTAAACTGTCCCTGCTTCCCTTCCCCCAGGGGATTCACTTTAAAACAAGTCCCCGAAACCAGCTTCAGGTAACAAAGCCCAGACACAAGAGTGGGTCAGGCCAGGTGGAGGGTTGCATACTGTCTCCCGAGCTACCAAGGAGTAGGGGCCCCCACCCTTTGGGAACCCTTTTTGGCGCCAATCCTAATCAAGGTGTAATAGGTTGGGTCAGATGTCTACTAGGGTAAATTGTAACTCAATTGGTCACCTAGCATCACTATGGAGTTTCCTGTGTGTGTTACAATCTCATTGGTCAGCTGTGCGTGGCCAGACCCGACCACATGGCCTTTGTCCTTAAAAGCTAGGACTGTGAAACAGAGAAGGGTCTCCCTCTCTTGTAAGAGGTGCGTCCCCGAATGTTCAGTTAAATTCTTTTTTTTTTTTTTTAAGATTTTTTCTTTATTTATCTGACAGAGATCACAAGTAGGCAGAGAGGCAGGCAGAGAGAGAGGAGGAAGCAGGCTACCTGCAGAGCAGAAAGCCCAATGTGGGGCTTGATCCCAGGACCCTGGGATCATGACCCGAGCCGAAGGCAGAGGCTTAACCCACTGAGCCACCCAGGTGCCCAAATGTTCAGTTAAATTCTTGATGTTTGGCGCGAAATAAAGCTTTGCTTGACCTTCACTTTGTATTAGTCTCGCTCCTTTAATCACGGACCCATTATTGGGGCATAACAAGTATACTATAATTAGTCTCGGGTGTACAATACAGTGATTCAACACTGCCATACATCACCCAGTGCTCAATCACAAGTGCACTCCTTTTAAGATTTTATTTGAGAGAAAGAGAAAATGGAGAGAAAGCATACGAGGAGGCTCTCTTGCTGAGCAGGGAGCCTGATGCCAGGACTCCATCCTGGCACTCCAGGATCATATCCTGAGCTGAAGGCAGTTGCTAAACCAACTGAGCCACGCAGGTGCCCCACAAGTGCACTCCTTAATCCCCAGCACCTGTTTTACCTGTCCCCTTACCCTCCTCCCCTCTGGTAACCATCAGTTTGCCCTCCATAGTTAAGAGTCTGTTTCTCGGTTTCTCTCTCGCTTTGCTGCTTCCAGTCGGTGAACGGGAGAAGAATGAGGCACAAAAAGTCAGCTGCAAGAGAAAGGGAGCAGCGGACACAGTAGAAAAGACTGGGGCCACGAGCAAGGCTTCAGTCTCACTTTTATTAGATAGAATGAATAACCAACAGCAGAGTCGATGAAGGTCAAACATTAGTTCCAGGTCTTGTGGACAAACAAAAAGGAGTGTAAAGTTTATAGCTAAACAAGAACATTCAAAGGATTCATCTAACTAACAACAGGTGCTTTTGGGAGGAGAAGGGGGTGATAACGGAAAAGGGAAGCAGGCGGAGGTCCGCCCTGAGGCCGGAGGACGTTCCCAGCTGCTCAGCTTCAAGGTCGTAAATATATCGTCCTCTCCCCAAAGACCTGCTGCCAGTACGTGTTTTTCTTAAAGCTCTATCTAAATGTCCTTGGTAACTAGGAAAATCTTCCAGGGGTTATATTTTAAGTAATACATTGTTCTGAGGGGTAGTTGCATCTCTTTGCTTTTTTCTTTGCTCATTTGTTTTCCTTCTTAAATTCCACATGAGTGAAAGCAGATGGCATTTGTCCCTCTCACTGACTGACTGTGCTTAGCATTATAGTCTCTAGCTGAACCCACATCATTGCAAATGGCAAGATTTTATTATTTTTACGGCTGAATAATATTCCATTGTAGATATATATTACCTCTTCTTTATCCATTCATCATTTGATGGGTACTTGAGCTGCTTTCATAATTTGGCTATTGTAAATAATGTCTCTGTAAATAAGGGAGTGCGTATATCCCTTTGAATTAGCATTTTTGTATTCTTTGGGTAAATTCCCAATAATGTGGTTCCTTGATCATAGGGTAGCTATATTTTTAACTTTTTGCGGAAACAATTCCATTTCCCAGAGTGGCTGCACCAGTTTGCATTCCCAACAACAATGCATGGGTGTTCCTTTTTCTCCACATCTCACCAACACCTGTTGTTTCTTGTTGATTTTTGGCAGTCTGACAGGTATGAGGTGATACCTCATTGTAGTTGTGATTTGCATTTCCTTGACAGTAAATGATGATGGACATCTTTTCATGTGTCTTTTGGCCATTTGTAGGTCTTCTTTGGAGAAAAATCCATTCATGCCTCCTGCCCATTTTTTAGTTAGGTATCTGGTTTCTTGGGGTGTTGAGTTTTATAAGTTCTTTACAGATTTTGGATAGTAACCCTTTGTCAGATATGTCATTTGCAAGTATCTTCTCCCATTCCCTAGATTGTTTTTTAGTTTTGTTGATGTTTCTTTCACTGTGCCTTTTATTTTGATATAGTCAAAATATTTTTCACTGTGCCTTTTATTTTGATATAGTCTCTCCAAGCGATTCTTATTTGAGTGTCAGGTTGAGAACCACTGGCCTGGAATGGTGAATTATGCTTTGGGGGGCCTGGGAAAGAAAGGACTGCTTTGAAATTGAGATAAGCTTTGATACCACACTTGATGGGACATCATTTTGAACAGAGGTAGGTGTTCCTGTTAGGAGTCGCCACCTTTTCTGGGTGCAGGATGATCCCAGCACACATTGTGCCTCCATGCAGAGCACATGAGGAGAATAAATTGATGGATTTGATATGTTGTACTCAGCAAGGAAATCCTAGTTTCCTGGGCTCCTGGAGAGCAGGTTACATAAAAAGCACCACCTCTGGAATTGCTTTCCAAGGTACCATTGTTCTTTCTGCTCTACTTCATCACCTGGCTCACTCTTGGGGCCCAAGGGCAGAAAGACAATTAAAAAAATGCTTCAAAATTTTTACAACTTTCCCATAAAAATTTCTGTATCTATTCTATTTAGACATATGCTTTGGCCACTTTTAAGGAGTCAATAATTGCCCGTTTAGGCTTGCTTATCCTTAATTCAATATTGGTAATTTACATCATTCAGATAACAAGTCATTAGACAGCTTTGTTAGGTTAGGTGTGTAAATCACTAGTTCGGGTGTGTAAATTACCTCAGCACTGTCCATCACTTCTGTGTGAGTAACATCCGATTCTCATCACTAATGTTATTCACTTTTTTTTTCCATTTTTCTTATACCTGATTTCTTTATGAATTCAGTGGGCTTGCAACCATGCAATGACTTTGCCATCTTTTTATTGTTTCCTTAACATCCATCTACCAACATGTAATATATTAAACATAGAAGAAAATAGCATTTATGAAAACTCCTCTTAGGATATCAAGAGTTTCTCTGGCATGTCACTGTCAGTTGAGCTATGCTTCCAGGAGACGAGAATGGCCTGAAAGGAAGGACAAGCAAATTTGGTATATGTGAGGAACGGACTGCAAGCTGACAGGGTCCTTGCAGTCAAGGGAGTTTTGCCAAGGGCTAGCTCAGCAAATGCCTGCAGGTAACTCACTATTTGCTTTGGCTTACATAAGTGCTCTGGGTCAGGCTGACAGGGTCCTTGAGTCTCTCTGTAAATATGCTCAAATAAACTCTTTTGTTTTGAAGCAAGGCAGCTGTGTGGAACTTGTGGTCGTCTGACCTCAAGTTCCTTGATAAACATTCTTGTTATTGCATGTTGGGACTCCACTGGGTTACCAGCTCATGGAGACCTCCTGATCCCAGCTTCCTAACTTGTCTTTCTTAATTCCCCACCCATCTCTCTCCATCTTCCCTTGGACTTCTCATGCTGGTGACAAGTGGCGCCTCAACAGGGACCCACAAAGGAGAAGACGCCTTTAAAGTGAAAGTGAAGAGGTTAAGGAACTCCCATGCACGCGCAGTAGGTTCTTATTGTGGGGAGACGTTTAGTTAGGAGTAATAAATTATGGGACAGTTAGGCTCCAAGATGAGAGAGCTTTTAGTTCAAATGTTGAAATCTATGCGTAAGGTTCAAGGCTGTCGGGTTCACACTCCGCAGCTGGAACATTTTTCACAACATGTCCAGGATGTTTGTCCCTAGTTTCCAGAGGAGGACACAGTTAATTCGGCTACTTGGGAAAAGGCTGGGCATTGTTTTTGCGAGCTCATTATACCGTTCACGGCCCCTTGCGCGTGCCAGTAGACACCTTCCCCTTGTGGAGGCTGGTCCGTGAGTGTCTTGATCCGAAGCATGGAAAGCACAATGGGCCTATGGATACACAGGTCAAGACTTATGCAGAGGCTCAAATGGAGCCCTCTGCTCCTCTGGAGCCAATGCTAAAGGATGAGCCTCTGCCAGAGGAATACCAAAGAGAATTAGAGGATGGAAGGAAAGTATGAAAAGGGAAGGGAATTGCCTCCTCCCTCTGATACTGAGGAGGAGGATGAGGAGGAGCCTCATCCTAAGGAGGAGCCTTTTGCTACCTTTTCTAAATTAGTTGTTACTGTTGCTCCCTCTACACCTTCCTGCCACCCTGGCACTGGCTTGCCCTTCACGGCCTCCTCCTCTGCTTCAAATACCATGGGCTGGAGCTTGTCTCAAAGCTCTGGTCGAGTCTCCTTCACTGTGGGCACTTTGCAGGCACAGGGATGTGGGGAGGAGACCACGGGCTTTAGCTGCTTCCCAGGAGCCTGTCCACACTCAAGGTCAGGTCATTCAAGAGCATCAACCACTACCTTCTAAGACTCTTAAAGAATTAAAGACCATTTGGTTCAGCACGGCCCTAGAGCTCTTTTTACTTTAACTTTGGTGAGTAGCTCTGCTACTGAAGCTATTCCTCCTAAGGATGGGTGATGCTTTGCTGTGCCTGCCTCTTCCCGAGACTATTTGTTATGGAAATCAGATTGTTCCGAGAAGCTTCCCAGCAAGCTGAACAGAGTCGCCAACGTAATCCAACTTTTTTTTTTTGAAGATTCTTATTTATTTATTTGACAGAAATCACAAGTAGGCAGAGAGAGAGAGAAAGAGAGAGAGAGAAAGAAGAAGATTCACGCATACACCTTTCCTTACAATTGTACAGGTCGATCAGGCCATTCAGTCTCATGTTATTCATCATCAAAATGCTTCCACTCTTCACAAACAGTTCTCTCTCGCTGGAGAGGATGCTCATCAGATCATAAAGTCCTGCCCTGCTTGCCCTGACTTTCTCCCTGTCCCGTCATTTAGCATTGACCCTCGGGGTTTGTTAAGGTCACCTTTAGCAGATGGCTATTGCTGAAGTCCCATCTTTTGTTAAACAATCTTATGTCCATGTTATTACCAACACTTATTCTTATTTCCCGGTTGCTTTAGCCCAAATGGGAGAAGCAACTAAGCATGTAAATGATCATTGCCTCTATGCCTTTTCTATTTTAGGTTTTTGGAAAATTATTAAGACTGATAAGGCCCCTGCCTATTCTAGTAAAGCCTTTTTGTCCTTCTGTGCTGCTTTTCAGGTCACATTACAAACAGGCATTCCCTACAACCCTCAGGGTCAAGTTATTGTGGAATGTGCTCGATGTACATTAAAACACCAACTTCGGGGTGCCTGGGTGACTCAGTGGCTAAGCCACTGCCTTCAGCTCAGATCATGGTTTTAGGGTCCTGGAATCGAGCCTCACATCAGGCTCTCTGCTCTGTGGGGAGCCTGCTTCCTCCTCTCTCTCTGCCTGCCTCTCTGCCTACTTGTGATCTCTGTCTGTCAAATAAATAAATAAAATATTTAAAAAAAATAAAACGCCGGGCGCCTGGGTGGCTCAGTGGGTTAAGCCGCTGCCTTCGGCTCAGGTCATGATCTCAGGGTCCTGGGATCGAGTCCCGCATCGGGCTCTCTGCTCAGCAGGGAGCCTGCTTCCTTCTCTCTCTCTCTCTCTGCCTGCCTCTCAGTGTACTTGTAATTTCTCTCTGTCAAATAAATAAATAAATAAATAAAATCTTTAAAAAAAAAAAAAAAAAAAAAATAAAACGCCAACTTCAAAAAATTAAGAAGGGGGAATTACATCCCCAAACACCTGATAACATATTGAATCATGCTCTGTTTTAAATTTTCTCAATCTTGATGATCAGGGGCCTTCTGCAGCCAAACGATTATATGCTCCTTCTTACATGGAAAGCTCCCAAGTGTGCTGGAAAGATTTTTTTTTTTTTTTTTTAAACGTCGTCCTCAGACAAAGGGAAGATCGTATAAGAATCTCACACAAGGGTGCAGATCCTGGGTCTATTCCAGTGAGGAACTCAGGTTCCCAGGGTTGAGAAACTTCTGATCGCCCTCTGGTGGTGGTTCTAGTTACTGCTGCTTGCTCAGTCCTGCAGACTGAAGGTTCCTTATGCCCTGAGTTTCTCCTGAATCCCCCCAAACTTTCATGGTGGACATGTTATCTCTAACTATGGCCCAGCGTCGTCCTAAGGCCCCAGAAATACCAGATGGCATTCCTGTCACATACACTTTCAGAAATAATGAGAAGGAGAAAGTCCTAAAACTGATTTTTGGGTGGTGAGAATCCACACTTGGTACCCACAGGAATTTTTTTTTTTTTTTTTTTTTTTTTTAGTTATTTATTTATTTTTTAATTCAGATCCCTTCTCTGGTCTTTCCCTGAAAATGGAACAACTGGAAGCAGCTCGCAGACTTCCTGGTATTGTCAGCAGAGGGCGCCATTTCTAGGGCTGAGGGCTCTGTAGAAAAGAGCAGGACCCTTAACAGGCAGATCTTTTTGTTGGGGTTTGCTGTTTCAAGTCTTTTTCTTTTTTTTTTTTTTTTTTTTTTTAAAAAACTCTGTAACCACTTTCTCATCTCGAACTGAGGAATTGGGAATTTCAAAGAATGAATGACCTGATTGTCCCTGGAGAGTTTTTTTGTCAATAATTCAAGAGCCTGTGCTGCATTGTGGTGATAAGCTGACTGGTATGCAAGGGTCCAAAGGAAATAGATACAAGCTGATTGCTGTCAGTTTCCATGGATGAGTGCTGGAGATAAAGGTGTGTGTCCATGTGCAGAGAGACTGGCTGTGTCTATTTGATATCCCCTCCCTCAGCAAAGGTCATCCACTGGGAGCAGCGGGACTGAAAAATTCCTGGCAGAAACAACTTGGTCAAGCAGCTCATTACTTCTATTTGTGTCAGTTCAGAAGTTGGTTAAGGGATAACCCGCAGTGAAAATGCCGGAAGACCTGGGGATATTACCAAGTATGGCGATACCATCTGACCTCTGTTGCTTGAGGCACAGAACAGGCCTCACCTCATTCCTGACCAGAAAGAGTAAGGCTCTTCAGGCGAAAGGCAATGCTGACCCACCCACCTACACGGCTGCTGACGGCACCCATCCCAGCACTCCGGAACCTTCTTCTGCCACTGTCAGTCAAAATGTGAGCAAGCAAGCTGAAAAATGAACACTTAGTTGGGCAAAGAGAATAAGAGTTTCTAGTGAAAGAGAACTACTGAGAATTAGAGAAGAGTATCAGAGACTTGCAGTTTTAGTTCCAACAGGCAGAGAACATGAAAGTCATTACTTCCAATGTTATAGTAAGAAAAAAGATGAACAGAATGACTAAAATCAAAAACACAAAAAACAACCTGTTGGTGAGGACATGATGAAAAAGGAACACTAATGCACTGTTGGTGGGAATGCAAACTGGTGCAGCCACTGTGAAAAACAGTATGGAGGTTCCTCAAAAGATTGAAAATAGAACTAACCTAAGGTGCCTGGGAGGCTCAGAGAATTGGGCTTCTGCCTTTGGCTCAGATCACAATTTCCAGTCCTAGGATGGAGCCCTATGTCTGGCTCTCAGCTCAGAGGGGAGTCTCTGCTGCTTCCTCTCCCTCTGCTTGTGCTCTGTCTCTGTATATCTCTCAGATGAATAAAATTTTTAAAAAAGCTTTAAAAAATAAAAACAAAAAATAAAAAGAGAACTACTCTATGACCTGACAATTGCACTACTGGGTATTTACCCAAAGAAAATGAAAATACTAATTCAAAAAGATACATGTACCCAGTGTTTATTGCAGTACTTGTGGTGAACGGAGAACAGTGTCTAGACTTGTGCAATCACTATGTTCCACACCCAAACCTAATCTAATATTGTGTGTCAACTACACTAAAAAAAAAAAAAAAAAAAAAGTAAAGAAAAAAAAGTACAATAAAATGCATAGTTAAAAACAGAACACTCCAGGGGCGCCTGGGTGGCTCAGTGGGTTAAAGCCTCTGCCTTCAGCTCAGGTCATGATCCCAGGGTCCTGGGATCAAGCCCCGCATTGGGCTCTCTGCTCAGCAGGGAGCCTGCTTCCTCCTCTCTCTCTGACTGCCTCTATGCCTACTTGTGATCTCTGTCTGTCAAATAAATAAATAAAATCTTAAAAAAAAACAACAGAACACTCCAAATGTCTAATAAAATTTAAAATGTTTTAAAAAAATATATGCAAACAACAATGAATGTAAGGCAATATACCAAAATGTTACCAGTGGTTTTCTCCTGACTAGGGATTTTCTCTATACATTTGCTGTTTTCCAGCTCTCTTACACTGAGTATTTGCACCTTATATTGAAAGATAATACTTAAAAAATAATTTATCTAAATGTATCTGGACTACATACTTAAACAGCAAATAGAATTCAGCCTTGAAGTTGTAAATATATAGTCATAATGCCACACAAAAAGGGCTTAAAAAAATAGTGTTTTATAAAATACAGTAAAACCCCGCAGTAAAATACTACGCAGGCACAGTAATTGATTATATAAATGCATATGTATTAGAAACAAACAGTGTCAACAAGTACTGCCAGAGCAGAAAAGTAGTTATAGACCATATGCATAGTACAATCAGTATTTTATATATGTATCATATAATATTTTCCAGGTAGATAAAGGAGTAGATCAAGCTATAGATACAGATGGAGAAAAAAAAAATACAGACACAGATGTAGATACAGATGCAGATAAAGATATGTACGTATACAGATACAGATCTATAACCATAGGGGACAAAATTTTAACAGTAAAATTGCTTAGGGGCTGTACGTTTATGGTGTTATGAATTCTATGGCATGTTTGTCTCTTTTCATAATTTCTAATATTTTCTACAAGGGACATAGATTTTTAATTAAATGCATATTTTAAAAAGAAACATGGACAGCACACGATTTTTCTCTGAGAGGATGTACCAACTAGAGAGCACACTGGGAAGGAGCTGTGGTTGGAGAACGTGTCACAGAGGAGAGCAGGTGAGAACTGCGTGTAGAAGGAGGAACAGGCGTTTCCACAAGCTGATGGAGGTTATTCCAAGGCAGAGCAGGGACATGGAGAATGTGGCATGATCTGGAAATGGTGAGATCTTAATGGCCTGGTGTCCGATGGAGGTGACATGGGCAGTGTTTCAGTAAAGGACATCAGGAGACAGGTCACTAAAGGCCTTGAATGTCCCACCGAGGAGGGGATCACTGAAGAACATGGCCTGACATTGAGATTGGAGGACCCCTCCCTCATCATCCCACAAGACACATCACCCCTCAGAAACCACAGGAGGGACCAGTGTCCATTCCTTCAACCCTCAGAGGTTGTTCTGCCAAATACAAAACACACAATTCATTTACATTCTCTTATTACAGACATGCATGTGGACAGGATATAAATTATAATGTAATAGGAATAACTACAAAACATAGGAGTCACTGATTCTAAGAATATCATTAGTCAAAATGAAGGGCATTAAGGGGTATATGATTGTTTAGAGACATCACAAGACAAGACATCTCAGAGCTTGAGGAAGCTCACTGAGGAAGAGTTGAACCAAATCCCAGCCCAGAGCACAGCTCTCACTTCATCTATTTCTAAAGATCATGTTAGAGTCATTAAGGATATAAGACTTCTGCAAATCAAACATCCTGTCCCAGGGTCTTTGTGGGAGCAGGCTTGCTCCTTCCAACGGGAGTGCTGTGCTCAGGTTGTTTTGACAACAAAGGAGTAAGTCCTGCAACACCGTGGTGAACTTGCCCCACAGACAGAACTCACTGAGCCATTTCCGAGTATTTCAACAGATCCTTCCCACCCTCCACTTCCAGAGATCACCTCACTGATGGCTGGAGAATCCAAAAACTCAGATTTTAAACTGAAGTGATTTCTGCTTTAGAAACAACACATGGACCACCTCCTCCTGGATTTGCTTGGTCTTGATCCCATAAATGATAGGATTCAGCACAGGTGGGGCAAGCATGCAAACATTAGCCAGCAAGATGTGCGTATGAGGAGGAATGTGGCGTCCAAACCTCTGAGTAAGGGTTGTAAAGATCCCAGGCCCATAAAAGAGGACAATGACACAGATGTGGGAGCCACATGTGTTGAGAGCTTTGTGGCGAGCATCTCGAGAAGGGATGCGGAAGACAGCATGTAGAATCAGCACATAGGAAACAAAAATTAACACAACGTCTAAAACCACTGTTAACATTAGAATGGAAAATCCATACCAAATGTTCACACGAATGTCATTACAAGCATACTTGGCCAAACCAATGTGTTCACAATAGGTGTGTGGAATAATATTATTTTGACAGAAAGTCAATCTTTTCAGAAGAAATATTACAGGGAAAATTGTACCGTAACTTCTCAGACAGACAGTCACTCCAATTTTCCCAATCAGAGCAGGTGTAAGAATAGTGATGTATCTCAGGGGGTAGCATATGGCAATGTAGCGGTCAAACGCCATCACCAACAAGATCCCTGACTCAGAAACAAAAGTGGAAGAAAAAAAGAATACCTGAGTGATGCAGCGATCCAGGGAGATCTCACCAGCACGGAACCAGAAGATGGCCAAGGCCTGAGGTACGGTGCATGTGGAGAGCATGAGGTCTGCTCCAGCCAGCATGCAGAGGAAGAGGTACATGGGTTCCTGGAGGCTGCGCCTTGTGAGGATCATGCCGATGAGCAGGCTGTTCCCAAGCAAGGTGATGACATAGGAAATGAAGAAGGGGATGGAAATCCACATGTGCTGGTCCTCTAGCCCGGGGACGCCCAGTAAGTGGAAGACCGTGTGGCTAACACCAGTGTGGTTTAAGGCAGTCATGCCTGGAGCAGATGGCCTGGGATCTTACTTTCTGTTTACAAAATACATATTCTTAAAAAAGAGAGAGAGAGGTTTTATTTATTTATTTGAGATAGAGAGAGAGAGTGAGTGAGCAAGAGCAGGGGGAGGGACCAAGGGAAGGGAAAAGCAGACTCAAGAGCAGGGAGCCTGACACAGGGCTCAATCTCCGGACCCTGAGATCATGACCTGAGCTGAAGGCAGATGCTTAACTGACTGAGCCACTCGGGTACCCTGAAAATACATATTCTTTTTAATATATTCTCAAGGGGAATTATTCTAATATTCTTTGTGAATAGTAGAGCTTTTGGCATATCTCACACTCTTCATCTTCTCGGAACATGCAGATAGAAAGTATGCAAAGATGAAGGACATGGTGTGTGCCTCAGTGAGTGACAGCCAATTATACTCACCTCCAACTAACCAAAGTCAGAAACATTACTGTATGTATTTCACTCTTTTTTTAAAGGTTTTATTTATTTATTTGATAGATAGAGATCACAAGTAGGCAGAAAGAGAGGAGGAAGCAGGCTCCCTGCTGAGCAGAGAACCCGAGGCGGGGCTCGATCCCAGGATGCTGGGATCATGACCTGAGCCGGAGGCAGAGGCTTTAACCCACGGAGTCACCCAGGCTCCCCTGTATTTCACTTTCAAACAGAGGATTATACATAAACAGGGAAACTCATTATGCATGACCAGGAAGAGTGTAAAAGACACTGTGAAATTGACTAATTTATCAGAAGGGAGGCAGCATAAGAAAAGGTGAATATACAGATCCCTGCATGAATGTTCGTGAAACATTTCCAGCCTAGGATGGCAGGTGCATAGGCAATGCTTGAGAGGCAGGGAGGGGAGCACAGGCAGTGAAGAGCCTTGATCATAACTTCATACTTAGACCTCATCCTTTATCCAGGGGGCGGCCATTATCTGTCTTGAAGAGTTATTAGACTTGTAATTGACTGAGAAACTGGATGCTAAAAAGTAAGTTGTGTTCTAGGAACTGAATGTAATACAGTCAGAGAGGAATTAAACTAGTATTTACTAGTCATTGTTTTTCCAGGAACTATAGTATCCACATTGCATGTAGCATCATGTAGCAAGCAGACCTCTACACTAGGAAATGAATATTTTCATTGTGTCCATTTCACACCTAAAGAGAGACTCAGAGAATATGAATCACTTGCCAAATTTCACAACAGTAATTGATGGAATGGGTTTGAAATTTCTTGGACTTCATCACATACATTTTGATCACTTGGGAAGATAATCATGAGGACTTTCAGAGGTAACAGTCAGGACTTCTGTGTCTCAATGTTCACACCCCGGGGAGCTAAGTGTAGAAATGACTGAAATTGGGGGACCAGTCAGCAGATAGTTCGACTTTTGATCTTGAGGTTGTAGGTTGAGCCCTGTATTGGGTGTAAAGGACACTTAAAAATTTAAAAAGAATTAAAAAATAATAAGAAATGACAAAGTTGAGGGGGGGAAAGGCATTATTTCTGCGGGAGGGTGTGCAATACTTGATATTTGGAAGATTCTTCTGCTAGAAACTAACACGTAATTTTACTATTTGCTTCCTAGCAGACTTTCCTTCATTCATTAGCGTAATCATTCAGGAAGCTTGTTTGGAGTGTGGGCTGTATTTCAGGCATCTGTCCTAACTGGGTGTATGGGTTGAGAGAGTGTTGGGTATGTACATAGACAGGATCAGTAAAATGTTTCAGGTGTGGCTCAGAGGGCAGCTCCTGAGAAGAGCGCCATATCTCATCCAGTTTTCTCCAGAATGAAGAAGAAATGGAGCCAATAATAAAGTACCTTCTTCTGAAGGTACTTTACCTAATTCTGAAGATATTAGATGAAGGGGTATCTTAAAATATCTAGCTCAGGGGCCAAGAAAAATCGTACACTTACTAACATTATTTCTTCCACTCCAGCTCCCTCTCTTCCTGCCTTGATTTTTTTCTTTCTGGGAAGGAAAATTGGCTCCTAGTTCTCACATCTGCAGAGATGCTCTGGCTCCTTTCCCAGAGTCGCCTCCGACATCCAGCTTGGGGCAGGTGGCCAGCTTGCTGCCATTCTCAGGGTTCCTTGCACGGTTTTCCAGGAGTCTGTAGTCTAAGCAAATGCATTTTCTGTTTGCTCATCTCTAGTGTGTAATTATTAGGGCATCTGCCACCGACAGGATGGCTTCTCCTGATTTGCCACTTGTCAGGAGCTTCCATCCGGCCCATATACTCAGCTCCCCTCCCAGACCTCACTTTCTGCGTCTGCTAGAACCAATCAGATTTGCCCCTGGGTCTTTACCATTTTGTCCACATGTATCAATAGCCTCCAAGAGTCCTGTCACCTCTGGTCTCTTGGGGACAGAACACCAGCCCAGTCCTTACCTTGATCCGGAAACCTCCCTACCCTCAGATGTCTAATTCACTCACCAGCCTTGGGCTGACTCTCCATAATAAAAGTGGAGAGCATAGCTCCATAATAAAATTCAGGTTGTGGGTCTGGAGTTGGGCTGTTTATCCACTTTTGTGGAACGGTGGAGGGAACACTTCCACTCGGGCTACAGGGACAGAGCCAGTCTCCACCAGCCTCATCTTCTTCCCAAATAGGCTGGCTCTGTCAAACCCTTTCCCATCTCCCCTCCTCTCCTCTTGAGAATCTTCTCTTCTGGAAAGCCTTTTCCACCTAATCTAGCCTTCCTAGAGGCCTATTTAATGAATGTTAACTCATTTTCAAAGGGAATATAAATATAAAAAATATGTACCAATGATTTCTATCTGTAAAGTTTTGTTCCTCATAAAGATTTAGGTTGAAGTTATATTCATCCCCTGGATTTTAATAAGTTGCAAATTTTAGAATCATGAATAATGATTTTTTTAAAGATTTTATTTATTAATTTGTCAGAGGGAGAGCACAAGCAGGGGGAGTGGCAGGCTATGGGAGAAGCAGGCTCCCCACTGAGCAAGGAGCCTGATGCAGGACTCAATCCCAGAACCCTGGGATCATGACCTGGGCCGAAGACAGATGCTTAACTGATTGAGCCCCCCAGGCATCCCTGTTGTCAAGCTTTTGACCATTTGTCACTGGTAATTTATCTAGTGTGGCTGGCCCCTCTGCAAAAATGGCTGACAGTAATTCTTTCCTCTGCAGCACGCATAAGCCAGTTCCCACCGTCATGTTGTGCAGTCTGTTCCCCATCCCCTTGAATCTGGGATGGCCTTATGACTTGTTTTGACCGGTAAAATAGGGTTGAAATGGTCTGTGAGTTCCAGGGCATATGGACCTTGCAATTTCCATTTTGCCCTTTTGGAAGCCAGCAGCCCATTAAAAAGCTCAGGCTAGACAAATGACTAAGAGACCAGGTGGAGAGACACCTGGACAACAGAAGCACACCAGCTGCCATAAAGGAAAGGGTTTTGCTATAGTTGCAAAAATTACTGTCAGCCATTTTTGCAGAGGGGCCAGCCACACTAGATAAATTATCAGTGACAAATGGTCAAAAGCTTGATAACAGGGATGCCTGGGTGGCTCAATCAGTTAAGCATCTGTCTTCGGTCCAGGTCATGATCCCAGGGTTCTGCGATCGAGTCCTGAATCAGGCTCCTGGCTCAGTGGGGATCCTGCTTCTCCCTTAGCCCGCCGCTCCCCCTGCTTGTGCTCTTTTTCTCTGACAGATAAATAAATAAAATCTTTAAAAAAAACCATTATTCGTGATTCTATGCTATTCTTCATAGCATAAACCTGAACTGTTCTTGGCATACAGTAGGCACATGATATTCATTGAATGAAATATGAATAACCTTTATCTGAAGGATAGAAATATTTCAGTCGCTGGGTATAATTTTTAAGGTTCTTGGATACCCTGAAGCCTGGTGATCCCACATTCAGGGACAGTTTGGTAGTTTTAGAATGTTTGATTGGTGTTAGATGATGCCAGGGAATGGGATTTGAGAAACTCTCACTATTCGATTCATAGGGAAGTTTCTCAAGAATTCCCACCTCCGGTAGTTAGGCATTTTGCTGCAGGTTACTTTTCCAGAAATATTTCTCATTTCATCTTTCATAACTGTTCCTCAGACACAGTGCATAATTCATCATTCATCCTTCCTTAGTCACGCCATGTGCTTCTACTACTTCTGTGTCCATATTATCATTGATTTTGTTCTTCCAGGAATATCCTGTTTTCTTTGACTGATGGGTGAACCTGTACTCAGATCTCAACCATCTAAAATCTTAGCTTCTTTGTAGACCATGTTATAAATCATTTTCCCAATGCAGCATTTTAAAATCATGCTGTCTTGATGAGAAAACAACATGTTCACATTCCTCTTTTAAAAAAATATATTTTTTTAGTAAGGCAGGTAAATATAGAACAATTTGACAAGAGTCCAAATAAAGTGCTTATCATTATCTACAATAGCCAAACTATGGAAAGAACCTAGATGTCCATCAACAGATGAATGGATCAAGAAGATGTGGTATATATACACAATGGAATACTATGCAGCCATCAAAAGAAATGAAATCTTGCCATTTGCGACGACATGAATGGAACTAGAGAGTATCATGCTTAGCAAAATAAGTCAATTGGAGAAAGACAACTATCATATGATCTCCCTGATATGAGGAAGTGAAATGCAACATGGGGGGGGTTAAAGGGGTAGGAGAAGAATAAATGAAACAAGATGGGATTGGGAGGGAGACAAACCATAAGTGACTCTTAATCTCACAAAACAAACTGAGGGTTGCTGGAGGGAGGGGACTTGGGAGAGGGGGGTGGGGTTATGGACATTGGGGAGGGTATGTGCTTCGGTGAGTGCTGTAAAGTGTGTAAACCTGGTGATTCACAGACCTGTACCCCTGGGGATAAAAATACATTATATGTTTTAAAAAAAAAAGAACATAGGCTACTTCTTTTAAAAAAAATCATTATTTTTTCAATGTAGAGATATACACTACTATCATTTCAGATAATATTGCTAAATATTTTCTGTGTTGTATGTGTTCTATCTAGACACATATTTGCCTTTAAAATATACCAAATACAATTCACTGTTCTGGAACACATTTTCCTCACTTAACAATATAAAGTGGACATATAACCACGACAAACATATGGACTTCTGCAGACATTTATAATTTACCCATGTATAATTTAGCCAAGTTCACTCTTTTTTTTTTTTTTTAAGACGTTATTTACTTATTTCACAGAGAGAGGGACACAGCAAGAGAGGGAACACAAGCAGGGGTAGTAGGAGAGGGAAGCAGGCTTCCTGCAGATCAGTGAATCCAATGTGGGGCTCAATCCCAGGACCCCAGGATCATGACCTAAGCTCAAGGCAGATGCTTAACAACTGAGCACCCCAGGTGCCCCCAAGTACACTCTTTTAAAAAGCATTTCTCACACATCATTGTAATTAGTTATTTATTGTTGTGTTTGTAGGGAACAAGAGTATGCTGCCCCAAGATAAGGCACTTTGTCATGAATATTATTTTGAGTAAAAAGCAACCCAAACCCAGCAGATTCAGGAAAAACTCTTTACCCTCCTTCAACAGCCAGCTTTACTAGGAGAGCTATTAACAGAGAGATTCCTCTTTACCTAAGAATCCCGTCTGCATAAAGGACAGCCTGTTTGCCAAACTCCTCCTTTCACCTACTTGCTAAGGGTCTTTCTCTCCTTTGTATCCTCAGACCCTTATCTCTCTCCTTAGTTCATATAAGCTTCATGTTGCCTCACGGTCTGGGATTTCCACGTCTGTGTGGATTCCCCATATCTACACTACTGCTATTAAGTTTGATTTTGTCCTATTAATCTGTCTCATGTCAATTTGATTCTTAGTCCAGCTAGGACTTTGAAGGGTAGAAGAAATTCTTCCTCCCCAACATGTCCAATCGACAGGAGGTTCAGAGTTCCATATATATTGCTCCATTAGTCTATTAGATCATCTGACAGAATAGGCACTACATTAAGATGCCTATAATATTTTTCTTTTTAAGGCATATAAAATCATGAAATTTTCACTTTAAAATAATAAGAAATAATGAAAAATAGCTGTTGTTAGTATGGCTTAATTTATTTTTCTTTGCTCTTTTCTCTATATTTTTTATATTCATAGACAATCTTTTACAGATATTTATAATAGTTATTATATTTCAAACATATTTTCTGCAATATATATGCAAAAGATGTCAATTTAAGATAAAATCATATTTTACCTACCCATTTCATAATTATTATTTTTACATTTTTAATAAATTTTAATTGTAGTAAATACGTATAACATAAGTCACTCCTGGGTGGCTCAGTTGGTTAAGCATTCAACTCTTAATTTTGGCTCAGGTCATGATCTTAGGGTTGTGAGATCTAGCCCCACATTGGGCTCTGCACTGGCCATGGAGCCTGCTTGTGATTCTCTCTCTCCTTCTGCCCCTCACTCTGCACCACTGCTCTCTCTCCCTCTCAAAAAAAAAAAAAAAAATATATATATATATATGTGTGTGTGTGTGTGTGTGTGTGTACACATATATAATAAAAAAAATTACCATTTTGATCATTTTTAAGTGTACTATTCTGTAGTGTTAAGCATGTTCACACTGTTGTGCAATCAAACTCCAGAATTTTTCATTTTGCAAAACTGAAACTCTATACTCATAAAATAACTACCAATCTCCCCTGTCCTCCAGCCACTGGCTAACGTAATTCTACTCTTTGTCACTATCAATGTGACTATTCTAAAGGTCTCATACAAGTGGATCATACACTCTTTGTCTTGTGACTGGCTTATTTCACTTATAATAATGTCCTAAAGATACATCCATGTTGTAGCATATGTCAGAATTTCCCTCCTTTTGAAGGCTCAATAATCTCTTATATGTATATACCACTCATTTAAGCTTTCCCAGACCTAGTTCTAGCATGGGGAAGATCCTCCACACAACACCAAGCAATTCTAGGCCCCCACCAGGGTGTCAAAAAAATCCATTCAATTCTGACACTACATTCAAAATAATAACGTCAGCTTCCACAGAGTAAGTGTTCAGTCCTACAAGACTACAAGACTACAAGACTACTACAAGCCCCACCCCCATTTCTGAAGCCAGGTGCAAGCCCCAGGCTGTTACCCTGGCTTCTGACTCATACAGCCTCCTCTTTAGGGTCCTTTAATTTGCTAGGGTGGCCCACAAAAGGCAGGGAAACACATGTAACAGCTTAAGGATCAAGTCAACAGCCAGATGGGAAAGATGCAGAGTGAAGTATGGAGAAAGGACAAGGCACAGCCACGCTCTGTGAGCACAGCACTCTGCTTACATTTCCACAGGTTCACCAACCTGGAAGAGCCAAGATCTTAGTCTTAGGGTTTTTACGGAGGCTTCATTCATAGTCAGGATTGACTAAGTCATGGCCATTGCGTGACTTAACCTCCAGCCCTTCTCCCTTCCAGAACCAAAAGTTCCAACCCCTTAATCACAAACTGGTCCTTAGGGGAACCAGCCCTTGCTCCTGGGTGGAGTCCTAATGTCACCTTCATTAACATAACAAAGATACCTTTGTTGCCCTTATCACAGGAAATTCCAAGGATTAGAAAGAGCTGGGAGGCACGAACCTCAAATGAAGACCAAATGCAAATGAGGACTGGGTTTTGGGCCTCTGGGGGACCAGATACATGTATTTCTTATAAATTACAATATTGCAACCACATCATGTTTATCCAT
The DNA here is from genome assembly GCF_011764305.1 of Mustela putorius furo. Lineage (NCBI taxonomy): Eukaryota > Metazoa > Chordata > Mammalia > Carnivora > Mustelidae > Mustela > Mustela putorius. The sequence goes on from NW_025422126.1 coordinate 371,705, forward strand.
TCATCCATTGATTACCACTTAGTTTGCTTCCACCTTTTGCCCATTACAAATAATGCTGCTGTGAACACAGGTATACAAATAGATCTTTGAGACCCTGTTTTTCAATTCTTTTGGATATATATACCCAGCATGGATTTGATGAATCATATGGTAAATCTATTACTAATTTTTCAAAGAACCACCGTACTGTTTTTTATAACACCTGCACCATTTTACCTTCCTACCAGCAGTGCTCAGGGGTTACATTTCTTCCAACATTTACAATTTCCTATGAGTTACTTTGTTGTTCTTCTGTTTTGTTTTTTTGATGACAGCCATCCTAATAACTTTGGCTCATAAAGGTAGCATAAATAGATTAAGACAAAATATCAGTATTCTCATGTAAATATTAAAACATTATTATCAAAAATGCCAACAGTTTAAATGACTTACTTAATACGGTATGTATTTAAGTTCATGTTTTTCCAAATTATGAAGGTATACATTTTTTGTAATTCATGTTCTAAATATTGATTTTTTGTTTTATTTAAATTAACTTAGTTAACATATAAGATATTATTAATTTCAGGGGTAGAATTTAGTGATTCATCATTTGCATATAACACACAGTGCTCATTACATCAAGTGCACTCCTTAATGCTCATCACTCAATTACCCCATCCCCATGCGTATATATGTGAGAAAGAGGTGGGGCTGGGTTGGGAAAGATAGAAAGATGGGCTCCATGATCAAGCTCACAGAAATACCCAAAAATGTGGAGATATAAGGAAACAAGAGATAAGGGAACTCTTCAGACCACCCACCCCAGGTGTCCAAGGAGTAAGTCTTATGATCATCTACTGTGGTCAACAGAAAATAACCAGACCCTGAAAAAGAAGTAAAGATGTTTTATCAGTAGTCTTTAATCAATGGTGCTGCCAGCAGAGAAGCCAAAATGATTTAAGTTCCCTAGTTAACTTTCTATAAAAGACCAACCCTAAAAGCTCTCAGCAGTGACACTGTTGGGACCCTCTGTATCCTTGCTTAATAAAAGGTTGATTTACTCACTCTCCATTGTCCACAAGATTCATTCTTCAACTCTGAGACAAGAAACCTGCTTTCCCCCTTCATTTACACCACATCTTCTTTATTCATTGATCCATTGATGGACATCTAGGCTCTTTCCATATTTTGGCTATTGTGTACCTTGCTGCTACAAACACTGGGGTGCAGATGCCCCTTTGAATCACTATCTTTTTTTTTTTTTTTTTGAAGATTTATTTATTTTTGAGAGAGTGAGGGAGCAGAAGCTGGGGGAGAGGCAGAGGGAGAGGGAGAAGCAGGTTCCGCGCTGAGCAGGAAGCCCCATGCAGGGCTGGATCCCAGGACCTCAGCATTGCGACCTGAGCCGAAGGCGGCTGCTTAACTGACTGAGCCACCCAGGCGCCCCCTCAAATTGCTATCCTTCATCCATTTTTAATTCATTTTTTGTATGGTATATGAAAGTGGTCCAGTTTCATTCTTCTGCATGTGGCTGTCCCGTTTTCTCAACACCGTTGTTGAAGAGACTTTTTCCATTGGATATTCTTTCCTGCTTTGTCGAAGATTAGTTGCCCACAGAGTTGAGGGTCCATTTCTGGGTTCTCTATTCTGTCCTACTGATCTATGTCTCTGTTTTTGTGCCATAACCATGCTGTCTTGATGATTTGTAATACAACTTGAAGTCAAACTGGGATGCCTCCAGATTTGGCTTTCTTTTTCAATACTATCTTGGCTATTTGGGATTTTTTCTGGTTCCATACAAATTTTAGAATATTTATTAATTCCCTTTCAAGTGGAAATTTGATGCACTAATGCTAACAATTCATTTGCTGGAAATAACACATGTGCAACCCTCATTTAGGGATGGTATTGTGGAGGGATGTGCAGGTTTAAAAAGCCATAAATATGTAGCCCTGTATGTGGGTCACAGGGAGAGATATTAAAAAGGTGGTTCTACTTCTGAGTTTCCTGGCAAAATAGCTGCCCCTGAGACCGTCAGGCCATCACATTGTCATCTCTCAGTATTACTTCTCTAAGTTTTTCTCTCGGTATTACTTCTCTAAGTTTTTCTAATGTTGTAGGTTTGTCCTCCTATCAACCATTTTACTGTTATTGGTGAACAGAGGTTCTACCTGTAATATGGAATTATCACATCAATAACTTAAGGGAAGGCAGAGGAAGTTTGACCTCTTATTTTCTTTAGGTAAACATGTCAATAATTTATTGACATTCAACTTCTTCTGATTATTTAACAACTATTTCGTTCCCCTCTAACTTCATTATTCAGTAACTAAATGGACATCTATTTCTTTTTTAAATAAATTATTCTATCCATCCATGTTTGTTCCTGTAGTTCCTTTTGAGTATTTCATCTCTTTGTGTATGTCCACAGGCACAACCTCCTCAGCTCAGCTCTCACTAGATCTCACTTCAATCTCTGCAAAATCTTTCCTGAAAGTGACAAGGTAAGAGACAAAACCCATTTGCAATCTGTTTAGGGGTCCATCCAATCAAAGCAGAGCATGCATTCCAAATTTGGTTGTCCTCCAACCTCCTTAAAGTCCTGATACACTCTCCACCAGTTCCATTCCTTTTGTTCTGTCTCCTTTAACTTATTTAATATTTGATCTTAGCTTGGCCTTTAATTTAAAAAGATGGTTGTTACTTGGCCTATGCCCATGTGTATGACAGCAAAACATCTCATTTCTTCCCCTTTCTTTCACAATTTTAGGCTACAGGATGGAATAAACATAGTTCTAAAAAAAAACGCTAAGGTTCTGGGTCTTCTATGAGAAAGAGGAATACCCTAAAGTTCCAGGTGCTTCTTGTAGCCCATGTAACCGACCACTAGGTCTCCACAAAAATCTGTGCACTCTCCCTTCCTTGAAATTTGATTGTACATAATTGCATATGGCTAGACAGTTCGAACCAGTTTTCCTTGCCAGTAGGTATTGCCCTGTGGCTATTCTCAGCATAGAAAGTAAGCAGAAATTATGAATCCCGTATGTAAGAGAGGAATTTAAGAACCAAACTGCCTCCCCAGGTTTTTTTTACCCCTCTGCAGGCTTGATGCTTAAGACAATACTGTCTTCGGGGATGGCACTCAGATGAAAGTAAGCTTGGTACATAAAACCCACATGGAACAGTGCCACACAGCACTAAATACACTCAGGTTTGATTTTTGTAAGAATTTTTTTTTTTTTTATTTGATCCATTGTTTTGGGGCTTACTTTTAGTAGCAGGTTAGTCTAATGTCAAGGCCACTATGCCTCTGCCCAGACCCACAGGAGAGTCAGGGCTGCAAATTCATTCCTCCAAATCTCACTGGACCACTTTCCCCAGATCTCACCTACAATCCCAGCAAGTACTTTGTCTTTCCTTACTGTCTAAGGCCATTCACTGAGTACCTCCACTGGCAGAGGACAGTTGGGCTAACTCCTTTTTATCTGGAACTTATTAAATGGGAAATAAGTGGAAGAGAGCAATTACTCAGGCAGATTCTACCATCCCTCATCCTCAGACCCCCATCAGCTCTGTAGGCAACGAGTCGCCTGCTCTATCTCCTTTCATAGATCTAATTGAAATGCATGGTTTGTCTACCCCTCTGATATAAATGTTGGGTATTCATCCTTTCTGATGAAGGCATAATACTCCATTGTATATATGGACCCTATCTTCTTTATCCATTCATCACTGAAGGGCAAATCAGGATGAAGAGTGCATTTGGCCTCTGGCCTCCCACAAATTTCATCTCCCAAAGGGAATTCTGCCCTAGAGCAAACCAGTATGGGGTTTTTACTGTAACCTGTACTTCATGTCCCCATAGACACCAGAGCTGAGCCCTGAGGATGAACTAGTTACTATTTCCTCAAACCATGAAGAAACATCAAATGTCCAACAGACTGAGGGCTAAAGATAGGGCCTGGACTAGGCAGAATCATTTTCTCTGGCCATGATCCCTTTCTATGATCTTCCACCTCGTAAATTTCTAAACATGTTGAGATCTTCTTTTCTCTGCCATTACCTTCTACAAAAATACCTCAGCAGGGTAAGGGGTCTGTATAGAGATGAACCTATCTGCCCCACACTAGGGCCCTGGTAGGGATAGAGACTACATTACAGAAAGAGCTGTCCAATAGAAAGCCAATATAAGCCACATGTAATTTTAAATTTTCTAGTATCTAAAAAGCAAAATGAAACTGGTGAAGTTAATATGTATTTTTTAATCCAGAATATGCAAAATATTATCATTGCAATCTACAACAGAAAAGCTAAAAGGTATTTTACATTGTTTTTTAAAATTAAATCTTCAAAGTCAGGTGTATATTTTATACGTAAAGCACACTTCGATTCAGACTAGTCACATCTGAAGTACTCAATAGCCACTGGTAGCTCTTGGCTACCATACTGGACAGCAGCTCTAGTCGACTCCTTAATATTTGTTTCCACACTCACATCCACCTCCTAATTTCTTCTAGAGCTGGCTCAAAAGCATACACCACCTCTAGCAAAGTCATAGCAGCTCACCCACAAGCTGTTCACATTTGAGCATAAAGATGGGCCATGAAGCCCGAAAAACTCGTTCTCTTCCTAAAACCACTTTATATTTTCTTGGTACGTTTCCCTCCCATTCTGGGAGAAAAATCTGTATTGGATTGATCATTTTCTTCTCTCCTTTATCTACTTCAGTGAATTTGGGAGATTTGTTTTAAATTTCAATTACTACCCTTAAATTTTTAAATCCATGAAGGTTGCAGTGAAAACGGAAGTTAAGATTTCTTTCTTTGAATTTAAATCCACCAAAGTTAACTTGTATAATGCTTTTTAGCACTCTATCCTATATATACTTACACAGAAATACAGTAATTTCTTTGTTTATTTATTGCATTTTATAAAACCTGAGAACAATGTTACAACGCAGGTCAATTTTTTTCATAAATGGAGATAGAAATAAAACTTAAACAATGTATTAGCAAAAACAAATTCAGTATTGAATATGAAGAACAGTGATTTATTCCAGGGCTTGGTGTTACACTTAAAAATGGAAACAAATCAATGTATTCCAGTTATAGAATAAAAATGACAGAGGATTATCTCAATAATTATATATACTATCTGCTAAAATTCAATTTTCCATTCAGTACCAAAAAGTATAACAAATTAATAGAAAAGAATTTGCTGAATTTGCTCCCATGAATCAGCAACAACAACAAAAACTCTGTCAAATATCATGCTTAATGCTAACATGTTGAAAGCGACCCCCCAACCTATCCCAAGATCTGTAATTAATTAGGGATGTTCACTATCACCTCTGGGTATATTTTGGCTCTAAGCAAATGTCTGAAGGGAAGATGTAAGAATATGAGAAAATGGAAGTTCAGAAAGGAGAGACTGAGGTACAGATGAATCTCAGAATGAAGGATCCTGCTCAGATGTGGAGGCAGACAAAGGAACGTTCAAGGGCTTGGCCGACGCAGGGTCATTGGGACTACACAGTTGCAAGGATTAAAATATGGAGAAAGGGTGGTAGGAAAGTAATATTTAGAGAAGGTATAGATGGGAAAGCCATGGTTCGTGACATTATAAAAGGAGACAGTGCCAGCCTCATAGTCTAAGAAAACCCCAACACGGCGAGGGGGCACCATCATGGAGAGGAGCAGGGAAGTGGAAGACTCCTCATAGGCTCTATATTCATGTTTATGATGCAGCCCGATCACCCAGTAGCCACTCTGAGGTTGGTATCTGGAGTAAACATTCCGGTTGTTCGTAAACTGGTTGAAACATGTAGAGTCAACTGAACTACAGCATACCCCTAGGATCCAGTCAGTCTTCTTGGTCACATCCACCTCCCAGTAATGTTTCCCAGAGGAGAAGTGCTGAGAGCCCAGGATACCACAGTCATAATGCTCTTCCAGGTAAGACCCAGCCAGCTTGGCACCCACAAATCTCACCTGTCTTCGGTTTTTAGACATGACAAGATTTAAGTTAGCTGTGTGTGGATTCAGAGTCACGTCCACTGTGGGAAAAGGTACAAAATCAGCAGATGACGATGGGTACAAGGGATTTAAGACACTGAGAAGAGAAAACACAGAAGTGGAGGAATTGGAACTATGTGGGGCGATGGAGAGATGGTATTAACGCCTTGTGTGTGTGGTATGTCCAGGGGGGAGCATATGAGGAAGGATAAGGACATGCCAGCTCAAAGATGCCATGGTTGCTACTTACCCCAATAGCTCTGGACATCCGTCAGTTCTGTAATGATAAATAGAGTCAATTATATTGTACAGAATGGACACAGGTCAGGTCTGCTTGGTTGAGGGGTGAGGTAGGGAGTTCTATAAGGATGCGAGCTGGCCCTCTTGCTTCCCCCTTAAGTATGAACTGCATCGTCTTCAGCACTGAATGTCCTTCTCTCCCTGTCCTCTCTCTGCACCACTACTCCCAAACACCAACTCTATACTCTATTCTATTTATTGCTTATGTTACAATAATTCCACCTCCAAAAAGCTGTCCCCTGAATCTCCTCACCTCTGAACACCCGCAGCATCCTTTTCAGATCTGGAACTCGAAACATACTCTTCAGCTTAGTAGGGAGAGCTTCTGGCTTCTTTAAGGTCCAAAACTCACTTCTAGAGAGAAGAAACCTTATGAATGTCCTACACTGCTCGTGTTGGGTTTCTCCAATATCCATCCCCTCATCGACCAAGCCCCTGGAAGAACTTCAGCATTCTTTCTTGAAGAAAATTAGCATCCTTCTTCAAAGAGCTCTGGCACTGGGACCAGAAGACCTAGACTAGAAAATAGCTTCTCACCATCTGAAAACTTTGATAAGATCTAATCCTGCAAAGGATTGTTTTGTTTTTGTAAAATACCATTTCCCCTTCTCTCTCTCTACATCCTAAGATTATATAAAATTAAACGATTGCTGGGAAATCTTTTGCTAACTCTAAGAAAGATACTGAATACTTACAGTCAGTGCCATCTTAAGGGTCTAGTGTAAGGGGCTGGAAATGTGTGTGTTGACAGGGAGAACACCAGGAACCTGCTTGGTGGGGCTCTGAGAGTACTGAGTAAAGGGCTTCCTTCTGAACAGTGAGGTTAGGCCTTAAGATCTGTCAGAGGCCTAGGGACAAAGGCCTCCAGAACAGTGTTTGAGGAGGCAGTCTCTGGGAATATCATGCCAGTTGGAGAAAGGAGACATCTTCACCTCCAAACCATGAGTGAACACTTCAGAAGTGACAACAGGCTCCATATTTCATGTGTCTGTGAGAAGCTTAAAGGTGCCAGGTGTGTGGGGAACCTCAGAGGTCACCTTGATGGATGAGAATCTAGAGTATGGGACAGAGAAGAGAAAATGTTTTGTTCCAGGGCCAAAACCAATCTTCTCAAGACCTCATGTCTATGTTTTTACAGGAACTGAGAAAAATGGGATGTCTGAGGAAAAACAAGTAGCAAGGCAGGACTCTTCTAAAGCCAAGAGAGAAAGGGTAATTGAAAGCAAATTGCCGAGGTGCTGATTCTTGGACCTTGGAAAGACAGATGGGAAAGTTCCCCAATAAAATACTAAAAGCTCCTAAAATCAGGGCTGGAAACAGGTAGTTTTGTAGCAAAGGGTAGCATCATGGGCTACCACAGGAGTTAGTGATGCTGCAAATTTTATTTTTAAGAACACTACTGTCCCCAATTTGTGACCATCCCCCCCCAAATTACCCCAAATTCTCTTACCATAGAAACTAGGTAATTCCCTTTATTTCAGGGAACCCAAAAATTCTCAAGATAAGCAACTCATGACATCACAGTCCTAAACCTTCCCTGCCTTGTGATTTTTCTCCTTTTCTTTTCCACTGACCATAAGATAACTCTATGGGTATAGGAATCTTTTGTCAACCCAAGGGAACCACCCTGTATTCACTCCTAAACATACCTTTTCATGACATCACTCACATCCTAGGAAGGAAAGAGAAATGTTAAGTCAGGGAGTAATAGGTTCATCCATGTTCCTTATCCCAATCCCACCACCCCATGGTATGATGGCAATAAAGATGGACCCAAAATGGAGGCCACAAAGTAGAATACAAACTCAGAGTAGACTGTCCCTGAGACCCCATGTAGAGATGTTGGGAGATGACTGAACTCATTCATTGGTACCTTTATTTTGATGATAGAGTGTGTATATGTGCATCATCTATTAGCACTAGAGAATCCCACATTATTAAGTCATAATTTCTGTCTTTGAGATGCTGCCATTCTCAAAGATGAGATGTTGCTGAGGATTCAAGAGCCTTAAAAGTGGTTATTTCTCAAACTTCACCTCTTCTCACCGTTTATGCTACCCTTGCTGACTTCATCCAGTTTTCTTGATTTCAACACACCCATGTTCATGATTCCCAAACCTGTCCTTCTGCTCAGATCTCTCTCACATATGCTAGCAAATGAGCCACAGGCATCACAAAATCAAGATATTTAAAAAACAACACAACACAAAACAAAACAAAAAACACTTACTTTTCCTGCAACTGTGAGGTCTCTTTCCTTTAATCTCCCTCAGTGCTGCCACCATCCATTTAGTGACTAAATTCAGACAAAGCATGAGCCTAAAAACTACCTTCTATTCACCCTGATGTCCCATCTCAAACAAAGCCAGTCCCCATCTTCTAGCCACCTGCGCTTCACTGTCATTACTGCCACAGCCAGCCTCCCTGGAGCAAAACTACCTCATGGCCTCCCCCTTGACTTCTGTTCTACACACCACACCGAATGAAGAAAAGGCTTGATCTACGCAACACAGGAATAACTATTTTCTCTGCGTTAGGGCTATTTTCAGTGGCATTTGACAGAAACACAGGTCAAACGGCTTGAATACAGAAAGAAACAAAGGGAGAAGATGTGTCAATTTATACTGAATATCCAGGATGCATCAGCCTTCAGGCATGGTTGTACAGAGGAACTCAAATGGCCAGATCTGGGGCCACTCCTTGGCTCCTTCTCTTGCATTAACTTTATTCTCAAGGGTCACACCGAAACTTGAGAGCTGCAGACTTCCATCGGTTATCAAATCTTAATGAGCAACAAAGTCACACAGATATGGAGAAGAGGAGGAAGATAGTGTGCTGGATGAGCTCTAGAAAACCTGAGTGTGAAACAGCCCTCAAGTTAAAAGACCCATTGGGCAGTCATATGAAGAGGTGTGAGGGTCTCGACAGGGACCTGGGTGAAATCATACAAACTGATGATCTCTGTACTTATGGAGCAAGTTTTTACAGCTTGAAAAATCTGTGGAGGGGCTAGAATGGGGCAGGGAGAAGCGTTAGGGTAACCCAATACCCAAGCTGAAGAAAAAGGGCAAGAGGAATAATAAAGATTGGAAACCAGAAGCAACGCGTTAGAAAAGCCCCAATAGGTAGAGTGTAGCTTCTGCATGACCCCAACGCCAAGGCTCAAAAATAAGTCAAGAAGTGATTGTTCTACCAACAAAGGGAGAGCAAGAGGAAAGCAAGAAAGTAAGGAACAGCCTGAAGTTTCCAGCATGTTACAAAGTACATCCTGTCTCCATCATCAGTCACCCCATTCACTCTACGTAGAAAGCACCTGCAAAGATTTCAACTTCTGTTCAAGCTCCTGCATCAAATCTGTCCAAGTTTGACACCTTGCACCCTCCTAGCGCACACACACCCCAGAGCCCAGCCTTTTTTGTGCCTTAAAAAGACCTGTTTATACTTCTATTACAACACGTTAAATGTTTCCGCCCAAGAGGAGAGAGTGAAAGCAAAGAAGGAATGATGATGACATACAGAATCTCTAAGTACTTGAGCCTGATGTGTGATGGTCTGTGACTAAGCTGGGGTAAATGTACCCGACAAATCCCAACACAGCCTCAGAGACAACAGGTACCACGTGGCCAGTGAATCCCAACAGCGGGAGAGAGGATTATGTACCTACCCCACAGGGACATCTGACAATATCTGGAAGATTCTGGGTTGTCACAGCTAAGGGGAGATGCTACTGACATCCATCCAGTACGTGGAGGCCAGGGAGGCTTGCCAAACATCCTACAAGGTACCAAACATCCTACAAGGTACCAAACATCCTACTAAGGTACCTCATGGCAACAAATTTCCAGCTCAAAGTATCAGTAGTGTTGAGATTCAGAAATGTTGCTCTAGAACATCAGTGGGTATAACAGATCTCCACGGTAACAAATAATCTTTGGGACTACACATTGTATTTAATAAATAAAAATGAGACAGTCCCCAAGCATTTGTACTTGGGGACAAGTACAAATCATCCTATGTTTTACCCATGACTCCATACGGTTTAATAGGCAAGGAGCACACCAGGGCCAAATAAATCTTTTTCTTGCCCCTACCAGGTCACGAATGCTGGTCTCCCTTTGCCATGACTCTCAGCCTGTGGGGGCTCCTCATGAGCCTTACCTGCAGCAGCTCCACTGCTGACCCCTGACACCGAAGCTCCAGATCCGAGATGAGCTCCCTCAGTGACTGGCTCTGCCGGACCAGTTCATTCTCAGCCTCTTCTAAAATACTCAGCCCTTTCCTCTCTTCTTCCTCCAGCTTTTTCAACTGTCGCTGCTCCTCTTTGTCCAGGATGCTTCTCAACTTATTAAACTCTGTCTGGATCCGGTGTCTCTCAGGTTCCATCTGATTCTTTGGGAACATGCAAGAGAAAAAGCCTCTGCTGAGCTAGGGTCTCTGCTCTCGAACTGGGCTGGGGGTGGGCAGGGGTGGAGGGTCAGGCTCAGCCCCGCTCTCCTGGCCAGGTCTCACGGGGAAAGGAGGAGCAGAGACGGGAAGGAAGTCCCTCAGAAGCTGTTCTTTCCTTCTACTCTCTCTTCAGCTCTTCCCAAACCATGAGCCCCAGGCTACCTTACCTAGGACTCTAAGACATAGACTGTGGCTCCTGGGGAAGGTCTCGATTTAAAGCTGCCTCCCCAGCCTCCTGGGCCTCTGCATCCATCTCCCCTTCCAATTTTGAGTACTCATGTGGGAATGATAAGCTGGTGTGTGACCTGTCTTTCCAGGAGCTTCCAGAACTTCCAACTGTAGAACAAAGTCTGGAGTCAGGAATTGCCGGCTGCCAATGGCCACAGTTCCCCTCCTATGTAAGTATCTTTAAAAATCTGAATTCCTTTTTGATATGTTCATTCTCTAATTCCCCCTTCTCTATCCTTATGCTATGAATAACACCCTGTTGGGAAGGGCTGCAGTGAAGGATTATGCAAAGAGCAGCTCTGCCAGCCAAATTAGGAAGAGATAGGACCCAGACTCCCATGCTCTGCCCCAATTCTTCTCCCAGGACACCTTCAGACCTTCAGGAAGAATCCTTCTTACCTTCCAGGATGTCCTCTTCCTTATGATAACCGCGGCCAGTCTCTCAGCTTCCTGCTGCTCTAGCCTCAGCTTCCTCAGAGACTCCTGGAACTTCTCCTTAAAGAAACATCAGGGCAAGCAGGGTCAAGCACTACCTCATCTCTGCGCTCAGAATGTAGTGAATGGGGGGAGAGTATGCTGACCTCGGAAGCCTGTCCTGCTGGACCAAGAAATAAGAAGGCCTAAGGCTCTCTTATGCACAGGGGGTGTGCATAAAAAGCCAATGGGTGCAGGTCGATTCTCTTTTCTCCCAGGGAACCTGTCCATGCAGGACTTTCCGCTTATCACCACCATATCCCCCACACTTAACCACCGAGCCCCCTAGTTACCCTCCCTAGCAACCTGTACTCATGCGGAGCAGGTCTTGAGCAGCAAGGAAGAGATAAAGTCTCTACTCTTGGGCAGGAGGGCATTTTCTAGGTTCATCCTCTAGGCAAATGGGAAAACCAAAGAAATGAGATTACAGCATGGAGAAAAGTTACACTCTCCTGCCAAGGGCCCTGCTCCTCCTTGCCTTCCCTCTGGAATCCTACCTGGACCTCGTGGACAACCTCCTCCATAAGCACCGTGTGGTGACCGCGGTGCTCCTGAGACCGCTCACAAAGCCAGCAAATGAGCTTTCCATCCTCCTTACAGAACAGCTGGAGTTTCTCTCCATGGTGCACACAGAGAATCCCCTCCAGCTGCATCCCGGGGCCCAACACCACCTCTCTGAGCCTGTCCGCTATGTTGGCCAGGTGCCGATTTGGCCGTAGGTCCCCAGGCTGGTAGCTGGTCTGGCACACAGGACAATTGCTTTCCCCATCTTGGCCCATCACCGATTCTGTGCTATTCCCCATGATGCAAGCCTGGCAAAAGCTGTGGCCACAGTCTATGCTCAGGGGTTCTGTCAGGAGCTCCAGGCAGATGGGGCAGGTTACTTCATCTCGTATGTCCACCAGGAGCGCTGAGGTCATTGTAGCTTCTCTCCTGGCTCCTGCCTGCCCAGCCAGAATTTCTAAGGTGTTTCTTGCTTACAGAATCCTGGGTAGGTGAGGGGGGAAAAAAAAAAGGGTTCAGGGTAAGAAACGATTGTCAATAAAAGGTTGCTGAGTATCCTGGACAAACAGGCCAGATACCTGGGGTCACAAGGGCTTCTTATTCAAGCTTCAAACATGTTATTCATCCCCAGCTCATATTAGACATCAATTTGTACCCTCATCAGAACAAGGGTTGATTTTCCTTCACTCTTGGTGGATGGAGGGACCAAGTGAAGCCCGTGAGAGAAGTGGCCTTGAGTGAGCCATCATCTGTTTGATCTTTTCTCATACAACCTTGGTGTTAAAAGCACTGAAACAGTTTGATGATCATGGACATTGTTGCTATGACCATTGGGGTACATACTGCCCTTCTTTTCACTACGGTTTTTCACTTACTTGTGGAGCATAAGGAATAACATGGAGGATATTAGGAGAAGGAAAGGAAAAGTGAATTCAGGGAAGTCGGATGGGGAGACGAACCATGGAGACTGTGGACTCTGAGAAACAAACTGAGGGTTTTGGAGGGGAGGGGAGTGGGGGTTGGGTGAGCCTGGTGATGGGTATTAAGGAGGGCACGTACTGCATGGAGCACTGGGTCTGGTGCATAAACAATGAATCTTGGAACACTGAAAAAATAAAATTCAATTTAAAAAAATTTTTTTAAAAAATGGCACCAAAACACAGTGCTGCCTCCAGATATTTATACTTGTTGTTACTTCCTCAAGTAAGACCCTTCACCCGAATCTCCTCCTGACTCAGTAACTTCATTCCACATCTCCTTACCCACACCCTTATTGGCAGAGAAGGCTCTGTGTAGATTAACTAAAGCTTGGCCGCCCACACAGTCACTCTTCCATATGCTTGATTTTTCTTTTTATCACTACCTAATGTATATCTTTGTTGCTTGAATCCTCCCACTAGAATATAAACTCTAGGAATCAGAGACTGTTCCATTTTTGTTCAGTACTGTATCCTCAGAAATAGCAGTATCTACACACAAGTCCTCAACTTCTTTTTAAATTTTAATTCCAGCAGAGTTAACATATGGTATTACATTAGTTTCAAGTGTGTTAAGGTCCTCAACTTTTGAGGAATGACCATCTAGAACCTTCTTTGTCATGAGCTTTCCCGTGAGAATCCTTTTACTGTGAAGACACTTGCAGCTTCTCAGAGTTCTGCTCCTCACGGGGCCCTCTCATCCATCATGGTCACCTTCCCAGACACACTGAAAAAACAATGACCATAATAACCCTGAGGTAATCTTTGATACCTAGTTGTGATTTAAAACTCCCATTTCCCTGTTTTCCTTATCCCTCACAGAAAAACTCCAAATAAATAAGAGTATTTGTGGCTCTCTAAAAAAACAATAGATATGAATGACATTATAAAATCAAACATCTTGTAAGTCCCAGAGTTAGCAGAACCTAACATGTCCAGTGATAGCTCAAGGCCCCGTCCTCAACCTCAGAACTTTGACCAGACATTCGGTGGTAACAGTAGTAAAAGTCAAACACAGACCCAGGGCTTTAGGTATGTGGAATGAGAAAGGTTCTGTTTGATGAAATTTCAACACGGCCCGTCATACACTTTGACAGGGACCTGTGTGCTGGGGGAAAAGGGGAGAAGGGAAAGGTGTGGCGGTGAAGGCCACAGGCATTCTAGTGTAGGACCCCAGGAAGATGTGTGCTTGTGGGAAAAGACTAGAGAATCAAGCATGGTTCTGTGGCTCCCCACCATTATCTGTGGTGTGGGGAGATAATGATGTATGAAGGTATTTGTTTTAAGAACAGTAATGGGGGACGCCTGGGTGGCTCAGTTGGTTAAGCAGCTGCCTTCGGCTCAGGTCATGATCCCAGCGTCCTGGGATCAAGTCCCACATTGGGCTCCTTGCTCGGCAGGGAGCCAGCTTCTTTCTCTGCCTCTGCCTGCCATTCTGTCTGCCTGTGCTCACTCTCTCTCCCTTTCTGACAAATAAATAAATAAAATCTAAACAACAACAACAACAAAAGAACAGTAACAGGAAGGTGGAAAATCATCATCAGTACCATTTTCTGATCACTTAAGTGCTAGGCAATGGATGAACTGTAAAAAAAGATACTGCAACAAAAGCAAATCCCACAATAATTCTATAAGGGAAGTTTAATAACATCTATTTTATGAAGGTGAAAAATGAACTTCTTTCTTTTTTAAAAAATTTTGTTTATTTATTTGACAGAGAGAGATCACAAGTAGGCAGAGCAGCAGGCAGAGGGAGGCGAAGCAGGTTCCCCGAAGAGAGCCTGATGCGGGGATTGATCCCAGGACCCTGAAATCATGACCTGAGCCAAAGGCAGAGGCTTAACCCACTCAGCCATCCAGGCGCCCTCCCAAAATGAATTTAAGAAGGTATTTAACTGCCCAAAGTCTCAGAGTAAGTAAGTGACAAAGTAAAGATTACAATCCAGTTTTATTCACCTCCTAGTCTCAGGTTATTTACCAGGAACCCATCTGGTTCTTAAAGGGAATGTTTTCTTCACACTACCCACACCACCTGCAAGGGTGCTCAGGTCGTGATGTCGCTGTGCTGATTCATATGATAGCTCTGTTCTTCTTAGCACTGAAAAGCACCCTACAGTTCTTCCTAAGATATCTGTAGGCTCCCTCCACAGTCCCGCTCTGCTTCCTTCCTGGCAGCACATCGTACAGACCTAAGCTGCTTTCTTTTCCCTGGCAGTGTAGGGCAGAAAAGGCACTGGTGCTAGAGCAATGTAGACCCAGGTCTAAATCCTAAATATATTGATCTAGTTTTAGAACACTGGAATGATTCCCCATCTGAGATGCGGCTCCGTCTTTTGTGCATTGCTGAGATCAATTCCTCCCTTAGGAGTATAGTTGTGATAATTACCTAAGCCAATGCAGAGAGTAGTCTCAATAAAGATTAATTATGGTTTTCTTACGCTGGAGCTGCTCTCTGATCCTGCAGTGCTCTTGCCTGCCACCAGGAGGAAAAGGGCCTCTTCGTATTTTTAGCAGGGAAAAAGCAAAATGTGGTGGAGATAGCTCTTCATTTTATGAATTACTTTCTTACCCCTTTTCATTTCTCCTTACTTCTTTTGGAACTAGGAGAAAAATCCAATATTAAAATTCATAACAAGATTTAACGAGATGGCACTTAAGGACAATGTGAAAGAGCTTGACCTCAGTTGGTTGTCTCCATGTGCCTGAGGAAAGGATCAGTTAAGAAGTGTGGAGATTCCTTAAGGAATTAAAAATAGGGCTACCTTATGACCCTGCAAGTACACAGCTGGGTATTTACTCCAAACATACTGATGTAGTGAAAAGGGCCATCTGTACCCCAATGTCCATAGCAGCAATGGCCACGATCACCAAACTGTGCAAAGAGCCAAGATGCTCTTCAACAGACGAATGGATAAAGAAGATATGGTCCATATACGCAATGGAATAGTATTCTTCCATCAGAAAGGATGAATACCCAGCTTTTTTATCAACATGGACATGGACGGGATTAGAAGAGATTATGCTGAGTGAAACAAGTCAAGCAGAGAGAGTCAGTTATCATGTGGTCACTTACTTGTGGAGCACAAGGAATAACATGGAGGACACTGGGTGAAGGAGAGGGGAAGTGAGTTGGGGGAAATCGGAGGGGGAGACAAACCATGAGAGACTGCGGACTCTGAGAAACAGACTGAGGGTTTTGGAGGGAAGGGAGATGGGGGTTAGGTGAGCCTGGTGGTGGGTATTAAGGAGGGCACGTATTGCATGGAGCACTGGGGTGGGGTGCATAAACAATGAATCTTGGAAGACTGAAAAAATAAAATTAAGAAAAAAAAAAAAAAGCTAGAAGCTTCTCTAACTATACAACTTGAGATCCTAGAACTTATTCTAACTTTACTGTTTGTGCTGAATTTAGATGCCCTCATTGAAAAACACTATTTTATTCTCATTATTAGACATTTTCAGTTATGCAATTGTATTACCATTGTCTTAAATCAAAATGAGAATTTTTTAAAGACATTTTTTCTTATGTATGTATCTATGTATGTATAGAGTGAGTGAGTATATGTGTTTCTGCATTTAATCACTTTCCTTGGAAGCCATTTGCTCTGCTCACCTAGCTGGACTCTTCTCGGGGACATTAAAGAAGAGCCAACTCACAAATGCACCACCTCACTGAAGGCACACTAGCCCTGGGGTTGTGTCCTTCATGTACAGGACAGGACACAGGGCATTTCTGCCTCATAGATGCAATGCAATAACAGCCCCAAACTGGAAATAATCCATAAAACCATTAACTGGTAAATGAAAAGATTGTGGTATATTCCATACAATGGTATATTACCAAACAATAAAATGGAACTGATACTTACACAAGATAAATCTCAAAAGCATGATACAAAAGGAAAGAGGCTGAATATCAAAAGTTATTGTATGGTTCCATTTATATGAAATCCTAGAAAAAATAAAACTCTGCTATTTGAAAACAGACTAGTGGATGCCAAAGCCCAGGGTTGTGAGAAGTGGATTAACTGCATCAGGACACAAGGAACTTTTGGGGGTGATGGAAATGACCTTTATAAATGGTTGTGTTGGCAGCTGCACAACTATATACGAAACAAAACTCACAGAACTGTGTGCTTTAAAGTTGATTTTTTAAAAAAGATTTTGTTTGTTTATTTGACAGAGAGAGATCACAAATAGGTAGAGAGGCAGGCAGAAAGAGAGAGAAGGAAGCAGGCTCCCTACTGAGCAGACAGCTCCACCTCAGAACTCGATCCCAGGACCCTGAGATCATGACCTGAGCGGAAGGCAGAGGCTTAACTCACTGAACCACCCAGGCGCCCTAAAATTGATTTTATAGATGTAAATTATAGCTCATTAGAGCTTATTACTACAAAAACAGAACAAAGAAACACATTGAGAAAACTTAAAGGCTTGGCTTTCTGATCTTCTCAGCATAAATTAGAACTGAGCTGTCTAATATTGTAGCCACCTGAAATGTGGCAAAAAAAAAAAAAAAAAAAGAGATGTTTTAAGTATAAAATACACACCAGATTTCAAAAGATTTTGTTAGAAAAATAATCTAAAACATATCACTAACACATATATATATTAATAACACATCCTAATATTTTATATTATTGATGCACTGAGTTAAGTAAAATATATTCAAATCAATTTCACCCGTTTCTTCTTTCTAATGAGGCCACTGGAAAACTTAAAATGATAAATGTGGTCCCGTTATATTTCTGTATTTCTTTTCCATCTAACGCAGTATTATAGATATTCAGGACAGAGAAAGATTTTTGCTGAAAGAGTTCATGTGTCTTGTCAGAGGGTATAAAGTTGAGGCTGCAGAAAGGAAGAAATTGTAGAGGGACGCATACAGCTAGCATGTCTAGTAGCTGTTGCACACTACCCAAGACACCAGACCGCAGCCCAAAGGAGCCAAGGTGGGTCAATTCAGTCTCCCAGGAAAGCCTGTCTCAAGAGCAGTGTGATCAGAGATGACAACCTGCCTGTGGGAGGAGAGCAGATCCCAGAGGCTGAAATGCCAGAGCCCTGTGGATCAAATCTGCAAATGAAAGAGCCCAAATTCATGTGCTGGTGAACTATTAAATCAGAAGCAGATGCCTGAAAAAGAATGTCTGGTGGTCTGCTGACTATCAGCATTGGCATCCCTGGAGCTCTTTATGCAGAATCTTAGCCTCATCCTGGACAATTCAGTTTCTGCAAGTCAATAAAGATCTCTAGGTGACATCTATGCATAGCAAGGTTTCAGAAGCCCTGTCTTACGTAAAGGCATGTCCTTCCCAGGCAGATGCAATCTGGGGGCAAAACAGCTAGAAGGAGGGGGTGGGGTGGGGAGGAAGAAGAGGATAAGCTCCTAGTTAGATCAGAAGCATCCACTCCAACAGAAGCTTACAATTCAATATCAAATGGCTTCAGAATAAAAGTCAGTGACAGGGCAAGAAATACTACAAGCTAGCCCAGGATGGGGCCTCAGAATGAGTTCGAACTAAGATGGGCAGTCTACCCACCAGCTGGGAGCTCTACTGAAAATGTGGTAAAAAACCTAAACAGGTAGAAGCTGCATTTACAAGAGAGTTTAGTTTCTTGTAACAGTATTTTTTTTTTTTTTAACCTTTGTGAAGGGTTATAGCCTATTTTAACCTATTATCTGGAATGGTTATCTAACAGGTGACACTTCATAAATATTGGAACTGGAACAAAATCAGTCCCAAATTCTTTTCAAAATTTACTTCAAAAGAGTATCTCTATCCCATGCATTTCAGAAACGTACAATTAAATAACTTTGCAAATTCTTAAAATACTGTTCTGCACAAGTTTTCTTTTCCCTGAATTTTAGACAGTCCACTGAGTATTTTTTTTAAATAGCTAATTCACAAAATTCTTATTTTTCCCCCTGCATTTGTGATATTCCACTTGCAATTCCAAATTTTTAAAACTCTTATTATACTTTCATTTGTTTAGATGTTGGTTATACTCTTCTTTACCATAGTGCATTTTAACACATTTTATTCCCCGCTCTATTTTTGCAAAAAAAAAAAAAAAAAAAAAAAAAAAAATTTTTTTTGGCAATTTTTTAAAAGCTCAGCATTGATTTTTTCAAGAATAAAGACTTAATTTACACTTTGTCAGGCAGTCGCCCATGTTAAACCTCTCCCTCACTTAATTTTCACCAAAACTCTAGGGTATAAATATTACTGGGTCCATTTTACAGATGGAAGAAAAAACTGAAGCTCCAAGAGATTCGTGTCAGAAGGATGAAAAGGAAATAAAAATAAAATGATCTATATCATCAGCTCGGAAAGCGAAGGGACCGCATCTTTTACTGCTCTCTCACCTCTGCCAGGAGCGACAGTTAGTGGCCCGTCCCAGAAGGGCGGGCGTCTCCCTGTGACCGGCATACCGACAGAATGAGAAGCCCTAGAGGATCCAGATGAGAGCAGCCCCAGGTGGTCAAGACTCCCAGTAGTTTTGAGTAGACTGTGAGGACCTGGGGCGCGTGGGCCTGCTCCTTTCCCTGAAACGCAGGGCTGGAGGACCCGGCCTTGGAACAGACCCTCAGGTCCGGCGAGGGCGGAAGCCTCACCCTCTTGCTCCCCGGGGAGAGGTCAGGGCCTCCCGGGTGGAGGATAAGCGGTGTCACTTCCTGGGGCAGAGAGGCAGAAATGGGGGAGGGGATGCTGACCTCGGAATCCACGCCAGTCCCATGGTTTGCACGCATTCCCGAACTCAAAAAACTTTCAGGACTGCCTCCCCTACCTCCGGACTGCCTCCTCTACCTCCTGCGGTCCCTTGTCACGACCCTTTGCACAGACCACGCCCGGGTCCCGAGCCAGGAGGAGCCGGCCTGAGGAGCTCCCAAGCAAAAGTGAGTCAACTCAAAACCGCAGAGGTCTCCCTCACTCCTGTCCACCCGCGAACCCCGCAACCCAGCCTGCAGGGCGGGTCGAACTCCCAGAACCTGCGCGGACAGCGGTGGCCGGCCAGAGAACAGAGTGGCTCACTAACCTGAGCTCTGGGGCCTGGATCGGAGCCGAGGACACACCGCGGCGGCCTCCTCCACCCCAGCGGAGAGACTCCGGGTCCAGAGGCGGGGCGAGGGAGGGCGAGGGCTGCTGATAGGGCCCGCCAGTCCAGCGCAGCTCGGGTCCGACACTCCAGGGGTGTGGTCCCGCGGGCCCCACCTGCCGGCGGGGGCGCTGTTCCGCCTACCTGTGCGCCAAACGTCCTGGGGCCCGGGAGAACACCTGAGCGCCGCAGACGGCGCTTGCAAGTGGTCGTCCCTTGGGTTTTCCGATTTCGTGTCGGTGTTCAGGAACACTGAAAATACGCCTGATTAAAATGTCCGAATAAAGAATATCCAAACTTAAACGAGTAGGTAAAGATAACCGTTTCGCATCATAATGGTATGTTTTGCAAAAACATCGTTAACTTTAAAAATTATGCCAAGATTTTAACCTATATGACCTATGAACCCTATGAGAGACCGTATATATGGGTTTTTACGTCCTTGTGAATACATGCAAAGCTTATGAAGCCTGAGAGCTGAACTATAATGTTTCAAAGGCACAGCGACTTTTGAGAAGAAAAGGAAGGGCAAGCTTTTGACCCAAGGGAACCTAGGAAATGAACCTGACCTGGTCTGGGAAAGTGGGTTGGGGGAGGAGGGCCTGCAGAGAGGCTGACTGGGGGCGGGGGATGTCAGGATAAAAGTCAGGACAGAAGAGTTGGGCAACATGAATTTTTTCACTTAGCATACTATTTTTACAGTTCATTATTGTTGCACGTGTGTGAGTACTTTATTCCTTTGATGGCTGAATAACATTCCATGGTATGAATTTTCCACATTTTCTTTACCATTTCGTCAGGTTTTAGGTATTTTGGATTGTTTCTGCTTTTTGATTTTTATGAATAATGTGACTATGAATTTTCTTTTACAAGTTTGTTTTTTGTTTTGTTTTGTTTTTAACGTAGGCTTTTTGTTTTTCTTGGGCATATATCTGAGAATAGAATTGCCAGATTATGTATTTACTCTTGAGAATCTTCCAGACTGTTTTCCACAGTGACTGCACCATTTTACATTCTCACCAGCAGTGTAAAGGGTTCTAATGTCCCCACATCCTTGCCAGTATTTGCTATTATGACTTTTATAGTCATCTTGGTAGGTGTGAAGTGGTATCTCATTGATATTTTAATTTGCATTTCCCAAAGGACTAATGGTGTTAAGCATCTTTTCATATACTTTACTGCTATTTGCATATCTTCTTTGGAGAAATGTCTATTTAGCCCCCCCTTTTTTTAAACAGGTTATTTGTCATTTTATTATTAAGTAAGAATTTATATATTCAAGATAAAAGTCCTTTGTGAATTCTGATTTCTAAATATTTTCTCCCATGCTGGGGGGTTGTCTCTTCATTTTTTTGACTGGATCCTTTAGAAGAACAAATTTTGAATTTTTCTGAAAGTCATTTTTTGTCACTTAGACATTTGTTGTCGTATCTTTGAAGGCTTTACATAATCCAAGGTTATCAAGATTTACTCTTATATATTTTTTAAAAAGTTTTATGATTTAGCTCTTATACTTAGGTTTATGATCTAATTTGAGTTCATTTTTATTGTGTGAAATAGAAGTCCAATTTTATTCTTTTGCATATGGATATCCAGTTGTCCCAGGACCATATTCTTGCCCCACTAGGTGATCTTAACATCACTGACAAGCCACTAAAGAGTTTTATTCAGGTGTGTGTGTGTGTGTGTGTGTGTGTGTGTGTGTGTTGTGAGATGGTAGGAAGCAGGTGAGGAATGACGTGTTCTGAATTTGTAAATGACACATAAGAGATCACCTGGCAGCAGTGAGCAGGGTACAGAGGTCTGCAAGTAACAAAATGCCTTGATCCAGGGAGAGTGAATGTCTAGCTATTGCTTTAGTACAGAGGAAAGCATGCTTAACTAGATGCTCTTGAGTTCAGATAAAAGAGAGTGGATCTATGAAATAATTTGTTTTCTCTCCATACAAATTGGTGATAATGTGTACATGAGGATTAAGGATATATAACTCTAGATATACATCCAGATTTCTTACTTTCACATCTTAAGAGATGAAGAATACAAGTAAGAAGATATATGAAGTGATATTCAAATGAGTACACCGAAGGCACCTCCTTCCAGGGAAAACACCTTGGAGAAACAGAGCAAAGGGCCAAAGAGAAAGCTCAGGAGAACCCCAATATTAAAGAAGGCCTGGGGTGTGTGTTCGGTGCGGAGCAAAATAGGTAAAGGGAATTAACACACTTCCAGTTACAAAATAAATGTCACAGAATGAAAAAGTACAGCATAAAGAATAGTCAGTAATATATAATAACATCCCTATGGTGGCAGGCGATGACTATACCTATTGTAGTGAACACAGAGTAATCAATACAATTGTCGTACTATGTTGTACGTCTCAAACTCATCCGACATTGTATGTCAACAACTGTACTTCAATAACAATTTTTTTTAAGGAGAAGTCTGAGATCTACATCTGGAAAAGATACAAAGGAAAGATGGTATCTAGCATAGGGATTAGCTCGAAACTCTTTTCATCAAAATCTTTTTTTTTTTTTTTAAGATTTTAGTTATGTGTTTGAAGGGGAGATGGAGAGAGAGCACAAGTAAGCAGAGTGGCAGGCAGAGGGAGAGGCAGACTCCCCACTGAGATCATAACCTGAGCCGAAGGCAGCCGCTTAACCTATTGAGCCACCCGGAAGCCCCGTCATCAAAATCTTTTTTCCACATGAGGATAAATAAATCAGAGCGGATACCTGATTCCATTCGATACAATTTGCATTTCTCTTCTGACTTGTATTTCTCTCAAGGGACTAGCTACCCCAAAATTCCACGTCAAATGCCACACTGCTTTGCTCTTTTTAAAAATTTTTTTTTACCTTTCAAATCAGTTCGAGTTCTCTTAACAAGTTTTCCTTGAACTCTCTTATTTCCCCACAGTGTTGAAATCTACTTCATGCAAGCCCAGTCCACCCACCCTCACCCTTCACAGGCCTTTAACAATTCAGTTTTTTCCCCTGAAAATTCAGCTTATCACAGAAAAGATAGTGAAAGATGGAAATATGCTTTAGAAAGAAACCCTAAGAAACTCAATTTACATTAGTTTGCCTAAAATTAACTGGCATGTCAGGTACTAAATAGGTCTTGTCCTGTAATGTGTCTGCTAGTTTACTTTCCATTCAATAAATACCTTCTATGGGTTGTTTTTCTTTTGTTTTGTCCATGTTTGTGTTTTTTAGATTTTTTTTTTTTTTTTTTTTTTTTTTTTTTGAGAGAGAGAATAAACAAGGGTAAGGGCAGAGGGAAAAGCAGACTCACCACTGAGCAGGGAGCTGGAGGCTAGGGCTCAATCCCAGGACCCTGGGCTCATGATCTGAGCCAAAGGTAGACGCTTAACTGACTGAACCACCCAGGGGTCCCTATGGGGATTGATTTTATTATCCTATAAGCAATGGAAAGTGTATCTCCTTGTATTTTGGGTAGATCTTTAAGGTGTCCGGTGAAGGTGGCACTAGGAGGAAAGAAAGAAACTGGGCTTACCTCCTGGAGAAGGAAGAGGAAGAGAAATGTGGGCTGTGGGCCTCTCAGTCTCTCTCATCTGATGGCCCCATCCCTTTATTCAGGGCTTCAGGGCTGCCTCTCCTCTTCCATTTAGCTTTCTGTATCAGGGTCTGCTGGACAATGGCCTTTCAACAGCTACTTTGGGCCCAAGATCAGCTTTTCTGTGCTCTCTCCCCAAGCTCAGGTCACAAATAAAACTTGCAAAATCCCCTACACTTCTCCACTCAACACCAGCCCACATCTGAAGTCTTCCAGGGGAGGTGAAACTCTCTGGAGAGAGGATGAAGGACACCTGGTTTCATTCACCTATACCTGCATATGCAGATTGGGACAGAGAGCAAGGACAGCTTCTGGGGGTAGGGGAGGGATAAAAGAGGAAAAAATGGGATAGGATTGAAGGAGCCCGAAAGCCTCCTATAGGGAGGCTTTCAAAGTATGTCCAGTTATTTTCAGTGTGGGGTTTTGTCAGGAATGCTGCAACATCTATGGTAAATTTGAAAGAGGAAGAGATGCCTGCCTCTCTGTGACAGGATCTTGAAGAACAGCAAATACAAAGGACTTGGGTATTATCAGAGGTTAGGAGGTGGTGATACTGAGGTCTTGGCCTCAGGGATGTTTATTTTTCCTCCATGATTTAAAACAAAGAAAAAAATACCCACATCCCACATGTTCAAAATAATTAACTAGGACAGTCGAATTGAAACCTAACAGCATGGTTAATAGACAGTTAAGTATTGAATAATTTTGTTTTTAAAGCTTACCCCTCCCCTATATTATAGGCAATATTGTTTTTAAGAATAAAATATTTTGTAAGCACCTAAGAGGTCCACGTCTAACATTGTGCATTTAAGGCTGAAGGGAGCCTTGGCGAACTCGACTGCTTTGTGGAAAACAGATGATGTCTATCTTGTCCAAAAGGGACATGGAATGTTGGAGTGATGCCCCAGGAATCAAGACAGTGACCCTCTGCCTCAGAGAAGACCAGCCCTTCCCCAGCCTCCACATCTCCAGAGGCTAGAGCAGACAACGATGAGTTCTCCTGTACTGACCTGTCACACCTCCTTCTTCAGGAAACTCACCACCACTCACTGGTTTGAGACCATTAGGAACAATGTCACTATGCATTTTATCCCTGTTATGTCACATGCAAGAAGCTCATGGTTCAAAGTCATTGCACAGACTCTCATGCCATAAAACCCTGGATATCCCTAGTTTTAATTCCATATTCCACACCTCTCCAACTTTTGAAATTCTGCACTGGACAATCTGAGACTTATAGTCATCTATTTGTAAAACTCCCTGTATTTTCAACTTCTTGGAATATTATCTTTACATTCTTGGTCTTGCTTCTGGCTCTTTGTCTCTCTCTTTATATATATAACTCTCTTATCATGATTTTTAATATTTCTAGTCACAGAGGATCCTTGCTTATATCGACCTTCATTCTGTTCACTATCTTTCCTAAAATAAGCTTGTTTTCCATCCTTTCTCAGTCCTTCTTTCCCATGGTCATGCCGCATACCTATTGTCACATAATTACAAAACCTCTATATGACCTCGATTTCAATTATTTCACTCTCTGTCTCTAGGTGCCATCACCATAATTTTCTTTAATCCCACCTTAATGAAACTGGCTCCTGCCTCTGTCTACAGTACTCTCTCCCTGTCTACAGTACTCTCTCCATGTCTGCACTACTCTTTAATATTCCCAGTTTAAATTCCACTATTATAATCACTCTTTGACATGTTCAAAGACTTTGCCATTCTCCATCGTCTTTGTGGCTTCTTAACAAAATACGAGTCCTGTTTTTACTTGACTCTTTGCTGCTTCTCTCTCCAGTTATCTGACACACATGCACCCCTCACACATGCACCCCTTCACGTGAGCTTTTAACATCACATAATTTTTTCTCTCCCCCTCATCCTTCTAGGTTCTCATCTCCTTTCTCATTAAAGGATTTAAAACAGAGATAAAATGGGCAACATTTACACAATTATAAATAAACACATGTCAAAGATTTACTTAATTCATTAATTAAGGAAGGAGCCAGTAAGATACTAAAATCAGTTCAATTATAAGACACGACTTGTGGAATGAGAATGGAAGCATTCTACATCCTACATAACTTACTCTCTACATTAATAAAAACTTACTACAACATGATTTTGCTATTTTAGGAGGCTCTTGTCCAGGAAGGTAAAATTTTCAAATAAATTTATTATTCAACCTAGAAATACAATTATATGTGATCAACTTTAATAGACAGCATTTACTCCTCAAGACTTTTCAAGCCTTCTTACCTTAAAATTCTTCTTACCTTACTGTTTCCATCCGTCTTAAACTGTTATCCTCACCCAGTCTTAATTAAGCCCCTGAACTGCAAGACCTATTTTGAATAGAAGTCTAAATTTTCATAAATATCTCAACTTTACCACTCTCTCTTTGAGGTTCCTTTCTTATATTAAGACTAAACTTTGCCTTGTTTTATCAGCAGATTATTTATGGGTTACTCTGAAGAAGCCAGCAGTTGACAAGAAATTTGTATTCTCAGCAGACAAAATTAATTTCATTTGCCATGAACAGAAATCATTTGCAATGCCAGACAGAAAACATTTGCTTTGTTAACATTTTCTATAATTTGCAGGGTTTCAAAATAGCCTAGACCCCAGTCAAAGATAATCACAGTAATATATCCTTATAGAACCAGATAATTCCCAGAGTCTGTTAGACAACATCCAAAATTCCATTCCAAGAGCACCAATAGTCTTTTTCTCCCATTTTCAAATCTTTGCCAATGTTTCTTGACAATTCTTGTGAGGTTTTTTTCTAGGACCCAGCTTCAGTGCCCAGTAGTTTTCAGCCAGGATGGCCAGATGGAGAAAGGGTAGAGTGTTCTAGATTGGAAGATGATCCAATCATGACATACAGTAATATAGGCTTGGCTTTTTCCTTGGCTGACTCTTACTTCTCCCAGATTCTGAGGATGCAGCCAGCCTCTCTGGATGCTGGGGGCATAGTTGGTGCTCAAGGGTATTGTCAGAAGGTCCAGGATGGTGATACAGGTTGTCTCTTTCCTTGTTCTTCATTAGCAACTGTTTCCTAATTCAGATTGGTGAGATTCTGTTTCTGTCAAGGCCTTTAAGGCTCTCAATTTTTTCAAGATTATTCAGACTGAGGGGTGAAGGACCAAAAAAAAAAAAAAAAAAAAAAAAAAAGAGAATGCATTACCAAAAGTCACTAAAACAGTTACGAAGACTTTGCTAAAATGGAACAGATACCCTAGGGTTGTTTAATTCAAGTCATATTTGATATGAACAAAAATATGTGAATAAGGCTTTTTAAAAAAGCCTTCTTAGTAATAAAAGTGATGTACTTTATTAGAATTTTAAATATGCATAATCTATCATCCAACTGTTCCACTTTGAGGTATTAAACCTATAGAAATACAGTTCTCCCAGAGGTGCACACAAATACACCTGAAAGGAGGTATATTTCCAGCTATTTTATAATAGTGACACCTATTTAAATAAAGATTTACTTGGTTATTTTAGAGAAAGAGGGACACGAGCAGAAGGAGAGGGAGACAAAATCTTAAGCAGACTCCCAGGTGAGTGCAGAGTCTGACACAGAACCCTGAGACCATGACCTGAGCCAAAATCAAGAGTGGGAGGCTTAACTGACTGAGGCTCCAGGCTCCCTAATAGTGACAAACTTGATAGTAACAAAATGTCCATTTAAAAACCATTTATTTTGTTATGTCAGGCTAATCTCCTTAATAATCAAAACAACTCTGAAGTGGGTGTTACTACATTTTACAGAGAAGTAAGAGAAGTTTAAAGAGGTTCAATATATTGCCTAGTGACGAATGGCTGGTATGTATTGAATATGGTGAATTTCTCTAAGTCAAATCTGTGTGGTTTTAAAGTCTTTGTGGAACTTAAAGAATGTACCACTCCTAGTAAGCACCGGAGCCCAGAATTCAGACTCCATTTAAGTGTCTCAATTACTGAAGTATTATAAAAATTTTGCCATGATTACCAATGTTGTGTATATATTGTTTTGCACCTGTGAAGATATGTCTAAAAGACAATTTCCTGTGTGGTTGCTCGATCGAAGGATAAATGAATGAGAATTTTGTTAAGATATTTCCAAATTCCACAAAAATTTGTCATATTTTATATTCATGAGCAATGAATGAGAGAGCTTGTTTTCTTAAATCTTTGCCAACACAGTGTTAATCCTTTTAATATATGCCAATCTGACAGGTGAGAAATTGTATTTTGGTGTAGCCTTAACATTTTCCTTTGATAATAGTTTAGCATATTCCAATTGACTTTGTCTTCTTTCATTAGATTGTTGATCTTTTTTCCCCTACATTTTATGGACTCTATATATCTTAGGAAAAATTAACCATTCATCTGTAATATAATTTGAAAATATTTCTTCCCAGTTTGATATTGACTTTTGGTTTTGCTTATGGTATTTTATTTTGGGAATTTTGGGGGGGAAAAGCTTTTGTTTTGGTTGTTTTGCCATAAAAAAGGGGAAGTATTTATAATTGGAAGATCATAGGAATATCTCTGTGGAAGAAACATATAAACAGAAAACTGAATGAAAGAAGGGATTGAGTCATGTAAAGATCAAGGAAGAGGGTGTTTTAGGCATCAGACTGACAGGTAACCGGACCTGAGAAGGAGATGAACTTGGTGTGTCTGCAAAACAGCAATAATGTCTATGTATTTTGTAGTAGGTATACTTAAAACAGTGTCTACAACAATTTCTAAATATGGTTAATTTTTATATTTAAAAATTATATTTGGTTGAATTCCCTCATTATAAATATTAGATTATTTCTTTTTTAAATCTTGTTTTCTCTTTCCTATTCCTCTATGTAGAGATAAAACTCATGTATGATTCTGCTTGGGTCCCTGGACTAATTTTTTAAAAAATTCAATTAATTAACATATATTGTATTATTAGTTACAGAATTAGAGGTCAGTGATACATTAGTCGCATATAACATCCAGTTCTCATTACACCACATGCCCTCGTTAATGTCTATCACCCAGTTACCCCATTCTTCACCCACTTCCCTCCAGCAACCCTCAGTTTGTTTCCTATGATTAAGAGTTTTTATGGTTTTTCTCAGGACCACTTATTATTAATTATGAGGTAATTAGCTATTAATTGAGTTGGATGAGCTATTACTTAAAACAACAATACAAATAAAGCTATATTTGCAAAGCATTTATTATATACCAAGCACTATATGTATATAGTATATGATGTATGTTTTTCTAGATTATATGCATTATATAGATAATAGGAATACATATAATACATATTCTTATACATATTCAGGAGAAGATACAAGTGGTTGCTGAGAAAAGTCTTATTTGGATGGTAGATTCAGGTAAGTTATCACATTTCCCCTAATCAGTTTTTCTTAAGACAGTGGGTTATCAAAAGGTATTTGAATAACAGGTAGAAGAAAGTGGTGTGGATATTACTGTAGATTTCTAAAAAAGAAATCGAAGGTGGGTTTGAGTAGAGCGTATATTTAAATAAATTGGGACATAGATGATATTAGCTCTGCAATATCTGGGAGATGTAGAGATAAGGATAGGGTGACTATAGGAACAACCGATAGATACAGAAAGGATTAGGTTGAGGTCAATTTTGAGAACATTTATTTAGATTCCTGGGAAAGATGGGAAAATATCTGTTTAGCCCCTTCCCAAATCTGGTTGGTCCTCACTCCATAAATAATGGGATCGAGCATAGGTGGGATGACCACATAGAGGTTGGCCAGGAGGATGTGTACATAGTGTGGGATGCATCTCCCACCAAACCTGTAGGCAAAGACAGAGAAGAGGGCAGGGATGCAGAAGAGCAGGATGACACAGACATGAGAGCCACAAGTGCTCAGGGCCTTGGACCAGGCATTGCGAGAAGGGAGGTGGAAGACGGCTTGGAGGATATGAATGTAGGAAACAGTGATAAGAATGATGTCCAGGCCTGTGAAAAGTAGAGCAGCTGCCAACCCATACCAGACATTGATGGAGATATCGGAACAGGACAGATGGGCAATGCCCATGTGCTCGCCCAAGTGTGTGCAATGACGTTGATCCGGCAGTAGTACAGGCGCTTGAGAAGAAAGATGGACAGAAACATAATGATGAAGCCGCGGGTCAGGGCGGCAGCCACAATCTTCCCAATGACCAAGCTCGTGAGGACTGTGGTGTATCTCAGCGGGAAGCAGATGGCCACAAATCGGTCGAAGGCCATGGCCATCAGGACAGCAGAGTCAGCCACAAAGAGAAAGTGGATGAAGAACATCTGGGTGAGACAGCCATCGAAGGAAATGTGGCTATAACCTAGCCAGAAGTTGGCCAGTGCTTTGGGCATTGTGGAAGTGGAGAGCAAGATATCAGCACTGGCCAGCATGGCCAAGAATACGTACATGGGCTCATGCAGACCTGGCTGGGAGAGGATGACACAAATTAAAATGCCGTTGCCTGCCAGGGCAACTTCATAGATGGTGCAGAAGGGGATGGAGAGCCAGATGTGCAGGTGCTCCAGCCCAGGGATGCCAGTGAGGAGGCAGCCTGCCACGCGAGTGTCAGAGTCATTCCCGGCAGCTCTGTTGCTGGCAGATGAAAGGACCATGATTTTCTTCTCCTATACCAAAGGGGAAACATGTGGCTTCAGACTTCATACACACCAGCAGAATGCATGGAGAGGCTTGCAAACAGCCACAAGGTCTGCACACATTTAGAGGTCCTACAACCACTCTGGGCTCTGCGAAGGCGTATTCTCTCTAGACAATGGCCCACAGGCTCTCTGCACAAAGGGCACAGCTATAGACCCTGCCCACAGAAAGGTCTGTGTTCTTATTCCAAGGCTTTCAGTATCATTCTAGGACTTTCACAGGGCTCAAAAACATTGCCAGACCCAGTACAGTGCCACAGGTTCTGAAAAGAACAGGAACAGCTAGAACACCAAAAACAATCTCGGTAATCGCTATAGGTATGTGAACTGTAATGAGCTCTGCAAAAGTCCCAGGCTCTGTACAGAAGGGCTACAGCCCCACACCAAGGAGCAATTGTCTCTGCTTGGTAGACCATGTGGGAGAATGGGATTGGGGGCAGTGGGCACTGAAGACACTGCATCTCTTTTCCCCCCATCACAGATGCTCTGACAAGTATGGAGGCAGTGAAGTCTGCTGTGGCATTTAGAAAGAGCACTGGACATTATGTGGGGAAAAAAAAGAAAAGACCTGGATCTGCAGGTCCCATAATTACTTTCATGTGTGTGTGTTCTTAAACTATTTTTAAAACTAGCTGTGTAAACACACACGTACACATAGTCCTGTGCATGTGCCTATGGATATATGTACATATGTGTGTAAGTATGTATGCATCTCTGAAAGAATAATTTCCCCGTCTATTCTCTGAATCCTCTTTTTTTCCTACCTCCTCTGGGACTTTGTTCCATCAATTATTTCTCTCTTCTATATCTTCAATTTCTCCTAATTTTTCTTGGATCGTCTTTCTTAGATATTTTGCATTTATAAATATTCATGTCTTTAGAACCTTGAAAACAAATGAACAAAACAACAACAGCTCTCATATAAACATCTTACTCAGGGAGCCTGGGTGGCTCAGTGGGTTAAGCCTCTGCCTTCAGCTCAGGTCATGATCTCAGAGTCCTGGGATCGAGTCCCACATCAGGCTCTCTGCTCAGCAGAGGCTCTCTGCCTGCCTCTCTGCCTACTTGTGATCTCTCTCTGACAAATAAATAAATAAAATCTTTTAAAAAATATCTTATTCTACTACCTGTTCCACTACTTACTATCTTTCTTCTTTCCTTCAAAGTCAGTCCTTCCATATACACCTCTTTAGGTTTTGATTTCTTTATCTTCCACTGGTTCTTCTCTTGTCTCCTGGCCTTGCTTTCCAGTCCTCATCAAGGCTTAGGCTGTCCCAGCAGGACTGTGGGTATTTCCTCTGGGCTGTCTGCAACCTCTCCTTACTCGCCCACTTGCCCTGACTGATCTGGCCCACAGCCTGGGCTTCATTCAGTGTACTTGTGCTAATACCTCCCAAATCTGTATTTGTCATCTACCTGGTTTACCAGGCTTCAGATCCACTTACTTGAACAACTGCCCCCACTCCCACCACCTAGTCTGCACTTCTTCCAGGCTCTACAACAGCCTCCATATGTAAATTATGTTTCCTAAAGATAATTTTGAGCACAGTACTGACTTGATTACAAATCATAATCTCTCTCTGCCTGAAAGATTCACCCAAATATGTTTCCTGCTTCTCCTGCTGAAACTGGATCAGATACTTGTCTCTGAACCTGTTCTTCTTTCTCTGTAGTCTTTCATATATTCTGCTT
Organism: Mustela putorius furo; assembly: GCF_011764305.1. Lineage (NCBI taxonomy): Eukaryota > Metazoa > Chordata > Mammalia > Carnivora > Mustelidae > Mustela > Mustela putorius. The sequence continues at coordinate 403,672 of NW_025422126.1, forward strand.
CTTCTACCTCCGTCCTCACTTTTATTTACCCAGTTTATATTTCTCATTCAGGAAGACTTTCCTCATCCCCTGAGGGGGGGGCTGTGCCCCCCCCTCAAGGCATCTGCATTCCCTTGCAAGCACCTATCTCCCTCTAGAACTTACCACACTGAAATCTTTTCAGCCCCAATATATTGCAAGCTCCTTAAGGGTCAGGGCTGCTGTCCTATTCACCGGTGTCTCAGACAGAGTTGACATGTGGTGAGCATTAAGAAAGATGAGAGAATAGGTAAGGCTCCACTCACACGGCCACATAAGTTCACACTGTTAGGGGCACACACTCATGTCATAAAAACCATGAGTTTGCACAGACCCTCTGTTCTCACACTCTCTTCTAGTCTACAGCCCATGCCAATTGTTGCCTCTGTTCTCCCTCCAACATCACTCACCATGTGCTCCCACGGACTCCATGCACTCCACTATGAGCTCCCACTTTCCTGGGTCCCATTTGTCTGAGTCAGCATTCTTCTCTGACTTCAGTTCTCCTTCTCCATAATCAGCCTCCAAGGCAGCCTTAGTTTACAGCAGCTCCCTATTGCTAATCCATGGGGCTGTGTTTTCAGTCCAGTTGAGGCAGCCTTGATGTTGCTGCACCCCCAAACTAGGGAGTATCCCTAGGAGCTCCACTCACAATTTTCTCTCTGGAAGCCCCCGTTTTCAGATCTCCCACGCCTTCTATGCCCAATTCTCTTGCCCTCTAGTTCTTGCTTTTCTCAGCTTTGGGGAAATTACCAGAAAAAGTGTTCCTTCTATTTCCAATTCCCACCTGTTTTTGAGTCCTTTACCTGACTGTTCCATCCAGGAACTTTATCATTTATAAATGCCCCCCCATTGCAGTAAAATAACATTTTCCCCATTTTTTCTCAATGTCAGAGGATCGTGCTTGTGTGCCATTTATGATTCTACTATCTTTCTTACAAGCCAAGAATCAACTGCTGATCAATCCTCACCTGTATTAAAGAGACCCTTTATAAAAAGTGACCCTTCAAACGGCTCTTCCCCCCTGCAGAACAAAATTCCCTCAGGTGACCTAGTCCACTCTTCCCCTTCATCGTTCACATCTCCTTGAATGTTGCTAAGAGCTGTCTACTTATCTTGTATCCATTACCCATTCATTCCCCCATATTAATAACCTCCTCTCCAACTTGAAAATATATGACCCAGACTTACTTCCCTGAGGCCACCTTCTCAGAGTCACAGTTTTTCGATTCAATGTTTCTTACACAGCTCAGCCTTCCTTAATATATAGAATTGAATCTAGGGCCTTGCTTCATATGGTCTTTGTTTCTTCTTTTCCTTTGGGGATACGGATTCTCCTCCCTTTGTATGTCCTTTCCCTGCTTAGTTTCAAATCCCTCCCCTGACACTTGGGCCAATATACTTCTGTTCAACACAGGATCTAAGGCAGACAAGGAGATGCTCTGGCATAGAGCCAGAGAAAAGAAATCAGTTGATAGAGACTCTGAGAACCAAAGGAGTGTGATGCAGTGATGGTCAGCACCAACTCAGAGGCTCTTACTTGGTGTGAGAGTTTCCATTGAACTTGTTTTTGCATCTCCTTCCCAATACTAGCTCTTTTCCATGCCTTCAATCCCACTCTCTCTCCTCTCTTTCTCTCATCCTTTTGTCCTTCCTAGAGCATTTTCCTCTTGGGCTTCTTTCATTCACCATCTGTCTAGTGTCTGTCTTCAAACCTCTGCACCTTTCTTACCTTAATGTTCTCTCTTCACCCCTTCATTGCTAAAATCTGTTGTATTCAAACGTCGTCCTGAAGGAAAGGATATGTAGGGACTATTGTTCCTATCTTGCTCATTTAAAAACTGGAAAAGTCAAGAGTGAACTCTTCTTTAGTAAATATTTAAGGTCTACGGGTAAGGGAAACATGTCCTCTTACAGTGAGCAGCTACGAATAATTAAGACAGTGGGTGTAAAGACCTATGGGAATCCAGAGGCTAGAAGTATAATTCTGCTTGGTAAAGTTAGGGTGGCTTCAGGGAGTGTCCAGTTGCATTTGGGACTGAAAGTATGTGGTGTGCACAGATTTGTGTGTGCATGTGTGTTTATGATTTTATTGTGACAAGTGAGACAATGAATGTGAAAGAACTTTGTAAGTTTCTTGATTTAAGTGCCTATTCTTGCATTAGCATCACACTTTCTTGATCACTGTTTCATTATAAGTTTTAACTCAGGAATTATGAGTCCTCCTATTTCACACTGCTTTTTTTTCAGAATTGATTTGACTATTCTGGATCCCTGAGACTCCATATGGATTTTAGAAACAATTTGTTAATTTCTATGAAGAAGTCAGCTGTGATTCTGATAGAGATTGATTTGAATCTGCAGATCAATTTAGGAAGTATTGCCATCTTCACAATGTTGAGTTTTCCAACCCATGAACATGTGATATTTTCCCCCATTCATTATGCAGAGCACGTCTCCTTTAATTTTTCAACAATATTTTCTATTTTTCAGAGTATACAATTTATACATCTTAAATTTATTTTTTTTTTAAGATTTTATTTTTTTGACAGACAGAGATCACAAGTAGGCAAAGAGGCAGGCAGAGAAGGGTGGGGGAGCAGGCTCCTCACTGAGCAGAAAGCCCGATGCAGGGCTCAATCCCAGGACCCTGGGATCATGACCCCAGCCAAAGGCAGAGGCTTTAACCCACTGAGCCACCCAGGCACCCCTTAAATTTATTCTTAAATATTTTATTCTTTGTGATGTTCTTATGAATTGAATCATTTTACTAATTTGTTACAAGATTGTTCATTACAAATGAAAAGAAATATAAGCAATTTTTGTATATTGACCCTAAATATTGTGTAATTAACTATACATGCTGAACTCATGTATAGTTCTAATAGTTTCTTATTTTTATTTTTAGTGGATTCCTTGGGATTTTTTATATAAAGATCATGTCAACTATAAATTGAGATAGTTTAACTTATTCTCTTCCAATCTAGATGCCTTTTATTCCTTATTCTTACCAATTTCCTTGGCTAGAACCTCCAGTACACTGTTGAATAAAAGTGACAAGAGCAGACATCCTATCTTCTTGATCTTAGGGAGAAATCATCCAGTCATTCACCATCAAGTACGATGTTAGCTGTGAACTTCACACAGATGCAACTTATTGAGTTGAGGGAACTTCTATCCTAGTTTGTTGAGTGTCATCTGCATTTCTAAAGAAGAGGTTTTGTCAGATATAGAATTCTTAATTGAGATTTTTTTTTCTTTCAGTCCTTTGAATGTTACTACATTGCTTTGTCACCTCCATGATTTCTGATGACTTATCAGCTGTCAGTCCTATTAACAAGTCCTTGTACATAATGAGTTGCTTCCCTCCATGTTTTTTTTTTTTTAAGATTTTATTTATTTATTTGATAGAGAGAGATCACAAGTAGACAGAGAGGTAGGCAGAGAGAGAGAGGGAAGCAGTCTCCCTGCTGAGCAGAGAACCCGATGAGGGACTTGATCCCAGGACCCTGAGATCATGACCTGAGCCGAAGGTAGTGGCTTAGCCCACTGAGCCACCCAGGTGAACCTTCCCTCCATGTTTTCAATACTCTGTCTTTGGCTTTCAGCAATTTCATTATGAACTATCCCATTGTGGATTTCTTTGTATTTGTCCTACCAAAAAATAATTGAGCTTCTTGAATGCATAGATTCATTTAAAAATTACATTTAGGAAGCTTATTGCCATTTTTCTTTATTATCACCATCACTGTTTATTTATTTATTTACCTATGAGAGAGAGAGAGAGCACAAGCAGGAGGGAGGAACAGAGGGAGAGGGAGAAACTGATTCCCCACCAAGTGGGACTCAATCCCAGGACCTGAGATCATGACCTAAGCCAAGGGCAGACATTTAGCCAACTGAGCCAGGCAGACACTCCATTATTTCTTTAACTATTCTTTCTGCACTGTTCTCTCTTTCCTTTCTTTCTCAGACTCACATTATGTATCATATGTTGGTACATTTGGTAGTGTCTCATGTCTCTTAGGTTCTATTCATTTTTTATTACTTTTTAAAATTTTAGTCCCTCAGATTAGTTGACCTCAATTGACCTGTCTTTTCATTTGGTGAGTCTTTATTTTGCTAGTTCAAATCTGCCTTTGAGCCCCTTTCAGTTTGCTTATTACAATTTTCAACTCCAGTATTTATATTTGTTTTCTTTTTCTTTTCTTTTTTTTTTTTTTTTTTTTTTTTTTTTTTTTAAAGATTTTATTTATTTATTTGACAGAGAGAAATCACAAGTAGATGGAGAGGCAGGCAGGCAGAGAGAGAGAGAGGGAAGCAGGCTTCCTGCTGAGCAGAGAGCCCGATGCGGGACTCGATCCCAGGACCCTGAGATCATGACCCGAGCTGAAGGCAGCGGCTTAACCCACTGAGCCACCCAGGCGCCCTCTTTTCTTTTTTATAATTCTAATCTTATAGACATGGTTGGTTTTAGCCCTTTGAACATATTTAAAATAGATGATATCAAGTCTTTGTATAATAATTCAAACATCTGGGCTTTTCAAGAACAGTTTTTATTGATTATTCTTTTTCTAGTCTGTGAACTATATGAAATATGCAAAGACATTGGGCAGTGGTTAAACTGTGGTAACTCTGGAAATTGGATTTTCCCTTATTCCTAGGGTATGTTTGTGTTGCTAATTGTTCTAGCTGCTATTTCTTTAATCACTTTCTTGAACTAATTCTCTAAAGTTTATATTCTTTGTCTCATGTGATTACTGAAGTCTCTACTCAGTTATCCTAGAGGTCAGCTAATGATTAAACAGAGACTTTTGTAAATACCAAGAACAATAAACCACCCAGTCTTTACTGAGGGGCTTTGTGTGCATTTTAGAGCACATAGTCACTACTCAGCCATGCAGTTTACAACCCTGCCTTAGCCTTCATTTCCAGCTTTTGCAGAGCCTGAGGTTAGCAAGAGGTGAAAACTTAGAGCATTCTTAGGTCTTTCCTGAGCATGGTCACTGCCCTCACATATCTCTGAGCTTCTTAATTTACAAGGATATGTCAGTCTTTTCCAAAGCTTCTACAGATGTCTCATTTCTACAGCTTTAACATTTCAGTTCTTTTGGTTAATTTACTGTCTACTGTAATGGTCTATGTTGCCTCAAGCAGCAACAAAACTAAAACACTTGCCAGCTTTGTTTTCAATAAATGTCTCTTTCTTTGAGAAACCTTTTAATACTGGACAAACTTTGTTCAGCTGTGTAAGTCAGGTCTTCCAAGGAACTACCAGACAAGTCAGATAATGAAAATTCTTTGGGAATGAGGATTGGAATGAGCCCAGTTTCCATTTTGCTTCCTCCAGTGGCTGCCAAACTTCTCTGGGAATGTAAGCTTTTATTTTTAAGGCTCTACATATCTGGAAAGAGGAGAATAATTTTCAAACAACTTAAAACTCCACAAAGCTCTTTGTTCTTGACTCTGTTGAGCCATTTTTCTTGAATAAATGCTCTGCAAGTGGCTTCAAGAATTTGATTAACTCCCAGAATTATGAATAAGTTGATCCTAATTATTTATCTAATTTTTTTCATAACTTTTACAGAGGGCAAACTATTGCAGGTCTTTACTCATCCATTTTTCCATGTCATCTCCTTAATTTGGTTGTCTTAATATTAAAATGAGATTGAAATTTCAGGACATATTGATAAGCCCTGGTCATAGGTCTTAACAGATTTTCTCATTATTAAAATAATGGTAAATGGTGTTCAAATAGCACTAACCCAGTATTCAGCTCTCTGTTTTAAGGTGGGATTCTTCAATTCTCCATGAACATCTAAGCCCCAAGCAGGTGTTCTTTCAGTGACGAAGAAAAGACAAAATAAAAACAGAAACAAATAGAAGCAAATAACAATCAAATAAACAGATGTAGTCTTAAATTTATGACAACTGGATAAGAACTTATTTCTTATTAGAACTCAAAAAGTACAAATAATAAAATTAATGCTTAACCAATTGATTATACCTACATAGAAAATGTCTGTATAGACAGATATAAAATAAGTAAAATGATAAGTATCAGCCTGCAAGCAGTTTTTTAATAATAGGAAAATAACTATGAGGCAATCCTATAAATAAATAAGAAAAAAGGACAAAAATTGCAATAGAAAATGGGTCAAATAAAATAAGTAGGCAAAGAAAAGACAAAGACAACTGTATGTTTAATATATGTATTTGAGAATATATTTGCCCTGAATTCTGTCAGTTGGCTTTTTAAACTTCCATTTAACATTCCTTCTTTTTGTTTCTTTTTAAAGATTTTATTTATTTATTGGACAGACAGAGATCACAAGTAGGCAGAGAGGCAGGCAGAGAGAGATGAGGAAGCAGGCTCCCTGCTGAGCAGAGAGCCGGATGGATGTGGGGCTCAATCCCAGGACCCTGATATCATGACCTGAGTCGAAGGCAGAGGCTTTAACTCACTGAGCCACCCAGGTGCCCCAACATTCCTTCTTTTTGAAAAAATTTGGAACACTATAACTACATCTGAATGAAATTTAACTTTCTTCAGTTGGATGTATTCTTAAAGATCTATCAGGAAAGAGTAAGTCAGAAATCATGATTTCCTTCTTTTTTTTTTCCCCAAAAAAGTTCAAAGCGAAGGTTTTTTAATCTGTTTTTTTAAATTTTTATTTTTTTTTTTACATTTCTTTTCATTGTTCCAGAGTTCATCGTTTATGCACCACACCCAGTGCTCCATGCAGTACGTGCCCTCCATAGTCCACAGTCTCTCATGGTTTGTCTCCTCCTCCAATTTCCCCCAAATCCCTTCTCCTCTCCATCCCCCCATGTCCTCTATGTTATTTCGTATGCTCCACAAATAAGCAAAATCATAGGATAATTGACTCTCTCTGCTTGACTTATTTCACTCGCATTCTTCCAGTATGACTAATATGTTGATGTGATAGCCATTGATGGTGGTGTCTTTGGTGACTCCTTGATTCTAACTTGTGACCCCTAGATTGTAGGATATAGAGGTTTATTCTGCAGCCTTCTGTTTCTCTGCCAACTAACAGTCATATGATTTTATATGTACACTGTATGAGAGCCCTCTTTCCTCTAGAGTCAAACACTATTTAGTCAATAATATTTGTTATTGAGTACTTACTGGTGATAACCAACAGATAAAGTCATTGCTCTCATGGAAATTATATTCCAGTGGAAACATGTAGATAATAATAAGTGAATAAATAAGTGAATCCATAATTATGGCAGGTTGAGATAAGAGAAATGAAGAAAAATAAAGTAAGGTAGGATCAATCAGGAGTGATGTCATATCAGATACTTGGATTAGACGATGAAAGCAAACATTCAGAGTTTTGGTTAAAGCTCATCCCTAGAAGAGGTATAATTAAGAGCAAGAACCTAGAGACATGAGCTTAATTGGTGTGTCTGAAGAATAGGTAGTGGTATATTATAACTGGAGGATTGGTGGGGATAAGTGATTGGTTGGGGAAGAGGCCGCATCATTCAGGGGCTTCAGTAAGTCATGCAATACAGATTTTATATTTTATTCTTAGTGAGCTAGAAAAACACAGCAAGAGTCTTTAAAAACTATTTAAATTTTGACATAATTATAAATTCATAGACGTTCACAAAGAAGCATACTAGGAAATCTCATGCAACTTTATTCCAGCCTCTCAATGTTGATGTCTTAAGTATCTATCACAAAATATCAAACCCAAGAAATTGACAAGGACCCATAGAGCTCATTCCAATTCCACCATTTATACATGCACTCATTTGTGTCTGTATGTATATTTCTATGCAATTTTATTACATGTATTGCCTTGCTAAACTACCAACAAAATCATGATATTCAAATGGAACATTGCCACAAGATTCCCACATTTTACTTCTGTATAGCCATGACTATCCCTTCCCTCTTTCTAACCCTTGACAGCCACTATTCTAGTCTCTATATCTATCATTATATTTTACCAATGCTTCATGAATGGAATTATGCAGTATGCACTCTTTTGAGAATGGCTTTTCACTCTGCACGGTTTCTTTGCGGTTCATGCAAGTTGTTGAGTGTGCCAACAGTTCGTTACTGTTTATTGCTAGGTAGTATTTCATGATACTACAGTTTGTATAACCATTCATTTTTGAAGGATATTTGTGTAGTTTTCAGTTTGAGACTACTATGAATAAAGCTTTATGAACATCCAACTATAAGTTCATGCACGAAAACAAAATCTCTGTTTCTCTGAGATAAATGCCCAAAATCTACTGCAAAATGTGCAATAGCTGGGTTATATGGAAAGTCTATTTTTAGTTTTGAAAAGAACTGTTAAATGATTTTCCATAGTGGTTGTCAAAAATATTTTGAAGTGAGAAACTACATGTTATGGCTTACATGTTTAGAAATATTATTGGCTTTTCTATGGTAAGTAAACTGAAGATAGACCATGTAAGAAGCTATTTTGATTTTCCAGATGAGAAATTATAGCCACATAGACTAGGGATGGAGAATTAGAGGTTTTGAAAATAAATTTTGAATACACTTTGATAGTAGAGCTAATAGGATTTAATGATGATCACACAAGTGATATAAGAGAAAGAATCAAGAATGATTCAAAGGTTATTGGTCTCAGCAACTGGAATGATGGAGTTGCTATTTACAGTGATAAAGATGGCTTAAGGAGGAGGAAGAGTCTGATTTTGGACATGTTTTGCTTGAAATGCCTATCAGCATTAGGTAGATGTGCTGAGAAAGCAGTTGAATCTAGGAATCTGGAATATAAATTTAGGAGTCATGAGTGAATAAATGGTGCTTAAAATACACACACACACACACACACACACACACACACTTTGTGGAGTAAAACTAGAGCAAGGAGAGCTGAAGAAGGAGCACTGGAGTAATAAAAGATTCAGAAAAAGGAAAGACAGAGGACATAGGGAGAAAAAAATAATCAGCTAATGAGGTAGAAGAAGGGACAGGAGAAAATATAAAAATCAAGATATGAAAGAAAAAATTGGAGTATGTGGAAGTGTTCATAGTTTTCAAATGCTGCTTATGTGTTGAGTAGATAGACAGCTGAGAATTACTCATAAAACTGGACGTTATAGAGGTCCCTGGGTACCAGAGAGGGTAGTTTTAGTGGGTGGTAGAGACTGGAGAGTGTTCATGAAGGAGTGGGAGGAAAGAAATGGAAACTATAACGAGGGGAGCATTTTTTCTGTCTTAGGACTATGTAAGAGAAGAGAAATGCTTGTGATTTTTTAAAAAAACATTATCTTGTATCCCTTTACTGTAATAAGCTCCTATATTAGCAGTTTCTGGTACAGAAAACTTACAAAGACTGTACAGAGATTTCCTATAATTAATAATAAGATATCACTAATATCTTATCTAGAATGGTACATTTTATAACCAATATACCAATATTGACACATTATTATTAATGAAGGTAAAGTGATATCAACAAAGGTTCATTTCAGATATAATTTATATCAGAAAGACTTACTTCTGTTTACAGTATATTTGCAGTAGAAATACCAGTATATAACTAAGATTATTTGTACAGAAAAAATGATGATATAATTATAGGTCATACATACATACATGTATATTCTTTTTTTTAAATTTTATTTTATGTCTCTTCAGTGTTCTAAAACTCATTGTTTATACACCACACTCAGTGCTCCATGCAATATGTGCCCTCCCTAATACCACTACCAGGTTCACCCAATATATTCTCTCTTATATACAAGAATCAATTATAATAGTTAAACATCTTTTGAACATTTACTGTATGTTTTGTAGGTTCAGGAAACAACCTTGTTAGAAAGAGCTATAACTCAACACTACTTCTTTTGATATAGCATCCTAGAATGGTATATATCTGTTTCATTTTCAACAAATCATTTTATAATTACATTTATTTGTTCTAAAGAATCTATCTTGATGTCTTTATAAAGAGGACAGCTGATAGTAAAGATAGTTTCATTTCTGTGAGTCATTGTTCCTTAGGGTTTTGTTTACTTGGTTTTATGATGTATTTATTCTATATTCTCAAATTGTCTATGTTAAGAACTGTGAGGAGTCTGAAATTTTCCTCTCCTTGCAACCTAATCAAGTTATCTTGCCACAGTTTCATGGTGGCTGGTAGAAGACACAAATTCTTCTGTCAGAGACAAAGGACAATCTAGTACAAGCAGCCATAACAGTTTTCTCTAGTTTTAACTGATGTACTTTTTCTGTCCCAGAGTCCTATCCTGGAAATTTCATTATATTTAGTTTCATATCTCCTTAGGCTCTTCTTAGATGGAACAGTTTAGTTTTAGAATATTTCAGTGTGTTACTATTTTACTTTGATTTTTTTTGAAATGGAGTTTTTGTGTATACTATGTGTTTTTATTTTGGAATGTTTGACTTACTTTTTTATATTGTTGAAATGGATGGTGTTAGTGTTACCCTGTGCTCAGTTTGATTTTTTCCTCTGGAATTTTCATTTTCACCTGCTGAGATGAAGGAAAGTCAATTTCATGTAAGTTGCTCAAAGATAAGCAAGAACTCAGGGGCACAGCAGAGTCAAAATACGTTTTTAGGGGTTATTTTACCCATTTAAAACAATTTTTAAAAAGATTTTATTTATTTTATTTGACAGATAGTACAAGTAGGCAGAGCAGCAGGCAGAGTTGGAAGGAGAAGCAGACTCCCCTGCTGAGCAGGAAGACCAATGCAGGGCTCCATCCCAGGACACTGGGACCATGACCAGAGCCAAAGGCAGCCGCTTAACTGACTGAGTCACCCAGGCGCCCCTATTTTACCCATTTTTATGCACCACAGTTGATATACCAAGCTGGCCAGCATACAACTTTTAATACTCTGGCCTGTTTTCCCTTGAGATATTCAAAAATAATTTTAAAACTTGATACTTTTATCTGATTTGTAAAATGGAAACCTTAGTACCACAAAATTATGATGTATCTTCAGCTCCTTCCTTAGTAAGCAGATCTGTTACACTGCCAAGACAATTCAAGTGTGAAATGTCCCTGTAAGACACTAAGACCTGTGGTAGGTTGTTGTTTTTTGTTTTGTTTTGTTTTGTTTTTGGCAATACATTAACAGAATCAATAAAATGAAAATAAGAGAAGTGAGAGAATAAGTGGTTTCAAGAATAGCTTCAAAGTTTCTGCCATAAGCATCTGGTTGTTAATGATAATCACGAGCAGTAGGTTAAACATTCGATAATATGCAAAGACCTAAAGGAATTTTTAGGTGAAAGATTAACTCATCTTGCTCAGGAGTCTAGAGTTTCTTCAAAGTACCTCAAAGCAGTTACAAGGAGAGACCTGAAAGCCCCATTTGGTGAAACCAGTGATACTTGTATCTGTCCTACAACCATATCTGGAACTCGCCCACATCCCTAATCAATTGATTGTTTTTCTCCAAACACAAAAACATCTGGGATCTGAGTTTAAAGGGTTATTATCACACCATTCTTCAGAGTCAGAACCTGGAGCCTAGCTAATTCAAATTGGTTTTTTCTTTCAAAAAAATTATTTCTTGAATTTTCTGTAAATGACTACTTTATGCAGGCTGAAGTATTCCAGCACTTCCTGGTTCCTCCTCTCTGTCCCAAATGCTGAATCATACTATGTTTCTAGACCAGGAAAACATTAATGCAAACATTTATATACTAATACTAATAGTATTGACTGGTGACTAGACTCCCTGGAGTCCCTCTAGAATTTAGACACCTCACTTCTCAGTCTTCCCATCCCCTGAGAAAAGCAGTGAGAAATAAAAGGTTATGCTGTCCAGGTGTGTCTGTCTTTCTTGGCTGGAATTAAATTTCTTTGTTCCTATGCTTCACTTCTTGTCTGGGTACCTTTCTCTTTATATGTTCTCCCCACCTGTGTTGTGTTACCTCCTGTATCTCTCTGTTCTTATCTTGGAATTATCCTCTTCGAGTCCTTTATTGGTTTCCTAACATCAGAATAAGGTGCCTGTGAGTATAATCTGAGCATGGTAATGTTGGTAGTTGTTTTGGGGAGGCAGACTGGAGAAGATCCTGGGAAAAATCCAGGGAAAGATTATAATAGCTAAAATAATGAATGACCCCTCAAAGATATGCATATCCTAACTCCTGGAACCTGCACATAAGTTATTTATATGTCAAAATATATTTATGACTGCTAATCGCTTGACTATAAAATACTACATTGGATTATCTGGGCGAGTCTGATAGAATTGCAGTAGTCTTTAAAAGCAGAAGAGGCAGATAGAAAAGTTCAGAGTCAGAGAGAGATATGTGATTGTAGAGGTTAGAATAAGGAGACTTAAGAAAGACTCAACCCCCTTTTATTGTCTTTGAGGATGGAGGATGAGACAATAAGCCAAGAAAATGTGTGTGTGGTGTATGTGTTTATGTGTATTCAAGCTATATATTCAATATTTTCTGGCCCAAACAGGACACAATGAAAAAATAAGTAAAGAATGACAAGCTTGAAATATCAGTCTTACTCCTGAGATTGAACAGTTATTCTATGTGAAATCTTGCCTTCTTTTATTCTAGAAGAGATCCATGAGGACAGAAAATTTGTCCTCAAGAGGAGTTCCCAATCATTAACAGAGGATGCTCATATATCTATAAAAGAGAATCCAAGAGAACAGGCATGAAAATAATGTAAAAATGCAGTCACCTGGTAGTTTGGTAAAATTATTAAAGTGGTTTTACAAGCAAGGGAATGGACTGCTTGGTTCAGAAGGTGTGCTGGAGACATCAGTGTTGGTAAGGATCAAGAGCAATGAATAGAATTTACACATGTTGAGAGAAAACAAGATTACACTGATGGAAAAGGCATCAATCTAAGAAATGAGTTGTAGGAATGAGGAGAAATCTATGGAGGTCTACATAGACATCCATTATGGGGGAAATGTGAGACACATTCACATAGGTAGAACTAAAATATATAAGAAAACTACTGACTTGCCAAGCAGAAGATAAAATATATTCTGTAGGCATAATGGGGGCAATGACAAGCTTTTATTTTTTTTTAAAATATTTTAAAGATTTTATTTATTTATTTGTCAGAGAGAGAGAGAGAGAGAGAGAGAGAGAGGGAGAGGAGTGCACACGCGTGTGTGAGCAAGTGAGCACCAGCAGGGGGGGCTGCAGTCATAGGGAGAAGCAGGGTCCTTGCCCAGTAAGGAGGCCCAGGTGCGACTCAATCCCAGACCTGGGACCATGACCCGAGCAAAAGGCAGATGCTTAACTGACTAAACCATCCAGGCATCCCAATGATAAGCTTTTTTTTTTTTTTTTTTAAGATTTTATTTATTTATTTGAAACAGAGAGAGAGAGATCACAAGTAGGCAGAGAGGCAGGCAGAGAGAGGGAGAAGCAGACTTTCCACTGAACAGAGAGCCCGATGTGGGCCTTGATCCCAGGACCCTGAGATCATGACCTGAGCCAAAGGCAGAGGCTTAACCCACTGAGCCACCCAGGCACCCCCAATGACAAGCTTTTAAGCAAGTTTGTGAATGTTCTAATAATTTCATATTTTTAAGAGAGCAATCTGGCAGCATGAAATAAAGAAAAAAACTCCCAAGATATTGGAAGAACTGGGATTCTTATTGTATGGCTCCAGTTAATGACTAATGACTTGAAAAGGTAAGGAAATAGAAAAACACAGTAGGCAGATCAGACAGGCTTTCAAAGAGGATCAGAAGAGCTGGCAGATGAGATATAGGGACTAAAGGAGGAGGAGCCTCTGTCAACGCTCTGAACGCCATGCTCCAGTGGTGGGAGAAAGATGTGATGACAAAGTGAGGGTAGCTCGTCAGGAAACTGGCCGGTGGAAGAAATAATAGGTTTTGGAGAATTGTCGATGAGTTGACAGAAGAAGAATATTTAGAAGGAGATTTTCTTCCAGATATTAAAGAAGTGGAACAAATAGGCAATAGTAGATTGGCTTGCCAGAGTCCTAATGATTTATTGGCAATGAAGAATGCAGATTTACTAATTCGCATCTGGTCCCTTTTATTTCTTCGAATGGATACCTCAGTGAAGATATTATTGAGACTCGTGCCTGGTAGGATATTCAGTACTTCCATCTTTGGGAAATTCAGACTGAATTACTTGGTGAGGACAAGATAATCTTGGAACTTCAGCTGACAACACTGGCCCATTAATAATCCCAGGTCATAGATCTGGTGGGACATGGTCCCAGTATAGTAACAATACTGTGTTATTGTAATGTCTATAGACAGGGAATTATTGGTTTAAATAATGTCTCTTGGCAGCCTGTGTTAAGTGCTATAAAAATTGTGACAAAAGGTAGGTTGTGTTTGCCACAGTGTTTGTCATGCAAAGAGAATGAAGGGATCTTAGCTCTGGAAAAGTCTTACAGGGAATTCATGGCCAATCAGTTCCAGAAATAAAATACAATATTTTTGTCCTCAAGGAATTACAATTACCATGATGGCTACACTGAATTTAACAAGTTTCAGTCCAGGCTCCTTCGTGCTCATGGGGATCCCAGGGCTGGAGCCGTTCCACATCTGGATTGGGATTCCTTTCTTCGTTATCTACCTGGTGGCCCTTGCAGGCAATGGTATCCTTCTTTACCTCATCACGATGGACCACAGCCTCCATGAGCCCATGTTCTTCTTTCTCTCCATGTTGGCTTCTGCAGACCTCATATTATGTACCACTTCTGTGCCCAAAACCCTCAGCATATTCTGGTTGAAAGCTCAGAAAATTACTTTTCCTGGCTGCCTTACCCAAATGTTCTTTCTTCACTTCAGTTTTTTTCTGGACTCAGCCATTTTGTTGGGTATGGCATTTGATCGTTACATGGCCATTTGTTCTCCTTTGAGATACACAAGCGTTTTGACACCTAGGACAATTGTCAAAATCATGGTGGGCATTGTTGTTCGGAGCTTCAGTGTCGTTCTGCCTGTTGTTTTCCTGGTGAAGCGTTTGCCCTTCTGCAAGTCATGTATCATCCCTCACACATACTGTGAACATATAGGGGTGGCCCGGCTGGCCTGTGCTGACATCTCCATCAACATTTGGTATGGTTTTGCTGTGCCTGTAATGACTGTTATCTCAGACCTGATCCTCATTGTTATTTCCTACTCTCTCATCCTTCATGCTGTTTTCCACCTTCCATCCAGAGATGCCCGAGAGAAAGCCCTCAGCACCTGTGGTTCCCATGTCAGTGTCATTCTCATATTCTACACACCAGCCATATTCTCTGCCCTCACTCATCGCTTCGGTCACAATATCTCTCTCACCTTTCATATCATGTTTGCCAACCTCTATGTGGCCATCCCTCCTGCACTCAATCCCATCATTTATGGTGTAAAAACCAAGCAGATCAGGGACAAGGTCACTTTTCTTTTCTTTTCTAAAGGGATGCAGTGACCCTTGGCTGAGAATATGGAAAGAAAAATTGTGGGAAATTAAGTAATCATATTGTTTAATAGCATTTGTTATGTAAATCAGTGGCAGGAAGTCCTCCAATAATGGACTCAATTCCTATGAACCTCAAGACTATAATTCTGTTGGAGAAAATCAATGGTAGGATTACAGGAAGAGAGGTAAGAATTTTTCCAATCCCTAAAAAATGACAGACATCAGAGGGAAGAATCTTAATTTTCTACAATCAAAAACTTAAATGCAAAAATATTTACTCTTCCTTTGGTCTTTTTATCCTGTTTCAATGTCCTCCTTAAATTTTAAAAAGAAAGAAAAGAAAAAATAGTACTTTATTCATAGGCTTGTTTAGCACCCATTAAACTCACAAAATGAATAACCATCTTCATGCTGAAAATTTCACATCTAAAGCTCTACTCCCAATTCTTTCTCTGTCCCACATAGCCAGCTCTGTATTTGGCAATGCCTCCTGGTTATCCCACTGAAACTCCACAATTGACATAAACTAAAATTCATTTATTCAATTACGTCCTCTGAATGTCCTTTAAACTCATTCATGTGCCATATTAAAATATGATCACCTCTCTCTGTCTCTTTCTGTGTCCTTGGTCTGTTCAGCAGCCTCATTTGGAATTTTCTCACTCCAAGTTTTTCTCTCTTGCATCCATTTTTTTTTTCTTACTCAGAAACCAGGGTGGTCTTACTACATCCCAATTAATGAGGTCAATCCTTTACTTAAAAATCCTTCAAGTTACCCATTTTGCTTGGAAGAAAACTCAAGTGCCCCAACATATCTTCAATGCCTTTTACAGCGTGGTTGGTGCTAACCAGTTGTTGCTTGGTGTCCACTGACCCACCTCTCACCCTTGCTCTCACTTTGGCTCACATGCCCTTTATGCTACAATCACCTTGTATGTCTTATGCTTTTTCAAACTACATTCCCTTTCCTTCTGGACTTTCACACATGCCATTTCCTCTGGAATTTGAAGCTTAGCTTGCACTTGGGTAGGAAAAGGAGTGAAAGGAAATATTTTTTCAATCCCCTTTTATTGTTCTAGTTCACACCCACCAGGATTAATGTAATTAAAAAAAAAAAACAAGGGGGAAATAATAAGTGTTGGTGGAGATATAAAGATATTGAACCCTGATGCTTTGCTGATAGGACTGTAAAATGTTGCAGCCTCTGTAGAATACAGATTGGCAGTTCCTCAAAAGGTTAACTATAGCAGCATTGTCAAATGACCCAGTCCTCCTCCTAGGTATATACCAAAAAGAACTGAAAACATGTTTGCACCGAAACTTGTAAATAAATGTTATAATGGCATTATTTATAATAAACCTCAATTAGAAACCACTCATATCAAATGCATATCAACTGATAAATGGATAAAACAAACATGTTCAATCTAAACAATGGGATCTTTTTCAGCAAGAAGGTATGAAGTTCTCATACATAATATCACATGGATGAAGCTTGAAAACACTATGCTAAGTCAAAGAAGCCAAACACAGAAGGCTGATGTATCGTAGGATTCCATTTATGTCAAAAGTCCAGAATAGTCAAATCCATAGACAGAAAGTCAATTAGTAGTGGCTAGACAACTGGGGAAAGGGAAGTTACAAGTGACTGCTTGGGGAGGATGTGGTTTCCATGTGGGATAATGAAAATGTTCTGGAATTAGATAATGGGGGTGATTGTACAACATTGTAAATATACTAAAAGCTATTGACTTGACCACTGTAAAATGGTTAATTAAGATGGTGAATTTTTATGTTATGTGAATCCTACCTTAATTAAAAAATTAAATAGTATGTTTGGTATCATATAAATAATATATGTTGAGCGTAAAGCTAATGAGTCTGTATGATTTCAAAGTATTTGCTCCTACTCACTAACTGTCCTAGCTCCCACAAAGGCAGGATTTCTCCAGCACAGAGACCTCACTCTTTTGAATCTCTTCTGAACTAAACCAAAGCTGCAATTTTCAAGTTCATTCTAAGCCCAGTGTATCAGGCCTAAGAAGGACTGCAATTAGTGGGGTGCTGAATGAAGAAAGACTCTTCACACCAAAAGCCAAGTATTAAATTTTCAGGAATTTTGCAAGAAGTTCAACATCATATCAGCAACTTGAAATCAGTTATCGTGGGAGTATCTACACCTCAGGAATCAGCAAATGTACAAACCAAACCCCCAAAAGACAGTTGCTGAGCATTCAGTAGCATATCACTGACTACAGTCCCGTTGAGACCTAGCTCAGAGGCCTGAATGTGGCTGGGCCATGACTTCAGTCTTTTAGGACTGCATTTGAACTTCACCCATGGTTGGGCTTTTGTCTTCTGAACTCTGATGTTTATGCCCATTTGGCCATTTTTTTTGGCCCAAGACCCGTCATCTTCCTAAGCTTGGTAGTATTGTTGAGAGGGTGGTTAGCACATTATTTTATTGTGATTGAGATAGGCTCTTTTAGGTACTTGGATTTATGCGGCAATAAGCAAGAAAGTGGGAAGGAGAGACCAGGATAGGCACAGGGACGGCAGCCATCTGAGACTTACAGGGTTGAGTATTATGGAAGTAGAAGACCATTTATATTGGAATGTTGTGTTAAGCATGTGTGGCCTTGTAAATACTCATGTCATCAGTTTTGTCCTGAATGCACACACAAACTGTTCTAGATCAGGAATAGATTATCACTATTCCCTTAAAAAGCTAGTGAAAACCGTGTGGTTGCCCATACTTGATTCTTACCACTAGGCCTGTACAATCGAGGCGAGGTCAAAACCAAACACTGAAGATAAATGTATTTTCTCTGCTTGTAGAAGCCAGAGAGACTATTTTTGCTCCATCTGACTCCCACTTCTTTTGGGGAAAGTTTCTTTGGAGTCTGATAAGAAATAAATCTCTCCAGGGAAAAGATGAGACACTTGTCTTCAGCTCTAAACCCAGCCATGTGTTTGTCCTGGAATTAGGTAAATCTGGAGATTTCTCGCTATCCTTAGTTATTTCACTATTATTGTAAATTAACTTCCCAAGGCTTGCTCTTAGTCCAGGATGCCAAGATTTTGGTAAAAGTTATTCAGAAAACCCAACTTAGGGAAAACACAAATATATTTTCTGTATACCCTAAACATGCCAGGAGTCAGAGCACACAGCTGAAAAGAAAGTTCTATGGTTATGGAGCAACGTAGAATTTCCTTGAAAATTCCTGTAGGTGCTTGTGAAGGAAGTGCAGACCCAGCCCACACTGCCTAGAACAAGGGCCGTGCAGACTGAGCACCCAGAAGTGTGCCTGATCATCCCACATTGCAAGAGGGCTGGGCACGCCTTATAAGAAAAAGCTGTGACAGGACACCTCCCTGGGGCTGGATTAATCTTGATGGAAAAGAAAGGAAAATATAAGACTGTACTGTAGACAAAGGACAGGTTTTTGCTTTGTTTTCTGACTATAAGGAGTGTGAAAGCTCATGCTGGGGAAGATAATAACCTTAATTACAGTGACACATTTGTGTAGCATTTTATAATTTCTTAAGTGCTCTTGCACCCAACTTCTCTTTGGATCCTTGTACCACAAGCCTGTAAAATAGATGTTAAGGAGTCTGAAAAGAGGGTTGCTCAAGCACAGATTAGGAGGGTAGCACAGGACACATAGCATCCAAGCAGTTTGTGTTTGCAAATATCTAATGGTCTTTTTTTTTCTCCCAAATTATATACTTACAGCAGTAAATCTCATTTCATTTGTGCAGATCAGGCTATCTACTATCATCAAATATTACCATTTGTGTTACAAGATTGTGAAGGTGGTATTCTGTAAATAAAGGTAGAAGGGAGAACCTCCACATTTCCCTTATTTATATACAATTTTGGGGTGAACTCTAATTTGTATTCAATATAGCTGTTGGGGAGGACACATAGATATCTAAAAGTCTGAATAGTAGATGGAGACATGTTCTATAAATCTTATTTTTGTTTGGTAGAAATGGAAATGTCTTATTAAATACCGAAGAACCCTGTAGACATTTAAAATAGTAGCTTTATGCCTAGGGGTTTTCAAGAACATATTTACCTTTGAAATAAGGGACACAAACAATTTGGGTCATCTCTAGCGAATAAAAAAACACTAATTTCCTAACAAGTAGAGTCTATCCAAAATGACAACTTATCTGTCCTTTTTTTAAATAGGACTCTTCCTACTTACCTCTAAAAAACCACAAGAGTCATTTATCCTTGGCTACATTTCCTTTTCAAAGAAAACACAAGGGCCACTAGGTCACAAATCTGTTTGATCTTTACCCCATAGATAACTGGGTTCAACATGAGGGGAACAAGAACATAGAGATTGGCTAACAGAATGTGGACTTGCTTGGGGATTTTTTGGCTGAAGCACTGAGCAATGACAGTGAAAATCCCTGGAAGATAGAACATGAGGATGATACAGACATGCGAACCCCATGTGCTGAGGGCTTTCCTTCATGTATCATGGAATGGCAGCCAGAGGACTGCCTGGTGAATGAGCCCATAGGCGATGTCTATTGTCACCACATCTAGCATAACACTGAGTGATGGTACAGAGATTCCATACCAAATGTTGATGGTATATCAGCACAAGCCAGGTTTGCCAGCCCCATGTGTTCACAGAATGTATGGGCAATGATGTTTGTCTGGCAAAAGGGCAGATGGTTCACTAGAAAGATAATGGGAAAACAGTTGCAAAATTCCTGAGTACTACAACACCCCCTATCTTGCCAATGACACCATGGCAAAGAATGGGGGTATATCTCAATGGGTAACAGATGGCCACATTAACGATCATAAGCCATGGCCAAGAGAATGCCTAACTCCCCTATGAAGGCATAAAGCATAAAGAAGAGCTGGGTTATACAACCCATGAAAAGAGATGTCCACGTCATCAAACCAGAAGATGCTCATCCACATACTGTGGATGTGGATAACATTAGATCCCAAAAAACCAACAGGGAGAAGAAGAGACAAAGTTTGAGAGCTAGCCTGTCACAAACAACTAGCAAGATCAAAGGGCTCAGACATCTGCTATGTAAAATCTCAGGAAGTTCCCTTCTACTCAGACGTGGTAAGAATGGACCTAAAGGTTTGTAATATTTTATAGTGAGGAGAAAGATTCCAAACATTCAAAGCAAGATCAAAGAATTTCAGGGGTGCTGGGTGGTTCAATCAGTTAAGAGTCTGACGTTGGCTCCAGTCATAATCCCAGGGTCCTGGGGTCCAGACCCACATCTGGCTCTTTGCAGAACAAGGAGCCTGTTTCTCCCTCTTCCTCTGCCCCTTCCCCTACTCGTGCTCCCTCTCTCACTTACTGTCTCTCAGATAGATAAAATCTTAAAAAAAAAAAAAAAAAAAAAAGGATTACACAAAGATGGTCCTGAGGAAAATCCCGAGGCTGGTACTGTTTTCTCACAGAATGGTCATAATTTTAAAATGATAGTCATACAAAATTTTAAAACCTGTAATAATAAATTGT
Source organism: Mustela putorius furo (assembly GCF_011764305.1). Taxonomy (NCBI): domain Eukaryota; kingdom Metazoa; phylum Chordata; class Mammalia; order Carnivora; family Mustelidae; genus Mustela; species Mustela putorius. Next base: position 424,622 of record NW_025422126.1, read on the forward strand.
ATTCTCTGACTAAATACTTTAAGATGGGGAAGAAAGTTATAAATTTTTGTAAAGTATATAAAAACCAAAAAACTTTGTAAAAATTTTATTTATTTAAATATTTTATTTACTTATTTGACGTACCGAGATCACAAGTAGGCAGAGAGGCAGGCAGAGAGAGAGGAAGGGAAGCAGGCTTCCTGCTGAGCAGGGAGCCCGATGCGGGGCTCGATCCCAGGACCCTGGGATCATGACCTCAGCCGAAGGCAGAGGCTTTTAACCCACGTAGCCACCCAGGTGCCCCAAAACATTTTTTTAAAATTGTTAAACAAGAATCCTGTTATCTGGTACATATATTTACCTAATCAACTATTGATCTTTTTATCAACTAAACACCTATTAATCACCTACAGTGAATATAGAAATACCAACATGAAAAGGATTTCAAGACCTATAAAATAGAAATCCCACATATCAAGGTCTAAGTTAGAGAACCGTCGAGCCAATATGGTATTTTCTGTTTAATTACTTATTATCCACTGATGATAGATACCTTTGTTTTGAAGTTTTGATAGTGAAAGATTTTAGTAAATTATGGACAGCCATCATCAGAGGTAGGGATAGTGCTACTTGAGATTGGGTGGAGGTGGTTATAGCACTCCTCACTCAGGATGAGACTCTGTATGAAATTTACCTAGATTATTCAAAAACAATGTTTCTCTGTATCAGAGTTTTCTTTATTTATACATCCCAGCTTCATTACTTTTTTCCACTAACTTCTTTACTTTAAAGAAGCATAATCAGAAATAAGTAACTTGAGGAAGTTGAAAATGTAAATCATAGATATAATTGGATTCTGCTACCAATCACTTATTGAAATTCCTTTAAAAATGAATTTCATAATTTCTTTCTTTGTTGGTTTTTTAATTCTTTCAAGTTTTATCTTATGTGTGTGCAAGCAATGAATAAAATTAGTAAACAATAAAATTCTATCCTTTGGGAAACATAATACTGTTGACTTTTCTCAAATCTTACCTCAGACAATTTTGTGAAACCCTCTACCTTGTGTTAAATGAGTTTCATCACTGAAAAGGTAACATATAATGACTACTATTCTCTTGAAAGAAAATAAAAATAAAATTTCCAACCCTGCCATCATTGAAGATTTCATTATTATTTTGAGACAGGGAAGGGGTAGGGGCAGAGGCAGAGGGAGAAGGAGAATCTCAAGCACACTCTATGCCCAGTGTCTGTTGTTCTTTAACCTTTTCTCAACCCCGAGACTCCTAGTATGTTACTTTGTTGCTCAAGATCTTTTCTGGTCCCTAGGCTGTGGTGTGATTCCTCCACTCAGTTTCCACCGATACCCTTGGGTTTCCTGTGACTCTCATTCTGTATTGAAATTTCATTTTATAAGCCTGTTGACCTTAGCAAGTTATGTCCTCTAGTGGAATACTGATATTTATTTCTGAATATCCAGGGTCTAGCATAAAGTCTAGTTTCTGGGCCTGACATATTATTCTTATCTTAATAAATGTTTGTTGTGTGAAAAAAGTGATCTTGAAATCCTTTGACAAATATCATGCCTGCTGCTACTGTATTTCACATGTGCGGGTGTCTCTGTTGAGATTAGTTTCAAAGGGGGTGATTTAAGTAGAATTATAGTGGATTATCTTTAAGTGGCCCAACTGGCTAAGAACTGCAGTTACCCTACCCTACCCTTCAGTTCCTTATCCATATGTAGGACTACATAGGATAATCTGTGTTCCTTTTCCTATCAGCTCTCTACACTGTGTAACAAGTTACCTCCAGAGTTAACTTAACAGTAAACATTGATTATCAGAGTCTCTGAGTGTCAAGACTTCAGGACTGGCCTACATAGAAGGTTCTGCTTTGGGTCTCTTACTGGTTGTAGTCCACAAGTTATTGGGGTTGCAGACATCTGAAACCTTGGGTGGAGCTGGAGGAGTTAGTTCCAAGATGATCACTATAGGTAGTGCTATTCATTATCAAAGAGGTTTCAGTTCCTGCCCACACAGGCTGTTTGAGTTTCCTCGTGGCATCAAGGCTGGCTTTGCCCAGAGTGGGCGATTCAGGAGAGACAGCAAAGAGGAATCCTCAATCAGGAAGCATGCATCCAACTATATGCTGTTTTTTTAGAGATGAATCACTGAGCCCAACCCAGACTCAGTTGGAGGGGAATTACACACTATCCCCTGAAGATAGGAGTATCATAAAACTTGTGAACATATTTTGAAACCACAATACTTGTTTATATTTTTAATCACCAGAATTCTTTATCTTTGTGATGTTTCCTCATCTCACTTGAGGGCCCCTATATTCACCTGGCTATCCGCGTTAAAATGCCCTAGGCTCTGCATACAAATCAAAATCTGCACCATTGATGCTACTCAGGATAGCAACTATTTCCCAAAACATAGTATATGAATAAATGAAACATTTCTATAAAACAAGGCAGACACTTCCTCAAAGACAAAAGTAAATCAAGAGCAGCAATTAGATGCCACAGTTCTTTATTTTCCTCCCTACTAATCATGCTTGTCACAGGACATACATTTTCCAGAAAAAGGAAATTGGATGGGGTAGAAATGTTACAATAAAAAAAGAGGTTTGGGGTGCCAAGTCAGTTGAGGGTCTAGCTCTTGATTTCGGCTCAGGTCATGATCTCAGGGTCCTGGGATCAAGCCTTGCATCAGGGTCCAGGCTCGGTGGGAAATATGCTTGAGAATTCTTTCCCTCTCCCTTTGCTCCTCCCCTGCTCATGCTTTCTCTCTTTTGATCCCTCTTAAATAAATACATAGATCTTTTTTTTTTTTTTTTAAAGATTATTTATTTATTTATTTGACAGAGAGAGAGAGATCACAAGTAGGCAGAGAGGCAGGCAGAGAGAGAGAGAGGAGGAAGCAGGCTCCCTGCTGAGCAGAGAGCCCGATGCGGGACTCGATCCCAGGACCCTGAGATCATGACCTGAGCCGAAGGCAGCGGCTTAACCACTGAGCCACCCAGGCGCCCTACATAGATCTTTTTTAAAAAGAGAGGTTTTCATGGAATATACACTTCTGTAAAAATATTCTGCTTTAATCTGAGTTTGTGATATCACTATAAACTAATAAATTGTTCCTTAAGATTCAGCAATGAGAACTATTTCTTTTCTTTTCTATATTATGCTGTAACTTCAGGAAGACAATGACCATAAACAATGTGTGAAGAGGTGGGTAATTAGATTTGTAAACATACAGGTATACATTTCAGACTTTTTCCAAATACAATGTAAAATTATTTTCTGATTGGTATTATACTAGTAATCTTATAAAATGCTATATAATAAATATCATACAAATAGATGCTAATAATATTGATTTTTCTACTGGTAATTGAGAACACAATTCTGAATGCCTACTTTGTGAGCAACTATAGAAATCTAATGCCTAACATTAGGAATAAGGTCCTTGGGGCACCTGGGTGGCTCATGGGTTAAGTTGCTGCCTTTGGCTCAGGTCATGATCTCGGGGTTCTGGGATCGAGCTCCACATTGATCTCTCTGCTCAGTGGGGAGCCTGCTTCTCTCTCTCTCTGCCTGCCTTTCTGCCTACCTGTGATCTTTCTCTGTCAAATAAATAAATAAATAAATAATCTTAAAAAAAAAAAAGAAAGAAGGTCCTTGTCATTGAGAAACTTGCCTTCTTAAAGCAGAAACAGAGAGCTAGACAGATAATTGCAATACAATGTGATTAAGGCTAAGGCAGGGGTAAACTCAAGGAAGAATAAGGGGTCATTTTCCAAATAAGTGATGCTAGGTTTTAAGCTGAGTCAGATAGAAAAGGATAGGAAAGATATTCTAGAAAGAGGGACTGCAATATGCCTAAGGATGATGCTTGGAAGATTATAATGTGTGTTTGGAACTCCAAACAGATTAGTCTGGAATTTAGGGTGTTTGGAGGAAAATAGGCATGAGGTGACCCTGCAGAGGAAGTCAAGGGCTTGAAATTGCTCGATATTGTATGTGTATATTTATTTATACAAAAGGCTTTTTCAGGGGCGCCTAGACGGTTCAGTGGGTTAAGCCTCTGCCTTCGGCTCAGGTCATGATCTCAGGGTCCTGGGATCAAGCCCCCGCATCAGGCTCTCTGCTCAGCAGGGAGCCTGCTTCCTCCTCTCTCTCTGTCTGCCTTTCTGCCTACTTGTGATCTCTCTCTCTGTCAAATAAATTAATGAAATCTTTTTTAAAAAAGGCTTTATAAACTCTGCAGAAATGATGATCCAATCTTTATTTTAGGAAGATGAGTATGGCTTGGTGGGAAAGAACTGAGATCTTCAGATCAATGAAGGTCCAATAGCAGAAATAACAAGGGACTGAAGTGTTGTGACAAAAAAGGAATGTGTTCTAAACATATCTTAAAGTCTGTGTTGCTGGGGCTGGCAGGCATGTGTGTAAGGAGATTTACATGACGGTTCAAGTATTTGATCAATAGGACTGATTCACGATAGCAAAGGCATTCACTTTTAGACTTGAATCAGAAGAAGATGTACTCTCTTTCATAGGTCTATTTGCGTTTTCATGCTAAAATCACTATTACATAAAGTTATACAAATGATTGAATATTTATGACATAAATGCAGTTACCTACAAAGACATGCAATTCCTCTCTCTCTCTCTCTCTCTCTCACACACACACACACACACACACACACACACACACACACACATTTCTCTGCTGATGGCTTCAGCAGTGGTGGAGAGGGCATCTGCCATTTCGTAAGCCCCAGGGGACTCTGCCTGCCCAGGATACTGCCTGTTCTAGAAGACAAGAGTCCTCAGGGACTCAGTCTACCTCAGCCTTGGGACCTCAGAGCCTCAGGAGCTAGACCCCTGGGAAGTGTTTCCTGTGCAGGCCACAGCCACTGATTGGGTTTGTGGCTATGGTCTCTGAGGGGCCCACATGTTTTGAGTGTCCTGTCTGAAGCCCAGGAAGAGAAATAAGAGGACAGGTTGCTTGACGGTGCCATTTTTGTGTATCTTTGGTCCTCACCAAGGACCTAGGTTTGGTGAGTGTTGGGGAATCCAAAGGCAGAGCTCAGGGTCCTGGGGTACCTAATAGAAGGACATACAGAGGACCCAGAAGGATAGCAAGGAGATGCTAAGAAAAGACAGGGGTGGGTTCAATCCAGTTTTTCTTTATGAAAGAGGAGGGTCTGCAGGCCTGGGGGTCAGATTTTAAACAGTCTCAGGGGTTGGTAGGAGGAGGGACAAATGGGGAAAATGAAAAGAAATAACATTACTGGAACTTCTCTTCAGGACACGACTCAGCAGTCTGAGAGTTTGGATCTGGAAGAGCAGACCCAAACTCTGTTTTCGTGTGATTTGAAATTTCCCGTTACCGTGTGGGTTTCTGGCATCCGTGTGTATTTACAAGGGTTTGTAATAATAATGACATCACATAACAGTCAGCATCTATTGAGAGCTTAACCCTGAGCAGAGGACTTTCCTTATGTAATGCCCACAAAAATTCTACGAGGAAAGGCATTTTGGACAGATCATATAGCTTGTTTGGTATAATGAAAAAACAGGCACTGATCGAATGCAAATCTGAATCTCGACTCTAAAGTGCAGATTCTTAAGAAGTAGCAATAATGTGACTTTGTGTACACTTTGCCTAAGATTTCCCTGTGTGTGTGTGTGTGTGTGTTATTTCACTCACTCATTAATTACTTTAGCCACTTATTAATTAAGCTGTACTTTAAGGGAATGTAGAGTAAATAGAAGGGGAAATAGAGGTGGCGTAGGGGGAGATGTGACAGAAGAAGGACTAAGGTCTCATATCCCACAGGAACTTAGGTGCAATGATTTAAACATTATTTTTCTATTCAACAATCCTTAAGTGTTTATAGAAATTAAACTAGGATAAAACAGGAAACTCTGACTATGAAAATTTCTTTATACTCAAGACAGGTGAAAGATAGGCAAACATAGACAATAAATTATATGTGTTTCCATAGGACACAAGTACACCGTTCTGTGGGTGTGACTAAGAGAACCCAGTCTCGGAATTAAGAAAAAGTTTTTTGGAAGAATTTTCACCTCAACAGAGACAAAGGGGGTGGGCAAAAGTAAACAGCCTTATTTCTCTGGGTAAAACCTCTTGAGCAATGTTAATACAGATGTTTTAAAAGCCATGGGGCGCCTGGGTGGCTCAGTGGGTTAAAACCTCTGCCTTCGGCTCCGGTCGTGATCCCAGGGTCCTGGGATCGAGCCCCACATCATGCTCTCTGCTCAGCCGGGGACCCTGCTTCCTCCTCTCTCTCTCTGCCTGCCTCTCTGCCTACTTGTGGTCTCTCAAATAAATGGATAGGATCTTTAAAAAAAAAAAAAAAGTTTTAAAAGCCATGATCTTTTTATGTTAAGTAGAAATGCCTTTAGCCCTTTTCTGGTTTAGCATATTATTGGCTCCCAGTTTGCATGGGTTTATTTTCCTTTGTTTAACAGAGTAACAGAGACCTCATGATTTTAAATGTATTTTAGAGAAAAGGTGTATATTCTTGTCTGGACTCAGCAACAACATTCAGTTCCAGATATAGTCACAGAGCACTTTTTCACTGCCACTGTTGGGCAGTTATTGAAAGCATTACTGAAACAACAACAGCAGCAAGAACAAAAGCAGGAAAAACAAAACTGACACGCTCTTTGCCTCTGTAAAGCCTGTGGTCTAGCTGAGAAAATAAGCAGTAAATGGGGGTGGCAAGTATGGTGAATTTCAGAAAAGAGGAAATACGATTGGGAAATGGAATTTTCTAACATAGATCAGGAAACCTGTTTGAGGGGAGGTGATATTTCAATTGAATGAAAGGGGGCTTTGTTGAGTCCTGATGGATAAGTGGAACCTAGCACGGCTTGGAGACAGGAAGAGGGACAGGGATGCTTGTTCTAAAGTCAAGGAGAAAATAGGTGCAGGGTCTCAGAGTCAGGAGACCTTCACACTAGGGAGTGTGAGCTAGCTTACCTGTATTTAGAATGGCACACATGATCTGTTTAGACTTTTATTTATCTGCAATGGCCATTGTTCAGAGAAGTACAGCATCAAGGTGTGGCCAATCACGGCCTCTTGTACCTCTTTGAATACCTTGCAGTGTGATAGTTCACCTGTAAGGAGTCGCGGTGGTCTCATTTCTCTTCATCACATGGCTTTCCAGTATCTCTGACCTCATTTCTGTTCATCTGCGGAGAAGAAGGGTGAGTCTCAGCAGATGTTTCAGTCAAAACTTGAGGAAATAACTAAAGATTATAGTTGGAACCCTGGAAATAAAGTGGTAGAGGAATTTACTATATGTCTTCTATGGAAATTATGTTTAACATACAGATTTTTAGAAAAAGCAGGACTTGGTTTTCTGGCAAACATTCCTGGAATGTAACAAGAAGACTGAAGAGGTAACAAGACCAGATTGTGGACACTTTGTTAGCTATGTTGAAGATTTTAAATTTTTATTCCAAAAGGATTAGATCGGTGTAATCAATTGCACATGGGGATTTAAAGAGAGAAAAGTATAAATGCAACTCAGGTTTTTGTTTTGGCTTATTTTGTGGATGATATTCCACTGGGAAATAGTCTGTGAAATACTAGACAAAAGAGGGAACATTGGGTTTCTGAAGAAATATGATGGGTCTTAATTTTAATTTTTGAAAATTAAACTTGAGTGCTGTGAGATATCCATAAAAGGATATCCAGAATGGAGTTGAATGTATGTGTCTTGTGACATATAATAACTATAAATGATGTTGCTGGACTGTAACATTTTCCAGTTGTACCTCACTTTCTTAGTTTCTTTCTTTCTCTGCATGTGGTTAGACTGTTTTTCTCTATACTCAGGTCTATGTAGAAAATAGTTACTTTGACCCAGAGAACACTCAGTCATTACATGGAAATAAAATAGTATGCAAGTTGAAGATTCCAGAGTGATGAGTACCAGGAGTGTCATGTCTGGGGAGCCTGCCTGCCTGCCTTTCCCTCTCTTTCTCTTTTTTTCCTTCCTTCCTCCCTCCCCCCTTACCTCCCTCCCTCCCTCCGTCTCTCTCTCTCTCTTTTTCTTTTTTCTTTCTCTCTCTCTCTCTTTCTTTCTATCCTCTTTTTAAATGGGGGATCACTTTTCAAGACATGAATATTGCCCTTACTAGTACTGGGAGGTTTTTCTTGGCAATTTATTCAGGTTCATTACAGAAAAAAATATATTTTTCAGATACAGAAGCTATTCTTCAGACCACACTGGCCATGTACAACCTGAGTAGCTACCACACAGAAGACTTCACCCTTTTGGGCATCCCTGGCCTTGAGCAGTACCATGCCTGGATCAGCATCCCCTTCTGTTTTATCTATCTCGTGGCCATTGTGGGCAACAGTATCCTTCTCTACCTCATTGCTGTGGAGCGGAGTCTTCATGCACCCATGTTCTTTTTCCTTTCCATGCTGGCTATGACAGATGTAATATTGTCTACCACATGTGTCCCCAAAACTCTTATCGTCTTCTGGTTTGGTCCCCAGAAAATAAGTTTTCCTGGTTGCCTCACTCAATTATTCTTTCTGCACTGCAGCTTTGTCTTGGACTCAGCTATACTTCTGGCCATGGCATTTGATCGCTACGTGGCCATCTGCTCCCCTCTGAGATACAACACTGTTCTGACCCCCAAGACCATCATCAAGATTGCAGTGGGCATCTCTTTTCGAAGTTTCAGCATTATCTTGCCAGTTGTATTCCTACTCATACGCCTGCCTTTCTGCAGGACACACATCATCCCACACACATACTGTGAGCACATAGGTGTTGCCCGGCTCGCCTGTGCGGACATCTCCATCAACATCTGGTATGGCTTTTGTGTTCCCATCATGACGGTCATCTCAGATGTGGTTCTCATTGCTGTCTCCTACATCCTCATCCTCTGTGCGGTCTTCCGTCTCCCCTCCCGGGATGCCCGCCAGAAGGCCCTTGGCACCTGTGGTTCCCATGTCTGTGTCATCCTCATGTTTTATACACCTGCCTTTTTCTCCATCCTTGCCCATCGCTTTGGACACAATGTCTCCCGCACCTTCCACATCATGTTTGCCAACCTCTACATTGTTATCCCACCTGCACTCAACCCCATTGTCTATGGAGTGAAGACTAAGCAGATCAGAGATAGGTTCATACTTTTGTTTTCTACCAAGTGTACAGAATAATGTTCCAATGTGCTGTGGGAAAGCTAACATCACTTTATAGGGAATATTAAGGTAGCAAGACAGAGAGAAAGGCTCTTTCTATTTATTTACTTACTTGCTTGTTTTTAGAGAGAGAGACAGAGAGTGCAAGCGTGGGGGTGTGGAGCAGGAGGAAGAGAGAGAGAATCTTAAGTAGGCTCCATGCTTAGTGTAGAGCCAGAGCAAGAGCTCAATTTCATGAATATGAAATCAAGGCATTAGCCAAAATCAAGAAACAGGCACTTAACCAACTGAGCTACCCAGATGTTCCTAAAAAAAAAAAGCTAATCCTATTTAAAATGAGAAACTTTACAGGTCCTTTTGCATACCAGGAAAATGGCATGATCTATATGAGAAAATGGTTCTATGTATAAAAAATTCCTGATGACCTGGTTATGTGTAGAATGTGAAGTTGTATAAGACATAATGAGGAAGAAGATGTAAAAACAGAAAGCTGACATACTTTTTTTTTTTAAGCTTTATTTACTTATTTGACAGGCAGAGATCACAAGTAGGCAGAGAGGCAGACAGAGAGAAAGAGGGAAGCAGGCTCCCTGCTGAGCAGAGAGCCCAATGCAGGGCTCAATCCCAGGACCCCAGGATCATGACCTGAGCCAAAGGCAGAGGCTTTAACCCACTGAGCCACTGAGGCATCCCTAGCTGACATACTTTAAATGGACAAAACAATGCAAATTTGCAAACTGACATTTGCAGCCAATGAGAGGAAAAATGTGTTAAAGCAGAAATACAGAAGAAGAGAGACAAAAAGTGAAAATATCAATGAATAATTCATTATTAAGGGGATGTATAGATGGATTGAGGAAATTTATGGTACTATTCAATACTTATTACTATTCCATGGTGTGTGTCTAAAGTTTCCATTCAATGCCCCAACACATGAAATCCTTCAGTTAAGTTCTATGAGCAGTGAGGTCTGCCAGCAGTGCCACACTGAGGAGGAGCATAGCTTAGAATTCTCAATGCCAGCATTGTTAGCCCTGGTGCTTGTGGAGGAGGTAGCTTCTAGCCTCCAAAACACACTGAGGAAGGGAGCTGCAGAGATAGTGTCAGGAGATGTCGAGCCAGTTCACTGGGACAGTAAAGTAGACATTTAACTCCACTGGATGGAGGCTGTGGGGCCCTTAGCTATGGGTGTGTTTCCTGAGCTGGAGAAAGAATTGATTACCAGACATATCAGTGCAGCACAGGGGGGATTAGCAGAGGAACTCTATAGGAAAGTAATGCATGGATGATAAGATACATCCAATTGCACAAAGATTTCACTGGAGACAACACTATATATCATATTTGAAGAAAGATCTAGAGTTTATACAAGAAATCTTTCATTTATTGACAATTATCTATGGATTTGGAATTGTTTGTTGAGTATGCACTGTACTGCAATAAGGTTCAAAGTATTTGGAATATTAAGGTTAATGCAAAAAATTGTCACACTTCTATGGAGCTCATATTCTGAGGAGAGAGATTCACAAGAAACAAGAAAACAAATTCTTTACTTTCAAAGGGTAATGTAACTGATAGAAAAATGAAGTGAATACAGTGATGCAACACAAGTGGGCAACAAAGACTGTAGCAGAGAGTGGATAGCATAGGCAAAGGCCCTGGGGCTGGAAACACTGTGACATGACTGTGGACAGAACAAAGATCAGTGTGTCTGGAGCACAGCGAGGTGGGGATAGCAGAAAAAGGAGGTGGATCATGGCCAGGTCTTGTGGGACTGGAATCAAGCAAACTTCATTTTAAGAGGAGGAAACTGAAGCCTGCAGAGTGATTTTTCCAAGGAACACCACAAGGCAGTCATAAATGCAGAGCTAGAACAAAATCTGCAAACCCTCAGTTCAGAGATTTTCCCACTCAACAGAACTTCACTCTTGTGAAAACAACTTCAGAGGGAAGAAAAAATATGTAAGAATATCAGAGCCTCTTTTTTGTTTTGTTTTCTGTTAGTGTAGTCCATTTGTCTTAAATTAACCCTCATTCTAGTAAATGAGGATTCTGCTCTATGAACCAGCTTGCTAAATGTGCTGACAAGTATCAGAGGAGATGACCCCTTATTCTCTTCTGATTATTTCCCTCCTGCTGAGAACATGGAGCAACCAAGGGCCAATATTTTTAAAAGTTTATCGAAGGAACCTAAGTAAATATATTCTGAGGTAATTGATAGGTATTTCCTCATTTCATTGTGGTAGTAAGTCAAACCCATGTTCACCAACATGCAGGAATGACTCCTAGAACAAGTAACACAAGCAGCAATTGTCTTCTGCACAGTGTTCACTTTCTCCTACCCTTTTTCTTTGGCCCATTTATTTGTTCTATTTCTGCCATTCCTCTCCAAGGGGGTTCATTTATTTCTGTGACTTATGGCCTCTTTGCTTATAACTCTATATCCTCATGTTCCTATATGATCTTTCTGATAAATCCTAGTGTCTGCATTCCTAACTACTAGGGCCAGTATTAGGATTAAACAAATAATGTAGATCCTGTGCTTAGCATATTGTAAAATACTAATCTAATGTTAGTTGTTAGGTTAATATTCTACTACTTATCACTGCCATTCTCATCTGGGAAGAGAATCTCATCAGCATGTTTAACTCTGAGCTCATCATTGTCATATAAAATCCCTCTTCCACTGGAGGGTGTTATGCTAAGTGAAATAAGTCCATAAGAGAAATATAAATATCATATGATTTCACTCATTTGTGGAATTTAATAAACGAGAGAGATGGACATAAAGTAAAGGAAAGAAAAATAAAAGAAGATGAAAATAGAGAGGGAGGCAAACCATAACAGAGAAGGGACTATAGGAAATAGACTGAAGGTTGGTGGAGGATGGTTTGGGTTAAGCGATGGACATTAAGGAAGGCACTTGATGTAATGAGCACTGGGTGTTATATGCAAATGATGAATCACTAAATTCTAACCCTAAACTAATAATACAGTATATGTTAAACATTGATTTTAAATAAATACGTAAATAGGAAAATAAAATAAAAATCCCCCTCCACTTCAGTGTTTATAGAAGTTGAAAACAGATTAAGCCTGGTGTTTCTCTTCTCTCAAGGTCAAATCTAGTGCCCCCAGCTGCCATGGCTCTTTTTGATGAGACTGGCTGCAAAAGTTCTGTACTCGTTAGACCATGGTGACATTCCATGTTGTAGTTGGATTTAAAAGAAAATAGTTACACAAATATCAGCATTAACTTTATCACATATAAGTAAGACAACATATAAGTTGTCTGTATATTTTTCTTTTGCAAATTTCTCTCCTTTATATTAACTATGAGATATTAAAACCATTCCATTAGAGAAATTAAAGGGTCTTACCTTTTCATCCTCATAATTTAGAGCTGTATCCTGCAAATAGGGATCCATTAATGTGTCTCTAAACCCTCTGAACCCTCTCTTCTATATGTCACCATTATTTAAATGTGTGTGATTTCATTTGGTGTCTCTTAGATTTTAGTGCTACTCACTCCATCATCCCATATTAGCCAGACATTTGCATTGTATACCTAGACTTGATTGTACACGTGTTTTATTTTATAAGCCAATGATAACTAGATCTATTTATTGTGTTCAGGAGAATAATGTAGGTTTTATAAAAAATAAGGAACGGAATGGGTTTACAATGTTTCTCTTGGAAGAAAGAAGAAAGTTGGAGATTTTATGCCTTGCACCTGTCATTTTGAACTTGTTTTAAAATATGCGTGCATTTTTTAATGTGATTATCTGTTTTTTGTGTGTTGAGTTTGAGTTTGCGAAGACATGAACAGATACTTCTCCAAAGAAAACATGCAAATGGCTAATAGACACATGAAAAAATGTTCATCATCACTAGACATCAGGGAGACTCAAATCAAAACCACATTGAGATACCACCTTATACCACTTAGAATGGCTAAAAACAAACAAACAAACAAAAACAAGACAGTAAACAACAAGTGTTGGAGAGGATGTGGAGAAAGGGGAACCGTCTTACACGGTTGGTGGGAATGCAAGTTGGTGCAGCCACTTAGGAAAACAGTGTGGAGATTCCTTAAGAAATTAACAATAGAGCTACCCTCTGACCCTGTAATTGCACTACTGGGTATTTAACCCAAACATGGAGATATAGTGAAAAGAAGGGCTATATGCACCCCAATGTTCATAGCAGCAATGGCCACGGTTGCCAAACTGTGGAAAGAACCAACATGCCCTTTAACAGATGAATGGATAGAGAAGATATGGTCCATATACACAAAGGAATATTCCGCTTCCATCAGAAAGGATGAATACCCAACTTTTGTATCAACATGGACAGGACTGAAGGAGATGATGCTGAGTGAAGTAAGCTAAGCAGAGAGAGTCAATTATCATATGGTTTCACTTATTTGTGGAGCACAAGGAATAACAAGTGGGACATTGGGAGATGGAGAGGAGAAGTGAGTTGGGGGAAATCGGAGAGGGAGACAAACCATGATAGACTGTGGACTCTGAAAAACAAACTTGAGGGTTTTGGAGGAGAGGGTGGTGGGGGGTTGGGTGGTGGGTATTAAGGAGGGCACGTATTGCATTGAGCCCTGGGTGTGGTGCATAAACAATGAATCTTGGAACACTGAAAATAATAAAATTAAATTAAAAAATTAAAGTAAATGTTCAGTGATTTATAGGTCATAATTTCAGTTCAGTAACATTCACGAAGTAGAGGTTATAGGGGAAAAATGCATAGAAATTGACAGTACTGATATGTAGCAAATACTACCCATGCTGCTTATAATCAAAAAGCTTATAGGTTGGCAAAAGAACATATTACCTACATAGATACTTTGCTCGCTAATCTTATGCATTGCATTGAGTAGAATAGGATGTTAAGGAAGCACAAAAGAAGCACACCCAACAATTCCCCAGATTCAAGGAAAGTTTCTGGCAAAGTAAATTTCTGTGATGATGTAGAAGAACACAAGGTTGTTGAGCCTTAAGAATAAAGGAACAGGTTATCCCAGAGTCCCAGGATTGAGTTCCGCATCAGGTTCCCAGTTCCATGGGGAGTCTGCTTCTCCTTCTGACTTTCTCCCCTCTCATGCTCTCTCATTCACTCATTCTCTCTCAAATAAATAAATAAAATCTAAAAAAAAAAAAAAAGAGAATAAGGAACAGGACCTGTCAGCCAGAGGGGATTGCCTGAGCCTAAGCAAGAAAACATGTGTTTAAAAAATCTGTTAAGTCTGATCTGTAGGTTGATGGAAGAATCATCCATAGTGATGATGGCATTTCCCAGGGGAGTTGTAGGGGTTGGACAGTGACAAATAGGAGGACTCATAAACTGTCTTTGGTGGATTTAAGAAGCTGGTTAGAATATCAGTAGACAAGGCTTGTAAACTATTTCATAGCATGATGCTATTGTTGTCAAATGAAAGTTAGTAATTTATCACACATTCTTTACTTCCTCTTGGAAAGTAACTAAGGATAGGCATGAGTCAGACAAATTAATATACAAATGTAAGCATTATTTCCAGTAGTGCCAAATTCAAGAATGTGATATGAATGTGTATTCATGTTGCGCTCTTACTATTTCCAAGTGTAAACCTGGGATGCCACATCCAAGAATAAGTCAAGATCCATCAAACCATGACTCTAATTTCTTCTGAAGAAGAAGACCACTTAATCACGAAGGTAGGTATACTTGTATAGGGACCTATATAGAGAGAGGCCTCTAGAAAACTATCAAAGGGCAAGGGCAAGGTTTTTTTTTTTTCCTCCAAAATTATATATTAAGGCTTTTGTAGAATAAAATGAATTCCTAAAAAAATAAAATTTTAAATAACCACAAAACTCACAATCTCATATCTATGATTGTATTCAAAGACATAAAATACATTATAATAAGTATTATGGGATTAAGCAGAGGAAGCAAATGAAAGACTTGCAGAAATATACATACTGTCTCTTAAAAGTGTACATTATTGGCATTTACTATAAACAATTATATTACATAGAGAAATAAAAATACTTGCCAGCTTTATTGGTTCTGGGAGTTGGCTTATGTATGGCTTGTGTATGTGATATGGTCTTTGTAAAACGGGCAGCCTGCCTAGTCAAGAACTCCCACAAACAGCAGTGCAGGATGGATTCCTCACTTAGAACTCGTAGGAGTAAATGGCCATGTTTGCAGAGCGGACTTGTTGTTTGTGTCTCTGGGCCGTATCTCAGCAACTGCTCTCACAACCTCCAGTTCCAGTGCATCCACACACTCCACGAGGGAAAGGCCGGACAGGAAAAGAGGTTATTGGACTATTATAGAATATTAAAACGAAGGATAGCAATATTATAAGGATTTTGTTGTTTTTTGTAAACTGTAAGTTTATTCTGTGACAGTGTAAACACAAAACAACTCTTTCAAACGAGGTCTAAAAACAAATACAAACCATGGAGGACATATTTTGAAATATCTGGTGTTACCACATCCTCTTATGCCCTCTACATGGAAAGGAAAGCATTTTCGAGAAAGGGGAGAGTTGTGAAACTAAATGTCCACTACGAGGGTTCACCTGCTGCCCTTTGTGGGCCAGCAGGCATCTCAGAGAGCTAGAGTTTGTCCTCAAGCTGACTCTGCAAGCGACAAAACCTTGAGTAATGTTGTGTTACTCTCCCAAGCTCAGGCACCGCGCTGGTGCTCCATGTCTTCATGGAGCATGCTGCTCTCGTCTTCCCACCACCTCTCTGTCCACAAATCGTCATTGTAGAAAGGGGGGGGGACGAAACTGGGTCAGAAGAATAAGACACTTGCTCTAGTGTGTGTAGTCGTGGAACCTATTCAACTCCATGTCTGCCCAATTCAACAGCCCAGGCTTTTCCCACCATGCTGCTTTGCCTGCTTATCAGCCTAAGGGGCAGAAATAATGCTAAGCAGTGAGACTGTCCATGTCTAGGGGGCAACTGGGTTTGTTCTTTGTGGAGCATGAAGCAAGTCTCTATCTGCGAGTGTTGTGCCCCTCCCAGGGGTTCTGCTGAGACCTTCCTGCTGTGTGTCTTCCTTTCCTGGAATCTGAGTATCTGAGTGCATCAGGCATGGAAACCTGAGGGGACCAGGAGAGTCAGTGGAAATGACTACAGACCTCTGCTAATCTCTCATTAATGTGCACAGCTGTGACTCGCAGGTTCTTGATCCAACCAGGGACACAGGGTCCATGCCCTGATGGCCAGAGAAGAGACACATAAATCCTTCCCACCCACACCTGCTCTCCCCAGGCCTGCCCCGGAAGCACCTTTGGAATCCCCAGGTGCTACTGAATGGACAAGCTGGAGCAGCAGGGACTGGAGCAGCGCTGCGTAGATGGAGGCTGAACGCCCCTTCTTCATCTTTAATCCCACCTCCCCAGCACAAGGTGAGATCTCCTGGCCCACTGGCAACAGGAATTCCTCAGCCAAGATCAGTCACACCTTAGACAGGGTCTTGGGCTCCTGAAGAGCTCTCCCCCCCTATGTCCTACCTAGATTTATCTCATAGTGATCCCAGCATTGAAGGTCCTGCTAGTAGTGCCAATCCCCAAGGGCATGCTTCAGAATGCCTTTTTGTCATGCTAGAAAGAGTTAGCTCCCTCTCTTTTATAGAGAACAATTTTGGGGTGCCAAGGAGAGCCTGTGTTGGAAGGCCAGTACAACTGCTTGGTTTGAGAACTGGGTCTGATATGTCCACTCCCTTATCACTGTTTCTGGGTCAGAAAAACATGGAAGGTACAGATTGAGGACTAGGAACAGAGATTAAAGGACACCACCAACACGTTCTCGGTTTTATTTGGACCAGTCTTGTAATCAACCTGCTTTTCTTGCCTCCATTGGCAAAGAAAGTTCCTAGTTCGATCTAATCGGATCTAATTTAAATCTTTCAGTCTTACTTTTAGCCATTTGGTTTTCCCAAACTCAAGACCATTCTGCTTTCAAACATCATTTGTTTAAGTCTCTATCTCTTCTGTTTTTTTTTTAAAGATATATTTCAGGATGATTGATCACATTATGAAATGAGAACTAAGGATGAAATCAAAAAGGTTTCAATAGGACTAATTTCAGGAATACTACAAACGTTAAAATTATAGTAACAAGAACAATTCTATTTAATATGCTTTGGATTTTGGCCGTGTTTTAGGCAGAATTGATTTATTCGTTATTCATTATTCATTTTTCATCTTTTTTTATGAAAAAATCATTTCATATTTCAAGTCATATACTTTAGTCCAAAAAACGCCTTTGAAGTGGTCTCCTCTTAACAATTATTGTGGAGAGCCTGTTCCACATGACTTTGGATCATTTTCTGGGTTAGTTAAACTGATATGGGTGTATCTGGGGCTATGGCTCTACGAGGTGGACTCAGAATCTTCCTACTCTACCATCTTGTCCTGAAGTTCCAGAATTACTTTACATATGTTATTTTATTTAACCTTACAAAATTTTTTTCATTCATTTATCCTCACAATATTCCTTTTCCCCAATTTAGGAAATAAAGGCATAGAGGAGCTGAGACTCCTCTGCAAAGTCCCACAGCTTGTATGTGGCAGAATGAGCGTCTGAACCTAGTTAATGTGGCCTCGGAGCCCGCTCTAGAGCCTAACCATTATGTTGAGGGGTAGTACAAGGAAACAAGGAAAACTAGAACATTGTTCCTGGCTTCCCTCTCACTCCCACCTCCTCTACAGGGAGGGGGATCATGAATTCTGACTAAACCAAGGGCCAAAGGGCTCATTCGATTCCCTCCAAATCATATTACAGAGCTGGGACTGAACACTTGCTGCCGGAGTTCAGTTCTTGACTCCCCCTCTCTGCCTTCCTTCTGTGTCACTGCTTCCAGCTGCATTTAATGTTCCTTGTTCTGCTCTTCTTGGAGGAAATACTTGTCCCTCAAGCCCCTTAGGCAGGACACAGTCTGTGAGCCACTCTGAGGAGAACGAAGCACTGTGAGAAGGATCAAGAGGGCAGGGAGAGGGAGGAATGGGCTCTGGCTTGGAACCTGTGGAGGAGGCTGCAGATGGAGGGAGGGGAGTCTCAGTCTGTGGCTGGATCATGCAGGTCTGTGCGCCCTCACGGGCCCCCTGTGACTCATGCCTGGAAGAAGATGTGCATGTGTGAATGGAGTCAGAAGGAGGACTCCCTCAGAGTGGGAGTGGAAACCCACGTCAGATGAGCTGTGTGCGTGGCAGAGTAGCTTTTCCTGCCCAGAAGAAAGTTGTTATTGAGTGAGAAACAAGGCAGGACTTCCAGGAGAGGAAACAGTCCTGGACTGGGAAGATGAGAGACTTTAGCTGTGTACCTCTATTGAGTCCATGATACTTATATTCCCTGAATTATTGGATGCAGTATGGGTCAAAAGTTTAGTGATGATATGTGAGGGAGTTTGATTTTATTGTTGATTTGATTTTTTTTTTATTTTGTTGATTTGATTTTATTTGATTTTATTGTTGAAAAATTACATTTGAGATCCATAAGAGGATATCCAGAAAGGAGTTGAAAATATGTTTCTTGTAATTTGTAAGGGAGACGTAAAACACTGGGAGATGTCACATATAGCTATTAATTGGGATCTTAGGGGTTGATGATCTAAATTAAAAAAAAAAAAAGTGACAAGGATGTTAAACCTGTTGTGAAACGATTACCATGGTATGTCTAGTTATATGTATCACTATGCATAGTTGCAATTTTTTTGTGTGTTGAGAATTTTGAAGATCTATTCTTTTAGCAAGTTTCAAAAACAGAATATATTATTATTAACCTGAGTCACCATGCTGTAATTCTATTCCCAGGACTCATTTATTTATTTTATAACTGGAATTTTGTGCATTTGACCAACTTTACCCATTACACTAACCCCCTCCTCCACCTCTGTCGATCACCAACTTGTTCTCTGCATCTGCATCCTATGTGTTTGTGTTGTCATTGCGTTTGTGGTTGTAGATTGCACACACAGCCTTTGTCTGTAGGTTCATAAGGGATTTGTCTATGTTTTTTTTTTTTTTTTTTGTCTATGTTTTATTCATGTGACTTAATTTTATATCTTCTGCTCTACAGATATCATGTATCTTCCATTTGCCATACACTCTATAGAGAATTTCCTTTAACACACGAGAGTCCATGAACATAGTCCTCAGGCTTTATTCCCAGCTCTAACATTTGCTTGTCATGTGGCCTTCGGCAGGTCACGTAACTTCTCTGAGCCTCCGTTTCTGTATCTTCGAAATGTAAACAACGTTATTACCTGTCTTGTAGGGTTTTTAAGAGGATTATAGAAGTGATTTCATTTAAAGAGTTTTAGACTTGTATAGTGTACTGAAGGTTTCCAAAATATTAGTTTTGTTTTAGGGGTTTGCTTTTTTCCTTTTGACTTGGCCTGGGATTTAGAATGCATCAATTCCATATTTCTTCCACTAGGGGTCCCCCTGTAATAGTCAAGGGAGCACTTTCATATTCCTCATTCAGTGCTAAGAAGGGGCTGTAGGCTGAGTGCCACATCCATTTTCCATATTGTTCTCTATGGTGAGGCACCAAACATCAATCTCAAAGAACATTCTGGTCTGCAAATCCCACGTATGTTAGTGTGCTGGACACACTGCTGTTCGAGAGTTAGGTTTTCCATACTGACTCCCCTATATCCCAGGCCTCTTCTCAGTGCTTGGCATCTAACAGTGTGTCGTCTCCCGAGAAATCACCTGGTAGGGCACGACAGCTTAAAGGAGGATTAGCTGTGGACTGGAATGATCTTGGCTGTGTCTGTTATGCAAGATGAGATCTCGGGTAAGGTTATGTCACATTGTTAGAGTCTATAGCAAAACAATAAGAAATAAATGAGGAGGATGAAAATACTTACCTAAGTTATTCTAAGTGAGATGATACTGTGTAAAGCCTAGCCTCCAGTAGGAGTCTGTCATGGTTAATTATCTCCTTATTTTCCCATCGTACCCCACTTTTCTTAGTTTCTTTCTCTGTATATGGTTAGATTGTGGTTTTCTCTACTCACATCGGTATAGCAAGGAATTACATTGATCCAAGGGACATTTATCTCTAAAATGGAAATAACATTTTGAACAGTATGAAGAAAATTCCAGAAACACCAAGTGACTACTACCAGAATATTGTGTCTAAGGGATCTTTCTTGAAGAAATGAGCATAGCTTTTACTAACACTAGGAGGTTCACTCTTAGCAGACAGGAAGGAGGAGACCTGGCCCAAAGGAGAAGGTGGAGGAAGAATTACAATACAATTTACTCAGGTTCATTATACATAATTTGTTTTTCAGATATAGAAGCTATTCTTCAGACCACACTGGCCATGTACAACCTGAGTAGCTACCACACAGAAGACTTCACCCTTTTGGGCATCCCTGGCCTTGAGCAGTACCATGCCTGGATCAGCATCCCCTTCTGTTTTATCTATCTCGTGGCCATTGTGGGCAACAGTATCCTTCTCTACCTCATTGCTGTGGAGCGGAGTCTTCATGCACCCATGTTCTTTTTCCTTTCCATGCTGGCCATGACAGACCTGATATTGTCTACCACATGTGTCCCCAAAACTCTTACCATCTTCTGGCTTGGTCCCCAGAAAATAAGTTTTCCTGGTTGCCTCACGCAATTATTCTTTCTGCACTACAGCTTTGTCTTGGACTCAGCTATACTCCTGGCCATGGCATTTGATCGCTATGTGGCCATCTGCTTCCCCCTGAGATACAACACTATTCTGACCCCCAAGTTGATTATCAAAATTGTTGTGGGAATTTCCTTCAGAAGTTTCTGTGTTTTTGTTCCATGTGTTTTCCTTGTAAATCGTTTACCGTTCTGCAGGACACACATCATCCCACACACATACTGTGAGCACATAGGTGTTGCCCGGCTTGCCTGTGCGGACATCTCCATCAACATCTGGTATGGCTTTTGTGTTCCCATCATGACGGTCATCTCAGATGTGGTTATCATTGCTGTCTCCTACATCCTCATCCTCTGTGCGGTCTTCCGTCTCCCCTCCCGGGATGCCCGCCAGAAGGCCCTTGGCACCTGTGGTTCCCATGTCTGTGTCATCCTCATGTTCTATATACCAGCATTCTTCTCCATCCTTGCCCATCGCTTTGGGCATAATGTCCCTCGTACTTTTCACATCCTCTTTGCCAACCTCTATGTAGTCATCCCACCTGCACTCAATCCTATTGTCTACGGAGTAAAGACCAAGCAAATCCGGGACAAAGTCATTCTTTTGCTCTTTCCCCAGGGTTGCTAGTGTTAAAGTTCTAAAGTTTGAGTGGGTAGGGGAAAGTTCTTAGTGTATATTAGGTTAGAGAATGAATCCGTGGCCAAGGGTCCAGAGAAGGGACAGATGAAAAAGTTCCTTATTAATCAGAGCTATGGTTCTCCTTCTTTGTTATTTCAGGCAGATAATCTAATCAGGTATTTCCATTGCAAAATAAATAAATAAATAAATGTGAGCATAGAAAATAGTATATATGAGTATATTTTGTTACTCCAATTCATTTCTAGACAACATCGAACAAGGGTCATGGCATGTCATAGATGCATAAGGAATGTTTATCATATAAATGAATGGAAAATAATCATGAAATGTAAGACATCAGGCATTTACTTTGGACAAAGGATGAAGACAATCAGGAACCTAATGTTCATTTTTCACTCAATCTTAAAAAAGCCAAATGAGATGTGAGTGGCCAGAGTCTCCTAAGAATCAAACATAAAGATAATCCTAACTTCCTGTGGTCAATAAGAAGGAGAAATAGGTACAGACTAAGATGTGGGATTGAAACCTGGGCATTTGGAAGAACTGGGGGTGCAAGTCTCTTCATATCTTCAAAGAGATGTCAGCTACTGCTAACCATGTATCTTTGTTTGTATGATTCATTCTCTCTTCAAACTTAGCATGGTTATAATTGGGTCAGAGGGAGTCACTCAGTCAGTGAATTCGTCAAAGTTTAACTATTTTTGGTGTTTGTCAAGTGTCGATAATAGTTGCTGTCTGGTTTTCTCGCAGCTCTAAGATGCCCTCAAATCCTATTGCTTCTTTCTATACAACCTCTTGGAGTTCCCACTGAGTGTGAGCATCTCCTCTCTCCCCACATTCATCTCAACATTCCTCATTTTCCGCTGAACGGAAACACCAGAGTTGTACATGATCTCTCTACTTCTACTGTTTTCCCACCCCATTCGGATTAGATCCACCATTCTACAGTAACTCTCAACATAGAATTATAATAAGAAAGATTGTTTTTGTGGATCCAGAGACTACGGTTTGACTGTATGTTCTTTTTCTGTGTGACAACAATCATAGATATTTTTCTCCAAAATTATCTGATGTATTTTAAACACCATAAAAAATATCATGAAGCATAAATAGAATACACAGTGGAGGCAGGAAAAAAACACTGATTCTTTTTTTTTAAATAAGAAAAGGATTAACATACTTTCCCCTCTATCATGAATTCTGTATTCTTATTGCACAAGGGTGAAGACTTAAGCTGTAGTCTGTGTGAGAGATAAGAATGATTTGGTTTCATATTTCATAGTGTATATAAATTAGATGACAATGAGATGTTTAGAGAAGTACAACCACTCCTGCCATGAAGAACAGAAGGGGCTATCATCAGATAACTCATAGAGAGAAGGTACCAGTAGTTAATCATATTCTTACAGGATGTAGTTTTACGGGACTCTTATGTCCCTCTTCCCAGTATAGAGCAGTAAAACATCCTAAATTTCCTTTCAATAATGGCCAAAAATGATATTTGCTCCAACAACTGGGAATCATGGGAAGAAGCCAATCAAGTGGAGGTGGGAAGGAAGGTGAACTGAAGTGAGAAACAAAGGTAGAAGGAAACGTAGATTCAGTTATAACCTGCCGGCATCCCTTTGACAAATACTTGAGGCAAGCAGAGTGTACTGATCCCCCAGGAGGTTCCCAACTATCTTGATGTTAATGCCTTGTTAGAGGGAAAAACAAACAACCTTAGTTTGGCAATAGCAAGGCATCTGATATCCTGTGGGTCTTTTTCAGCATATGAAAATCCTTTTGGAACTTCCCTTATCCTTATATCCCCCTACTTCAAGGTATATAATCAGCTGCTCCTCACAGTCCTGGGCCATCAGAAGCTTTTTCTGCCCACAAGTCCTTTCCCTATGCTTTAATAAAACCACTTTTTTGCATAAAAAACATCTCAAGAATTCCTTCTTGACCATCAGCTCCAGAAGCCAACACCACTCCAAACCACATCAGTCTGGGAGCTGACATGGGAGATAAGAGTCTCTCAGGTACACACTGAGACCTGGGCCTCCAAGGTCCTAATAGTGTCAGTGGCACATCTAAGGGACTTCCCACAGGAAGGTACTTTATTATTCATATTGGTTTTATCAATGAAAGTGGTATTAGTTTTCATTTGGTCTGTGTCCATTAAGGAAAACATGACAAAGCTGGAGATGAAGATCAAAAAACTAAAGAAAGAAGCGGGTGTCTGGATTCAGAGTGAGAAGAAAATGGGATTTAAGAAAGGTCAGACATGATCAGACTCACAGGGTAAGAGGAGCAATGTGCAGAGAGGAAATTGCAGGAGGGAGACACAAGGGAAATAAACTGATCATTTAGGAAGTCATAGAGTGATGTAGGTAAGAAGTGAAAATAGCTAGACAATGAGACAGAGAAGGATCTCACTTGAGGAGATGTTGGGAAGGAACACAAAGAAAGACCCTCTAATCCTCCTGAGTCGTGAGGTGACACTTGCTGAGCCTAGGAGCACCGAGTGCAGGTCCAGAGGTGGCTGGTAGATGCAGTTTGGGACCTGATGGATTTCAAGAAAAAATGGATGTTTAGCCAAGATTGCAAAGCAGCAGCCACTGGATCACCAAGAGGAACATACTGACTTAGGCCATCAAAGGAAAGAGCCTCCAGGATCTGTTCCACTCCTGTCCCAGTAGAGACACCAACAACCAACGTTCCTGTTTTCTAGTGTTCATGCTCACAGCTATATATGTATATACTAGTCTCCCAGGGTAAGAAAAGATCGACTGTAGAGCCCATGAAAGCCGATGCCAGGGCCCCACTTTAAAAAGCAGTAGAACACCTGGCAGGGGCCATGTGATCCTCCTAAGAAATGTGTGATGAGTCTCGACTGTGTTAGACATTTTCTCAAGTACTGGTCTACCTAGTTTGTTAACCCTTCTCTAATCTCAAGAGGTTGGTACTATATTATCACCTCCTAACAGATAGTACGTGCTTTGTCCAAGCCTTTTTGTCAGAGGAGTGAGGGCATGAGCTGGAACCCTCGGTGTGACAGGTGGGCAAGTGCACAGCCCTATTCCCACAGGCATACCAGCTCATGAGCAATGCAAAATAAAAACAAACACCCAGAGGCAGTATCAACTCCCAGGCTTGGGCACACTTAACATAACATCTTGATGCTCTTCCCTTGAGAGTAAGAGGATGCCAGGGTCCCTCAGGTCCTCTCTACTTACCTTTTCTCCACATTGAATATTTGCCAGAAATAATAAAGGAGCAGGGAATTGATCTATCCACAATCTCTTGCTTTCTCCTCTACATATTTCTTTGTTTGGTGTGTCATCCCTTTCTGCAGACTTTCTGGCTGTCTGTCAGCACAACTGTTCTTCTTTCTGTGGCCCAATTCCATGATAAGGTGAGTGATGGCTGTTTGAGGAGTGTGGCCTGACCCAGAATTTGGATGGAAGGTGGGGGCGGGTGATGAACACTCAGGGCTCTGTCTACAGGAGCCATGCACTGAGACTGTTACTTATTTTCTGGAACGATTCCCCTGTAGAAGCTCAGGTCAGAGTCACCAGACTTGCACAGATGCTCCATCAAATGAATGGCAAAATATTTGAAGAGATATGCAATTATACACCTGGGTTAAGCATGGTCAAAGTAACTGTTGTCTGCAAAGGTCTGGGTCACACATGTGAGAAGGACCCACTGTCCTGACCTAAAGAATGGGACCAAGTGTGCTGGTGTGTGGGTGTGTGCCCGGGCTACTCCCGTTAGCTTGGATGCCTCTTTCTGTTCTCTTCTTCACTGTGTGTTCTGACTGCAAAGGCTGATACAGATGATATCAAATGTGATCTCTAGAGAGAAGTATGATAGCCCATGCTTACTTTGGGCCAGACACTGCTGCTTTGCAATCTTGGCTAAACATCCCATATTTTTTTCTTGAAAAAGGCGGCCACCTTCTGAACTCTGGATGTGTTCCCGGAGCCCAGAATCTAAATAATGGAGACACTGTACAGGAGGCTTTCTGTGGCTTCAGAAAGTGTTTTTACATATAGATAAGGGAAGGTCAGAAAGAAAAGAAGAGAACATTAGGCTTCTGTTTTACCAAAAGCAGCAGAGTGGAGAGTGTTAAGTATTAGTCTGGCAGATGCGGGTCTGGTGAACTGGGTATAAGAATGAGTGAAAACTTGGGGGTCTGCAGGAGGCTGAGGGTGAGCTTTGTCTGGACTCAGAGGTGCAGGAACATGAGCATCACAAGCTTCTTGTCAGTGCTGCTCCAAGGAGAGCTGAGCCTTGCTGTGTGGTTGGTGAAGTGTAACTTATGAACAACTTTTTATGCAAAGACATTGCTGGAGAAGGAAGAGGGCATGGGAACTTGGTCTTTAAAAGAGCAACACTCCAAGTAAAAATTCTGGGAATTTACACAAGAAATGACAGTACCAAAATCCAATCATGAAATATGTTGTTTCTATTTTTCTTAGTATGCATGCTTGTGTTTGTATGATGTGTATATGCATGTGTGGTGTGTGCATGTGTGGTGTGTGTGTGTGTGTGGTGCACACATGTATGTGAGGTGTATGTGTGACGCAGGTTGCTGGGGGAGTGTGTTTTGTAGGAGTATGGGCTGGTGATTCTATTATGGTAAAATGTATGAGAGAATGTAAGTACAGATCAAAAAGTTTGAGATTGTAAATAAGAAAGTGCCTGCATATCTGAGAGAATAAAGGGTCTATCCAATAGAATATGGGTTTGGGAGGAAACAGTCCTTTTGGACTCTTGACTAGGAGTGTTATTAAATCAAAATATTAGGATGGTATACAGTTGTATAGTGTATAGGGTACTAGAAAATTATTTTTGGGGGGTGTGTGGGAGGAGGAGGGACTCATAAGCCTCATATATATGGAACTTTTCTAATTTTTATTGAAGTTCCGCATATTATCAAGCATAAAGTAGGAACTCAGCCTGTACTGTTGAATTGACCAAATTTTTGGATGTTTATCTCATCCAAAAGTGTGTTTACCTCACAGATGTAAGAGTTGTAGTCGTCTGGGAGCCTTGAAAGAGCCAATGTGTATCCTGGAGCAAATTTTAATATCCCACACAACAGAACAAGCAGATCCTATCAAGATCTTGTCAAGACTAAGCAGCCAATAATGTCTATAAAGTCGCAGAATTTTTAGCACCATGAAAAGTATACAGTGCTTTCTGTCAGAGGTATACTATATCATGAGAGGAGTGAAGGTAGCCAGTCAGGAAGGCTGCCTGGAAAAGTTGTGTAAATCAACAGAGGTGGCCAGAGGATGGAACAAATTCTCTTGGTGCAGAATGAGTCTGCGTTTCAGTGTATCTGAGACAATCCTGGTTTATGCAAGTTACCTGCAACTGTGTTGATACCAGCCTGTATTTATTCCAGAGGGGTTCTATTGTAGATAAATTATATGGTCTCCTTATGTTTAGGAGTTGATAATGATGAGTAGTTGGAGGGGACAGTGACTCAAGTGATCCTAACTCTATTTTCTACTACCCTCCATCCTCAGGCCCTGGGACTTGTGCCATCGTGTTTGACCATGATCATTTTCAACCTGAGCAATTATAACCCAGGCCCCTTCATTCTGGTGGGGATCCCAGGCCTGGAGAAATGCCATGTGTGGATTGGGATTCCTTTCTGTATGATCTATATTGTGGCCCTTGTGGGAAACTGCACCCTTCTCTACCTCATCGTGGTGGAGCGAAGCCTTCATGAACCCATGTTCTTCTTTCTCTCCATGCTGGCCATGACTGACCTTTTCCTGTCCACAGCTGGTGTTCCCAAAACACTCAGTATCTTTTGGCTTGGGGCTCAAGAAATCACATTTCCGGGGTGTCTTACACAAATGTTCTTCCTCCACTATAGCTTTGTCCTAGATTCAGCCATCTTGATGGCCATGGCATTTGATCGTTATGTGGCTATCTGCTCCCCCCTGAGATACACCACTATTCTGACCCCAAAAACCATCATCAAGATTGCAGTGGGCATCTCCTTTAGAAGCTTCTGCATCATCCTGCCAGATGTATTCTTGCTCACACGCCTGCCTTTCTGCAGGACACACATCATCCCACACACATACTGTGAGCACATAGGTGTTGCCCGGCTCGCCTGTGCGGACATCTCCATCAACATCTGGTATGGCTTTTGTGTTCCCATCATGACGGTCATCTCAGATGTGGTTCTCATTGCTGTCTCCTACACCCTCATCCTCTGTGCGGTCTTCCGTCTCCCCTCCCGGGATGCCCGCCAGAAGGCCCTTGGCACCTGTGGTTCCCATGTCTGTGTCATCCTCATGTTTTATACACCTGCCTTTTTCTCCATCCTTGCCCATCGCTTTGGACACAATGTCTCCCGCACCTTCCACATCATGTTTGCCAACCTCTACATTGTTATCCCACCTGCACTCAACCCCATTGTCTATGGAGTGAAGACTAAGCAGATCAGAGATAGGTTCATACTTTTGTTTTCTACCAAAGGTTCAGAATGATGTTCCAAAGTACTGTGGGAAAGCTAACAACATTTTTTTAGAGTATATTAATATAGCAGGAATGAGAAAAAAAACCTAATTCTATGTAAGGTGAGACTGCCTACAGGTGCTTTTGTGTACCAGGAAAATGGTATGAGCTATGTGAGGGAGATGTTCTATGTATAAAAAATTCCTTGATGACCTGTTTGTGGAATATGCAGGAGCACAGGTTATGGCCAGGAAAAAGAGGCAGAAACATAGAGTTGACTTACTTTAAAAGGACAAAGCAATACAAATTTAGAAATTAAGACATGGAACTATGGAGAGAAAAATATGGTAAGGCTGAAACCCTGAAGAAGAGAGAGTAAAATGAAAATATTAATGAATAGTGCATTATTAAGGGGATGTGTAGAAGGAATGAGGAAATTTACAATAATATTCAATATTTATTCATGGTGTATATTTGCAGCTTCCATTCAATGTTCCCAACACATGAAGTCCTTCAAGTAAGTGCTATGAGCAGTGAGATCTACCAGCAGTGCTGCATTGAGGAGGAGAGAAATTTAGATTTCTCAGTGTCAGCATTGATAGCAATGGTGCTGGTGGAGGAGCATAGCTTCTTGACTCCAAGACACACTGAGGAAGGGAGCTGCAGAGATAGTGTCAGGAGATGTCGAGCCAGTTCACTGGGACAGTAAAGTAGACATTTAACTCCACTGGATGGAGGCTGTGGGGCTCTTAGCTATGGGTGTGTTTCCTGAGCTGGAGAGAGAATCAATTATCAGACACATCAGTGCAGCACAGAGGGTATCAACAGAGGAACTCTAGAGGAAAGTAACACATGCGTGGTAAGATAGATCTAATTGCACAAAGATTTCACTGGAGACAACAGTGTATATCATATTCCAAGAAAGATCTAGAGTTCTTACAATAATCCTTTTTTTTTTTTCATTATTCATTGATTTGGAATTTCCTGTTGAGTATCCACTGTATTGTTACAAGGTTCTAAGCATTCAGGCTATGACAGTTAATAATGGAGACTCTGTCCCGCATTTAGGGAGCTTATAATCTCTGGAGAGTGACACACAAGGCAGAAGAGAACAAACTCTTTGCTTTCAAAGAGAATGTAACTGATAGAAAAATGAAGTGAATACAGTGATGCACCATGCACGGGCGATGAGGACAGTGGCAGAGACAACAGCACAGGCAAAGGACCTGGGGCTGGGAACAGCACAACATGACTGTGAACAGAAGGGAGACCAGACCAGTGTTTCTAGAGCACTGTGAGGTGGCAATAGTAGAGAAGGGAGTAGGAGGAGCATAGCCAGGTCCCATGGGACTGGAATTATTCAAACTTCATTCTAGGTGGAAGAAACTGACCCTGAAGAATAAACATGAATTTTCCAAAGCACACAGCAAGGCAGTTAAATAAATGCAGAGCTAGAATAGAAACATACAACCCACATCATGTCTATTATTGTATGCAAAGGCAGAAAATATAAGTATTACTAGAATAAACACAGGAAACAAATGAAAGACTTACAGAAATGTGCATACTGTTTCTTGAAAATGTGAGTAGTGACGTTTACTGAGCATTTATATTATATAGTGAAAGTTTGTTATTCTGCAATTATAATTAAATAAAAAGCTATGAGTGGAATAGTGAAAGCCTCATAGTAAAAGCCTATATATACTTCTGAAGTAATGCCTTTCCATGCATATCATATTTAAAATTTTAATGTATCAAATGAGCTTGCATGTTTTTTGTTATTTTATCTAACGTAGTTTGGCTTGTTGTGAAGGTACTTGCAGGCAATTATCATGATTAAGCTTTTTTTTGGTTATTCTTTGCCTGGGTTTTGCATTTCTACTGTTAGTAGTAGGGGAATGTCTCCAAAATGTCTATTTTTTTTTAAGATTTTATTTATTTATTTTTTTGACAGAGATCACAAGTAGGCAGAGAGGCAGGCAGGGGAAGGGGGGTGGAGAAGCAGGTTCCCGGCTGAGCAGCAAGCCCGATGCAGGACTCGATCCCAGGACGCCAGGATCATGATCCAAGCTGAAGGCAGAGGCTCAACCAACTGAGCCACCCAGGTGCCCCTCCAAAAGGTCTATTAATAATGATTGAAGACATGAATTTAAAGGCCATCATTTAAGTACATCATTTCATCATTTTAAGGATATTTATTTGTATCTTTTATTTAAAATTAGGCAATGGGGTCAGCAGGGTGGCTCAGTTGGTTAAGTGTCTGACTCTTGGCTTCCCCTGAGGTCATGATCTCTTGGCTGTGGGATTGAGACCCGTGTCAGGCTCTGTGGTCAGTGCAGCGTTTGCTTCAGATTCTTTCTCCCTCTCTTGTTCCCTCTCACTCACTCTTCCTCAAGTAAATAAATAGAATAAAAAAAAATAAAATTTTAATTTAATAAAATTAAACAAGCAATGCTCTCTGTTCATTATTTACCTTCCATACATTGGTAGTCTCTTCCAACAGTTTATCCTATACATTTACATTAAATTCAAATGATTTTTCAATAAAAAAAATGGACCTAGAATCCTTTAATTTCCTCCATGTGGATTTTGTTGAATGGAAAAGAATATCTTATACATTCTATTAAATTTGTCTGTGGTTCAGTGATGAATTTTTGCAGATGCCCAACATATAACTGTTCATTTTACTGATGACATTTTTATTTTATGGCTGACATCATAACGTTTTATAGAAACTCTGAAATTTTATAGAAATTTCCAAATTTCTAATTTGTTTATTTACCTCTAAAATTCATCCACTAGTGAAAAATATGTAGCATATATATGGCATGAGATTATTAAGCATACCAAAGATAGTTGAATAAGAAAATCTGACTGCCCCATCATTTCATTAAGAGGTGAGACCATGGAGCACTGGGTGTGGTGCAAAAACAATGAATACTGTTATGCTAAAAAAAAATAAATTAATTAAAAAAAAAGAATATAACAAATAAAAAAAAAAAAAAGAGGTGAGACCATGGTGTGCCTGGGTGGCTCAGTCAATCAAGGGTCTGCCTTCAGCTGAGTCCTGGAATTGAGTCCCCCCATCGGGGCCCTGTTCAGCAGGGAGTCTGCTTCCCCCTCTGCGCCTCCAGCTGCTTGTGTTCTCTCTCTCAATAAAATAAATAAAATTTTAAAATTTAAAGAGTTTAAAGAGAAAAAAAGGGGGCGGAGACCAAAATAGTTTTTAATTTTTCACAAACACTAAAATTTCAGTCCATGGTTCACACATCTCAGTAGAATTTTCCCAACAACAACAATTAATCTTCATTAGGCAGTCCTTTTTATTTTTGATCAGTTTCTGTCCTATCACACAACAAAGAGAGTCATCTTAAATGTAATACATTAACTTTAATGCAATTCCAAATTCTTACTTATGCATTCACCACGTTATTCACTTAGTCCAATGTGAGCTCCATAATATTATCAGCTCCTACAGTGTTTATCAGTTCCTATCACTGCTCCCTCAGAACATACTTCTACACCAAATTTAGAACTTAGACTACATGTGTTGATATTGTAACCACCACAGTTTTATAACAGTTCAGAGATGGTTGGGTTTGTCAGCAACTTCTTCATATCACTGCCAAATTGATATCACACATACATAATAATTTTCATGCTAGCAATATCTGTACATTCATCAAGTGGAAATGAAGTAGACTTTACCTGCTTTAATTTATTTGTTTTATTTGTTCTGGGAGTTGGCTTCTGTATCCCTAACTACTCCCTTTTACATTGATGTGATGTGGTCATTGTAAAACGGGCAGCCTGCCTAGTCAAGAACTCCCACAAACAGCAGTGCAGGATGGATTCCTCACTTAGAACTCGTAGGAGTAAATGGCTATGTTTGCAGAGCGGACTTGTTGTTTCTGTCTCTGGGCCGTATCTCAGCAACTGCTCTCACGCCCTCCAGTTCCAGTGCATCCACACACACTCCACGAGGGAAAGGCCGGATATGAGAAGAGGTTATTGGACATTTGTAGAATATTAAAACAAGTGATTACAACAGTATAAGAATTTTTTTTGTTGTTTCTTAGGAACATGTTAAGTTTGCTCTGTGACACTATAAATACCACAGAGTTCATTCAAAGTAGATCTAAAAACAAATACAAACCATGGAGGACATATTTTGAAGTATCTGGTGTTACCACATCCTCTTATATCCCAATAAGTGGGATCCAGGGCATTTTCGAGAAAGGGGAGAGTTGTGAAACTAAATGTCCACTATGACAGTCTCCACCTGGTACTGCATGTGGGCCAACAGGCATCTCAGAGAGCCAGAGTTTGTCCTCAAGATGACTCTGCAAGTGACACAACCTTGAGTAATGTTCTGTTACTCTCCCAAGCTCAGGCACCCCGCTGGTGCTCCATGTCTTCATGGAGCATGTTGCTCTAGTCTTCCCACCACCTCTCTGGGAATGTCCACAAATCGTCATTGTAGAAAGGGAGAAAATAACAAAACAAAATGAAACTGGGTCAGAAGAATAAGACACTTTCTCCAGTGTATGTAGTGGTGGAACCTATTCAATCCATGTCTGCCCAATTCAACAGCCCAGGCTCTTCCCACCATGCTGCTTTGCCTGCATATCAACCTAAAGGGCAGAAATCATGCTAAGCAGTGAGACTGTCCATGTCTAGGGGGCAATTAGGTTTGTTCTTTGTGGAGCATGAAACAAGTCTCCACCTGCGTGTGCCGTGCCCCTCCCAGGGGTTCTGCTGAGACCTCCCTGCTCTGTCTTCTTTTCCTGGGATCTGAGTGTCTGAGTGCATCAGGCATGGAAACCAGGGGGGATCTGGAGAGTCAGCAGAGATGACTACAGACCTCTGCTAATCCCTCATTAATGTGCACAGCTGTGACTCGCAGGTTCTTGATCCAACCAGGGACACAGGGTCCATAACCCCTGATGGCCAGAGAAGAGACATATAAATCCTTCCCACCCACACCTGCTCTCCCCAGGCCTGCCCTAGAAGCACCTTTGGAGTCCCCAGGTCACCGGTGCACTGACTGCTGAATGGACAAGCCGGAGCAGCAGGGACTGGAGCAGCCCTGGGTAGAGGGAGGCTGGATGCCCCTTCTTCATCTTTAATCCCACCTCCTCAGCACAAGGTGAGAGCTCCTGGCCCACTGTCAGCAGGAATTCTTCAGCCAAGGTCAGTCACACCCTAGACAGGGTCTGGGGGTTCCTGAAGAGCTCTCCCCCCTATGCCCTACCTGGATTTATCCCATAGTGATCCCAGCATTGAAGGTCCTGCTAGCAGTGCCATTCCGCATTGGGCAGTCTACAAAACCTCTTTGTCCTGATGGAAATGTGTTGTTCACACCTTTTTTCAGAGAACAACTTTGGGATGCCAAGGAGAGCATAGGTGGAGGTCAGCGTGGCTGGTAAGTTTGAGAAGTGGGGTGAGATGTCACTACTCATTTGACACTGTTCCTGGGTCAGAAAAATGTGGAAGCTGAAGGTTGGGGACAAGGAGCAGGGATTAAAAGTCAACACCCTCACATTCTCCATTTTACTAGGAAGCAATCTTGTTTTCAACCCCCTTTTCCTGGCTCCATTGTCAAGGGAAGCTCTTTCACTTGTCTGATCAGTTCTAATCTGATATACTTTCAGTCTGACTTTTAGCCATTGGTTTTTTTCCAAGTTCAGGACCACCATGCTTTCAATATTCTTTAGTTCATCTCCCATGTTATCTTTTTTGTTTATTCTTTGTTTCAAGCAAATTTTCTTTATCCATTTTTTATTGTTTTTTCTTGATTGAAAAAAGCAGTGCAAAATTCAATTCATATACTTTAGCCAAAAACTATTTTTGATGTGGCCTCATCTCTGTGGAGAGTCCATTCTATGGGTCTTTGGGTGATTCTCTGGGTTGATTCCGCTGATGTGATTGTTATCCAGGCATCTCCATGGCAGGAGATGAGCTCAGGATCCTTTTACTCTACCATCTTCTCCAAAGTCCCAGAGTTATTTATGTATGTTATTTTACTTATTCTTACAATATTCCTGTAAAGTAGGTGCATTTATTCTTATCCCCAATTAAGGTAAAGCAAGTAAAGGTATAGAGGAGCTGAGTCTCTAGTGCAAAGTCCCACAGCTGGTATGTGGCAGAACGAGGGTCTGAACTTAGATAATGTGGCCTCGGAGCCTGCTTTAGATCCTAATCATTGTGCTGAGGGGGTAGTACAAGGAAACAAGGAAAACTAGAACATTGTTCCTGGCTTCCCTCTCACTCCCACCTCCTCTACAGGGAGGGGGATCATGAATTCTGACTAAACCAAGGGCCAAAGGGCTCATTCGATTCCCTCCAAATCATATTACAGAGCTGGGACTGAACACTTGCTGCCGGAGTTCAGTTCTTGACTCCCCCTCTCTGCCTTCCTTCTGTGTCACTGCTTCCACCTGCATTTAATGTTCCTTGTTCTGCTCTTCCTGGAGGAAATACTTGTCCCTCAAGCCCCTTAGGCAGGACACAGTCTGTGAGCCACTCTGAGGAGAACGAAGCACTGTGAGAAGGATCAAGAGGGCAGGGAGAGGGAGGAATGGGCTCTGGCTTGGAACCTGTGGAGGAGGTGGCAGATGGAGGGAGGGGAGTCTCAGTCTGTGGCTGGATCATGCAGGTCTGTGCGCCCTCACGGGCCCCCTGTGACTCATGCCTGGAAGAAGGTGTGCATGTGTGAATGGAGTCAGAAGGAGGACCCCCTCAGAGTGGGAGTGGAAACCCACGTCAGATGAGCTGTGTGCGTGGCAGAGTAGCTTTTCCTGCCCAGAAGAAAGTTGTTATTGAGTGAGAAACAAGGCAGGGCTTCCAGGAGAGGAAATAGTCTTGGACTGAGATCCAGGAGATGTTGTTCTTTGTCCCAGCTGTGTGTGTGCCTTTCTGCAGATGGGTTTCCTGATCACAGAAAGGGGTACACACCGTGGGATGGCTTTGCATGCATGGCAGATAGGAGCAGCTGCAGGCTCCAGACAGTGGCTCTGAAAAAGTGTCCTGCTTGGGAGCTCTCAGGGAGCAGAGCCCCTAACACTTCCTTCAGCATGTCCCTTGTGAACTCCTGACTCTGAAAGGGCGCTAAGTTGTGTGAGGCCTGGACATAAAGCAAGGCACTGGGTGGAGAGCAGAGTGGGCAGTGGGAGATGAGCAGCAGCCCCTTGTCTATAGCCAGATACACAACAGAGACCAAGGTGAAGGTTGGGAGGAGGGTTCTTAGCTGCCTCCTCTTCCCCCTCACTTAGCCTATAAGAGGAAATAGAAGGAGCAGAGCTGTGGACTGTAGACACAAACCATGTGGGGCAGTTTCCCCTGGAATTTTGCCATAAGGAAGTATGCTGGGAGGGTCTCCACCCTGAGTTCAGGACTTTCTTATGGGCCCCCTGCCTGGTACAGGTTATGTTTGGCCTGTGGTTTTGGGAGAGACGTTCCCAGGCCTAGGGTAGTTGACATGTTTCTCTCCTCAGAAAGGCTGGGAGTGTCTTGTTAATCCTGAAAGGATGTTCTCAGAGTCCAGGGGAGCCCAAGGGCCCCCACAGTGAGAGAGGCAAGACCATACCCCATGACTTGGCAAAGCCTTATTCTTTAGAAGGAAGTTCTAATTTCTAAACCAATAAGACTTTAATTTGGGAAATTCTATCCTGGTTTATTACCTGATTCTTCTCTGCAGGAGTCAAAATGTGGGAGTGTGAGACAAGGCCCAGGAGACAGTGCTGTGGAGAAGCCTGGAGCAGGCACAGAGCATGGGATGCTTGATAGCCCCCTACTCACAACCCCTCTGACACTCTGGGCCACCCTATTCTCTGTTCACCTACCCCTAGGTTCTTCATTCCCTGAAATAGCTTAAAATACCAAATGCAATACCTCATGAAGTTCATGGACATAACTGTGGTCTTCAGGCAGAGCATGGAAAGCACATTCTGGCTTATATCCTTTTTGTAGGCTGTTCCTTATCCACCTAAACCCAGATGAGCAAAGTCTGTCCTCCTCCACCATTTTCACCTACACTGCCACAGTAGCACCCGGTCCCAGTCCCTTCCCTGGCAGCCCCATCTTGACGGTCTGCTGTGTTCTTTGGGTGATCAGAACTTTTCCAGACTGATTTCTCCAGAATCTGATGGGTCTGTCCATGGACAAAGAACAGAATAAAAAAGAGCCTGAAAGCTGAGTCATGGGATGAATGTCTACACTGGTCAAAGAAGGAATTAGTTTTCATGATCCAGGTACCTTGAAGTATGAATAGAGCTGGAGGGAGGGATGTCAAAGCCATGGGTCGCGGGGACGAAATATCAGACAAATTGGAAGGAATAGGCTGTTTGGGACAGTAGGGGAGCTAGTAAAGTGGCTTCTGGAAAAGGACTTTGGAAGAGGAGTTTTGTCTGAGCATTAGTCAGTGAGTGGAAGGAAAAAGAGTCATTCCATCTCTCCAAGCTTTGATTTCCAGAGGGAGGGAACACAGAGAATGTTGGTAGGATTAGGTTTGGATGACAGAGACAACTTCCTCTGGGACAAGCCATCAGGAAATGCATATTCTGATGCTGCCATGTGGCTGGGCTGAAGAGGAGACACTCCACCTGGGAAAGACTGTCAGAAGAGTGTGATCTTTAGTTAGGTGAGTTTTGGTTTTTTGTTCTTCCTTTTTAAGGATTTTATATGATCGCCAGAAAGAGAGAGAGACAGAGAGAGAGAGAAAACAGGAGTAGGGGGAGGGGCAGAAAGAGAAGCCTACTCCCCTCTGAGCTGGAAGTCCCCATTCTGACATGAGGCTGGATCCTGGGACTCTGGGATCATGACCTAAACCCAAGGCAGACACTTAACTAACTGAGCCACCCAGGTGTCCCAGTTTAGTCAGGTGAGCTTTGAGAGAAATGCTAGTTTTATTTACCAGTTGTGGGTCCTGGAGTAAGTCTGTTGACATGTCAGCAACCAAATTCCTTCATTCACCACATGGGAACATGAGCAAATCCATGGATGCTAGGGAACCCATACATAGGTCAGCACAGGGCTCTCGGCAAATGCTGTAGCACCCACAGCCCCGACCTCATACCCACTCGTGTAAAATCCCTGGAGAGCAGGTGCTGGCTTCTCACAGGCCTCCCTCACACCCTGCAGGGACAGACCCCGGCGGAACAAGGAGATGGGAACGGATCCTGTACTGCCCACTCTCAACCAGACTGTGCTCCTCCCTGGACCTGGGCCTTTCGTCCTTCTGGGGGTGCCGGGCCTGGAGGCCTTGCATGCTTGGCTTTCAGTGCCTGTGTGCCTGCTGTACATGGCTGCTGTGGCAGGGAATGGCCTTCTCCTGGGGCTGGTGGCAGCTGACAGGACACTGCGGGCACCCATGTACCAGCTGCTGGGGCTTCTGGCTGCTGCTGACCTGGTTCTGGCCACGTCCACAGTACCCAAGGCTCTGGCTGTGCTCTGGGGCCTGTCGGGTGAGATCTCCTTTGCTGCCTGCCTAACCCAGCTCTTTGTGACCCATGTGACCTTCATTGCCGAGTCTTCAGTGCTCCTGGCCATGGCTGTGGACCGATATGTGGCCATTTGTCAGCCTCTGCGCTACGGGGCACTGCTGACCCAGCGTGTGGTGGGCATAGTGGCTGCAGCTGCGGTGACCCGTGGTACCTGTGTCATGGTCCCCTCTGTGGCCCTGCTCCAAAGACTGCCTTACTGTGGACAGCGGGAGCTCCCCCACACCTACTGTGAACACATGGGTGTGGCTCGGCTGGCATGTGGCGACACGCGCCCCAACATTTGGTATGGCTTGGCCACCACACTGCTCTCCCCAGCCCTAGACGTAGGGCTCATCGCTGCTTCCTATGCACTCATTCTGCGTGCCGTGTGTCGCCTGCCATCCCATGGGGCCCGCTGCAAAGCTTTAGGGACCTGTGGAGCACACGCCAGCGTCATCACTCTCTTCTACACGCCCGCCCTCTTCTCTTTCCTGGCTCACCGTTTCGGCCGCCACACGGTGCCCCGCCATCTCCACATCCTCCTGGCTAACCTCTATGTGGTGGTGCCCCCAGCCCTTAACCCTGTGGTCTATGGAGTACGGACCCAGCAGATTGCTCAGAGGCTCAGGCATTTGCTTCGGCTCTGCTGGGCAAGGGCAGTAAGGGATGTGGGCCCTGAGATGGCCTCCCATGGCAGGGACTGAGCACCTGTTTGCTGAGGCATGTGCTCTCCCATGGCCAAAGGGTGCCAGCTGCCTCAGAGCAGAGCTCTAACCAAGGTATTGTTATCATCTGCCAATATGTGGCACTCTGGTCCTCTAGCACTGTTGCCTGCTCAGGAACAGAATGCACACTAAACTCCCCTCTGCTTGCCTGGGACCAGCGTGGCTAGACTTTTCCTTCCTTTTCTAATTGTGCATTGATCTCTACAGTTGCATCTCACACAAACAGAACATGTCGGGTCTGGACGTTGGCAAACAAGGAGGCCCAGGTCCTGGCATGGAGATCAACATCTCATCTTTCTCCATCACTCTGCCCAGCCAGCACCAGATTAGTGAAAGTGGCTCTGCGTGGGGTCTTTTGTCCAGTGTGTGACATTGAGCAGGAACTCCATGTTTGTTGAATGTGTGAAGACGGGAGGGGCTGAGGAAATGGCACAACATGAACCAAAGAGAACAGAGCTCTGGAAACTGACACAGCCTCTGACCTGGCTGATTCATACTATCAACCTTGGAAGAGCTGCCGGCTCTGGACTGCCCCATGCTGCCCACCTGAGCTATTTCCCCTCTCTGCTCTGGTGCCGAGCTTTCCCATGCTTTCCCAACTGGTCCCGCTTGCTAGGTTTCCTTGGCAAAACATAGGCAGAGGACCCAGCTCCAGCTGTCACGCTTCATGCTCTGTGTTCTTGCACACTTCCTCCTCTCCGAGAGGTCTCCCACTCCATGTAGCTTAATTCCCAACTCACTCCTCTCATACCTACCTAATCTCTGTGGCTCACCTGGATCCATGGCTATAGCAAGGCCAGGCCAGAGGAGTTGATGGAGAATGGATTCAGGTGTGGAGCAGGAAGTCAGAGGGTGAAAACTCTGAAGCAAGATGTGGGCAGAATCTCTCATCACAGATTGCCCAACAGAGCCCAGCACGTGTCTTCCTGGGGTCATACATTCACTTCAGCTCTCCAGCCCTCTCCCTAGAATGAGAAGTACACACTTCATATGCCTCTCTCTACTGGGTATTATGTGTTGTGCAACAGGCTTTAAAGGAGGGGATTCATTAGCAAATCCTTTATGTGAAAAACCTATGATATCTGAATTGGAGGAGCAATGGCAAGTAGGGATATAATAAAGGATACACATTTCTGAATGGAAAATGTGGTCTTCATAGGAAATCTGATGTCCCCTTAGGTCTTGGGGGTGTTGAGACTCATCACTGCCTGGGAAGTACTCAAGAGAGACACAGTGGAAGAGGAAAGTAGAATTTTGGGTGGCCAGCACTAGGAACAATGAGCTATGACTCAGGAACCAACTCTTCCTTTTCCTTAGGGCACATCAGGGGAGATCCCAAAGGACTAGAGGCATGACAAGAAGCTATTCGGAGGGGGCTTTCTTGAAGGACAGGCAGTGGAGGCTCGTGGAATCAAGAGGTCTAATTAGCAGATCCATTTGAATAGTGAGGTGGGAAAGAAATGTTTAGAGTGCTTAGAACAGTGAAGGGGACAGAATTCTAAGTGTGCAGAGGGCACACTGCAGAGCAGGCCAGCACAAGGCTACTGAAGCAGTCCCCCCAGGTATACAGTTTGGCCCTCATCCAGGGGCCCTCGGTTAAGTAAATGGTTTCTGTCCTGGAGATGGACAGCTACATATTCCTCTGGAGTATTTCTCATTTAAAGTTGAGAAAAAGACCATAAACCCTTCTGAAAGGGACCCATCCCAAGGCCCCCACAGCTTGTCTCAGGTTTGCCTTATTCTGTTTAGACAGGAAGGCCCAGCAGGACAAGGACAGAGGAGAGAAACCCTGTTTATGTAAAAAAAAAAAAAAAAAAAAAAAAAAAAAAAGGCAATTTCTAACCCATCTATGGAAGCACAAGCCTGTGACAGTCCTCTTTTTCCCATGCCCCACCCTGTCCTTCCCAACCCTTCTCACGTGACTAGTCCTTTCAGATGTTGAAATCTGTATCTCTCCTGCTGAGACCATTCACTCAGACCAGAGATAAAAGCCTTGGGGAACTCAAAGGTGTTGCTCCCCTCCCACAGCAGAAGCAAGATGAAGCCCACGCTGGCCCTCCAGATACCCTTACTGCTGCTGCTCCTGGTGCTCCCAGGACAGCCTCAGGTACAGCTCTGGCTTTTGGGGAGGAGGATGAGACACCAAGTCTGTTCTGATTGTTGCTGGGCTTGGGTAGGCTTAGGGTGAGAGAGGAAAAACAAGTACGAAGATGAGAAAGGAGGATTTCTGCTCTGTCCACCCTGCTCTTCTATGGGCCTCACTTCTGCAAAAACCTGCCACCCTTTTCCTGTCTGAAGGATGCTGGACCTGAAGGAGGCCAGCCTGGGCTATTTTAGGCATGTGTCCTTTGTTCCATCATCCCCAAAAGCTAAACCACTGGGCTGGAGTTGCAGACTGAGGACATAGCTAAATTAACTCCCAGGGCCAGAGTAGGCTATATGAGGGACTATTCAGAGAAGGAC
The DNA here is from genome assembly GCF_011764305.1 of Mustela putorius furo. Lineage (NCBI taxonomy): Eukaryota > Metazoa > Chordata > Mammalia > Carnivora > Mustelidae > Mustela > Mustela putorius. The sequence continues at coordinate 465,247 of NW_025422126.1, forward strand.
AGGGGCCACACATCTTGATTCTTGAAGAATCTGTAAGGAAACCCCAGTTGAGTTTTTTTTTGTTTTTTGGGTTTTTTGTATTTGTTTTTGTTTTTATTTTGTTTTGCTGCTTGTTTTTAATTCTCAGAACCTCTAGTTTTCATCTAAAAAAAAAAAAAAAGAAAAAATTCTAGTTCTTGTGAGCGCTAAATATCAGTCTGGACTCTGATGCCTCATGTACTGTGAACATTTATCTCCCTTCTTTGACAACTTGGAACTCTGTTCCTGCCGTTCACAAGTTCACAAAATGAACTTGTGGGGATCTACTGAGTCTCCAGAGCAGAGGTACTGGAGCCCCTAAACCGGTCCCTTAAGACTTGGACTTGTTTTCAAATCAGCTTCCTTCTTTCCCACAGAGCCTCAAGGAAGAGTCTGCTCCCTGTTCTGTGAACTGTGACAAGAACCAGCCAGAGCATGAGGTAGGGCGAGGACGGCCCACCTTGAGGAACTGGAAGGGTGATGGGTGAAGTTCTGGGAAGTCAAGGGAAGGGTCACTGCAACTCATGGCATAAGGAGACTCAAACAGTCATGAACAACCTCCTGTACAAAGAGATCTCTTCTTAGATACCCCACAGTAGAGACAACCCTTCTGGTTCATGTTCCTAAACAGCACATTGTGCCCCATGTTTCCTTACACTTAATGTGCCCATGGACTTGCTTTTGCAGCTGGTGAAAATTGTGCCAGGTTCTGTGGATGAGGATGGCCTGTGCCATTGTGTAGTTCATCTGCCCAACAACCTCATTCCCCTGAATCAGCTGGAGCAGCTGCAGAGTATAACGCAGGAGCTCATGGACAAGTATGATAAGGAGTTATCCAGGGTAAGCGCTGGAGCTGTGGGCGGGGGCTGGCAGTTACATGAACACATTCTCTCCTGGATCCAGCAGGAGGAGGAGCAGGACTGGTAGAGAAATGGCTAAAGGAAGCATAGCCCTCATCTTTGAAATGAATACTGAGTATGAAGGAAAAATTAGGTATCGTTCTTAGTATTCTCAGTGGCAGTCATAGTACAGAGAGGCTCGTGTAGGATGTGCTTCCTCCAATAAGAGGCCAATTCATGGATACAGGTGCAGTAGGAGATGAGAAGAGGGTATAGCAAAAGAAGACAAAAGTGGGATGGCCAGTGCAGGAGACAGAAAAGAGTTGGAGCTGATATCTAGATAGACTTTTGGGCCAGGTTGGTGAGCTTGGAGTCAATGCTTTAAGTAGGTTGAGTGAATGGAAATGTGGCATCCTCCATGTGGTGTGGGCAGCTGCTTTTTGGAATGGGCACTCATTGTGTCCTGGGGAAGGCTGATGGGAGAGGGCTTGGAAGCTAGGAATCTGTCCATTCATTCACTTACTAAGACACTCCTGAGAGTGTGGCTGTAATCAGGAAAGAAGAAAGAGAAGCTGGGCATATGGGGGAAATAGTGACTTTTCCTGAGGTGAAAAGAGGGACACCATGTCCTCAGCTGTGAGATGGAGATACTAATCCTCACCTCAAGGGCTATTAAGGGAACAAATGAAAGTGATGGATATGAGAGTATTTTGTTGGCTGTGTGGCACTGGGGGGCATGTGAATGGAAGAAAGAGACACAGGTATGGGGGTTTGGGGGTCCTGCCTGTCCATTCCCCTGCACCCAGGTCAGTGAGTACTCTCACACCATTGAAGGTCAGGATAACCAGGTTCTGGAAATGAACCATGCCCTGAAGCCTGTGAATCCCATTGCCCTTGCTTCCTCCTAGGAGGCCCCAACCTATAGCCTACTGCGCCTGGAACTTGAGGGAGCACGGGAGTTGGTGACCCAGCTTATGGCCAAGGATGGAGGTAATGAGGCTGAGGACCTCCTCTCTCAACTCCAGAGCCAGGTATGTGCATAGATTAGAGAATACCTCTCCCCTCCATAGTCCCCTGCCTTATTTAATCTTATAAATTTGATGAAAATCACTTATTTCTGGAGAAAAAAGACATGGAGTTGAGCAATATGGGAGCCTCACTTCGGTCCTTAGGAACAGTCCATGACCCATATCCTTGGCATCTCATTTCCATAGGTGGCTAATGCCAGCCTCACACTCAAGCTGCTGGCTGACTCTGACCAGCGCAGCCTCCGTGCTTACCGCCAAGAGCTGGATATCCTCGAGGGTCGGCTCAGTGATTGTGAGAGGGAGAAGTGTCAAGAGGCCTCTGATCCACCTGTGCCCCCTGGTGAGGTCTCAGCCTGAATTTCTTAAGATCTCATCTCCCCAAAGACAGGGTTTGAGAATGGAGGGTTGGCTATGGGGTACTGAGGGTTGAGCAGCAAAGGTCTTTTGTTTCCTTGCATGGTGCATCACTAAGGGATGCAGACTGAGATAGGTACACTCTCACATATAGACATAGTAGTATACACAGATATATATATATATATATATATATATATATATATATATATAAACACACCTATAATCACACGTGAGCATTATCCTCTATTTGTGCAAGGTCAGACCTTCTTACATACCTGTGCATGCCCTCTGGCAGAAGGATACACACTGAAATGCACACATGGCTTTTACACTTTCATTTTCCTCTCCCTGTGGGTTGTGTGCTGCACTCCTAGTTTGTACTTTGCCTGCTCTCTTTTCCAGGTTCTTGTGCCCACGCAGGCCTCCAGAAAGTTAGCAGACCCCTTGTGGTACAAGTCAATTGGAGAGGCTTCTCCCACAAGGCAGGTGTTTGGGGTCGAGATGCAGCACCCAATCTAGACTCTTCCCTCTACTGGGTGGCTCCTCTGGGTTCAGAGGACAGGTGAGTTAAGGATGGTTTCTCTTTTGCAACCAGGTTCATTCCAAATGTTCCCTATCCTACCGTGACAGGTTTCTTTGTGGCCCCAGCAGAGCTTCCTCTATCCATTTTAGGTATGCCCCTGGACAAATTTAGCCGAGGCCTGACAAGTCACCTCCTAGAGCTCCTGTCAGGATTAAGGATGACTCAGATGGCCCTGAGCTCCTTCATAAATCTATGTGTCTGAAATTTTTAGTCTGATTGTAATCCAGACTGGTGCTACATATTGCATGCATGATTTCATATAAAGAGCAAACTCTTCTCCACCTGGCCCTCAGAATCCTAGCTGCTTCTTAGAAGAAGTTTAAAGGATGAACTTGAACCTACTTATGACATGGACTCAAAGCTGAGTTTGAATCTCAGTACCTAAGCTAAGTGAGCTTGTAAAATGCTTTAATGTCTCAGATCCATTCTAGCCCTTTGGAAAGTGAGGATAGTTAAATTATGATATTATCATGTGAGAATCCATAGAAAAATGTGAACAGCATAGTCTGTGCTCATACATGTTCTCTTAGATGACAGGAATCCATGATGTGGTTGTTAGGTGTGACAAGATGTGATCAGGAAGAAGCCTAACTGAATCCATGAGATGATGATGAATGAGCCCTTCAATAACCTGGCAGCCTGGCTAGGCAGCTAGGTACAATATACAAACAGGGTATTTAAAGTCAGTCCATACAGGAGTATGAGAAAGATACAACTGAGTAGGAGATTATGGTAGGATAGGATGAACATGGCTTGAACCTGTCACTTCAAAGAGCCTCAGTGGAAGCTCACCTTGGATTACTGTTACTGATAACATCGTTTCCAATTCCTATAGGTGCTTCGTACAAGGTAAAGGCATTAACATGACTTTGCATTTTAAATCATCTCAGAATCTCTTTGGGTAAGGCAGAATTTATTGCCCAAAGTCAAGCAAAGACAACACTCAGAATTCAGGGATAATTTAAAGAACTTTCCAAAGTGACCTTATGAACATAGGTCTCCCAAATCCAGTTCCAGAACTATGTCCTGCTCCAGGGCACTGGTGTCTCAGGGCAGATGGAAGGCAGTGGAGTCGAGCTACAAAAGAGTCTCCATTAAGAAGAAAATAATAATAGCTATCCCTTGATAATAGCTTACGTTGAGATAAATATTCTACTAATTGGTTTATTAGCATTATTTAGGTCAATCCCAATATCAATGAAATAGATTATTTTGTTATTATTTTTACGGATTTTAGTTATGGGCTGAGTGACTTTGAGCAAATTACTTAGTCTTTCTCAGGCCCTGTGTCCTAGTCCATGGGAATACAACTGAAGTTCTGGTGCTTTCTCTATAATTAAATGAGATAATGCAGTCACAGTGTCCATGAGGCATCGCTGAGTTTGAGGTCAATGTTATTTCTGTTACTCATTTTTTTTTAACAGTTGTTTTTGGTCCCAGTATATTGTAAGAAAAAGAAGAGAGATTACAAATCAGTTCTGTTTGATTCCAAAACTTCCACTATTAATTAGAACACTATCCTGATCATTTTTATTAGCACTGTGAACCCTGATGATTCTGGTGTGGGGTTTGGCCTAGGTACTTTGACTACTACCGGCTGTACAAGTCCTATGATGACCTGGTACTGATGAAGGACTTTGTGGAGAGGAAAATGGGCTATGGTGATGGCAGTGGTAATACTGTGTATGAGAACTTCATGTACTTCAACTACTATGGCACACGTGACATTGCCAAGGTGAATCTCTCCTCCAACACTCTGGTGCTGCAACGCACATTGCCCAGTGCCACCTACAACAACCGCTTCTCCTATGCTGGTGTGCCCTGGAAAGACATAGATTTTGCTGGTGATGAGAAGGGGCTGTGGGTACTCTATGCCACTGAGGAGAGCAAGGGAAACCTGGTTGTGAGTCGTCTCAATACCAGCACCTTAGAAGTGGAGAAAACCTGGCGCACCAGCCAGTACAAGCCAGCCATGTCAGGAGCCTTCATGGCCTGTGGAGTGCTTTATGCCTTACGCCCACTGAGTACCCGCCAAGAGGAGATCTTCTATGCTTTCGATACCACCACGGGGCGGGAACGCCATCTCAGCATCGTGTTGGATAAGATGCTGGAAACACTTCATGGCATCAATTACTCCCCCTTGGATCACAAGCTCTATGTCTATAATGATGGCTACCTGATCAACTATGACCTCAGCTTCCTGACCCTGAAGCACAAAACGACCAGCTTGAAAGCTCTCTTGGCTTCTTCCTGATCACATCCTGTCACACCCAAGAAAACATCCAGGCACTGAGACCCCTGGGGAAGAATACTGGGAGAATCATGTCATCCTCATATCTAGATGAATCCCACCCCCCCCAAAATGGCCATCACTCTTACTGAATGAGAAAAGTTGATTATATCTTTATCATTGATAATCTTTATAATTGATAATTCTGTAAAACTGATAACTCAGTCTTCATATTAAAGTTCTTTTCAGTAATGGCCTAGATAGATTTGATTGGGAAACAAATGCTAACAGTAACACTAACAAACACCTCTTTTCTAGAATCCTAGAATTGTAGAAGCTTCACTCTAATTTTTAAATCTATTCTGTGTTTTGAAAACTGGGAATCCAGCTCTGACAGTTATAAAATTCCAAGAACTAGGCTTAGTTAGTAAATCTTAGGTTGAGAGCCTCTGATCCCAGTGCAGAGACCCAGGGCAACTGACATTAGAATGGGATATAGAAGTCCCTTTTCTTATCCTTAGCCTCCTGCAGGGTACCTGGGAAGAAGAGAGGCAGGGTCTTGGTGTGAAAATCAATGTTTCCCTGTTCTTAATCAATCTCACTTTGAGTGCATTTGAGAGAAGTACTTAGGCCTGAGTCTCATTCTAAGAGGTAAGCAGCTAATGGCTAAACATGAGGAAGGTCTGATATGGACTGAGCTGGTGGTCTAGACATTCTCAGTAGAGAATCTTTCAGTGTGACACACAAAGTCCCCTGGCCAACTGTCTGTAATAGCTTCGCTCATCTTCAACACACAGAGAACACAGAGGCCCAGACACTTCACTTCTATTACTTATAGATCCCCCACCATGCAACTGCCTTCCATGGAGTTGGATTCCAGACCCCAAAGACTTCACAGTCGCCCAGAGGATACCAGAATACTTCCTGCACAATGTCTCATGCTTATACTTCCCCGTATACATACATTCACAAATATGCATCCAATCAGACTTATGGGTTGTTCCTTATATGTAGAATATTTCCATCTACATAGACATAAATACACATTTTAACATATTCACTAAGGGCATATTCATCTGCTGCCCAAATATAGACCAAGCACTATCCTCCAAACCTGCATGGAACTGAGAATCTGTTTTAGTTGCCTAAACCTGTCCTGGTAGGAATTTTACCATCAATCACCTCCACTATCATCTCTTGATTTACAGACATCTCTCCCCCTAATTCTATGACACAAAGGTGGGCCCTGAAGATTGGGCTAAGACACTGAGTCAAATCTTTCTAAAAGTTCTACTAAAATGACATGTAGCAAGACCAAGTGACAGGTGAATAAAAACTATTTTGCGAGGAAGGATTCACTCACCTTCAATTTGCCATGCCCCTCAGGGAGCCTCCCAAGCTAACCTTGCTCCTGCTTTTAGGATAGTGGAAAGCTTTCTCTACATGAGAGCACACTCAATGAAATCCAGTATCGCTAAACCTAGAGCCACAGAAAACCATGATCTCCTCTTCCACTTGTGAACTTTGTCCTTGCTCTCCTTTCCTTTGTAAGGCCTCCATTTTTTGAGTTCTCTAACAAAAGTAATAAGATCCTTTTTATAGGAGAGATTCCATTTTTACTGGTATGCAGTTTTATCTGTGGCTTCGACAAACACAGCTTTCAATAATAAGCCTGCCATCCCAACGGGGACCCACACATAGCACCACAGACAAGCCACACATCTCACATAAAAAAATCTGGCCGTTTTTTTTTTTAAGATTTTTAAAATTTTTAAAATTTATCAGATACAGAGAGAGGGAGAGCTGAAGCCAATGGAGCAGCAGGCAGAGGGAGAGGGAGAAGGAGACTCGCCGCTGAACAGGGGTTCAATCCCAGGACTCTGGGATCATGACCTGAGCAAAAGGCAGAAGTTGAACCCACTGATCCACTCAGGTGCAACCCCCCATCCTTATTTATTTATTTATTTATTAATAGTTCCATCCTGTGAACTTTGTGGTCCATCTCTGGAGAATGAGCTCGTTTTACTTTATTATGGAGATGTGGTGACCCACCCCCACACATGCACTCACACAAATATGTCTCCCTTCCCCAGCTGGTGCTGGCAGACTGTGAGACTAGAGTTGACATCACAATATCCCTTTTTTGAAGAGGTTATGGTGTTGGTGGGTGGGGCAGAAGGGAGGGGCAGCCCTGGGTGGAGTCATCTTTACTAAGCCCACCTAGTACCAACTATGAGTCAGTAGCCACGGACAGGCCTCAGCTAGGCCACATCTGGAGAGCTGGGGTGGGGGGTATAACATCGCAAAATACCTGGGCCCAGCCTGGTCACTCTTCCCTCTTTGGGCAACAAGGAAACTAGCCTTTGGGCTAAGAACACGACACCTGAGACAAAGGCCAGCAGAAACATTCGTTTCCCCTCACCCCTTCTGGCCCGGCTTCATCCTGCTCACCACTGGCCCTCCCACTGAGGTCATGCCGCATGTCATCCCACGAACACCCAGGATGGCCCAGAGTGGGCATCCTTCAGGTTTGTCTGCAAACAAGAACATCTCTTCAAGTATCATCCGAGTGATAGTGAAGACAGCAGGCAAGCAGGAAGACTTTATGATAGCAGATGACACCTCAGTGAGGCAATTCAAGGAGAAGCTATCTGCTCACTTCAAGTGCCAGGTGGACCAACTTGTGCTGGTCTTCATGGGCCGCCTTCTTAAGGACCACGATACACTGAGCCAGAGGGGCATCCTAGATGGCCACACCATTCACTTGGTCATAAAGTCCAAATGCAGCTCCAGATCCCTAGCCCATTCCTCCCAGAACCTGCGGACCAAAGAGCCCAGCCACCAGGATAGAAACACCGAAGGAAACAGCAACGGGGTATACCAACCTGCCAGTGTGAGTCACACCACAGTGGAATCATCCCTCCTTGTGGAACCTGATGCACCCAAAGTGCAGAGCCAGGACCTAGAAATAGGTAGTCCAGAGTACATAGCCCAGATGCTACAGAATCCTAGTGTCCAGCAGCTTCTGTCTAACACAGACTTCATGAGGCAGTTCATCTCAGAACACCCAGACATGCAACAACTGATGCAGCAGAATCCAGAAGTCTCCCACATCCTTGACAATTCTGAGATCTTATGGCAGACTCTGGAACTGGCCAGAAACCTTGCCGTGATTCAAGAGATAATGCAGATCCAGCAACCTGAACAGAATCCTGAGTATCCACTGAATCCACAGTCACACTCGGGCTTAGAGACAAGGCCAGGTGGGGACAATGCCCTGGGTCAGACTTATGTGGATTGCAATGACCAAATGCTCAACAGCTCACAAGATCCTTTTGGGGACAATCCCTTCAGAGCTCTCCTGGGAAGACAAGTTTTGGAACAAGTTCAATCCTCACCTCCATCTCCAGCACCACTGCAGGAATGGCGGGACCAGGTCCCACAGCTCCCTACAACCCGAGTCATCTACACTAGTTCTTGTGGTTTATCTTCCATCACCTCAGCCAATGGTAGCCCTAACAGGGTGAACCATACTCCCAGTGCCTACGCCACAACTATCTCCAGCAAGGTGCCAGAGTCCTAACTGTCCCATTCAGCAGCCGGCTGGGATACCAGCCTTACCTAGCATAGAGCTCACCCAGCAGCCTCAGGCAGAAGATAAAGATGCCACCATCCCTCTAAATAGCTCTGACCGGAAATTAGAGGATTATCTCCAGCCTTCAGATGAGCAGACCAGCTCCCAGATCACAGGAAGCATGATGCAGTTGCTTTTAAACAACCCGTACTTGGCAGCCCAGATGATGCTGTTCATAAGTATGCCCCAGCTGAATGAACAGTGTAGGCATCAGCTGCCCATATTCCAGCAGCAGACACAGCTTTCTGACATGATTACAGCCCTAGCCAACCCCAAAGCATCACAAGCAATATTGCAAATTGAGCAGGGTCTGCAGCTCTTGGCCACAGAGGCTCCTGTTCTTCTATCCTGGGTTGCACCCTACCTATGGGGCCTGGGTTGGCTTCCTGCACCAAGCTGCAGCTACCCTGACACAGTGCCCTGGGCCTGGGATGTGCCAGATATTGCTGAACCCAAAGATCCTGAATGCTGCCATAAATATGGAACAGTTCTGCAGAGGCTACAGTCCTTAGCTGGAGACCCTTCCCACCTTCCACAAGCCCCTGAGATTCGTTTCAGTCAGCAGATGGAATCTCTAAAGGCCATGGGATTTGGAAACCCCCATGCCAATCTTCAGGCACTTATTGCTACTGAGGGGGACACCAGTGCTGCTATTCGCAAACTCAAGAGAGCCCAAGGATTCTAACCACCATGCCTCCGCATTTGCTAGTTACTTGCCTGCTGACCCAGTTGACCACATCATCTGCCTCTTCTACCCCTTCTGATGCTTCCATCCAGCAGAAGTCCTGAAAGAGAAGAAACCAAACAAAGCTTTCTCCACTGAATAACATACCATTGGCCATGGGTAGAAGATCTGTCAATAAAATGGCTACTCCCACATGCCCTCATCTGAGGTTTGGCTTTGTTTCTTTTACAAAAAAAGGGAACTGTGTGTGATATCCCTGTCTCACCTTTAATACATACATGAGCATAGACACACATCACATGCATATATTATTCTAGAGATAGAGAATCATAGTTGCATACATGGAACCACAAACCATGCTCACATACCCAAGGACATGCATATGCTGTGCACACATACACAAGGTCACATAGCCAAAAAGTCACAGATACAGCCACATACATTCAACACACTGCACACATGGCCATAGGCATGCACAGCATACCTGACAACATGTATATAGACCCATGTGTAGGGGAAGAAAGTCATAACATACTCATACAAAAGGGAAATTTACTATAGATACATATGTAGTCACAAAGACTTCCTCAACTGCCCAAGTCCAAATTACTCAAGTTTGGAACTGGAAGAAGAATGGCCTGGTGGGCCAGAATAGGAAAAGTCCACCTTTCAGCCAGGTCTAGCTAAGTATTTGTACTCTTTAGGAATCTCTTACTAACTGCCATTGTCATAGTTGTAGGACTTTGCTGGACTGTTACTATTCTCTCTTTAGTACAGAGAGATATAGTTGCCTATCCTGCATATCCTGCATATTCCCGTCACCAAAACTCGGGCATCTGGGGGCATGGCCACTTCCAAGAATACACATCCTTCAGTGTATCTAATGTCTGTAGCTTGTGTTCTATGTAGTCAGCCAGGACTCCATCCCTTCCTCTTCCTGCCTCCTCAAGAGCAGCCCAGCCAATAGGTATGTAAACAATCACAGAAGTCAAATATTATTTTAGGTGTTGATGAAATAGTAGTGACCAAATAAAGTCAAATAAGACAAATAATTTCATAAATCAAATATTGTTTTAGGCATTGAAGAAATAACAGTGACCAAATAAAGTTCCTTTATTTAAGAGTTTACTTTTGTGGGGAGAAGATTGTTTCCTACTTAACCTATGCATAAGGGCTATGAGGAAAAATGAAGCAGGATAAGTTCTTCTACATACAGGGTAATCCAGGACGGCTTCTCCAGAAAGGCAATAATTGATCAGAAACCAGAAGAAATTGGGAGAACTGAACACGCACTCCCTTGGGAGAAGTATGTTCCAGGCAAAGAAGGCTACCTAGGAGCAAAAGTGTGAGGTGGGAATATTCTTGATGTGTTTGAAGAATAACAAGGAGATATTGTAGCTGGAGTCAAGTGAACTGAACAATGGGAGGAAAAAGAGGACATCAGAAAGAATTTGGTGGGTCTGGTGAGGACTCTGGAGTTTACTATGAATGCAGTGGAAAATCCCTGAGGGATTTCGAGCAAATAATGCAGGTGTTTCAGTGTGTGGGTCTGGTTGCCAAGTGGGGAAAGACTGTGCTAGAGGTAGAGCTGTGAGCGGGCACACTAATGTGAGGTAGCTCTTGCAGTGGAGCGGGTGGGAGATGGTGGTATCTGGAGCAGTGGAGGTGGTGATGCAGGTTCAGATCTGGTCTGCAAAGGGTACCCAAAGAAATCCCATGTGCTTCTCACACACTACCCTTCTTCCAGCCCTGATGCTGCCATCAGAAAGACTGAAGGGAAGTCCACAAAACTCCAATTGCTCCTGCAGATCTACTGCCAGACTCCCCCTCCCTCCTCAAACTAGTAGAAAGGTCTTAAGAACAAATTATAGCAAAATGGATTTTCTACCTTCCCATTAAGATGCCTCTATCCAATCAATTCATCTTTTCAAAAAATATTTTATTTATTTATTTATTTATTTATTTACAGAGCTCAAGCAGGAGGAGGGCAGATGGAGAGGGAAAGAGAGAATCCCAAGCAGACTCCCTACTGAGAGTGGAATCAAATTGCTGCTCCACTCAGGGCTCAAAGTGGGGCTTGATTCCAGGACCCTGAGGTCATGACCTGAGTGAAAACCAAGGGTCAGATATTTAACTGACTGAACCACCCATGTACCCCTTATCCAATCAATTAATATAGTTAATCTTTGTACCCTGCTTGCATCAGGTTACCTGAAAAGCCCAAGCTCTATTGTGTCAACTTTCTAATTCTTATCCCAATATGCTCTGAAAATCCCTCATGTGACCCAATTTTCTACTGGTCATCAATTCACTGAACTTTTCCACCTACCATTTAGAACGCATAATTTGCAACAGCAAAACCCTACTTTATCTATAACATTTCCTCTATATGATCCCCACCTTTTGCCATAACTGAAATCTGGCTGTCCACTGAGCCTGCACACTCTGTGCTCCATCTTGTTATGAATAAATTGTCTGTGGACCAATATCAAGCTCTCCACTTGGGCACTGATCCCAATCTCTCCAATTCACCTACTCAATAGATTAGTCTTACAATTATTTTCTCTCCCTTCTGCATCTTTTATCCTTCCTCATCGTATTTTTCCCATCAGAATAAAAGCGTGATGTAAATAGTCTCAGCTTAAGAAAAAACAAAACAAAAGCGTCTCTATCTTTTTCTCTATCTATTTCCACACAGCCACCATAACCTTTCTCTTAGGTACAATACTCTGATTGAATCCACTTCATTTCCAACCCACTTGCTTTTCAACCCACTCCAGCCAGATTTCTGGCCCCTTCTCTCTTCCACGCCTGGGCTCATCATGGTCCCCATTCTCTTGTCCAGCCCAGTGGTTGGTTCTCAGCCTTTATCTTCCTGACCTACCAGCATCATCCAACACCATCAGTTAATCTCTCCTTTCTGAAACTATTCATTTGCTTTGTTCTCCCCCTCGCTCCTTTTTTTGGCTTAATGTTTTATTTCTCCTCCATTCCCTTTGTGGAACACATCTAATAGTCCAGATTTGTAAATATGTAGAGCCCATGCCTTAGTCTTTATATACCTTTATCCTGTTACTATACCCATTAATCTTATGATTCTAAATACTCTGTCAATGCTGATGAGTTGCAGACTCACAATAGTGAACTCCCTCCCTTCATGTCCATTTGGGTATAAGATAAATATCTCAAATGTATGTAACTCTGAACTCTGGGTTTTCTGTTTAAAACTTTATTCCCCGGGACACCTGGGTGGCTCAGTTGGTTGAGTGTCTGCTTTTGGCTCAGGTCATGATCTCAGGTTTCTGGGATCGAGTCCCACATCAGGCCCCTGGGGAGTCTCCTTCTCCTGCCTCCCTCTCTCTCTCTCATGAATAAATAAATAAAATCTTTAAAACACACACACACGCACACGCACACACACACACACACACACACACACAACTTTATCCCTTTTTTTTTTTTTTTTAATCTCAGTAAGTAGCCAATCTATTCTTTGAGTTCTTCTGGGGAACAACAATAATAGTTTTAAAAAGTAAACTAAAAACTGTGTGTCATTTTTGGTCCATCTGTCATACTCTCGATCTTGCCCATCAAAAAGTCAATATGCTGAAGATACATAAAAAATTCATGGTTAATGTTGAATCAGAGAGAAGATAGAAACATAGAATGCCAGGAAGAAGAACAATTCAGGGTATAGCTGAATTTGGGTCTTCACAGGGACATGCCGGCTAAGCCTTTCCTAATTGCACAATCCAAGGCTGAGTCTCTACACAGCCCACACAGGTGTGAGGAAGTAGGCCTCTTGGCCTGTGATGGAAGGGTCAGCCTAGGTCCCTCACTGTGAAGAAGGCATCAAGATAAAGGAAATAGAAGAGGTAAAGTGAGGGGTGGCAGAGTTCCTAGGGATACAGAGCACCTTGGAGAGGTCTCAAGAATCCATTGTGTAAGGCTGTGATGTCAGTGCTGAGGTCACAGAGTTGACCTGATGGTGTTCCGGCCCAGAAGGCTTCAGGGGTGGCTGTTAGCAAGATGAGGGCGGTTTGGAGCCCTGTATAAGAGGAAGGACGGGGTCACAGCTGACTGGTATGTATGCCCCAACCCAAACCCTTCTTCCCACCTTTGCCCTTCACTCACCAACCATAGACCTCTTTCTCGGGTCATCCAGTCTCCCTCTCCCGACCTGACACCTCTCAGACCCATAAATCTCCACAAGCATCCCATCCCGAGACCCTTATTGCCCCTTCCATGCAGACTCCCTGTGCCCCTGCCCTGAGACCCCAGGCCCTCTTCCCACACTCCTACTTTGGCCACTGCCCCAAAGGATGATCTTGGTACCCCATCCCCATCCCCCAGCTGTGTCCCCACAGACCTGGGCCTCCTGCTGCCCACCATGGCCAAAAGTGGAGAGGCCCTGCCACAGGGCAGCCCAGCACCGATCCAGGATCCCCACCTCATCAAGGTGACAGTGAAGACGCCCAAGGACAAGGAGGATTTCTCAGTTACAGACACTTGCACCATCCAGCAGCTGAAGGAAGAGATATCCCAGCGCTTTAAGGCCCACCCTGATCAGCTGGTCCTAATCTTCGCTGGCAAAATCCTCAAGGACCCCGACTCATTGGCACAGTGTGGAGTTCGAGATGGCCTCACCGTTCACCTGGTCATCAAGATGCAACGCCGCACCATGGGCACCGAGTGTCCAGCGGCTTCAGTCCCTGCGCCAGCCCCCAGCCCTGGCTCATTCCCTCAGCCAAGCTCCATTTACCCAGCAGATGGGCCACCCACCTTTAGTTTAAGTCTTCTCACAGGCCTCAGTGGGCTAGGCCTGACCTCGGGTAGTTTCTCTGACCAGCCCAGCTCACTGATGTGGCAGCACGTCTCTGTACCTGAGTTTGTGGCTCAGATCATTGATGACCCTTTCATCCAGGGTCTGTTATCCAACACAGGCTTGATGCGCCAGCTGGTTCTTGACAACCCCCATATGCAGCAGCTGATGCAGCACAACCCCGAGATCGGGCATATTCTCAACAACCCTGAAATCATGCGCCAGACGCTGGAGTTCTTACGCAACCCAGCCATGATGCAAGAGATGATGCGCAGCCAGGACCGGGCGCTCAGTAACCTGGAGAGCATCCCTGGGGGCTACAATGTGCTTCGTACCATGTACACAGATATTATGGACCCAATGCTTAACGCAGTGCAGGAGCAGTTCGGTGGCAATCCCTTTGCTACCACCACTACTGCTAATGCCACCAGCAGCAGCAGCCAACCTTCGAGGACAGAGAATCGTGACCCTCTCCCCAACCCCTGGGCTTCCACGTATGGAGGCTCGGGTGGCCGGCGAGGCAGGCATCCTGGGGACCAGGATGGATCCGAAACTAGAAATAGGGTTCCCAACATTCTGGGTAATATAGGGCTCTATGACTATCTTCAGCAATTACATGAGACCCCCCAGTCCCTGGGAACCTATCTGCAAGGGACTGCATCCACCCTCAATCCAAACCAAGAACCACCACAACCAGGAAATCGAATCCCCCCAACTTCGTCCTCCTCCCAGGAACGTGAGTCAGGCCAGCCTCTCCCCAAAGAGTCAGTAGCCATCAAGGGAAAGTCCTCTTGCCCATCCTTCCTGAGATATCCCTCAGAGAGGAGTGCTGGACAAGATGGAGGCCAAGGCGGTGCAGGGAACGGCTCCACTGGTCATACCACTAACATGCCTGACCTTATTTTAGGGCTAGGGCATTCGGCCAACAGGTTGCCATTTGTTCCTCCACCACCTTCCCCCATGGCAGCTTCCCCTGGGATGCCTGAGCATGCCTGGCTCCCCCCACCACCTTATCCAAGATCTCTGAGGCCTCCCAGCATGAGCCAGGTCTCACAGTTGCAGGATGAGATGCGCCGGCAGCTGCCACTGCTCCTGCACCTTCAGGCAGCCTTGACAAACCCTCGCGCCATGCAAGCCCTGCTCCAGATTGAGCAGGGTCTGCAGATCCTGGCTACTGAAGCACCTCGCCTCCTGCTCTGGTTCATGCCTTGCCTGGCAGGCCTGGGAAGTATGGCAGGCAGTACAGAGTCTAGAGAGGGCACCCTTATGCAGGAGGATCCCTCTCAAGCCCCAGCTTCTGAGGTTCCCCCAGCACAGGTCTCTGCAGAGCTGGGCCTCCATTCCATCCCTCTCCTCCAGATGTTGCAAGCTCTAGCTGGTGCCAATCCCCAGCAGCTGCAGCCCGAGACTCACTTCCGGGTGCAGCTAGAACAACTGCGGGCAATGGGCTTTCTGAATCCCGAAGCCAATCTCCAGGCCCTCATAGCCACTGGGGGTGATGTGGATGCTGCTGTGGAGAAGCTGAGGCAGGCATAGGAGCCCTTGTTGTTAAAACCATATCTTTTCCTCTGTGCTCTTTCCCCGTATCCCACTACCCTAACTCCCCCGTTCTTGAATGCAGCTGCACACTATGAACCAAATCCACTATGATGCCCTTTACTGCGGAATCAATGTTGTTCCAGAGTCAATGAGGAAGAATGAGAGCCAGAAACAGGGTGGGGGTGCTGTGAGTGAACCAACCACCCCTGCCACTGTACCATCTTGGGACCCCAGTCTGAGCTCTGTTTATGCCTATCTCGAGATGCAATTACATCCAATCTCCAGTGTGTGCTGCAGCCTGAGTCCCAATTCTTTGTGGGCTGGGGGGAGGGGAGGGGACAGTATGGGAGAAAGACAGCAATGAGAGCTGGGTCTGCATGGGTGGGAGGGAAAGCTCAAAGGTTTGAGATTCAAAGATTCATGGAGAACAAAGGAGGGTGAGCTGAGACCCGCAGGTCCCCTTGTGTCCTTCCTGAGGTCCCCCAGATCTTGTGTCCTGTAGGAGCTCCCACCCTGTACTCTGTTCTTGGAACTTGCCCTGCAAAGTAAGCATGGTTGGTTCTTTCTATCACCCCTGAAGACTATCCCACAGGTGCCTCTCACTTTTTGGATTGGGGGTTGATTCATGAGTAGATAGGGAGCCTCAAGAATTCAGGCTGAGTTCTAAGATACCCTAATCTCACCAAGGTTACAAAATTACTGTCCCTGATGGACACAATTTGTCCTGGATGTCATCTTTCTTGCAGCTGCCGGCTCAGAAACAGAGTACTCACCCGGTGCTCAGCACTGTGCTTGCAGTTAGAGAGGCAATGTGACACAGAGACATGATCCTCCTTCAGGAGGTGATGGTCTGGGGGCACAGAGCCTTCAAATCGTATGTGAAGACTCCTTATTATACAGAAAACAAGCCGTGAAAGGTGCTGCAAAGAGCGGGAGCTGGGGAGAAACACAGGGGCTTGATCTTGTCTGGGGAGACAGGGAAGGCTTCCTGAGTCTGCGCTCCAAGCCGAAATCTTAAAATTGGTAAGAACGAAGTGGCCAGACATGTGATAGGAGAAGGGAGAGAGCATCCTAGGAGAAGAGGTAGGAGGAACAAAAGTGCTGAGGCAAGCTGTGTTCAACACCTGGGAGGTGCTCTCGGCCTCTCAGACTAAAGTCTTGTTTGCACTCAGGGGTGCTTCCTATGATCCGAGTACTTCCAGGGTAAAAGTGATACAATTCATGAATCAAGTGAGCAAACCAGGCCTCACCCACAGGAATAAATATTCCGGAGAAAATGCACAAGAAAACAGGGCATATTTGTACTTAAATACACCCTGACATGACCCAGCTCTGTATATGCGTTCAAGCATCCATACAGAACATGGTCTGCTAAAGGCTGATCTCAGAATGGAGATATAAACACAAACATTAACCTCCTATTGCTATCCAGGGAAGAAAATGGGCTTTGAGGGAGGGGACTGCTGTGGTAAAAGTGGTCATGGTGTGTGCTTAAACATGAGACTCAGGGCTGGGGGTTCTTTTAGGAACTTGGAGAGATACTGTCTCCACCCAGGACCCAGGACACTTGCACCAACCTGTCTTACCTGTCAGCGGTCCGCATGCATCAAAGATGAAATGAGCTTTGGGGACAACATTTTCCCACTGCTTTGGGTCTTAATCTCTAGGTAAAGCAGGATGCTTCGAGCTCGCCTTTACCACCTCTTCCCTCTCTCACCTCAGTGAGGGGAGCTGTTCAGATCAAAGAACTGCTGTTTATGGCAGTGCTACTAGAGAAGGCAGGGGCAAATCTTGCCTCTTTGTTTCCTGGAACCAGTAAGGCAGCTGCTATGGGACTGCCTCTGACTGGGGAAGGTGTACCATGCAATTTCTAATTTTGGTCTTCCAAAGGCCTGTAGGTCTGAGAAAAAGCCTCAGGGAAAGATTGCTTTCATTCACCTTTCCTCTGGGCCAAAGAATATATGAGGGTTCGTTTGAAGTAAATCCCAGGAAAGGCATCAGTTGGGAATCTGGGTCTAAGCAGGTGGGAATCCTGACTAGGGAGGAGAGGGTTCACTGAATGTTTTCAGGCCATATGTCAGGAGAGCCATGGACAGTGGACTGGGTGTTTGGAATCTTCACTCTAGCGTCATCAGAGACTGAACTCAGCCGCATCTCTGGCTCCATGGTGGTGTCCAGGAGAAGAAGGTTTTCAGGATGGGGAAGGTCACCTAGGTCGGCCTAGGGCTCCACCTAATGTAGGGCTTGGCCCATGGGAAGCACTCAGTAAAGACTGAATGAATGAATGGTGAATTATGAGTGAGGAGATGAGCAACCAAAAGAGAAAGTGGTTACGGAGACGAAACAGATGTGAACTGGTACAGTGTAGACCAGGACGGGGATTGGGTTTGGGGAAATGGGGACTGCTGGAGTTTGGGGAAGAAGGTTGATGTGACCAAAACAGCTGGCTTCTCCAGATGTCCCATTTGCTCCCTGCTGTGACGCTCACCTCTGCCAGGAGATCGAAATCCAGGACCTCCGCCTGGGGAGGACCCACAACGGACATTGTGTACCTGCAGAAGAGAAGCAGGATCAGTTGGGGTGATACTGGGTCTAGTGCCTGGCTCCCCACCAAAAAATATGTACCCTTTCTTCAGACCAAGGGATGTGCTAGAAAAAAAAAAAAAAGAGAAGAGGGAGGAGGAGAGGGAGAGGAAAGAGGAGAAGCATTGCTGTCTGTAGTGCTATATCACATAGCCAGCCAGGCAGGAGGACAAGAAGTTAAGACCAAGGCGTTATTCAAACAACAGGAAGTGAGTTTATACACCTGTTCTTTTTTTTCCAAGTTATGAAGGAATCTTTTGCAACTCATTAGTTTAACCAATATTTCCTGAATACTTCCTACATGCCAGAAACTATGCTTGGTGCTAGGAATTCAATGGTCAGCAAGATATGGTTCTTGCCCTCAGTTGTTTATAGTAACAGTGGAGATAAGGGACTTCCAACAAACAAATGAGATAGAAGTAACAGAAATCTTGCCATTTGCGACAACATGGATGGAACTAGAGCGTATCATGCTTAGCGAAATAAGTCAAGCAGAGAAAGACAACTATCATATGATCTCCCTGATATGAGGAAGTGGTGATGCAACATGGGGGCTTAAGTGGGTAGGAAAAGAATAGATGAAACAAGATGGGATTGGGAGGGAGACAAACCATAAGTGACTCTTAATCTCACAAAACAAACTGAGGGTTGCTGGGGGGAGGGGGTTTGGGAGAAGGGGGTGGGATTATGGACATTGGGGAGGGTGTGTGCTTTGGTGAGTGCTGTGAGGCATGTAAACCTGGTGATTCACAGACCTGTACCCCTGGGGACTAAAAATATATGTTTATAAAAAATAAAAAATTTATAAAAAAAAAAAAAGGAAGTAACAGCTAACAGAGCACTCACTGAGAACAAGGCACTATTCAATAAACTTTGCGCCTATTAACATTTAATTCTTACAACAACCCTATAAAGTTGGTAGTATTAATCAGTTTTACAGATAGGTAAAGGAAGGCATAGGAATGTTATGTGTCTAACCCAAGGTTGCACAGCTAGGACGTGGAGTTGGAGCTGGGATTTGAACCCATGTTCTAAAGGCCACACTCTTAATCTCCATTCCATTGCAAAATAAATTTTGAATTACAATAAATTTCATAGATTCTGGACACTAGTCCTTTATAAAAATATGTTTATAAAAAAATAAAAATAATTAAGTACAATAAATTTCATGTGGGAAATAAACCAGGTAATTTTATAATGTACTTAGAGGGAAGAGGAATATTTATTTCGAAGAGTGGCCAGAGGGTGCCTGGGTGGCTCAGTGGGTTAAGCCTCTGCCTTCGGCTCAGGTCATGATGTCAGGGTCCTGGGATCAAGTCCCGCATCAAGCTCTCTGCTCAGCAGGGAGCCTGCTTCCTCCTCTCTCTCTCTCTGCCTGCCTCTCTGCCTACTTGTGATCTTTCTCTGTCAGATAAAAAAATAAAATCTTAAAAAAAAAAAAAGAGTGGTCAGAGTGTATCTCTCTGGAGGGATTGTTTCTGCAAAGACTTGAAGAGTAAGAGGAAGCCAGACATTCAAAGACCTAGGGGAAGAATGTTCCAGGCAGAGGGAAAGTGTAAAGGAGTTCCCTGAGTTAGGTTAGAGTTCAACACATTTGAAGAAAAAGGAAAGAAGGCCAGTGTGTCCAGATTAGTGAGAATGATGGGGAGAGAATTCTTCCAAGTGAGGTGGGAGAGAGCAGACAGAATGCTGTAGGACTCTGTTGCCTTGTACCAAAGGTGGAGTGTGGATTTCTTTCTCCTCTCTGTGGAGCATGAATGAGAAGCTGGTAGGGGTGGAAAGCAAGTCAAGACAGAAGATCCTAGGGGCACCTGGGTGGTTCAGTCGTTAAGCGTCTGCCATCAGCTCAGGTCATGATCCTGGGGTTTTGGGATCGAGTCCCTCATCAGGCTCCCTGCTCAGTGGGAAGCCTGCTTCTCCCTTTTCCAAACCCCCATCCTCCCTTGTATTTTGTCTCTTGCTGTCTCTCTTTCTGCTGTATCAGATAAATAGATAAAATCTTTAAAAAACAAAACAAAAGACATAAGATCCTGCCATCATCCAAGTAGGGGATGGTGTTGCCCTTAGACTGGTGCTGTCCACAAGGGCATATGGCAAGAAGTGGACAACTGAAGAATTTTTGGAGATAGCACTGACACACCCTTGTGATAAGATCAGATGTGCAAGGTTAAGGAAAGGGAGGAATTAGGGACTCACTTACTTATCCAGCTAACATTAATTGAACACTCTCTCTCTGGCAGGTTCTGTCCTGGGTGCTAGAGATAAGAGGTGTTCTAGATCACAGCCCTGCCTTGTGAAACCAAAAGAAAGGAGGCAGATACACTACATAATGGAATTTCAAGAAAAGAGAAGATTAAGAAACAGAGTAAGGAGACAGAGATTGACAGGTGGACCCTTCTGGGATTGTAATCACCAAGCACATCACTCCAGAGAGCCTTTAAGCAGACTGATGAATAAAGGGAGTGAGCAAGTGAAAGTCAGGACTTCAAGTTCCCAGACAAATGGGATGTCAGTTAAAAAGCAGACAGGAGGGGGTACCTGGGTGGCTCAGTGGGTTAAAGCTCTGCCTTCAGCTCAGGTCATGATCTCAGAGTCCTGGGATGGAGCCCCACATCAGGGGCTCTGTCAGTGGGGAGCCTGCTTCCCCCTCTCCCTCTCTGCCTACTTGTGATCTCTCTCTCTTTGTCAAATAAATAAATAAAATCTTATTAAAAAACCCCGAAAAACTGACAGGAGCAGGGTGTGTTCCAGAATACAGGAATGATGCTGTGCCCAGAGCAGGATGTTTCAGAGATGGGTCAGGGGCCAAATTTTCAGAGCATTCTAGACTTGGTAAGGCATTTAGATGAATCCACGTATCACAGGAAAACCTTTTGTGGTTTTGTGTAAAGAGATGAGGTTAATTGATCTGTATTTGCTACTATGGGAAGTAGTGACTTTAATGGACCAAGAAAGGAAGTAGGGAATCCAGCTAGGAGGCTATTTAAAACATCAAGGTGGGGTACCTGTGTGGCTTAGTCGGTAAAGCAGCTGACTCTTGACCTCAGCTCATGTCTTGATATCAGGGTTGTGAGTTCAAGCCACACATTTGGCTCTACACCCAGTGTGGAGCTTTAAAAAAGAAAGAGAGAGAGAGAAAAAAAAAGAAAAAAAGAAACGAAAAAGAAAAAAAGAGTGGAGGTGATCAGAGTCAGATCACATTTCGAAGAAAGAACCCTGAATAATTACTGATAAATTAGTTGTGTGAAAAGAAAGGACTCAGGGGTGATTCCTGTGTTTCTGGCCTGAACAACTAAATGAACGATGGTCTGAGAAGGGAGAAGGGGCTGGGAGGAGCGGTCAGTGGAGCTTCTCATCTGACATAAGCTGTCTTGCTTGTAAAATTAGCCGAGATAGAGAATTCAATGGGACAAACAGGTTTGTGGAGAGAGAGACAGGAGTTCATTCACTGTCTTATGTGATTCCATTCATTAGGACAACCAAGGATTGTCATATATGCTTGCTCCGTGTTCACCTATTGCTGGATATTTATTTAGGGGAGCGAAACACCACAAACTGCCAGGGCAATAAATTAGGGTCTGTGTCTTTAATTCAAATTCCCTTTCTCCCTCCTTAACTCCCTCCTTCCCACCTTCTCTTTCCTCTTTCCTGTATATTTTTTATTTAGTGTTTGCTAGCAATGGGGTTACAAAAGCAAATAAGATAAGGTCCCTGTTCTCGTGGAGCTTATATTCTAGTAAAGGGACATGGAAACATAAACGAACAGTAAAGAAGAAATAATGACATAATGGTAAGTTCTATGCAGATAACTAAAATAGACTGATAAGATACGAAATGGTTGGGAAGGGCTTTGTGAAGAGATGATTTGAAAGGTAAGAAGGATGAGCCTTGTAAAGATTAGGTGGACAAGCATTAAAGCCTTAGGGAACAGCAATTGCAATGACTTTAAGGATGGGAAGGCACTTGGCCTGTTTCAGAGATAAAAGGGAAGCCAGTGTATTTATAAAAGGGAGGCCAGTGTGGCCAAGTTTTGTAGAAAAGGAGAAAATCATCATCAGGAAGTCCAGGAGATGAGCAGGAATCCAACTAGGGGAGGCTTTGTAGCTAGACAAGGAGTTTGGATTTTATTGCAGAAGTAACATGGAGGTAGTCTTTGTTACTCTCATCAGAGGGTCTTTTTGGTTTAATTAAATAAATGAGATTATCACAAACCATACTTGGCTCAAACCTACTCAGTGTATTTAGGAGGGAAAGCACAGCTCACTAACAGAATAAGGCGTTTTTCTCTCTCTCTTTTTAAAGACTTTATTTATTTGACAGACAGAGATCACAAGTAAGCAGAGAGGCAGGCAGAGAGAGAGTGGTGGGGAAGCAGACTCCCTGCTGAGCAGAGAGCCCGATGCGGGGCTCAATCCCAGGACCCCGAGATCATGACCTGAGCTGAAGGCAGAGGCTTAACCCACTGAGCTTCTCAGGCTCCCCATCAGGCATTTCTCTTTTAATAACAATCCCTATAGCACTTCCTGTTCAGTTAACCTGGCCACCAGGAGCGATCTTTTCCCAGGTGACAGTTCTGATTAAAAAAAAAAAAAAAAAAAAAAAAATTAAACTCTCACTAGATCTTTCGGAAGCAAAGTGCTGACAAGAAACACTGTAACTGCATATTATACTGAGCTTTTCCGGAAGCCTAGGTGGCTCAGTCAGTTAAGTGTCTGTCTTTGGCTCAGGTCCCGGGATCTCAGGGTCCTGGAGTTGAGCCCTATGTCAGGCGCCCTGCTCAGTGGGGAGTCTGCTTCTCCTCTCCCTCTCCCTCTGCTACTCCCCCTGCTTGTGCTCTCTCTGTCAAAGAAATCTTTAAAAAATGCTGAGCTTTTCATGTAGTTTGATGTCTAATAAAACTATTCTTGGAATGAGAAAACGTTAGTCAATCTCTGAAAAATATGGAGATATAATATGTTTCCTGGAAATTTGATCTTACTACCATAAACTTTAAATCAGGTGCATAAAGTCAGCGTTTAATCTAGTTGGAGTCCTGGGTCTAACAGAAGATACCACACTTTCTCCCAGTCTGCTTGGAATTGTCTCCAGCATCTGCAGCTGAACATGTCTCCGGACATTTGGTCAAACCTGACAGGCAACATCTGCTCTCCGTGTCTCTCAGTCTAGCTACGGACCTGACCACAGGATGTGCGGAGGATTGGCAGTGGCTGTACTGTTGAAATCATACTCAATATTTGACAGATGTCTGCTCTGTGTCAAATACTTTGGATAGAACTTTATATGCATTATCTCCTTCAATCTTCAAACAAATCTGTGAAGAACGATCATTTTATAGATGATGAGATCCTGGCTTAAAAGAAGTAAATGACTAGTTGAATGTTATTAAGTGGTAGAAGTGGGATTTAAACCAGGGCTATATTCTTCTAGGGAGTCTACATTCCCCCCTTTTTTTGTCCTAACTGATAAGTTTTCAATTGATTGAATAAATTGCCAGTTGATTGTTTTATTTTATTTTCCAATTATAAAAGGAATTTAGGTATAATCTAAAACATTCCAGTGATGTTGGCTTCTCAGGAAGGACAAAGGAGATTTTTGTTTTGAAGAACTCAGTGGGCAGCATGTGCAGGGCTCCCTCCCTGAGACACAGGGTATAAATGGACTGGCAAGGGCTGTCAGTGGGTGCTTGGGAAAGAGACATTCCAGGTCCTGACAATAGAGCCTGAAAGAGAGGAGTGAAGGAATGCTTCACCTCACAGGCTATGCAGAAGACACCACCACCACCACCACCACCATGGAAACATGAGATATGAGAAAGCGATTCTGGATAACTCTCCCCCAGAATGTTCTTCAACTCCTGTTATGTATTAATTTATTAACTAATGAAGAGCCAGGAACATTAGTTTGAAAATCCAGTTCTGCTGGGTGAAACTGAGAAAATTCCCCAAAGGAATTGGTTTTGCTAATAATACTCGTGTGGTAGAAGTTGTTCTGAGATCTGGGCATTCAGGGAAAGGCCTACTAGACTGCTTGCTGCCAGCCAGCCACAAGGCTCACTCCATGAAGTTTCCTCAGACTGAGAAGGTCTTTTAGACTCAGGAATAACAACTTATCAGAGTCTTGATATCAGTTGGGTACAGGAGACACTGATTCAGACTGGTCCAGGTTTAAGAACATCTATCAATATCTTGTAGGAAAGGGCTCTAGAGGCTTGTGTTTCCCACATCCAGCACGACCTTCTGAAGGTGTTATTGTAGACAGTCAAGTGCTAATTTTATAGTTCTTGGAAATTCCAGAACCAGGAAAAGTGTCAAGGATATAATGGCAAATGCCTGGCAGCCTGATGTATCCATTTTCATGTAAAAAAATAAAGTTGGTACAGATTTGACAGACTTTACCTGGAGTCCCACCTGCCTGGAGGCCAAAACAGTGCCGTAGAAAATCATCATTTTTCTGCTTTTGCAGCTGAAATATGTCAGCTTCCAAGCGACATTTTCCTCTTTAAATAGATCTTAAATCTAACCACTGTTAAGTCATAAAGACCTAGAGTAAAATTATTACTTTCTTATAACTTTTTTTGCCTTAGCTCTAATCCCAGAGACTTGAGATCATAGTTTCTGTAT
Source organism: Mustela putorius furo (assembly GCF_011764305.1). NCBI lineage: Eukaryota > Metazoa > Chordata > Mammalia > Carnivora > Mustelidae > Mustela > Mustela putorius. The sequence goes on from NW_025422126.1 coordinate 490,185, forward strand.
TTGAGAACAACTTAGTCCAGAATTTCTTTGGGAACACGATGCTGTTTTCCTTAGAACTGTGTGGATGAGTTACTCAGCCTGGTGGGCCTTGGAGACACAAGCTGCCCTCAAGCTCCCGCTGAAGCTGAATGGACTAACTGTACACATCTTCATTCTATTCATATGGAAACAAGGGAACTTGTGGCCTTGACTGGGCCATGGTCAGTATATACAGCCCATTCAGCGCAAGGCAGATGACTAGAACCAGCACTTCCTGAGCCAATTCTCAGACCCGTACTTTCCTACTTGGCTATACTCATTTACCAATCTCAGGTGGTATGATTTTCAACAGTGAAATAGGCTGGTGAGCAGCAGGTTTCTAGACATAAATATTTAATTTTTCTTTATTGCTCTTTAAGTCAAATTGTGAAGAGAGTCAACCTCCAGAAGGTAGGAGAGACCTCTGCCCTTCCCCCATGCGGGTCTACTTCTTAACTGTGACATCATCACTGATGTCATATCCCTTAAGGCTGGACCTGGAGAAGGACAGCCAACACCTCTATGGGAGCCAGGTGACCTCGAGGCTACGTTAAGAAGCAGTGTCTGGAGGTCGTGGGTGAGTGGACCTTCCTCAACACCTACTGGTCCCTGCACAAAGGTGTGCTTACTCCTGCACCTGGGCTTCGACAGGTCCTCAAGTGGTCCTGGGGTCCTGCATTCCTCTTTTGAAGAAATATGGCTCAGGCTAGGGAAGAAGCAGGGGACAGCCGGCTGGTATCTGGTAGGGAGCTGTCATCACACATCATCAGAGTGTCTGTCAAGACCCCACAGGACTGCCAGGAATTTATGTTGGCAGAAAATAGCAGTGTCCACCACTTTAAGAAACAGATCTCCAAACGCCTTCACTGTGACACCGACAGATTGGTACTCATCTTCACTGGAAAGATCCTCCGGGATCAAGACATTCTGAGCCAGCGTGGCATCCTGGATGGCACTACAGTCCACTTGGTGGTGAGGACCCGTCTGAAAGGAACTCTGCCTGGTCCCGGAACTCTGTCAGGCCCTGCTGGCCACTGCATGCATCGTTCTGAACCATCTACCTCGGAGAGTGCTGGGATGCTGGCCAGGCTGGGCCGGCTGGCCCGTAGCTCTCCTGAGCTGGCCGACTTTCTTGGCCAGCTGGCTCAACTCCTGATGGCCGCACCTGATTCGGTGGTGCAGTTCTTGGAAAGCCCTGTGGTTCAAGGCCTGGCAAATGAGAAACCAGCCAATACTAGCCATACTCCCAAATCCTCAAGGCTAGCACAGAAACCTGAACCAGCTCTTAAGGCTCTGGAAACCTTGCACAACCCGTCCCGGCAGCAGGAACTCCTGCAGGAAGATAAGCGGGGGCTAGAGGCACTGAAGGTAGTGCCGGGAGGTGACAATGCCATGCGTCCAGTCTGCTCTGATATCCAGCAGCTCATGCTCTTCACTCTGGCCCCACTGGTTACCTCCAAAGGCCACAGCGCAGGTTCAGAGCTTTGCAAAGAGGTGGCCAGTGCTCACATCGATACTGACACTACTGCCACCATCCCCACAGCCTTGGCCCCAGCAAGGCCATTGGCGCAGAAGGTCAGGGTAGGAGATGTTTCCCAGGCCAGGTGCGTGGCCTCAAATCAGGCCAGTTCAGGATGTGGGACTGGTGTGCCAGATGTCAACTCAAGTCAGGATCTTCTCTCCCAGGAGATCCAGCAGCCAGTAGGGACAGCCCCTCTCACCAGTCAGCTGAGACTCTCGCCCTCTGCCTTGCGTAGAGCCTTGCATGACCTGCAGCAAAATCCAGCTCTGCTACACCAGTTGGCAACTGGAAGCCCCCTGCGACATCATATGCCACTACTTCCCATCCTGACCAACCCACGTGCACTGCAGGCATTGATCCAGATAGAAAAGGGCCTGCAGACACTGTCCAAGGAGGTTCCTGGGCTGGAACCTTGCTTATGGGGCCCAGGTAGGTCACATGGGACTAGAGAACCCCCTGAAACCAGGGGTGGAGGGCAGAGTCAGAGAGTAGATTCTGTGCAGCCCACCTTGGCCATTCTTCAGCTTCTCCATGCATTGTCCAATGCCTGCTCCCAGTCCACACAAGCCTCATTATCCTCATCCCTCCTCATTGAAGGCTGCTACCAGCAAGAACTGGAGCATCTGAAGGCCATGGGTTTTGCTAATTGTGATGCCAATCTACAGGCCCTTATGGCCACAGGAGGAGACATTCATGCTGCCATTGAGAGGCTGCTGGGTGAACCAGAGGCCCAGGTCCCTCCAGTGGATGCCCACAGTGGAGAAGGAGGAAAAGGAAGGGGAACTGGAGGGGAGGGGAAGTAACATATTTTGAATTCCTCTTACTCAGATCATGTGCACACTTGAACAGCCCCCTCCCTCACTGCCCAAGCCTGTTCTACATTAAAAAAAATTGCTTGGATCTCATGTGTGATGTCAGTTTGGGGGTAGGTGGGTGAAGAGAATGCTGTTTGGGAAAGAGATTGATCATGCTATAGGGTCTTGGGTCTGGGCTGCACATATTCTCATACTCCTAATCTCAGAGTGTTTTCCAAATTTAAATGTGAGGTGGCAACGTCCTGAGTGTTTTCAGCAATCTAACTCTTTACCAACATTATCATCATCACAAGCCACCTCTGGTCCAACTCCAGAGGAACTCTGAAGGAATCCTGGATTTTGTTCCCCCAGGAAGCCACTCTCTCTTTCACCAAGTATCTTCATCTTCAGACCTAGTCTCTCCTTATTATAGAAAGCCTGGCCAAACCCCGTCTCAGCTCGGACTCTTTCACTCTTAACTACTTGTGTCAGGATCCATGCTTTGTGAGGTGAACCCCCACCACTTCTGAAGCCCCATCCTCTCCTCCTGGACAGGCTTCTTCCTTTCACACTGTAAAATCCTTGACTCTGCTGCCCTCTCAGCCACCGAACTTCTCTCTCCTTTCATCCCTGAATTTCTCGAAAGTGACCCCATCTCCCCATCCTCTGTAGTCAGACACCCCCAGGATGGTGTAGAAGCTTTCTCAAAACTTTCTCATTCCCCATCTTCCCATTTTTTTTTTTTCAGTTTTGTACAGAATCTGATATACTGACCCGTATTTCCTTAAGCTGCTTTATTTAATCTATTTTTTTTTATCCATTTTTTGGTTTTATTTTTATAGAGTGGTGCTTCCTGAGTATGTTACACTGATTCTTTCTCTATTAATCTTTAAGGGAGTTTGACCATGTCTTTGGCTGTGACTCTTAATGTCTGTGTTCGTGGTTCCTCAATCTCTGAGTCTATTTGGACTTTCCAAGGCCTACCAGCCTTCTCTTGGGTGCCACAGAGGAACCTCTGCTCAGCATGGCCAGATGTAGTTCAACATCTTTCCCCAGGCCCCATTCCAACTCTACATTCTGGGGTCCCTGTGTCTTGGTGAAAGTCCCCAAATTTTCCCAATCCACCCAGTCTTTTCTGTAGACTCTGATCAGTCATTGAGGTAATTCACAGTACAGGCACACGAAGTGTGCCCCAGAGGACCAAGGGCCATATGAAACTGTAGCAGGATACCACCTGATGAAAGAGAGGTGGGAAGCATATTGGAGACATTACTTTGGGGATACCAGAGACTGTAGATTCAGAGCCAGCTTTAGGAGCCTAGGCTGAAAAACAACTGAATCTCATGCTTCCTGGGGGCTTGGAAAGATGGACATCTCTGAGCTACACACTGTGACTTGTAACACTGCATGAGCCTAGAGACCTGAAGATTGTGGCAGTCAGGGACCATGCATAAAATATCTTTGGGACTGCATGGCCCCTCAATGATCCTGATACACAGTTTAACTTTCACTTTCCTGTGGAACTAGGATCTTGGTCTGAATTTCTGAGATTAGTGTTGTACACTAATTCTTCCCAGGGAAGAGAAGGAGTCTGGGGGTGAAATGGGTGTAATGGGAAGGGCAGTCTCCTGGGCTTCTAGAAGCATGTTTTCTCCTTTATCATGCGGGCTCCTGTAGCCAGACACCTGAGTGAGATGGGAGATCTTGGCAATACGCTTAATAGTCTTCCTAGGGACTGGATCCTGCTACCTGCAGTCGTTTAGAAGGACTAACTGGCTTCTACATATCACCCTTCCCTTCTAGGAACTATTGCATTTTAGCTTCAGGATGATAAAAAAGCCTAAACCAGAGCTTTAGGGAGTGGAGCTTGCTGTCAGGGCTGCAGAATCCTCCATCTGTCTGTTATCTAATGGTATGTGAAACTTGGAGTTTGGTCAATAAACCATGGGGAAGAAGGCCCTATGCTGTATCCACAGGGAATCAGTCCAGAGTATAGGTCACATCTAGACCCCTGTGCTATGGTGTCGGCCTCTGTGGGATCCTGCACCCCTCCTCTTCTAGTCTTTGCATTATCCATTTGACCTTTCTCCTTTGACCCCCTCTGAGGCCACAGACATTGCTAGAAGAGGAGGATAGCCCAAGAGTTATGATGAATGGTTGATGAATTTGTGGGTGAGATGAGGGAGCACTAGGCTGCAAGCTATGGGACTTGTGGCCTAATACCAGACACATCTTTTGCCTACTCATGCACCTGAATTTCCTTACCAGTCCATCAAGTCCCTTATGGCTGTGTGGTCCTGGAAATCTAGTCCACAGGTAGGATTTTAAATATTACTATGGGAGTCCAGAGTCCTGAATCCTGGCTCTGCCTTTGATACTAACTTCCTGGATTCCTGACCACCACTTTCTTCTAAGGAAAATGTGAGTTTCATGGCAGACAATTAGTGTGAATGGTGACAATTTGCCTTTGAGGGGGGACCTTTTGATCAAATGAAGCCAGCATCTTAAGGGGAGCAGGCACAAGACCCACAAAGAAGCATTTCAAGGGCAGAATAGCCGTGCCCTTGCCCATCTCCACCTTCAGTTTCTTTTTATATATTTTTTCTCTGTTCCTGAAATCATTACACTGCTGGGTCTCTTTACCATTTACTACCTCAAGAGAATCTTTGGGGCGCCTGGGTGGCTCAGTGGGTTAAGCCCCTGCCTTTGGCTCGGGTCATGATCCCAGAGTCCTGGGATCAAGCCCCGCATCGGGCTCTTTGCTCAGCAGGGAGCCTGTTTCCTTCTCTCTCTCTCTCTGCCTGCCTCTCTGCCTGCTTGTGATCTTTCTCTGTCAAATAAATAAATAAAATCTTAAAAAAAAAAGAGAAACAAAGAATCTTCACTTTTGTTGCTCTGTGTTCTTGCAGGTTGGTGTCCTCACACATACTGCATTCTGGATAATGCCTGAGTTATGGTCCATATATCTATATGGTTATATATAACCTTAGGAATAGTAGCCTCTCTGAGTCACAGACTCTTAACTTAAATTGCAGGTGATAATCACATTTTGAATTATTGGGAGCAGTAATTGGGGACTTACTTGGGTATTTTAGAACTGAGGTAACTAGGCAAAGGAGGGCTATCAAAAAAGCAGTTTGGATTTTGACCAAGTCTCTATGATTCCTGAATGAGGGATAACTTTATGGCTATAAGGAAAGGGACTTCCAAATGGAAGACCAGAGGAGGGATGGGAGAAATACAGTTTTAATGATCACTATTCATATCCTAAGAGCTATCTAAATATTTTAGAGATGTTGTTTTATAACATAGTTATTGTAATAACCCTGTAAAATAATGTAACAAAAAATAGTCCTAAATAACGTATGAGTTGGCTAATAATTTCCAAGTTTATATATGATTCTCTTATTTATTTGTATTTTACATGTATCCACTATCTTGAGTTTCCTACATTTGTTAACTTACTTAATCTTAGAAATAGCATTAAGAGTTATATATTTAAAAAAATGAGTCAGATATTAACATCGTCCTTTTGATAGTTGGTTAATCTGAGACACAGAAAGATTGAGCAACATGTTCAAGGCTACAAAACTAGTAAGCAGAGGAACAAGGACTCAAACCCAGGTACTCTAACTTCAGACTTCGTGTTCTTCATGGCTACCCAAAGCATTGGAAATCAGATGAAATTTACCTCAAATGTTCATTTTTAAAAAAATTCTCACAGAAGAATATTCCAGTATGAAGCCCAGACTCAATTAAGAACAGGAATTGACTTGATCTTTTTATTAAGTCACAGAAACATTTGCAGCAAAAGAGAAAAATGTTAGGCACATTCTACACTGGCATATCATAGTTGCTGAGTTTTCTCCAAGGTGCGATTATTCCTAATCGTAAAATATTCCAAAGAGTAAAAATACTATCATCTTTCTGAGCTCTTCAGAGTTATACTGGGAGCCTCAGGATTATGGTATGTTCAATATGATTTTTGAAACCTTCAATTCATCTAACTTTCTCTTTTTTTCCAGTGCTTCATCTCCTGTAAGACATTTCTGGTATATCAGAGATCTCCATCCATGTAAATGCACCTAGACAACTACCATAACCACTTATTTTCCTTATCTCCAAACTGCTCAAATATCACGTTAAAATTTTCCCCAGGTGAAGCAGTCTCAGAAGGCGACTCCGAATCTCGTTGGTCTTAGCTCCATAGATGATTGGATTGAGCACAGGAGGCACCAGAACATAGAGGTTTGCCAGAAAGATGTGCACATTCTTGGGGACTCGGTGCTGCCCAAAGCGGTGGGTGAGGAAGGAGAAGAAGGCAGGAATGTAGAAGACCAGGATGACTCCGAGGTGGGAACCGCAGGTACTCAGAGCCTTGTGCCTGGCATCTTGAGATGGCAGGCGGAAGACAGCATGGAGGATAAAGCCATAGGAAATGGCAATGAGGATGGAATCCAGACCCATGGCCAGCAGAGCCACAGTCAGCCCATAGACAATATTGACAGTGATGTTGGCACAGGCCAGGCGAGCAATGCCCATGTGCTCACAGTATGTGTGTGCCATGACATGGTGACCACAGTAAGGCAGCCGCCTCAGCAAGAAGATGAATGGAGAGACGATGGCCACACTACGGACAAGTCCAGCAAAGCCAATTTTGCCTATTGCGGTATGGTTGAGAATGGTTGTATATCTCAGTGGGTTGCAGATAGCCACATAGCGATCAAAGGCCATGGCAAGAAGAACTAAAGACTCCAGAGTATAGATAGGATGGACACAAAACATCTGTGCCAGGCATCCACCAAAGGAAATCTCACCAGCATGGAGCCACAAAATGGCCAGCATTTTGGGCACAGTGGTAGAGCTGAGAGCCAGGTCAGTGAGTGAGAGAAGACACAGGAAGAGGTACATGGGTGCATGAAGAGCACTGTCCGTCACAATGACCAGGATGAGAGCAGCATTCCCAGCCAGAGCTACCAGATACATGGCACAGAAGGGAATGGCAATCCAGACATGGGCCCACTCCAGCCCTGGGATCCCTGTCAGGAACAGAGTGGCTGGGAGACCATCATCACTGAGGTTGGAAGCTGCCATTCTGCATGGAAATAAAGGGCTCGATACAAAGGGTCATGGTATGACTGCCCTGCCACATGAGAGTTTTGGTTCATTCTTTGCATAAAATGACCCCTCTGTGAAACAATACTTTTTAGGCTGAGAAAAATATTCATCATTAACTTGTACAAGAACCTTAAAGATTCTATCACATATAGTCTCCTTTTTTCCCCCCCATTTTGCTAATTCCTGTGCTTTTCAATCATGTTTTGAGTTTTATCTTCTAAGCACAAACTAACTGCTAAAGCATCTTTCCAATCTGGTCCTTTATGACCCACCTCCTAAACATCTTGCCATCATTTATTAACCTTTAGTCAACTCATAAGGACCAATGTTCCTTGCCTCTTTTATTCATGCCTTTTTGCCAGGCCTAGAGAGTCTTCAGGCTTTATTTTATCCTTCTCTGTTTTCTAAGCTTCGATGCAAGTTTTCTGCCTCCCAGAAGTCAGCCCTTTCTTCTGATCCCTAATGTCTTTTTTTTTTTTCTCATTCTTCTACTACTATAAAATCCAGTTGGCTGAGATTATGCCCTTAGAAATTATAACCTCCACACTGACCATGCTTGTGTCAGGACCTAGGCATTTTGATCAATGTTCACTCAAGACTCAATGTTCACTAAAGTCAATGTAACATAACATTGACTTTTACACTCTGTGATATAATAATACAATCACTCTATTTTCTCTTTTTCTAATATATCTTCATAAACATACACTACACAACAACATTTTGTATCTCACCTGGAATGCCTAGAAAGAAGTTAGGTCACCTGAATGTGCTCACATATTGCATGATTCAGTATCTACAGTGATTTGAGTATTCAGAAGAATGAAATGGACCAGACATTCTAGTTGGGAAACAGCAGTTCGTACTGTGGCAAAGGCAGCTAGAGGTCCTGCATGCCCAGCAGTGTGATGGCTGAATACTCAGGCTTGATGAGCATACTAAGGGCTGATAGAGGGAGATCAAGGCAGAAAATTATTGTCCTTGGGACACAGTGAAGATATTCTGGGAAGGGAATCTGGTTTTGTTGTGGAAGGCTAGCTACTATTCAAAAACATTCCCCGTTAGTAAGTACACAGTCTACTTAAAAGAAACCTGTGTGGGGGACGCCTGGGTGGCTCAGTGGTTTAGGCCTCTGCCTTCGGCTCAGGTCATGATCTCAGGGTCTTGGGATCCAGCCCCACATCAGGCGCTCAGCTCAGTGGGGAGCCTGCTTCCCCCTCTCTCTCTGCCTTCCTTCTGCCTACTTGTGAGCTCTCTCTGTCTATCAAATAAATAAATAAACAAACAAATAAGTATCATAAAAAAAAAAGAAAGAAACCTGCGTGGGATTCCAAGAAACTTGAATTTTAGTCCTGATACTCTAACAAAATTGATCTGTGATTAAGAATAAATCTTCTTCTTTGGCCTGTCTTAAGTTGGAAAAATCAAGGACTCTATAGTCATTCTCTCTTTCCCATCCGTTCCTTATGTGGCATTGGAATAATCCCACAACCTCTTTAGGACTTCTTTTTTCCAACTCTAAATTTGAAATAACATCATATGGGCATATTACTTTCATAAAGTTTATAGTTGACCAAAAAGTGGTCTATGTATGAGTTAAAAATTTCGACATCCGAAATCATTGCCCCCTTTTGTGGCAAGCTCTTTATCTACTAACACCCTTCTGGAGAAAATAGTGTCATAGTCCTTTGCACCCTTAATCAAAGGGAGACAATATCCAGAGAAGTAAACTGATGTCATCCAGATCACAAAGCATGTTCACTGCAGAGGGTCCTGAAATTAGGGGTCCTGATTCTAGTTTCAAGTTTCACCTGACCCAGATGTCCATGACTATGACCAATATCTAAATTCCCCTCTCTCAAACAAGGCATTTGTCAAATATCAATTCATAAGGCTGCAAACACTTTCCTAATTATCTGAATTCCAAATGTAAAGAGAATTAGGGAGGCCCTCGTATTTGTATAGAGACTTTTACTGATGAAGGTCTTGGGCTTGGACTTGACACATGCTTTGACTGCAGTGGGGAGAGAGGCTTGGATGGTGGTGGGCAGAGAGCTGGAATCGCTACTGTCTTCCCTTCCCTATTCTTTCCAGCCCATTCTTAGCCCATTAAGGAACATTCCAAGTGGAATTATAAGGTACTAGTACTCTGTGACCATCTGAGATGTGAAGGACAGAAAGCCTATGGTTAGAGCAGAGCTAGAATTTTTTTTTTTTCCCTAGGAAATAATGGGATATGGATACTGATGGAGTGCCACTCTGGTCCATATTGGGAGCATCCTCTGGAAACTGTCTCAGGGTCTGGCCTTTGAGGTCCCAATCTCTGACCTAGACCCCCAAAATTTAACCCTGTGTTCTGTCATAGAACACAGTTGTTGGGCAACCGGATTTGAAGAACATACCTGTATGGAAGACACGCACTTGCAGGTGGAGCCCACTGAAGTTGGAGCTCTGTGAGAGGGTGTACTGAGTGTGGGGCTGTGTGTGGGCAGAGGGTGCCCGAGTGACAGCTTGTGCAGGAGGTGGGTATCTGAATGCACAGAGTTAGTTAAGGAGGTGAAAGTTGTGTTTCAGTGCAGGATCAGGTGGGTGTGGTAGGAGGGAACAGAAGGGTCTGAATGTGTAATCTGGGTTGAAACGTCTGATCTTTGTTTGCTCTCTGTTTTCAGGGCTCAGTGATTGTCTTCAGCTCAGCTCTGTGTCCCAGCCTTTGCTGGTGAATGGGCTTCATAAGCAAGCTTATTTATTGCCTCTGTCTGTGATGCTCAGGAGTGTAAACCAAATTGGCCTCCTCCAGGGATTTGGTCTGTGATGCACATTTTTTTTAATTTTTCATTTTTTATAAACATGTATTTTTATCCCCAGGGGTACAGGTCTGTGAATCACCAGGTTTACACACTTCACAGCACTTGCCAAAGCACATACACTCCCCAATGTCCATAACCCCACCCCCCTTCTCCCAACCCCCCTCCCCTGAGCAACCCTCAGTTTGTTTTGTGAGATTAAGAGTCACTTATGGTTTGTCTCCTTCCCAATTCCATCTTGTTTCATTTATTCTTCTTGTACACACAATGGAATACTATGCAGCCATCAAAAGAAATGAAATCTTGCCATTTGCGACAACATGGATGGAACTAGAGTGTATCATGCTTAGCGAAATAAGTCAAGCGGAGAAATACAACTATCATATGATCTCCCTGATATGAGGAAGTGGTGATGTGATGCACATTTTGAGAGAAAGAATGAAAAGGAGCATTGATAACATGAGGAATATTTTGGGAAATCTTCCTCGATGACTTTTCTAAGAAAGAGGAAATGATGGGCACCTTGCAAGTGCCTTGATCCATTGCCTTGAAGCTGGACCTGGTAAGAAATGACATCTGTACTCTAGGTGGATCCCCTCAGATGCCTGAATTTCAGCCATTCATCAGGTCCCTAAACCAGGGACTCCTTCTGTCAAAGCACCTCCCAGGTTTAACTGATCTTTTTTCCATGACTTCAGAGTACTTTTCTCTCTTCCCTTTGAACATACTTTTCCCCCCTCAAATTAATTCCATCTAGTGATCTTCAAAAACTTTATCTGGCTCTTTCCTAAAACAATTTTTAAAACACTGTATTCCCCTTCCATAATTTTAAGTTGATTCTAACAATTGTCATTAAAAGTTTACAGAGTAGAAAATGATGTAATTTACAGAACATTGTGAATATTGGCATTTAAAAATAAAACCTCTATATAACAAACTTATCCTTTGTTAGCTGTACGTACTAGAATCTAAGTCATCACTACCCATTTAAAAATGTATGAACATGCTTTTATTAACTGTCAGAAATTTGAAATTATTGCTTTGTCTCTTTGAAGTTGGACCATCTTCTCACATGTATATATATATTTTTAAATATTTCATTATGATAACTCTTATGTACTAGTAATACTATCGGAATTATTTATGTTTCCTATAACAATAGGCTCTAAATGTTAAAATGTGTAATTATAAAAACTATTATAATCATGCATTAATGAAAGTAATATGAAAATCTTTAAATTTTATAAATTATAAACATAGGCTTAATTAGTTTTGGAAATATTATTCCTTAATGAGATTGATGGAGATTATATTTTCTTCCAAACTATCTCATGTATTCACAAGTCAATATTGGTTCAATGAAGTATGGTTAATACTTAATTTTTCTTAATTTTATCTTTATAAAAGTAACCGCTGAGAACCCTTGTTTCTGTATGTACATTAGCTGGGGTAGATAGAGTTTTGTTTCTGTACTGTGGCAATCACGGCATGATTGAGAGTAACTGCTGTAACCACCAATGGTCCTAGGAGAGGAGGATCTGGCAAAGGAGAGTGCCATTATAGCTGGGACTCAGACCTCTGAGGAGGGATTCCAGCCAGTTGTTGCTGGTCTATCTGAAGGACATAAAAGGTTAGCTAGAAGTAAGGGGCAATTTTATTTTATTTTTTAAAGGTTTTATTTATTTGACAGAGAGAGATCACACGTAGGCAGAGAGGTAGGTGGAGAGAGAGGGGGAAGCAGGCTTCCTGCTGAGCAGAGAGCCCGATGTGGGGCTGGATTCCAGGACCCTGAGATCCTGACCTGAGCCTAAGGCGAGGCCTTAACCCACTGAGCCTACCATTTCTGATAGAATCCACTGCTATTGCCAATGAAAATAACAAATGCTTGGGTGACACCAGCAGGACAGAATATGCATAAGATAAACAAATCCCTTGTCCCTGTCCCAGCCCTCTAATTAACCTCTACTGCCCTCTACTGGTAGAGCCTAACAGCCAGCCAGCAGGTAGAGGACAAAGGTGGTACCATCCCAGGCATCCACACGCTGACCTCAGAAGGGTTTGAAGCTGAGAGGCAATAGCTTAGCAATTAACACAGTATCCTATAGTTCACATGTCTGCATGCATGTGATATAACCTGTTTGATATTTGATGATTCAGGAAATGTAAATCATATATAAAAATCAGATATAATTTCATTTTGTTGTAACTTACTGTAATTTTTAAATTATTATTAAATGTAAGAGAAATGTTACATGACTAAGGAAACGGAATATTTCACGAGATTAAATAATTTTAGGATTGAATGTAACTCAAAAATATTTTACATAATTTGATGAAAATAGATTTTAATTGAATAATGCTTGGATTTCTAACACACATCTCTAAAACCAAACACATATATACACATGACATATTTTTTTTTCATCTGTGAAGGTCACCTAGTGAATTTTGAAAAATACAGTAGTCCATTAAATGTGTCAGTTATATTTATTCTTCTCCTACCCACTTAAGCCCTCATGTTGCATCACCACTTCCTCATATCAGGGTGATCATGTGATAGTTGTCTTTCTCTGCTTGACTTATTTCACTAAGCATGATACGCTCTAGTTCCATCCATGTTGTCGCAAATGGCAAGATTTCATTTCTTGGGAGGGAGACAAACCATAAGTGACTCTTAATCTCACAAAACAAACTGAGGGTTGCTGGGGGGAGGGGGTTTGGGAGAAGAGGGTGGGATTATGGACATTGGGGAGGGTATGTGCTTTGGTGAGTGCTGTGAAGTGTGTAAACCTGGTGATTCACAGACCTGTACCCCTGGGGATAAAAATATATGTTTATAAAAAATAAAAAATTATAAAAAAATGTGTCAGTTATATTAAGGATTACTATATGTAAGAATCACATATTTGGGGTTCTTTTCTTTCTAGTTAACAACATAAGCTAATGATAGATATTTAATTACAATTGCAAAAATTCCTCAAAGTTGAGCATATGAAAAAAAGCAATATTTCCTGCTTGCATCTTTCTCTAATTTTCTTTCATGTAACTCCCCATTAAGAAATTTGACTTCTTTAACTTAAGATTGGGGATGAAAGAGACAAAACCACTCCCACTATCCTGCTTATGTTTTCAATAATATATTTATATTCAGAACATACAAACACTGTCAAAATACTCAACTCTAAAGCCATGCATTGCTCTTAAAATAAATATGTATAAGCAGTGAAAGCAAGCCTTAGGCAAGTATATGGTGATTTAATGGCTCATGGAAGAGAGTTTCTCTACATCCAATGGAAAAAGGACAGTCTCTTCAACAAATGGTGTTGGGAAATTTGGACAGCCACATGTAGAAGAATGAAACTGGACCATTTCCTTACACCACACACAAAAATAGACTCCAAATGGATGAAGGACCTTGATGTGAGAAAGGAATCCATCAAAATCATTGAGGAGAACAGAGGCAGCATCCTCTTTGACCTCAGGTCAACAACTTCTTCCTAGAAACACCACCAAAGGCAAGGAAAGCAGGGCAAAAATGAACTATTGGGACTTCATCAAGATCAAAAGCTTTTGCACAGCAAAGGAAACAGTCAACAAAACCAAAAGACAGCTGACAGAATGGGAGAAGATATTTGCAAATGACATATCAGATAAAGGGCTAGTATCCAAATTCTATAAAGAACTTATCAAACTCAACACCCAAAGAACAAATAATCCAATCAAGAAATGGGCAGAGGACACGAACCGACATTTCTGCAAAGAAGACATCCAGATGGCCAACAGACACAGGAAAAACTGTTCCACATTACTTGGCATCAGGGAAATACAAATCAAAACCACAATGAGATACCACCTCACACCAGTCAGAATGGTTAAAATTAACAAGTCAGGAAATGACAGATGCTGGTGAGGATACAGAGAAAGGAGAACCCTCCTACACTATTGGTGGGAATGCAAGCTGGTGCAACCACTCTGCAAAACAGCATGGAGGTTCCTCAAAAAGTTGAAAATAGAGCTACCCTATGAACCAGCAATCACACTATTGGATATTTACCCCAAAGATACAAATGTAGTGATCAGAAGGGACACATGCACCCGAATGTTTATAGGAGCAATGTCCACTATAGCCAAACTATGGAAAGAACCTAGATGACCATCAACAGATGACTGGATAAAGAAGATGTGGTATATATACACAATGGAATACTATGCAGCCATCAAATGAAATGAAATCTTTCCATTTGCAACAATGTGGATGGAACTAGAGGGTATTATGCTGAATGAAGTAAGTCAATCAGAGAAAGACAATTATCATATGATCTCCCTGATATGAAGAATTTGAGAGGCAAAGTGGGGGAGGGTTGGGGGAGTAGGGAAGGAAAAAATGAAACAAGATGGGATTGGGAGGGAGACAAACCTTAAGAGACTCAATCTCACAAAACAAACTGAGGGTTGTTGGGGGGAAAGGGTTAGGGAGCGGGTCGTTGGGTTATGGACATTGGGGAAGGTATGTGCTATGGTGAGTGCTGTGAAGTGTGTGAACCTGGCAATTCACAGACCTGTACCCCTGGGGATAATAATATATTATATGTTAATAAAAATAAATTAATGAAGGGACTTTCTCTACCCAGATGTCTATTGATGGACCAATGGATAAAGAAGACATTTGCAATGATGTGGATAGAACTAGAGGATATTATATTAAGCAAAATAAATCAATTAGAGAAACAAAAATACCATATGATTTCATTTATACGTGGACTTGAAGAAACAAAACAGGTGAAAATAGGGGAGGGGAAGGAAAAATAAGATGAAAACAGAGAGGGAGGCAAACTATAAGAGACTCAACTGAAGGAAACAGACCGAGGGTTGCTGAAGGGGAACTGGGCGGAGGGATGAAGTAACTGAAGTAACTGAGTGATGAAGTAACTGCTGTCCTGGTGTGTATGCAACTGATGTATCACTGAATTCTACCTCTTAAACTAATAATACACTATATGTTTATTAAATTGAGTTTAAATAAAAAATAATTAAAAAAAATACTTGCTCTAAATCAGGATTTGAAATTGTCCCTTGTTTGCTGCCTAGAAGAGAGAGTAGACTGAGTATTCCAGCCAAAAATCAATGGCTGAAGACCACTCTTGCAAGTTATCTGTATTTGTTCTCATCCATAGATTTTTTTGTGTAAACATTATTTTTTCCTATGGGTAATTGTCAAAAACAATTACAGGCAATCAATTAACTTTGTAGCTGCCTATGATAGCCGATAACAGTTGGGAAAAAATAAGAGACTAGCCAAAAAGTTAAAGAGGAAAATATTATATTTGTAGGAGCTTTGAGTGTTTTTGACACATGTCAAAACATAGAAAGCCATGAGCATGTCCAGGTCTCTGCACAGCTTGAGGGCTGTAGATATACCAGAAAAGATCTGAGGAAGCCCAAACATCCCTGTCTCAACTTGAAGCTCTGCATGAGAAGGAAAAGGAAGGCTAACATAGAGTCCCACACTGAATGGCTGAGTGTTGAAGTTTTGCTCCAGCCTGCATATAGTATTCTGAGTAAAGACAAAGACTTACTGTTTCCAGGTATGTAAGGAAATCTCTTTCCAGTTATTAACTGGCCACTGAGCTAGCTCAGCAGAGACTTCAGCAATAATTTGGCAAATCACTAAGCAAATATCAGCAGCAGTAACAACAACAAAAACAAATTCTGGGGAAAGACAATGTGATTCTCCAAGTTGCCACATTATGTTATTTAAAATGTTGAGTTTTCAGGGTTGCCTGGGTGGCTAAGTTGGTTAAGCATCTCTTTTGCTCAGGTCATGATCCCAGCAAGATGGAGCCCGACATTGGGCTCCCTGCTCAGCTGGGAGCCTGCTTCTCCCTTTGTCCCTCTCTTTCTGCCCCTCTCCCCACTCTTGGGTGCATTCTGTCTCTTTATCAAATAAATAAATAAAACCTTTAAAAATAAATAAATAAATAAATAAATAAGCTACAATTTTCAGTTTTCAACAGGTTATGGGACATCAAAAGAAATGAAAATTAAGGCCCAAGCACAGGAAAAAAAAATATCAAGTGGAACTGTAGGAAACCAAAACATTGGACTTACTAAACCATGACTTTAAATGAGTTATTTCAAATATGCCAAAGAACTAAGGGAAATTGTGATAGTGATAATATTAGTAAAGAGATAAAAATTATTTTTAAAAATCATAAATTCTGGAGTTAAAAAGAACAATAATTGAAACAAAAAATGTACTCTAAGATTTTGAGAGTACATTTGGCCATACAGAAGAAAGAAAAAGCAAACATGAAAATTGGTCTATGAAGATTATTCAGTCTGAGTAACTGAAAGAAAAAGGAATTAAGTAAAATGAGCAGAACCTTGGAGACCTGTGACACATCATCAGGAATGCCAATATGTATTTATGAAAGTCTAAGAAGGAACAGAGAGGGAGAGAGAGAGAAAAAGAAGGAAGGAATATTTGAAGAATTAACATTCAGAACTCTCTGAATTTAGGGGCACCTGGGTGATGCAGTTGGTTAAGCACTGGACTCCTGCTTTTGGCTCAGGTCATGATCCTGGGGTCATGAGATCAAGCCCCACATCAGGCTCTGCACTCAGTGTGGAGTCTGCCTCAGAGTCTCTCTCCCTCTGTCCCTCCTGCTCATGCTCTCTCTCTAAAATAAGTAAATAAATCTTCTAAAAAAAACTATTTGAATTTTGATGAAAAATATTAATTTACAGAAGCTCAACAATTTTCAAGTATGATAAACTTAAAAGTACACTGAGTAACCAAAGTCAAAAAGCAACTATGTAGAAAAGCACTGGGACTCTGAACAGGCTTCTGTATATCCTTAATAAGGGATAAATTTGTGGCTAAAAGAAAATGAACCTTAATATAATGGAAGAAAATATGGTTATACTGAGTGCTAATAATATGCCAAGCAATGCCTAAATTTATGAAACAGTTATATAATACAGTAACAAAAATTATGTGAGAGTAGAAAACACAAAATATTCTTAGATGAGTTAAAAACCAAAAATAATAATGTTTGAGAGATTATTTATTAAGCATTTATTTATCTTACATTTATTTTATTTTTTATTTACATTTATTTATTAGGCATTTTATGCTTCACTCTTCTAAAATTTCTACACATTCAATAATTTATTTTATCCCTACTACCCACCCCCCAGAGTTAGATATTATTATTCTCATTATAAAGTTGACAAAAATAGGCATAGAAAGATTTAGCAATATGTTCAAAGCACAAAACTAGAGAGTGGAGGATCCAGTGTTCAACCCAGGCACTCTGATTATTCCACTTGTGTCTTGTGCTCTTGATCTCTGCACAAAGCTTTGGAGTTTATTTAAATGCACTCTGAATGTTCTCTTTTTTTGTTTGCTTTTATTTTATTTCCCAGTAGAGTATTTCCAACATGAGATGCAGTGAGAGTTCTAGACAGGAATGTTTTTCTTCTTGGAAAATTATAGTCAAGTTATAGATGACAGAAAAAAAATATAATTTTGCTCAGGGCAATTCAGAATAGCTCAAGAAGCACATTCACCATCATATTCAACAAGTTATCTGACCATTTCTCTTCCACTGCCCCCTCCTGAGTCTCACATCATGGGCTCCCCTGCATGTAAAAGCTCCTAGACAATTACCCTGCCCATTTAGCAGTCTTTTTCATTTCCAAGTGCTGCTTGGAACTCATACTGAGCCCTTCTTCAATTGAAGTAGTCTCAGAAGTCGACTCCGTATCTCCTTGGTCCTAACGCCATAGATGATTGGGTTAAGCACAGGAGGCACCAGAACATAGAGGTTTGCCAGAAAGATGTGCACATTCTTGGGGACTCGGTGCTGCCCAAAGCGGTGGGTGAGGAAGGAGAAGAAGGCAGGAATGTAGAAGACCAGGATGACTCCGAGGTGGGAACCGCAGGTACTCAGAGCCTTGTGCCTGGCATCTTGAGATGGCAGGCGGAAGACAGCATGGAGGATAAAGCCATAGGAAATGGCAATGAGGATGGAATCCAGACCCATGGCCAACAGAGCCACAGTCAGCCCATAGACAATATTGACAGTGATGTTGGCACAGGCCAGGCGAGCGATGCCCATGTGCTCACAGTATGTGTGTGCCATGACATGGTGACCACAGTAAGGCAGCCGCCTCAGCAAGAAGATGAATGGAGAGATGATGGCCACACTACGGACAAGTCCAGCAAAGCCAATTTTGCCTATTGCGGTATGGTTGAGAATGGTTGTATATCTCAGTGGGTTGCAGATAGCCACATAGCGATCAAAGGCCATGGCAAGAAGAACTGAGGACTCCAGAGCATAGATAGAATGGACACAAAACATCTGTGCCAGGCATCCACCAAAGGAAATCTCACCAGCATGGAGCCACAAAATGGCCAGCATTTTGGGCACAGTGGTAGAGCTGAGAGCCAGGTCAGTGAGTGAGAGAAGACACAGGAAGAGGTACATGGGTGCATGAAGAGCACTGTCCGTCACAATGACCAGGATGAGAGCAGCATTCCCAGCCAGAGCTACCAGATACATGGCACAGAAGGGAATGGCAATCCAGACGTGGGCCCACTCCAGCCCTGGGATCCCTGTCAGGAACAGAGTGGCTGGGAGACCATCATCACTGAGGTTGGAAGCTGCCATTCTGCATGGAAATAAAGGGCTCGATACAAAAGGTCATGGTGTGACTGCCCTGCCGCATCAGTTCTTTGGTTCATTCACATAAAATGATGATATTTCTGTGAGACAATATTTTTTAGGCTGAGAAAATTATTTGTTATTAACTTGTTCAAGAATCTTAAAGATGCTATCAGACAGTCTAGTTGAGAGACACCAGTCAGTACTGTGGCAAAGGCAGCTAGAGGTCCTGCACACCCAGCAGTGTGATGGCTGAATACTCAGGCTAGATGAGCATACCAAGGGATGACAGAGGCAGATCAAGGCAGAAAATTATTGTCCTTGGGACACAGTGAAGATATTCTGGAAGGGAATCTGGTTTTGCTGTGGAAGGCTAGCTACTATTCAAAAACATTCCCCTTAAGTAAGCACATCGTCTACTTAAAAGAAACCTGTGTGGGATTCTAGGAAACTTGAATTTTGGTCCTGATACTCTAACAGAATTGATCTGTGACTGAGAATAAATCTTCTACTTCTTGGCCTGTCTTAATTTGAAAAAAAAAAAAATCAATGACTCTATAATCATTCTCTCCTTTCCCATCTGTTCCTTATGTGGCATTGGAATAATCCCACAACCTCTTTGGGACTTCTTTTTTCCAACTCTCAATTTGAAATCACATCATATGGTTTATTACCTTCACAAAGTTTATAGTTGACCATAGGAAATGGCAATGAGGATGGTATCCTCATTGAATCCAGACCCATGGCCAGCAGAGTATGTATGAGTTAAAAATTTAAAAGTTAAAATAGTATGTATGAGTTAAAAATTTCGACACCTGAGGGGCACCTGGGTGGCTCAGTGGGTTAGGGCCTCTGCCTTCGGCTCGGGTCATGAGCCCAGGGTCCTGGGATTGAGCCCCGCGTAGGGCTCTCTGCTCGGTGGGGAGCCTGCTTCCTTCTCTCTCTCTGCCTGCCTCTCTGCCTACTTGTGATCTCTGTCTGTCAAATAAATAAATAAAATATTAAAAAAAAAATTTCGACACCCGAAATCATTGCCCCCTTTTGTGGCAAGCTCTTTATCTACTAACACCCTTCTGGAGAAAATATAGTGTCATAGTCCTTTGCACCCTTAATCAAAGGGAGACAATATCCAGAGAAGTAAACTGATGTCATCCAGATCACAAAGCATGTTCACTGCAGAGGGTCCTGAAATTAGGGGTCCTGATTCTAGTTTCAAGTTTCACCTGACCCAGATGTCCATGACTATGACCAATATCTGAATTCCCCTCTCTCAAACAAGGCATTTGTCAAATATCAATTCATAAGGCTGCAAACACTTTCCTAATTATCTGAATTCCAAATGTAAAGAGAATTAGGGAGTCCCTCGTATTTGTATAGAGACTTTTACTGATGAAGGTCTTGGGCTTGGACTTGACACATGCTTTGACTGCAGTGGGGAGAGAGGCTTGGATGGTGGTGGGTAGAGAGCTGGAATCGCTACTGTCTTCCCTTCCCTATTCTTTCCAGCCCATTCTTAGCCCATTAAGGAACATTCCAAGTGGAATTATAAGGTACTAGTACTCTGTGACCATCTGGGATGTGAAGGACAGAAAACCTATGGTTAGAGCCGAGTTTGAATTTTTTTTTCCCCTAGGAAATAATAAGATATGGATACTGAGGGAGTGCCACTCTGGTCCATAATGGGAGCATCCTCTGGAAACTGTCTCAGGGTCTGGCCTTTGAGGTCCTGACCTAGACCCCCAAAATTTAACCCTGTGTTCTGTCATAGAACACAGTTGTTGGGCAACCGGATTTGAAGAACATACCTGTATGGAAGACACGCACTTGCAGGTGGAGCCCACTGAAGTTGGAGCTCTGTGAGAGGATGTACTGAGTGTGAAGCTGTGTGTGGGCAGAGGGTGCCCGAGTGACAGCTTGTGCAGGAGGTGGGTATCTGAATGCACAGAGTTAGTTAAGGAGGTGAAAGTTGTGTTTCAGTGCAGGATCAGGTGGGTGTGGTAGGAGGGAACAGAAGGGTCTGAATGTGTAATCTGGGTTGAAACGTCTGATCTTTGTTTGCTCTCTGTTTTCAGGGCTCAGTGATTGTCTTCAGCTCAGCTCTGTGTCCCAGCCTTTGCTGGTGAATGGGCTTCATAAGCAAGCTTATTTATTGCCTCTGTCTGTGATGCTCAGGAGTGTAAACCAAATTGGCCTCCTCCAGGGATTTGGTCTGTGATGCACATTTTGAGAGAAAGAATGAGAAGGAGCATTGATAACATGAGGAGTATTTTGGAAAATCTTCCTTGATGACTCTTCTAGGAAAAAGGAAATGAAACTACTGGTGTATTTTATTTTAGGTTTTGTCCTCCCTTTTCCTCTCTTTCTTTCTCTTTTCTTTTGTTTCCTTCATTTCTTCTCTTCTCTTTATTCTGTGTGTTTTTCTGAACTTCCTCTCACTGTAAATTCATCAGACTTCTGTGCTCATGGGCAGCAAACAATGGTGGTGAGCACATGAATACATTGTTGCAATATAGGCTTCACCTACAAAACACAAGCTCAAAAATGAAATGAATTTCATGAGGGTGACCATAGAGTATTAAGGAAAGCATAGTGTCCTTTTCTGCATGGGTTCTATGCAAGTGTCCCCTTCATTTGCCATGGAATCAGACCTGGTAAGAAATGTTAACCATACCCTAGGTAGACCCCTGCAGATACCTGAACTTCAGCCATCCATCAGGTCCCTACATGAAAGATTCCCTCTGTGAAAGCACCTTCCAGGATTAACTGATTTTTCTTCTATGACTTCAGCATACACTATTCTCTTCCCTTGTAACATACCTCCCTCCTCTCAAATTATTTCAATTTAATGTTCTTCAGAAATTTTATGTTGTTGTCACACCCAGTTGCCTGCATTAGTTAAGCACCCTCTTCTTGATTTTGGCTCAGGTCATGATCTCAGGTTCATAAGATGGAGCCCCTCAGTGGATTATGCACTAGGAGCACTGGGCTTGGTATCTGCTTGGGATCTTCTCTCCATCTCCCACTGCCCCTGTCCACCCATATGTACTCTCTTTCTCTAAAATAGTAAGTAAATAAATCTTTAGAAAATAGTTTTATGTGATGATTACCTAAAAGAGTTTTCAAAACATTACATTCCCCTTTCATAACTTTGAGTTGAGTCTAAGAATTATCATTAAAAGTTCAAAGAGTAGTAAAGTTTTAATATCTAGTATACTGTAAATATGGGCATTTAAAAATAGAAGTCCTATATGATAAGTTTTAATTTATATTATGGAAATTCTATGCCCTAGAAATTTCCAGCTCATCATTACCCATTTAAAGTATTTGAACAGAGACAAGATGGTGGGGAAGTAGGAGAAGGCGTCGTTTCAACCTGTACCCTAAAGTGACCTGATTACCTACCAAAGAACTCCAATCACCCATGAAATCAGCCTGAGATCAGAATTATACATGTCTGGATCTCTTCAGGGGTAGAAGACGCCAGTGGGCAGATAAAGCAGAGTGGGAACTTTGGACTGAAACCGGAAGATATATAAAAGGGGGAGGGAGCCACCAGAGGTGACCGATTGGAAAGTAATATCCCTAACACGAGTGAGAGTGCCCTGCGTCTGGGGACCACCATTAACTTGGAGACTGGTTAAAAGCACTCAGAAAGAGCAAGGTTTTTGGGGGGGGGGATTGTGGGAATCGGGGAGGCTAGGTTCAGGGGCTTAAGTCCCCGGACCCAGGACAGCCTCCCCTGGCGCGGAGCCAGAGAGAGTGCAGTGGAGAAACCAGGTCTTGGTCCCTGAGTCGCCAGAGCGCCAATGCCTGGGGTCCCGCTCCTGTGAGGGGCTGGGAGCCTCGCCAGCTGGCAGTACGCTGAGCCGTGCTACAGAGCCTGAGACGGGTGCACCCCTCACTCTCCCCTGAGAGAGGTGTGTGAAGGCCCAGACTGGTGGTCTCGGACCTGCTGCTCAGAGCCTGAGACAGGAGCGTGCGACCCGCAACCTCCCCTAAGAGAGGTGTGCGCAAGCCTGGTGTTCTTAGACCCAGAAAGACTGGCACTCCCAGCCCCGGCCAGTGGGAAAATCTCAGTGTGCCATCACTGCTTGGAACCTCTCTAGCGGCCAGGAGCTGCCCAGACAGCCGCTGCTGCCATGGTTTTGGGTACAAGCAGAAGATCCTGCATCCCCAGGGACTGCGACTCAGAACATGCTCTGCCAGCGACCAAGGGGGGATTTATATGGACTCTGCAACACCCATGGGTGACCAGACTGAGGCTTCTCTCTGAGAGGGAGGTCAGGGTGCAGATTGCTTTGCTCTAAACCTACAAAAACCATCAAAAGCGGTCAAGGAGAGAGAGGGAAAAAAAAGAAAAGTGAACAAACATAAAAAGCCTCCAGAGAACAAAAGCCTGAAAAAAACCTGTTTCCTCAGAGCCCACCCCCTTGAGCGGGGCGAGAGGACTTAACTCAGGGAACATCATTGACTAAAAACCCACGTGGCAGGCCCCTCCCCCAGAAAAACAACAAGGAAAGAAAAAGAGAAAGAAAATAAAAAGACTACAAGAGAACAACCACCACTACTTCATAGGACAAATTTTATTTTTAACTCGTTCCCACTATTCTGGTTCATTATTTTTTATATAGATAATTTTTAAACTATTTATCATCACAGTAAGATGTCCAGTACATCAAATTCCATAATAACCTTCTAACCTGAACTTTTTGATACATACACCTGTGTTTTTCCTTTGCATTTCTATTTTTTTAAACAGTGATTTAAAAAAATATATATTTTTTTTAGCATAACAGTATTCATTGTTTTTGCACCACACCCAGTGCTCCATGCAATTCGTGCCTCTCTAACCCACCACCTGTTACCCCCATCCTCCCACCCCCTGCCCCTTAAAAACCCTCAGATTGTTTTTCAGAGTCCATAGTCTCTCATGGTTCACCTCCCCTTCCAATTTCCCCCAACTCCCTTCTCCTCTCTAAAACACCTTGTCCTCCATGATATTTGTTATGCTCCACAAATAAGTGAAACCATATGATAATTGACTCTCTCTGCTTGACTTATTTCACTCAGCATAATCTCTTCCAGTCCCGTCCATGTTGATACAAAAGTTGGGTATTCGTCCTTTCTGATGGAGGCATAATCCTCCATAGTGTATATGGACCACATCTTCCTTATCCATTCGTCTGTTGAAGGGCATCTTGGTTCTTTCCACAGTTTGGTGACTGTGGCCATTGTTGCTATAAACATTGGGGTACAGATGGCCCTTCTTTTCATGACATCTGTATCTTTGGGGTAAATACCCAGTACTGCAATGGCAGGGTCATAGGGAAGCTCTAGTTTTAATTTCTTGAGGAATCTCCACATTGTTTTCCAAAGTGGCTGCACAACTTTCATTCCCACCAACAGTGTAAGAGGGTTCCTCTTTCTCCACATCCTCTGCAACACATGTTGTTGTTGAGGGTGGGAGGGATAGGGTGTCTGGGTGATGGACAATGGAGAGGGTATGTGTTGTGGTGTGTTGTGAATTTCATAGGACTGATGACTCATAGACCCGTACCCCTGAAATAAATGCTACATTATATGTAAATAGCAATGGTCCTAAGTGAGCAGGTTTGGGCAAAGGAGAGTTTCCTTATGTCTGGACCCACACCTGTGAGGAGGGATTCCAGTCAGGTGGTCTATCTGAGGGGCATACAGGGTTGTTTCAAAGTAAGGAACAATAAAAAATATCCATTCAGAACCTACTGCTTCTATTAGAATCAATTGTTATCACCAAAGACAAAAATAGATGCTTTTGCTGAGAAATATTAATTTTTACATACAAAAATTTCAACAGATTGCAAGTAGGATAAACTTGAAAAAGACAGTTACTGATGTCAACAAGGGACTATCCATAAAGGTACTGGAACTCTAATCAAGCTTCTATAAACTTAATAAGGGGTAAAATTATGGCAAAGTAACGGGAGATAATATGGTTTTATTGAGCACTAATCATATCCCCAGTACTGTCTAACTTTCAGACATGAGTTATTATAATTGTGTGAGCTCAGATACTACAAGACTTAGATAAGTTATAAAAATGAAATGTTTTGAGAAGTTACATTTTTTGAGATGTTTACTTTTACATCTTACACTTATGTATTTAGCATTTTATGTTTCAGACACTATTGTAAGATTTCTACATACATTCAGTAGTTTGTCAATCCTCACCACAACCTCAAGAGTTGAAAATGATCATTATCCCCCATTAAACAGTCAACCAGAATAAGGAGAAAAGTATTTATCAACTTGCTCAAAGCACAAAACTGATAAAAATTAGAGGAGACACCATTTAAACATAATCACCCTGATTTAATTTTAGTTTTCATGCTCTTAGCCACTGCCCAAAGTCTTGGATTTCAGATTCAAATGCACTCTGAATGTTCTCCCTTTGTTTCTCACCTCACTTCCCAGTAGAATATTGCAACCATGAGGTACAGTGTGAATTCCAGACAGGAATGTCTTTCTTCTTGACAAATTATAGCCCCTAACTGAGATGACAGAAAAAATATAATCTCATTCTGGGCAATTCAGAATTGCTCAAGGAGCACATTCACCATCATATTCAACATTTCCAATTTATATGACTATTTCTCTTCCTCCCTTATCTCACATGATAGGCTCCCATTAATATAAAAGCTTCTAGACAATTATTCTTCTCACTTACCTTTCTTTATCATTTCCAAGTGCTACTCAGAACTCACACTGAGCCCTTCCTCAAGTGGAGCAGTCTAAGAAGTCGACTCTGAATCTCCTTGGTCCTAGCCCCATAGATGATTGGATTGAGCACAGGAGGCACGAGAACATAGAGGTTTGCCAGAAAGATGTGCACATTCTTGGGGACTTGGTGCTGCCCAAAGCGGTGGGTGAGGAAGGAGAAGAAGGCAGGAATGTAGAAGACCAGGATGACTCCGAGGTGGGAACCACAGGTATTCAGAGCCTTGTGCCTGGCATCTTGAGATGGCAGGCAGAAGACAGCATGGAGGATAAAGCCATAGGAAATGGCAATGAGGATGGAATCCAGACCCATGGCCAGCAGAGCCACAGTCAGCCCATAGACAATATTGACAGTGATGTTGGCACAGGCCAGGCGAGCAATGCCCATGTGCTCACAGTATGTGTGTGCCATGACATGGTGACCACAGTAAGGCAGCCGCCTCAGCAAGAAGATGAATGGAGAGACAACGGCTATACTCCGGAGTATGCCGGCAAGGCCAATTCTGCCTATGATGGTATGGTTGAGAATGGTTGTATATCTCAGTGGGTTGCAGATAGCCACATAACGATCAAAAGCCATAGCAAGAAGAATTGAGGACTCTAGAGCATAGATAGAATGGACACAAAACATCTGTGCCTAGACATCCACCAAAGGAAATCTCACCAGCATGGAGCCACAAAATGGCTAATGTCTTGGGCACAGTGGTAGAGCTGAGAGCCAGGTCAGTGAGTGAAAGAAGGCACAGGAAGAGGTACATGGGTGCATGAAGAGCCCGGTCCGTCACAATGACCAGGATGAGAGCAGCATTCCCAGCCAGAGCTACCAGATACACAGCACAGAAGGGAATGGCAATCCAGACGTGGGCCCACTCCAGCCCTGGGATCCCTGTCAGGAACAGAGTGGCTGGGAGACCATCATCACTGAGGTTGGAAGCTGCCATTCTGCGTGGAAATAAAGGGCTCTATCCAAGGGGTGACTGTATGACTGCCCTCTCACATCAGAGTTTTGGTTCATTCACATAAAATGATGACCCTTCTCTGAAACAATCTTGTTTAGGCTGAGAAAAACATATATTGTTTTTAACTTGTTCCAAATATTAAAATACTGTATCACATATAATTCATTATTTTCATCTATTTTCTATAGTCAAAGTTTGTTTTTTGATTTCCACATTCCAAACGCCAACCATACCTACCAGAATCTTTGTAGGATACCCGCACCCCTAAACATTAGTTGTAATCTGTCACAAAAATGTTGCTGAACCTTGAGAAAAATCTTTTCTCTGAATAGTCTCCAAGTATGAAGAATAATGAGCCTGGAATCCTAGTCACAGCTTTTCTGTTTATTCACTATTTAACATTGGATAAGTTCCACAATATTTTTGATACTCAATTTTCTTATTTATAAGTTGGAAATGACACACCTGGCTTCCTTATTTCACGTGATTTTTTGGGGGGTAGGAAAGCCGTAGGTATATGGTAGGATTAAAATGTTTGGACACCAAAAATAATGTCCTTCTCATTTGTGCAAGCTCTTTTTCCTGTAGTCATATTTTGGAGTGATAGAGAGTATTATAATTATTCTACATCTGTTTTATCAAGGGGAAGTCCAAGTTCAGAGAAATAAACTAATGCAGTTCAGATCACAAAATGTGTTATTTTTTTTTAAAGATTTTATTTATTTATTCGACAGAGAGAGATCACAAGTAGGCCGAGAGGAAGGCAGAGAGAGAGGAGGAAGCAGGCTCCCCTGCTGAGCAGAGAGCCCGATTCGGGACTCGATCCCAGGACCCTGAGATCATGACCTGAGCCGAAGGCAGCGGCTTAACCCACTGAGCCACCCAGGCGCCCCACAAAATGTGTTATTGTCAGACTGAAATTACATCTCACATCTTCCGATTAAAAGTTTGGTGTTTTCACCTCACAGTAGCCTCACTTATATGGCCAATACTTGAATTCTTTTCCTTGCCAGATAACTCTAAAATCAGTATCTAATGTGGCAAACCCTTTACTCATTATCTGGACTTCAAAGAAACAGATACTAGTGAAAGCTCCTCCTATTTGCCTGGGGACTTCCAGTGATGCCCACAGGCCCTGGAGGAAAGAACATGGGTGGAGGAGTGGAGAGCTGGAGGCAGTACCACCTTCTCCTGTTCTCCCTTCCCAGCCTATTCTTGCCAGCAAAGGAAGATTTTCCAAGACTACTATAAGGAGGCCACTACTTTGTGAGCTACTCTGACATTCTACGTAGGTACCAGAAAGCCTAGGTCCAAACAAGGTTGTTTTCCAGGGGAAAAATGTGAAAAATACACTGAGCTGGAGGAACATTCTGGGTGGAATGCAGGAATCCTTCCAAATTCATCCCTTTTGGCCTTGGCTCTGGGTCACTATGATGCCTTGGAAACCTAGACTTTAATAATTGAACTCTGAGTTCTTTCTGGCACATATTCTTTTTTCTGTAGTTTGATTTCAAAAACATACCTGTGTCAGGTGACCTTTGTTTACAAGTTGAGCGTGCTGAAGCTGGGGTTCTGTGATGGGTGTCACCTGCCAGTGTGGGGCTGTGTGGAGAGTACTTCAGGGATGTGGAAGCTGTGTTCTTGTGCAGGATGGATGGACGTGATTTGGAGAATGATGGGGGCCGAGTGTGGAATCTGAGTTCAAAAGTCAGATCTTCCCTCACTTTTGTGAGATCATTGAGGTCTTCAGCTTAGTTCTGACTTTCAGCCTCTTCTGATCAAGAGATTTGGTAAGTGAGGTTATTTATTGACTCTCTCTGATGCTAATTATGAAAACCCAAGGCTGTTTGGCTCTGGAGATTTGATCCATGGTGCTCATTCTTAGAGAGACAATAGGGCGGGGTTGAAAAAAGGGAAAGAAATGAGGAAAGAACATTTCCCTAGGAAATTTTCAAGGAAAGTAGCAATAAAATCTATTAAGTTTTATGTTTCTCTTCTCTTCTCTTACTTTCCCTTTTCTTTCATTTTCTTCTTTTTCTCTGTTTCTCCCCCTTAATTATGGTATCTCTCTGAATTTACATATACAGTGGCCCATGGTATTCCGTGTACACATGGCATCATCAATGTTATATGTAAATATGGTGGTAAGAAATGGTGGTAGAGAGGCTCAGGCTCCATTGTCCCATTAACTTCCATAATTTCAAGAATAAGTTACTAAGATTTTAAGAACATGGCAGTAGAATATTAAACCAAATACAGGACCTTCTGAGCATAGGCATTATGCCACTGTGCAGGTTTCACACCCACAGACCTTGTCCTAGGAGTGAAGCCATCAGTTCTCTAGCCAGATGCACTCAGAGCCTTTGACATTACCACATCTATCAAGCCTTCACACAAAGGCTTCCATCCTTCAAAACCTTCAGAGTGCTGCACTATTTTCCCTTGTTCATACTTGTTTCCTTTCAATTTTTTTTTTAAAGATTTATTTATTTGAAAGAGAGAGCAAGGACATGCAAGAGAGTGGGGGGAGGGGCAGAGGGAGAGAGAATCTCAAGCAGACTCCATGCTGACCAACAGCCCCATGCAGGGCTCAATCCCATTAACCCACGATCACATCCTGAGCTGAAACCAAGAGCCAGACACTCAACCTACTGAACCACTCTGGCACCCCTCTTCTCGTGTTAATACAAAGCAGTGGTCTTCAAAAATTTTTGCCCAGATAATTTCCAAAAGAATTTTTCAATAGTATATACTCCCTCAAAACTGTTAAGTTGACATCAAAAATTGTCATTTTCTATTAAATATTAGAAAAAATATAACATACAGTATAGTGTGAATATTGATTTTTTTTAAGATAAAAATACTACATCAGTCTTTAAGTGTATCCTATGGAATATAGACAGCCTTGAAATTTTCTTCCCCTCATTTATTATCCATTTAAAAATACATGAGCAAATGAATAAATTTTCCATAACTGTCATTCATATATAATATATATGTATATCTTTCTATATATGAGTGAAATGAATGAATGAAAAAAATGAATGCATATATATGTATATGTGTATATATATATATATATATATATATATATATTTTTTTTTTTTTTAAGAGAGCATGAGTGGGGGTGGTGTATGAGGTAGAGGCAGATGGAGAGAGAAGTCAAAGCAGACTGTGCACTAAGCATGGAGCCTGATGTGGGGCTCAGTGTCATGGCCCTGATATCTTTACCTGAGCTGAAATCAAGAGTTGAATGCTTATCCTACTGAGCCACCCAGGCTCCCTGTAACTGTCATAAATTTAACATTAATGCTTTGTCTACTTGAAGTTGGTTCATTTTCCTACATATTAATTTTTGTGCTTAAAAATCTTGTGGTGATAACCCTTCTTTCCTTGTTTCCAATAAAAAATATATGCAAATTGGAATTATTTATTTTATTTTCTTCAATCATTAGGTTGTGAGTGTTAAAATGTTCTACAATTACAATTATTTTAAGTATGCATTAATAAAAGCAATATAGAGAAGCTTTAATTTCATGAATTATTATACATAAACATTTTTTTAATACAAAGTTTTTAATAAGATTGATGGGGGTTTTCTTATTATTCCTTCAGGGAATTTATATATTAAAAAAATCAATATTGATGGTATGAGACAAGTTTCACCCTTAGTTATCTCCATTTAACTTCTATAAAACTAAGTTCTAGGAACCCTTGTTTTTAAATCAATAGCTATGAGTGTAAGGAGTTTGAATTGCCTGGCACACTGACTTAATAGAGATTCAGTAAGTGCTGGAATCAATTTCTGCTGAAAGAAAGGAGATTCTGCTTTAGAAGCTTAAAAGAGAGTGCCCAAAGAGCTGGGGCCAAGAACTTCAAGAATGGGCCACCAGAAGCTGGCTCTACAAATCACATACAAATCATATGTGATTTGTATGACAAGGCTGTTTGGAGTTAAGTGTAGAAAAAAACACCACAAACTGGAACCAGCTGCTTTTATAAGAATCAACTGCTGTTGCCAAGGATAAAACAGTTGCTTGGGTGATAAGACAGAAGCAGAAAGCTAACAGGAAAAGTAAATCCCTTCTCTGAGCTTCTAGTCAGCTCCTAATGGCTCCTATTGGCACAGCCTAACAATATATTTAATTTTAGAACTTTCAGATACTGCCAAAATACTAAAATCCAAAGCCACCTATTATTCTTAAAATAAAATGTATAAGGCAGGGAAAGCAAACCTAGCTGATATGTGGTGATGTAACTGATAAAGTGGCTTGCTCTGAGTCAGTTGTTGAAATTTTCCCAATACTTGCTGCACAGAAGCCAGAGCAGAACACAAGAAAGCATGAAATTGAATTTTAAATGTTTCCTTTTCAGATAACTGAATTTTTATAACTAAGTTTATAACCATAATCCAAAGAAAGTTAAAATCAATATCATAAAGACTGATCTTTTTCTACCAGAGGTGTTCCCCCCCTTCAGCAATTTAGACTTTATTCTTCCATCAAACTAGCTCCTTGGTATCTATTCTGGACCAATATTATCAGGCTTCTCTGATGGTAGCCTGAGGACTTCCTAATACTCTAGAAAAAAAATCACAAATAGCCACAAAGTAACACAATGTGAATATGCAGCTTCATACTTCAGCTTTACCAAGAAATTATTCTATTTGATACAGTTAATTTTCTCTATCATTCCCCTTAACCGCCATTTCAAACACCCACTCCTCTCTTAGAACTTGCTGCACCACTTATAATAAGCAGGCAGAATATTTAGATTTTGGCGACTACTTATGAAAAATGCATGAGAGAAAGGATGTGTGGAATGATGGTTAGGTTTTAGCTTTAGCTATCAAAGTCATGCCACTCACTGAGAAGAGGAAAGGAAAAAAAACATATTCATATATTGGACTTTTTGATCTTTTTGATTGGAAAGGAAAAAAAAACTTATATTCATATATTGGACTTTTTGATCTCCAGCCAATTGGAGATGCCAAGCGGTCAGCTGGAAAACAAGAAGTAAATTAGAGCAGGATACACAGATGAGTTGATTAGTGTGTTTCAAAGATATGAAAATCTGATTTTTCTTCCAAGGTCATGCGGAGTGATTACACAGAGTCAAAACTGAAGCTAGCTTAGGAAAGAACCATGGATAATATTAATAATTAAGAGTGAATAGAGGGAGAGCCAATTGCCAAGGAAACTGAAGAGAGGCATTGGACATAGGTGGATGACCTGGAAAGAGTGACATGACTGATCCAAGAAAGGAGGAAAAAAATCAAGAAAGAAGCGAGGTTGACTGTCTCTGCACTGAGAGTCTATTGTATTTAGCAATGCTGAGATCAGCAGTGACATTGGAAGCATAGTTTTGTGGTGTGACATCACTAAAATACAGTCCATTAGGGAGTTAACAAGGAACAAGAAAGAAGAGACCGTGAGAAGGGTGGCCTATGTGTGGGTCGTTAGTCGGTCACAATGTAGCCACTTTTTCCAAGCTGTAGAAAGCCCACTTCTCCTTATAAGACTTGAGGAATAGAAGGGATTGAATGTTCCAGCTAAAAAAGATAATATAGGTCAGAAGAAGTAGAGAGATGAGTTAAGACCCATACCTAAAGAACTATTCATGTCCCCATCATTGTTTAGCTTTTAAACCAAGGGAGATCTGTTTTGAAGAGCTAAAGCAAAAATATTTGGATTTTTAAAAATAATTCTGCCAATGGAGGGAAAGAATGGCTGAGTCCAGGCAGATTTGGTGCAGGGGGCAATGGAAGTCTGTTTTGGGAATTCAGATGTTGAAGGTCTACTCTTGGGAAGATATGGTATCATGAAATGGCAAAGCAATTTGAAGAAATGTTATAAGATGTGACAACTAATCAGACAACACGGTTGCGAGAAAACACATTAATGATGCATAAAAATGTTCAGGCCATGGCTGATAATGTCAGTGCCCTTAATAAGAAATCAGGGGAAAGAAAATAGTGGGCCTTTGACTGTCATTTTGGTAAAATCAGAAGACCGCTTTTGGTTCTTATTGTCCATGCCTGAGCACTCCCCAAAATCCTGTGCTGACTGGAAACAGTATCTCAAATTCCCATGCTGTCTGCTTTCTCTATACAAATCTAGTTTAATAGAGAAAACATGGTAATGTAAAGGGTAATAGTATAGAAATGAGCGAACAGTTCACAAGTAAACCCACACATCTATGGTCAATGGATTTTCAACAATGGTATTAAGACTGCTTAATGGGTAAATATAATCTTTTCAACAAAGGTTGCTGGATAACCACATGAAAAAGACCAAAGTGGGACCCATCTCTCAACTTACATATAAAAATTAACTCAAAATTAAAAAAAAAAAAAAAAATGGAGTGCCTGTGTGGCTCTGTCGGTGAAGCATCTACCTTTGGCTTGCGTCAAGGTCCCAGGGTCTTGTGATTGAGCCCCACATCAGGCTTCCTGCTCAGTGGGGAGCCTGCTTCTCTCTCTTTCCCCTGCTTATGCTCTCTCTCTCGCTCTCTCTCTGTCTCTCTATCCCTCTCAAATAAACAAACAAACAAAAACCTTTAAAAAAAAAGGAAAATTTAAAAAAATTAACTCAAAATAGATTAAAAAATCTAAATGTAAGGTATAAAACTGAATACCTCTAGAAGAAAACTTAGGTATATTAGACAATGTTTGTTTTGATATAATACCAAAAGCACAAGTAACCAAAGAAAAAATATATAAATTGGACTTAATAAAAAAACAACAATAACAAATCTTTTGTGCTTCTAAGGACAGTATCATGAAAGTGGAAAGATAACCAACAAAATGGGAGAAAATATTTGCAAATCATTGTCTGACAGTAGTTTCATATTCAAAATATATAACGATGTCTTATAACTCAACAACAAAAAGTCACATGAACCACTTTAAAAATGGGCAAATGACTTGAATAGACATTTCTGCTAAAAACAGACATACAAAGAGCCAGTAAGCACATAGATGTTAGTTTCATTAGTTATTTGGCAAATGCAAACCAAGATCACTGTGAGATACCATTGTACACATATTAGGAAAACAAAACAGAAAATAACAAATATTAGTAAAAATGTGGAGTGATCAGAACCTTCAAACATTGCTGGTAAAATGTAAATTGATGAAGCCACTTTGGAAAACCATTTGGCTTTTCTTCAAACAGTTGAATGTAGAGTTACCAAATGACTCAGCAGTTTTACTCCTCAGTATATATTCTAAAGAACTGAGGACATATTTCCACACAAAAACTTACATATTAATATTCAAAGAAGCATTATTTGTAGCCCCAAATTGAGAATAATCCAAATACCCATCAAATGACCAATACACAAAATGTAGTCTTTGTATACAATGGAAAATTATATAGGAAATGAAGCACTGACATATAATGAACCTTGGAAACATGCTAAGTGAAAGAAGCCAGACATAACCAGCCTCACATTTTATTGCATTTAATTGAAACGTTCAGAAATAGTCAAGTCCAAAGCAACAGAAAGTGGATGAGATGTTGCCAGGGGGCTAAGATAAATGAGAATGGGCAGTGAATTTAGTGGTACTGAAGCTTCTTTTCAGAGTGATGAAAACATTCTGCACTTAGGTATTGATCATGACTGCACAACTTTCCAAATACACTAAAGATCACTGACTTATACACTTAAAACTTGAATTTTATATATATTATATACATATAATATATATAATTTGCTATTACCATATAACCCAGTTATAAGTATATATATTTATAACTATAACAAATATATATAACAAATATATATATTTTATCAAATATATATAACAAATATATATACAAATATGGTGATATTTAAAAATATATATCATGATCTCAGGGTCCTATGGTGATCAGGCTTTCTTTAGCAGGAGCCTGCTTCCCTCTATCTATGGCCTCTCCATCTACTTGTGATTTCTCTCTGTCAAGTAAATAAATAAAATCAAAATAAAATAAAATAAAAAAAAAATAAAATATGTATGGTAATATATAGTATATAAATAAATAAATATAATAGCAAATGTGTGTGTGTGTGTGTGTGTGTGTAATACGGTAATAGCAAAGTTTTAAAAAGGAAATCATAAAATCATGTAATCTTTGAAACTTAGAAGTTCATCTGCCCGGGACCCAGCTGTTTATGTGACACCACACCATACCTAAAGCAGCTGCAAGCCCTTTGGCTAGGGGTACTGAGGAAGGGGTCAGGCTTGTCTTCCAGAGAGTTGCCAGTAGCAGGCCAGACATTTACAGTCATAGGATGAAAAATAATAGTTTTCATTTATTTTACCCTTTTTTTTTTCCTTCTGTGTTCTCTAGTTGTTTTTGAGGGAGGTTGCACAGAGAAAGGCAAAGGTAAGAAAGGTAATCAAATATGAAAGAAAGGATAAATGGGGAAAAAGATAAAGATGGTAATGATTAACAGGTATATGATGTATGTTCCGGGGCACTGCTAGATAAAAATTTTTATTAGGTTTTCTAAAAATGTTAAGTGAATAAGTGAACAGTCTATATGTTTGGATGTAGCCCTGCCACTCAGTGCTAGTATAACTTTAGACCTCATTTAACCTCTTAGCACTCATTTTTCTCATCTGTAAAATGGGAAGTAAACATTTCTGGCTCCTGGGTGGCTTAGTTCGTTAAATGCCTGCCTTCAGCTTGGGTCATGATCCTAGTGTCCAAGACTGAGCCCTGCATTGGGCTCCTTGCTCAGCGGGAAGCATGCTTCTCCCGCTGCCTGCCGCTCCCCCTGTTTGTGCTCTCTCTTTCTCTCTGTCAGAAAAATAAACAAAATCTTAAAAAAAAAAAAAAAGTGAACATTTATTTCTAAGTGTGATTGTCAGAATAGAACAAGACAAGGCTCATAAAGTTCTTGGAGTTTAGGGAACGTTGTAAACACCCAGTATCACTGTTGACTATTACATTTCTATCCCTACATTCTGCCTTCTGAAAGTCCCCTAAGAAGAGGGTCCTGGAGTGGAGACTTACTGTGGGGTAAGGAAACTTTGGAACTGAGGATCAGGAAGCTTGAGTTATATTCTTAGCTTCCCAATTACTAGCACTGGGACCCCTGGTGCTCACTCTCATCATCTGCTAGAGCTATCTTAAAACCCATCCTTAGGAACATCTCAGAAGCCATGAAGACATGGTATGGGGACAGGTAAGCCCTGCTCTGCTGGGAGGAAAGGAAGTGTTTGTTGCCTTGGCCTTGGAAGTCAGATCTGAATTTCCCATGGGAATAGACAGCAAGCAGAGTCCACTGGGATTCTGCTGGGAGGAACCTATTCCCAGCAGGGTTTGACTGGGGGATATTAAGGGCTTACTGTAGGCCGGCCCTCCACTGCTAAGAGCCTGGCAGGTAGCTCCTGTGAAATGTGGTGTGTGTAGGGCCTTTGACAGACTTGACCTAGCTTGGGAAAAAGAAAGGCCATCCTCGTGGAATACATCATCCTGTGATGTTCTCATTATTCTCAAGAGGTTTTCTTGGCCTTATTTCTCTTCTTTCTTCCTTTCCATGTTTAATGTTCTTGTTACTGTCTCTCTAAAATTCCTTCTCTGGTCTGTCATTCCCCTTCCCTCGCTTGACTCTCCCATTTCCATAGCATTTCCTCTATATTCTTTATCCACTTCTCTCTGTCTCTTCCTGCCGTTTGGTTTTTCCTCTTTCTCTTCACGGTGTCTCTCTTCATCTTTTGGCCCACTTTCTGCTTTGCATGAACTCTGAGAAAACAAGGAACAGAGTAGAACACTCAGCTGAACTCGAATGTCTCTAATTAGGACAGAAAGGAGGTACTGAAACTGGCCTTCTGCCTCCGGAGGCTCTTAAGACAATTTTAGATTTCCTTCGAGTGGAACATGTGACAGGATGGATCAAAATCCAGGAATGGGTGCTCAGGAAGGGATTGACCCATGGTATCTCCTTAAGACCATCTCCTCTAAAATCCTCCCTCAGTTTCTTTGTGCGGTTCTACTGAGAGCTCATTATAATTATAATGTGCACAGCTTGCAGGTCTTATCTGGTTCATCCTCTTACCATTTCCAGTCGAGGCCTGGGGCTCAGCATCCCCAGCCTTCTGCAGTGGTTCTCTGAAACTTTGTCCCAGACTCTTAATCCCTTTAGCAGGGAATTTCTCTCTGGTTTCTAATCTGAGTGTTCATTGATGTAAGGCTGGCTTTATGCCAGAGAGAAAGCAAGTTCCCCCCAACTCCAAAGATACATACAATAATAAATTACTCAGTGGTGAGTAATTTAATTCAACTAACCATGAGGGATAGAGAGCCTTTAACACCTGAACTCTAAAACTAACAGGTGAAGCCACTTATCACAGAGTATGCAAGGGGTTTTAGACATTATGAAATATTCCTAAATGTAGCTCCCTCCCCAAATGGTTATTTTTGAAATTCCACAGTAAACAAGAAAGATGACAAATGTAGAGATCATCCTTTATCATCCCA
The DNA here is from genome assembly GCF_011764305.1 of Mustela putorius furo. Classification (NCBI taxonomy): domain Eukaryota; kingdom Metazoa; phylum Chordata; class Mammalia; order Carnivora; family Mustelidae; genus Mustela; species Mustela putorius. The sequence goes on from NW_025422126.1 coordinate 527,297, forward strand.
CTTCACAACCCCACCCCTTTTTTATCATCCCCTCTTACAACCTCATTTGGGTTGGTGTAAGGAAGTGTTTCTCATTTTCTACTCCTGTTGAATTTTGACAGACTCTGAGATGAAAAGCAATGGCAGAAATGAAAGAATGCTATTCTTTAATAACTCATAAGGAAAAAAAAGGTAATGGAAAGAATGTTTTTAGCATTACAGGTTTTCTCTCTTGGTAATTCTCAAGATTTTGCCAATTAACTTCTGCTTGTCTATACCAAACGCTATTATGTGATAACAAGAGTTTTAAAAAATGTTTATTTAATATAAATGCATTCAATGACTTTTGTGCTTTTGTAAAGCACAATGTGCTATTTACTTTTCATCTAAACATGCTTTTAAAATAATAACTTTTCAATAATAACAATAATAGGAGTGCTTCTATAATGCTTACTGTGGGCAGGACCTGTTTCAAATCCAAGTTCTCTCTGTCACCCTCTCTCTGTTTCCCTCTTTCTATCTTACATAAGCTTGTATCCTCATGCATATGGCAACTCTCTTTTACCCCTTTCTTAAAAGTAAAGAAACTGGGGAAGAGAGTTTAAGAAATTTACCTAATGTCACTGGAACACAAACCCAGAGTGTTCTGGTGCCATGCTCTTAATTAGAAATCTCTGATGTCTCTTGAGATATTTTGATTTTCCAGGGGTCCTGCATAGACACTTCCAGTGTGATATGTGGGCTGTAGACCATGTAAGCACCTCAGGGTGGAGATTGGATTAGTGAAATTTAGTTCAAGTCATGTAACTGCTTTCCAAGAAGACCTGGACTAATTCTTTTCCCTTTTTTGGATACTTGGTTCCTCATATGTCAGACTGGATGTAAGTGTGGACATCTGTTGTGGAGTAGCTAATATCATGGCTATGTAAGTTTAAACGTTTGGAGGACAGCTGTGATGATTACATGGAAGGCATCTAGAGGACTACTGATTAGACTTAATGAGCTAGTCAACGACCCTGAAGAACAGTTAACCTACTCTTTTTCTGAAAGATGTCTAAGAAAGAATTCTTTCTTTCAATGGCCAGCATTTTATGACTTTCTCCTCATCCTCCCAGTGTATTTTAGAAATAAAATCTATGTGTAATCACAGTTTATAAACCTTTATGTTGTTTTTCCTTCCTAGGAACAATAATAGTCTTAGACACAAGTTATAATTTCTTCAAAAAGTTGGACTGGCTGATAACAAACATCCCCAGCTTCTCATGAGTAACCTCAGAATCAATATCTCTGATGCTCCCACCTTTATCCTGATGGGCTTCCCAGGAATGGAGGCCATGGAGTCCTGGCTATTCTTCCCTCTCCTTTTGCTCTACGCTATCTCCATTGTGGGAAACAACACCCTGATCCTCCTCATTGTTAAGGAGGAGAAAAGCTTGCACCAGCCCATGTACTACTTCTTGTCTCTCCTTTCAGTCAATGACTTGGGAGTATCCTTTTCCACATTGCCGACTGGGCTGGCTGCCCTCTGCTTCCGCGCCCGGGTGATTTCCTTTAACGCCTGCTTGGCCCAAATGTTTTTTATCCACCTTTTCTCTTGGACAGAGTCTGGCATCCTTCTGGCTATGAGCTTTGACCGCTATGTGGCCATCTGTAACTCCCTGCGCTATGCTACAGTGCTCACTAGTGCCCGCATTGTGGCAATGGGTTTGTGTACTGTTCTCCGAGGCTTTGCCCTCATCCTAGTCTTTCCACTGCTGCTGCACAGACTGCCCTTCTGCCACCCCCAGAACATCCTCTCCCATGCCTACTGCCTTCATGTGGATATGATTAAGCTGGCGTGTACTGATGTCTCCCTCAATAGCCACTATGGGCTGTCCATTGTGCTGTTCACCTTTGGCCTGGACTCCGCACTCATACTCATCTCCTATGTACTAATATTGCGATCAGTGCTTGCCATCGCTTCCCGAGAGGAGCGCCTCAAGACACTGAACACATGCGTGTCCCACATCCTAGCTGTGCTCATCTTCTATGTGCCCATGGTGAGCGTGTCCATTGTACATCGCTTTGGTGCTGGCCTGCCGCATGCTGTTCATATCCTCATGTCTGTTCTCTACCTATTTGTGCCTCCCATGCTCAACCCTATCATTTACTCCATTAAGACAAAGGAGATAGGTCGCAGGCTCCTCAAGATGCTCTTTAGGGTTAAGTCCTGAGTCTCTCATAGAGTTAGAAGCCCTGGAAAATTTGGTGTTAGAGTTAGAACCATTTAGACACCAGAGGGGGAGAGGATCAATCCCTACACTTTAAGTTATAGGGCCAATGATCAAACATGTAGTCTGGTATATTGGGTCAACACCTGCCAAGACTATCTCAGATCTTATCCATAAATCAACTATTTCAATGCCCTTTAGACAGAGAAAAAATGGTCTCTTTTCAAGAATAACCCAAAGAATGTCAAACATCACTCCAGAGTGAGATTATTTTCTGGAGGAACAGGGAAATATCTTCAAGATGCTTGGTGACATGATACTTGGACTTCTGGTAATGGGCCTGCACAATTCTGAAAAAGACCAGGGCAAAGAGGGGATAATTATGACCTAGATATCACATTTTTACCAGTATGCAAGTTTAGATTGGGTGATTGGTTTCTGATGTTGCCAGGAGCCAGAGTTCTTCTCATCATACTCTTTGAAAAATCAAGTCTTAGAGTTTGATAGAAGTGATAGTTAATGTTATATATGAACTTGGCCGTGCCACAGGTTTCTAGATATTTGGTTAAGCAATATTTCTGTCTGTAACTGTGAAGGTGTTTCTGGATGAGATTAGCATTTGAACTGGTAAATTAAGTAAAGCTTATTGCCTTCCCCAGTGTAGGTGGGCTTGATCCAAACCACTGAATGCCTGAATTAAGTAAAAGTCCAAGTATGAAAGAAATCTCATTCTGATTGTCTCTAAGTAGGGACATTAGTATTGTCTGTCTTTGGTCTTAGGCTTGGCCTGAAACCATTGGTTATCCTGGTTTTCAGATCTTTAACTCTGGACTGGAACTATCAATTCTCCTGGGTCTGGACTTCTGGGTCTCTATAATTGTGAGAGCCAATTCCTTATAATAAATATAATAAATATCTTTATACACACATCTTATTGGTTCTGTTTATCTGGAAAGCCCTGACTAATCCAACAGCTACAATATTTAAGTAATAAGCATTAGACTTTAGGATTCCTGGTATGTTCTTTTCACATGGGAAATCCTGAAATATGTAGGCACTTGGCTCTGCCAACCTTCACTGAACCTGACAGTCCTGTTTTTATCTCTCTGCCATGAACTTTCCTTCTTTTATATCTATCTGCTTTCCCCTCATGGAATCTGAGCTCCTTAAAGCAGCAATTTTGTCAATAGCTTTGTCCATATACATCAGATAGACTCTAGGCTCTCCATTTAGATAATGTCTGATGATGCTAGAGCAATGATGAAAGAGTAAGTGAAAAATGGTTGAATAAATAATGATGAATGAATCTTATTCATTTCTCTAGAAGAAAATCATAAGTGAATAAATTACTGAATGAATGTAAGAACTAATAATACATTTTCTTTTTTTAAAGTAGTTTCCAAGTCCAGTATGAAGCCCAATGTGGGGTTTAAACTCACAACCCTGAGATCAAGACCTCAGCTGAGATCAAGAGTCGGATGTTTAACCGACTGAGCCACCCACGCACCCCATAATACATTTTCTTAAATCAGAATCTCATGTCAGGAAACACTTCCTTCCCCTCTACCTCATAATTCTCTCTATGGAGGGAAGTGTAACTTAGAGATGACATCTTTATTTTCCCTTTTTTTTTTTATTCCTCCAGCTTTGTTGATATAGTTAAAATTGACATATTATATAAGCTCAAGGTATACAATATGATGATTTACTGTATGTACATACTGTGGCAACATCACCACAGTAAGGTTACTTAACCCATCCAGAGAGGTGACTTCTTGAGTAAGTGGGCTGTATCTTTCAGTCTTAATTTTCTTTTTTTCTTTTTTAAAAGATTTTATTTATTTATTTAACAGACAGATCTCACAAGTAAGCAGAGAGGCAGGCAGAGAGAGAGAGGTGGAAGCAAGCTCCCTGCTGAGCAGAGAGCCTGATGTGGGGCTCAATCCCAGGATCCTGGAACCATGACCAGAGCTGAAGGCAGAGACTTAACGTACAGATCCCCCCAGGTGCCCCTCAGTCTTAATTTTCTTATCTGTAAAAATGGGACACCGATCTTTGATTTATCTACCTTATATGTTTGTTTTGAAGAGCGAGTAAAATAAACTGCTCTAAAATTATATAATGATACATATAATTTATTTACTCATATTATTTTGATTCAACAAGAATAAATACAAAATTCAGTGCTTAGCTTCAAAGCATCATGAATATGAACCAGAGTCTGAATAAATATTTCATCTAAGATTTTTCTTGAGCCCTAGGTAGCACTCTTTTATAGCTGCTTTATGACTCCACTGTACTCAGAATGTACTTTAATCATGTCCATTAGTTTGGGTAGTTTGTAAGACTGTTAACAGACTTTAAACAAACTCCATCAGACTATAAACAACTTATGCCCAGGAATTTATTTTATTCATGTTTATACCCTTCAGTCTCTAACATAAGGCCTGAAATATACCAGACATACCCATAAAAGTTAAGAAATGAATTATTGAGTGATTATATTTGTATTTATTTGCATACTAATTATCTCTTTATATTTCAATGACTTACCATATCCTAAAATGTTTATTCTAAAATAGGTAATAATTTTATCAAATAACAATTTTGTAGGAATACTTGCATATTGTTCAGAGTCTAAATACCATATGAATTATGGATATGACCAGAGTAAATAAAAAATAAATGGTACTTGAAATTTTCAAGCTTTTCACAAATGTGCCCTGCATATTTATACTGCTCAGACTTATATACTGTAGGGAGAGTGGGCCCATAGAAATTTCAATAGAATGCCAGCACTGTGCCTGACCTTTAACATGTGGGGGGAAAAAGAAAAAAAAAAATATATATATATATGAGAAACACTGTTGCTATTTAATGAGGTTATTGCCTTAATAAGTGGACAATATTCTTTCAGTGATAAATACTTTTGCTTTCTTCTTTAAATCTGAAGGACTTTGAAACTATTTGGCTCATTTATGTACTTGTGACAAGCTCTCTGGGAATATCTGGGCTATTTTCCACATCACATTCTAGAAATAAAAATACTTAGTATTCTTCTCTTGGACTAAGATATATCTTGGATTAAGATATTTCTTGGACTTCTCTTGGACTAAGATATCTGCCTAGTCTAAAAGAAGCTCAGTAGATATTTGCTGTCTATGTCTTCTTCTATTTAGTCCATTAAAGAGAAGATTCATGACTCTGCCTGGATATGTAACTTGCCAGTATGGATGTAAGTACTTCTCTGACTGTGACCTAGTTTACTAATGAGAGCTGTGATTACACCAATACTCTCACCATCACAGGGCTCTGGTTATCCAGGTCATCAGATACATCTAGCTTGAGTCCTTAGCTTTTTTAAATCTCTTCCTATGATTCAATTTCCACTGTTTGGGTAGTTGTGTGGTTTCTTATTCCATTCTTTTCTTTTCTTTTTAAGATTTATTTATTTATTTATTTGAGAGAGACTGAGAGAGAGAGAGAATGAGTGGGCATGGGATAGAGCATGAGGGGCATAGGGAGAGAATCTCAAGCAGACTCCCTGCTGAGCAGAGAGCCCCTACGTGGGCTCCCTCTCATGACCTCCGAGATCATGACCTGAGCCAAAACCAACAGTCAGATGCTCAAGTACTCAGCCTCACAGGAATCACATCTTAATTCATTATTTTAGAACTATAACATGAGTTGATAAACTAGAGTCACCTTCTTGTTATGGGCTGGAAGTAGGTCCAAAGGCCATCCAGTCCAAGCATTTGCTTGAGTTGTTGGAAGCAAATGGCAGGATATTTATTTTGTGGAACAGAAGGTGAAGGCAAAATCCACCTTGGTGCTGGTTCATGGAGAACCTCCTGGACACATACATTGGAGGAGTGTAGGGCATGGGAGGTATCTCTGAGTGAGATTTGAGTTCTAGAGGGGATATTTGACCATCTGCCTTTGTACGTGATTGTGGCAACTCCAGTGAGGTCCCACAGTCCCTTCTGTGCCTAACTCCCTCTAGTTCTACACAGCACCTCACACTGCTGTTTGAGAATATGTGGGGTGCTATACCTCAACCTCATAGAGTGTTTCCAGTGTCTGAAATTCAAGGAACAGGTCATGAAACTCCAGTCTACAGCCAGTGAATCAGAAGCACAGGTAACAACCCTAGCTTGCTACTGGTATCTGAAGTAAAGGGCAGTTTTATGGGACTGAGACTTTCACCTTGGATCTGAGGTTATCTCTAGGTAGATAGAATCAGAAATGAGTTAAATTGTAGGATACCGAGCTAATGTCAAAGAGTTGCTTGGATATTGGGGGAAATCCTCCCCCCACCCTGCATATATGCAGTGCAATTGCTACTAAACATTTAGGGTGCTTAGCACAATGTATGGCACAGGAAGGTTTCTCTACAGAAAAAAGAGAGAAAGACAATATTGCATAGAAATGAAGAAGTGGTATGCAACTGAATAAGAATACCTTCCTAAGATAAAGTATAAAGAGGAAAGGCCCCTCCACCCACAGCAAACAAATATGGATGATGGAAAAAAAATATGTAATCCAGGAAGTGGGATTCCAACCCAAGAGAAAAGAAGGACAAACTCCTTGCTGCTGTCTGCATAAGAGACTTGAGAACCAACAAAATAGAGGGCTTCAGGGAGAAGTTACCTAGAAGATCAAAAAGCATTTAATAATTAAATTTCACATATGAGTGAAATTATATGGTATTAACAGATAAACAAAGGGGAAAAGAGAGAAAAATAAAATAATACAAAACAGAGAGGGAGGCAAACCACAAGAGAGTCTTAACTATAGAAAACAAACTGAGGGTTGTTGGAGGGGAGGTGGACTGGGGAATGGGGTAACTTGGCACTAAGGAGGACTTGCGATGGCATAAGAGCTGGATGTTGTATGCCATTACATTCCTTTAGGGGATGACAGACGTCCATCAGGCAGTAGTGCTGATCAGCGGATTCCTGACTGACTGGTTTAAGATTCCATTCCTGAAACTGCAAATCTAGAACTAAGTCTCTATTTGGTGGTGTGGGGCTTACCCTAAGTGATCCAATGTTAAGCACATTGTCTTGTTTTTAACATTACTTTCTCCTGTGTATAGCAATGCCATAAGCATCTCTCTTCTCCAAATTTCTTGGACTCACAATTGAGGCTATTTATTGTCTGGCATTGATGGATTAATTTCTCACTAATATCCAACTTATTTGTTAACCCTCCTAAGCCCTTCTGTCTCCCATTCTCCTCCTCAGTGTTGCTTCTCAAGTGTCCGAGGCAGGCCCCTGGCCAGGGCAGCCTCCGCCATTAAAAGATGGCGCCTGGCTAGTTGCCAGTTTAGGATTGCCTCGTGAGACTAAGCGGAATGCCCAAAGAGGAAGTAAACAGCATTGGTTGCTAGCGAAGTTGTTCATTTAGGTGCACAGCCTGATTCGCTCCCTCCTGTACCCTGCTCGCTGATTGGTCATGTAAGCGTATATAAGTGTGTAGACTTGCTGAAATAAAGAGAGAGAAGATACATCCGAACCAGGGTTCTTGTCGTCCTTGCGGGCCGAGGGCGATGAATGGCGCCGGCACCCGGGAACTAAATAAAGGAATCTTGCAAGGTAATCCGCAGGAAAGCGGGGAGTAAAGGTCCGCAGGTAAGCGGGGACATTAGCCACGTTCAAAAGTGGGAATTCCACGGTAAAGCGGGGAGTAAAGGCCACGTTCAAAAGTGGGAATTCCACGGTAAAGCGGGGAGTAAAGGCCACGTTCAAAAGTGGGAATTCCGCGGTAAAGCGGGGAGTAAAGGCCACGTTCAAAAGTGGGAATTCCGTGGTAAAGCGGGGAGTAAAAATAGAAAAACCCTGCAAGGGATAAGTCTGCAGGTAAGCGGGGTAAAACCACAACAAAGGTGGTGGGAAACTTGTACAAGACCACAACAAGAAGCGGGGTGGCCATAGAGCCGGGATTTTCTTATGGAAACTGCAGGTAAGTGAGGAAGGGACCATGATCAAAGTGGTGGGAATCTTGTACAAGTCCGCAATAAGAAGCGGGGCGGCCTTATAGCCAGGATTTTACAAGTCCGCAATAAGAAGCGGGAAGGCCTTAGAGCCGGAATTTAGCGGCGAGTCTTTAACGTCCACGTCTGTTGTCTGTGTGTTCATAATGGGATCTGAAGTATCTAGAGTGCGGTTGGAAGGGTCTTTAGAACACCTGCTGAAAGCCAATGGAACTTCTCTAAAAGCAAAAACTGCTCGGGCCTTTTTGAATACAGTGTAAAAGGCGGCTCCATGGTTCCTAGATTAAGGCTTGCTAAACATACCTCAATGGGACCACTTAGGGGAGGATTTGAAGAAACAGAATGCTTTAACTCTTCGCCTCAAATTTAACATAACAAAAGCACAGGCATGGGAAATAGTAGTCTCCTGCAGAAATTGCGTGATCTTACTACCTGCACCGTCCTTGGGGGTTAATCCTAAGGGTTTGTTACCTAATCATATATGGCATATGGATGTCACACATGTTTCAGAATTTGGAAAGTTAAGATATATTCATGTCTCTGTAGATACCTGCTCTGGAATAATTTTCGCCTCAGTACATGGGGCGGGGGGATCCAGAGATGTTATCGCCCATTGCCTACAGGCTTTCGCGGCATGGGGAAAGCCATGCCAATTAAAGACAGATAATGGTCCAGCTTACGCCTCACAACCCTTTAAAGCCTTCCTACAACAACTTGACATTCACTTGAGAACATGGAATACCCTATAACCCACAAGGACAGGGTGTTGTGGAGCGTGCGCGTCTTACAATAAAAAATGCGCTTTATAAACAAAAAGGGGGAATAGGGGACACCTTCAGGTCCCCTAAAGATAAGCTCAACACCATTCTCTTTATTTTGAATTTTTTAACGTTAGACAAAAAGGGTAAATCAGCTGCAGACATGCAAGTGATGCTGCTGCTTCCCCTAAGCCTTTAGTACTTTGGAGGGACATCCTCACAGGAAAGTGGAATGGACCAGATCCAGTGTTAGTATGGAGTAGGGGGTCTGTATGTGTTTTTCCACAGGAAAAGGAGGCTCCAATTTGGATCCCAGAGTGGCTGGTGTGTGCAGCCTTGCCTCCAAACACCAGTCATGATGCTGAAGATGCTGATGATAACTCTGGGGATGCTACACCTCCTGTGGCAGACTGAAGCCAGAGAGCTGTGGGCAGTGGTTAAAGCATGGCCATATCCTTTACCAGTGACTAACTCTTCTCTCATATTCCCTCCTCTCCCTTTGATGCATGGCAGGTCTATAACTTGCTAGGAGCATGTACTGATATCTCAGCAGTGTCCATCTTAAATGGTGGCAAATTCCTCAACTGTTCTTATAAACAAAATGACTCTAGTACCTTTGTGACAACAGTTAATGTGTCTTGTCCCAATAATATTAGTTATCAGCCCACTCCCATATGGGTCTCGCCACCATTCCTTTTCCTCGTAACAAATGCTAGCGAGCTGAATGATACGTTGAATTGCACTAAGAATTGCTGTCTTTCCCAGTGCTGGAATGTTACGGCCTTTAAGCTGGCTGTGATTATGTGTATCCCTACCCATGTTCCTATCCCAGTTTCCATTCCAGAGGACAAGTTACCGGCGGTGCTATCCAGAAAGAAGAGAGATTTTGGTATCACAGCCGCCATTGTGACAGCATTGGCTATATCTACAGCAGCTGCCACGGCAGCAGCAGTCTCGCTTGCTACAACTATACCCACTGCGGAAGCTGTGAACACCTTGCAGAAGGAACGGCGGCTGCCCTTCAAACACAGACTCAGATCAATGCACACCTGCAAGCAGGAATCCTGATAGTCAACCAGAGAGTGGATTTGGTTCAAGAACAAGTGGACATATGGGGGGCCCTATTGGGACTGGGATGTATAGTACCCTTCCCAGCAATTTGTGTAACTCCCATAGCCTATACTAATATGAGTGACTTACAGAATGTCTCCCGACAGCACTCCCAATACTTGCGGGGGAATTAGTCCGCAGAATTCCAAAACTATACTCAGCACCTGCTACTAGGCATAACAAGGATAAATAACACCAGAGTTGAGCTTGCAACCCTCCCAGAGATAATCAAAACATTGCAAGATGTGTTAACCTTTACGAAACAATAGGCTAGCATAATTGGTCTGATGATAATCCTTGTAGTGGGCTTGATTCTGCTAGTAAGGAAACTGCAAATTTGGAGGCGACAGCAACATAGGCAACAGCAAGCCATGGTGCAGGCCTTGTTAGCCATCGAGGCTGGAACATCCCCCCAAGTGTGGCTAAGTATGCTGGATCGGTAGTCAACGACGGGTAAGATTGGTGGGGGAAATATACCAACCTAAGACAGGATGCAGATCATTGATATCTGCCGTCTGATGACTGGTAAGGATATTCCCCACCACTGACAACCTAAGACAGGCACGATCCCTGCCATAAAAGAAAAAAGGGGGAAATGTCGGAGGCAGGCCCCTGGCCAGGGCGGCCTCCACCATTAAAAGATGGCACCTGGCTAGTTGCCAGGTTAGGATTGCCTCTTGAGACTAAGCGGAACGCCCAAAGAGGAAGTAAACAGCATTGGTTGCTAGCGAAGTTGTTCGTTTAGGTGCACAGCCTGATTCGCTCCCTCCTGTACCCTGCTCACTGATTGGTCGTGTAAGTGTATATAAGTGTGTAGACTTGCGGAAATAAAGAGAGAGAAGATGCATCCGAACCAGGGTTCTTGTCATCCTTGCAGGGCGAGGGTGATACTCAAGCCCTCAGACCTGTGCAAGTATGACACATCCACCAGAAATGATCCTTCTTTTGTTGCTTCTCTGTCCTTTCCCTTCTACCTGAGACTCACTGTATATTGCTGCTTTAAGAAATTACCACAAACAGCAGCATCTGGATGGCTCAGTTGATTAAACATCTGCCTTTGGCTCAGGTCATGATCTCACTGTCCTGGGATTGAGCCCCATGTCATGCTCCCTGCTCAGTGGGAGGTCTGCTTCTCCCTATCCCTCTACACCAGCTCATTATCTTTCTCTCTCTCAAATAAATAAAATGTTTAAAAAAAGAAAAAGAAAAAGAAGAAAAGAAATGACCACAAACAATAAAACAATGAAAATCTCTATGCCATAGTTTCTGTAGGTCAGAAATCCAGAAACTTTAAATGTTTAGGGTCTCTCAAAGTGATCACAGTGATGGCAGGGCTGAGTTCCCTACTGAAGAGTCTGGGGAAGAAGCCACTTTGATGCTCATTTAAGCTGTTGGTTGAATTCAGTGCCTCATACAAGTAGGACTGACATTTCAAGTTCCTTGCTGACTATAAGCTAAGGGCTTGCAAATGCTCCTTAACATTGTCCACACCACTCTCATGATGTTCATTCTGCCCCCTCTAGTCATTGTGGACAGACCACCTCTCTCGTTTTGAATCTGACTTCTTCTGCCATATTTCTCTGATTCCAGCCTGAGAAAGTTCCCTAATTTTAAGGACTCGTGTAAATCAATTAGGTCTGCATGGATCATCTATAAGGAAAAAAAAAAAATCCTTAAGGTCCATAATCTTAATTATATCTTCAAAGTCCTTTTGCCATGAGATGTGTATGTTCATAGGTACCAAACTTGGACATCTTTGTGGGGGGCATATGCCTACCACATTCCCTTAAATATTTGCTCATAATTTGAGAGTCAAGAGATGCACCTGAAAATCTTCTCTGGCTGCCCTAGAATATTACAAATCCCCCTCCTTTGTTCTGTCCTACCTTGTGTCTTTTATCTTCAGTCACTGAAATATACATAAGTGTTTCCTTAGGAGTCTTCCTGACTGGGCTATGAACTGTTATGCTTATTTATCTACACATTCCCCAAGACTATTGAATAAATGACTTGATTTATAATGACTTTTGTTACCATACACCTTATACCTTATACCATAGACCTAAATTTAGGGTAAAAATTGTGACCTTGTTTAAAGGAAAAGACAGCATTTTTTTATATGGGAAATTAAAGAGCAAGAATTATGACAAAAGTCCAGTAGACACAGAATACTGATAAATCTGTGCATATTGATTGGGGTTTGGGTGGTCTCCTGACCTTTTCCCATGACCATCTGTGTGACTGCAAGAAGGTGCAGGAGGGGATCAGGTGACACACTGAATCCTTTGGTCTGACTTATCTACAAGTTGGAGTTTTTGGAAGTGATGACTGTATTTTCAGTCTGGTTCGTCCCAGACAATTATTAGGTAATCTTAGGGCATCTTTCTAAACCCAACTTCTTTTACCGTCCTCCCAGGAAAGTAAATGTAGATGTTCCATATTCCCAGCAGCCCATGAGTACCTGAGCTGATAGAAGCTCAAGGGACTTCCTGGGTGGGGCCTTATATTCTCAGGCCAGGGAGTTGGTGGACATAACTGGGTGCAGGTTGGGGCAAGGTACGAAGAGCCCCCATTACCCTCTTCCTTCCTCTGCACCTTCTGTCTGTGGAGCTCTCGCAGGTACGTCAAGGGGAGGGTCAGATACTCCAGTCTCAAGCCTTAACGTGTTCTGCCCCTGAGTGGTATAATATGACTGTCTGAAGGAGGAAAACCTGTTCCTAATTTGCGTCAGGTTGTTTTATTTCCTGCACATGTTTACTTTCATCACCTTCCCAGTTCTACATTTGCTAGGTGTTGCTCTTGTTCTCTAAATCCTGCCATGCTTTCTGCTTTAGACATGACTTTCCCATTAGGCTATACCTGGATATAGATGCTTTGATGTGAACAAGCACCCTCCAAATATCTGGCATCAGGGGCATATATAAAAAGATATTGGCTACTTTGGAAACCACTTGGCAGGACCTTACTTATTGCTAAAAGACCCTATGATCAATCAAGGGCATCTGCATATTGCATGCAGAGACAAACAAACATGTTTAGGAAGAGTTTTCAGGTAAGGAAGATGAAGCAGCCCTAAAAATATGAAGAGAGGGGAAAATGCATCCTGTGAGGAAAGGTTAGAGGAGTCCTGAGTCAGATGGAGGTTTGGCAAAGGTAGATGAATGGCTGGAGGTGAGGGCAGAGAGCAGCTCTAGAACTCAGAGTTGCAAAGCCCTGAAAGTTTTCACACCTCTCTGCTTTTGGATCCTCACAACCCCATTAGCTCAGTTTCTTAGCATCTCTAGTTTACAACAAAGAGAACAAAAACCCAGGAGAGATCAGTGACTCAGGGGGTACGTCTCCTGTGTGAGACCTTGCACTAAAGTGCAAGAGGGGCTCAACAACAAAAGAGAGGCAGGGCTGAGTTCTTGGAGCTGGCCAGTCAGACGATAAGATAGAATTCACAAGGATTTCACGGAGACCAGACAGAGAAATGGGCACAAAATGAGATGCAAACTTACAGTTACAAGAGCTGTGGCAAAGAGACAAATTACTACTGCTGGCCATGACCAGCCAGTCTTCATGACAGAGGGCATTGCTGATCCTGACCATGGAAGATGGATTGAATGGGTATGCTCTCATGCTCAGGGCAGTCTTTGGGAGCTGAGGGGTTGTAGTTCTTATCCATTTGGTTTCCTTGAGGTACAAGGAAGGGAATTTTGAGGATTGAGGCCAAAACTACTGATTTAGTACTGACTACAAAGGCCTTCAACTCTTGGCTAATGAGTTTGGATTTGATCCTTTGGTAATGAGGGAGCATTCAAGGCTTCTAATTGAACGGTGCTATTTTCAGATCCTACCTTTAAAAAATATTACTTTAGTTCTACTATAGATTAAAGTAGTCCTACTCCAGAATGAAACAGAGATTGGTGTGAGCTTTATTAGGAGGATGTTATTATGGTATAAGAGTGTGATTGTCTGGGTCTGCAGGGGAGACTGCAGGTGAAAGGGAATAGAGGAAGGTACTGACAGAGGCATTTTTGGGGTCTTTATTTTCCTTGGGTCTTACCTGGTTTAATGCAATAGATACAAGAAAGAAAGTCAAAATGATATTTGGATCTTGAGTCTCAATCTTAGGCATAATGATGGTATTATGCAAAGAGATGGAGAACATAGATAAGAAGGAACTTCATGGAATAAATAAATGATTATTGATCCAAAAGTCAGGTGCCATTTGGTTCTGAAAGACATTATTAAGAACTGATGTTCAGTAAATTAAGTTATCCAGTAAAGTAAATTAAGTTAACTGGATAGAAGAATGCAAAGATGAGTGGGAATATGGGAGTCTAGTGCATCTTGTTGAACATGTGGAAGGTTATCTCTATGGATGGATATATTTCTACCCATTTATCTTGTGTCAGGATGAATGATAGAAGAACTGACAGACTATATAAGAGTAGAGAAGTTGGAGAGTCAAAATAAGATAGTAAAGTTTCAGTAGCATGAGAGAGTGGAACGAGGAAAAGATTATGGTTTGGTGAAGACGTGACATGCTAAGAAAGGGGACTGCATTAGCAAGGAAGTAGTGATCAGGTCCATTTTGTCACAGGTCTTGAATAAAATGATGCCCAGAGATCGATGAGAAGAATTCACAGCTTTAAATATGAGAAGGAGAATTGTGGCAGTAGGCACAGGTGTAAGGAAGGCAATGTGACCTATTTAGCCAACTGGATAAACTGAGAAAATTCAGATAATTCCAGAGATCCTGGTGACAAAGAGAGAACAGGGTTAAGTGATTTGGTGAACAAGATTGATTAATACTCTAAAGTAAGGGGTTGGATGATACACGAGAGTCTTAAAATATTAGGTCTATGCCTTGAATTAAACTGTATGTTTGTCTTCTTTACAGACTAGTGGTCCTAGAACCTAAGCAGTAGTGCAAATATGGGAGGTAAGCCCCACAACAGCTCAGAGTTCCCTCCCTTCACCCTGACAGGGCTCCCAGGGCTGGAGACCTCTCAACACTGGATGTTTCTGCTCCTTGGTATCCTCTACATTGTCTCCATTGTGGGCAATGACCTTACCCTTTTCATTATCAAGGAGGTACAGAGTTTGCATCAGCCTATGTACTACTTCCTATCCCTGCTATCAATTAATGACCTAGGTGTGTCCTTTTCCACACTGCCCACGGTGTTGGCCACATTTTGCTTCCACTTAAGAAAGATCAGTTTTGATTCTTGCATGGCTCAAATGTTCTTTATCCACCTCTTCTCCTTCATGGAGTCTGGAATTCTGCTGGTTATGAGTTTTGACCGCTATGTGGCCATCTGTAACCCATTGCGTTATGCCACAGTGCTCACTGATGCCCGTGTGGTGCACATGGGCATGGCTGTTATCATCCGCAGTTTCTGTATGGCTTTTCCACTGCCTTTCCTTCTGAAGAGGTTGCCCTTCTGCAAGGCCAATGTACTCTCCCATGCCTACTGCCTGCATCCAGATCTGATCCGCTTACCCTGTGGTGACATCACCATCAATAATATTTTTGGTCAATTCATTGTCATCTCTAACTTTGGTCTGGATTCTGCACTCATTCTGCTCTCCTATGTGCTCATATTGTGCTCTGTACTTGCCATTGCATCCCGGGAGGAAAGACTTAAGACTCTCAATACATGTGTGTCACACATGTGTGCTGTGCTCATGTTCTGTGTGCCCATGGTTGGTGTGTCCATGGCTGCTCGCTATGGGAGGCATGCCCCACAGTACGTGCACACACTCTTGTCCCTTATCTATCTCTTTGTGCCTCCTATGCTCAACCCGGTCATCTATTCCATCAAAACCAAAGAGATTCAACAGAGGCTTTGCAAAATACTACTAGGAAATAAGTTTTAAGCAAGAAATGTTAAAATTCCAAGATTCAGAGGATATATGTTGTTAGTCCACAAATTTGAGTTTCTAAAAACTGTTTTGACAAGGCTTTTAAAATTTCTTTTTAGTCACAAAGCAATATTAGGATTTCTTCCTGACAATAGTTATGACCCAAGTCAACAGGTTTTGACCAGGTAAACTGGGTCATAATTTAGCAAAAACAAATAAAGAAAACAGAACCACATCTGCTCAGTTTCCCTTTTTAAATGTTTAAAAATATATATTCTCATAACTAGTCCCTCATTTCAGTGTGGTATATTTGTCTTATCTTTGCTGAAAGTGAATCAGCACAAAAGAAATTGTGGAACCTCTGTCATAATGGGTAAAGGAATTTGTTTCCCCAAGATTATGTCAAATGTTCTATTTTTTAATCTTTTTGAGGGATAGTCTTACTGTTACCTATAGTGGATGCACTATTTTACATTCCCACCAATGGTGTGCATGGGTCCAAATTTCTCTACATGTGTCGTCTTTTTGTTGTTGTTGTTTTATTTTGTTCTGTTTGATAACAGCTATTTTGGAAGGTGTGAGGTAATATCTCATTGTGGTCTCAATCTGTGTTTCCCTAATGGTGATTGATGTTGAGCCATTGTATGTCTTGTTGACCATTTGTAAAGTCTTATTTGGAGAAATGCTTATGCTACTCCATAACCCATCTTCAAATCAGGCTATTAGTTTTTTCCTATTAAATTGTAGGTGTTCCTTATATATTTGGAGATTAAATCCCCTTATCAGATATATGGTCTGCAAATATTTTCACCGTTGAGTTTACACTTGACTTTTTCCTTTGCTATACAGAAGCTTTTTAGTTTGGTGTAGTCTCAGTTGTTTATTTTGTTTTTGTTACCTGTGCTTTTGCTGTCATAACCATATGATCCAGCAATCTCACTTTTGGATATTTATAAAAGAATTGAAACAGGATGTCAAAAAGATATTGCCGTGCCTGTGTCGCAGCACTATTTACGTGGAAATAACCTAAATGTCCATCAGCCAACGAAGGGATAAAGAAAATAAATAAATAAAATGGAATACTGTTCATCCATAGAAGGAAATTCTGCACTATGTGACAGTATGGAAGACCTTGAGGACATCACCCTAAAGTGAAATAAGACAGTCACAGAAAGACAAGTACTGCATGCTTCCATTTACATGAGTTACAGAAAATAGTCAAATTCATAGAATCAAAGAGTGCAATAGTGGTTGCCAGGGGCTGGGGAAAGAGGGAAATAACCAGTTATTAATTGATGGACATAAAAGTTAAGCAAGATGAATAAGTGACCCAAGCCGAAGGCAGAGGCTTTAACTCACTGAGCCACCCAGGAGCCCCTATTTACCAACTTTTAAGATGAAATCAAGACAATTGTGATATAAATTGTACTACGTAACCTAGGTTTCTAAAATAAAATTTAGTATAGTGTGTATTACAATATACAGCATATATGTTCACATACACACCATATATGTTCATATAAATATGAACAATAGAAATGCATTTATTTATTTTTTTTTCATTTATTTTCAGCATAACAGTATCATTATTTTTATTAACAAACAATAAAGAAACAATGAAAGAGGGCACACTGCATGGCAAAACATGAGACCTATGCAGTGGTATATTCTCCGTAAATCCATGGTCTTATAAATGTTAGTGGTACTTTTTATGACAGAAAAAGAGAGGAAGATAAGAAATTAAGCATTCAGGGTGCTGGGGTGGCTCAGTGGGTTGAGCCTCTGCCTTTGGCTTAGGTCATGATGTCAGGGCCCTGGGATCGAGTCCTGAGTCAGGATCTCTGCTCAGCAGGGAGCCTGCTTCCCCCCTCTCTCTCTGCCTGCCTCTCTGCCTACTTGTGATCTCTCTCTGTGTGTCAAATAAACAAACAAAATCTTTAAAAATAAAGAAATTAAGTATTCAATTTTAGACATTGTAAAAGAATAAAATATTACATAAAATTATTTTAAAACAAAAATGTTAAAAGGGGGGCGCCTGGGTGGCTCAGTGGGTTAAGCCGCTGCCTTTGGCTCAGGTCATGATCTCAGGGTCCTGGGATCGAGTCCTGCATCGGGCTCTCTGCTTGGCAGGGAGCCTACTTCCTCTCTCTCTCTCTCTGCCTGCCTCTCCATCTACTTGTGATTTCTCTCTGTCAAATAAATAAATAAAATCTTAAAAAAAAAATGTTAAAAGGGCTGAATGACAGTGAATGACAAATACTAAAAATAGTCCAATAATCAATCTTTAACAAACTCCCAAAATAGAACAACCTCCAAAAATCTAATGAAATGAAAAATAAACTTAAGAATCATATATAATACTAGATTAGAGGTATCTTTTTAAATTACAGTAGCATGTCCTATAAGTAATATGAAGTCTTAGATGAATGGGTGTTTCAAGGAAAATTATAATATGTAAATCCATGAAGACTTAACTGATAATTGAGGAAGAAATTAAAACTTAACAATTACACTCTCACATCTCCAACATATTATAGTACAAGATCTTTTTCTTTGCTTTTCTTCCCACATTTCAAGAAATAGATCACGCTTTTTATATATCTTGTCATAAATAAAATTAGAAAACTACAAAAGAGCACATATAATCCTGATAAACAATAGAGAAAAAAAGTATGTCAGCAAACACTCTTGTAGACAAAACATCTTAATGGGAACATATGTGTAAATATTGAAAGTTGTGAGTACAATTAATAATATAAACCAAGAATAATCAACATTATTCTAGGATTAAAAGAATGACTCATTTTTCAGGAATTCATCAATATAATTAATCATATTAATGAGTGGAATCATGAAAAAAATTGTAAGCAATAGTAGATTCCAGAAAGGGTACCTAAAAATCCAAAAATATATAAAAATAAAATAATTTTTTCTGTATATTTTCCATATATTTCCATAAATTTTTCCATATATTTTCTTTTTTTTTTTTTTTTTTCTTGCACAGAAAAAAATTTTTAATTTTTTATAAACATATATTTTTAGCCCAGGGGTACAGGTCTGTGAATCACCAGGTTTACACACTTCACAGCACTCACCAAATCACATACCCTCCCCAATGTCCATAATCCCACCCCCTTCTCCCAAACCCCCTCCCCCCGGCAACCCTCAGTTTGTTTTGTGAGATTAAGAGTCACTTATGGTTTGTCTCCCTCCCAATCCCATCTTGTTTCATTTATTCTTCTACCCACTTAAGCCTCCATGTTGCATCACCACTTCCTCATATCAGGGAGATCATATGATAGTTGTCTTTCTCTGCTTGACTTATTTCGCTAAGCATGATACGCTCTAGTTCCATCCATGTTGTTGCAAATGGCAAGATTTCATTTCTTTTGATGGCTGCATAGTATTCCATTGTGTATATATACCACATCTTCTTGATCCATTCATCTGTTGATGGACATCTAGGTTCTTTCCATAGTTTGGCTATTGTGGACATTGCTGCTATAAACATTCGGGTGCATGTGTCCCTTTGGATCACTACATTTGTATCTTTAGGGTAAATACCCAATAGTGCAATTGCTGGGTCATAGGGCAGTTCTATTTTCAACATTTTGAGGAACCTCCATGCTGTTTTCCAGAGTGGCTGCACCAGCTTGCATTCCCACCAACAGTGTAGGAGGGTTCCCCTTTCTCCGCATCCTCGCCAGCATCTGTCATTTCCTGACTTGTTGATTTTAGCCATTCTGACTGGTGTGAGGTGATATCTCATTGTGGTTTTGATTTGTATTTCCCTGATACCGAGTGATATGGAGCACTTTTTCATGTGTCTGTTTGCCATCTGGATGTCTTCTTTGCAGAAATGTCTGTTCATGTCTTCTGCCCATTTCTTGATTGGATTATTTGTTCTTTGGGTGTTGAGTTTGCTAAGTTCTTTATAGATTCTGGACACTAGTCCTTTATCTGATATGTCGTTTGCAAATATCTTCTCCCATTCTGTCAGCTGTCTTTTGATTTTGTTAACTGTTTCCTTTGCTGTGCAAAAGCTTTTGATCTTGATGAAATCCCAGTAGTTCATTTTTTCCCTTGCTTCCCTTGCCTTTTGCGTTGTTCCTAGGAAGATGTTGCTGCGGCAGAGGTCGAAGAGGTTGCTGCCCGTGTTCTCCTCAAGGATTTTGATGGATTCCTTTCGTACATTGAGGTCCTTCATCCATTTTGAGTCTATTTTTGTGTGTGGTGTAAGGAAATGGTCCAATTTCATTTTTCTGCATGTGGCTGTCCAATTTTCCCAGCACCATTTATTGAAAAGGCTGTCTTTTTTTTCCATTGGACATTCTTTCCTGCTTTGTCGAAGATTAGTTGACCATAGAGTTGAGGGTCTATTTCTGGGCTCTCTATTCTGTTCCATTGATCTATGTGTCTGTTTTTGTGCCAGTACCATGCTGTCTTGATGATGCCAGCTTTGTAATAGAGCTTGAAGTCCGGAATTGTGATGCCACCAACGTTGGCTTTCTTTTTCAATATCCCTTTGGCTATTCGAGGTCTTTTCTGGTTCCATATAAATTTTAGAATTATTTGTTCCATTTCTTTGAAAAAGATGGATGGTACTTTGATAGGAATTGCATTAAATGTGTAGATTGCTTTAGGTAGCATAGACATTTTCACAGTATTTATTCTTCCAATCCAGGAGCATGGAACATTTTTCCATTTCTTTGTGTCTTCCTCAATTTCTTTCATGAGTACTTTATAGTTTTCTGAGTATAGATTCTGTGTCTCTTTGGTTAGGTTTATTCCTAGGTATCTTATGGTTTTGGATGCAATTGTAAATGGGATTGACTCCTTAATATCTCTTTCTTCTGTCTTTGCTGTTGGTGTAGAGAAATGCAACTGATTTCTGTGCATTGATTTTATATCCTGACACTTTACTGAATTCCTGTATAAGTTCTAGCAGTTTTGGAGTGGAGTCTTTTGGGTTTTCCACATAGAGTATCATATCATCTGCAAAGAGTGATAATTTGACTTCTTCTTTGCCGATTTGGATGCCTTTAATTTCCTTTTGTTGTCTGATTGCTGAGGCTAGGACCTCTAGTACGATGTTGAATAGCAGTGGTGATAATGGACATCCCTGCCGTGTTCCTGACCTTAGCGGAAAAGCTTTCAGTTTTTCTCCATTGAGAATGATATTTGCGGTGGGTTTTTCATAGATGGCTTTGATGATATTGAGGTATGTGCCCTCTATCCCTACACTTTGAAGAGTTTTGATCAGGAAGGGATGTTGTACTTTGTCAAATGCTTTTTCAGCATCTATTGAGAGTATCATATGGTTCTTGTTCTTTCTTTTATTGATGTGTTGTATCACATTGACTGATTTGCGGATGTTGAACCAACCTTGCAGCCCTGGAATAAATCCCACTTGGTCGTGGTGAATAATCTTTTTAATGTACTGTTGAATCCTATTGGCTAGTATTTTGTTGAGTATTTTCGCATCTGTGTTCATCAAGGATATCGGTCTATAGCTCTCTTTTTTGGTGGGATCCTTGTCTGGTTTTGGGATCAAGGTGATGCTGGCCTCATAAAATGAGTTTGGAATTTTTCCTTCCATTTCTATTTTTTGGAACAGTTTCAGGAGAATAGGAATTAGTTCTTCTTTAAATGTTTGGTAGAATTCCCCCGGGAAGCCGTCTGGCCCTGGGCTTTTGTTTGTTTGGAGATTTTTAATGACTGTTTCAATCTCCTTACTGGTTATGGGTCTGTTCAGGCTTTTTATTTCTTCCTGGTTCAGTTGTGGTAGTTTATATGTTTCTAGGAATGCATCCATTTCTTCCAGATTGTCAAATTTATTGGCGTAGAGTTGCTCATAGTATGTTCTTATAATAGTTTGTATTTCTTTGGTGTTAGTTGTGATCTCTCCTCTTTCATTCATGATTTTATTTATTTGGGTCCTTTCTCTTTTCTTTTTGATAAGTCGGGCCAGGGGTTTATCAATTTTATTAATTCTTTCAAAGAACCAGCTCCTAGTTTCGTTGATTTGTTCGATTGTTTTTTTGGTTTCTATTTCATTGATTTCTGCTCTGATCTTTATGATTTCTCTTCTCCTGCTGGGCTTAGGGTTTCTTTCTTGTTCTTTCTCCAGCTCCTTTAGGTGTAGGGTTAGGTTGTGTACCTGAGACCTTTCTTGTTTCCTGAGAAAGGCTTGTACCGCTATATATTTTCCTCTCAGGACTGCCTTTGTTGTGTCCCACAGATTTTGAACCGTTGTATTTTCATTATCATTTGTTTCCATGATTTTTTTCAATTCTTCTTTAATTTCCCGGTTGACCCATTCATTCTTTAGAAGGATGCTGTTTAGTCTCCATGTATTTGGGTTCTTTCCAAACTTCCTTTTGTGGTTGAGTTCTAGCTTTAGAGCATTGTGGTCTGAAAATATGCAGGGAATGATCCCAATCTTTTGATACCGGTTGAGTCCTGATTTAGGACCGAGGATGTGATCTATTCTGGAGAATGTTCCATGTGCACTAGAGAAGAATGTGTATTCTGTTGCTTTGGGATGAAATATTCTGAATATATCTGTGATGTCCATCTGGTCCAGTGTGTCATTTAAGGCCTTTATTTCCTTGCTGATCTTTTGCTTGGATGACCTGTCCATTTCAGTGAGGGGAGTGTTAAAGTCCCCTACTATTATTGTATTATTGTTGATGTGTTTTTTCTTTGATTTTGTTATTAATTGGTTTATATAGTTGGCTGCTCCCACATTGGGGGCATAGATATTTAAAATTGTTAAATCTTCTTGTTGGACAGACCCTTTGAGTATGATATAGTGTCCTTCCTCATCTCTTATTATAGTCGTTGGCTTAAAATCTAATTGATCTGATATAAGGATTGCCACTCCTGCTTTCTTCTGATGTCCATTAGCATGGTAAATTCTTTTCCACCCCCTCACTTTAAATCTGGAGGTGTCTTCGGGCTTAAAATGTGTTTCTTGGAGGCAACATATAGATGGGTTTTGTTTTTTTATCCATTCTGATACCCTGCGTCTTTTGACAGGGACATTTAGCCCATTCACATTCAGGGTAACTATTGAGAGATATGAATTTAGTGCCATTGTATTGCCTGTAAGGTGACTGTTACTGTATATGGTCTCTGTTCCTTTCTGATCTACCACTTGTAGGCTCTCTCTTTGCTTAGAGGACCCCTTTCAATATTTCCTGTAGAGCTGGTTTGGTATTTGCAAATTCTTTCAGTTGTTGTTTGTCCTGGAAGCTTTTAATCTCTCCTTCTATTTTCAATGATAGCCTAGCTGGATAGTATTCTGGGCTGCATGTTTTTCTCGTTTAGTGCTCTGAAAATATCATGCCAGCTCTTTCTGGCCTGCCAGGTCTCTGTGGATAAGTCAGCTGCCAATCTAATATTTTTACCATTGTATGTTACAGACTTCTTTTCCCGGGCTGCTTTCAGGATTTTCTCTTTGTCATTGAGACTTGTAAATTTTACTATTAGGTGACGGGGTGTGGGCCTATTCTTATTGATTTTGAGGGGCATTCTCTGAACCTCCTGAATTTTGATGCTCGTTCCCTTTGCCATATTGGGGAAATTCTCCCCAATAATTCTCTCCAGTATACCTTCTGCTCCCCTCTCACTTTCTTCTTCTTCTGGAATCCCAATTATTCTAATGTTGTTTCGTCTTATGGTGTCACTTATCTCTCGAATTCTCCCCTCGTGGTCCAGTAGCTGTTTGTCCCTCTTTTGCTCAGCTTCTTTATTCTCTGTCATTTGGTCTTCTATATCACTAATTCTTTCTTCTGCCTCATTTATCCTAGCAGTGAGAGCCTCCATTTTTGATTGCACCTCATTCATAGCTTTTTTGATTTCACCTTGGTTAGATTTTAGTTCTTTTATTTCTCCAGAAAGGGCTTTTATATCTCTCGAGAGGGTTTCTCTAATATCTTCCATGCCTTTTTCGAGCCCGGCT
Organism: Mustela putorius furo; assembly: GCF_011764305.1. Classification (NCBI taxonomy): domain Eukaryota; kingdom Metazoa; phylum Chordata; class Mammalia; order Carnivora; family Mustelidae; genus Mustela; species Mustela putorius. Next base: position 551,168 of record NW_025422126.1, read on the forward strand.
AGAACCTTGAGAATTGTCATTCTGAACTCTAGATCTGACATATTACCGATGTCTGTATTGATTAGGTCCCTAGCCTTCGGTACTGCCTCTTGTTCTTTTTTTTTGTGTTGAATTTTTACGTCTTGTCATTTTGTCCAGATAAGAGTAAATGAAGGGGCAAGTAAAATACTAAAAGGGTGGCAACAACCCCAGGAAAATATGCTTTAACCAAATTAGAAGAGATCCAAAATCGTGAGTGGGGAGAAAGGGGATAAAAAGAGGTTCAAAAAGGAAGAAAGAAAAAAAAAAAAAAAAAAAAGAAAAGAAAATAATTTTTTTAAAAAAAGAAAACACCTAAGAAAAATGTAAAAAATATATATATATATTAGATAAACTAGTAAAAAATCGTTAAAAAAGAAAAAGGTAACAGTTAAAAAAAAATTTTACCCGAAGGCGAGAAAAAAAAATGAAAAAGAAAAAATTAAATTAACTGCAAGACTAAAAAAAATCACAGGAAAAAAGCCATGAGTTCCGTGCTTGTCTTTCTCCTCCTCTGGAATTCTGCTGCTCTCCTTGGTATTGAAACCGCACTCCTTGGTAGGTGATCTTGGTCTCGGCTGGATTTCTTATTGATCTTCTGGGGGAGGGGCCTGTTGTAGTGATTCTCAAGTGTCTTTGCCCCAGGCGGAATTACACCGCCCTTACCCGGGGCCGGGGTGAGTAATCCGCTCGGGTTTGCTTTCAGGAGCTTTTGTTCCCTGAGCGCTTTCCGTAGAGTTCCAGAGGACGGGAATACAAATGGCGGCCTCCTGGTCTCCGGCCCGGAGGAGCCGAGAGCCCAGGGCCCCACTCCTCAGTGCGCCCTCAGAGAACAGCGCCCAGTTACTCCCGTCTGCCTGACCTCTGGCCGCGCTCCGAGCTCACCGAGCCTGCGACCGGTTCAAGGTAACACCGAGCTGCGAGCTTACTGTCGGCTCTGTCTCTGTAGCCGGCTTTCCCGTTCCAATACCCGCAAGCTCTGCGACACTCAGACACCCCCGATCCTTCTGTGACCCTGCGGGACCTGAGGCCACGCTGACCCCGCGTGGGCTTCGCCCCGGTTTAGCCTCTGGAGCGATGTCCCTCAGCAGAACAGACTTTTAAAAGTCCTGATTTTGTGCGCGGTTGCTCCGCCGCTTGCCGGGAGCCGGCCCCTCCCCCCGGGGTCTATCTTCCCGTCGCTTTGGATTCACTTCTCCGCCGGTCCTACCTTTCAGAAAGTGGTTGTTTTTCTGTTTCCAGAATTGCTGTTCTTCTTCTCTTCGATCTGCCGATGGATTTTCAGGTGTTTGCAATCTTTAGATAAGCTATCTAGCTGATCTCCGGCTAGCTGAAGCAGTCTCAGCTTGCTATTTCTCCGCCATCTTGACTCCTCCTCCATATATTTTCTTAATGTGGTATACTTTCTGGTTAAATTTTTAAAAATTTGCCATATATATATATATATATCTAGTTTTTTTTGTTTGTTTTGTCACCATTTACCACTTTCTAGAGGAATCTTTAAGCGATGAAGTGAAACTTGAAATAGAAATGACTATTTTGGGGCACCTGGGTGGCTCAGTGGGTTAAAGCCTCTGCCTTCAGCTCAGGTCATGATCCCAGAGTCCTGGGATTGAGCCCCGCATTGGACTCTCTGCTCCATAGGGAGCCTGTTTCCCCCCACTTCTTTGCCTGCCTGTCTACTTGTCATCTCTGTCAAATAAATAAATAAAATCTTTAATAATAAAAAAGACAGAATTTAGTATTTTACCTTACCCTGTATCTGTAACTTGATACTAAATCCTGACAACTCTAGATTTTGATTTTTCCAATCTTTACCTCTACCTAACAACTGTTGCTACCTTATTTCGGGCTTTCATTATCATCTTCACTTCACTTGGCAATATCTTCCAAACTGATCTATTGTTTAATGATCTTTTCTCTTGTTTTCTCACACTGCAGCCAGAACGATCTTCTTAAAGACTCTATTTGATTACAAAACCCTCTAGTCTTCAATGGCTCTTACTGTCTATGGGTAAAGTCCAAAAGCCTTAGCATGTCTCTTAATAATATCACCACTGTATTTCCAATGTCTTAATATCTCAACCATCCCCGCCCTCCAAACAATGTTATTTTGCTCTGGCCATATGGAACTATATGTGATTCCCAAACCAACAGGCTGTTTTATGCCTCTGTACCTTTGTTCTGAAAACTTTTACTTAGAAAATCTTGTCCATTTTTATCTGCCTAGAAATTACATAACATTCTAATTATTTATTAAAAATATGTATTAGACAGATACAATGAGCCAGACAGTGGTTCAGCTTCTCAGTTATCTGCTTTGTGTAACATTTTAAGGAATTCCTTTACTACCTGCCTTCTAGCTACCTGGTCCCCTCATCTCTAATAGTGATAAAACAGAGATTTTATTATTTTTATGCTTCTAATGTATTTGTGTATATTTACACCATAGCAGCTAGATATCATTCTGTACTATTTCATATATAGCTCCTATTTGAATCATAAGCCTCCTGAAAGAATGAATTTTCAACATTAGAAAGAATGTGAACTTTGTACAAGGCAGATCATAGCCTTAGAAAAATCCCAACTTCTCTGAACCTCACAGTTTACTCATCTGTATATTGTTACCAAAATAACCAGATTATATTTTTATAAAGTTTAGAGATAATGTTTGCAAGATGGTTGGTACATTGCTTGCATATAATAAGTATTCAAAAAGGAAAAATCTTACATTAAAATAACCAAACTACTCTCAGAGCTTAACCTTGCAAAATAGTACACATTTTAATAAATGCTTATGGATTGGGTAAATGAATGAATGCGATCATATTATTATTATTTGCAAGTGATATAGTTTGTGGATTAAGAAAACACAAAGATCTGGGAGAACAATTTTGCATGTCAACTGACTTCAAAAGAAAGCTAGGGTAGCAATTCTAATATCAGACAAATTAGATTTTAAGCTAAAGACTGTAGCTAGAGATACAGAAGGTCTCTGTATCATTCTTAAAAGGTCTATACAACAAGAGGATCTAACAATTGTAAATATTTATGCTCCCAACATGGGAGCAGCCAATTACACAAGTTAATATTAGTTATTATCATTAACATAAAACTGTTATCCATAATAGGGAGAGGTATTGATAATAATACACTAATAACAGAAGACCTCAACACTCCACTTTTAGCAATAGACAGATCATCTAAGCAGAAAATCAACAAAGAAACAAAAGCTTTGAATGACATACTGGACCAGATGGACCTCATAGATATATACAGTACATTCCACCCTAAAAGAACAAAATACTCATTCTTCTTGAGAAGAGACCACATTCTTTTGCAGAATAGACCACATACAGGACACAAATTGGAGCTCAACTGATACCAAAAGACTGAGATTACCCTTTGCATTATCTTAGACCACAACGCTTTGAAACTAGAATTCAATCATAAGAAAAAAATTTGGAAGAAATTCAAACATATGGAAGTTAAAGATCATCCTACTTAAGAATGTTTGAATCAACCAGGAAATCAAAGAAGAACTTGGACAATTCATGGAAACCAATGAGAATGAAAACACATCAGTTCAAAACCTATGGGGTATGGTGAAGTCTGTCCTATGGGGGGAACACATAACCAGCCAAGCATCACTCAAAATAATAGAAAAATCCCCAAAGCACAAGCAAACTTTACACCTTAAAGAACTAGAGAAAGTACAACAAATAAAGCATAAGCCAAGCAGAAGGAGAGAAATAATTAAGATTAGAGTAGAGATCAAGGAATTAGAAATCAGAAATACAGTAGAGCAGTTCAACAAAACTAGAAGGTGGTTCTTTGAAAGAATTAATAAGATCGATAAACCATGGCCAGTCTTATCCAAAAGGGAAAGAGAAAGACCCAAATTAATAAAATTATGAATGAAAGGGGAGAGATCATGACTAACACCAAGAAAATAGAAACAATTATCAAAAATTATTACCAACAATTATATGCCAATAAATTAATCAACCCAGAAGAAATGGATACCTTCCTGGAAACCTATAAACTATCAAGACTGAAACAAGAAGAAATTAACAATCTGAGTAGACTAATAACCAGTAATGAAATTGAAGCAGTGATCAAAAACCTCCCAAAAAACAAGAGTCTAGGGCCTGATGAGTTCCTAGGGGAATTCTACAAAAGATTTAAAGAAGAAATAATACCTATTCTCCTGAAGCTGTTTCAAAAAACAGAAACAGAAGGAAAAGTTCCAGACTCATTCTATGAGACCACATTTACCTTGACCCCCAAACCAGGCAAAGACCCCATCAAAAAGGAGAATTTCAGACCAATATCCCTCAACAAGATCCTAGCTAATAGGATCCAACAGTACATGAAAAGGATTATCCATCATGACCAGGTGAAATTTATCCCTAGGATGCAAGGGTAGTTCAACATTAGTAAATCAATTAATGTGATAGAACACATCAAAAAGAGAAGATAGAAGAACCATATGGTCTTCTCAATTGATGTAGAAAAAATATTTAACAAAATACAGCATCCTTTCCTGATTAAAACTCTTCAGAGCATAGTGATAGAAGGATCATTTCTCAATATTATAAAAACAATCTATGAAAAGCCCACAGCAAATATAATTCTCAATAGGGAAAAGTTGAGAGCCTTTCCTTTAAGATCAGGAACATGACAAGGACGCCCACTCTCACACTATTGCTCAACATAGTGCTAGAAGTAATATCAACAGCAATCAGGCAACAAAAAGAAATACGATATATTCAAATTGGCAAAGAAATCAAACTCTCTCTCTCTTTGCAAAGGACATGATACTTCATGTGGAAAACCCAAAAGACTCCACCCTTAAATTACTAGAACTCATACAGCAATTCAGTAATGTGGCAGGATACAAAATCGATGCACAGAAATCAGTTGCTTTCCTATACATTAACAATGTAACTGTAGAAAGAGAAATTTGGGAATGGATCACAGTTACAATAGCACCAAAAAACTTAAGATACCTGAGAATAAACCTAACCAAAGAGGTGAAAGATCTATACTCTAGAGACTAAACAACAATTATGAGAGAAATTGAGGAAGACACAAAGAGATGGAAAAACATTCCATGCTCATGGATCAGAAGAATAAATACTGTTAAAAATGTTTATGCTTCCCAGAGCAATCTATACTTTCAATGTCATCCCAACCAAAATACCAATGACATTTTCAAAGTGCTGGAACAAACAATCCTAAAATGTGTATGGAACCAGAAAAGACCCCGAATCACCAAGAAAATGTTGAAAAAGAAAAACAAAGCTGGGGGCATCATGTTGCCTGATTTCAAGCTATATTACAAAGCTGTGATCACCAAGACAGCATTATACTTTCACAAAAATGGACACATAGATCAATGGAACAGAATAGATAGCCCAGAAATGGACCCTCAACTCTATGGTCAACTAATCTTTTACAAAGCAGGAAAAAAAAATATCCAGTTGTGGGGGGCGGTATCTTCAATGAATCGTGCTGGGAAAATTGCATGGTGGTATAGGGAAGAATGAAACTTGACCATTCACTTACACCATACACAAAGATAAACTCTGAATGGGTGAAAGACCTTAATGTGAGCCAAGAATCCATCAAAATCCTAGAGGAGAACATAAGCACTAACCTCTTTGATATCAGCCACAGCAACTTCTTTCAAGACACATTTCTAAAGGCAAGGGAAAGTGGAAATGAGCTGTTGGGACTTCATCAAGATAAAAAGATTCTGCACAGTAAAGGTAAGTCAACAAAACAAAAAGGCAACCCATGGAATGGGAGAAGATATTTGCAAATGACATTACAGACAAAGGGCTGATAACCAAGATCTATAAATAACTTCTCAAACTCCGTTGAGAAACAGAGAACAAATACTCAAGTCAAAAAGTGGGCAGAAGACATGAATAGACACTCCAAGGAAGACATACAAATGGCTAACAGATGCATGAAAAAATGTTAAACATCATTAACCATAAGGGAAATTCAAATCAAAAGCACATTAGGATACCATCTTACACCAGTTAAAATGGCAAAAATTAACAAGGCAAGAAACAACAAGAGTTGGAGAGGCTGTGGAGAAAGGCGAATCCTCTTATACTATTGGTGGAAATGCAAGGTGGTACAGCCTCTTTGGAAAACAGTATGGAACTTCCTCAAAAAGTTAATAATAGAGCTACTCTATGACTCAGCAGTTGTAGTACTGTGTGTTTATTTCAAAGATACAGATGTAGTGAAAAGAAGGGCCATATGCACCCCATGTTCATAGCAGCAATGTTCCCAATACTAAACTGTGGGAAGAGCCAAGATGGCCTTCAACAGATGAATGGGCAAGATGTGGTCCATATATACAATGGAATACTATTCAGCCATCAGAATGGATGAATACCCAACTTTTCATCAACATAGATGGGACTGGAGGAGATTAAACTAAGTGAAATAATTCAAGCAGAGAAAGTCAATTATCCTATGGTTTCACTTATTTGTGGAACATAAAGAATAGCATGGAGGACATTAAGAGGCAGAAGGGAAAAATGAGGGGGAGGAAATCAGATGGGGAGATGAACCATGAGACACTATGGACTCCAAGAAACAAACTGAGGGTATTAGAAGGGAGAAGGTTTGAGGGGATAGGTTAGCCCAGTGATGGGTATTAAGGAGAGCACTGGGTGTCATAAGCCAACAATGAATCATGGAACACTACATCAAAAACTAATAATGTACTAACATAATAATTAAAAAAATTTAAAAAAACACAAAGATCTGAGAAGAAAAATCACTAAAAATTGAAAAAAAATTGCCAAATATAGTAATATAAAACTGGCAATTTCAAAAACAACAAATATTTTAATTCAACTCTTGAACTTAAAAATTTAATTTCTGTTAGTAATATTGCAATGGTCTATGTTATGGAACAAAACTTCATGTATGATTGATGTGTTTAAAAATGAACTTGAGGGTTGCCTGGGTGGCATAATCAGTTACTCTTGATTTCTGCTGGGTCATGATCTCAGGGTTGTGAGATGAACCCCGGGTTGGATTCCATGTTGCAGGTGGGATCTGTTTAAGATTCTTTCTTTCCCTCCCTTTCTGCCCCAACACCCCTAAAAAGGTAAAATAAAATAAAAAAATAAGCTGGGTGAATGGACACAAAAGCATGCGCCTAGGTTGAAAGGTTAAACAAATACTGAAAGTTCATTTCTTCCCAATTCAATTTACTTAATTCTGAGTATTCTGGGGAATACAACAACATGGTTTTAAAGCTCATTTAGAATTTTTACACAATGGAGATTACTTTATATAAAGAATTTTTAAAATGGGAAACAACTGGGGAGGGTGGCAGAGATAGGGGTGTGGGGGGCACCTGGATGACTCAGTCAGTTAAGTATCTGCATTAGGTTCAGGTCATGATCCTGGTATCCTAGGATCAAGCCCGGCATGGGTTCCTTGCTCAGGGGGGGAGTCTTCTTCTCCTCCCTCTGCCCCTCCCCCCACTTGTGTGCCCTCTCTCTCCCTCTCATAAACAAACAAACAAACAAATAAATCTTTTTTAAAAGTCGCAAATGAGACAGGAATAGAGTCACCCCCCCAAATGTTAAAACACGAAGGAAAAAAAAAATTAGAAAGCTGTACTACTTGAAATAGAGGCTATGGTTGGGACACCAGATTTCTAGCACAGTACAGTTTGGAAGAATATATAAGCCACTGTAAAGTAGTATTTCAAATAAAACATCTTATCAAATAGAATTTATAGCATGCTGTCACTTTTTTTCTTGGTAAAAACACTGATGAAATATTACTGTTAAGCATTCATACATTTGCATAGAAAAAGTATTTGGAAAGAATAATAAATTATAGTAGTAATTGTCTCTGGTTAGTGAGAACTGGGAAGCTTTATTTTTCTAATTATCTATATCTTCTACTTTTCTACAAAATCTGTATTTATGTTTCTAGTAAAATGAAGGAGCAAGGAAAGAGAGAGAGAGAGGCAGGCCGGTGAAAATAATCTGAGTGTCCCACGGATCTGAGAGTCCACAGAGGCATTGAGCCTCCCAGGGCCAGAATCTGAGCCCAGGTTCCCCTGCTGGATCCCCACAGAGGCGACTTCCGAATGCTCTGCTCTGCTCATCTCAAGGGAGAACCACTTCCTTTTCCTAGGGGAGCCATTCCTTTCCAGATGTGGCTATGGGCCAGGTGGTGCAGTGCTCATGCCATCACTACCTATGGAGACCTGATGTGGCCCTGAGAGACTCACCCCACTTAGTATATCCCCAGAGCACGTGGAACTTCCATTCTCTGCACCCCACTTCACCAGGAGCTTGTGCTAACCCAAATGTTTACTGTGTGGCCAAAGGATCATATGAGATTACTGTTTTAAAACAAATGACAGAGTATTTGGAGACTACAGGTGTAAAACTGACAAACATGTCCTCTCTTGCTCTCTTAGTGTTTACTTCAAGAAACAGACATTTATTCTCATTTTCTAGATCCCCATTGGAGCCATGTGTGATTTATATATATATAAAGCCCTATGCATTTATTCATTATTTGATATAAATTTATACATTTTAATATATGTGTTGCTGAAGCAAGCACTACATTTTAATATATGTTAATGTAATGTTTATTTATTATTTAAAATATGTGTAATAGTATTATTTTTAGGATGGACAGAATTTTTAGTGTTTTCTTCACTGCTGTATTTTGTATGTGTAGTCTGCCTACCGAAAAGTCCAGTACTGATTTTAGGCATAATAAAATGCATTCATCAGGTTTTCTGTAAGGATTAAATGAGTCAGCCTATATCAAATAACCTATCATAGTTCCAGACATTTGGTGAAAGCTTACAACATATGAGTTATTCTTCTGTCCCTCTCCAAACCTGGTAATGAGAGATAGCATGGGCAGTGGGCATACACTTTGGGTCTGGATCAGGAAAATTCTGTTCAAGTTCTGACTCAATAACTATTTTTCTGGGCATGACAACAAGCCTCTTCCCCCTTAGAGCCTCCATTTCTTCATTGCAGAAGTTTGGGGAGTGACACAAGACGGCCAAAGGCTCTCTTAGTTTAAGACCTTTGGTTAGTGTCTTAGGAATCAACCTGTCCTCACAGCCCTCAGAGGCCCCAGAGCTCAATGTTATCCCATCCTCTACCGAAGTTCTTTCCTGGCAGATGAAACACTGACAAGTCATCACACAAGTTCTTGTTTTATCAACTCTAAGCATGTGATATTAAGTGTCATAGTCAGCTGAATCACAGGCATCTCTACTGTAATTTTACAAATAAGGAATTAGGGACTTGAACCAATAAAATAATTTTTTTTTTAAGAATACACAATTGGGCAGGGAAGAAGGTAGTTTTGAATCTAGAACTAGATGTTGGGTGACAATCTGTCCCAGTCTGCCGGACTGAGGGGTTTCCCTCATGCAGGATTTTCTGTGCTAAAATCAGCATAGTTCCAGGCAAACCAGGATGGTCACTCTATTTGCTGACTCTTTAGATCATTAGGTTTTTAGTGGTTATGCTATTTTGCTTCTTGAAATCTATTTGGGTTGTGGGATAGTTAGTACAAAAAGCTCTAATTTGAGAAGCAGTGAGAGTCAGAAGGTCAGTCAGAGGGTCAGAATCTGGCTATTTGTTGGCTTACTGAATGGGTTCCTTCTGAGCTTCAGTTCCTCTTCTCTAAAATAAAGAGCAACACAGTTCTAACTCTTAATTTCTTTGAAACCTCTAAGGAGAGAGATTCTAGAGGCACAGAATCTCTCTAGAGAGATTCTAGGGCACAGAGGGGCCACCCTCTCAAGAGTTTTTGCATTGTCTGCTGCCCACACCGAGCCCCAGGACTTACTGGGCCCAGGGGAAGCTTAAGAGGCAGCTTTATAGAGTGCAAGTCTGGGAGGTTGTGTGCAGAGTGTGCAGAGTCCTTGGTGTTTTTTCCCTGGTAAATACTTCACCCACCTCTCTCCTCCCTTCCAGCAGAGCTGCCCTGGGGAGGTAAGTTGAGACTTCAGCTTTTCCCACACAGAGGTCTGTAAGAACCTCACTCATTACAAGCTTTAAAATCCTAAGTCATTTAGGATACAGATATTTGAAGAAAGAGAGGCTAAGATCTACATTTAGAGATTTTACCCGCATTCCTCTTTCTCAAACCCATACTTCCCATCTGTAACCCTTGATGTTTGAAATCCCACTATCTTAGCCTCCTTCTTACGGAGTTACTCAATGGTTCCTAGCATGTATAGACCTACCAGGCAGCTTCTAAAACTCTTTTTCAATGCAAATGCTTCAGTGTAATTAATTCATACTCCAATATTCTATTTAAGTGGTGGATAAAGGCTGAGACAAAAGGCGAGAGCCTTCGTCTGGGAACCCCAAAATGGAAAAACAATGTGGAAAGAGGACCAGAGGATGTTATCCCCTTAATAACCCTTCTCATCACCACTCTCTTGGTTGCCATTTATTTAGTACCTAATTTTCACCAGGGCCCTGAATATGAATTTTAAGTGTTTTATTCTGGTGTTTTTTTTCCCCCTATACTGTAGATGTCAAAATAAGGCACAAAGACATAAACTAAATGCACAGCTGGTACATGGCAAAGCTGAGATAAAAACTGTTATTGATGTTAGCTGAGTTACTTAACTTATCAAATTAATTTTACACTTAAGGATGTATAGCTTATCCTCTGCCTTCGGCTCAGGTCATGATCCCAGGGTCCTGGGATCGAGCACCACATTGGGCTCTCTGCTCAGCAGGGAGCCTGCTTTCCTCCCTCTCTCTGCCTGCTTGTGATCTCTGTCCGTCAAATAAATAAATAAAATCTTAAAAAAAAAAAAAAAGAGAATGTATAGCTATAATACCTTCTTCTTCAGATAGCTTATTTATCTACTTAATTAATACTGATTAGAACTAGAACTGGTCATCTTTGAGTCCTAATCCAGGGCTCTATGCTCAGTGACTTGGCTAAGCATTGAGAATAAGAAGAAAAGTAAAAGAGACAATTATGTGAACTTATAATATATGGGAAGAGAAAGATACTAATCAAATACCCAAACAGATGCACAATAATTCACTATGATTCTGAAGTGTGATGAGTCATGAAGAAAACTATGTATGAGATAGTGTAACAGTGACACACAACCATGAGCAGAAAAGTAATGAATGATTCAAATAATTGAAAGATGACAACTTCCTGGTGATGCTGATGCTGCTTCACAGTAAGGATGTATGAATTCTTTTTTTAAAAGATTTTATTTAATTATTTGACAGAGAGAGTGAGAGAGCAAGCAGTGGGGAGAGCCACAGAGGGAGAGGGAGAAACAGGCTCCCCACTGAGCAAGGAGTCCAATGCAGGGCTCTATCCCAGGACCCTGAGATCATGTCTTGATCCGAAGGCAGATGCTTAACCGACTGAGCCACCCAGGCATCCCAGGACGTATGAATTCTTATTTCAAAAAGTAAGGGAGGCCACTGGAAGATTTTCAGTGAGAATGTAGCACCATTTTATTTATTTATATTATAAACAAGTAATTTGACTGCTTTGTGGAGAACAGAAAGCAGCATGACACCCAGCTGGGTAATCATCAAGGAAGGTTCTGCAGACATCCTTGTTGAAGATGCTGATGGGTGAATGACAGTTGGAAGTGAGTTGGAGAGGAGAAGCAACGTTAAGTATATTTTGGAAAGACGGTAATAGATTAATTAGATCTCAGAATGGGAGAGGGTGAGAGGTGTTTCCTAGGTTGTTCTGGCTTAAGTGCATGAATAGATAGCAATGGGTTTCCATGAGATGATAAATATTGAAGGATCAAATATGGTGATTAACAAGAAGTTCAACTTGCATGTTATGTTTGGGATACAGCTGAGCTATTACAATTGATTTTACAATTCTCCAGTAGAGAATTAAATGCTTGTGTCTATAACTAGAAAAAATCTGAGCTAGAGAAATAAATTTGGGATGACTGATGTACAGAAAAGTGATAAAGAAGAACATTATGAGTGAAAATAATTTTGAAAATATTATTTATGAAAGAGAACAGAGAAATGAGTGGTTACTAGGAGATTGTGGGGGGACAATACAGAGGGTTTTTTTTTTTTTTTGCTTGTTTATTTCCTATGAAGGATCATGAAATATTTCCTCAATAAAGAAGAAATTGGTGTGAGGTGGACATATCTGAAGCTTATGGGAGTGATCGAAACCCCTGATTCTCAAACTTGGCTGCCTATCAGAATCACCTGGGAAATTTAAAAAAAGAAATACTGATTCTTGAGTTCCACTGACAGAGTCTGATTTAATTGATATGAGTGAGGCCTAGACAAAGGAATTTTCTAAGCCTCTTCAAATGAATCTCAGAGTTTCCAAATCCTTAATCTAAACAGAGGACAAAAAAGTGTGAACATGCAGGAGAGGAAAACCTAAAGCAATCAGATGTAGAGGAGCATGAGATTCTGGACCTTTGGTGAATAAGTGAGGGGTCTGAGCAATGAAGAGAGGATGAGGATGTGGAGTGATGGTTGAATGCAGGCAAAAGAGGAGACAGCTCAGCGTCTAGATGGAGATGTCATCATCTGCACAGGAAAGAATCCATCAGTAAGCAGAGAGGAAGGAAGGACATACCGTACTTCACTTCTTGAAGAAGGTGATAGCTAAGAACTGGTAGGGAGAAAGGGCATAGTCACCTTCCACAAATGGAGAAATGTTTGAATCTTTCTGTGAAGAACACAGGGGATAATTTCCTTTTCTCCCCCCAAAAATGAGTCAAAGGATATCTGTGGGGAAGGATTTGGACCCCAAGACACATCTGTCGATATGGTCAAACTGCAGAAAGTTTGAGATGTAACAAACAGTCTTAACCTGTTCCTTCCTGACCCTTTCATGATCTAACAATCATAGAAGCTAAGTATCTTGCCCTTTCTATCCTGAGGGCAGTCACCATTCCTGGTCTTCCACTCTTTGACTTCACTTTACTCTGGCTCTATTTCCTCAAAAGCTACTCAAGGACCCTCATGGGAAGTTTTGGGACTAATGGCTCTAGCGCTATCAGCTTCACACTAACAGGCTTCCCAGAGATAGAAACCCTGCAACACTGGTTAGCTGCCCTCCTCTTGCTGCTTTATGCTATCTCCATCCTGGGCAACATCCTAATTCTCTTCATTATAAAGGAGGAGCAAAGCTTGCACCAGCCAATGTACTACTTCCTGTCTCTGTTGTCTGTCAATGACCTGGGTGTATCCTTTTCTACGTTGCCCACTGTCCTGGCTGCCTTGTGCTTTCATATCCCAGAGACTGCCTTTGATGCCTGCCTGACCCAGATGTTCTTCATTCACTTTTTCTCCTGGACAGAATCTGGGATCCTTCTGGCCATGAGTTTCGATCGCTATGTGGCCATTTGTAAACCCTTGCGTTATTCTTCAGTGCTCACTGATATCCGTGTGGCTCACATGGGCATATCCATCATCATCCGCAGCTTCTGCATGGTCTTCCCATTGCCCTTCCTTCTGAAGAGGCTACCTTTCTGTAAAGCCAATGTGTTAACCCATTCCTACTGTTTGCACCCAGACCTGATCCGCCTGCCCTGTCGAGATACCACCATCAACAGTATATATGGACTGTTCATTGTTATCTCTGCCTTTGGTGTAGACTCAGTGCTCATCCTCATCTCCTATGTGCTTATACTGCGCTCTGTATTGGCCATTGCCTCCCAGGAGGAGAGGCTGAAGACACTCAACACATGTGTGTCCCACATCTGTGCTGTGCTCATCTTCTATGTACCCATGGTTAGTGTGTCCATGGTTCATCGGTTTCGGAAGCATGCCCCTGAGTATGTGCACAAGTTCATGTCCCTGGTATATCTTTTTGTGCCTCCAATGCTCAACCCAATTATCTATTCCATTAAGACTAAAGAAATTCGTAAGAGGCTACACAAAATGTTTTTGAAGACTAAGCTCTGATCAGGGAGAGAACTTCTGGAAAGCCAAGTGCCCTAGGAATCTGTTGTTATTGCTGATTCTTGGGTATACTTGGCCCCAGAGGTTTTTAATCCCCTTCTGTAAATGGACCTATGATTAGGTACCTGCCATTAGTTGTGTGGTACAGCCTGTTGTAATTAACTGTGTCACAGGTTGTCATAGGTGACTTCTGTCCGAGCTAACAAGGAAGAAGGTCTTCAGTTAGACTCTTTTATTTGTCCCAATAACCAATTACACCTATGCTTTCCAGTAATTCTCAAAACAAAAAAAAAAATTATGTAAACCACACTATAAATGGAGATTATGTTACTTGAGATCAAAGGTATAACTGAATATATTTTTTTTATTTTTTAAATTTTTTTAAAGATTTTATTTATTTATTTGACAGATAGATCACAAGTAGGCAGAGAGACAGGCAAAGAGAGAGGAGGAAGAAGGCTCCCCACCTAGCAGAGAGTCCAATGTGGGGCTCGATCCCAGGACCCTGGGATCATGACCTGAGCTGAAGGCAGAGGCTTAACCCACTGAGCCATCCAGGCACCCCTAACTGAATATATTTTAAAGGAGTAGTTCTTTTGAGTATCTTTAAACTTGAAAAATTAAAATACACAGTAACTGTGACCAACTTTTCACTATTAAAATAAATACGAATATTCTCGAGTCTTCTAAAAAGGAATGTATATGCTTTCCATTCTGACTAAGCAATATAAGTGTTGTTAATACTTGAAACTTACAAGTTCAAACAAGGAGAAAGGTTTTGTGGAAAAAATCATACACTGTCATCCCTTGGGTAGACTTAGGGGATGACTGTCTTCTAGGGAATCAGTAAGCCCTCTAACTGGAAGGCTAACAGACACCAGTGACAGATGGTGGGGTGAGTCTGCTTCAGTGGCAAAGCCAGTTTGGTCCACAGTTTACTGGAATATGGATTTTCATGGCCTGTAGTAAGCACGTAAGCCCAGAGACTTTAGCACTTGGTAGAGAACAGTGGCTGAGGAATATCAGGACATTCAGAGAGCACAATCCCTTTAGAGTAACAGCCAAGAGGTGAGAGGAATACTCGGCAAAGTCATGCAAAACATACATAGCACAGCGCACACAGGCCATATGATCAGTTGGCAGAGGTACACACAAACATGGCGGCTTTCATTGGATTGTACACAGGCTATCACATAATTTGACTCTGTTGGATGATTGGGAAAAGCAGACACTGAGGCAGAAACATATCAATTTTAAAGAAATATCCTTTTCCATGTTTTTACCCCTCAAAAGATAATGAAATAGCTTTTCTAAAATAAAGCCGTAAGGACTGAGTGACATGATATTGCCCTAAACAGCAGCAATATAGATCTGCATCTCCTGTGAACACTTAGATATCAAATTAACCAACCGACACAGATGGCGACCTAAGAAGTTTGTTTCTCCTGGCTTTTAATATGGGATGCTTGCTTAAAAAACAGCTGGAGATTCCCAGCCTTCATTCTGCCCTGCCACAGTTTGCATGAACATGGACCAGATCCCCATCAGTCACATTCTTTGTCACACTGCAGCCATTCAAAATGTGGTGTGGCTGTGCAAGGGGGTATTTAAAAGGAATAGTTAGTAAATACATCTTGGGAGACTTTGGCATATTCCTTCCAGCTCTCTTCAGATAAGTATTGCTCACAAACCCTAACAACTAAATTCTGTAATCACGGAGCCCTCAAACCAAACACAGTTGCTCCCACATTGTAGGTCACAATAAATACTGTTGAAGGAACAAATAAAGGAGTGAGCTTCTGTGTTTTCTTTAAGCAAACAAACAGTAAAGTTTATAAGGAAAATAACATGTTGCCAGAATTATATCCAATCACCTAAAAAGCAGTACTTTTTTTTTCCTTTTTCACTTGGGATTGAATAAAGGAGAGTGTCTAATATCTTTGATGGGGAAAAGGAGATTGAGAAACACTTGAGAAAGAAATTTTTCTGAGCACCATGATTGCCAATAAAAGAAAGATCAAGATTGTCCAATCACCAGCTCTGTTGTATTTCTGTTAGTTGAGATCTGTTTATAATCTAAATTTTTAGTAAAGCTTGCCACACATCCATGCTTTCAGAGAGTGATGCACACCTGTGGAAATGTGTAGGCTTGGCTGGGATTACATGTTCTATTTGAAGATTGTTGGGGGGGCTTATGAAAATTTCAGTAAAATTTCCAATATTTAGGTGGTGTTAGCTGACTCCTGAGTGACACAGGTACAAAACAAAGTAAATAAACCATTTAACAATGTATCTTCCTTTATTTTCTTATATATATTCGACAAACAAGTTTTCATGGATAAAAGAAGAAATAAAAAGAATAAAAACACTTCATAATATAAATATAAACACCGGGATGGCTCAGTGGGTTAAAGCCTCTGCCTTAGGCTCCGGTCATGGTCCCGGGGTCCTGGGATCGAGCTCCCCTGTCTGCTCAGCGGGGAGCCTGCTTCCTCCTCTCTCTCTCTGCCTGCCTCTCAGCCTACTTGTGATCTCTATCTGTCAAATAAATAAATAAAATCTTTAAAAATATATATATATAAACACAAACCACATCCACCATGAAACAAAATGTTGGCTACTGATGTTGGTTTGAAAGATCCTCAGAAGAGTCCCGAGTGTCATTTGAAACTGGTCTCTGTATTTGAGGACAGGAAGAGCCCAAGAAAAGAGGCAGGCCACTCCAGATTGGTAGGCAGCAGACTTAACAACCAAAGGAGCTTACATACTAGGTTTATCTTATGTGGCTGAAAGCCAGTACATCTTTACACCTGCTGTCAGAATCTTGAAAGTTTATATAGAAGCCTTATCTGGGCTCAGCCTCTATGCTATCCACATGGTCTCAGCAACACAGGACTATCTCAAGGTCATGTCCATGTGACAGCTTTTAGAAGGGGCAAGACAAATGCTAGGCACATTCCAACGACAGGGTCAGGGGTGAGGAGCCTTGAGTGCTGAGGCCGAGCTCGTGGGTCAACTAGCAGTCATATCCTCTCCCTGACCTTCCCAGTAAACATTCACATCCAGGCATTGCCTGATAATGGTCTTTCTCTTCCCCTGCATGGTGTGATGCCTCCGCAGGACTCAATTACTTGTTTGAGACAGGAGGATGGTAGTTCACAAAGGGATGGCTGACTTCATGAGCCCTGTGTTGTGTCTATGAAACCTGAGCCCTCTTCAGGGCACACACCCCACTCAGCTATGTGGAGGGCCTCTGGTTGCCTGTGCTCAATGCAGAGTCCCCAGCACATGGATCCCCTCCTCTCTGAAATGAAATAGCACAGTGCAGTGTCCTGAGCCCTCAGCTCTGAGTCCTGAGGGAGAGAGTGGCACAGTGAGAGAGGAGGTTATTCTCCCAGTGAGGCAATGCCCTTGCTGTGGAGAACCCTAAGTCAGAAGAAACAGTCTGTGCCCCTGCTCCTAGGTCTCCTTTTGCACAACAGTATCTAGGAAGGAGCTCTTTTCATCCTGCTGAAACACAGCAGGCATGAGGCATGAAGCATGACTCCTCCTAGCAGAACTGACCAGGTCTGAGGATGGCTTCCTGGAGGTGGGGCTGTATCTCCGGGGTACTGAGCAAGTGGGGCTGATGGTCAGCCATGCCCAGGGGCCTGTCCATGACCCTCTGCTACCACGTTCCTGATTCTGCAAGTTTTCCTGATTCCTGGGCTCACACAGATATTAATCCCATAGAAGGGCCCCTGACAATGGATGTGTGTTTTCTCAATTCTGCATTACATTCTACTTGTATGGGTTTTCCTATGAGTTTTACTATGAGGCATAGGTGTCAGGAATCCAACACTGCCATAATTCTTGTTCTAGTTTCTTCTGTCTGTCCCTTCATAGACCCAGCCAGCACAGGCCCTGGCAGTTGAGACTGACACCCCTGACAAGACCATGCAAAATTGTGACTTTTATTACTCAGACTTTTTTCCCACAGACGTCAATATAGACCTCATCCAAACTTAGTTAAGCCAAGCTCAGTATCTAATTTTCTAAGGAGGAAGTAAGGGACCTAAAGTAAAAGAAGTATATAATCTTTGCTTCTTCTTAACTGGCCCAAATCCAGATATTTTCCTATTTCATTAGGGGAAAATTGTGAGTTCAAAGTAAAGCTTGTTAATAAACGAGGAAATAATGTGGAGAGGAGACAGAGGTCCTGATAGGAAGCTCCTACCCCCGTGCTCCTTGTCTTTTCTCCTTTCCACTTTTCACTGTCAATGTGGGGCCCGTGGTCATAGGATTGTCTTCCTCTCTTTCCCCAGGGTGGGAATCACTGAGTGTTTTCCACACTTTCATATGCAGAAAATTTCTCAAGCTTTGTCTTTGCATCTACATAATCATTTCTCCCTACTTTCAAGGCATGATAAATTATTACTATTACTACTATTTTGACTACTACTACTACTATTATTATTAATTGAGGTGACAGTATAGAGCTTCTTGTATTAATCAAAACAGTCATTACTGGAACTGACTTTGAAGTCCATAGTCTGACTCATTATTTTCCATTGGAAATCATGCTGAGTTATGTTACCCAATCATGCCCCTAAATTAATTAATTTCTTGGACAAGGGCACTTACATTATAAGTCTCTTATTCACCTATGGGCATATATGGAAACCTGGATCCCAAATACTTTGTTTCCATTCAGAAATAATTCCCTCCTTCTGGCACCTGATACTTCTTCTTCATATTCTCTCAAGAAAACTTCACAGAGAGAAAACTCTAAGTAACTTTACATTCAGCTACTTGAGGTCTCCTGCCCAGTATTTCTGGTGAGTAGGTCAGTCTCCACAGGGCATCTCCCTTAATTTAGTCTAGATTTAAGCCCAAACCTCATCTGAGAATATTGCAATTCTGCCAAGGAATTTTTATTGTTTTGTACCTCCTAGGTATCAAGGAAAGACCAAGCAAGAAAACCAAACAATTTAATAGAAGGCCAAAAAAATTATTTTGTGGTGTCTAAATCATAAATTCTCTATTGCCTAACCCCGGGCTTTTTAGCTAGAAATTCTAGAAAGACAAAGTAGTTGACATTAGTCATCACATCATTATATAGAAAAATTAAAATCCCAAGAAAGGAAGAGACAAAGAAAACATACCCTTAGTACAACGTCAAAATGAACAAAGGTTTACTGTTCAGATGTTGAATATTGTTTTCCCTGTGGGAGGATGGATTGGTGAGAAGATGAAGGAAGCAAAGAACAACCTGGAGTTTCTTCTAGATGTCAGTCTTTTTCGGTTTTCCCAGGGTCATACATCTTATAGCAGATCCTGACAGTACATTAAATGTCACATTGTGAAGCTGAAACACTCATGAATGAGATGACAGTGAAGGCATCCCTCCTAAAAGTTGGAATGTTAGTAGTGAGGCCAACTCATCAGAGAGATAGTGTTTGTAGGCATTAGATACACATGATGGAGACAGACACGTATTAATTTAAAGATGTATTTATTTTAGAGAGATAGAGCGAGAGCACACCCACAGGAGTCTGGGGAAGGGCAGAGGAATAAAAACTTCAAGTAAACTCCCCTCTGAGTGCAGAGCCAGACATGCGGCTATATCTCCATGACCCATGAGATAATGACCTAACCCGAAATGATTCATTAGCTTAACCAACGGAGGCACCCAGGACCCAGGAGACAGAAAAGCACTGAGTCTCATTTAGATCACTTATAAACAATGTTACTCTGAAAAACTGATATAATTCTCTATACCTTATGAGATTGTTATGATGGTTCATGCATTAAATCACATCATAATTCCTAATAGAACCTGACATTTTAATGACTCAATGAGTTAGTTATTATAATATCGGCAATAGTTATTGTTATAGAAAATGATTCCTAGATTACACCAATCTTCCTCTGTAAAATGTTGTCTAATCACTTAAGGACTCCAATATTTACCTCTCAATGAAAGCCATAGAAGTTTGTTGAATGTACTAGTTATATTTCGTTATCATTTCATAGGACAATTTTTTGATATTTTACTTTTATCCTTCATATTTATTCTCTTCTATATGATATAAAGATAATGATGATATGATGATGATGACAATGATGATGATGAAAATGATACCATGGATGACAACTTATGACTACAGTTAACAGCAGATATTAAAAGCAAACATGGCAGTCACATTTTGACGGGGCGAAACATGCGGATAATGGCTCGGCGGATCTCCTTTGTCTTGGCGCTATAAATGAGAGGGTTGAGCACAGGAGGGACAAAGAGGTACACATTGGACATGAGGACATGTACAAAGCGTGGGGCATGCTTCCCAAAGCGGTGCACTACTGAGACCCCAATCATTGGCACATAAAATGCAAGCACAGCCAAGATATGTGACACGCAAGTGTTGAGAGCTTTCAGGCGTTCCTTGTGGGAAGCGATGGCCATGACTGAATGCAGAATGAGCACATATGAGAGAAAGATAAATAACATGTCCATGCCGAAGGTGGATACAAGAACAAAGAGGCCATAGATGCTGTTGATAGTGATATCAGCACAGGCCAGCTTGATCATGTCTGGGTGCAGGCAGTAGGAATGGGAAAGAACATTGGATCTGCAGATAGGCAGCCTCATGAAGAGGAAGGGAAGGGGAAAGAGGGTGATGAAACTCCGAGCCGTCACAGCTACACCTATTCCAGCAATAACTCCATTGGTGAGCACAGTGGCATAGTGTAAGGGATCACAGATGGCCACATAGCGGTCAAAGCTCATGGCCAGCAGAATTCCTGACTCCATCATGGAGAAGGAATGAATGAGAAACATCTGGATGAGGCAGGCATCAAAAGCAATATTGCGGGCATTGAGGCAGAAGGTTCTGAGCACCGTGGGCAATGTGGCCATGGACATGGCCACGTCACTGAAGGACAGCATGGACAGGAAGTAGTACATGGGTTCGTGGAGGCTGGGCTCCACTCGCACGGCCTGTAGGATCAGAACGTTGGCTCCAAGGGCCATGGCATACATCACGCAGAGGGGCCCTGCTAGCCAGGAGTGAGTGCTCTCCAGACCAGGGATGCCAGTCAGGACGAAGGAAGCAGGATGGGTGACATTGAACAGTCCCATGGCAGGGGCAAGTCAGCCACACACTTAACAGGATCGGACCTGGAGGACTTCTGAGAGTTGCCCTTACTGGAGGACACGAAGCCAGGGAGTAGCATGCACAGGGCATGAAGTCTACAGTAGAAACTGTTGCCTTTCTGAAATCACTGGTCAGGGGAAAACATTGGCAAACTTCTTTTCTTCATGTTTCCCCATCATCAGGCTAGAAGCTGGGCTAATAACCCTCTGCTTTACACATGAAAGGAGACAATGATCAATGTTTCACAAATCTCCATTAGGTACAAGAAAATCTTCACGTCCTATTATGTTAAGCTATGATATCCACAACTTTAAGGTGTCCTTGAAGGAGCACTGAACAGAAATAAGTCCAATTCATGGGTAGTTAGTAGAAAGAACAGTGACAGTTTGAGTCATCAGAAACTCATGTTAGGAAGCCCTTACCAGGCAGGCACAGCCTCCGGCACTGCCTTACTCAGCTCTTCGGACAGTGACACATGCTGCTGACTGCATTCCCAGACCTTAATCACAATGATTTCTCTGTGAGTGAGATTACAGTTTGTATTGTCCTGTTATTCTGATGTTCTGTTAACTCTTTCACCTTCATTGCCTCATGATGGATGAAGATAGACAAGGCTGGAAGGCTTTCTGTCGGGCAGAACTGTTTCAGGCTAAGGCACCCTCCTTTGGGAGAGGAACTCCTGAAATATTTTCCATTTCCCCTTCCTCTCCCAACCCTAACAAAGCAAGGCTGGAGTATGATCTCAAAGTCCTTGCTGATCAGATGGAGCAGAAGGGGACATGGGATGTCCAGGTACCCATAGGCCCCAGAAATGCTCCCTTGAGGACTAATGCAGCCTCATCACATGGGGAACATTCCTGGCTTATCTGGGGTACTATAGGACCCGGTTTGCTCTGTGGTTGATAAGAAGTCAGTGGCCACTTCTCTGCATGATGGATTGCATCCCTTCTAGTCATAGAGCTCAGTCTACACAGATCTGTCTCCCTCCACACGTGTGGTTGCTCCGCTGAACATCCCCATTCCTCACTTTGTCCCTCCTCCCTGACGACAAGTCCTATTCTTCATACAACCCTCAGTGAAGGAATTTAGGGGAGAAATATAGGAAGATTAGTGAGCAAAAGTGAAGTGAACTGAAAGAAAAGGGAGAAGAAACCAGTCTTCAATGAGCAGGATTCTCTGCAGGGCAGGCCAAAGCCAATCTGTGTGTAGACATCTACGTTTTAGTATTTGTGGAAAAAACTTGACAGTCCCAGGATCACATTCCTGATCATTCCCAGCAGTGACTCACCTCCTGGGTTCCCTGGAAGCATGGGAAGAAAGAAAACCAGTGACAGGAAAGCTACATGCACTGAGCACATTGCGTGTCAGATAATCTGTAGGAACTTTCTATCTGTTTCCTCAGTTCATCCTTGACCATGAGGTGGAGGCTCCTGGCTTAAGCAGGCCTCTCAGAGCATGGTCAGTAGGTGCAAGGCCTCAGTTTGAGTAAAGAGGTATAAGACTCTAGTATCTTCTTCAGTCTTGGAGGCACCATTGAGGGGCAGAAAAGAAGTCGAAAGGGAAAACAGAGTCCACATTTCTGGATGGAGACTTCAAAGGTGCTGTTGGACCAAGGAGATGGTCACAGGGAGATTCATGGGGCAAAGAAGATGTGGAAGCCCCTGTCTCCAAAGCTGGACTTTAGTTCCTGGGCCCCCAGAACTCAGAACCCTTCCTTTCTCTGCCACCACATGTGGACCAGGTAGTTTAGGGGACAGGGTGCTGGAGGGGGTGAGGAGCCCTGGTTTGCCCTGGCCGTGTGAGCTTTCCCTAGCTGTGTGAACTTGGGAGACCCTATTTCTTTTTCTACATGGAGCCTCTTTCCCCTTATCAGTCTATTTTGGGATATATTCTATGATCCTTTAGGGCTCTGATGGTCTCTTACATTTATTTCTAGTCAAAGAGAGAATGAATATGAAACTTTGCTGTGCAAGAAGGCTCAGATAGACAGATGATGAACAGTGGAGGATGAACACAGTGGTCTTCTGATGAAACAGGCTTGAAATCAAAGGCGGGAATAGAAGATTAGAGATATGGTTGCTTAAACCCAGCTCCTGTGGAATTTAGGACTAACTGATTTCTTTATTCTTTTATCTCCTGGGTAACTTTACACTTTATCTCAGAATTTATGGTCACTATTTGCATAGATATAGAGTGAAATGGAGGGGATTATGCTAAGTGAAATAAGTCAAACAGAGGAAGACAATTACCATATGGTTTCACTTATATTTGGAACAGAAGGAATAGCACTGGGGACCTTAGGAGAAGGAAGGGAAAAGTGAAGGTCTGGAAATCAAAGCGGAAGACAAGCCATAAGGCCATAAGACCTTATGGAAACAAACTGAGGGTTTCAGAGGGTAGGTGTGGGGAGATGGGGTAACTGGGACATGGGTATTAAGGGGGACACGTACTGAATAGAGCACTGGGTGTTATAGGCAAACAATGAATTGTGGAACACTACATCAAAAACTAATGATGTCCTGTAGGTGACTAACATAACATATTACAATTTTTTTGAAAAAAAAAAAAAAAAAAAAAAAAGAATTCATAATCAAATGCAAAGTTTGTTAATGTTAGTCAATCCATTTTGTAGACTGTGAACACTTTGCTCCAGGATTTCAGAAATTTGCCCTTGTCCTGAGCTGACTTTCCTCCCTGAACTGCTACAATGTTAATGAGTCCTAGCAACATGGATTCAAAGGACATTGAACCTGCAAGCTGAGCTATGTGTCGAAACAGAGTGTATTAGCCAGAGTTCCACAGTTAGTGGCAGTGCCCAGGAAGGAACCCCCAGTCCATGGCCTTTGCACCCATGCTGCTGGTTCTACTGTAAGCTCCTTCCTCCTAACCTCCAGGCACTCTCTCCCTCTTCTCCCTCCACTGCCTTCCCAGTTGAACTCTTTCTTAGAGCAGTGTTCAAGGAGTCAGCTAGCTGCACCCTAATGGATCTCAGAACTTACCAGAAGCCAGACAGAGGAGAGACTCTGGAGGAGCAACATGCCCATCTCTCTATCTGCTCCAGTGAATTCATACCTGTCCCTTTTGTATCTAATTCTAAGCCTCTGGAGAGAGCAGGGTGATGCTGCTTTGTGTCTGAAAATGCATCAGGAGGGTTTTAGCCTCTAGAGGTCCTTAAGGACCCTTAAGAATAAAGCATGTGTTCCTGTTTCTGAAAAAGAACCCAGCAATTAATCAGCCCGTCCAATTCTCTACCCACTGCAAGACTCCATTAGTGATGGCCGGGCACAGGTGTTAAGAGTTCAGGATTATGCTGTCTGTTGACCAAGCCCAACAAATAAGAAAGAAGTAGAAAATTTGGCTTTACTCACTGTTCAAATGGATTGACTCAGGCTGGTTCTTTCTTCTACCCTGGATGAAAACTGAGTTTCCTAAGATTTCTGGTCACATTCAGATGACAGTACATCCTCTGGTGAGACTGGCAGGTGTTCACAATTACTAATGTAATGATCAGGCTGTCCAGCATTCCTATGCGCAGCATTTCTCTTCTCCCATCCTTCACTTGCTAACCATGTCTTTGAAGTCTCCTTTGGGAAGAGAGAGAATGAACAGTGGATGATTGACAATCCTTGAGTGCTTCAGTTGGCTGCTAACAGGTTTACTATGTGTATTGAATGTATAGACCTGATTCTGTCATATTGCATCTCATAGATTATCCAGGAAACTTCTTTTCCTAATTGACTTCTTCTTTATTTGATTTAAATGAATGTCTCTTTATTCTGTATGGCAGCTCAGAACTTTGTCAAAACAGAGATCACCCTTGTGGAAACCTATGCTCTATTGGACCAGATCTAAGACCACACCATGACATTCATCTCTAGCATAGAGCTCATCCTGGCGATGCTCACCCTTCCACTATTGCAACAAATACCCACCTGAAACCAGCACTAGTCTCTCATTGCAACAGCGTGGGAACTGTCATCTCTCCACTTAAATTTACAGGCATGAGTAAGACCGAGACTACCATATCTCTCTTTCCCCAACTTCTGAGGGAACATATCGTACCTTGTAGAATCATTGAGGTGCCTCTCTCTTGACCCAAAGTTAATGGGGATGTATCCCCCATCCCTATCCAAATCCTCTAATTCACAACTCTTACAACTTTAATTAGGGTAGAATGTTTCAATCACAGCACAAATAATCTTCGGGGCTGGATAATTCTTTGTTGTGATATGATGTCCTTTGTGTGGTGGAACACTTCATGCGGCAGGGGCTCCACCCCAGTCATGACATCCAGAAATGCCCTCAGACATTGCCAAATGTACCCCGAGGGACAAAGCACCCCGGTGGAGAGCCACTGAATTCTGAGAGGAAGTTTAAAGTTTATATAACTAGTTCTCTGAAAACTAATTCCAAACTTCCCCTTAGTTGTTCATTGAGAATATAGTACTCACTGTCTTCATGTATTAGCCATTTTGAGGTATGAAGAAATCATTTAAATATTCTGGTCCATGTAAGTGTTCATCTCAAACTATTGGCAGATTGGAACATGTTCTCTCCAATGGCCATTTTCGGAGCTGCAGTTGTGCAATTTGTGATTTGCCGAATTTCTTTTCTTTTCTTTCTTTTTTTTTTTTTTTTTCTGCCTAATTTCTTTATCAAACCCCTCCCTCTGCCAGAATTGCAGATTGAGTGCAGACAATGCCTTCCTTGCTCCTCTTTCCCATCATCTTGGTGTACTCCCTAATGCAACAACACAATTCAGGAAGAGTTATTACCGTACCTTGTGTAGGTTCCCAAACAGTGCTCTGTTTCAGGTTTTGTGTTTCCATCATTGTGCTCCCATCATTTCCTCTGCATGGAATTCAGCTGCCTAAGCCCTTCCTGCTGAATCCCACAGCTCTAAGTTCATTCTAAGCTTTATCTGATCTGTGATTCTTCTTGTGAAGCTGGAGCTGAGACTTTGAAAGGTGGGTGCTATTTAGGCGGTGCTGGGGTTACAATCATAGGTCATGGTAAGACATGTTCTGGAAATGTGGGAAGGTGCAAAATGGAACCAATAATGCTCTGAAATTCCTTCTCACTGGGGCTACCTTACTCCTATTAGCCGATCTTGGGAACTGGCTGGCAAAGAAGTGTCAATTGCAGAGTTCCAGCCCCAGAATCACAAATAATAACATAAAGAGTGGGATTGAGTCAGAGAAAAAGTAACGTAATAACGGGTAGGATAAGTGTAAACCTGGTGATTCACAGACCTGTACCCCTGGGGATAAAAATATATGTTTATAAAAAATAAAAAATTAAAAAAAAATAATAAAAAATAAATTAGCCAATAAACATAAAAAAAAATAATAATGAGCCTCATCCTGGGAATGGTTTACACAGGTTTCAAAAGAGGAGAGAAACTGACCAGCAGAAGGGAGTAACACCTAGAGATTTGCAGCAAAGGAAGCCACTGACTGCTACCCGTAGAGGGGGGAGTCACAGGGGTGTTGCTGGAGCTGCAGCCAAGGTGACTTTGCCCAGAAGAAGCTAGAGGCCTGGCAAAGACGCAGACCCCTGCCGGCTACTCAGCTTCAGGTGGCCGAGTGGAGTGAGTGAGTGACAATACTCCTGTCTCCCAATGTTCCAGATACTTGAACTGTTGGATCTCAAGGTCTTTCAAAACTTCCCAGGTGTCATCAGAAACCCACCCCTACAACTGGAGGGGAGGGAAAGACCAAAGTAAGGCAGGCCTCTGATCACTAGGTGGCAGAGCTCCTGAGCAAGGGAACTCAAATGGGAGGTTTGTTTGAAGGGTAGACCCCTGCACTGGGTACCAGAAGAGTTTATGCAGAGGCCTTACCTGAGCTCAGCCTCTATGCTATCCACATGGTCTCAGCAACACAGGATTATCTCAAGGTCATACCCTTGCGGCACCTTTTAGGAGGGGCAAGACAAATGCTAGGTACATTCCAACGACAGGGTCAGGGGTGAGGAGCCTTGAGTGCTGAGGCCGAGCTCGTGGGTCAACTAGCAGTCATATCCTCTCCCTGACCTTCCCAGTAAACATTCACATCCAGGCATTGCCTGATAATGGTCTTTCTCTTCCCCTGCATGGTGTGATGCCTCCGCAGGACTCAATTACTTGTTTGAGACAGGAGGATGGTAGTTCACAAAGGGATGGCTGACTTCATGAGCCCTTTGCTGTGTCTATGAAACCTGAGCCCTCTTCAGGGCACATACCCCACTCAGCTGTGTGGAGACCCTCTGGTTGCCTGTGCTCAATGCAGAGTCCCCAGCACATGGATCCCCTCCTCTCTGAAATGAAATAGCACAGTGCAGTGTTCTGAGCCCTCAGCTCTGAGTCCTGAGCGAGACAGTGACACAGAGAGAGAGGAGGCTATCCTCCCAGTGAGGCAATGCCCTTGCTGTGGAGAACCCTAAATCAGAAGAAACAATCTGTGCCCCTGCTCCTAGGTCTCCTTTTGCACGACAGTATCTAGGAAGGAGCTCTTCTCTTTCGTGCTGAATCACAGCTGAGGCATGAAGCTGACTCCTCCTAGCAGAACTGACCAGGTCTGAGGATGGCTTCCTGGAGGTGGGGCTGTATCTCCGGGGTACTGAGCAAGTGGGGCTGATGGTCAGCCATGCCCAGGGGCCTGTCCATGACCCTCTGCTACCACGTTCCTGTTTCTGCAAGTTCTCCTGGTTCCTGGGCTCACACAGATATTAATCCCATAGAAGGGCCCCTGACAATGGATGTGTGTTTTCTCAATTCTGCATTACATTCTACTTGTATGGGTTTTCCTATGAGGCATGGGTGTCAGAAATCCAACACTGCCATAATTCTTGTTCTACTTTCTTGTCTGTCCCTTCAAAGACCTGCCTAACACAGACCCTGGGGGATGAGATTGACACTCCTGACAAGACCATGCAAAAACATGACTTTTATTTCTCAGAGCTTTTTCCCCCCCATAAACCTCATTGTAGTTTCCTTGCAAGCTTAGCTGAGCCGTGGTCATTAGCTAATTTCTAATGTGACCTAATTTATGAGGTAGACCTAAAGGGTCTATAACAAAAGAAGTATGCAATTTTTCTTTTCTCCTTTTTGGTTGCCCAAAATCTGGGTTTTTTTTTCCCATTTTGATAGGGAAAAGTGGTGAGTTCAAAGAAAACTTCTTATATACAAAGAGGCAAAGAGAGTCTGTATGTAAACCAGAAACGTGGTGTTCTTATTGGCCTTCTCAGGTTGAAGGAGGCAGGACTGCCTGTAAGTTACAGCACCTGCCTCACAAGAGGAAGAGAACCTTAAAAGCATCATTTCTCTATCCCTTCAAACAAGCCCCATTTCTAACAGATGATGGTGGAAGAAGGGTGGAAATAATATCAAGAGGAGCTAGAAGTGCTGATAGGATGCTCCTATCCCAGTTTTCCTTGTCTTTTTTCCTTTCTACCCTAACTGTCAACGTGAGGCCTGTAGTCATAGGATGGTTTTCCTCTCTCCCCCCCGAGTGGGAATCAGTGAGTGTTTTCCACACTTTCACATACTACAGTTTCCCCCTCTTGTTTTGCATTTCTATATTCATTCAACAACACTTTCATGACATACACATTAATACTATTTTCTTTAATTTTTTAATTTTTATATATTTTTTATTTTCTATTGTGTTATGTTAGTCACCATAAATACATCATTAGTTTTTGATGCAGTGTTCCAAGATTCATTGTTTATGCACCACAACCAGTGATCCATGTAATATATACCCTCCTTAATACCCACCTCTAGGCTCACCCGTCCCCCATGCCCCTCCCCTCTAAAACCCTCCATTTGTTTCTCAGAGTCCACAGTCTCTCATGGTTCGTATCCCCTCTCATTTTTCCTTTCCTTCTCCTAATGTTCTCCATGTTATGTTTGTTCGATTTGACAATATAGAGCTTTTTGTAAGAATCAAAAAGGTCACTATTTGGGGCACCTGGGTGGCTCAGTGGGTTAAGCCGCTGCCTTCGGCTCAGGTCATGATCTCAGGGTCCTGGGATCGAGTCCCGCATTGGGCTCTCTGCTCAGCTGGGAGCCTACTTCCCTCTCTCTCTCTCTGCCTGCCTCTCTGCCTACTTGTGATCTCTGTCAAATAAATAAAATAAAATAAAAAAAATAAAATAAAAGGTCACTATTTAAACTGACTAAAGGCTGTGGTCTGACTCCTTATTTTCCATTTGAAATCATGGTCAGTGATGGTACTCAGTCATGCTTGTAAATTACTTTATTTAGTGGACAAGGCCACTTATAGGAGTCTCCTGTTTCACTAATGGGCATGTTTGGAAACCTGGACTGCAAATACTTACATCATTTCCCTCCCTCTGGCCCCTGATACTATTTCTTCATGTTGTGTCAAGAGAACTACATGAAAAGGAAAACTCTAGATGACTTTATGTTCAGTTGCTTGAGGTCTCTGGCTCAGCCTCCCTGATGGTATTTCAGCCTCCAGAGGATCTGCTTTAATTTGGTCTGTATGAGCCCAAACCTCATCTTGAGAGCACTCTAATTCTGCCAGGAAATTACATTGCTCTCAAGGAAAGAGCATGCAGAAATACCAACCCAATAGAAATTTCAAAATACTTTGTTTGTAGTGTTCAATCATATATTCTCTGTTCTGCTTTTTCCATGATTTGTAGCTGGAAATTCTAGAAAGGCATAATTATATAATGTCTTTGTCATTGTGTGGAAAAATTTAAAATCCCAAAAAAGAAAATCAAGAGAATCCTGTACTTAGTACAATGTCAAAAACTGCAAGGGTTTATGGTTCAGCTATTGAGTACTGTTTTCCCTGTGGGAGGATGGATTGGTGAGCAGATAAGAGAAGTAGAGAAGTATCTGGAGTTTCTTCTAGATGTCAGGTTTTATCATTTCTCCTGAGTCATAATTATTCACACACTTACGGCAAGTTCTGACAGTCCATCACATTTCACTTCGTGAACTTGAAGCAGGGGAGGTGAAGGCAAGGAGACTGGGAGTGTGCTTAGTAGTGAGGCCAACAATGCACCAGGTGGGAGGGGTCCTTGGTGCCAGGTGCACACAGTGGAGACAGACAAGTATTGAGTCTCATCTGGGTCATGTACTATCTCTGTTACTCTGAAAACCTGACTTAATTCTCTACACCTCCTGATATTGTTAAGAAAGTAACATGAATTAGTGCGCATCAGAAATTTCAAACAGACACTTTCAAGAACAATATATTAATTATTGTTATAGCCACAATATTTATTTTAAGTAAAATGAATAGCTTAGATTAATCTTCCTTTGGAGTGTCAAATCACTCAGTTACCTCTGATATTTACCTTTTCTGAATGCCCCGGAGTTCTGCTCAACGTACTGTCACTGGTTTTGTATTACAAGTTCAGTAGCTCCATTTCCTGAGTGCTTACTTTTCCTCCACCACACAAGCCTGTCTCATCATTTGGGATATGACAATGATACTGCTGATGACAATGATGTTGATGATGATGAAAATGACACCATGGATGATAACTTATGACTACAGTCAGCATCAGATATTAAAATCAAACATGACAGTCACATTTTGACGGGGCGAAACATGCGGATAATGGCTCGGCGGATCTCCTTTGTCTTGGCGCTATAAATGAGAGGGTTGAGCACAGGAGGGACAAAGAGGTACACATTGGACATGAGGACATGTACAAAGCGTGGGGCATGCTTCCCAAAGCGGTGCACTACTGAGACTCCAATCATCGGCACATAAAATGCAAGCACAACCAAGATATGTGAAACACAAGTGTTGAGAGCTTTCAGACGTTCCTTGCGGGAAGCGATGGCCATGACTGAATGCAGAATGAGCACATATGAGAGAAAGATAAATATCATGTCCAATCCAAACGTGGATAAAAGAACAAAGAATCCATAGATGCTGTTGATAGTGATATCAGCACAGGCCAGCTTGATCATGTCTGGGTGCAGGCAGTAGGAATGGGAAAGAACATTGGATCTGCAGATAGGCAGCCTCTTGAAGAGGAAGGGAAGGGGAAAGAGGATTATAAAACTCCGAGCCATCACAGCTACACCTATTCCAGCAATAACTTCATTGGTGAGCACTGTGGCATAGTGTAAGGGATCACAGATGGCCACATAGCGGTCAAAGCTCATGGCCAGCAGAATTCCTGACTCCATCATGGAGAAGGAATGAATGAGAAACATCTGGATGAGGCAGGCATCAAAAGCAATATTGCGGGCATTGAGGCAGAAGGTTCTGAGCACCGTGGGCAATGTGGCCATGGACATGGCCACGTCACTGAAGGACAGCATGGACAGGAAGTAGTACATGGGCTCATGGAGGCTGGGCTCCACTCGCACGGCCTGTAGGATCAGAACGTTGGCTCCAAGGGCCACGGCATACATCACGCAGAGGGGCCCTGCTAGCCAGGAGTGAGTGCTCTCCAGACCAGGGATGCCAGTCAGGACAAAGGAAGCAGGATGGGTGACATTGAACAGTCCCATGGCAGGGGCAAGTCAGCCACACACTTAACAGGATCGGACCTGGAGGACTTCTGAGAGTTGCCCTTACTGGAGGACACGAAGCCAGGGAGTAGCATGCACAGGGCATGAAGTCTACAGTAGAAACTGTTGCCTTTCTGAAATCACTGGTCAGGGGAAAACATTGGCAAACTTCTTTTCTTCATGTTTCCCCATCATCAGGCTAGAAGCTGGGCTAATAACCCTCTGCTTTACACATGAAAGGAGACAATGATCAATGTTTCACAAATCTCCATTAGGTACAAGAAAATCTTCACGTCCTATTATGTTAAGCTATGATATCCACAACTTTAAGGTGTCCTTGAAGGAGCACTGAACAGAAATAAGTCCAATTCATAGGTAGTTAGTAGAAAGAACGGTGACAGTTTGAGTCATCAGAAACTCATGTTAGGAAGCCCTTACCAGGCAGGCACAGCCTCCGGCACTGCCTTACTCAGCTCTTCGGACAGTGACACATGCTACTGACTGCATTCCCAGACCTTAATCACAATGATTTCTCTGTGAGTGAGATTACAGTTTGTATTGTCCTGTTATTCTGATGTTCTGTTAACTCTTTCACCTTCATTGCCTCATGATGGATGAAGATAGACAAGGCTGGAAGGCTTTCTGTCGGGCAGAACTGTTTCAGGCTAAGGCACCCTCCTTTGGGAGAGGAACTCCTGAAATATTTTCCATTTCCCTTTCCTTTCCCAACCCTAACAAAGCAAGGCTGGAGTATGATCTCAAAGTCCTTGCTGATCAGATGGAGTAGAAGGGGACATGGGATGTCCAGGTATCCATAGGCCCCAGAAATGCTCCCTTGAGGACTAATGCAGCCTCATCACATGGGGAACATACCTGGCTTATCTGGGGTACTATAGGACCCGGTTTGCTCTGTGGTTGATAAGAAGTCAGTGGCCACTTCTCTGCATGATGGATTGCATCCCTTCTAGTCATAGAGCTCAGTCTACACAGATCTGTCTCCCTCCACACGTGTGGTTGCTCCGCTGAACATCCCCATTCCTCACTTTGTCCCTCCTCCCTGACGACAAGTCCTATTCTTCATACAACCCTCAGTGAAGGAATTTAGGGGAGAAATATAGGAAGATTAGTGAGCAAAAGTGAAGTGAACTGAAAGAAAAGGGAGAAGAAACCAGTCTTCAATGAGCAGGATTCTCTGCAGGGCAGGCCAAAGCCAATCTGTGTGTAGACATCTACGTTTTAGTATTTGTGGAAAAAACTTGACAGTCCCAGGATCACATTCCTGATCATTCCCAGCAGTGACTCACCTCCTGGGTTCCCTGGAAGCATGGGAAGAAAGAAAACCAGTGACAGGAAAGCTACATGCACTGAGCACATTGCGTGTCAGATAATCTGTAGGAACTTTCTATCTGTTTCCTCAGTTCATCCTTGACCATGAGGTGGAGGCTCCTGGCTTAAGCAGGCCTCTCAGAGCATGGTCAGTAGGTGCAAGGCCTCAGTTTGAGTAAAGAGGTATAAGACTCTAGTATCTTCTTCAGTCTTGGAGGCACCATTGAGGGGCAGAAAAGAAGTCGAAAGAGAAAACAGAGTCCACATTTCTGGATGGAGACTTCAAAGGTGCTGTTGGACCAAGGAGATGGTCACAGGGAGATTCATGGGGCAAAGAAGATGTGGAAGCCCCTGTCTCCAAAGCTGGACTTTAGGTCCTGGGCCCCCAGAACTCAGAACCCTTCCTTTCTCTGCCACCACATGTGGACCAGGTGGTTTAGGGGACAGGGTGCTGGAGGGGGTGAGGAGCCCTGGACTCACTAACCTGCTCTGGCTTGCCCTGGCCATGTAAGCTTGCCCTGGCCGTGTGAACTTGGGAGAAGCTAGTTCTCTTTCTACAGAGAACCTCTTTCCCCTTATCACTCTTTTTTGTGATGTCTTTTATGATCCTTTAGGGCTCTGATGTTCTTTCACTTTTTAATTTCTAGTCAAAGACAAGCTTATGAATGTTTGCTGTGCAAGAAGGCTCACATAGAGGATGAACAGCTGGAGGATGAACACAATGGTCTTCTGATGAAACAGCCTTGAAATCAAAGGCAGGAATAGATGATTAGAGATGGTTGGCAAAGCCAGCTCCTGCGGAGTTTGGGACTAGCTGATTTGTTTACTCTTTTATCTCCTGGGTAACTTTACATACCTTATCTCAGAATTCATAGTCATCATTTGCATAGATATAGAGCAAACTGGAAGGGATTATGCTACGTGAAATAAGTCATACAGAGGAAGACAATTACCATATGGTTTCACTTATATGTGGAACATAAGGAATAGCACTGGGGACCTTAGAAGGAAGGGAAAAATGAAGAGTGGGAAATCAGAGGGGGAAACAAACCATGAGAGAGTATGGACTAAAGGAAACAAACTGAGGGTTTCAGAGGAGTAGAGGGACAGGATAACTGGGTGATGGGTATGAAGGAGGGCATGTACTGAATAAAGCACTGGGTGTTATAGGTAAACAATGTATCATGGAACACTATATCAAAAACTAATGATGTCCTATATGGTGACTAACATCACATATTAAAATTAAAAAAAAAAAGTGAAGAATTCATAATCAAATGCAAAGTTTGTTAATGTTAGTCAATCCATTTTGTAGACTGTGAACACTTTGCTCCAGGATTTCAGAAATTTGCCCTTGTCCTGAGCTGACTTTCCTCCCTGAACTGCTACAATGTTAATGAGTCCTAGCAACATGGATTCAAAGGACATTGAACCTGCAAGCTGAGCTATGTGCAGAAACAGAGTGTATTAGCCAGAGTTCCATTGTTAGTGGCAGTGCCCAGGGCCTTGCCCCTGCACTGCTGGCTCTACTAACCTCCAGGCACTCTCTCCCTCTTCTCCCTCCACTGCCTTCCCAGTTGAACTCTTTCTTAGAGCAGTGTTCAAGGAGTCAGCTAGCTGCACCCTAATGGATCTCAGAACTTACCAGAAGCCAGACAGAGGAGAGACTCTGGAGGAGCAACATGCCCATTTCTCTATCTGCTCCAGTGAATTCATACCTGCCCCTTTTGTATCTAATTCTAAGCCTTTGGAGAGAGCAGGGTGATGCTACTTTGTGTCTGAAAATGCTTCAGGAGGGTTTTAGCCTCTAGAGGTTCTTAAGGACCCTTGAGAATTAAGCATGTGTTTCTGTTTCTGAAAAAGAACCCAGCAACTAATCAGGCCATCCAATTCTTTACCCACCGCAAGACACCATTAGTGATGGCTGGACATGGGTATAAGAGAAGAGTTCAGGGTTATGTTCTCTGTTGACCAAGCGGAACAAATAAGATATAAGCTGAAAATTTAACAACACAGTTCATGAAGAGTTATCACTGTACCTTGTGCAGGTTCTCAAATGGTGCTCTAGTTCAGGTTTTGTGCTTCCATCACTGTGCTCCCATCATTTCCTCTGCATGGAATTCTGCCGCCTAAGCTTTTCCTGATGAATCCCACAGCTCTAAGTTCGTTCTAAGCTTTATCAGATCTGTGATTCTTAATGTGAAGCTGAAACTGAGACTTTGAAGGGTGGGTGCTGTTCAGGTGGTGCTGGGGTCTCAAGAGTTCAGACATGAGACTTGTGTGCCTGGGACACCAGCCCCTGGATGGGGCAGCAAAGGTGGGTGGGGACTTCCCTAGCTTGTTCTGAGGTGTTTCATAGGTCATGGTAAGACACGTTCTGGAAATGTGGAAAGGTGTAAAATGGAACCAATAATGCTCTGGAATTCCTACTCACTGAGGCTGCCTTATCCCCATTAGTCGATCTTGGGAACTGGCTGGCAAAGGAGAAGTGTCAATTACAGAGTTCTAGCCCCCGAATCACAAAGAATAATATAAAGAGTGGGATTGAGTCAGAGAAAACGTAACGTAATAACAGGCAAGATAAAATAATGAGCTTCATCCTGGGAATTGTTTACACAGGTTTCAAAAGAGGAGAGAAACTGACCAGCAAAAGGGAATAACACCTAGAGATTTGCAGCAAAGGAAGCCACTGACTGCTACCCCTAGGTGGGAGAGTTCCAGGCCAAGGTGATCTTGCCCAGCAGAAGCTGGAGCCATGGCACAGAGGCAGACCCCTACTGGTTACTTAGCTTCGGGCAGGAGAGTGGAATGAGTGACATTCCCCCTGTCTGCTCATGCTGTTGACACCTGAACCCAGGTAGAGTCTGGGATATTCATGTAATGATAGAGGAAGAGCTGCAGAAGGGTGCGTAGTGGATCTGAGGGTAAAGAGGCCCATCCTTGGTACTGAAGCGAAGCATCATTCATTCATTCACTGCAAGGTGATGGTATCAGTAACACTATAAGCTCCGTGATCTCTCAGGGACTTTCAGCCTCATAGGCAGCACCGTGCAAGGGGTGGACTCACTGTAACACGTTGAGAAGGAAAGTTGTTGAATTTCTAGTGTTCTGAAGGGTAGAGATTCTGATTATCTTTTCTCTCAAAGCCAGATAACCAGATTTCTCAGGTAACTACTTCAAGACTGGCACACAATCAAAACTGAAATTCTTTTTTCTTTTTTTTTTTTAATTTTTTATTTTTTATAAACATATATTTTTATCCCCAGGGGTACAGGTCTGTGAATCGCCAGGTTTACACACTTCACAGCACTCACCAAAGCACATACCCTCCCCAATGTCCATAACCCCACCCCCCTTCTCCCAACCCCCCTCCCCCCAGCAACCCTCAGTTTGAAATGAAATCTTAGCATTTGCGACAACATGGATGGAACTAGAGCGTATCATGCTTAGTGAAATAAGTCAAGCAGAGAAAGACAACTATCATATGATTTCCCTGATATGAGGAAGTGGTGATGCAACATGGGGGCTTAAGTGGGTAGAAGAATCAATGAAACATGATGGGATTGGGAGGGAGACAAACCATAAGTGACTCTTAATCTCACAAAACTGAAATTCTTAAAGCTTTACCAACTCAAGTAACTTTCATGACTATTTCATTATAGCGTTGTTTATTTCTGCCATGAAAGCAGTAACAGCACTGTTACAGTTGGCTCTACAGGGATCTGTAGTCTCCACTGTGGAGAGCAATCTGGAGAAGGAGCCAGATGCTTCTAGGATGGGACACAGGGATAGCATGAGTGTTTACTTGTTAATAAGCAGCTGACCTTGGGACAAAATAAGCTCCCCCTATAAGCTGGATTCTTTAACCAGATAAAAAGATATCCATTACCTAAGTATATAAATGTATCCCATAATACATTTAAGTACTGATTTTATACAAGGGATGATCAGAGTTGGTTTCAATGGGGACTTGAGATGGTTGAATTTTCACCGTGGTTTTTAAAGTGGCATGTTCTTTCAAGAGAATGGTCTATGTCTTGCTTCATTTTATTTTTATTTTATTATTTGTATTATTTGGCACCATGAAGTAAACACCCTTTGCCTCAGTTTCTCTACCCCTACTACCGTATCTTATATCCATCCAGGGAGCAGGGCCAGAGTCAAAGCTACTGGGTAGGATTAGGGATGGAGAGCCATGTTGAGCCATCCCTTGGAGATGTCTTGTTTTATGGGGCCCTTGGCTTGGGGCAACTTCCTTCTCCATGGCGAGACACCTGGCTTCTGATTGCTTGTCCCTTGTCCCTGCTGAGTGGTAGAGAGTGGGCTGGGGGCCAGAGCTGAACTAGGTTGACCTTGTTCTGACTGAATGTCCAAGTCCCTCCCAGCGAGTCAGGAATTGGACAGGAGTGTTGGACCTGGTGCTGACATAGGCGGGATTCCCCCGTATCCCCTCTGTATGAGTTCTGACGAGGATCAGCATACTGCAGACCTCAGGTTGGAGTAGGCTGTTCCCCCAAGTAGTTAAAAAAATCCTGAACATTTTATCAGGTTTAATTTCAAACACACAAAATTGAAATAATTTTATGGAGAACATCATTCTACTTACCACAGATCCTTGATATTTTATTATACTTGCTTTATCATGTATCTACTTAGGTAACCATTTCTCTATCATCCTTCAGTCCATTTATCTTACTATTCATTTCAAAATAAGTTGCAGCATCAATGCACTTCACCTTAAATAGTTTAGCATGCTTATTATTAACTGAAATTTAACATTTTGTATAGTCCTTTGATTTCTTTCAGACATATAATGCACATAATTTACATTTGATAAGTTTTGATAAATGCATTGATTTTCTTGTGAAATATGTTTATGACCTATTTCTAGGAAGTCTCTGAGGAATTTTTGCACTGTTGAATGGATCATTTTTTCAGTATTTAGCTTCTTTGCAAGAACAGGCAATGCTGCTCTGTATAACATCAGTTTTGAGAATAACGTCTGGAGGAGAATAATGTTCAAAAATGTGGGGTTTACAAGCTGAGGGGTTTGAAGTGGTGGGGGTGTGGGAGGTTGGGGTACCAGGTGGTGGGTATTATAGAGGGCACAGATTGCATGGAGCACTGGGTGTGGTGAAAAAATAATGAATACTGTTTTTCTGAAAATAAATAAATTGAAAAAATAAAAAATAAAAAAATAAATGTGGAGTTTAAAAAAATTTTTTTTCCTTGGTTTTATTTGAATGGAAGTAAGTTTGTAATTTTTAGGCTCTATAAAGTGTTGGAGTCAAGGGAATGCTTAAATAAGAAGCAAGCTTGTGGATGCTGACATACATTTGTACAAAAATATGCAATGCATTTAAACTCCATATATGAATCCATGAATAGATGTGGTGGACAGTCATTGAATGTCTTGTTGATCTCTTAATGAGAATATGGATAGGTTTGAAATGTATACTTTTGGATATGTGATCATAGGGATATATTTGAAATATATTATTTCTTCAAGGATGCAGTGGAGTCTCCAATGATTTATAAGATTATGTCCATAATCTACATGAGTCTCTATAATTAATGAAAGAATAGAGAGTCTGGTGTGTTTGGTGTGTCAAGATGGGTGACTGATTAGAGATTTGGGCCATTAAACATATTTGTGTTTATCTGTTTGTATGTGTATGGATTGAAAAGAGGCACTGCAAATATTAATAAATAAATGGCTAAATATGACTAGCGCCATATTTGTGGGAGTCTTAGAATGTCCAAGACTATGCATGTTTGTGTGCATACATGTGTTTGCATCCCTTGATCAAGAACAGATTCACATAGTAATGGATATGGATGATGACATCAGGGATGATGAGGCCAAGAATGGGATTCTCCTGGGAGCAAGTCTCATATGGCCTAGCTCACTGCTCATTGATACCACCTTCTCTATTATTTACACTTTCCCTCCTCCCACCACAAACAAACCCTGGGATTCTAAGATGGTCATAAATGTGTGAGTCCTAGGAAAATGAGCTGATGTTACTCTCCCAGCTGGACTCACAGACCAGTACATCCAGCTACAGGGAAAAGAACCGTCTGCCACCCAGTGAGTGTCCATCCTTTGGATTGCCCATGTGGACTCCTTATCTAGAAGGTGTCCCAAACTTTAATACTCTTACTGCAACTTCAGACAGACTCTGCCCCTCATATTTTCCCTCCAAACATCAGCCAAATCTTTTTGCTGACAAAGTCAAGGCTCACAGATACTGATGCCAGGTCTCATCTTAACAAAAACCCTAATACCAAACCATATACCCTTAAAGTTAAGGAGACTTAAATAGCATCAGATCTAGATTTTATCTTCTGTGTATTCCATGTTTTTGTTTGCCTGCAATTTGAATTATTGTCTCATATACCTAACCATTGGATATGCAGGTGGAGACAAGATCACAGAACCAAATGAATTGAAGTCATTCAACCTCATGGTATTCAATCTTAGCTAGATTTTTAGGATTGAATATGTCTTGGGAATGTAATTGAGGTGAGGATATTACTGTGGGATATTACTGTTAATACTGATGTATTATTTGTGGCACTGTGTGTGTATGTGTGTGTGCTTGTGAGTGTGTGTGTGTGTGTGTTTATAAGTCTGTGTTGTAGAGAGTGTACATATGAGAGGATATCTGAAACATTGTATAATGTCAGTGAGTAGCTATGAGTCTCCTTAAATTCTGTGGTTGTGATGGTGTTGAGTGTGACCAAAGGAGTGCATGATGGTTTCTGTGTGTGCAATGTGAGATAGTCCCCATGGATAGACCTGAATGTTTAAGTGTAGGAGTATAAAGATGTATATTTAGTGACACTTTTGTGTGACCATGTTTATGTTCATCCACATCCTGTGTAAAAGACCCACATTTTTGTGTCTGTCTCCATTGTCTTGACTTTTCTTCCTAAATGAGTCACATTTAGGAAGACTTAACTGACACCCTTATGGTCCAAACAATGAAAAATGTTTGTTAGGTGGTGGCAGAACATGTTTTATTTGGAGTAGAAGTTTTCAGAGCTGCTTTCTAGACCGAGGAAAGTCTGGAGTGTCTGCCTGAAATATGACCGTCTGGTTTACCTAAATTTGCACACCAGTATTTAACTAAGTATTTAATATATATTGTGAGAGAGACCATAGTATCTGTTGGCATGGCACTCTTAAGAGTCTTTCCACTTCTTCAGTATGTGAAAATAATCTTGGAGTGAAGATGATAAAAAACCAATCTGGGTAGGCTGGATTTGAGAAGACTTTTTGGAGAGATTGTCTTTGAACCTGGGTCAGGAGAAAGAGAGACACTTAGAGGGGGAATAGGGAAAAGAAACTCTACTCTTTAAAGGATTCCTTTGGATTCTCATTTGGATGAGCAAAAACGAAGGAATATACAAATTTCCTTCTCATGGTCCACGTACTTTCAGGATTATTCCTAACATCTGGGGGTTCTCCAGCCTCTGGGCACCATCTAATTTCACTGTATTTATTAAGAAGACAGGGAAAAAGATGGAGATTTTAGAAAGTCAAAGGAATAAGGAGTTGTTATAAGAAAATAGGGGAGTCATTATGCCTAAATTCCAAAGGGGAACTTATTTTATTTTTTTAATTTCAAATATAGATTTTTCCAGTTTTATTGTGATATTATTGACATATAACATGTGTCAGTTTGGGGTATACTGTGTGAGATGAACAGTTAACCTACTGTACTACTCAGGTGCCCTAAGGCTGAGAAGAAGTCTTTCATGGTATGGTTTTCTCAATCTGCACCATTCTGACTACTGTTTACTTTTCCTGGAGTTAGACTGCCACTGCTTAAGGAGAAAGACAAAGAAAGAGTCAGTAAAGAAGCTATAAAAAGAGATGTGAAGTAGGAGGAAACTAAGCTGCCAATAATATTTACTTGGATGGAGAGCTCACCTGGATGAAGAGAGAGAATGTTTTCATCCAGTTGAGCAACAAAGAGGTGACTGGTGAGCATAGAGGTGAGCACAGAGTGATCAGGGGGAAGTGTGGCAACCACAGTATAATAAATTGAACAGTGATAGAAGGTAAGGCCAATAAGTTTGAAACCTTGATGTAAAATGTATTAACCTGATGATTCACAGACCTTTACCCCTGGGGCCAATAATACATTATATGTTAATAAAATTAATTAAAAAAATAAGTTTGAAACCTTGACTTTCAGGATCTCAGAATGGAACTAGGAAAGCAGACATATAAACAGGCTCCCTTTCCACAATAGGGAGACAGTGTTTCAGGGAGTTTGACTAAGAATTAAGGAAGAATTAAAAGAAGGACAGTTGCATTTTTATGGTGGTCTGTCTGGTCTTATACATGCTTATTGCCTGAAGGGCAATAGACAGGAAAGGAGAGACTGAACTTGAAGTACAGTAGACTAGTGGGAGAGATAGCAAGAAATAGAATTCTGGAGGTGGAGGTCTTGGCCTTGGACAAGGGGAGACACACCTTTCTCAGAAACCAGTGGGTGAGAACAGATAAAGATGTGAGTTTAAAATTTAAGTAGTGTTAAAATGACTCTGTCAGTCTGTCTCTCTGTTTTCCAATAAAACACTTGTTTCTTTGGTTTTATCCTGCTGTACACTCAGAAGTTTGGTTATAGAAGTTATCAAAGGTTGGTGTTTCCTGTATGAACATGAAAGAGAAACACAGAGAAGATAAGGGTACCAGTCCCAGTGGGAGAGTGGGTCAAAGAAAAAGTAAGGAGGAACTCACAGACAAATAGGCCAGTTATTGAGACACTGAGAACACTGTATGGGTTTGAGAAGGTAGGAGAGGTGGAAGGTAGAAGGCTATTGTAATAAAGTAAAAAATAAAGGAATTTAAGATTGCAGAGGTAGAATATTTTTTGGTGATGGCAGGTCCAGGGATAGTTGTGGGACTGGGAATCTGAGGAGACCTGAGTAAAGGTTATTGAAGCTATAAGTTCACAGGGTAGAAGTTTCATCTGCACCATCAATCAAAGGATTCCGAAAGGAATGGGTGGGTGTTTTTTTTTTTTTCCCTATTTATCTTAATTTCTATATGTCCCAGATTTCCAAAAGATGGCTTCTAGGATGAGATGGGGGAAGCGAAGGAATGATGCACTTTAAGGTAAAGATTAAGGGCATCATTCATGCTGTCTCCTACTTATTGCCTTGCCATGCCATGGCACTCACCTGATCGTCACATCTTCATGGAGTTTCTACCATGGCCTAGACAGGGTACTGAGCACCAGTGATAGAGAAATGAGTAGTACCCAGTTACTACCCTCAGAGAGCTCATAGTCTAATGAGAGAAGCAGGAACATAGACAAACACTTTCAATCTCTAACCTTTTGTGTTGGAGACAGGAGGTCTGAAAGAAAGTGAAGAACTCCCCCAAAACACCCACCAGGGGTCACCCCCTGTCTGTATTCTCCCACCTGCCTGCCATGCTGAGCCTCAATGAAACCCCCTTCCAGCCAACCACACTCCAGCTGACAGGCATTCCAGGGATGCAGAGAGGCCATGCCTGGGTTGCCCTGATTTTCTGCATCCTCTACCTGATTTCCATCATAGGCAACCTCAGCATCCTCACAGTGGTGGTTCGGGAGCCTGCTCTGCACCAGCCCATGTACTACTTCCTCTCTATGCTCTCTCTCAATGATCTGGGAGTGTCCTTCTCTACACTTCCCACTGTGCTTGCTACCTTCTGCTTCAACTACCACCACATTGGTTTCGATGCCTGCTTGGTTCAGATGTTCTTCATCCACATGTTCTCTTTCATGGAATCAGGCATACTGCTGGCCATGAGCTTTGATCGTTTTGTGGCTATTTGTGAACCACTACGCTATGCCACTGTGCTCACCAACAGCCGCATCTTGGCTATGGGCCTGGGCATCCTTGCCAAGAGTTTCATCACACTCTTCCCTTTCCCCTTTCTGGTAAAACGACTGCCCTTCTGCAAGGGCAGAATTTTGCATCATTCATACTGCCTCCATCCAGATCTCATGAAAGTGGCGTGTGGAGACATCCATGTTAACAACATCTATGGGCTCTTTGTTGTCATTTTCACCTATGGTATTGACTCGGCATTCATCCTGCTTTCCTATGCATTGATCCTGAGAGCTGTGTTGGCCATCGCATCCCGGGAGCAGCGGCTCAAGGCACTCAACACCTGCATGTCACACATCTGTGCAGTGATGGCTTTTTATGTGCCCATAATTGCTGTCTCCATGATCCATCGCTTCTGGAAAAGTGCCCCACCTGTTGTTCATGTCATGATGTCCAATGTCTACTTGTTCATACCTCCCATGCTCAACCCCATTATCTACAGCGTGAAGACAAAGGAAATACGCAGAGGGATCTTCAAAATCCTTCATAAATCCCAGAGCTGAGGAAGGCTACTAAGAGAAGTCCTTTGGAGAAAGGACTGGGGTTGGTTTGCCAGCTTTAGGGGGCTGGTCTGCCAGCTTTAAGAATGCTAAAACACGGGGAGGGGAACCAAGATCTTGAGAGCTAGAATATGGAACTACTAAGGGAACATCTGACTCAATAAAATGTCATAAATATATACTGAACATTTACCATGTAAAATTTTGTGCTAGTCGCTAAGAATGTTATAATGCTGAATAAGGCATATTGTTAAGTAAGAGATATATCAAGGGAAAAAACATAAAAATGAGTAACAGATGCCCTGGACAATGTGTGGTATATATGGAAACAATATATATGGAAATTTTATATGTTTATAAACAGTATATGTGGAAATTTTACCAAGCAAACAGGCTGAGCACAAATAATGCTACTACCACTCAGAGTGAGGGAAATGATAGACACTAGACAGCAAATTCTGTGGAGGCTTGGTGCTTCATGTTCAAGAGAAGACCCACTTGATGTTCAGAGATCAAGATCAGACTGTGTGTGTGTGTGTGTGTGTATGTATGTGTGTGTGCGCATGTGTGTTGTTTGTTTATATAAAGTAATTTGTGAAGG
This sequence comes from Mustela putorius furo, assembly GCF_011764305.1. NCBI lineage: Eukaryota > Metazoa > Chordata > Mammalia > Carnivora > Mustelidae > Mustela > Mustela putorius. The sequence continues at coordinate 595,108 of NW_025422126.1, forward strand.
ATGAGAGGGGTTAGGGTACTTGGTAGAGGGTGATAGGAAAAAGAGAAGGTTATGGTCTTAGCATAAATAACTGCCTGAGAAGAAATCTTTAGACAAAGGAAGTTTAGAACCTTATGTTCCAAGTATGGCCCAGTGAAGAGCAGCATTGGTATATCTGGTAGTTTTTTAGAGAAACAGAATCTTAGACCTCACACCAGACCTACTGAATTCAAGTTGTATTTAGTAAGACCCATGGGTGATTAAAGCTTGAGAAGCACAGTGCTACCTTTCAAACACCTCTCAGGTAATGTTCATGGAATGTGTAGCAAAAATAACAAGACTCATGAGTTACAAGAGTCTGGAAAAGTGGTTCTCAAAGTGTAATTTCCAGACCAGCATTACCAGCAAAGAATGGGAATTTGTTAAGCATGAAGATTCTCTGGCCCTTCCTCAGATTTCCTGAACCAGAAAATCTGGGAGGTGAGGTCTAACAAGCTGTGTTTTAATAAATTCTCCAGGTAATTCTGATATAATTCTCAAAGGTTGAGAAGCTTTAACCTAGAATATTAGTCTAGAATATTTAGAACAATTGCAAACAGATTTGTTTAGACAAAGGGGAAGTTTCATATTGAGAAATTTGGGAAGTACAATCTTGAGAAGATTGTGTGTGTGTTTTTTTAAGATTTTAATTTTAATATTTACTTATTATTTATTTATCTTTAAAGACTTAACAAGGTTTTTGTTGGGGGCGAGTCAGGCAGACAACTTCTATTGGTAATATCAAAATTGCAGACCTCCAAGAGGAAATCAAGTGCTCAGCATAAATCACATTGTTTGCATAAACAGTTTAGGCCTAGTGAGTCACTTTTAACAATTTGGGTTGTGGGGAACCCTCTGGAGATCCACGTTCCCAGATGCCAACCGAGGGACTCTTTGCAACATGACCATTCTAAGAATATGCTGTCTTGGAACTGCTATGTTAACTCATTCTGCACACTGAACACCCAACTGATAAAGAGTCTCTTGAATAGAGTCAAGCTTATGTCATGAATAAAACTGAATATACATGGAGTTTTCGTAGTAAAGAACAAAACGTCCCTGAGAAGCTTATTCCATGAAATTTGGTATGGGTGAGTCCATGGAGGATAAAATCAACTACAGATGTTGGTGGTGATCTGGGAGAATGGAGTTCTGACAGTCACCTATATTCGTAGACCAGAAAACTTAGTTGAAGATTCTGTATATTGTGATGCCACAAAAGCATTCAATGAAGAAAGAACCCAAATGTTCCACCTGTTCAAGTAAGAATCACTGTTTCCTGGGTTTTGAGGACTAGAATTGTTTCCAGCATTTGCTCATGTGGGTCTGCTCTGTCTTATGAAAATTCTCCCCATGTGCACACCCTTGAATTAACACAAGATCAGAGATAGCAGAGAAGTTATGGCACTGTAGGTGAGCACACAATGTCTGAGGACACTTTGGCATATACATATTTTCTCATGGTGTCTCGCAATTAAAAGTCCCCAAATAATCCCAGCAAGGGCCTGCTCTAATTGTTCTGCTTGACCGAGATCCAGTCACAGGGCTCCTGGCTTCCAAGGAGTGCCAACTTACCCCCCTTTCCCCTGACACCCTTGCCCAGAAGGTTATTCCAAGGATGTAGTACTCACAAACAAGATTTTATTTATTTATTTTGGAGAGCGAAAGAGCAAGAAGAGAGCGAGAGAGCGGGAGGAGAGGCAGGGGAGGATGAAGAGGGAGAAGCAGACTCTATGCTGAGATCAGTACCTGAGCCAAAATCGAGTCAGACACTTAGGCTTAATCAACTGAGTCCCTATGGATGGTTTTGAAAGCTGTGAGGAGACTGAGTGAAGGGCAGGGGCATACGGTGCTGTGGTGAAGGGAAATGCAGATTACAGCCTTTTATCTCCACGAGGTGGTGCAGGTGGAACACTGAAACAGCTTCACAGAAGGAGTTGATGAACAATCCCCCCAGCCATCCCACAGTCACTCTGAGGCCCCTGTCCAGCTGCCCCTGTGATTCCCTTCTTTACACCCCAGTTCTCACCCCATGCCATCACAACGTACCTGGAATCCAAAATTCAGTCAAGCTCTAATTTTAAGGCTGCCCTCTAGGCAATTAGAACCTAGGGGTGTGGGGGGGAATCAGTTGTTTGTCACAGTGAGATGTGGGACCTTGCCAGTTGTCAGTAGGATTTCAATGTATACAAGTTCCCTGACCAACACCTCTTCTGAGGCTTCTCTCTCCTTTCTACAAAGTCTATGAACTTCTTTCTAAACAGTGTATTTCTTTTTTAGAAATGATATGCCTACTCTGGTTATATTCTTCTACACCAAACATGTACCTGCTTTGCTTTGCTCTATTGTGGAAAATTCCACTTAATACTCCACAGGGCACATTTATCTCTCTACTTAAGCTTTATGGGGGAAAGTGTTGCATAATTTCCCATACATAACCTTTAACACTTATAAAAGTCCCCTTTTTTGGGATTTGTACAGATGCTAGGTTTACTATTGTCACTTGAAACCAGTACTTAGGGTTTCTGTTGACTTTTCCTGTCAATTAATGGAAACAGAATCTTCAGAAACTGAATCTTTAAAAAGGACTTTTTAAAAGTAAAAAAAACAAAAACAAAAGCAAAAAACAAACAAACAAAAACAACAGCAAAAAAAACCCCAAAAGAGATAATGACAGTTAAACCTAAAATTCTGCGCCTAGCAGTGTTTGGTACGCCCAGTACATGTTAATTCAATGAACAACCAAATGACTAATTAAATAAATGAATGAATTGGATCTGATCTGATGCCTGTTTCCCATCATGTTGTCCCTAAAGACATACCTAGAGTCACTTAACTCTATTACTTCTCAAAGTCTTGCCCCTTCTCACCAGGGGCTTATGCCTAGTCTGCATTGTTTTGGTCTCTGTTTTTTTCTCCTCTGATTCTCTGACTTCATTCACAAGGTTGTCATCTGCATTCTCTTGAATTCCATCTCTGGGGTCCCAACTCATTCATCTGATACGAGAAATTCTACAATAATGGAAAGCAAAAAATGCTCTTTGGAGATATTTCTCTTGGAGATATTTCGAAGTTCCTCATAGGGAAGGGGAAATTTTCTCTATATTTATCTTCTGTTTGCTTTCCCTAAGTATCCCACTCTTCAGTCTATAAAGGAGAGAGAGCTCTCCTGCTATGCCTTCTTTTTTATTTTATTTTATTTTTTTAAATTAACATATAATGTATTATTTGCCCCAGGGATACAGGTCTGTGAATCATCAGGCTTACACACTTCAAAGCACTCACCATAACCCATACCCTCCCCAATGTCCATAACGCAGCCACCCTATCCCTACCCACCACCCCCCAACAACCCTCAGCTTGTTTTGTGAGATTAAGAGTCTCTTATGGTTTGTCTCCCTCCTGATCCCATCTTGTTTCATTTTTTTCCTTCCCTACCCCCAACAATCCCCTGCCTACCTCTCAAATTCCTCATATCAGAGAGATCATATGATAATTCTTTCTCAGATTGACTTATTTTGTTTTCCTGTTATGCCTTCTTCAAATATATCTTTATCCTATTTGAAACTGAAACAAGGATGAGGCCAACTGAAACACTTAGTGGGAAGATTAAATATTTAGGAAAGGATTTATTAGGGGTATTTGAAATCGGGGACTCCAGCAGAATCTATGATAAGGATAATTATCATGTGAGGTACAAGCACATTAAAAACTGTTACTTTCTTCTTTTCATTTGAACATCTACCCCTATAGATAGTTACTAACCCCTTATGAATTGAGTTCCAAGTTCAAGAAATGCTAATCTCTTGAAATCATGAAGCTGGTAGATGGTAAAACTAGGACTCAAACCTACCTCTGTGTGATTGTGAACCCTACAGTCTTTCAGCATTCTAGGATGTCTCTCCTGAACTAGACCTCTGAATGTGGTGAGGGGTTGAATGTAAGGGATGGGAGTGAGTATTGAGTAGGGAACAACTACGATGAGTGGGTGAAGGAAGCTCACTCATATCCCTTATTGGTTAAATCCTGGGCTCCAAGCTCTCTTCTTCTGAGCTCTGAGTCCCGGAGTTTGCCCACTGGGGTCTAAATTTTAGGTTCTGCCTGCGATACAGGCTTTAAGTCCAGAATTTGAGGATGTAGATTCCTGGTTCTGGGCTGCGAGTTCCAGTTTCGAGACTGGATTATTGGGGGCCAAGAAGATGTTGCCATGGAGACTGGGGGATTTGTCTTCATCCTCTGCATCACAGGGAAGCTGCTGAGATTTTTATTTTCTGTGTGGAGAGAGGGAAGTATATTTAGGGGATGTATTTTTCTTTCCATTCTCTTCCCAAGGGGAGATATAATCCCCCTCCTTTTCCTATCACCAGCTCAGCATCACCCTCAGGCACACCAGGGCCCCAGGGTCCTGGCCCCTGGAGACTCTCACTCAGAGACATACAGAGTGCTCCTCCCCTCTTACTCCTGCCTGTCTAAGGCTTTTTTCCATGCCTTCATGAGCTCTGGCCTATGCTCTTTCAATCTCACTGCCATTTCACAAAGCTCTCTCAGGTGAGTCTGAGACTGTTTGCCTCTCCAAGGCATGTGTGCAAGAGTATATTTTGGTCTCTAATTCCATTTGGGCCTCTGAGGTTCTCCCAGTCTCTCACATCTTTGTATCTTTGAGTGAGTCTCCATTAGGGAACATATGGGCTGTGTATTTGCTGTGATTTGTTTGGTCTGTGATGGAGAGGTTTAAAAAAAAAAATCCCCAGATCTTATTTTCATGTAGGTTTCCTACGAATAGAGTAATATTTATTCAAATGTTCCTGGTCCTCCCACACTTTCAGATAGGGTGCTAGAAAGTGGTTTAAGGAAAGACGCATGAACCCATGACACGCATTGAGAACCGGCCTCTCTTGGGCCCCACACAGATCCACAGCCCTGATATTCTCAGTGTCACAGGATGAGAGAGAGATCTTGGCAGGCTGGACATCAGGCCTGAGGGCAGAAAAACAGTTGAAAAGGCAGAAAGGGCCTTTAGTCCCAATGCAGCAGGTACTGGGATTGTCCTGCCAATATTCCCAGCAAAGACTATTCAGTCTTTGCTTGAACACCTCTGCTGACCAGAAGATTATCACCCTTCTGTGCAGCTTTGACTCTTAAATAAATAACTACACAAGTAAATACATGTTTGTGAGTTCAGACATATTTTGCAAGCAGATACCAGGAAGAATAATATTCAGGTGAAACCTGAAAGAGATTGTTTCTCTGTGTCTGCAGCAATTACACCAATATGGAGGAAGCATCTTTAAGCCCCAGGTAAGAAAGCACTTCAGAAGTCAGTGCATCTAACCAGGATAGTGGCGTTAGGTGCAGTGAGCTCCCCATCATCGGGAGTGGTCCAGCTGAGTGTGGGTGACAGTTCAATAAGGATGCAGTGGAGGGGAATCTATCAATAGGTGCAAAACTGGAATCTGGTTTCAGGTCCTAGAGAGACTGTTGGCAACTGAATCAATGGACATCTGAGAGGGGCCACTTTAGAAGTTTTCTAGACCTCTTCCACCTGCCTCCCCCCTCCCCATCGTCTGCAGAGAAGGCAGGAAAAAAAAATGTGCATCTGATACTCTGTCCTTTTCACCGCCTGTGAAAATGAAGACCAACTTCTCCAGCATCACCTCATTCTTCTTCCTTAGGTGGCTTTTTTTAAAATACTATTCTTATTCCACATTACAAGTAAAAAACTGAAAACAAACAAACAAAACCCCCTTTGTATTAGAGTATAAGTAAGTTGCCCACATCACATCTAGTAATCGGCTGAGTGTGGATTTTGACAGGTCTGATTTATTCTGTTTCTGCTTTCAATTTTTTTTTTTAAGATTTTATTTATTTATTTGACAGAGAGATATCACAAGCAGATGGAGAGGCAGGCAGAGAGAGAGAGAGAGAGAGAGGGAAGCAGGCTCCCCGCTCAGCAGAGAGCCCGACATGGGACTCGATCCCAGGACCCTGAGATCATGACCTGAGCCGAAGGCAGCGGCTTAACCCACTGAGCCACCCAGGTGCCCTCAATTTTTAAGCTATGCGGTCTCTCCTAAGATTGGGCAGTTTCAAATATTTCCTTTACATGTAAAGTTTTAGGGTTTTAGAGGTCAGAGAAAGAGGAGGTGAGAAGAAAGTGTCTGTTATATTTTTATCCAAAATGATGTAGATGGCTGCAACTTCCCTCACTTCCTTCCATCTGCCTCCTTCAGCCTTTGAGGTGAGCTGCTAAGGCAGAAGACCTTCAGGAGGAAGCTAATTTCATTTTTTTGTTCCAGATGTCAGGTGAAGACATCTCTGCTTTTGGTGACATGCGAGCTGAAAGCAATGAAAGTCTTGATGTCCTGTCTGTCTTCCTAACTGGCATCCCAGGATTGGAGGCTCAACATGGCTGGCTTTCTATCCCCTTCTTCACCATGTATGTTGTGGCCATTGTGGGTAACAGCCTAATCATGGCAGCAGTGCATGTGGACACTGCTCTACATGAGCCCATGTACCTGTTTCTCTCCATGCTGGCTGTGACTGAGGTGGGTGTATCTGTGTCTACATTGCCCACTGTTATGGGTATTCTTTGGTTTGATGCTCGCCAGATTGACTTTGATGGCTGCCTGGCTCAGATGTTCTTCATCCACGCCTTCTCAGGCATGGAGTCAGGGGTCCTTTTGGCCATGAGTTATGACCGCTTTGTAGCCATCTACAATCCACTGCGATATACAGCCATCCTAACCCTGTCCCGTATCATCTGCATGGGTCTGGGAATCACACTGAAGAGTGTGATGTTCATGGCCCCACTTCCAATCCTTTTGAAGCAACTGCCCTATTGCCATGTTAATGTCCTCTCCCATTCCTACTGTCTCCACTCAGACCTGATCCAGCTGCCTTGTGCTGATACTAAGCTCAATAGCATCCTGGGTTTGTCCATTGTCCTGGCCACTTTTGGGCTGGACTCACTGCTCATCGTGGTCTCTTATGTGCTGATTCTTTACACAGTGCTAGGCATTGCCTCTGGAGAGGGACGGCGGAAGGCCCTCAACACATGTGTGTCTCATATCTGTGCAGTGCTTTTGTACTATGTGCCCATGATTGGTGTGTCTGTGATGCATCGAGCTGCCAAGCATGCCTCACCCCTGGTCCACACACTCATGTCTAGCATCTACCTCTTTGTGCCTCCTGTCCTCAACCCCATCATCTACAGTGTCAAGACCAAGCCAATCCGACAGGGAATTTTCAACTTGTTCTCCTGCAAGAGGAAATGGCTCTGAATCCTTCTAACAGGGCAAAGACTTCAAGCCACTCCATAAACTCTGATGGTGTTACTGCTGTGAGCAAAGCTGGACACCAGGCATTTTGTGGAGGAATAAGAATGAGGAATTCTAAGCATTGTCAAAGGCTTGACTCTGGATCATGACTCTGGCCCCTTTTATTTCACATCCTGTCAACATCCGTGTGTCTCTGTATGTATGTATGTGAATGTCTTCTCTCACCAGATGTGATCGTCTTGAGGGCAGAGATCGTGAATTTCACTTTTTTATTTACCCCCAAACGTCCTAAACAAAAAAGCCCAATAAATAATAAGTTAGCAGTAAAGTTAGTAAGTTAACATTAAGGCTGGGGTCTTGATGTTTGAATTGAAACAAAACAAATTGCTGTTTTAGAGAGGTTAGGCAGGGATTAAGAATATCCCCCAAGAAAGAGATTGTCCTAGGAATGTGCCTCTGAGTAAGGTGAGCATACTTTTTGGCTTGCCCAAGATAATCATGGTTTACACTTATTTTCCTCAGCATCATTATTTATACAGCACTCTCTTTCCCTCCCCAGAATGTCCTTGTTTAAACGATAACTTGTATGGGAACCTACTTACGAAGCAGCCTCCTTCCTGGTATGTAAGGAACCAGACTCTGTACAATCCACATTCAATGATCTCTACACTTAGAATTTACGTACTTGGAGACTCTGAGGTTGAGGAACAGCTGATTAAATTACCTCAGTTTAGGCACAAAATAAAATACAGACAATCTCAGATTGTCCAGGTTTCAGATCCTAAGAATTCTACCAAAAGCCCCAAATTCTGCTCCAGTACACTCTCAGACCCTATTTGCAGGGCCAAGTAGGTCTGGTGTCACTGTGCCTGAATATTCCTGTTTTTCTTTCCTCCCCTCCCTTCAGCCTACAGTAACCTCAGCTTATGGTATGATGGGTATATTTTTATATTTTTCTTGACCTTACCCTGCCTTCAGCCCTGTCAGCATGGGGTTGTTTGTATCTACCTATGCCTTTCTAGGGTTTCCTGGAAACCTTTAGTCCTATGGGAAAGGCCATTCTTATACCTCTTAAGGAACACAGACAGGGCTTTGTGTAAAGTGCATTGATAGGACTGGGCTGGTTGACCAGTAACTGGTCTCAGGTTTTCAGCCTTTCTTACTTCAGGGCCTCCAATGACAATGCAAATGTTTTCCTCACTATATACAGTTCTTCCTGACTTTGTACAGCTCATTAGGTGATTATTACTTTTTTGTCACTAAGTACTAGATTACATGCCCACTAATAACAGTTTCTATAAAGTCAGGGTGACTGATTATTTCTTAAAACTGCATGTGCACCTGCAATTATCCCCAAACAAAAGATTTACTTTTTTTTTTTTCGTAAGATTTACTTTTTAGGGGCTCCTGGGTGACCTAGTTTGTTAAGCCTCAGACTCTTGTTTTTGGCTCAGGTTATGATCTCAGGGTCATGAGATAAAGGCTTGAGTTGGACCCCATGTCTGTTTAAAGACTCTCTCCGCACCCCCCAAAATAATTAAAGAAAATCTTTTTTTAAAAGTTTAATTTTTTTAAAAGGACATGAGAAATACAAACCCAAATTTTATTAGATTTAACAGGCATACAATTCCTCAGAATTTTAGAATGTCTGCTCTTCATAACACGTTATTAAGGAAATGAAAAAACAAGTTAAAGACAGGGAAATTATTTACAGTACATGCATCTTACAAAAGACTTGCATACAGAGTATATAAAGATCTTTTATAATATGATAAAATACAATGCAATTAAAACCACAGTGAGCTAGGACTTAACAAGTTAACATGACTAACATTGAAAAGACGTAACGAAAATGTTACACATTGCTGGTGGAAATGTAAAAATAGTATGAGTGCTTTGGAAAAATGCATGGCAGGCACAAGAGAAATGAAAACATGTATTCACAAAAAAGCTTAATGCAGGGGTGCTTTTTAATAATAGCCACAATATGGAAACAACTGAAGTAACCACTGGTAGGTGAATGGATAAGCGAAATGTGAATATCCATATAGTGGAATATCGCTGAGCAATAAAAAGGAACAAACTATCATACACACAAAGACATGAACGAACCTCAGAAACATGGTTTGCAAAACAAGAAAGACACAAAGACTACACATGATAATTTCATTTATATGAAATTCTAGAAAAGGCAAAAACTGATCTATCATGACAGAAGGTAGATCGGTGGTTGCCTCGGGCTGGGTGCAGGGGAGGGGATCGACTGGAAGTGGTTAAGAGGGAAGTTTTGGGGGTGATGGAAAAATTTCATATTTTGATTGGGTGGTGGGTATAAGTATTTGTCTACATCATTAAACTGTACCCTGATAATGTGTGCATTTAATTTTATGTAAATTAATGTTAAGGTTGATTTTTAAAAGACAAAACACAAGATTATATTGTGTCTTAGATTCAACACATACAAAAATACTCTACAACCTGCTATTAGAGTTTCTGTATGCTCACTAAAAAAAGAAAAAGGACTGATCTATTTCCCCAGCAACATTTCTCATGTGACAATGTGTTAGTAACAAGTTGATAGGCACAGCTGGGTGCCTGGGTGGCTCAGTTGTTAAGCATTTGACTTCTGATTTCTGCTGAGGTCTATGATCTCAAGGTCATGAGATGGAGACCCTTGTGGGGGTCCGTGCTTAATGGAGTCTGCTTCTCTCCTCTCTCCCTCTGCCCTTCCTTACATGTGTCTCTCTCTCTCTCTCTCAGATAAATATATCTAAAAAAAAAAAAAAATCCACCCTCTCCCCCAAAAAACCAAATAGTGATATGCAGATAGATAACTTTTAAGAAAAACATGTGCAGTACGAATGAATGTGATAGCATAATGAATGTGATATCTATAGTAATGTAATATTAGCCAATTTTTAATACATATAATGCCACTACTTTTTTCCTGCTAATTCACAGGTTAAACGTTATTGCTGGAGTCCTGTGTTTTGCATGTATTACCTGCTGTTCAATAGACCATGCAGACACCACCTTCAGTAACAACACACACACACACACACACACACACACACACACGTATGTGCATATATTTACATTCAAGCTATGACTAGACTCTTGATCCCAAGGTGAGAGGCAAAGAAATACAAATAGATACCAGGCTAGAAATCCATAATCATAAAAATCCACCAATAAAAATGCTCATATTAGGACATAAACAACATGTCAAATGTTTTATCCTTTGCGAACAAATGCAGAAGGATTGTACAAGCATGTACATTCATATTTAGTCCTGGTAAGAGTGGATTGTTGGACAAATTAGATGAGTTTAGCATTTTTATTAAAAAATGTTTAAATATTTTTCCCTGTTATTTTTCCAGTATGGAATATAAAGTTGGAATAAAATTTTAATATATTAATTGAATTAATTTTCTCATTGAAAATCTAATAATTTTTAGCTTCCATATTTCTTATACTGATTTGTCAGATAAATTAAAATTTCTTCTAAAAATATTTGTTTCTGTTAATGAGTGTGATTGTGGCTACTAGTTTATCATTGTTTCTAGGCCCTCTTAGCTGGCAGAGCCAGGAAATCTGTGTCCATGTACTCACCTGGGTCTGTACAACAATGTCTGCATTTAACCATAGGCAACCACATTGAGCTAAACCATGACTTCATATTGACGTCTCCAGCTCTGTTGCATGGATCACTCAAGCCATCTCCTCTTGTTTTTCTGTAACCTCCCACTTGGATAGTGAGAACCTGGCTGCCTCCATCTGCCATCCATTCACTTAGGTGTTCGATTCCAGCACACATGTAGAGTGTTGGTAGAAATGCTGATTACACTGCCATGAGAAATTACTTCATCAAGTAGAGTACGGCATTTATTGTTCTTCCTGTCTCTACTCTTACAGACTCCAGCCAGTTTGCAAGCTCAGTGCAGCAACTCCACCCCACACCCATCCAGCACACACATCCTTCAATGCAATACCCATCTCCTTCAATGTAGTTGTTTCATATTTTGTAATAGAATTCTTTTTTTTGCCATATTCTGCATTCCATCCTGGGAATCCCTGATATCATAAGTATTTATAAAAAATTAACGTACATTATAGTTCTTTCTGTACTGCTATAAAGTGCTAAGGGATGTGGCAAATGCATGGTGTCATGTATGTACCATTCCAGTATTATAGAATGATTTTATCCCTCTAGAAAGTCCTCTGTGCTTCACCAATTCAGCACCCTACTCTCCCAAATCCTTGGTGATGACTGATTAGTTTATTCTTTTTCTAGTATTGCCTTTTTCAGAATTTCATATAAATGAAAGCAAACATGTAGGTTTTTAAAACTAGCTTCTCTCATTTAGTACACATTTAGGGTTCATCTATGCCTTTATGTATCTTGGTATTCCATTCCTTTTTTAAATTTCTGAATAATATCCCATCATCTGGATATACCACATTTTTTAATCTTTTTACCTGATGAAGGGCAAATTCGTTGCTTCAATTTTTTTCTCTGTCTTTGCTTTTTTGCTAATTATTTGCAAGAAAATTCTTAGGTGCCCAGTTAGAATTAGATCCCTTTTTCTGTAGCAGCAACCTGAGCTCTCTTCTGCTTGAAATAATACAATCCACTTCACATTTTTAAAAAATCAATATTCAATCCTACTTCCTCTTATATACCTCATTTAAAATAATTTTAAAAGGGTTAAGAAGACCACCTTCTAAATTTTATGAGATACGAGCACATTTCCATATTGACATGGGACTAATAGAGTCATTTACTTTCTGGGCACTGAGTAACTTATGTAGAAACATTTCACAATAGTTAAAAAAAAATTCCAAAATGCAAATCTATTTTGAAATCTAAACATATCATGTCATTTCTTACTTTGTGAAGGCTACACACATACACACATGCACAAGTACACAGAGGAAAGAAGAGTTTTGTCCAGGAAAAGGAAACGGAAAGACGGAACAAAGAATTAGGGCAGACTTCTTCATTTAATCTTCATTTAGTTTCCACTTAAATATTGGCAGATGTCTGGGAGTTTGGTGACTATAACATTCAGTTGATAGAAAGCTCTCACTAAGAGATTATTTCATTCTTAATAGCTGCTGGAAAGGCAGCACACCGAGACATGACCCATGCAAGCCTATGGGCTTAGAGTCTATGGGTGCCTTGTCTTCCATTACTTAGACTATATTTTATATACGGACAGTCAGCCAGACCATTCACCAGTCATTGAACAACCTACTTTGCCCAATAATTCCTCTTTGTGTTTCCAAACTCTAGCCTTTTTAGTGTAACCAAAATATTTCTACTCTCTTCTTTTTTTTTTTTTAATTTTTTATTTTTTATAAACATATATTTTTATCCCCAGGGGTACAGGTCTGTGAATCACCAGGTTTACACACTTCACAGCACTCACCAAATCACATACCCTCCCCAATGTGCATAATCCCACCCCCTTCTCCCAAACCCCCTCCCCCCGGCAACCCTCAGTTTGTTTTGTGAGATTAAGAGTCACTTATGGTTTGTCTCCCTCCCAATCCCATCTTGTTTCATTTATTCTTCTTCTACCCACTTAAGCCTCCATGTTGTATCACCACTTCCTCATATCAGGGAGATCATATGATAGTTGTCTTTCTCTGCTTGACTTATTTCGCTAAGCATGATACGCTCTAGTTCCATCCATGTTGTTGCAAATGGCAAGATTTCATTTCTTTTGATGGATGCATAGTATTCCATTATGTATATATACCACATCTTCTTGATCCATTCATCTGTTGATGGGCATCTAGGTTCTTTCCATAGTTTGGCTATTGTGGACATTGCTGCTATAAACATTTGGGTGCATGTGCCCCTTTGGTTCACTACATTTGTATCTTTAGGGTAAATACCCAATAGTGCAATTGCTGGGTCATAGGGCAGTTCTATTTTCAACATTTTGAGGAACCTCCATGCTGTTTTCCAGAGTGGCTGCACCAGCTTGCATTCCCACCAACAGTGTAGGAGGGTTCCCCTTTCTCCGCATCCTCGCCAGCATCTGTCATTTGCTGACTTGTTGATTTTAGCCATTCTGACTGGTGTGAGGTGATATTTCATTGTGGTTTTGATTTGTATTTCCCTGATTCCGAGTGATATGGAGCACTTTTTCATGTGTCTGTTGGCCATCTGGATGTCTTCTTTGCAGAAATGTCTGTTCATGTCCTCTGCCCATTTCTTGATTGGATTATTTGTTCTTTGGGTGTTGAGTTTGCTAAGTTCTTTATAGATTCTGGACACTAGTCCTTTATCTGATATGTCGTTTGCAAATATCTTCTCCCATTCTGTCAGTTGTCTTTTGATTTTGTTAACTGTTTCCTTTGCTGTGCAAAAGCTTTTGATCTTGATGAAATCCCAGTAGTTCATTTTTTCCCTTGCTTCCCTTGCCTTTTGCGTTGTTCCTAGGAAGATGTTGCTGCGGCAGAGGTCGAAGAGGTTGCTGCCCGTGTTCTCCTCAAGGATTTTGATGGATTCCTTTCGTACATTGAGGTCCTTCAACCATTTTGAGTCTATTTTTGTGTGTGGTGTAAGGGAATGGTCCAATTTCATTTTTCTGCATGCTACCTAAAGCAATCTACACATTTAATGCAATTCCTATCAAAGTACCATCCATCTTTTTCAAAGAAATGGAACAAATAATGCTAAAATTTATATGGAACCAGAAAAGACCTCGAATAGCCAAAGGGATATTGAAAAAGAAAGCCAACGTTGGTGGCATCACAATTCTGGACTTCAGGCTCTATTACAAAGCTGTCATCATCAAGACAGCATGGTACTGGCACAAAAACAGACACATAGATCAATGGAACAGAATAGAGAGCCCAGAAATAGACCCTCAAATCTATGGTCAACTAATCTTCGACAAAGCAGGAAAGAATGTCCAATGGAAAAAAGACAGCCTTTTCAATAAATGGTGCTGGGAAAATTGGACAGCCACATGCAGAAAAATGAAATTGGACCATTCCCTTTCTACTCTCTTCTATAGCTGACTTTAGTTTTACAGTTACAGAAACTTAGGCCATGGATTCGAATAGTCTGCCAGTGCTGCCAAAAAAAGGTACCACAGACTGGGTGGCTGAAACAACTTATTTTCTCACAACTTTGAAGGCCTTGCACAATTTCTCACCATGCTGGTTTTCTTTGAGGCCTTCCTCCCTTGGCTTACAATTGGCTGTCTTCTCCCTATGTCACCACATAGTCTTCCAGCTGTGGTTGTGTTCATCTGTGTCTAAACACCCATTCTCCATGGGAAACCAGTCATATTGGAGTAGAGCCCATCCTAGTGAACTCATTTTAACTTAATTACCTCTTTAAAAACCCTATCTCTAAATATGCAAAGATACGGGGAATTAAAATTTCTACATATGAATTTGCAGGGGACACAATTCAGTCCCCATGACACTGGTAGTTCTCATTGTCCTAAGTTGAATTTTATTCTGTCATCTCCACCTCAGAAACCCATCCTCCCATCGGAGAAGTCTTTAGAGGGTAGTGGAAGTATCTGTGTGTGTGGACAGGTACCATCTAGCTACCCCAGTTCCTATTCTCGTGATGATGGAACCATAGATGTTTCCATAGATGTTCCCATCCATAATCCACAGTGTAATTTTTTGGAAGGGAGTTGAAGAAAAGAATTCACATAAACTGAGTACCTCGGTTTGCACACCTGTGTCTTCTGCATACTGTGATTCATTGAAAACTCAGCCTTATGAGATGGGTATTATTATCTCAGTTTTAGAAATCCAAAAAGTAAACTCAAAGTTTTATTAGCTGGTCAAAAATTCATACAATTAGTAACGGGGAAAAAAAAGAGTGATTATTAATGGTGTCAGGTGCTCCACTTGAAAATCTGTCATAATCCTAAGACTTACTTTCCCCTCATGATGTTTTAGGAGATTCTCAAGCCTGTACTATCCACTGGGGGGAAAGAAAAAAGTCTTCTTCTCTTCCTTCTCCTTTTTCTTCTTCTTTAAATTTTAGTTAGTTAACATTTAATGCAATATTGGTTTCTGGAGTAGAATTCGGTGACTCATCACTTACACATAACACCCAGTGCTCATTTGACATATTCCTAACACATTTATTGACTTAAAAAAAAATTGGGTTTCCTGGTCCTGATTTCCCCTCTTCTGAGATTGCACATGCTTCCCATTCTGCAATTTGTTTCCTTATACCACCTGGCCCATGGTTCTCTGGAGAAACCTGGTAACTTCTAGGCTCTGGTTAAGAAGGGAGAAAATAAGGGAGAAAAGAGTATCAGTGGAGAAAGACATCCTTTCCCCCCTTGTTCTCTGCCTTTTGCCTCCTAAGCATCCCCTGCCCCACTACACTCTCACTGAAGTCCTGCCTATTTTGATTCAAATCTAAGTCAGTCTTCCTACTGGCCACCTGCATTATGGGTTCAGGAATCAGAAGTTGTGACCATAACTATATATATAGCTGCCTTTCAAACTGATATGTCTGAGATCCAATCTCATTCCTACAAAATAATGATCAGGAAGGCCATATTCCTTCTATCTGAACCTTTTCTGGTATAAGAATTCATGATGACAAAGGGAAATTGCCCCTAAGAATTTGAGCCACATCAAAGATATTAAGGTTTAAAAACAAAGCAAAAGAGTCTGCTCTGGTCAGAAAATTGAGTTCTTATTCCCACAAATATTATATGTAAACTCACTTAAAGCTTTAATTCTAAACACTAAAGGAACTCTAGCATGACAAGAGCCTTAATTCTAATGGTGGGGGATCTAACTAACCATTCCACCCCAATCTTCAGATTACATGTGTTCATTTGGTCTGCTGAAATCATATTCTTTAGGTAAACTGGAATAGCCAAGAAACTTGAACTGTATCCATCCTTCCTGGAAGATTTGCCACTTTTTTTTTTTTTTTTTTTTGCAAGAGAAAATAGAAGTATATCTTTGCAGGAAGGTGAGCCAGTACAGTGGACCTCGAGTTTACCTGGATGTCTGAGTGAAGCTGCCTATGAGAATGGGTGGTTGGGGCAACAAGTAAGGGATTTCTTCAAACTTATTTAACCAAGCCCGTAGGAGAAAAGCCCTTCCTTCCTTCCAGAAAGGAAGACGAAACTTAAATCTTTATTCAATTAATGAAGCTCATCCCACTATTGGTAAATGTGCTAGAATTTAATCAACTCAGGCCCACATCTCTTTTGGACAGAACATTTGGTGGTAGGTCCTCCCAGATAAAACTTTGAGAAAAGCCAGGATGACGTCATACTGCCTTAAAAATATGATGGTATATTACTGTACAGTCACCATTTTTCATTGTGGCTATACTGTCCCCATAAGCCTGTGACTCTCATCTCCTGAGTAATCTAAATAAATTCCTTCTTTCATCTCAAACACATATTTCTTTTGAAAAGGAGGTTGTTGATTCCCTGGCGGATCTGCTTCGTCTTTACACTGTAAATGATGGGGTTCATCACAGGAGGTGCCAGCAGGTAGATATTGGCCATGATGACATGGACCAGTGGAGAGGCATGTCTGGCAAATCGATGAGTCATAGATACTCCAACCATGGGGACATAAAGGACCAGAACAGCTAAAATGTGGGATAGACAGTTATTGAGGGCCCGGAACCGCTCAGTCCAGGAGGCTGTGCCCAAGATACTCTTCAGGATGAATGTGTAGGAGAGCACAATGAGCAGAGGGTCCATCACTATAATGAGCAAAACCAGAGCAAATCCATACCAGCTGTTGACCCGGATATCAGCACAGACCAGGCGGATCATATCCTGGTGGAGGCAGTAGGAGTGAGTGAGAAGGTGGGAGTGGCAGAAGGGCAGGCGCTTGAGTAGAAAAAGGGAGGGGAGAACAGCCAGAATGCAGCGGCAAATGATGGCTAAAGCAATCCTGCCAATGACTTTACTGGTGAGGATGGTGGCATAATGGAGGGGGCGGCAGATGGCCACATAGCGATCAAAGGACATGGCCAACAGTACTGAAGATTCCATGAAGGAGAATCCATGGAGGAAGAAGAACTGTGTAAAGCAAGCTTCAAAGCTGATCTTACGAATATTGAGCCAGAGGAGCTGCATGACTGTGGGCAGGGTGGTGAGGGTGAGGCCCAGGTCAGTCAGGGCCAGCATGGAGAGAAATAGGTACATGGGCTGGTGGAGGGATGGCTCTGTGCGGATGACAGCGAGAATGGTGGTGTTACCCACAATGGAGATGGTATAGAGGCAGCAGAAGGGAATGGAGATCCAGATGTGAGAGACCTCAAATCCAGGGATGCCCGTGAGGATGAAGTAGAAGGAGGCTTGGGTGGTATTAGTTACTTTGGCCATGCCTTGTTGAATGCAAAACCAAAATCTGTGTGTTTCACAATAAGAGATTTCATCAGTATGCTACTGCCACAGGATCATTATCTAGTCTTTAATCTAGGACTGAAATAGGTGTCTGGAATTGATTTTTTTTTTTAGTTTTTCTTTTTCTTTTAAGGTTTATATATTTATTTATTTGTGGGGGGGGATGGGGAAAAGGGAGAGGGAGAATCCGAGCATATTCCCCTAATGGGGCTCTATCCCACAACTTCGAGATCATGACCTGAGCCAAAATCAAGAGTCAGACATTCAACTGACTGAGCCATCCAGGTACCCCTGGAATTGTTTTTCATAAAACCATTGAGCAATATGCTAACCAAATTGGTAGCACATAATTATGTATTCTATTGAAATTAATTTGTATTTTAAATTATCTTATTTTTCCAACTTTCTAACACTATGTACTAAATCTTAGCTTTCTGCAAGCCTCATAATACACTTCCTACCAGCTCTTGTACACATAAACTTACAGATGCTCGTTTACTAACTGAATCATTGGTCATCAATATTTCAAAAAAACCTTCTAGTAACGAAATCAAGAGACTTTTCTTTTTTCTTTTTTTTTAAGTTCACCTTAAATTTGACACGCAGGCAAATAAGATTCTGGAGACCACCTCCTTTTATTCAGACAGAAGTATGGTGATGTCCAGGGGTCGTCTTTGAGCAACAGTATGGATGATAGTGACAATTTTATTCTGGGCAGTAGAGAATCAGGCACCTGGAGAGGAAGGACTACAGTTTGGTTTGTGCGTGTTGAGTTTGATGTTTGTAGGAGCTATCCAAGAGAAACGATGATTGGACAGACAGATATGAGGCCCAGCGGGACAGAGGAGAAATCTACTAGGGGTAGTGGAGTCTCTAGCACATTCAGGGAAACTGTTAATCTGGAAGTTAATGTGATAATCTAGGCAAGAATTAGGGTGAGAAAGGAAGAAGGTGGAGGACCCATCCCTTTAAGGAAGTGTAAAACTTAGCAATTGCGTAGACGGGGAAGAAAAGGCAAAGGAAACAATGAAGTACTGCTTGGAGAAGTGGGTGGAAAACAGAGGAAATGGGAGTCACAGAGGCAGAGAGGGTAAAGGGTGTGGTCACTGCAGTTCAGTGCTGCTCAGCCACTCAGTAAAAGCAGTGCTGGAAAACACCTATTTTGTTTAAGGATGTAAATGTCAATAGTAAGCTTTTGAAAAGACATTTCAATAGAATGATGGGAGAAACAACTGAATTAAAGTGGCCTGAGGAGCGAACAGAAAAATTTGACAGTTTCTGAGGACCATGTGTTCCAAATGGGGAGCTATACTGCTCCCTAGGGGGTGAATACGACTTGTATTTTTTTAAATAAAATAATTTATATAATGAGAGTAAATGAATACTTACTAATTTTTGAAGTGCTTTGAGATGGAAAGCTGTGAACTTTCTTTTGAGGAAATACACACATAAGTTACTGGGTTCCTAGTATTCATGGTGTCTAACTATATTCCTCCTAAAGTGTCTATAAATGCCAAATGAAGAATCCCCAGAAAAACATTAAACCTAAGACTTTAGAAAATAATGCAAGAAAAAAAATTAGGGAAAATGGGAAAAAAGAAAATGGATATAGATATGGGATTTTTTGAATTATAAAAATTAAAAAGGATATAGAACATTCAAAAATTGTTTTTTTGAAAGGATCAATATAATTGGAAACCTTTTGGCAAGTCTGACCAAGAATAAGAAACATAGGAAAATATTTAGAAATGAAATGTAATGAGAGAGCTAAACTGTAAAGAAATTGCAGAAGCCAATGAGAGGTGATCTTACCACTGACTACCCATGGAGCATTCCAGCCTCACCTTTGTGCTTCCTGTTTCTTCAGGGCTCTCTGGGGCATCTGTTCTCTGCCCTGTGGCTGAGTGTGGTTATATGCTCATGAAGATCCAGGCTGGACTGCAGGAGGAGGGTAGGGAAACCCCTGGAGAGATCTTACATGAAAGTGAATATTGTGCCCTGAGACCTGAGGCCCTAAGGGACAGAACCAGGAAAAATAACAGTAATGATGAATATAATAGTTTCTAACATTTACTTAGTGCTCAGCACGTGCCAACAACTGAGCTAGCCGACTTACAGAAATGTGAAGATGTTGTTAGGTGACATGTGAAAGACACACTCCATATCCTGGCAGATTTTTTCCTCAATGATTATTAGTTCCCTTCTGCTTACTGCCATAACTATGTGGTTTTAAGAGGGACTACTTGTTGGCAGGATTACCCTTTGTTATTGTCACCTTGAATATGGTCAAACTCAGATTTGATACAGCTTGAAGATTTGGGGGAAGGTATCCTTTATCTCTTGATAGATTCAAAGTCAGAAAGGCAAAATGGAATTTCTTCTTTCTGTGTCTTACAGATGCTAGCCTCAACATCGTACTTTCCTTCTTCCCCAGGGAGTCTGACTCTCTTCTCAGGCAAGAAGGGGCTATGATGAGTGTCATCTAGAGATAATTGACCTAAGGCCTGAGCCTAAGGGTTCATCAGAAATTTCAGAAAGAGAATGAAAGTGAGACCTAAAATTCTCATTTTATGTCAAGCTTCCTGACAATCTGTTCTTATCATTCCTTCCTGTACTTCTCCAGCTATAGGATGCCTTTCTCCAGACACTCTAAAATTACCTCTTCTCCTTTCTCCCAAGGAACTGCCACTCTCATTTCTCTGATCATGTATGGGATGGCCCTTCCTATGCTTTGCCTGTTTGGTTTCATTTGATAATTCTAAGTCACAGCTGACAGCAGAATGCAGTCACCTATCAGTGGGCTATGGATCTAGGGCATAGCTAGAGGCAGCTTAAGATCCCTAGATCAGAATCTACAGAAACATGCGAGTCTGGAAACCTGGAGTTAAAGTAACAGAATTAACTTTTACAAAAATATATTTGTTTGTTTTTTTGGTACCTTTGCAATGCAATGCAAGAACACCATTTAAAATTATTTTTTATTTTTTGTATTTTATTTTAATTCCAGTGTAGTTAACATATAGTGTTGGGGGGGCACTTTTGTGGCTCAGTGGGTTAGACCTCTGCCTAAGTGGCTAGAGGCTTAACCCACTGAGCCACCAGGTGCCCCTGATTTCAATTATTTTCTTTTTTTAAAAAATTTTTTAAAAATATTTTATTTATTTATTTGACAGACAGAGATCACAAGTTGGCAGAGAGGCGGGCAGAGAGAGAGAGGAGGAAGCAGGCTCCCTGCTGAGCAGAGAGCCCGATGCGGGACTCGATCCCAGGACCCTGAGATCATGACCTGAGCCGAAGGCAGCAGCTCAACCCACTGAGCTGAAATGCCAATAGAGTATTACCCCCACTTTAAAAGACCACCAGAGACGTGAGTCAAAGCCAATCAGCAAGGGTCGTTTATTGCAGGTTTGAACCTGGACCTCTGCGGCGCTCGTTGCCCATAACGCCGAGAGGTCCAGAGCTGGGTTGGTGCAGGATTTTTATAGACAGATACAAACAAGTTTCGGGTGGGGCTGAGCTGATTGATTGATAGTTTGAACAGGCATACTTGGCATCAGTGAATTGGGTCAGGGGACCCCGCGCGAAAGCAGACAAAGCAAACTTATAGAAGCAGAACTGGCCGGTTAGCCCACGCATGCGAAAAAAGCACTATCAGGATATTGAAGGCCTGGTTACTATCAAGTAAAGACAATTGGGAGTCTCCTGGTGGAATGTTACATTCCTGCTATCAAGCATCCCTGTTAATGAGATTTAGGTTTAAAAGAAATTTAACTTTATTCACTTTTCCTTCTACCTCTGCCTCCTTCCATTTTTCATGGAGGGGAGGGTGACATTAGGGCTTGAGGAACTGAGTTCTGTGTCCCTGGAAATTGGGCTATTGATAAGGTAACTTCTTTGTTTGTAAATCTCAAGAACATTTGCAAACCAAGGGAGACTCCTGTCTTGCAGGATTGTGATCTCAGCAAGTTAACTATTTATCATTTCATGGCAGTCAGGGGTGCCTGAGGAATGCCACACATATGGAGGGGAGTCGGGTGAAGGGGGGGGTGCAAGGCGCCAGCCTTTGCTTTGTCCTCAGCCAGCCTCCTGGTCCTTCAGAGCCACCCAGGCGCCCCTCAATTATTTTCTATAATAAGTGAGAGTGAGTATCTTTTCACATTATCAAGAAATTTTATTTTTCCATTTGTTTATCTCCTGTGTCCATTTCTTATTTAGGTCAGAATTTGGCAATTTTTTTCTACAAAAGACGAGATAGTAAATAATTTTAGCTTTTTGTGATCCATACAACTTCTTCCAAAACTGCTCAACTCTACCACTGTAGTATGAAAACAGCCATAGTCGACATATAAATAAATGAGTATAAATGTATTCCAATAAAACAATATATGGACACTGAATTTCGAATTTAATGTAATTTTCATGTGCCACAAAATGCCATTGCCTTTTGTTTTTTTTATTCATTTAAAAATGTGAAAACAATTCTTATCTTGTGAGTCATACAAAAACATACACATTTAATAATATATTTTAGACAATATCTATTAATCTCTTACTATAAATAATAATGAAATTAATGAACTTCCCAGTCCACCACCATCTTCTATCTACTATCTTATTTTAAAGCATTTTATTAGAGAGATGTTCAAATAAAGTGCATTGAAAAAGAACATTATAAGAATTCCCATGTACTCTTCATTCAAACTCAACTTGAAGAATTTTCTGTATAGTCAATATTTTATCAATTTTGACATTTTTCCTTTCTACTGATTAGTGTATAGCTTAAAACTTTAGTTTTCAATTTTAAATTATGTATTTTAAGCCTTAACTACTAAAGATGGAGTAATCATATACCTAATACTGCATGGTATATGTAATGTAATACTACCATCCCAACTAAATTTCTACCTTCTCAACTGCTATAAATTTATGTTCTGCTCTATAATCATAATCTTTTTGAAACAGTGGAAATGGTATAGAGGTGGATATTCCTTGAAACCAGAATAGATCCTAAAATCTAAGTAGGCCAGATACAGAAGGAATCACAAAGCCAAGGCACATTTGCAGAAACACCGTGCCTTCAGTGGTAGAAAACAAAGGAGCCATTCACTGTGAACATGTGAATAGCTGCCATTTTCCACTGTCTAGAGAGAAGTATAAGCTAAATAAAGTCACATATTAAACCTTAGGTCAATTATCTCTAGATGACACTCATCATAGCCCCTTCTTGCCTGAGAAGAGAGTCAGACTCCCTGGGGAAGAAGGAAAGTACGATGTTGAGGCTAGCATCTGTAAGACACAGAAAGAAGAAATTCCATTTTGCCTTTCTGACTTTTGAATCTATCAAGAGATAAGGGATACCTTCCCCCAAATCTTCAAGCTGTATCAAATCTGAGTTTGACCATATTCAAGGTGACAATAACAAATGGTAATCCTGCCAACAAGTAGTCCCTCTTAAAACCACATAGCTATGGCAGTAAGCAGAAGGGAACTAATAATCATTGAGGAAAAAATCTGCCAGGATATGGAGTGTGTCTTTCACATGTCACCTAACAACATTTTCACATTTTTGTAAGTCGGCTAGCTCAGTTGTTGGCACGTGCTGAGCACTAAGTAAATGTTAGAAAGCTATTATATTCATCATTACTGTTATTTTTCCTGGTTCTGTCCCTTAGGGCCTCAGGTCTCAGGGCACAATATTCACTTTCATGTAAGATCTCTCCAGGGGTTTCCCTACCCTCCTCCTGCAGTCCAGCCTGGATCTTCATGAGCATATAACCACACTCAGCCACAGGGCAGAGAACAGATGCCCCAGAGAGCCCTGAAGAAACAGGAAGCACAAAGGTGAGGCTGGAATGCTCCATGGGTGGTCAGTGGTAAGATCACCTCTCATTGGCTTCTGCAATTTCTTTACAGTTTAGCTCTCTCATTACATTTCATTTCTAAATATTTTCCTATATTTCTTATTCTTGGTCAGACTTGCCAAAAGGTTTCCAATTATATTGATCCTTTCAAAAAAACAATTTTTGAATGTTCTATATCCTTTTTAATTTTTATAATTCAAAAAATCCCATATCTATATCCATTTTCTTTTTTCCCATTTTCCCTAATTTTTTTTCTTGCATTATTTTCTAAAGTCTTAGGTTTAATGTTTTTCTGGGGATTCTTCGTTTGGCATTTATAGACACTTTAGGAGGAATATAGTTAGACATCATGAATACTAGGAACCCAGTAACTTATGTGTGTATTTCCTCAAAAGAAAGTTCACAGCTTTCCATCTCAAAGCACTTCAAAAATTAGTAAGTATTCATTTACTCTCATTATATAAATTATTTTATTTAAAAAAATACAAGTCGTATTCACCCCCTAGGGAGCAGTATAGCTCCCCATTTGGAACACATGGTCCTCAGAAACTGTCAAATTTTTCTGTTCGCTCCTCAGGCCACTTTAATTCAGTTGTTTCTCCCATCATTCTATTGAAATGTCTTTTCAAAAGCTTACTATTGACATTTGCATCCTTAAACCAAATAGGTGCTTTCCAGCACTGCTTTTACTGAGTGGCTGAGCAGCACTGAACTGCAGTGACCACACCCTTTACCTTCTCTGCCTCTGTGACTCCCATTTCCTCTGTTTTCCACCCACTTCTCCAAGCAGTACTTCATTGTTTCCTTTGCCTTTTCTTCCCCGTCTACGCAATTGCTAAGTTTTACACTTCCTTAAAGGGATGGGTCCTCCACCTTCTTCCTTTCTCACCCTAATTCTTGCCTAGATTATCACATTAACTTCCAGATTAACAGTTTCTCTGAATGTGCTAGAGACTCCACTACCCCTAGTAGATTTCTCCTCTGTCCCGCTGGGCCTCATATCTGTCTGTCCAATCATCGTTTCTCTTGGATAGCTCCTACAAACATCAAACTCAACACGCACAAACCAAACTGTAGTCCTTCCTCTCCAGGTGCCTGCTTCTCTACTGCCCAGAATAAAATTGTCACTATCATCCATACTGTTGCTCAAAGACGACCCCTGGACATACTTCCATCTGAATAGAAGAAGGTTGTCTCCAAAATCTTATTTGCCTGCGTGTCAAGTGTAAGGTGAACTTAAAAAAAAAAAAAAAAAAAAAGTCTCTGGACTTGGTTACTAGAAGGGTTTTCGAAATATTAATGACCAACATTTCAGTTAGTAAGCGATTATCTGTAAGTTTATGTGTACAAGAGCTGGTAGGAAGTATATTATGAGGCTTGCAGAAAGCTAAGATTTAGTACATAGTGTTAGAAAGTTGGAAAAATAAGATTATTTTAAATAGAAATTTATGGGGCACCTGGGTAGCTCAGTGGGTTAAAGCCACTGCCTTCTGCTCAGGTAATGATCCCAGGGTCCTGGGTTCGAGCCCCAGGTCGGGCTCTTGGCTTGGCAGGGAGCCTACTTCCCTTCCTCTCTCTCTGCCTGCCTCTCTGACTACTTGTGGTCTCTGTCAAATAAATAAATAAAATCTTTTTTTAAAAGTAAGTAAGTAAATAAATAAATAAATAGAAATTTATGTCAAAAGAATCCATAATTATTTGCTACCACTCTGGTTTTATGCTACCACAATGGTTTTATGAAAAACAATTCCAGGGGCCCCTGGATGGCTCAGTCGGTTCAATGTCTGACTCTTGATTTCAGCTTAGGACATGATCTCAAGTGTTGTGGGATGGAGTCCCATGGGGGGAATATGTTCAGATCTCTCTCTCCCTCTCCTCCACCCCCCTGCAAAAATAAATAAATAGATCTTAAGAGGAAAAAGAAAAAAACTTAAAAAAAAATCAATTCCAGACACCTATTTCAGTGCTAGATTAAAGAAGACATAATGATTCTATGGCAGTAGCACACTGATAAAATTTTTTATTATGAAACACACAGATTTTGGTTTTGCATTCAACAAGGCATGGCTGAAGTATCAAACACCACCCGAGCCCCCTTCTACTTCATCCTCACGGGCATCCCTGGATTTGAGGCATCTCACATCTGGATCTCCATTCCCTTCTGCTGCCTCTATACCATCTCCATTGTGGGTAACACCACCATTCTCGCTGTCATCCGCACAGAGCCATCCCTCCACCAGCCCATGTACCTATTTCTCTCCATGCTGGCCCTGACTGACCTGGGCCTCACCCTCACCACCCTGCCCACAGTCATGCAGCTCCTCTGGCTCAACATTCGTAAGATCAGCTTTGAAGCTTGCTTTGCACAAGTATTTTTCATCCATACATTCTCCTTTATGGAATCTTCTGTGTTGTTGGCCATGTCCTTTGATCGCTATGTGGCCATCTGCCGCCCCCTCCATTATGCCACCATCCTCACCAGTAAAGTCATCGGCAGGATTGCTTTAGCCATCATTTGCCGCTGCATTCTGGCTGTTCTCCCCTCCCTTTTCCTACTCAAGCACCTGCCCTTCTGCCACTCCCACCTTCTCACTCACTCCTACTGCCTCCACCAGGATATGATCCGCCTGGTCTGTGCTGACATCTCGATCAACAGCTGGTACGGATTTGCCCTGGTTTTGCTCATTATATAGTGATGGACCCTCTGCTCATTGTGCTCTCCTACACATTCATCCTGAAGAGTATCTTGGGCACAGCCTCCTGGACTGAGCGGTTCCGGGCCCTCAATAACTGTCTATCCCATATTCTGGCTGTTCTGGTCCTTTATGTCCCCATGGTTGGAGTATCTATGACTCATCGATTTGCCAGACATGCCTCTCCACTGGTCCATGTCATCATGGCCAATATCTACCTGCTGGCACCTCCTGTGATGAACCCCATCATTTACAGTGTAAAGACGAAGCAGATCCGCCAGGGAATCAACAACCTCCTTTTCAAAAGAAATATGTGCTTAAGATGAGAGAATGAATTTATTTAGATTACTTAGGAGTGAGAGTCACAGGCTTATGGGGACAGTATAGTCACAATGGTGAGTATACAATAATTCCCCATCATATTTTTAAAACAGTATGACGTCATCCTGGCTTTTCTCAAAGTTTTATCTGGGAGGACCTACCACCAAATGTTCTGTCCAAAAGTGATGTGGGCCTAAGTTGATTCAATTCTAGCATATTTACCAACAGTGGGATGAGCTTCATTAATTGAATAAAGATTTAAGTTTTGTCTTCCTTTCTGGATATACTTTTCTCCTACGGGCTTGGTTAAATAAGTTTGAAGAAATCCCTTACTTGTTGCCCCCACCACCCATTCTCACAGGCAGCTTCACTCAGACAGCAGACTTGAGGTCCACTGTACTGGCTCACCTTCCTGCAAAGATATGCTCCAATTTTCTCTTGCAAAAAAAAGTGGCAAATCTTCCAGGAAGGATGGACACAGTTCAAGTTTCTTGGCTATTCCAGTGTACCTAAAGAACATGATTTCAGCAGACCAAATGAACACATGTAATCTGAAGATTGGGGTGGAATGGTTAGTTAGGTCCCCCACCACTAGAATTAAGGCTCTTGTCATGCTAGAGGCCCTTTAGTGTTTAGAATTAAAACTTTAAGTGAGTTTACATATAATATTTGTGGGAATAAGAACTCAATTTTCTGACCAGAGCAGACTCTTTTGCTTTGTTTTTAAACCTTAATATCTTTGATGTGGCTCAAATTCTTAGGGGCAATTTCCCTTTGTCATCATGAATCTGTACCAGAAAAGGTTCAGATAGAAGGAATATGGCCTTCCTCATCATTATTTTGTAGGAATGAGATTGGATCTCAGACATATCAGTTTGAAAGGCAGCTATAGTTATGGTCACAACTTCTGATTCCTGAACCCATAATGCAGGTTGCCAGTAGGAAGACTGGAAGACTGACTTAGGTTTGAATCAAAATAGGCAGGACTTCAGTGAGAGTGTAGTGGGGCAAGGGGATGCTTAGGAGGCAAAAGGCAGAGAACAAGTGGGAAAAGGATGTCTTTCTACACTGATATCCTTTTTTCCCTTATTTTCCCCTTTCTTTACCGGAGCCTAGAAGTTACCATGTTTCTCCAGAGAACCATGGGCCAGGTGGTATAAGGAAACAAATTGCAGAATGGGAAGCATGTGCAATCTCAGAACAGGGGAAATCAGGACCAGGAAAACCAAATAATTTTTTAAAATGTCAATAAATGTGTTAGGAGTATGGGTCAAAGAGGGCACTTATTGTGATGAGCACTGGGTGTTATGTGTAAGTGATGAGTCACTGAATTCTACTCCAGAAACCAATACTGTACTAAATGTTAACTAACTAAAATTAAAAGAAGAGGAAAAAGGAGAAGGAGAAGGAGACTTTTTTTTTTAAAGATTTTTTTATTTATTTGACAGAGATCACAAGTAGGCAGAGAGAGAGGAAGGGAAGCAGACTCCCTGCTGAGTAGAGAGCCCAATGTGGGGCTCGATCCCAGGACTCTGGGATCATGACCTGAGCTGAAGGCAGAGACTTTAACCCAGGAGACTTTAACCCAGACTGAGCCATCCAGGTGTCCCCCCTTTTTTTTCAATAGACAATAGAGTCTTGAGAATCTCCCAAAACATCGTGAGGGGAAAGTAAGTCTTGGGATTATGCCAGATTTTCAAGTGGAGCACCTGACACCATTAATAATTACTCTTTTTTTCCTCCATTACTAATTACATGAATTTTTGACCAGCTAACTGACCAAACTCTGAGTTCAGTTTTTGGATTTCTAAAACTGGGATAATAATACCCATCTCACAAGGCTAAGAGTTTTCAATGAATCACAGTATGTAGAAGACACAGGTTTGCAAACCAAGGTACTCAGTTTATGTGAATTCTTTTCTTCAACTCCCTTCCAAAAAATTACACTGTGGATTATGGATGGGAACATCTATGGAAACATCTATGGTTCCAAAATCATGAGAATAGGAACTGGGGTAGCTAGATGGTAACTGTCCACACACACAGTTATTTCTACTATCCTCTAAGGACTTCCCAAAGTGAGGATGGGTTTCTGAGGTGGAGATGACAGAATAAAATTCAACTCAGGAAAATGAGAACTACCAGTGTCATGGGCTGAATTGTGTCCCCTGCAAATTCATATGTAAAAATTTTAATCCCCTTATCTTTGCATATGACAATATTTAGAGATAGGGTCGTTACAGAGGTAATTGAGTTAAAATGAGTTCACTAGGATGGGCTCTGCTCCAGTATGACTGGTGTCCCATGAAGAAAGGGGTTATTAGACACAGATAAGCACAACCACAGCAGGAAGACTATGTGATGACATAGGGAGAAGACTACCATTTGAAAGCCACGGAGGGAGGCCTCAAAGAAAACCAGCATGGTGAGAAATTGTGCAAGGCCTTCAGAGCTGTGAGAAAATAAGTTGTTTCAGCCACCTAGTCTGTGGTACTTTTTTTTGGCAGCACTGGCAGACTATTCCAACACATGGCCTATGTTTCTGTAACTGTAAAACTAAAGTCAGCTATAGAAGAGAGTAGAGATATTTTGGTTACACTAAAAAGACTAGAATTTGGAAACACAAAAAGTAGGTTGTTCGATGACCAATGAATGGTCCAGCTAACTGTCCGTGTTATAAAGTACAGTCTAAGTAATGGAAGACAAGGTACCCATGGACTCTAAGCCCGTAAGCTTGCGTGGGTCATATCTTGGTGTGCTGCCTTTCTAGCAGCTATTGAGAATGAAATAATCTCTCAGTGAGAGCTTTCTATCAGTTGAATGTTATAGTCACCAAACTCCCAGACAACTGCCAATATTTAAGTGGAAACTAAATGAAGATTAAATGAAGAAGTCTGCCCTAATTCTTTATTCAATCTTTCTGTTTCCTTTCCCTGGACAAAACTGTTCTTTCCTTTGTGTACTTGTGCATGTGTGTATGTGTGTAGCCTTCACGACGTAAGAAATGACATGTTTAGATTTCAAAATAGATTTGCATTTTAGAAAATTTTTTTAGTTATTGTGAAATGTTTCTACATAAGTTACCCAGTGCCCAGAAAGTAAATGACTCTATTAGTCCCATGTCAATATGGAAATGTGCTCGTATCTCATAAAATTCAGAAGGTGGTCTTCTTGGTCCTTTTAAAATTATTTTAAATGAGATATATAAAAGGAAGTAGGATTGAATATCTATTTTTTAGAGATGTGAAGTGAATTGTATTAGTTCAAGCAGAAGAGAACTCAGGCTGCTGCTACAGAAAAAGGGATCTGATTCTAACTGGGCACCTAAGAATCTTCTTGCAAATAATGAGCAAAAAAGCAAAGACAGAGAAAAATTGAAGCAATGAATTTGCCCTTCATCAGGTAAATAAATTTAAAAAAATGTGGTACATCCAGATGATGGGATATTATTCAGAAATTAAAAAAAAGGAATGAGATACCAAGATACATAAAGGCATAGATGAATCCTAAATGTGTATTATTAAATGAGAGAAGCCAGTTTTAAAAACCTACATGTTGGGGCGCCTGGGTGGCTCAGAGGGTTGGGCCTCTGCCTTCAGCTCGGGTCATGATCTCAGGGTCCTGGGATCGAGCCCCTCATCCGGCTCTCTGCTCAGCAGGGAGCCAGCTTCCCCCCCCCACCCTCTCTCTGCCTGCCTCTCTGCCTATTTGTGATCTCTGTCTGTCAAATGGATAAATAAAATCTTAAAAAAAAAAAAACCTATATGTTTGCTTTCATTTATATGAAACTCTGAAAAAAGCAATACTAGAAAAAGAATAAACTAATCAGTCATCACCAAGGATTTGGGAGAGTAGGGTGCTGAATTGGTGAAGCACAGAGGATTTTCTAGAGGGATAAAATCATGCTATAATACCAAAATGGTACATACATGACACCATGCATTTGCCACATCCCATAGCACTTTATAGCAGTACAGAAAGAACTATAATGTACATGTTAATTTTTGATAAATACTTATGATATCAGGGATTCCCAGGATGGAATGCAGAATATGGCAAAAAAAAAAAAAGAATTCTATTACAAAATATGAAACAACTACATTGAAGGAGATGGGTATTGGACTGAAGTATGTGTGTGCTGGATGGGTGTGGGGTGGAGTTGCTGCACTGAGCTTGCAAACTGGCTGGAGTCTGTAAGAGTAGAGACAGGAAGAACAATAAATGCCGTACTCTACTTGATGAAGTAATTTCTCATGGCAGTGTAATCAGCATTTCTACCAACACTCTACATGTGTGCTGGAATCGAACACCTAAGTGAATGGATGGCAGACAGAGGCAGCCAGGTTCTCACTATCCAAGTGGGAGGTTACAGAAAAAGCAAGAGGAGATGGCTTGAGTGATCCATGCAACAGAGTTGGAGACGTCAATATGAAGTCATGGTTAGCTCAATGTGGTTGCCTATGGTTAAATGCAGACATTTTTGTAAAGACCCAGGTTTGTATATGGACACAGATTTCCTTGCTCTGCCAGCTAAGAGGGCCTAGAAACAATGATAAATTAGTAGCCACAATCACACTCATTAACAGAAACAAATATTTTTAGAAGAAATTTTAATTTATCTGACAAAATCAGTAAAAGAAATATGGAAGCTAAAAATTATTAGATTTTCAATGAGAAAATTAATTCAATTTATATATTAAAATTTTATTCCAACATTATATTCCATACTGGAAAAATAACAGGGAAAAATATTTAAACATTTTTTAATAAAAATGCTAAACTCATCTAATTTGTCCAACAATCCACTCTTACCAGGACTAAATATGAATGTACATGCTTGTACAATCTTTCTGCATTTGTTTGCAAAGGATAAAACATTTGACATGTTGTTTATGTCCTAATATGAGCATTTTTATTGGTGGATTTTTATGATTATGGATTTCTAGCCTGGTATCTATTTGTATTTCTTTGCCTCTCACCTTGGGATCAAGAGTCTAGTCATAGCTTGAATGTAAATATATGCATATACATATGTGTGTGTGTGTGTGTCTGTGTGTTTTTTACACACAGTATATTGAACAGCAGGTAATACGTGCAAAACAGAGGACTCTAGTGATAACTTTTAACCTGTGAATTAGCAGGAAAAAAGTAGTGGCATCATATGTATTAAAAATTGGCTAATATTACGTTACTATAGATATCACATTCATTATGCTACAGTACTGCACATGTTTTTCTTAGAAGTTATATATCTGCATATCACTATTTGGAGAGGGTGGATTTTTTTTTTTTTAAATATATTTATCTGAGAGAGAGAGAGTACATGTAAGGACGGGCAGAGGGAGAGGGAGAGAAGCAGACTCCATTAAGCACGGACCCCCACAAGGGTCTCCATCTCATGACCTTGAGATCATGGACCTCAGCAGAAATCAGAAGTCAAATGCTTAACAACTGAGCCACCCAGGCACCCAGCTGTGCCTATCAACTTGTTACTAACACATTGTCACATGAGAAATGTTGCTGGGGAAATAGATCAGTCCTTTTTCTTTTTTTAGTGAGCATACAGAAACTCTAATAGCAGGTTGTAGAGTATTTTTGTATGTGTTGAATCTAAGACACAATATAATCTTGTGTTTTGTCTTTTAAAAATCAACCTTAATGAGTTATAATTTACATAAAATTAAATGTACTCATTATCAGGGTACAGTTTAATGATGTAGACAAATATTTATACCCACCACCCAATCAAAATATGAAAATTTTCCATCACCCCCAAAACTTCCCTCTTAACCACTTCCAGTCAATCCCCTCCCCTGCACCCAGCCCCAGGCAAGCACCGATCATATTCTAATATTGCTGTTGCCCCAGGATACTCTACTTCTGGGGCTCTAGTTCCATGTGTACTTGACCTTTCCAGCAAATACCATATATTCTTTAAGGTTTTATTTATTTATTTTGTTATGCTTCATCCTTTCATTAAAAATTAAAAATTAGTGAAATATTTTTGAAATATTTGTAGAATTGGTCTAAACAAACTAATCTTTGATGAATGTGGAAATGCTTATAACATGTCATACATTTTTCTCAAGGGTTCTAATTCATAATTTAGCTTCATGCCTAGTTTACTATAATGATATCATTTTGTTCTGTTGGCAAAATCAAGAATAAAGTTGGTATGAAAAGGTCTAAATTTTAAGTCAGAATAGTGACTATGTCAGAAAAAGATGGAGCCAAACTTGATACTTTCCCAGTCATATTGGACTTTGCTTAGTTTTTAATTGCATAGACACCCAGAGACTGCTATACTCTTCATTGTGTGATTTTCTAGGATTTTGTCTCATCTCTGAGACTGGACCTCAGGGAAACAAAGTGAACAAGATTGGAAAGAGGAAGCTAGAAAAGGGGGTTATGCATGGAGTCCTTTCTGGATGGAACTTTTTGAAGGGCAACCATTAAATTAGCCATGATCTGACAAACTATACCACATTTAGAATCTCAGTGTCTTTGATAGCCTTAAATATAAGAGTAATCACAGTGAGGAAGCCTGAGCCTGAGGGTTCATCAGAAATTTCAGAAAGAGAATGAAAGTGAGACCTAAAATTCTCATTTTATGTCAAGCTTCCTGACAATCTATTCTCATCATTCCTTCCTGTACTTCTCCAGCTATAGGATGCCTTTCTCCAGATACTCTAAAATTACCTCTTCTCCTTTCTCCCAAGGAACTGCCACTCTCATTTCTCTGATCATGTATGGGATGTCCCTTCCTATGGTTTGTCTGTTTGGTTTCATTTGATAATTCTAAGTCACAGCTGACAGCAGAATGCAGTCACCTATCAGTGGGCTATGGATCTAGGGCATAGCTAGAGGCAGCTTAAGATCCCTAGATCAGAATCTACAGAAACATGCGAGTCTGGAAACCTGGAGTTAAAGTAAAAGAATTAACTTTTACAAAAATATCTTTGGTTGCTTTGGCACCTTTGCAATGCAATGCAAGAACATCATTTAAAATTATTTTTTATTATTTGTATTTTATTTTAATTCCATTGCAGTTAACATACAGTGTTGGGGGGGGGTGCCTTTGTGGCTCAGTGGGTTAAGCCTCTGCCTTCGACTCAGGTCATGATCTCGGGGTCCTGGGATTGAGCCCTGAATCAGGCTCTCTGCTCAGCGGGGAGCCTGCTCCCCCCACACACCTGCCTCTCTGCCTACTTGTGAACTCTCTCTCTCTCTGTTAAACAAATAAATATAATCTTAAAAAAGTTACTTTCAGGTGTACAATATAGTGATTCAACAATTCTTTTCTTTTTCTTTTTTTTTTAAAGATTTATTTATTTGAGAGCTCAAGCTGGAGGGGTAGAGGGAGAGGGAGAGAAAATCTCAGGCAGACTCTGTACTGAGCCGGGAGCCTGACATAGGCTCACTCCCAGTTCCCTGAGATCATGAACTGAACTGAAACCAAGAGTCAAACGCTTTACCAACTGCCCACTCAAGTGCCCCAGTTATGCAACAATCTTATACATTATTTAGGGCTTATCATGATAAGTGTCCTGTTACTCCTCTTCACCTATTTCACCCAATTCCCTCCTCCCCTCCCCTCTGGTCTCTATAGTTAAGAGTCTGTTTCTTGGTTTTTCTTCTTTCCCCCCTTTGTTTCTTAAATTCCACATATGAGTGAAATCGTATGGTATTTGTCTTTCTCTGACTGACTTATTTCACTTAGCATTGTACTGTTCAGATCCATCCATATTGTTGTGAATGGCAAGATGTCATTCTTTTTATGGCTGAATAATATTCTATTCTGTGTGTGCGTGTGTGTTATTTTTATATATTCATCATCAATTGACAGGCACTTAGACTGTTACCCTGATTTGGTTATTGCAAATAATGTTGCGATTAATATAGGGGTTCATACATTCCTTCAAATTACTGTTGTTGTATTCTTTGGATAAATGCCCAGTAGTACAATTCTAGATCATTGGGTTGTTCTATTTTTAAGTTTTCATTTTTTAAAAAAATTTAAAGATTATTCATTTATTTGAAGGAGAGAGGGAGCAAGAGGAGGGAAAAGGGCAGAGAGAGAGGGAGAAACAGACTCTCCTCTGCGCAGGAAACCTGACAAAGGGCTGGATCCCAGGACCTTGGGGATCATGACTGGGAACGGAGACAAAGGCTTAGCTCATTGAGCCACCCAGGCACGCTTATTTTTAAGTTTTTGAAGACCCTTTATACTGTCTTCCACTGTGGGTGCATCAGTTTGCATTTCTATCAACAGTGCATGAGAATTCCTTTTTCTCCACACCCTAGCCACAGCAGTCAGATAAGAGAAAGGAATAAAAGGCATATGAATTAGTAATTCCATCATATCATTGCAGATGACATGATGCTATATGCAGAAAACCCTATAGCTCCATCAAAAAAACTGCAAAAATTGATTAAGTGAATTCAGTAAGCTCGCAGGGTAATCAATGTACAGAAATCCATTGCGTTTCTATAGACTGATAATAAAACATCGGGAAAAAATTATGAAAAAATCCCATTTATAATTGCATCCAAAATAATAAAAACATAGGAGTAAATTTAACAAAAGAAGTGATAAACTTGTACTCTGAAAACTAAAACAACAATGATGAAAGACATTGAAGATACCACAAGGAAATAGAAAGATATTTCATGCTCATGGATGGCAAGGGCAAATATTGTTAAAATGTCTATACTACCCAAAGAAATCTACATGTTTAATGTAATCCCTACTGATATGCCAACAGCATTTTTCACAGAACTAGAGCAAACAACCCTAAAATTTGTATGGAACAACAAAAGGCAAATAGTCAAAGCAATCTTGAAAAAGAAGAATAGAACTGGAGGCATTGCAATTCCAGCCTTCAAGTTGAATTACAAAGCTGTAGTAATCAAAACAATATGGTACTGGCCTAACATTTTAAAAAGATACATTAAACAGCTTTATTTGTGTGTGGGAGGATTACAGGGTCTATTTTAAATTGGTTCTAAACCTAGTTTCAGAAAGTACAAAGTATACCAGAGACGGAGGTAGAAAGAAATTTCTAAGCTCTATAAGGGAAGGTAACACGTCTCTTTTGTCACCACTTTATCTCTAGGGGTTAGATTTCTGTTTGATCCATGCATGTGCTCAATTAATGTTCTTTGGTTTTGGATGAATGGGTTTGAGCAAAATGCGTATTTATCTAAGGACCAGTTTTTCTTTTCTTTTTCTTCTTTTATTTATTTATTTATTTTTGCACCAGTTCTTCATCTTTAAAAAAATAACCTTAATACTGAGTGGGAAGTGGGGGTTGTGGGAAGTGATTGAAATATTAAATATAGAGTGTTTAGTATACATTTGCCACTCATAAGTCTTAGTTCATTTCCCTGAAAATACTAATGTGAAATTTCTACATTATTTTGAATGTCTGCAAATAAATAACCAACCAGACAAAAAAATACGAATATATGTAAGGGGCAAACTTTCCTTTTTAAAATATTCTGCATCCTGGGAGGGAGATTTGTATGTTGTTTACATAACAAACAAGATTTGTAATCTTTGTCACATTCAGCTGGGAGCCCTGGTGGCTGAGCAAGTACCAGAGTCAGTACTGGAAGCCTCCTTTAAGCTAGTTAGTGTATCCTCCTGCTACTGAGATCAGGTACCAAAAACTCAAGAGAATATAATCCATTTCACATCCCCATTCCCTAGAGTGAAGAGCTTAGTAGGTTTCCCAGGACACCATCCAACTCTTGATTACTTTTCACTTATGGGAAGAGTTATGTTTTCATAAGAAATCCTTCCTACATTCCTGCTCCAGCTAGGTGAGATAATGGAAAACCTCATGTAAAATAACATCAATTCTTTATAGTGCTGTATCACAGACAATCCACCCTCGCTGGTATCCCACTTTAGTCTTTTTGCTTATGCAGAACCTTCATCAGATAACATATTTTAAAGTAACACCATTTGCATAACATGTGAGCTAGGATCACCTTTGATTATAGAGGAAAGTCCCCTCCTACTTTATCCTTTGTCTAAACTCTGGCTCTTTTCTGGAAGAGCATTCGGACAATGCCATGATGGATCTCTTTGGTCTTAATGCTATAGACAATAGGGTTGATAACAGGTGGGAAAAAGAGATAAGCATTGGCCATCATAGCATGAACCAAAGGGGAGACATGGAGTCCAAAGCGATGCACCATAGATAAACCAATCATAGGCACGTAGTAAGCAAGCACAGCACAGACATGTGATCCACATGTATTGAGTGCCTTCCTCCGCCCCTCCCCAGTGGTGATACTCAGTACAGTGTGGAGTATCAGCCCATAGGAAACCACAATAAGTAGTGAATCCAGCCCAAAAGTGGAGGTAACAATGAAAAGCCCATAGATATTGTTGATAGAAACATCTCCACAAGGTAGGTGGATAAGGTTGGGGTGGAGGCAATAGGAATGGGAGAGGACATTATGTCCACAGAAGGACAAGTTCCTTAAGAGCATGGGCAATGGGGCCATGAGAATAATACTTTTCATTCCCATGATAATTCCTGCGCCAAAGATACGGGGAAGGGTAAGGATGGTTGTGTAGCGTAGTGGGTTATAGATGGCCACAAATCGATCCACAGACATGGCCAGCAACACTGCTGACTCCAAAATGGAGAAAGAATGGATGAAGAACATCTGAAAAAGGCAGGCATCAAAAGTAATCTCAGTGATGCCAACAAGGAAGATGCCTAGCACTGTGGGAAGAGTAGATGCAGAGACACCAACCTCAGCCAGTGCTAACATGGCAAGAAAGAGGTACATGGGCTGGTGCAGGGCAGGGTCTGTTCTGATAACATGAAGAATAGTGCCATTCCCAAGGAAGATGATAATGTACATCAGGCAGAAGGGGATGGATATCCAGATGTGCTCTGTCTCCAGCCCTGGGATGCCAACCAGAATGAATGTTGTAGGTAAGAACTCCAAAGAGCTATTGGAGTTCTTCATGTTGAAATCTCATCCCATGGGACCTTAAAAATTAGAAATAAGCTAGTGAGATCACATTATAATGGAGAAAGACTTCTGGACTCTGTGAAAGGGAAGAAGAAAACAAAGTTTAGAGATTCAGGTGGCCATAGGTCTCCTGCCAGAAATTGACAAGATGGCCACCATCAGGAAATGCCCAGGATTAAGGGGATTACAGTCTCCATCAGAGTAAAGTTTAAAGCTGAAAGAAAATTATCCCTCTAAATTGTACTTCACTTTGGATCTGCCAAGGGAAAAGTGTCTGTCTCGTCTTGCAGTTCCTCTGCTTTGGTCTCAGAAAGCTGCTGGGGAGAAAGGCATGTGTAGGCAATCTCAGTTTTAAGGTATGGACTAATGTCAGGAATAGGTGGACAAAGATGTTGATAAATATGGATGTAACACAAGCAGCAGGGTACATGAAAACAAATATCTGTGGAATGAATGTAGACATGTGGAATAATTGAGGTCCAAAGCAAGGCTAACAAATGGCAGTGAAGAGCCTGGAGCAAATGGTTGGAAAATAAACTAGAAAACAATGGGGTATGAATTCACCTTAGGTTTAGCTGTTCTGTGCTTTTAAAGGACTAGGAAGCAACTGAAAAGATGATGTGTAAAGGATAGAGTGAGTCAAGAACCAAGGCTGAAAGATTTGCATGCAGACTTTAAAGTTCATGAAAATATTCTGTCACCATAATATACACAATCTCTTAACTTGCAGCTCTCCAGGACAACTTACCTGATCCATTGGACCTTCTTCCTGACTCAGACACACCTGTGATATGCTGCAACAACAACACTGGGAACCTAAACAGACTTTCAAGGAAGATTCTCTTGGGCAAGGGAGGAAGGCACCAGAGAGGAGGAGAAAAACACCTCTCTAAAGTGGGGATATTTTAAGCTCAGCTCTATCTGGGATGTCACCAGGTGTAACAGTAGAATTCTGAATTCTGGGCTGAAAGGGCAGGAAGAACCTCTGGAGAGGTATTTTCAATTAACTCATCCAAAACACACACACACACACACACACACACACGTGCTCCTGCTCACACACTTGCATATGCAATAATTTCAACACATGCTGAAATCTTGTCTTCATCTTCTCTGATGAGGATTCCTCACTAAGCCACTGCTGAGCTTTAGGGACCTCACTATTATATGCTGGTTGTTATTTAGTTCTTTGCAGGTTAAGTCAAGAATTAACATGAGTAAAAATTAATATGTACATGGGTGACTTACTTTATTAAACTCATTGCATTAGATTTACAAACGTGGTGGAGTTTACTACTACAAGCACAGTTATACAGTATTTTGTGGGACAAGGGCACACAGACATAACCAACTTCATACTGATCCCATTAAATAACATGTCAGGGACAAGTTATTGACCTCAAGACATGACGACACATGTTGGAACGTCCCATGGCTGGGGACTTGGAAGACACTAACATTTACCAATAGCTGTGGAGAGCTTCTTTTCTCCCTTCTCTATCCAAAGCCCGATGCATCTTTTTAACCTTTACAGTGGACCAAAGTTGGTCTGCCTCTGGGTCCAGCAGCTGTTTCTTCTGTGTGAGGCCTCATTGCACTCTTGATTCCACTGCTGCCTATTTCTAGTTTATGCCATTCTGATGACTTGATATTGGAAGAAACAAATCTTGAGGGAGACTTGCAGCTAGGGTCTATCCTCTCCTGTTATCAGCAGCCTTCTCTGGTTCTCCTTGTGCTTCTTTCTCTCTCTCTCTCTGTTTTTATCCCTTTTGCTTCTTTGCATCCTTTTTGTCCTGGTCCTTCAAAATCTCCCCAGCCAAGCAAGGCTCCTTTAAGAGCCTTCAAAGTCTCCTTTAAAATTGTATTAAAAGGCAATAATTCCCCTCAGCTTCAGATTCATATGACAAGGACATTTCCAGTTTGAGGAGGAAAAGGGGGATGGTTTAATCCAAAGCCTAATGTAATACACAGTGGAACACCACAGGTCAGCAGAGAGAGAGGAGAGAACAGCACAGTAAATACTACACTCCTGGAAGTGGGCAGAAGTGGAAGTGAATGCTGTGTGCAGGACGACTCTACCTACTTAAAAGTTAGGAAACTCCTTTATTTTTAAAGACAGAGGTGTTGATACGTACCTCAGAATGGCTCTGAGCATTGAACGGGAATCTTTAGCAACCAGTGACTATCAGCATCCCCACACTTCCTGCCTCGTTTCTCAGTTATCCTCAGAAGGGATCAGTCAAATTCAAATTGTCCCCAAATTTCTATTAATAATGATCTTTCCTGTTGGAGAGGGACTGGTTCCCTGAGGAGGAGTGCCCAGATAATTTCATCACTCCTTCTCTGGGGCCCTTAGAGGAACCAGGCAATGGCAGAGTCAAAACCTATTTGAGATGAGCATAAACATCTACTACAAGAATAAAATAATTAATATATGTAAATTGTGTATAACAGGGTCTGACTTATAAAAAGTGCATTATAAGGGTTAGCTATTATTCTAACAATTATAGAACAATTTGTATCTTGGAGAAATAATGTATAAATTTACTTACAATGGTCATCGGCTGCCACTTTTATAAACATGTAGATAATGAGTAAGGAACAGGGCACAGAGGTTATGGTATTCATAAAATATCAAAGGTGTTTAATAAAAGGACATGATGAAATTCAAGGGGTTAAGCTCTTGTGAGAAAGGTTTCAGATTGGTTTGGGGGGAGGGGAGGGGAAGATTGATCAGAAAGATCACCAGCTTAAGATGACTACAGAGAACTGGCAGAGCGAGCCTTTCCAGACCAGGGTTAAAGAGGATTTAAAATCGCTGAACCAAACTTGAGTTTCAATTATTTGTGGATGGCTGGTTCATTGGCTAATTTTCTGACCAGCAAGGGGAAAAAAAAAAAATCTATCTATCTATCTATCTATCTATCTATCTATTTATATCTATCATCTACCTATCTATCTATCTATCTTGGCTTCAAAATCCACCATGACTCATTTTTATAGGACTTTTAAAAGTTCTTAAAATAAACTTCTTGTGCTGCTGGTTTAACCAGAGAGAAGAGAGTTTTGTGTGATTGGTGTGCAAATGCATTAAATGATATGTAGGTAGATGAGATTCAGATATGTATGAAGTCAGCAGTGAGCTGACAGACTCGGAGAGAATGCAGGGACTGAGTGAGACATGGCCTTATCAAAGTCAAATAAATCTAGTGTAAGTAAGAAAATAAGGAAGTGGAAGTTAAGTATCTGCAGTCAGAAAATAGGCTTGTAGAGGTCAGGAGACACCGTGGAGTGAGCAACATGGAATTGAATTAAACCCACTGACACTGAAGATGAGAAGCTAGATAGAATATATTTATTAACTATTTTTCTCAAGTAAGGACACCCCATACCTTTCTCAGAAAGACACATTTCAGATCATTTGAACTAATGGAATGGGCAATATTTCCAATGATTCCATGAGAAATATTTACCCTCAAATTTTGTTTTCAGTTTTGTTGCAGTTTTTATATAAAAATCTTGCTGAGGTAAATATATTTTAGATGAAGCACTGGGATGAGATTATGATTTTAAAAGTGAAGGCTATAATTTTCTACCAAAAAACCAGAAATTACATAATCTGTATTTCGTATAAGGCTGAGAATGTTGGAGTGTCAGACAGAGTATACTTTTGGAACTCCGTATATCACATAAAGTTTTTCTATACCAAATTGAAATGAGTGAAATCCTAATACTTTACAAATGCATTTGTGCCATGTGTAAGAATTTAATTGTATGTAAATTATGTGCATTTTAAAGATGATAATTTAATCATGTATTCTCTTAATTTAGCCAAAATGATCTATCATAGATTTA
The DNA here is from genome assembly GCF_011764305.1 of Mustela putorius furo. Classification (NCBI taxonomy): domain Eukaryota; kingdom Metazoa; phylum Chordata; class Mammalia; order Carnivora; family Mustelidae; genus Mustela; species Mustela putorius. The sequence goes on from NW_025422126.1 coordinate 636,510, forward strand.
TCTCTCATTTTGTCTATCTATCTTTAAGATAAAAGCTTCTTTTAAAAAAATTCTTTTCATTTTCTTTGCTTTTGTTTTTTGAAAGCATTCTGTAATTTTGCTTTTGACAAAAATGAAAATGCCAGCAATGGGACAATGGTGGGATACCTGTTATCTTAAAAAGGAAATCAGGACTTTTGGATCTGATGAGGTTGGTTGGACCCACGGGGTTGGGTTGCGATAGATTAAAGCAAATGAACAAACCAACCAACCTAAAACAAAAGCAAAACCAAACCTATTTTCAAACTTTCTTCCAAATGCAATCATATCTCACATACTGTATCTAAAATGTTACCATAGTTTTTTTATATATGATTAAGATTAAACCACACATGCATTTGCCAAGAGTCTCCCAAATGTTACTGGGAATGTTTAATTAAACGCATGTGCTGGGACTGAGGATGGATTTTGCGTTGAGACCACTGATGTTTTACCAAGAAATTAAAGGGCTTAGCATCTGCCAGGAGCATATCTTTTGACTTTAGAAAGAGAACCTGAAAAAGTAAGAGTGGGAGAAAAATGGTAGTCAATGCAGAAAACAGAGGGGAAAGAAAGAATACTAGGGATACATTGTCATCAAATGGGATTCATGCATACAGAAAATTACAAGGTCAAGGAAGTATTTGTTGACTTGTATTAATTCACTCAATGATTAATTTGTTCATCACCAAGCATTTATCAAATAGTATATTCCGAGTGAACAAAAAGACATCGTCCTACCTTACTGGACTTAATATGTACTGGATGTAGGAAAATAAAACAGTGCAAAACAGTATAAAGACAATTACTTGATTACAGTTGTGATGTACGGTATGAGACAAACAACAAGAATTCGAGTGGGGGAACAGCTCCTCTCATGAGAGGGAGAGAGACATTTGTAAATCCAGGTCCCTACAAGGAAAACACACCTCTCAGAATCCGTCCCTCCCATGTTTCCCTACTAATACTCCAGGTGCAAAGACTTCAACTTAGCACATCTTCTGGAATTTCACATTTCAAATTCTCAGGATGACTAAGCATATTTAGCATTAGCAAATTGTGCTCTCTACTTTTCACTTCTCATCTCAATGTCCATGTCAATAGATTTTTTCAATGAAGGCTTTGGAGGAAGAATTAGTTCTATTCCTCCCTTCATATTCCTCAAAAACAATACAGATTCCTGATTTACAAAATTATTCCTTCTGGGCTTATTCTCAATTTTAGGGCTTTGTTCTTAGTATCTAGTTTGCTTTTAATTGTTCTAAGGTTTGAACAGTTTTTTAGTGTGTGTGTGTGTGTGTGTGTGTGTGTATATATATACGCACACAGCTGTATACATATAACTGTATATTTTTATAATGAAGGAATATATGGAATGCCTTATTTTTTTAAAATAGGTCAAGGAAGAATTCCATTTGTTCTTCTCTTCACTATCACAGTCTCTACCAAAAGAAGCTATTATTATTATCAATGTAGCATGTATTTTTGAATACATAAACTGATATTTATATGATTAAATTGTTTTATAAAAAGTGTTATCAAATATGTGAGTGTGCACCTTGCTATCTCTTGTTTAAACTTTGAATGCTTATCAATCTGTCTTTTTTTATGCTGTGGAATACTCCCTTTGTGGGCTGATATCAAGTCATTTAACTATTTACTTATTGATGGCCAGTCAGGATTCTTTTTATTATTACTATTATATTATTTCAAACATTGCTGAAGTGAAGATTCTTTTTTTTTTTTTTTAAGATTTTATTTATTTGACAGAGAGACAGCCAGAGAGGGAACACAAGCAGGGCAAGTGGGAGAGGGAGAAGCAGGGAGCCCGATGCGGGGCTCCATCCCTGGACCCTGGGAACACGACCCGAGCCGAAGGCAGATGTTTAACAACTGAGCCACCCAGACACCCCTGAAGTGTAAATTCTTATTCAAGTCTCTCTGTTCATAAACAAATTTCAGAGTATAAATCTAGGGCAGTGCTAAGAACTGGAATTTCTGGATGAAAGAGTAGATGCATTTTTAAGCTGACACGTGTAACAAAGGAGCTGACAAAATACTATACAATAGAGATTTAGATTATGACCTCTTATGTATGAAATATGAATTCTCAATACATTCATCAACATGCAGCCTTATCAAGCTTTCTAACTTGGAGAAGGTGATGAGCGTCCTGTGCTTCCCTGGACCACTTTTGGTGATGAAAAGGACTGGCTCATGGATGACATCTCACTGGCCTTAACCCCGTTATTGCTTTCTTGGAAGAAAGAGTTGGATTAACCCCTGACGAATCTGCTTTGTCTTAACACTGTAGATGATGGGGTTGAGCACAGGAGGCACCAGAAGGTAGACATTGGCCAGGAGTAGACGGATCGCAGGGGCTGCATGCTTCACAAAGTGGTGCACGAGAGCCACGCTGATCATGGGCACATAGTACACAAGCACGGCACAGATATGTGACACGCATGTGTTAAGGGCCTTCCGCCGCCCCTCCCCAGAGGTAATGCCCAGCACCGTGTAGAGGATCAGTACGTAAGAGAGGACAATGAGAAGCGAGTCCAGCCCAAAAGTGGAAGTAACAATGCAAAGCCCCAGAATGCTGTTGGGACGTGTATCTCCGCAGGGCAGCTGGATTAGATCTGAGTGAAGGCAGTAGGAGTGGGAGAGGACGTTGTGGCCACAGAAGGGCAGACGTTTCAGGAGGAAGGGCAGTGGGAACATAAGTATCACACTCTTCAGTCCAAGTGTAGCACCAGCAGCAGCAATACGGGATCTGGTCAGGATGGCGGTATACCTCAGTGGCTTGTAGATGGCCACAAAGCGGTCCACAGACATGGCCAGCAGAACTCCAGACTCCATGATGGAAAATGAATGTATGGAGAACATCTGCAAAAGGCAGGCTTCAAAGCAGATCTCATTGGCACCAAAAAGGAAGATGCCCAACACTGTGGGCACAGTAGACGCAGAGACACCAAGTTCTGCAAAGGCCAGCATAGCTAGGAAAAGGTACATCGGCTGGTGCAGAATGGTGTTTTTCCTGATCACTGCCAGGACCAGGCTATTGCCCACAAATGCCACGAGATATATGGAGCAGAATGGGAAGATAAACCAAGGGTACAGGGCCTCCAGACCAGGGAGACCAGTTAGCAGGAAATATTTGGGGTTGAATTTACTGCTGTTGAACATTTTCCTATGGAGTCTGAGTATTTTGACCTAGGCGGGTGCCAGAGACACAACCTGGGGTGAGACACATGAAGTTATTAGAAGCTAAGAGAGCCTGCAATTTCCTCTGCCTCATATGATCTGCCAACTTAGGTCCCTCCTCTCATTCATGACCAGTTCCTTTTGGTCTTTGATGGGCAACAAAAATGTGGAGTCATACTTGCAAATAAGCTTATCTCTAGAATAAGGGAATCTGGTAGAATATTTTATCACTCATATTTAAAACTAATCTCCACTGTGGTTTCACTGTGTTTATCTGGTAGGAATTGAATGTTTTCCATGTTTTTATCAAGATATGGCATTGTGTAGTTTTAAAAAGACATCATTGGAAAGACACTAACACAAAGAAAGCTATAATCTGTCAGACATTCTCTAAATTCCCTGTTAAAGAATGTTGGATTTTAAGTAATCACTGGGTACAGGGGTTAGAATAAAACTACTTCAAAGTTAATAGAGAATTGCTCAGGAGATAAAGATTCTAAATGCCCATATCTGCCACTCCGAGCAGCACTGAAGAATGTTCTCCACTAGAGACACAGACTTATGTAGTTTTACCAGATAAAACAGCTCTAAAATGGTCTCCATGTTCTTTCTACAGCCTTCTGGATGATCATTTTGGCTTTTACCCACAGTGGGGTAGAGCACATAAAGGTTAATGAAGAGAAATACTTTGCCCACTGGAATTCCTATTAATGGAAAGAAGTATTCTGCCCAATGGAGAATTGCTTTCCCATTGTCAATCCACACACATTATGCTTAAACAATACTTACTGTGGTCTATGGGAAAGATGGGCAGTAGTCCCAGAGTTGTCCCTTCAGACCAAGTTTTTGAAACTGCACATATAAAAACAAAAACTTTTTATTAAAAGATTTTTTCTTATTTATATATTTATTTATTTGGTTGGTTGTGGGTGGAGTGTGGGAGTGAGGGGGAGAGAACTGGGGGAGGGGCAGAAGGAGAAAGAGAATCCCAAGCAGATTCCCTGAAGAGTGTGGAGCCTGACAAAGGGCTTGATCTCATGACCCGGAGATCATGATCTGAGCCAAAACCAAGAGCTGAAACCAAAAGTTAGACACTTAACTGACCCGGGCACCCCCAAACAAGTCTTTTTATTCATGATGGTCCACTTCAATAGTGCTGATGACTTCTGAAAGCCTGTCTGGAAAGCCAACCTATATAGGAAACTGATTTTAAAATGCCTGGTGCCCCTGGCACTTCAAAATGGTTTGGTGGAGAGGAAGTCAGTGGCATCTGAACGTCATCCATCAATTTAAAATAGTAAGAGGAATGGTGATTTTTGTTCCCCTGCACTGTTTAAGATAAAGGAAAATCTTTACATCCCATGCAGACATCCTTTTTGAATGGCACACTTCTTAATGACAACAAAACGCCTGTGAAATCTACCTGCTTAACTTGACTTGTCTGCAAATCCTGACACACCCTAACTCCTCTTTTCCATCCTGGTCATTCTTATGACTTTTGTTTTGCTTTTTGTTGTTGTTTACTTTGTTTTTCTTTTCTGCCTTCCCTTTCTTAAGTACTTCAGCATATAGCTCAACTAAAAGTTGTGTTTTAAAACAAATGCAGGGACGCCTGAATGGCTCAGTTGGTTAAGCCTCTCTCTTTGGCTCAGGTCATGATCCTAGGGTCCTGGGATCAAGTCCAGCATTGGGCTCCTTGCACAGTGGGAAGCCTGCTTCTCTCTCTGCCTCTGTCTGACACTCTGCCTGCTTGTGCTTGCTCTCCTTCTCTCTGACAAATAAATAAATAAATAAATAAATAAAAATCTTAAAACAAAAAACAAATACAACCTGCACTGTTGTTTGAGAGCATCTGCCTCAGATGTCAATCCTGTGATGTCTTTCTCATTTGGGCATGTGGTTAACCACTTTCTGCAGTAGCACCTTCCCCTAATCTATCACTCTGTCCCCTGTGTTTCTGTTTAGATTTTGGTGTGCCTTCTCCTAATTGTTCATAAGCTCTTCCAAAGAAGACATGAAGCCTATATTTTGAGCATGTCACCAGGGCTTAATAAAAGGGAAGGGGTACAGGGAGGCAGGGAACAATAAAGAAGGTACATATTGATGTATGGTGATTTAGTCTAGGCTGGGAGCTTGGGGCAGGAAGCCAGGGAAGAATTTTGTCTTCTTCTATCAAATGAGAGCCTCATTGAAGGCAGAAAAATCATGGAATATCCCTTTTACTTCGCTGTGTAGGAATTTAAGTAATTAAAATTTAACTACTTAAAATCCATTATTGTAGGAAATCAGAGATTGATGCTAATGAAAGAGGTGTGTGCATTGAGAGGGAAATATTAGAATAAGAGGTTAAAGCCTGACATTTGGTAGGGAAAAGGTAATTCTTACTTAGAATTTGGTAATTTTTACTTAGAATTTACAAGGAAAAAAAACACCTTGATTTAGTATGATGTATCAAGTACTGTGGAAGGGTGCCCTATGTTATCTTTGTAGAGAGGTGATCTAACTTATCCTCAAAATACTCAAAACGACCTATTCAAACATATATTACAACTTTGGAGAATGAGGAATTGGCATTTTAAGTGACTTGCCAAATCACACTGGTAAAACTGTAGTTAAAAAGGAGAGAAAGGAAGCTTGAACAAAAGAGATACAAGGAAGACCATGGTAACAAATGGGATGGGAGAGGTGATGAGTAAGCTAGATGGGGAGGAAGGACCCTGAAAAGCACAGGTCAGGGAGGAGCTGGGTTTAAGACTGACCAGGCCCGACAGGCTCTGTGGCTGCCTGCCTGGGATGGAGAGGACGGGGACTATTGATGGGCATGGAAGGTAAAGGAGAGGAGAGTGAATAGGTTTAAGAAACAAAGATTTAAAAAGGAATTACATATCTCGTTTTCAAAGATTTGGATTTGGGGACAAAATGGAGGTTTTCCTGCCCCAGTTTTCCTGAATCAACAGAGAAAGGTTGAATAAAAGAGATCAAGTATTTCTCTGCCACAGTGAGGATTTCTGGATAAAAGACTGTGTCCTACCAGAAGGGGTCTTTTTCATGATATGAGGGAAGGGGAACATAAAACCCGTGCTGGAAATAAGCTGCATCTCTGAAGGAAAACCCTAGGTTCTGCTCACCTGAACAGATTTCCCATCCTCCTCATCCCATAGACTGGACTTTCAGGCCAACTCACTCATCCTTTATGCAGACCCACCAGCCCTTCAAGATAGCTGGTCTCAGACCTGGTCTCCAGCTCACTACCTGGACGCAGGAGTTGACTGGCCTTCTTAGTTATCATGACTTCAGAACTAGCCTTTTCATTCCCTCAATTTTGCCAGTCAGTCCCTTGGGTGACACAGGCAAATCAGCCTCAGAAGAATTTACATCCTGTAGGAATAGTTGGGCCAAGAGCAGAGGAGCCCAGGACATGCCTTCTGGGGTAGAGAGAAGTCAGATTCTAAGAAAATACACAAGATGTGCATGAGTGTGTGGGTGTGTGGATATACATGCCTATGTGAGCATACTTGTATGTGCATTTGCAAGTGTGTAAGTTCATGTGAATGTGCATCTGAAAACGTGTGTGCGCATGTGTGTGCATGTGTGTGTGGATGTATGCATATCCACATACCCTCATGTAGAATTCTATTTGCAAGTTTGCATGAATCTATGAGCATGTATATCTTCCCACAAATTTATTTACTATTGAACGTACATTCATGTAGGTGTTGATATGACAGAGGTGTATCCTTGAGTCACTAACCCAAGGAAAGGACCCTCATATCTGAATATAAGGTGGAAGTGAATATCCATTCATGTCTGTATATGTGCACGAATGTCTTGCATTTCTCTATAATTTATGTATTGTATGATAGTACGTGGTTTCTTAAAGATACTTCTAAAATATTCTGATAATTGTCTTATATCCTAAACTTTATTGGTCAGTGACATTACTGTGTACTTTGGGGACAGCAGAAATTGCCTTGTACTGAAACAGGCAAAATATGATCTAAGAGACCTGTTGAGTTTGCATCTTGCACTCGGATCTGGGGGTTCTTTCCTTAGGTTATTGACTCAAGGACATACTTCTGTCATATCACTACCTACAGATCTGACACACTGTCAACCCCATTTTTTCTCATCCTGGTTATAAATTAGGGTCTGTTTATTTATTTGTTTTGAGAGAGAGAGTGAGAGAGAGCACACATAAGTTGGGGTCGCACAGGGAGAGGAAGAGAGAATCCTAAATAGACTCCATGCACAATGTGGAGCCAGACTTAGGGTTCAGTTTCACAACCCTGAGATCAAAATCTTAGCCAAAATCAAAGGTCAGACACTTAAATGCCTGAGCCACCCAGGCATCCTATAAATTATGCTTTTATGCCTCCCCTGGACTTAGTTCTGTCCCAGACTATGATATGGACCAAAAATGCAACATTGGAAAATTCCCCTTAGATACACACTAAAGTTATCCCTGATAAGTGTATATTATAGAATTATTATATTTTAAAAAAATATACTCATTTGTTTAAAGAAATTAAACTCATTTGTTAATCCAAAGAATCTGAAGTGAAGAATTAAGTCTCCACATCATCAGAGTAACTTATCACTAATGATATTATTATGGAATTAGAGTTCTACCAAATCAGTAGAGGAGCAAATATAAAAATCACTTTGAGCATGTTAACATTTAAGTAAAAAAAATTATAATTATTTATTTTTAATTAATTTTTTATTTTTTATAAACATATATTTTAATCTCCAGGGGTACAGGTCTGTGAATCACCAGGTTTACACACTTCACAGCACTCACCAAAGCACATACCCTCCCCAATGTCCATAATCCCACCCCCTTCTCCCAAACCCCCTCCCCCCAGCAACCCTCAGTTTGTTTTGTGAGATTAAGAGTCACTTATGGTTTGTCTCCCTCCCAATCCCATCTTGTTTCATTGATTCTTCTCCTACCCACTTAAGCCCCCATGTTGCATCACCACTTCTTCATATCAGGAAGATCATATGATAGTTGTCTTTCTCTGCTTGACTTATTTCGCTAAGCATGATGGCTGCATAGTATTCCATTGTGTATATATACCACATCTTCTTGATCCATTCATCTGTTGACGGACATATAGGTTCTTTCCATAGTTTGGCTATTGTTGACATTACTGCTATAAACATTCGGGTACACGTGCCCCTTTGGATCACTACATTTGTATCTTTAGGGTAAATACCCAATAGTGCAATTGCTGGGTCATAGGGCAGTTCTATTTTCAACATTTTGAGGAACCTCCATGCTGTTTTCCAGAGTGGCTGCACCAGCTTGCATTCCCACCAACAGTGTAGGAGGGTTCCCCTTTCTCCGCATCCTCGCCAGCATCTGTCGTTTCCTGACTTGTTGATTTTAGCCATTCTGACTGGTGTGAGGTGATATCTCATTGTGGTTTTGATTTGTATTTCCCTGATGCCGAGTGATATGGAGCACTTTTTCATGTGTCTGTTGGCCATCTGGATGTCTTCTTTGCAGAAATGTCTGTTCATGTCCTCTGCCCATTTCTTGATTGGATTATTTGTTCTTTGGGTGTTGAGTTTGCTAAGTTCTTTATAGATTCTGGACACTAGTCCTTTATCTGATATGTCGTTTGCAAATATCTTCTCCCATTCTGTCAGTTGTCTTTTATTTTGTTAACTGTTTCCTTTGCTGTGCAAAAGCTTTTGATCTTGATGAAATCCCAATAGTGCATTTTTGCCCTTGCTTCCCTTGCCTTTGGCGTTGTTCCTAGGAAGATGTTGCTGCGGCTGAGGTCGAAGAGGTTGCTGCCTGTGTTCTCCTCAAGGATTTTGATGGATTCCTTTCGCACATTGAGGTCCTTCATCCATTTTGAGTCTATTTTTGTGTGTGGTGTAAGGAAATGGTCCAATTTCATTTTTCTGCATGTGGCTGTCCAATATTCCCAACACCATTTATTGAAGAAGCTGTCTTTTTTCCATTGGACATTCTTTCCTGCTTTGTCGAATTTTAGTTGACCATAGAGTTGAGGGTCTATTTCTGAGCTCTCTATTCTGTTCCATTGATCTATGTGTCTGTTTTTGTGCCAGTACCATGCTGTCTTGATGATGACAGCTTTGTAATAGAGCTTGAAGTCCGGAATTGTGATGCCACCAACGTTGGCTTTCTTTTTCAATATCCCTTTGGCTATTCGAGGTCTTTTCTGGTTCCATAAAATTTTAGCATTATTTGTTCCATTTCTTAGAAAAAGATGGATGGTACTTTGATAGGAATTGCATTAAATGTGTAGATTGCTTTAGGTAGCATAGACATTTTCACAATATTTATTCTTCCAATCCAGGAGCATGGAACATTTTTCCATTTCTTTGTGTCTTCCTCAATTTCTTTCATGAGTACTTTATAGTTTTCTGAGTATAGATTCTGTGTCTCTTTGGTTAGGTTTATTCCTAGGTATCTTATGGTTTTGGATGCAATTGTAAATGGGATTGACTCCTTAATTTCTCTTTCTTCTGTCTTGCTGTTGGTGTAGAGAAATGCAACTGATTTCTGTGCATTGATTTTATATCCTGACACTTTACTGAATTCCTGTATAAGTTCTAGCAGTTTTGGAGTGGAGTCTTTTGGGTTTTCCACATATAGTATCATATCATCTGCGAAGAGTGATAATTTGACTTCTTCTTTGCCGATTTGGATGCCTTTAATTTCCTTTTGTTGTCTGATTGCTGAGGCTAGGACCTCTAGTACTATGTTGAATAGCAGTGGTGATAATGGACATCCTTGCCGTGTTCCTGACCTTAGTGGAAAAGCTTTCAGTTTTTCTCCATTGAGAATGATATTTGCGGTGGGTTTTTCATAGATGGCTTTGATGATATTGAGGTATGTGCCCTCTATCCCTACACTTTGAAGAGTTTTGATCAGGAAGGGATGCTGTACTTTATCAAATGCTTTTTCAGCATCTATTGAGAGTATCATATGGTTCTTGTTCTTTCTTTTATTGATGTGTTGTATCACATTGACTGATTTGCGGATGTTGAACCAACCTTGCAGCCCTGGAATAAATCCCACTTGGTCGTGGTGAATAATCTTTTTAATGTACTGTTGAATCCTATTGGCTAGTATTTTGTTGAGTATTTTCGCATCTGTGTTCATCAAGGATATTGGTCTATAGCTCTCTTTTTTGGTGGGATCCTTGTCTGGTTTTGGGATCAAGGTGATGCTGGCCTCATAAAATGAGTTTGGAAGTTTTCCTTCCATTTCTATTTTTTGGAACAGTTTAAGGAGAATAGGAATTAGTTCTTCTTTAAATATTGTTAGAATTCGCCCGGGAAGCCAACTGGCCCTGGGCTTTTGTTTGTTTGGAGATTTTTAATGACTGTTTCAATCTCCTTACTGGTTATGGGTCTGTTCAGGCTTTCTATTTCTTCCTGGTTCAGTTGTGGTAGTTTAAATGTTTCTAGGAATGCATCCATTTCTTCCAGATTGTCAAATTTATTGCCGTAGAGTTGCTCATAGTATGTTCTTATAATACTTTGTATTTCTTTGGTGTTAGTTGTGATCTCTCCTCTTTCATTCATGATTTAATTTATTTGGGTCCTTTCTCTTTTCTTTTGGATAAGTCGGGCCAGGGGTTTATCAATTTTATTAATTCTTTCAAAGAACCAGCTCCTACTTTCGTTGATTTGTTCTATTGTTTTTTTGGTTTCTATTTCATTGATTTCTGCTCTGATCTTTATGATTTCTCTTCTCCTGCTGGGCTTAGGGTTTCTCTCTTGTTCTTTCTCCAGCTCCTTTAGGTGTAGGGTTAGGTTGTGTACCTGAGACCTTTCTTGTTTCTTGAGAAAGGCTTGTACCACTATATATTTTCCTCTCAGGACTGCCTTTGTTGTGTCCCACAGATTTTGAACCGTTCTATTTTCATTATCATTTGTTTCCATGATTTTTTTCAATTCTTCTTTAATTTCCCGGTTGACCCATTCATTCTTTAGAAGGATGCTGTTTAGTCTCCATGTATTTTGGTTCTTTTCAAACTTCCTTTTGTGGTTGAGTTCTAGCTTTAGAGCATTGTGGTCTGAAAATATGCATGGAATGATCCCAATCTTTTGATACCGGTTGAGTCCTGATTTAGGACCGAGGATGTGATCTATTCTGGAGAATGTTCCATGTGCACTAGAGAAGAATGTGTATTCTGTTGCTTTGGGATGAAATGTTCTGAATATATCTGTGATGTCCATCTGGTCCAGTGTGTCGTTTAAGGCCTTTATTTCCTTGCTGATCTTTTGCTTGGATGATCTGTCCATTTCAGTGAGGGGAGTGTTAAAGTCCCCTACTATTATTGTATTATTGTTGATGTGGTTCTTTGATTTTGTTATTAATTGGTTTATATAGTTGGCTGCTCCCACGTTGGGGGCATAGATATTTAAAATTGTTAAATCTTCTTGTTGGACAGACTCTTTGAGTATGATATAGTGTCCTTCCTCATCTCTCATTATAGTCTTTGGCTTAAAATCTAATTGATCTGATATAAGGATTGCTACTCCTGCTTTCTTCTGATGTCTATTAGCATGGTAAATTCTTTTCCATCCCCTCACTTTAAATCTGGAGGTGTCTTCGGGCTTAAAATGTGTTTCTTGGAGGCAACATATAGATGGGTTTTGTTTTTTTATCCATTCTGATACCCTGTGTCTTTTGACAGGGGCATTTAGCCCATTAACATTGAGGGTAACTATTGAGAGATATGAATTTAGTGCCATTGTATTGCCTATAAGGTGACTGTTACTGTATATGATCTCTGTTCCTTTCTGATCTACCACTTATAGGCTTTCTCTTTGCTTAGAGGACCCCTTTCAAGATTTCCTGTAGAGCTGGTTTGGTGTTTGCAAATTCTTTCAGTTTTTGTTTGTCCTGGAAGCTTTTAATCTCTCCTTCTATTTTCAATGATAGCCTAGCTGGATATAGTATTCTTGGCTGCATGTTTTTCTCATTTAGTGCTCTGAAAATATCATGCCAGCTCTTTCTGGCCTGCCAGGTCTCTGTGGATAAGTCAGCTCCCAATCTAATATTTTTACCATTGTATGTTACAGACTTCTTTTCCCGGGCTGCTTTCAGGATTTTCTCTTTGTCACTGAGACTTGTAAATTTTACTATTAGGTGACGGGGTGTGGCCCTATTCTTATTGATTTTGAGGGGCGTTCTCTGAACCTCCTGAATTTTGATACTCGTTCCCTTTGCCATATTGGGGGAATTCTCCCCAATAATTCTCTCCAGTATACCTTCTGCTCCCCTCTCTCTTTCTTCTTCTTCTGGAATCCCAATTATTCTAATGTTGTTTCGTCTTATGGTGTCACTTATCTCTCGAATTCTCCCCTCATGGTCCAGTAGCTGTTTGTCCCTCTTTTGCTCAGCTTCTTTATTCTCTGTCATTTGGTCTTCTATATCACTAATTCTTTCTTCTGCCTCATTTATCCTAGCAGTGAGAGCCTCCATTTTTGATTGCACCTCATTAATAGCTTTTTTGATTTCAACTTGGTTAGATTTTAGTTCTTTTATTTCTCCAGAAAGGGCTTTTATATCTCTCAAGAGGGTTTCTCTAATATCTTCTATGCCTTTTTCAAGCTCGGCTAGAACCTCAGGAATTGTCATTCTGAACTCTAGATCTGACATATTACCAATGTCTGTATTGATTAGGTCCCTAGCCTTCGGTACTGCCTCTTGTTCTTTTTTTTGTGTTGAATTTTTCCGTCTTGTCATTTTGTCCAGATAAGAGTATATGTAGGGGCAATTAAAATACTAAAAGGATGGCAACAACCTCAGGAAAATATGCTTTAACCAAATTAGAAGAGATCCAAAATCGTGAGGGGGGAGAAAGGGGACAAAAAGAGGTTCAAAAAGGAAGAAAGAAAAAAAAAAAAGAAAAAAGAAAAAAAAAGAATTTTAAAAAAAAGAAAACACCTAAGAAAAATATAAAAAAGAAAAAATATATATATTAGATAAACTAGTAAAAAAATCGTTAAAATGAAAAAGGTAAGAGTTAAAAAAAAATTTTACCCGAAGGCGAGAAAAAAAAACAAAAAATGAAAAAGAAAAAAATTAAATTAACTGCAAGACTAAAAAAAATCACAGGGAAAAAGCCATGAGTTCCGTGCTTGGCTTTCTCCTCCTCTGGAATTCTGCTGCTCTCCTTGGTATTGAAACCGCACTCCTTGGTAGGTGAACTTGGTCTCAGCTGGATTTCTTGTTGATCTTCTGGGGGAGGGGCCTGTTGTATTGATTCTCAAGTGTCTGCCCCAGGCGGAATTACACCGCCTTTACCCGGGGCCCGGGGTGAGTAATCCGCTCAGGTTTGCTTCAGGAGCTTTTGTTCCCTGAGCGCTTTCTGTAGAGTTCCGGAGGACGGGAATACAAATGGCAGCCTCCTGGTCTCCGGCCTGGAGGAGCCGAGAGCCCAGGGCCGCACTCTTCAGTGCGCCCTCAGAGAACAGCGCCCAGCTACTCCCGTCTGCCTGACCTCTGGCCGCACTCCGAGCTCACGGAGCCTGTGACCGGTTCAAGGTCACCCTGAGCTGCGAGCTTACTGTCGGCTCTGTCTCTGGAGCCGGCTTTCCCGTTCCAATACCCGGAAGCTCTGCGACACTCAGTCACCCCCGATCCTTCTGTGACCCTGCGGGACCTGAGGCCACGCTAACCCCGTGTGGGCTTTGCCCCGGGTAGCCTCTGGAGCGATGTCCCTCAGCTGAACAGACTTTTAAAAGTCCTGATTTTGTGTGCGGTTGCTCCGCCGCTTGCCGGGAGCCGGCCCCTCCCCCCGGGGTCTATCTTCCCGTCGCTTTCGATTCACTTCTCCGCCCGTCCTACCTTTCAGAAAGTGGTTGTTTATCTGTTCTGGAATTGCTGTTCTTCTTCTCTTCGATCTGCCGATGGATTTTCAGGTGTTTGCAATCTTTAGATAAGCTATCTAGCTGATCTCCGGCTAGCTGAAGTAGTCTCAGCTTGCTACTTCTCCGCCATCTTGACTCCTCCCCCTATAATTATTTTTTAATGTAAGAAAGTAGTGGGTGTATATTTATAAGTATATACATGCATAGTAATGAGCATAGACTTTTTTTGATTTAACAGTAGAGTCAAGTCAAACTAAAGTGGGTAAACAGAACTTGCTCTGTGGTATGAAGGCTTAATAAAGAAGCATTAACTCATTCCTTATTTTGAATCACTATAGTTCATTGCCAGTGTCTCACTGTATCTTCCCCAGTGAAACCATCTTGAGGATGGCCCTGCGGATCTGCTGGGTCTTGATGTTATAGATAATAGGGTTCATCAGGGGCAGGAAGAGCACGGAGATAGTGCCCATGAGGATGTGCACCACGGGCGAAGTGTGGTGCCCAAATCTGTGCACGAAGGACAGGGCTAGCACAGACACATAGAAGCAGAGCACAGCCAGGATGTGCAAGACACAAGTGTTGAGGGCCTTTAGCCTCTCCTTGGCAGAGGTGATGGCCAGCACAGTGCGGATGATGACAGAGTAAGAGATCAGGATGAAAAGGCCATCAGAGCTGATGGCCAGCATGATGATGCACAGCCCATAGAGTTTGTTGAAGCATGTGTCCGAGCAGGCCAGGTGGATCATGTCCTGGTGAAGGCAGTAGGCATGAGAGAGTGCCCCTCGGCGACAGTAGTCAAACTTCAGCAGGTTCAATGAGGGGGCTGCAGTGATGGCGGCACTGTGTATACCCACCACAGTCCTGGCCAGTGCCATACGAGGACTGGTGAGCACAGATGCATAGTGCAGTGGGAACCGGATGGCTACCAGGGGGTCCAGGGCCATAGCAAAGAGTACGGCTGACTCCATGAAGGAGAAGGAGTGAAGGAAGTACTGCTGCAGAACACAGGGCACCAGGCCCACCATCCGGACATCAAACCACAGCAGGCCCAACACATGCACAAGGCCCAAGTCTGTCACAGCCAGGATGGCCAGGAAGTAGTACATGGGCTGCTGGAGAGAAGAGTCAGTTTGTACCAGATGCAAGATGCTAGCATTACTGATGAGGGCCATCAAGTGTCCTACAAAAATGGGTAGTGAGATCCAGCGGTGAGCCCATTCCAGGCCTGGGGAGCCTGTCAGCAGATATATAGAGATGCTCGCATTGTCATTTGGTGGAGCAGATGTCCTCATTCTCAAGTCTATTCATTCTAGGAAAAGGTGGTAATATATTGAGGGTTACTAGGCCATTAAGCATGAGCACTCCTATCACTGAACACCAGTTCCCTGGGGGCCGGTTGGGCCTCTCTGCACACTGTAAACTCAGTGACCTCTTGATTAACTACTGCCCACACAAGCAACCTGTCTTTTCCTGCTTCCCCCCTTCTTTCTCTTATTCCCAACCAAACCTTTACTTACTTCATGATAGTGAGCCTCAAAGTGTTTTCTCTACTTTTGTTCTTAACCAGTTGTGAAAGATAGAGCTTGACCTTAACAGAATGCTGTGATTCTCTGGAATTCTGTTACTCCCAAATTGTATGACCCTACCCCTTCACACATTTCCTGTAGAATAAATTCTATCTAATTTGTCTAAGCAAGTCAAGAATGCATGTAGAGAGCTTCTTCATTCAGTTTGTTCTCCACTTTATATCCTTATTGCCATTACGAGATTCTGCCCACATGTTCCTAGGATCAGGAGAAGAGATATGCTGCTTTTCTCCAAACTCAACCCCTTTAAAGAACCATGACTCACTCTGCAGTATCTCATCCCTCAAACACCTCAGGTCCCTGGAAAGTCACACTAATTCATCTTACACTATCTATATCTTTGGAGCTGCTACCTTTAATTCCTGGAATTTATTTTCTTTTTCTTTCTTCCTTACTTTTTTTCTTCCTTCCTTCCTAACTTCTTTCCTTTCTTTCTTTGTTTCTCTTTTTCTAGATTTATTTATTTATTTATTTTAGAGACAAAGCGCATGAGAGGGTGTGCATAGGGGAAGGGGCAGAGGGAGAGAATCTTTTTTTTTTTTTTTTTAAGATTTTATTTATTTGACAGATGGAGATCAGAGAGACAGAGAGAGAGAGGAGGAAGCAGGCTCCCTCCTGAGCAGAAAGCTCAACACGGGGCTTGATATGAGGACCCAGGACCCTGAGCTGAAGGCAGAGGCTTTAACCCAGGTGCCCCAAAGGGAGAGAATCTTAAGGAGACTTCCTGATGAGTGGGAAGCCCAACGTGGGGCTTAATCTCATGACCCATGAGATCATGACCTGAGCTAAGGCCAAGAGTCAGTTACTTAACTGACTCAGCCACCCAGGCACCCAGGAATTTCATTATTTTCCAAATCAAATTTGAGAATCCACTGACATGTCTGCTACTTTCTTCCTCCCTTTCCTCCCCTCTTTCTTTCTTTCTTTTTTTCCCTCCTTCCCTTCCTTCCTTCCTCTTTCTCTCGTTCATTCTTTCTCTCTCCCTCCCCCTCCCTTTTTCCTTCCTTCCCTCCTTCTTTCCTTTTCTCTCTTTCTCTTTCTTCCTTTCCTTTTCCTTTTTTCCTCCTTCCTTCATCTCCCTGTTTTTAAAGGTTATCTCTCCTCCAAAATCAAGCTGGAGAACTGATACAGATTTAATGAATCAGGGCAACTTATTAGAGTAGTATTTCTGAAATAGGTGTTGCAAAAAAAGCAGATCAATAGTGTACCTTGAAACAGAAGGAGTAATGACAAAGCTTGTTCCTTGTTCAAACTAGTTTATTAAAAATTAAAAACCGGGGTACCTGGCGAGACGCTCATAAGAGAAGCCCTTCTATTCTAGATCTTGGTGTCTGATATAATCTTGCTTCTGTATCCTCATCAGTAAAATAAAGAAGTTGAGCCCATCTGGATGGTATATGTGGCTGAACCAAGTTAAGATTCTGGTGGTGGATGCAGAGAGTTACTTTTCTTGTGGTGTCCAAGACATGGAGTGAACTGCCTCTTTCTTCAGTCTCTCCCTGCCTGTCATGTACCAGGGCCAGTTTCATATCCTAACCAGGAAGCTGCCATGTTTGCAAATAAACACCCAGGAACAAATTCTGGTCTGTTTCTAATCCAAAAGGTCACAGGGAGATAACATACTGCAGATGGCCATAATGCTGGAAGTTGCCCTATCCCATCACCCTACTTATAGACTTTTTAGATAAGAGGTACCAGAGAGGTCACTGCATTGGCTGCCTCTGCCCATCTGCAACAACTTACTGGTCCTTGTTTTCTGTGGCTTCTTCCCCCAGTCCTGCAGCACTTCTCACTTCCTGCCCCAGCCTCTTCTGACTCAATCAGGATGCCCATCTGCATCTGCTGCAATGGCAGTTATATGGCTCTCTGTCCTCTTCCCTTGGGTCTTAGCCCTCAGAGGAAACTCCTTAGATGGATGTAGATCTGTAAACACCAAAGAGGGATCAGTGTCTTCCCAGAACTTGGTCATTGGGCACTCCATTTATCTTTGATGGAAACTTAGTGACCCTTCAGTACCACCAATAAGTACTTTGTCAATCAGATGAGTCTTCATTCTCTTCTCCCACTAGCTGTTATTGTTGTAAGAAAATTTACTGGTTGACCCTTAGTTTTCTTCTCTGTGATCCTCTTTTCCTCCATCTAGCCTCCCTTTGAGACTCTCTTCCCCACCAGGTAGTTACTCATGCTCATTCATTCAGCAAATATCTACAAATTTGGGGACATATACTTAAGTGCAAAGATAAACAAAACAAAACAAAACAAAAACAACAACAAAAACACGATCTCTGCTTTTGAGAAAGTCATTTGTCTTTTGCAGGAGACAAATTTGAAAAATGACTAACTTTTCCTGACAGAGTAAAAAACCAAAAAGATTTACAGGAACTATAAAGATGTTAACAGGTATTCTTTACTAATGACTCTCACACTGGATCCAACATTCCAGATAGTGAGGGAAACAACGAAGTCTCAGAGTTGACACAAAGCAAGACATTATAAAATCACGTGAATTTCAAGTACCTGAAAAACATATTTTAATTACATAAAAATATGTATTTTACAAACACAATGCTAGCTTTGAAGTCTTAGGGAGGCATAAGGATATTAAAAAACATGACAGTTTTGTAAAGAGCTTTGCATGTGGGAGCATAGAATCAGTGCTGGTGAATGGGCCACACAGTTTACACCAAATATTGTCATATGTGTGAACAAATCTAGCTTTGGTGAGTTTTGTTTTGTAGATTTGTTAGTTTTGTTTTGTTTTGTTTTGTTTTACTGAAGAGGGGGCTTAAAGGGTTGAAAACATAGACACTGCATGAGTAAAGTAGTTCTATGACCTTAAAACTAAAGGAGTTCACTTCTGTACCAAAGAAGTTAAAGAGAAGCTGTGTGATTGTGTAGTTTTTTCATTTGTTTCTTTGTTTGTTTGTTTTTACTTGAACTTCTTTCAGCAATGCAGGCCCTTGTCTTGAATAGAGAGGAGGTCCAGCACGAGCACAGGTGCTGAGGTAACTCTGTGACCAAACAGAAAAAAGATAAATCCTCATCCTCAGGGAGTGTACATTCTAAAAACTTTATTTTTCCTTTACAGTTATTTCAGTAGGATAGATTTCTAGAAGTCGTGCTTCTGAGACACAGGATCTGAATACATTTAAGTCTTTCAATGCATCTTGCTTTCTATAAAAGACAAATCGAATTATGCTCTCACACAAGTATATGGAAATCCCTTTTTCACTTCATGCCTGATTATGAACTTTTAATATTTGTTTATTAACAAGATTAAAATTTTTAATTTGTATTTTAAATTCCAGAAAGGTAGGAGTTTTAAAAATATCATTATCTGTTTGTATTTTCTCATTTTGAAAAGAAATTTAGGTGGTAGTGACCTATTTGTTGATAAGTGGTAAAAATGGGACTTAAACTGTAATCTAAATCCACATTCTACATTCTTCTTCAGTATGCCTTCCATTCAGTATGGGAAAACCATTTTGAGACTCACAGCTGCTATTTTGTGGTGTAGCCTGCTATTGGACTTCCGTTAAAGCTCAGAATGGAACCCATGTAAAAGGGGTGCCTGACTTTAGGACTGGAAAGACTCTAGTGCTCCTTAGGGCCTCCTAAGCCTAAACAGCTGGGATTCCAAAGGCCTTCCAAATGCACGCACGTGCACACACAAGCACGCACACAGGATACCACACAAACACAAGAACATTTATATCCAGTTTTAGAATTTGGTTCCTTTTAAAATTTCACTTTGTACTTTTGTTTGTATTTAAATAGGAGATTATTTTAATTGTAAAATATAGAGAATGATATAATATCCACCTGAGTAAGTGTACATCTCTAGGCTTACCCAGTTTTAACAAATCTTAACATTTTGCTTATTTGCTTCAGATTTTGCCTCTATTTTTTTGATAGAATTAAAACCTTCCATGTAACATGGCTCACTTGATTTATTTCTTTCTTTCCCTAGAGCTTTTTTCAGAGTTTACCAATCTCCACATAGTTTTTAATTTTTCCTGCATATATGTTTGAAAATATGTGTGAATGTGGGTGTATATATGTGTGTATATTTATATTTATGATATGTATTTTTTCCAGTATTCCTAAATTTATTGGTGAAATACATGGCATCTCTTTGTTATTTCTTTTCCAAATTTCTTGTCAAGATGAACGTGTTTTCAGATATTTATTGGCATATTTGTTTTTTGTGTAGGTGCATTGCCTATTCCTATCTTTGCTTAATTTCTTATTGGATTTTCTGTCTTTTACATTTTTTACTAACTTAAAGAGGTTCTTCACATATTCTGAACATTAAACATCAGTTGTTCATATAGATACATATTGCAGATTTCACCTCTGAGTCTGATTTGTGTTGTCTCTTTGTTTTTGGTGTATTCTGTTTTACTGTATTTCAGTACTGTATTTCCATTCTCTCTTATTTTTTAAAAAATTTTCATCATCACTAGCCATCAGGGAGATTCAAATTGAAACCACACTGAGATATCACCTTACACCAGTTAGAATGGCCAAAATTAGCAAGACAGGAAACAACATGCGTTGGAGAGGATGTGGAGAAAGGGGAACTCTCTTACACTGTTGGTGGGAATGCAAGTTGGTGCAGCCACTTTGGAAAACAGTGTGGAGATTCCTCAAGAAATTAAAACTAGAGCTTCCCTATGACCCTGCAATTGCACTACTGCGTATTTACCCCAAAGATGCAGATGTAGTGAAAAGAAGGGCCATCTGTACCCCAATGTTTATAGCAGCAATGGCCACAGTCGCCAAACTATGGAAAGAACCAAGATGCCCTTCAACGGACGAATGGATAAGGAAGATGTGGTTCATATACACTATGGAGTATTATGCCTCCATCAGAAAGGATGAATACCTAACTTTTGTAGCAACATGGAGTGGACTGGAAGAGACTATGCTGAGTGAAATAAGTCAAGCAGAGAGAGTAAATTATCATATGGTTTCACTTATTTGTGGAGCATAACAAATCACATGGAAGACATGGGGAGTTAGAGAGGAGAGGGGAGTTGGGGGAAATTGGAAGGGGAGGTGAACCATGAGAGACTATGGACTCTGAAAAACAATCTGAGGGTTTTGAAGGGGCAGGGGGTGGGAGTTTGGGGGAACCAGGTGGTGGGTATTAGAGAGGGCACGGATTGCATGGAGCACTGGGTGTGGTGCAAAAACAATGAATGTTATGCTGAAAATAAATAAATTAAATAAATAAATAAATTGGGGAGATTAAAAAAATTTTTTTCAAGTTTTCCTCTTAACATTTGTATCTTTAATACATTTTTATGTATACTATAGGTTAAGGATCAAATTTTATCTTCCACAATGGATAAGAAATTTGGCTAGCACTGTGTTTTGAGTAATTCAGTCTTTCCTAGCTGTTTTTAATAATATCTTTCACAAGAACAATTATATCTGAGGATCTTTGTCTGGTCTGCTGCCACCACCATTTCTCTTTCTATTTTGACCAGGCAAACAGAAAATAAATATAAATAAGAAACCAGTTTAGCAGGTATCAACCATCTGTTTCCCATCCAAAGGAATTCTCTCAGACTTCATATAAACTAAAACAAATGAAGAGATGGGGGATGCTAGAATATAAAGCCAGGAGAAGCTGACTTGTGTGGAGGCAAGGATATGGTTATTCTGGCCCGAGAAACTGCTCAACTCCTAAACCCATGGAAAAGAAAGTGACAATTGAGTTTATCAAAGAGACCCAGCAAGGTTTCTATTCAGCCTGGATCAGAGAGGAGGGTTGCTGGACTATATACAAGGTTTCCCATGCCCCAGACCCGTGAAGAGTAACTCTCAGGAAGCGCTTCTGGGTCATAATAATCTGTGGCAGAGGGGGCTGTGGGGCCCAGAGGACTGAATGATGCAGAACTAGGGTAATGGTGAAGAACACTCTTTGAGGGTTGCTATCACAAGGGGGTCTTCTTGAGCTTCCTGAGTGTAAGGAGAAAAAACTCCCCTAGAATAGAAGTCCTCTTTCTTAGCTTTGAATTTCAATTTATGCTTTCATGTATCCAGAAATTAATAGTATGTATTCATTGAGCATCTATTCTCTGCCAGTCATTGTATTTATGGAGATGTACTGGCAAGACATAACAAGGCATAACTCCTTCAAGGGGCTTAATTTAGTAATCCATTCTGGAAGAAAAAAGAAGAGAAAAGAAAAAAAAAGGAAAAGGAAAGGAGGAAAGAAAAAGAAAGGAAGGAAGAAGGGAGGGAAAGGAAGGAAGGAAAACTGAGACATGAAGCAGTACATTACTATGTGACAGATGTTCAGATGTTACACTGGGAAATGCAGGGTTCTGAGGGAGCAGAGGGAGGGAGCATCTGCTCCAATATTGGAGAGAAATCTCTCAGGGAAATGTCTGTGAGGAAGTGATCCCAATGCTGAGACTCATTTATTCAACGGTATGGGGAATCTTCTCTGCCAGCTTTAGGTCCACAACCTCCGGAGCAATGGATTATAACTTATAAATATTTGTGATATTTTCCTTCATTGCAACTTGGCCATGTTTCATGTTATTATGCAAGATCTCCCCACTGAGGTGCCTGGGGGAAAACTCTGACTTCTGCTTACTGTCCGAAAGTCCATAGGAAAGGTAAAATCAGAGATGAGATGAGTCAAGTTTGAGGTCAAGGGCTTCCACTAATGAAATAAAGTGGTAGAAGGACCAGAAGGGGCACATCCATAGAACACATGGAGGTGTTCTAACTAAATCAGCTATTAGGGAAGAGTAACAAGTTCTTCTTCCAGTGTGACTGAAGAGTGCAAAGGATAGCCAGGATAGAAACTGAAGAGGTTTTGGCTGTGTAGAGAAGAGAGAAGCAGTCCCAAGGAGCCATGGGAGAAGGTACATTTCTTGAAGTGAATTTGTTTCTTCTCTGCCCGGTTTATTTATTTATTTATTTATTTGTTTATTTAAATTTACTGTTCTGTTTTCATTTTTGTTCCATTTAGTTTTATTTTTTATTTTATTTTTTATTTTTTTTTTTAAGATTTTATTTATTTATTTGACAGAGAGAGATCACAAGTAGGCAGAGAGGCAGGCAGAGAGAGAGAGGAGGAAGCAGGCTCCCTGCTGAGCAGAGAGCCTGATGCGGGACTCGATCCCAGGACCCTGAGATCATGACCTGAGCCGAAGGCAGCGGCTTAACCCACTGAGCCACCCAGGCGCCCTGTTCCATTTAGTTTTAGTTTTAATATTTGTACATTGATGATGACCCTCAACAGAGTATTCATCGGGGCAGTTTTTGGTGCTATGAAAAGAGTTAGGTCTCGGGCGCCTGGGTGGCTCAGTGGTTGAGCCGCTGCCTTCGGCTCAGGTCATGATCTCAGGGTCCTGGGATCGAGTCCCGCATTGGGCTCTCTGCTCGGCAGGGAGCCTGCTTCCTCCTCTCTCTGCCTCTCTGCCTACTTGTGATTTTTCTCTGTCAAATAAATAAATAAAATATTTAAAAATAAAACAATAAAAAAGAAAAGAGTTAGATCTCCTACATAGGAGGAGGCATTAAAATTTAAGCAAGGGCATATCAGTATTCTTAACTCATAACTCAGGAAAAGAAACTCATACATATTTTATTTAGGGAAATGGAAAAGAATCTTGGGGAAACACATGGGATTCATAGTAGTTTCTTTTTTTTTTTTTTTTAAAGATTTTATTTATTTATTTGACAGACAGAGATCACAAGCAGGTAGAGAGGCAGGCAGGCAGAGAGAGAGAGAGAAGAGGAAGCAGGCTCCCCGCTGAGCAGAGAGCCCGATGTGGGACTCGATCCCAGGACCCTGAGATCATGACCTGAGCCGAAGGCAGAGGCTTAACCCTCTAAGCCACCCAGACGCCCCTTCATAGTAGTTTCTTAATGTTAGTGATCTTTGGCTTGATTAGGGACCTTCTCTTGGGTACCAGGGGTATTTTTAACCCCTGGATCCAGCACTGACCTTCTTAAGACCCAGGAGCTTGCTGATAACATGGCGGATCTCCTTGGTCTTAATACTATATATGATTGGATTTAGCATGGGAGGCACAAAGAGATAGACATTGGCCATAAGAAGGTGGACAGCAAGAGGGGCATGCTTCCCAAAGCGGTGCACCAAAGACAGCCCTACCATGGGCACAAAGAATATCAGCACAGCACAGAGGTGTGAGGTACATGTTTGGAAAGCTCGGAACTGCTCCTCATGGGAGGCCAATTTTGCCACAGTGTGCAGGATGACTCCATAGGACAGGGCAATGAGCACCAGGTCCAGCATCATAGTGAATGCCACTACCGTCAGTCCATACAGGTTGTTGAAGGTGGTATCTGTGCAGGCCAAGTGTATCACTTCTTGATGTAGGCAGAAAGAATGGGAGAGGACTCGAGGCCCACAGTAGGGAAAAGTCTTCAGGAGGACGACAAGAGGAATTAGGGCCACAGGTCCCCGGAATATGACAGCCAGACCTGTCCTAATCACTCGCTGGCTAGTGATAATGACTGAGTACCTAAGGGGGTGACAGATGGCCAAACAGCGGTCAAAGGACATGATGAGGAGCACTGAGGACTCCATGAAGGAAAATGAGTGGATACAGAACATCTGAATTTGGCAAGCTGCAAGGTAGATACCATGAGATTTGAACCAAAAAATTCCCACAGTAGTGGGCAAGGTCGACACTGAGAGTCCCAGGTCAGTGAGGGCCAAAAAAGAGAGTAGATAGTACATGGGTGTGTGCAGACGAGGGTTGGTCTTAATAATTATCAAAATGAAACAATTGCCTGAGATGGCCACAAGGTACATAAGGAAAAAGGGGATGAAAATCCAGTGTTCGATGGCTTCCAATCCTGGAAAACCAGTGAGGTAGAACATGGGGCTAACCTGAGTAATATTGGACAAAATCATGAATTGAGGTCTAAGAGGATATTGGGCTGGCATTCCTCAGAGATGGAGCTGAAAATAAATGGATATTTCTAGTTATTAATTTTTCAGTCTTCTTAATAGTCACACCATCATAAGCAGAATCATGATTATCATTATCTTTGGTATCATGTAATTTAGTATTATCAATTCTACCACCCTGCTAGTTATCCTAAACTGTATTATAGCACCACATTCACCAGATTTTCTCCAGTATTTCCCCTTTTTTTCTTGAAGATAGAAGCATTTTTTATTTAAATTCAAGTAGCAAAAATATAGTACATCATTCATTTTTGATATAATGTTCAATGATTCATCACATCATTGATGTGGGGGCTCATCTCCTCATGTGCCCTCCTTGATGCCCATCACCTGGTTACCCCATCCCCCTGCCCACCTCCCTTTCTGCAGCTATCAGTTTTTTTCCTGTATTTTTGTAATTTCTGTTCCTTCCCAATCTCTATTGCTGGCTTCTCTAATTGTTTATCCTTAAACAATTGTTAAGCCATTCCCATTCTGGGCAATTTTTTGGCCAGAATACTTTATTATTTATCTTGGCAATATCATTGTTCTCATGAGTTTATTTACCATCTATACATTGAAAATATCAAATATATAACCCCATATATATTTTTTTAATTATAGGCTCATCTATCTAGCAGTATCCTGAGCATCTGTATCTAGTTGTTTCAAAAGCATGTCGAAAATTCAGTTTAGAATCACTTCCCCCAATAAGGTTTTCATTTATCTTGTTCTCATTAACTCAGTATAGGAAAAGTATCAACTTCAAAATAAGTTGAGGAAAAGATATGTGTTTGAGAGATATTAGTAAATAGCCTGGACAAAATCTAAAATATGAGGGTAGAGGGAAGTTTCTAGTATTAAGTCCTGGGAAAATCTGAAATTTAGAGGTCAAGAAGAAAGTTTCCACTAAAATAGCTTGAGGGGGAAAAACTCCCAGTTGAATAGAGAAACAAAACAAAACAAAACAGGAAAGTATGGTTTTGTGTGTCAGTTTCATAAGGGATAAACCAATTATATATAATGCTCCTAAGGAGTCAAGGTACTAAAGGACTGAGAAGTGACCAGAAGATTTAGCAATGAGGAAGTCCTAGCTGATGGTGAGATAGTAGTTCAATGGAGTGGTTGGGAATAAAATCTGATTCTACTGTGTTCAGATGTAGGATTCCAAGCAGTTATGAGGCCCATTGGATATTCATAACTTCAGAGTGGATCCAATCAGCACTCTTGTGTGTTTTTAATCACTACACTTATTTGCTCAAGGGCAGAAGAGAAGTATGTGGAAAGTGGCATTTACCCCAACTGAAGTTGGGGTAGGCTAGCAGGACTAAAGTTAAGGGCGTATGTGGAGGGGTAATTATGATGATGTACTATGGAAACTCCACTGAGTAAAAAGAAAAGCAAAAGCATGAAGGAGTAAGAGACGGGTAAAAGGAACCAGGGTTCTAGAGTATGGGATGGGCTCAAGTTGCCAATTTATGGTAAAGGACACAATCTCTATCGAGAGGAGGTCAAGGGGCTGAGAGTGCAGCCACTGATTGGATCAAAGGAGGGAATATGGGAACCATAAAAATTTTGTCTGGATCAGTAGTGGAAAGAGCAAAGGGAGTCAATGCTAAAATCTTCAGTGAATAAAATCTGACTGGAAAGGTGGCAGAGAGGCAACAAGGAGGGGGTGGCAGCAGTGATAATGCATGTGGCCATGCACTGGAAAGAATGAGGCAGGAGGTGGTGAAAAGGAAGGAGGTTCAGGAAGACCAGTGCCAGCCCTTCATCATTTTTACAAGACAGTGAAAGAACTATCCCCTTGTACTCTATTTCTTCACCCATAAGTTCAGTACTCAACCAACCACCCAGTGACTTTTTTTTTTAATTTAGCTAAAGCAATGCTCTCTCTCTCTTTTTTTAAAAAGATTTATTTATTTATTTGACAGACAGAGATCACAAGTAGGCAGAGAGGCAGGCAGAGAGAGGGGGAAGCAGGCTTTCCACGGAGCAGAGAGCCCGATGTGGGGCTCGATCCCAGGACTGTGAGATCATGACATGAGCTGAACGCAGAGGCTTAACCACTGAGCCACCCAGGCGCCCCTCTATTATTTTTTTTTTTAAGACTTACATTTATTTATTTGAGAGAAAGGGTGAGGTGGGGAGGGGCAGAAGGAGAGGGAGGGAGAAATTTTAGCAGACTCCTTGCTGAACCCAATGCAGGGCTCAATCTCATGACCCTGAGATCATGGCCTGATCCAAAACCAAGAGTCAGAAGCAGCTACACCACCCTGGTGCCCCAGCAATGACCTAGAGGTCATTAGTGATCTCTAGGCTTGGAATTCAATGGAGAATGTTAAGTCAACATCCGATCTCCATAACAATGCCTTCCTTTTAAAGTTCTCTCTTGAAATTCTTAATGCAACTATCGGCTGATTCTCTTCTAATTTTTATGACAGCTCTTATTCAGTGCTTCTATCCGTTGCTCAAATATTCATGTGCTCATGTTACCCAGTCTTCTGATGTTGAACACTTTCTTATTCATAACATGATCTATTATTTTACTTGTATACTGACATCCCCTACATATTTACCTCTAGCCCAGACAACTCTGCTATGCATCAGGCCTACTCTTCCACCTTCCTGTTAGTCTCTTCAAATGGATGCCAATTAAACCTAACACATCTAATTCTGAGCCCATCACCGACCCTCTACATATCTGATTTCCCTCCTATTTATACATTTTTGACAGTATCATTTATATATCATTTACCAACCACTTTCTAGTCATCCAAGACAACATATTGGAATGTACACTTTACTTGACCCTTTCCTTCTTCCCAGACCTATTTTGTAACTGAGTAAAGTATTTTTTACCTCCGAAATATCCCTACCATCGGGTGCCTAGGTGGCTCAGTGGGTTAAGCCGCTGCCTTCGGCTCAGGTCATGATCTTGGGGTCCTGGGATTGAGTCCCGCAACAGGTTCTCTGCTCAGCAGAGAGCCTCCTTCCCTCTCTCTCTCTGCCTACCTCTCTGCTTTCATGTGATCTCTGCTTGTCAAATAAATAAATAAATAAAATCTTAAAAAAAAAAAAAATCCCTACCATCTATTGTTTTGTCTCCACCCTTGTGCTCACTGTCGTAATTCTTAGTTTTTCCACACCTGCTTAACTGACCTTTCTGTCGCTTAACTTACCTGCCCAACCCCCCTCTCCCTGCCTTGATCTATTCCCTGCTGCAGCCCTTGGGGTTGTCCAGAGAATGCTAACTCCCTGAGTCACTGGGCTGTCCACAGTCCCTCACTACCCCTTTTCACCAGAATGCAGTTCAGATTTGTGAAGAGCTATGGTGAGAGCTCCAATTTATTGAGCCTATGAATGATTTAGACACTGGGGAAACTTAACATCAAGAATATTTCTCATAACCATGAAGTATTCCATCCCCACTCCACAGAGAGGGAAGCCACAGAAAAGGTAAATAACTTTCGTCAAGCTTCCCAGAGAGCTAATAATGTCGGAGATGGGATCTGAGCCCATGTCTGCCTAATTCCAAGTTCGTGTTCTGAATATTCCCAAATACTCTGTCTGTAGCAAGGCTTTTGTTCTTTCTCAACTTATCTTTTTTTTCCTGCAGTCAACAAATCCTTACAACTCTTTCTACAGTTCCCTATATGTACTTTTCTTTTTTCTATTATTTTTATCACTTCCTATCTTGCTTTCCTGAAAAAAAAAATCTTGTTTTCCTGACCAGTGAACTTTGGCTGATCCTTTAAGACAACACAAATATCATTTTCTCTGACAAATCTCTCCTGACTTTCTTGTGTAGAGTTAGGTGTATCTTTCTCAGTGTTCATATAATACCTTTGTTGCAGCACTGTTAAAGTGTAAATCACAAATACATCCTTTACATTATACATATATATATGTATCCTTATTTATATGAACACATAGAATCTATTTATATGTTATATATAAGTATATACAATAACAAATATGTGTAATATAAATAACAAACAGAAGTATATTTACCTTTATATATATTTTATATAATATAATATGTATTCTTCACATATATCTATTCTTTATATAGAAACATACTTACACATAGTTATATACTGATACATATATTTCTCATATACATTATATATGTATATATTATTTGTACCTTATATATGTATACGTATATTGTTCGTGTGTGTGTATTTATAACTTATAGTTTTGACTCACTTTCTTGTACAGGTAGAGTGGGACTCTCTGAGAAATACGCCTGGAGCCCAGAACAGTGTCTAATATTGGTAGGCACCACCATATGCTTTTGCATGAAAAACTGAATAAGTAAATGAATCAAGTGCTCACCTCTTATGAATTAGTTGTGCCTGGAGTTTAGCATTGAGTCCTGTGTTCACTGACTTCAGACTGAGAAGGACAGGAAGAGTGATCTGGGAGAAGAGAGGTCTATAGAGAGACCATGCAGAGCTGTGATTATTTTTCCTGAAAGGAAGTCCTAGGTAGTTTCTGCGGAAATGAGAGAAAATTGTTAGTGTTGGGGAACAACAGGTGTTTCTCCTTAAAAAACAAAACAAAACAAAACAACAAAACCACTCCAAATTCCCACCTCCCTAAAGTGGTCCCCATTCCCATCTTAACCTGAAAAGACCCAGGTCAGACAACTTACCATACCTCCAACCCCTAGCCCAGCCTACTCAAAAGAACTGGCAGAACAGAAAAAGGAAACAGATAAGCCCCTCTTGGTTTCTGTCCCAGCTCCATGCAGCCAGATGGAGAGGCAGCCACTTGTTTCCCCTGAGACCAAGCCCTGCCCTCTTCCAGGGTAAGGAGAAACTGGACCCCCACCTTTGCAGTGGGCCAAATCTTTCCATCTGGGGTGATCACTCAGAGGCCCAAGGTCTCCACCCCCGTCTGGCCTTGGCTTCCAGCCTGCATCCCTTTGCTGGGGAGGAGGAGATCTGCTTTGTCTTATGTGGAAGGGATAACATCAGAGCCACCTCCAACCCAAAGCAGAATCATGTCTCTGATAAAGGTTTTGAAGTGACTAAAGTTTTTAAAACTCCAGATGGAAACAAACAAACAAACCAGGAAGTCCATTTGTCAGTACACAGTCATGGCTAATGAAAATATAACTACAGTATTCATGGCAGAGATACAGCAGAACCCTGAAGAGGAAGAGAGATTCTTCACTATACAATGAGCAAGTTGATCTCTTTACCTCACCCTTGTGTCCTAAATATTTTTGTTTCAATTTAATATCTGCTATTAAAAAATGAATTAGTGGTAGAGTTACTGTTTCTTATGAGTAGGAAAATATACAGAAGGACTTAGACTTTAGTTTTGAAGATAAGCTCATTTTTGAACCAAAGAGCACTTCCACAATGGTCAAACTCCTGTGTAAACATGTCTCTTGTGACCAGGGGAGAAGAGGACTTTGGAAGGGGGGTGGCATATCCTAGATACTGAGGAAGCCACAGGGATGTCTATATTAATAGAAGAGACTGGGGGCAGGATCTTCCCTGCCATGTTCACTGGTCTGGCACACAAAATACACTTAATATCTGGGTTGAAGCAATGAATGGTGCTTGGTTGATAAGAAGATGAGGGAAGGCTGGGTATATCAGATAGCCTGGCAGGGAGGAGTCTATGGAGACCAGAGAGTTTATGGTATCCATGACTTCCAGACATAATCCAAGAAGAGCCTGACCTGGGCATGTCAGCCCTGGTCCAAGGAGCCAGGCAGCTGAATATTACAGATGGTCTCTCTTCTCCTTCAGGGAGAGTAGTCCTTGTTCCTTTTCCTGGCTCTGGTTCTTTGCAAAGACTTTAAGAGTGTCAGAAGTGAAAAAGCTTCTATGGGACTATGAAGTCCAAGATTTCATTTTGCAGTGAAAAACACTAAGTAAGGCCCAGTGTAGGGAATATACTTGGCTTAGGTCATTCAAGGATTTAGTGCAGGAGCTGGAATTAGACCTTAGACCAGCTTCTACCAGGGCTACTGCTTTCCTGGAGAGTTGTGCACCCCTTTCTCCCTGCATTCTTTCTCTCTTCCCATATGACCTCCTAATCCTCACCCCTGAAACCCTGACACAAGACAGAAATAGAGACTTACCAGCAGCTGCTAATTTTAAAAAGAGTGAAGCTCAGATGATCTGTACTGGAAAAGGAAACAGGTAGGCAGGATGGCACCAGGGTCAGTGAGAGATGTCAGGCTGTGCTACCAGGGAAGGATTTATTCTCCTTTTTCTTCTGTGCATGCGAAGCACCATGGCAGCAGCTGGGAGAAGCTGAGGACAAACAAGGAGTCCCCAGGGCTTAGAACCCTGTAGGCAGGAGTTGTCATTACTCCCCTTCCCTCTGCAGCCCTCTCTCCTTTACCTCAGGCTGAAGATTTTATAGGATTTTATAGGATTTTTTATAGGATTTAATCCAGGCTTCAGCTTCTGACAGATCTCTACTGCAGGAAAAGAAAAGTAGTTTGGCTTCATCCTGTTTTCCTTCTACCTTATTCTCTCCCTTCCTTTGTTCATTAGGATGGACCCACAATTTGCCAGAGAGGCTGGATGTGGTATATGAAGATTATGCACATAACTCCCAGATTAGTTTACACCGCTCATCTTCCTAGAAGCCCCAGAGCCATCACTGCCCCAACATCCTTCCACTCTTGCACTAATTTTCAGGCTTACATATCTGTTTCCTTGTAAAAGATCATTCATTCACTCTTTGTCTCTGCCAGTCACTACACGTTTGAGCCTAGAGATCAGCCCAGTGAAAACCTTCCATATATACACCTGTCCCAAATACATGTTCTAGCCAGTTTCTCAGGCTTTTCCAAGGCTCTCCACTCAACCCTGGATGTGTGGGATGCCACTTCAACCAGCCCTAAAATAAGGAGCCCTTCCCCAACATTTCCTCTCTTCTTGCCTTACTCCCCCTCCTGGTAGAGAACACCATCATCTTTCAGAAAAATCAGTGTGTATTTCTTCCTCAGTCTATGTTACAAAATCTAAATTGATTGATGTGATCAGGTCATATGCACACTTCTCTTTCCTCTGAACACACACACACATACACGGACTTAGAGATTGACATGAACAAGATATTATAATAATATAATCATAAGCCAGGGATGGTTGATCAGAATTGTGTGAAGCAGAACCCCTGAAATGGGACAAACAGATCCAAAGTGAGGACAGAGGCCCATGGAGTTTATGATATGCCAGTGTGATCAGAACACACCTAGATAGAAGATCTGTT
Source organism: Mustela putorius furo (assembly GCF_011764305.1). NCBI lineage: Eukaryota > Metazoa > Chordata > Mammalia > Carnivora > Mustelidae > Mustela > Mustela putorius. The sequence goes on from NW_025422126.1 coordinate 668,385, forward strand.
TAGCTTAGATCAGGTAAATAACCAATGGTTATGGACAGACTGTAGGCAGGCAGAGTTTGGGTGACAAGACAGGATGCAAAGAACAGGTCATCTTTCAAAATGTAGTTGAAAGAGTTGTTGAAAGTTGAAAAAGAGTTCAGGCTCAGGCAACAGAAGGAAAGAGTTGAAAATCCTCACTTAGGTTTGTAGGAGAGGAAATCCTTATTGGAAAAATTTGAGAATATTCTGTCTTTATTGAGAACATAATTTTGGCTGTGTCCTAGAGGGAGTCTGGTTAGGGAACAATGCTGCTGTTCCTACTATCCACAACTATTGCTATTGTTTGGGGGCATCTATCACAAATGAGATGATATAGCAATTGTCATATGGGTAATTAAAGAGATGAACTTAATAATTATGTGGGTTTGGGTGGGTAGGAACTAGCCCACCTGGGAGACCCAGGGAAGCCCTCAAATTGATCTAGGAAGAAGAAGTTAAGAATTAATCATGAGATAGGGCTTTATAGAAAGGGATTTCTAAGAAGAAGTAGTATAAGGTAGGGCACAGAGGTGAAGATATTTTTCTGAGAACTATGAAATTCTCCAATACGCAAATATAAAATTTGAGAGAGATCATACTATGGAATGAGAGAGTAGATGTAGGTAGAGATAAGACTCTGAAAGACTATACATATTGATGATTGAGTTTGAGAGGACTAGGAATGACCTTATTATATTTTTAATAAAATATACTATTAGCAAAATATAGAAAATACTTAAAATCTGTACTGGAAACAGACATTGTTTCGTGTATGAAGGTAGGTGAGATTATTTAACTCAGAGCTTTTCATATGACTAAATAATACTATGTTTCAGATAACCTGCCATTTGTCTGGAGATATTTGCAAGACAAATTTTTGCCTTATATTTTTTACTAGTATCTATTTCTCTGAATTTTACAATAATTTAAGGACTACAGCCCAAGAAATTGCCATTTTAAAAAATACAAAATGTTCTTAGATCTTTTTTCTTTCTTATTTCCCTCAATGATCTTTAAATTTATTTTATTACATCACAAAATCATCCTTTTTAAATTTTATAAAAAATTTTATTTATTTATTTGACAGAGAGAGACACACAGCGAGAGAGGGAGCACAGCAGAGGGAGTTGGAGAGGGAGAAGTGGGCTTCCCGCAGAGCAGGGAGCCTGATGTGAGACTCGATCCCAGGACCCTGGGATCATGACCTGAGCTGAAGGCAGATGCTTAATGACTGAGCCACCCAGGCACCCTTTTTTTTTTTTTTTTAATTTTTTTAAGTAAGCTCTGCAATCAACGTGGGGCTTGAACTCATGACCCTGAGATCAAGGGTTACAAACTCTGTGGACTGAGCCAGCTGGACACCCCTAAAGTAATCTATTTGAATGAAGATTGAAATTACATTAAACATTCTCATTCATTTTCATTTGCTATGCATCTATTAAGTGCCTACTCTAAAAAAACCCTGAGCAAGGTCTTGCAGATGCACAAAAAGATATGACATAGTGTTGCCTTTATGCAGCACATATTTGAAAACAGACTGTTAAACAGAGTTTACCAAATGGTAAGACTAGCCTAAGTTTGGAAGGCTGAATTTTTCTGAAAGTTGTGGCAGATAACAACAAAGGAATACTCCTCAGGCATCTCTGTCCCCTTGGGTAATGATGGTGTAGGGGGCAAAATTTGCCACCCCAAAATGTGTCTTTGGGATATGAATTATTTAGGCTGATTATTTTTAAGAAACAGAAGACTCAGTAAGTTTTTCTTTTTGCCTGCCTAAAATAATTTAGATAGAGCACCTATTCTAGGAAGAGAGCTATTAACAGTAGATAACTACAATGTAACATGAACTCAGTGTTATAGACAAGGAGGAAACTAGCAAGGACTGTTTGTTAAAATTCCTCTCTGTGTTCCATTGTTTTCTTAAGGCCTCACAAACATTTGTTGACCAAATATTTACTCTTTTCTGTCTTCTTGCTAAATTATATTTCTCTCCTTTAAAGTCCCAGATCCCTACCCACTTCTCCTTAGTTCTCCTTAGCTGTCTGTAGACCTCTTATGCTTATGGAACCCCCATTTCTATGTAATTAAATTTGATTTTCTACTGTCTCATGATTAATTAATGATTAATCTGTTTCTTGTCAATTTAGTTATTAGACTAGCCTGAATAATCTTAAAGGGTAGAATAAAATTTTTCACCTCCCCAACAATGAAATCTTGTGACTATAAAGTGAAGTGAATGTAGATAGGTGTTGTTTGGGGAGGTGGTGTATCCAAACGTTGGTGTGAATCATTCATGCCCTAACCTTGAATGTATTAGAATCCATTACTAAAGTATCTAAATGCATTACTAAAAATATTAGTGTAAGAGCGTGCCTATTTATGTATGTGCTAATTATGGCATTTAGTGCATTATTTTCACATGTACCTGTGAAAATTGTTTTCACAGGTACCTGTGTGTGTATGTGTGTACATATGTGAGAAAGACATAGAGAGACAAATATATTTTGTCTCTGGTGATGTGTGTGTGTGAGAATATGACTGTCTTAGCTCATGCCTTATACATAAGTACAACTGAGCCTACTCTGTATCAGAGATTGAGAAAACCTGTGGGGAAGACAGGGATATATTGATCCTAGAACGCTTTTCAAGGTCCCCATATAAGTTATATTCAAGGGAGCTTCAACCCAGTATCCTTATATAACCAACAGTCAGGCTTACTAGGGTAAGAGATTACTGTAGAACAGTCAGGTCAATATGAGTATTGTGGTTTTTCAATATAATCACAAGGGGGAGCCTTCAACTTGAAAATGGGTTTAAATTCAAACCCTCTTCTATTTCTAGCAGGTTAAGGAAGTAGATCTTCCAGCTTCATCTTCCCACATCCTCTATCTCCCACATAGCTCTGAAAGATGCCAACTTGTGCATTCCTCCTCTGAAGATGATCCTCTCTGTTTCATGCATACAGACAGCAGACATATCCACACTCTGTAACCCACATAAAATCCTGAAACTGATGGAGACATGATTTTTCTCCACTTTCTCATATAGTAAAGATAACCTCATAAGTTTCAGATGTTTCTTTGTGCTTTAGTCCTAGTCATATAGACCAAGGTTTAATTCCCAGTCAGACCAGACACAAAGCTAAAAGAAATTCTTCCTCAGCATTTTCAGTTTCTCTAGACTCAGACTCAATTTGGCCAGTGAGAGAGGTGGGGGAGTGTTGTCTGTGTTGCAGAAAATGGCTGTAGCTTTGAGCAGAATTTGCAGCTCCAAAATATGCCTCTTTGGCATAAGGATGATTTTAAGGCTAATTATTTTTAAGAAATAGGGAGACTCAGGAGGAGCTCTGAAAACCAACCAAGTAGAGGTTGTCTTTTTGTAAGAGACATTTACATTTGAAAGGAAAAAATCTCCATTTGTAAGGATGTCTCCTTGTGTATACCAGGAAGTGGAGAATAGCTAAATCTCTAGAAACTCATCAATGGAGAAGGAAAAGACCTAAACCTATATTATAAACTTACCCTTGATGTCTTTAGCTGGATCTGGGATTTAAAGTGGTGTCTGGTGCCAGTTTGGAGAGTTACTCAGTTTTCCTGAAACCTGCCATATATACAGGCAGTGTACATGTTTTATTATACTTGTTTTTCTCAGATTAATCTGCCTTTTACTATGGGAGAAGGGGGTTGGTCCTGGTCTTGAACTTTAAGGGTAGAAAGAAACCACTCCCCACCCACCCCAGAAAGCTCAGCACACTTTTTTCTGATCCAAGTTTCTACTGATCCTGGTGAGCCCAGGCCTTCCTAGATGAATTCCATTTTATGGTATGTGATCAATAGGGATCTTTCAGGCTGGAAAGACCTACATGTGTTGGGATTATCAAAGGGATCCTCTAGCTTGGTCTGAGCCATTGAGAAAGTTTCATGTTGGAATATATTTTGTCTACTCCCCTCCTTTCTGGATGCCTGAGTCCATGTAAGCATAGAAAGTCTGGAATGTTTCCATAGAGAAAGATTCCACATCTTCCCATGGCAAACCTTTTACCAAGCTCTTCTTTCCTTATATCCTGCCTCTCCCCCGTCATTCTAAAGAGGAAACAATTTTCATCCCCACAGAAAAATTTAAAAAGTAAACTCCCCTCTGAGCACAGAGCCCTACACTGGATTCCATCTCATGACCTTGAGATCATGACCTGAGCTGAAATTGAAGGAGCAGGAGGCTGGCTGAGGACAAAGCAAAAGCTGGCGCCTTGCACCCCCCCCTTCACCCGCTCCCCTCCATATGTGTCGCATTCCTCAGGCACCCCTGACTGCCATAAAACGATAAATAGTTAACTTGCAGAGATCACAGTCCTGCAAGGTAGGAGTCTCCCTTGGTTTGCAAATGTCCTTGAGATTTACAAACAAAGAAGTTACCTTATCAATAGCCCAATTTCCAGGGACACAGAACTCAGTTCCTCAAGCCCTAATGTCACCCTCCCCTCCATGAAAAACGGAAGGAAGCGGAGGTAGAAGGAGGTGGTCTTTTAAGGTGGGGGTAATATTCAATTGGCATTTCAAAATCAAGTGGGACATTTAACTGACCGAGCCACTCGGGTTCCCCTGAAAACCTTTAAAATACTTTAAGGAGAATAATAAAAACACACATTCATGTTAAAATATTAGAGGAATGGAAAATATCTGGGAAACTCCTATAAAAATTCCAGTGGGAGATAAGCAAAGTCTTGGGATATAAGCAGAGAGGAGACCAATGAGACACATGTTAAGAGTATGCAACTAGGTAACCTGAAGACTATCAAGGTATGAGTTAATTCTGACACATCAACACATTGAAACCTATTTTCCCTAACATAGCAATCTGGAACTATTTTCCCGAGACCAATGGATACCTCTTAAAATTATTTTGTATCTGAGATCTTGTCAGGTATTTTGCCTAACTCTTGAAACTTCCCAGTCCCTGTACAATAATCTATATTTTGAGCCCATGTAGAACTATTCCATTCTGAGATATTTTTCTAATTTAGTTTTCCTCATCAGGCTTCTCACCGCATTTCTCTTTTTCCTCCTTATTAATAGCATATTATCAGCTGAGCCATGGTCAAGGAGGTAACATCAGTTTAACAGGATCTCAGAATTTGTGTGAATTTTTTATCTTTTTTTTAAAAGATGTTTTATTTATTTAATTGAGAAAGAAATAGAGAAAGAGAGTATGCATAAGTTGGGGGCAGAAGCAGGGGGAAAAGAGAGAAGCAGACTCTCAGCTGAAAAGGGAGCCTAATGTGGGGCTTAATCCCAGGACCCTGAGATCATGACCTAAGACAAAGGCAGCTGCTTAACTGACTGAGCTCTCCCGTATGAAATATCCCAAAAAGAAAAGAATTTCTTTATTTTATTTTTCTTTTCTTTTTTTTAAAGAATAGAATTTCTTATAAAACCTTGGTAAGAGGCAGGTCCTCTCCTTTCCCTGCAAACAAATATTGAGCATCAGGGCTAGGCCAAAGATAAGCAAGATAGATAACTAAAGAGCAAAATTTAAGGAGATGCCCATTCCCGTTGTACAAAGGCAAGGTTGGCAATTACAGGACCTGAGAGTGGGTGCCCCCCTAAATTTGCCCCATGTTTGCCCTGTTGAGTGCCTGTTATATTTAGGCACTGAGGATATACAATAATTAAGAAGTGGTCTTAGGGAGCCACATGCTCCTGGAAGGGACAGATACATCAGTAGTCAATTGCAACAGAATGGTGTAAATGGACACATAGAAATAAGATATTAAATCAGACTTGAGGGCTTACAAGAGACTTCCTAAAGGAATAACGGGATAAATCAATATATGATGAAATAGCACATTCACCAGGGAAAGAAGAGGGGGATGGGGTATGGTTTTCTAAGCACACAGCTAGCCACTGGACTCTTTTCCAATGATGATGAACTCATCCTTTTGGAAGATGGCATGAAGAAATGGATGCTCATAGGACTTTGAAATTTAGTCAGATTACTTAAGTGAATCCTACCCATGTGACAAAAAGCAAGTGATTTAACCTCTTTCAGCTTCACTCTCCCCAGCATGTTAAAAAGAAAACCAGAGGCCAAATTGGCATCACTGAGGTTAAGGCCCTAAGTCAGTAAACTGGTTTTTAATACCTAATCTAATTTCAGTTTCATCCTTCCCCAGAATTGCAGTCTTAACTTGTTAGTCAGTAACTGTCTGATGGGCACCAACAAGTCTATCACTTGGCCCTCTCCATTCCCCAAAGGAAGATAAGGTCAGCTGCATGACAAGATCCCCTGTTGTTCCCCCTAAGGGAAAATGACCTCTTGGAATGATTCTTTCTTTTCTTTTCCTTACAGCTTTCTTGCCCCACCCTCCTCCCTATAAAAACCCTCCCTTTTGTACACCACCTCCTAGGAGCTCCCCCTCTACTTGCTAGAGGGGATGCTGCCTGATTTGTGAATTATTTAATAAAGCCAATTAGATCTTCAAATTCACTTAGTTGAATTTTGGTTTTTAGCAAGTAAAATATGTAACATTCAGACAGCTATTTAAATAATAAAATGTAACAAGAAAGTGATAATTTCTGAAAAAAAAAAATAGTGGTTATTTGTTTCCTGAAGTAACACAAATTGCTCTACATATACTTTCTTACGGAGCCTGAGAAAGAGTCTAACTCTTTCTGTGCTGCCTCCTTTATAGTACTGTGGAAGCCTAAGGGGTAATTTTCCTTATCTGTGTCCTGCAGGGTTTATGCTAAGTAGTCAGTCAGATGGTTTAGACCTGGAGCCTTTGCCTTTCCAATAGGCAAATGAGGAAGGAGTTGGACTCTCTTCTGGTGACAATGGACCGGGCTATTGCTTTCCTTCTTTGTAAGCACACGTCATCACAGTATTGTCCAATAGACTGTGCACTACTCTTCCTCCTAGTTTTGAAGCTCCGCTTATTGGCTGACTTCAAAGTAACAATATACTGCTTACTGGGGCCCTGCCTTTTTCCAGGATGTCTGCTGCTCCAGTTTCCTCAGCAGGCCTCTGCCAGCAGGGGCACTTTGACTCTGATCCCAAGGAACTTCACTCACCACTTGGTAACAACTATTGCCACTGACTTGTGGCCCTAGGTATTCACTTTAGGGAATATTCTGATGTGTTTCAAGAACAATACTATTTTTTAAAGCTAGAGAATGAAAGCCTCTTTTTAGCTAAACTAAGGAAGTTCAACAGATCACACCCTCGTACCCAGAAACATGCAGGCTTACATAGAGACATTCAGAGAGTCCCACAAATATCCATTTATCCAACAAATATTTAATAGGGACCTACTATACTCCAGGCACCATATGAAGCTGGAGGATAGAGCAGTGGAGAAATGCTAAGGTATCTACCCTCAGGAGCCTCAGTCTCCTAAGGCATTTTTGTTACATCAACCCTGTATAGATACATTGAATACAAAGCAAAAGTGGAAACAGGAGAGTGGCCTTCTTAAACCCACTCAGCAGATCAATAGCTCTTATGTGAGCTTCCTAGCATTAGCTGGTCAGACCCAGCCTCCTCTGTTTTCTGTTTCGTTCACATCTGTCTGTCTGTAATTCCAGCACATAAAGAATATCCTCTCGTCCAAAAATCAGACTACAAGCAGGAGTCAGAAGACCGTTCATAACCTATTTATTCTGTGGATACCAAAAGATAGCAGAAAAAGAGATGACACAAGCTAACCTCCAATAGAGTCTTGGAATGGTGACCATTTGTTGTTTTCAGTTTTGATGAGCTCTATCCAGTTCCACTCTAGCTTCAAACCAGAAGGGATTTATTTTTAGTGATATCTGAAAAATATTCCTCAGTTCTCTTCTAGCTTAGAAGTGTTCTTCTAAAAAATTCATCTGAAATTTGCCATTCATCTTCCACTAAGCTAACATTGTCTTTTTCCCAATATATCTCTACTTTGGATATGAAGAGATGAGGAATTTAGATATGCATGAGATTAGGAATTTCAGGAAATATTTAGAAAGTAAAAAAAATAAAATGAGAATCCAAATAGAGAAAAATAAATTAAAAAAAATCTAGATGGGATCCAGGATAGATTGGAGAACATAGAAGTAAGAGTAACTGAACTTAAAGATGCATCAACATAATCATCCAAACAGAAGCATTGAATGAAGCACAAAGTTTTTTTTTTTAATAAAAATAACAGACTCCCAGAGTTTCACATGTGCAATTAGTTTTAAAAGTAAAGAAGAAAGAAAAAAGAATCAAAAAGTTTTGAGGAACTATTGGCTGAAATTTCTCAGAATTAGAACATAAGGGACACCTGGGTGGCTCAGTGGGTTAAGCCTCTGCTTTCGATTCAGGTCATGGTCTCAGGGTCCTGGATCAAGCCCCACATCAGACTCTCTGCTCAGCAGGGGAAGCAGGTTCCTGCTTCCCCCTCTCTCTCTGCCTGTCTCTCTGCCTACTTATGATCTCTCTCTTTCTTCAAATAAATAAATAAAATATTTTAAAAAATTAGAACATAAAAGATACCCATGATTTCAGATGCTCAGCAAATGTTGAGCAAGGTCAGTCAGAGAAAACATGCAACTCAATGAATATAGAAAAACTAAATGAATATAGAATGTAGAAATACAAAAAAGTTATATAGAATATAGAAAAAATATAGAAAAAAGCAATGAATATAAAATATTACATACAAGGAAACAAGGACAAGAATTTTGTCTGACTTTTATTTAGAAACAATGGATGCCAAAGGGGGGGGGGGAAAGCATGGAACTTCATTTGTCACATGGTAGAAGTAAAACCCATCAATATACAAAAACTAATGTAAAATAAACATTTTTCAGAAAGGGGAACACTCTTACACTGTTGGTGGGAATGCAAATTGGTATAGCCACTTTGGAAAGCAGTGTGGAGATTCCCCAAAAAATTAAAAATGGAGCTACCTTATGACCCAGTAATTGCACTACTGGGTATTTAGTCAAAGATACAGATGTACTGAAAAGAGGGGCCACATGCACCCCAATGTTCATAACAGCAATGTCCACAATAACCAAACTGTGGAAAGAGCTGAGATGCCCTTCAACAGATGAGGGAATAAAGAAGATTTGGTCCATACATATAATGGAATATTACTCAGTCATTACAAATGGTGAATACCCAACTTTTGCATCTGCTTGGATGGGACTGGAGGAGATTAGGCTGAGTGAAATAAGTAAAGCAGAGAAAGTCAATTATCATATGGTTTCACCTATTTATGGAATGTAAAGAATAGCTCGGAGAACATTAGGAGAAGGAAGGGAAAAATGAAGGGGACTAAATTGGAGGGGGAAGAGAACCATGAGAGACTATGGACTCCAAGAAGCAAACTGAGGGTTTTAGAGGGGCGGGGGTGGGGGATGGGTTAGCCCAGTGATGGGTATTAAAGAGGGCACATATTGCTTGGAACACTGAGTGTTAATATGCAAGCAACGATTCATGGAACACTACATCAAAAACTAATGATGTATTGTATGGTGACTAACATAACATAATAAAAAAAAGTTGAGATTAAGACTTTTATTTCTGTTTTTCTATTAAATTCATTAAAACAATTGAATATTAAAGTGAAAATAATTATAAAATATTTTAGAATTATTATATAAGCAGAAGTAAAATATATCTGAATTCCATTACAAAGAATAGGTTGGGTTATAAGTGAAAGGAAAGTATGGTAGACAAAAAGGAAACATACCAACACACTGGGTCAAGACATTTCTGATTCCAAGTCAGATTGACATTTCTGAGTAAACAGAATTACTGCCCTATAGTGTCCATCCATGAACACATTTTTGTTTGTTAAAAATAAATATTTTTCCTAAAATAAAAATTATTTTAGGAAATAATGGTAAATTAATCCAGTAACAATAAAAAAAGAATAAGACCTCAGCACCATTCATTTGGAGGTTTGGGGAAAACAATAACAAAATCTTAGCATTTTTTGATAGAATTTCATAGGTTATATTACTTTTTTTTTTTACAGAAATGCAAAAGAACTAATGTAACTAACCACCTTGAAAATAAAAAACAGTCTTTTAGAGCTCATATACTATTTAATTTCAAAACTTACTATAAATCTTCAGTAAAAAGATAGTGTTAAATAACCATAATGAAAGACAAACTAATCCAACTAAAGAGAAAAGAGAGTCCAGGAAGAGATTTTCACATAGATAAATTATTGACATCAAAAAAAGTCACCAACTATTTTTGTAAGAAAGAATATCTTTTCAGTAAATGGTGCTGGTACAACTGTGTGTGTGTGTGTGTGTGTGTGTGTGTGTGTGTGTATAAAACTACATCTATCTATCTATCTATATATAAAATTTACTTTGATCCCATCTTTAGGGTTTAAAGTTAATTTAAGCACAATTAAACACAAATTAAGCACAGCAAAGACCTATATATACATAATAAAAATATACCAAAACTGTAAAGCATCTAGAAGAAAACATGAAAAAACCTTTGTGATCTTTTTTAAGAAAGAAAAGTTAATTGATAAATTCTACTTCATTAAAAGTAACAAAGTCGGGTTTTGAGTCAAGATGGTGGAGAAGTAGCAGGCAGAGACTACATCAGGTAGCAGGAAATCAGTTAGATAGCTTATCAAACCAGTGCAAACACCTACAAATCTAAAGGAGATTGAAGAGAAGAAGAGCAGCAATTCTAGAAACAGAAAATCGAACACTTTGTGAAAGGTAGGACCATCGGAGAAGTGAATCCAAAGTGACAGGAAGATAGACTGCAGGGGGAGGGGCTGGCTTCCAGCAAGCAGCAGAACAACAAAGCACTAAATAAGGACTTTTAAAAGTCTGCTCCACTGAGGAACATCACTCCAGAGGCTAAACTGGGGTGAAGCCCATGTGGGGCCAGCGTGGCCCCAGGTCCCGCAGGGTCATAGAAGGATCTGGGGTGTCTGAGTGTCGCAGAGCTCACAGGTATTAGAGTGGGGAAGCCAGCTATAGAGACAGAACCAAGGAGTGAGCTTTCAGCTCCAGGTTACCTTGAACCAGTTACAGCCTGGGTGAGCTTGGAGTGCAGCTGGAGGACAGGAAGACAGGAGTGATTGAGCACTTTTCTCTGAGGGCGTACTGAGAAGTGAGGCTCTGAACTCTTAGCTCCTCTGGCTGGAGATTGGCAACCATTTTCATTTCCATCCTCTGGAACTCTAAAGAAAGCATTCAGGGAACAAAAGCTCCTGAAAGTGAACCCGAGTGGATTACTTAGCCTGGCCCCTGGTCAGGGTGGTGCAATTCCGCCTTGGGCAAAGACACTTGAGAATCACTACAACAGGACCCTCCACCAGAAGATCAACAAGAAATCCAGCCAAGACCAAGTCTACTTAATAAGGAGAACAGCAGAATTCCAGAGACAAAAGCAAAGCATGGAACTCATGGATTTCTCCCCATGATTCTTTACTCTTGCAGTTAATTTAACTTTTTTTTTTAATTTTATTTTTTTTCTTCTGCTGAATTTTTTTAAAAACTTTTACCCGTTCTGTTTTTAACGTTTTTTAACTAGTTCACCTTAAAATACCTTTCATTAAAAAAATAATAATAATAAACTTCTTTGAACCTTCATTATTATAGTCATATTTTATCCTTCATTGTATCTAACTTTATTTTTTGTATACACATAGGGTTTTTTCTTCTAAAAAATTTGGGGTACAACTTCTTCTAATAGATCAAAATATACCCTAAATCTAGCTCTGGGATTTTTCTAGTCTCCAGCCCAAGCAAATTCTCTCCACTTTCTTTTACTTTATTCTCCCAACCGACTTACTGTATCAACTCATTTTTTAGAAATTTAAAAAAAAAATTTTCATCTTTATACACATATTCCATCCCTTCATGATGTTTACCCTTATATATGTTTTTCATTCTTAAAAATTTGGGGAGGTAGTTTCTTCTAAGAGACCAAAATACTCCCAAAATTAAGTGCGTGGCCCTGTTCTAGTCACCAGTCTAATATATATATATATATATATTTTTTTCTTTTTATATTTTTTCTTTTTAAAATTTTTTTTTCTGAACTTCTTTTTATCCCCTCTCTCCCCAGCATGATTTGGGGTCTCTTCTAATTTGGTTAAAGCACATTTTCCTGGGGTCTTTGCTACCCTTTTAGTATTTTATTTGCTCCTTCATATATTCTTATCTGGACAGAATTACAAGGTGGAAAAACTCACCACAAAACAAAACAAAACAAAACAAAAAAACACACAAGAGGCAGTACCAAAGGCTAGGGACCTAATCAATATGAACGTTGGTAATATATCAGATCTAGATTTCAGAATGATGATTCTCAAGGTTCTAGTCTGACTCGAAAAAGGCATGGACGATATTAGAGAAACCCTCTCTGGAGATATAAAAGCCCTTTCTGGAGAAACAAAAGAACTAAAATCTAACCAAGTTGAAATAAAAAAAAGGCTATTAATGAGGTGCAATAAAAAATGGAGGCTCTTACTGCTAGGATAAATGAGGCAGAAGAAAGAATTAGTGATATAGAAGACCAAATGACAAATAATAAAGAAGTTGAGTAAAAGAGAGACAAACAGCTAGTGGACCACGAGGGGAGAATTTGAGAGATAAGTGACACCATAAGATGAAACAGCATTAGAATAATTGAAACTCCAGAAGAAGAAGAAAGAGAGAGGGGAGCAGAAGGTATACTGGAGAGAATTATTGGAGAGAATTTCCCTAATATGAAAAAGGGAACAGGCATCAAAATCCAGGAGGTGCAGAGAACTCCCCTCAAAATCAATAAGAATAGGCCCACCCCGTCACCTAATAATGAAATTTACAAGTCTTAGCAACAAAGAGTAAAATCTGAAAGCAGCCCGGGACAAGAAGTCTGTAACAAACAGTGGTAAAAATATTAGATTGCAATGGACTTATCCACAGAAACCTGGCAGGCCAGAAAGAACTGGCATGATATATTCAGAGCACTAAATAGAAAAACATGCAGCCAAGAACACTATATCGAGCTAGGCTATCATTGAAAATAGAAGGAAAGATAAAAAGCTTCCAGGACAAACAAAAACTGAAAGAATTTGCAAACACCAAACCAGCTCTACAGGAAATATTGAAAGGGGTCCTCTAAGCAAAGAGAGACCTGAAAAGTAGTAGATCAGAAAAGAACAGAGATAATATACAGTAACAGTCACGTTACAGGCAATACAATGGCACTAAATTCATATCTCTCAATAGTTACCCTGAATGTTAATGGGCTAGATGTCCCAATCAAAAGACACAGGATAACAGAATGGATAAAAAAACAAAACCCATCAATATGCTGCCTACAGGAAACTCATTTTAGACCCAAAGACACCTCCAGATTTAACATGAGGGGTGGAAAACAATTTGCCATGTTAATGGACATCAGAAGAAAGCTGAGATGGCAATCCTTGTATCAGATCAACTAGATTTTAAGCCAAAGACTACAATAAGAAATGAGGAAAGACACTATATCATACTCAAAGGCACTGTCAAAAAAGAAGATCTAACAATTTTAAATATCTATGCTTCTAATGTGGGAGCAACCAACTATATAAACCAATTAATAACAAAATCAAAGAAACACATCAATAATAATACAATAATAGTAGGGGACTTTAGCACTCCCCTCACTGAAATGGACAGATCATCCAAGCAAAAGTTCAACAAGGAAATAAAGGCCTTAAATGAAACAATGGACCAGATGGATATCACAGATATATTCAGAACATTTCATCCCAAAGGAACAGAATACACATTCTTCTCTAGTGCACATGGAACATTCTCCAGAATAGATCACATCCTGGGTCATAAATCAGGTCTCAACCATTATCTAAAGATTGGGATCATTCCTTGCATATTTTCAGACCACAATGCTCTGAAGCTAGAACTCAATCAGAAGAGGAAATTTGGAAAGAACCCAAATATATGGAGACTAAACAGCATCCTTCTAAAGAATGAATGGGTCAACCAGGAAATTAAAGAAGAATTGAAAAAAATCATGGAAACAAATGATAATGAAAATACAATGGTTCAAAATCTGTGGGACACAGCAAAGGCAGTCCTGAGAAGAAAATATATAGCAGTACAATCCTTTTTCAAGAAACAAGAAAGGTCTCAGCTATACAACCTAACCCTACACCTAAAGGAGCTGGAGAAAGAACAAGAAAGAAAGCCTAAACCCAGCAGGAGAAGAGAAATCATAAAGATCAGAGCAGAAATCAATGAAATAGAAATCAAAAAAACAATAGAACAAATCAATGAAACTAGGAGCTGGTTGTTTGAAAGAATTAATAAGATTGGGGCACCTGGGTGGTTCAGTGGGTTAAGCCTTTGCCTTCAGCTCAGGTCATGGTCTCACGGTCCTTGGATCAAGCCCCACATCAGGCTCTCAGCTCAGTGGGGAGCCTGTTTCCACCCCACTCTCTGCCTGTCTCTCTGCCTGTTTGTGATCTCTTTCTCTCTCTCTCTCTCTCTCTCTCTCTCTCTCTGTGTCAAATAAATAAATAAAATCTTTAAAAAATAAATAAATAAATAAAAGATTTAATAAGATTGATAAACCCCTATCCAGACTTATCAAAAAGAAAAGAGAGAGGACCCAAATAAATTAAATCATGAATGAAAGAGGAGAGATCACGACCAACACCAAAGAAATACAAACAATTATATGAACATACTATGAGCAACTCTACACCAACAATTTTGACAATCTGGAAGAAATGGATGCATTCCTAGAAACATATAAACTATCACAACTGAACCAGGAAGGAATAGAAAACTTGAACGGACCCATAACCAGTAAGGAGATTGGTACAGTCATCAAAAATCTCCAAACACGCAAAAGTCCAGGGCCAGACGGCTTCCCGGAGGAATTCTACCAATCATTTAAAGAAGAATTAATTCCTATTCTCCTGAAACTGTTCCAAAAACTAGAAATGGAAGGAAAACTTCCAAACTCATTTTATGAAGCCAGCATCACCTAGATCCCAAAACCAGACAAGGATCCCATCAAAAAAGAGAATTACAGGCCAGTATCCTTGATGAACACAGATGCGAAAATTCTCACCAAAATACTAGCCAGCAGTATCCAACAGTACATTAAAAGGATTATTCACCACGACCAAGTGGGATTTATTCCAGGGCTGCAAGGTTGATTCAACATGGGCAAATCAATCTATGTGATTCAATACATTAATAAAAGAAAGAACAAGAACAATATGATACTCTCAATTGATTCTGAAAAAGCACTTGACAAAGTATCACATCCCTTCCTGATCAAAACTCTTCAAAGTGTAGGGATGGAGGGCACATACCTCAGTATTATCAAAGCTATCTATGAAAAACCCACCACAGATATCATTCTCAATGGAGAAAAACTGAAAGCTTTTCCACTAAGATCAGGAGCATGGCAGGGATGGCCACTGCTATTCAACATAGTACTAGAAGTCCTAGCCTCCACAATCAGACAGCAAAAAGAAATTAATGGCATCCAAATCGGCAAAGAAGAAGTCAAACTATCACTCTTAGTAGATGATATGATGCTATATGTGGAAAACCCAAAAGGTTCCACTCCAAAACTGCTAGTACTTGTACAAGAAATCAGTAAAGTGTCAGGATATAAAATCAATGCACAACAATCAGTTGCATTTCTCTACACCAACAAGACAGAAGAAAGAGAAATTAAGGAGTCAATCCCATTTACAATTGCACCCAAAACCATAAGATACCTAGGAATAAACCTAACCAAAGAGGCAAAGAATCTATACTCAGGGGGCGCCTGAATGGCTCAGTGGGTTAGGCCGCTGCCTTCGGCTCAGGTCATGATCTCGGGGTCCTGGGAACGAGTCCCGCATTGGGCTCTCTGCTCGGTGGGGAGCCTGCTTCCCTCTCTCTCTCTCTCTGCCTGCCTCTCCGACTACTTGTGATTTCTCTCTGTCAAATAAATAAATAAAATCTTAAAAAAAAAAAGAATCTATACTCAGAAAACTGTAAAATACTCATGAAAGAAATTGAGGAAGACACAAAGAAATGGAAAAATGTTTCATGCTCCTGGATTGGAAGCACAAATATTGTGAACATGTCTCTGCTACCTAAAGCAATCTACACATTTAATGCAATCCCTATCAAAATCCCACCCATTTTTTTCAAAGAAATGGAACAAATAATCCTAAAATTTATATGGAACCAGAAAAGACCTCCAATAGCAAGAGGAATATTGAAAAAGAAAGCCAAAATTGGTGGCATCACAATTCCGGACTTCAAGCTCTATTACAAAGCTGTCATCATTGAGACAGTATGTTACTGTTGCAAGAACAGACACATAGATCAATGGAACAGAATAGAGAGCCCAGAAAATGGGCTCTTTCCTGAGAAAGCAGGAAAGAATGCCCAATGGAAAAAAGACAGCCTCTTCAATAAATGGTGTTGGGAAAATTCAACAGCCACATGCAGAAAAATAAAATTGGACCATTTCCTTATACCACACATGAAAATAGACTCAAAATGGATGAAGAACCTCAATGTGAGAAAGGAATCTATCAAAATCCTTGAGGAGAACACAGGCAGCAACCTCTTCGACCTCAGCTGCAGCAACATCTTCCTAGGAACATCGCCAAAGGCAAGGAAAGCAAGGGAAAAAATGAACTATTGGGATTTTATCAAGATCAAAAGCTTTGAACAGCAAAGGAAACAGTTAACAAAACCAAAAGACAACCGACAGAATGGGAGAAGATATTTGCAAACAACATATCAGATAAAAGGCTAGTGTCCAAAATCTATAAAGAACTTAGCAAACTCAACACCCAAAGAACAAATAATCCAATCAAGAAATGGGCAGAGGACATGAACAGACATTTCTGCAAAGAAGACATCCAGATGGCCAACAGACACATGAAAAAGTGCTCCATATCACTCAGCATCAGGGAAATACAAATCAAGAGCACAATGAGATATGACCTCACACCAGTCAGAATGGCTAAAATCAACAAGTCAGGAAATGACAGATGCTGGAGAGGATGCGGAAAAAGGGGAACCTTCCTACACTGTTGGTGGGAATGTAAGCTGGTGCAACCACTCTGGAAAACAGCATGGAGGTTCCTCAAAATGTTGAAAACAGAATTACCCTATGACCCAGCAATTGTACTACTGGGTATTTACCCTAAAGATACAAACGTAGTGATTCGAAGGGGCACGTGCACCCGAGTGTTTATAGCAGCAATGTCCACAATAGCCAAACTATGGAAAGAACCTAGACGTCCATCAACAGATGAATGGAAAAAGAAGAAGTGGTATATATACACAATGGAATACTATGCAGCCATCAAAAGAAATGAAATCTTGCCATTTGCGACAACATGGATGGAACTAGAGCGTATCATGCTTAGTGAAATAAGTCAAGCAGAGAAAGACAACTATCATATGATCTCCTGATATGAGGAAGTGGTGATGCAACATTGGGGCTTAAGTGGGTAGAAGAAGAATCAATGAAATAAGATGGGATTGGGAGGGAGACAAACCATAAGTGACTCTTAATCTCACAAAACAAACTGAGGGTTGCTGGGAGGAGGGGTGTTGGGAGAAGGGGGGTGGGGTTATGGACATTGGGGAAGGTATGTGCTTTGGTGAGTGCTGTGAAGTGTGTAAACCTGGCGATTCACAGACCTGTACCCCTGGGGATAAAAATATATTATATGTTTATAAAAAATTAAAAATTAAAAATCAAAACAAAAAAAAGAGGTATCACCTCACACCAGTCAGAATGGCTCAAATTAACAAGTCAGGAAATGACAGATGCTGGTGAGGATGCGGAGAAAGGGGAACCCTCCTACACTGTTGGTGGGAATGCATGCTGGTGCAACCACGCTGGAAAAACAGCAGGGAGGTTCCTCATAAAGTTGACAATAGAGCTACCCTATGACCCAGCAATTACACTACCGGGTATTTACCCTAAAGTTACAAACGTAGTGATCCGAAGGGGCACATGCACCCAAATGTTTATAGCAGCAATGTCCATGATAGCCAAACTATGGAAAGAACCTAGATGTCTATCAAGAGATGAATGGATAAAGAAGAAGTGGTATATCTATACTATGGAATACTAGGCAGCCATCAAAAGAAATGAAATCTTTTCATTTGTGACAATGTGGATGGAACTAGATGGTATTATGCTTAGCAAAATTAGTCAATCAGAGAAAGACAACTATCATATGATCGCCCTGATATGAGGAAGTAGAGATGCAATGTGGTGGTTTGGGGAGTAGGGAAAGAATAAGATGGGATCAGGAGGGAGACAAACCATAAGTGACTCTTAATCTCACAAAACAAACTGAAGTTTGTTGGGGGGAGGGGTGTTGGGAGAGGGGGGTGGGGTTATGGACATTGGGGAAGGTATGTGTTATGGTGAGTGCTTTGAAGTGTGTAAACCTGGCATTTCACAGACCTGTACCACTGGGGATAAAAATACATTACATGTGTATAAAAAAAATTAAAAAAAAAATGGTTTTAAGCAATGTCCACAATAGCCAAACTATGGAAAGAGCCTAGATGTCTTATCAACATGAATGGATAAAGATGTGATGTGTGTGTATATATAAATATATATGATATCTATCTATCTATCTATCTATATCTATATATATATCTATATATATATTGGAATACTATGCAGCCATCAAAAGAAATGAAATCTTGCCATTTGCAACAATGTGGATGGAACTAGAGGGTATTATGTTAATTGAAAAAAGTCAATCAGAGAAAGACAATTATCATATGATTTCCCTGATTTGAGGAATTTGAGAGGCAACATGGGGGACTTGGTATGAAAGGCAAAAATGAAAGAAGATGGGATTGGGAGGGAGACAAACCATAAGAGACTCTTAATCTCACAAAACAAACTGAAGGTTACTGGAAGGAGGGGAATATGGAGAAGGTGGTTGGGTTATGGATATTGGGGAGGGTATGTGATAAGGTGAGTGGTGTGAAGTGTGTAAGCCTGACGATTCACAGACCTGTACCCCTGGAGCAAATAATACATTATATGATAATAAAAATAATAAATTTTAAAAAAAGTAACAAAGTCTGTTCTTCAAAAGACTCTGTTAAGGAAAGAAAGCCAATCCAGAGATTGAAAAAATATATATATTTATAATATGTACATTTGAAAAACCACTTGTATGCAGAAAAAGAACTCTTACAACTCAATAATCAGAAGGCAATCTAATAAAAGCAGGCAAACTTAATCTAAATATTTTCACAGAAGATATATTAATGACTAAGTAGCATATGAAAAGTTGATCAAATAATTAGTTATGAAGGAAATGCAAATTCAGGAGGAGGGTAAAAAAAGTAAAAAATAAAATAAAAAGGAAATGCAAATTTAAATAACCATGAAATGACTTAGAGACACCAGAATAACTACAGTTAAAACCACAGACAGTACCATGTGTTGTTATGGTTGTAAAGTGCTTGGAATGCCCCTATGTGGCTTGTGGAAGAGTAAAATTATCCAACAGTTGTGGGAAATACTTGAGAGTTGCAATATTGAAGCACAGTGTGTTTCACTAAATAGCTCAAGGTTGCATAGCTGGTAGAGATGTTGTGGAAAATCTGAAGTGACCGAGGAAACTCAAGCAGCACATGGGAAATCAGGGAAAACTTAGCTTTATTATTGCAGGCGGACCCAGCGGGATTACTCCCAAAGTCTGAGCACCCAACAGGGTAGGAGTGAGGTGGTTTTTTGTTGTTGTTGTTGTTTTTTAAAGATTTTGCTTATTTATTTGACAGAGAGAGTGAGAGAGATCACAAGTAGGCAGAGAGACAGGCAGAGAGGGGGAAGCAGACTCCCTGCTGAGCAGAAAGCCAGATGTGGGGCTCAATCCCAGGACCCTGAGATCATGACCTGAGCTGAAGGCAGAGACTTAACCCACTGAGCCATGGGGTGTCCCTAGGAGTGAGTTTTTATGGTTACGGGTGATGGGGGATGGTAACAGGACATTTTCGCAGTCTCTCAAGGCCAAATGGCCCTTTCATGTGGAAGTATAATCTATGTGGAGGTGTCTTAGGAGAGTGCTAAATCACGTGGGGTGGGGGGGGACACTTGTTTCTTCTTCTTTTCTTAATCAAACAGGACGGGCATTTGGTCTTATCTTCTGCCCCAGCAGGAGCAATGGGGAGCAGGGGACAGGAAGGGGCTGGAGCCCCAGTGTCTCTATCAGCTTCAGAGGACACAGTCATAATTTGAATTAAGAGGTCTAGAGTCAGAGCTCAATGCTTTACCAAAATGCAAGTCAATGGCATACTAATAAAAGTCTGTATTTTTCAGTCTTTAATATTAGTTGCTGGGATAGTATATACTTTGAAATAATACTATGGATTTGAAATATTATTAGATCTCCTCCTCCCCTGTTCCCTCTACCTAAATGTAACTGAAAATATTTCCTTTGGGTTCCTCCTTAAGTCTTAGTTATTTGCCTGCTCTTTCTAAGCAAAGATGTATCATTTTTGTTTATGCATTACCAAGATATAACACTGTTTCTGGCATTAAAGGGTTAAGTAATATAGGTTTGCTGAAATTTCTGAGAACAAACATGAGGGTCCCCAAACTATTTTTAAGTGTTAATGAGAACATTCTTAATAATTTAATTTTCTTATCAAAGATTGTGATACAATGCCTAAAGATTAGGAATAAATATTGAAAAATATTGAAAAAAATAAATAAAATAACTGCATCTTGGAAAGTTTGGATAATAAAGATAATGAAAATAACAATAATAAAAAATAATAACAACAATGAGTATCATAAGAGTATAGTTAGTACAATTAGCATTTAGAGCTAACAATTATTTAGACTTTGATATGTCTCAGAAAGTGTCTTCAACACTTTCCAAATACGATTTTTATCTTTGACATACTGAAAATAAAATTAAAGCAAAGAAGGTTTAATTCAGCAACCCAAAGTCATGCAATTAGTGAGTATTCAAATTAGATTTTGAATCCAAATTAGTTTAATTCACAGTCACTTAAGTTAGGAAAATGCAATATTTGTTCTTCTTCAAAAAGAAAAAGAATTACTGAACATAAAAGGGAAAAGGATATAAAAATTTTGAAAACAATTCTGTTTTATAAATAAAAATACTAATTTTGTCCTAGTATAGAATAAGCTAAGAATTACCACATCCTTAAGTCCATCTTCTATCATTATACTTCCCTGACTCTTGTGTTTATTTTTACTATTAGTGGTTAAACAAACAGACAAACACAGTGTGTAATAGAGAAGAGTGCTGGAAAGTCCCAGGTCCAGCATGTCATATAATGTCTTCATAAAAGGAATTTTCTCTTTGGAAATTGTTCTTCTGTCCAAAGAGTTCCAGAAATTCTCAGACAAAAACATCTCTTGAGAGGTATGCTTGGGTGGCTAAATCAGTTAAGTGTCAGGACTCTTGATCTTGGCTCAGGTCATGATCTCAGTGTTGTGAGTTCAAGCCTGGCTTTGGGCTCCTTGTTGGGTGTGGAGCCTACTTAAAGTAAAAACAAACAAGCAGGGGGGACAAGATGGCGGGGAAGTAGGAGGAGGCGCCTTTTCAACCTGTACCCCAAAGTGAGCTGATTACCTACCAAAGAACTCTGATCACCCATGAAATCAGCCTGAGATCAGAATTATACACGTCTGGATCTCTACAGGGGCAGAAGATGCCAGTGGGGCATGTAAAGTGGAATGGGAACTGCAGACTGATATCCAAAGATAAGCAAAAGGGGGAGGGAGCCACCAGAGGCAACCAGTTGAAAAGTAATACCCCAATACGAACGAGAGTGCCCTGCCTCTGGACCAGCATTAACTTGGAGACTGGTTGAAAGCACTCCAAAAGAGCAAAGGATCGCGGGGGGGGGGGGGGGGGGGGGGGGGGGGGGGGGGGGTTGTGGGAATCCGGGCTGCTAGGGACAGGGGCTTAAGTCCCCGGTCCCAGGACAGCCTCCTCTGGCGCTGAGGCAGAGAGAGTGCGGTGGAGAAACCAGGTCTTGGTCCCTAAGCCGCCAGCGCGAAGGAGAGAAGGAGAACGCTTGGAGTCCATTTCCTGTGAGGGGATGGGAGCCAGGGCAGAACGCACGAGCCCTGCTATAAAGCCTGAGATACTCCCCTGAGAGAGGTACAAAGGCCCAGCCAGCGCCCTTTGATATGCACCATTGTTTCAGAGCCTAAGACACCTGCACAAACTCTCCCCCCAGAGAGGAGCTCGGAGGCCCAGCCTGGTGCTTTCGGACCTGTGCTCTGTTCTCAGAGCCTGAGACCCCCCGCGCAACCCACAGCCTTCACTGAAATTGGTGCACGCAAGCCTGGCGCTGTTAGACCCAGAAAGACCAGGCACTCCCAACCCGGGCCAGCGGAAAAATCTCAGTGTGCGATTGCTGCTTGGAACCTCTTTGGCGGTCTGAAGCTGCCCAGACAGCCACCACTGCCTTGGTTTTGGGTACAAGAAAAAGATCCTACTTCCCCAGGGACCGCGACTTGGAACCTGCTCTGCCAGCGGCCAAGGGGGAACTTATTTAGGCTCTGCAGCCAGACTGAGGCTTCTCTCTGAAAGGGACATCAGGGTGCGGTTTGTTTTCCCCTAAAACTACAAAAACCATCAAAAGCAGTCAAAGTGAGAGGAAAAAAAAAAAAGTGAACAAACATAAAAACCGCCAGAGAACAAAAGCCTGAAAAAAAAAAACAGTTTCCTCAGAGCTCACCCCCTTGAGGGGGGCAGGAGGACTTAACTCAGGAAACATCATTGACTGAAAACCCACGTGGCAGGCCCCTCCCCAAGAAAACAAACCAAGGAAGAAAAAAAAAGTACTACAAGAGAACAACCACTACTTCATAGGAAAACTTCTTTTTTCACTCGTTCCCACTACTCTGGTTCATTTTTTTTTTTATATAGGTAATTTTTTTAACCTATTTACCATCACAGCGAGCTGTCCAGTACATCAAATTCCATAATAACCTTCTAACCTGAATTTTTTGATATATACATCTATGTTTTTCTTTTGCATTTCTATTTTTTGAATTCATTTTTTTAAATTTTAGTTTAGTTTAGTCTAGTTTATTCCTTTTTATTTTTATCTTCTAATATTCATATAGAGTTAAACTTCAAAGTAATCCCCTTTCCCCAATCAATACTACCCCTATAGGTAAACCCCTATATTGGACAGACAGAGATCACAAGTAGGCAGAGAAGCAGGCAGAGAGAGAGAGGAGGAAGCATCCCCCTGAGCAGAGAGCCCGATGCGGGGCTCGATAGGAAGATCACGACCTGAGTCGAAGGCAGAGGCTCAAACCCACAAAGCCACCCAGGTGCCCAAGATACATCCATTTTTAAAGAATTAGGAAAACAACCTTCCTTTAACAAAGATATCAAGATACATCCAGAAAGAATCAAAACAACCTTCCTTGCCCACACTGAGAATTTATAACCACTCTCCCATCTTTTTCTTCCACCAGTGTTTCTGTGCTTTTGTGTTTGTCCTGATAGTATATAAATCTTACACTTGGGGTTCTTTTTGATGAGGTTCTTCCTTTATTTGCATATATATATATTTTTTTTCTCTTGTCATATACTTTTATCAGTCTTTTTGTTTTTCTGTTTTTGTTTGCCTACTTCATAAATCTTACCTTGGGGCCCATTTGGGCTGAACCTTCTCTTTCATCTTCCCTTTCTTTCATGTCTCTCTTTCTCTCTCTTTTTTTTTTCTTTTTCTTTTCTTTTGTCTCTCATTTGGGTGGGGGATCCTAATTGCTCAGAAGTGTTCCAGAGTGCACCTTGACTGCACCACGGTTGATACATCCAGCTACATCTGTTCACCAAAATGACTAGGAGGAGGAATGCCCAACAGAAGAAAAATACAGAGGATGGACCTTCTGCAACAGAGCTAATGGCTATCAACATAGACAATATGTCAGAAAGAAATTCAGGCTAACAATTATCCAGGCAATAGCTAGGTTGGAGAAAGCCATGGATGACCAAACCGAATTGATTAGGGCCGAACTGAAAGCGATGAGAGATGATGTTCACAATGTTAGGGCGGAGCTTAAAGCTACCAGAGAGGAGGTTCACAATGCTCTCGATGAGTTGCAATCTAATCTAAACTCTCTCAAAGCTAGGGTAACTGAGACAGAAGATAGAATTAGTGATCTGGAAGACAAACAGATAGAGAGAAAGCATCAGGAGGAAGCCTGGAACAAACAGCTTAGAAACCACGAAAACAAAATCAGGGAAATAAATGATGCCATGAAATGTTCCAACGTCAGAATTATTGGAATCCCTGAAGGGGAGGAGAAAGAAAGAAGTCTAGAAGATATAGTGGAACAAGTCCTTCATGAAAATTTTCCCAATCTCATGAATGGAACCAGTGTTCATGTACTAGAGGCTGAATGGTCTCCACCCAAGATTATACATTCCAAAAAAACATCACCACACCTGATAGTCAAATTGAGGAATTATAATTGTAGGTATAATCTCTTGAAAGCCGCTAGGGCAAAGAGGCTCCTTACTTACAGAGGAAAGCCCATAAGAATAATGTCAGACCTGTCCACAGAGACCTGGCAAGCAGAAAGGGCTGGCAAGACATATTCAGGGCATTAAATGAGAAGAACATACAGCCAAGAATACTTTATCCAGCAAGAATGACATTCAAAATGGATGGAGAGATAAAGAGTTTTCAAGACCGGCAAGGCTTAAAAGACTATGCAACCACCAAGCCGACACTGCAGGAAATATTAAGGGGGGTTCTATAATAAAAGAGGAAAAATCCTAAGAATAGAATTGAACAGAAATATAGAGACAATCTATAGAAAGAAAGACTTTATTGATTTGATGTCAATAAAAACGTATCTATCAATAATCACTCTCAATGTGAATGGCCTAAATGCGCCCATAAAAAGGGCACAGGTTTGCAGATAGGATAAAACGACAGGACCCATCCATATGTTGTCTACAAGAGACCCATTTTGAACCTAAAGATACACCCAAACTGAAAGTGAAGGAGAAGCATCTATCATGCCAATGGGCCTCAAAAGAAGGCTGGGGTAACGATTCTCATATCAGATAAATTAGATTTTAAACTAAAGACTGTAGTCAGAAATACAGAAGGACACTACATAATCCTTAAAGGGACTATCCACCAAGATGATCTAACAATTGTAAATATCTATGCCCCCAATATGGGAGCAGCCAATTACATAAAAAAATGTTAATCAAGATAAAGAGTCATATTGATATGAATACACTAATCATAGGAGATCTTAACATGCCTCTCTCAGAAATAGACAGATCATCGAAACAGAAAATCAATAAAGAAACAAGAGCACTGAATGACACATTGGACCAGATGGACCTCATAGATCTATACAGAACACTCCACCCAAAAACAACAGAATACTCATTCTTCTCAAGTGCACACAGAACCTTCTCCAGAATAGACCACATACTGGGTAACAAATCAGGACTCAACTGATACCAAAAGATTGAAATTATTCCCTGCATATTCTCAGATCACAATGTTTTGAAACTGGAACTCATCACAAGGAAAATTTCAGAAGGAACTCAAACACATGGAAGCTAAAGGCCACCTTGCTTAAGAATGCTTGGATCAACCAGGAGATCAAAGAAGAACTGAAACAATTCATGGAAACCAATGAGAATGAAGACACTTCAGTCCAAAACCTATGGGATACAGCAAAGGCGGTCCTAAGGGGGAAATACATAGCCATTTAAGCCTCCCTCAAAAAAATTGAAAAATCCAGAACACAGCAGCTGTCTCTACACCTTAAAGAACTGGAGAATCAACAACAAATCAAAACAACTCCACACATAAGAAGGGAAATCATCAAGATTAGAGCTGAGATCAATGAGGTAGAAACCAGAGATACAGTAGAACATATCAATGAAACTAGAAGCTGGTTTTTTGAAAGAATCAATAAGATCGATAAACCATTGACCACACTAATCCAAAAGAAAAGAGAGAAAGCCCAAATTCGTAAAATTATGAATGAAAAAGGAGAGAACACAATGAACACCAAGGAAGTAGAAACAATCATAAGAAGTTATTATCAACAGTTATATGCCAATAAGCTTAGCAACCTAGATGAAATGAATGCATTCCTGGAAAACTATAAACTCCAAAAATTGAACCAGGACAAAATCGAAAACCTGAATAGACCGATATCTAGTAATGAGATTGAAGCAGTGATCAAAAACCTCCCAAAAAACAAGAGCCCAGGACCTGATGGATTCCCGGGGGAATTCTACCAAACTTTCAAAGAAGAAATAACACCTATTCTCCTGAAGCTCTTTTAAAGAATTGAAGCAGAAGGAAAACTTCCAGTCTCTTTCTATGAAGCCAGCATTACCCTGATCCCCAAACCAGGCAAAGACCCTACCAAAAAGGAGAATTTCAGACCAATATCACTGATGAATATGGATGCTAAGATTCTCAACAAGATCCTAGCAAACAGGATCCAACAGCACATTAAAAAGATTATCCATCATGACCAGGTGGGATTCATCCCTGGGCTACAAAGATGGCTCAATATTCACAAATCAATCAATGTGATAGAACAAACTAATATGAGAAGAGAAAAGAACCACATGGTCCTCTCAATCAATGCAGAAAAAGCATTTGACAAAATCTAGCACCATTCCTGATTAAAATGCTACAAAGTATAGGGTAGAGGGAACATTCCTGAACTTCATCAAATCTATCTATGAAAGACCCACAGCAAATATCATCCTCCATGGGAAAAAGCTTGCAGCCTTCCCGTTGAGATCAGTAACAAGACAAGGATGCCCACTCTCAGCACTCTTGTTCAACATAGTATTATAAGTCCTAGCAGCAGCAATCAGACAACAAAGAGAAATAAAAGGTATCCAAATTGGCAATGAAGAAGTCAAACTCTCTCTCTTCACAGATGACATGATTCTTTATATGGAAAACCCAAAAGACTCCACCTCAAAACTACTAGAACTCATACAGCAATTCAGCAACGTGGCAGGATACAAAGTAAATGCGCAGAAATCAGTGGCTTTCTTATACACTAACAATGAAAATACAGAAAGGGAAATTAAAGAATCAATTCCATTTACTATAGCACCAAGAACCATAAGATACCTGGGAATAATCCTAACCAAAGAGGTAAAGGATCTGTACTCGAGGAACTACAGAACACTCATGAAAGAAATTGAAGAAGACAAAAAAGATGGAAGACCATTCCATGCTCTTGGATCTGAAGAATAAACATTGTTAAAATGTCTATACTTCCTAGAGCAATCTATACTTTTAATGCCATTCTGATCAAAATTCCACTGGTATTCTTCAAAGAGCTGGAGCAAATAATCCAAAAATTTGTATGGAATCAGAAGAGACCCCAAATCACTAAGGAAATGTTGAAAAACAAAAATAAAGCTGGAGGTATCACGTTACCTGATTTCAAGCTTTATTACAAAGCTGTTATCACCAAGACAGCAAGGTACTGGCATCAAAACAGACACATAGACCAGTGGAACAGAGTAGACAGCCCAGGTATGGACCCTCAACTCTATGGTCAATTAATCTTTGACAAAACAGGAAAAAATATACAGTGGAAAAAAGACAGTCTCTTCAAGAAATGGTGCTGGGAAAACTGGACAGCTATATGTAGAAGAATGAAACTCGACCATTCTCTTACAGTGTACACAAAGATAAACTCAAAATGGGTAAAAGACCTCAACGTGAGACAGGACTCCATCAGAGTCCTAGAGGAGAACACAGGCAGTAAGCTCTTCAACACCGGTCACAGCAACTTCTCTCAAGATACGTCTCCAAAGGCAAAGGAAACAAAAGTGAAAATGAACTTTTGGGACTTCATCAAAATCAAAAGCTTCTTCACAGCAAAGGAAACAGTCAAAAAAAAAACACACACACACACACAAAAAAAAAAAAACAAAGAGGCAACCTACGGAATGGGAGAAGATATTTGCAAATGACAGTACGGACAAAAGGTTGATATCCAGGATCTATAATGAACTCCTCAAACTCCACACACACAAAGCAGGCAATCATATCAAAAAATGGGCAGAAGATATAAACAGACACTTCTCCAATGAAGACATACAAATGGCTATCAGACACATGAAAAAATGTTCATCATCACTAGCCCTCAGGGAGATTCAAATTAAAACCACATTGAGATATCACCTTACACCAGTTAGAATGGCCAAAATTAGCAATACAGGAAACACCATGTGTTGGAGGGGATGTGGAGAAAGGTGAACCCTCTTACACTGTTGGTGGGAATGCAAGTTGGTGCAGCCTCTTTCGAGAACAGTGTGGAGATTCCTCAAGAAATTAAAAATAGAACTTCCCTATGACACTGCTATTGCACTCCTGGGTATTTACCCCAACATACAGATGGAGTGAAAAGAAGGTCCATCTGTACCCCAATGTTTATAGAAGCAATGGCCACAGTCACCAAACTATGGAAAGAACCAAGATGCCCTTCAATGGATGAATGAATAAGGAAAATGTGGTCCATGTACACTATGGAGTATTATGCCTCCATCAGAAAGGATGAATACCCAACTTTTGTAGCAACATGGACGGGACTGGAAGAGATTATGCTGAGTGAAATAAGTCAAGCAGAGAGAGTCAATTATCATATGGTTTCACTTATTTGTGAAGCATAGCAAATAGCATGGAGGACATGGGGAGTTAGAGAGGTAAAGGGAGTTGGGGGAAATTGGTAGGGGAGGTGAATCATGAGAGACTATGGACTCTGAAAAACAATCTGAGGGGTTTGAAGTGGCGGCGGGGTGGGAGGTCGGGGTACCAGGTGGTGGGTATTATAGAGGGCACGGATTGCATGGAGCACTGGGTGTGGTGAAAAAACAATGAATATTGTTATGCTGAAAATAAATAAATTAATTTTAATTTAAAAAAAATAAAATTAAGGGAAGGGAAAAAATAAGTCCAACTATATTGAATAAAATAAATGATATAATGGAAAACAAACAAACAAACAAAAATGTCTCTAGAGAAACTATTTACACAAAGCTTTTGCTTGGTTATTTTGGTTTTAATATTGGTCAGACTATGCTTGGAAAATCAGCTTGGAATCTGTATGAACTTCTGTGTCCTTAACTAGATGTGGTCCAGGGCAGACTCTTCTACACAAATCTTTCTTGCTTCCATCCCTTGGGTTCCTGTAAGGCCCAAGGGCTACTGGCTTCCCTGAGAACCTCTTGGAGCCTATACAAATCCTTCTGCTCAGCAGGGTGAGGAGTTCTACAGAAAAAGCAAGGCACCTGGCTAACAGATACAGGTGAAGTTTATAATCATGGACTACCAGAAATATGGGAGAGATAGGCTGAGTAGGAAGACTTACCTCTGTGAACGGGACATAGTGATATACATCACCGCTGAGCCGGAGGAAGGACGGTGATAATCTGGGAGCTTGAGGGACAGGAGCTAAAACTACATTATGGTGCTGTGCCAAGGCACAGATTGCTGAAGGGAGCATTCTCTGGGTAACACTATTTTTGGAGAAAGGGCCCTAAAAAAAGGTGGTCTTTCACTGATGGACAAACTGCTAGAACCCTGATACTATTATAGAGGCTGGAGAACCATGAGTGAATAAGAAATTCTGGCTTCCATAGCCCAGGATTTCCTCCCTTCCCATTCTCTTCCGCTTCCTTAATCTACTAGTCTTCATAGTGGGTAAGTAACCTATGCTCTAGAGTGACAAAGGAATTGTTACCGGATAGTAATGTTAAAAACAAACAGATGAGGGACACCTGGGTGGCTCAGTTGGTTGAGCAGCTGCCTTCAGCTCAGGTCATGATCCCAGCGTCCTGTGATCGAGTCCCACATCGGGCTCCTTGCTCAGCAGGGAGCCTGCTTCTCCCTCTGCCTCTGCCTGCCATTCTGTCTACCTGTCTACCTGTGCTCGCTCTCTCTCCCTCTCTCTCTCTCTCTGATAAATAAATTAAAACAAACAAACAAACAAACAGATGAAATAGTTTATCCAAACAACTATAAGAGAGGAAAAATAATTTTCCCTTTACCCTTCTAGGCTTTTGGCTGAGGCCTCTATATAGTTAAAGATTATCAGGAGAAAAATAAGCAGAATTTAAGAACATAAATATACCTCCTGTATACAGGGGACTTAACTTGGAAAAGTGAGTAATGGCCCAAACTATCACATTAAATGCTTTCTTTGGATAAAGACAAAGGAAGATGTTGAGGGGCTGGATGGGTAGGAGGGAGGGCTTCTAATTGGAGGAAAAGCACAGTAAACAAAGGAATGGTTGTGCATATTTACATCACTGCCTTCTTCTTTGATAAGAGTTTCCAAAGATTTACTGATTCTCCTCTTCCAGCTCTCCTTTATAAATATAAGTGTCTCAGTTCAATATAAGGATCCCAAAGTCAGGGCTTCTGTATGGCTCAGGTCATGATCTCAGGATCCCAGAATGCCATCAGTCTCCCTGCCTGGTGGGAAGCCTGGTTCTCCTCTCCCACTCCCCTGCTCCCCCATGTTGCCTCTCCCTCTGTCAAATAAATAAATAAAATCTTAAAAAAAAAAAAAGGTAACATCCCCTCAGCTTTCAGAGATTGTTCTATGTCTGCTGTTTCTTAGAAATAATCAGTTCAGAGAGAATCTGTAAACCAAACAGGCGTATTTTGCCGGTGGCAGATTCTGCTCCCTTTCACATCTATTAGTA
The DNA here is from genome assembly GCF_011764305.1 of Mustela putorius furo. Classification (NCBI taxonomy): domain Eukaryota; kingdom Metazoa; phylum Chordata; class Mammalia; order Carnivora; family Mustelidae; genus Mustela; species Mustela putorius. The sequence goes on from NW_025422126.1 coordinate 699,136, forward strand.
TGAACTTAGACAGTTTTACAGAAAACCACTGGCTGATCCAATGGATTCAATTGCTTTATGTGTGAAGAGGATATTTTTCCTTAATCCAACCCTACGAGACTGTTCCCACAGAGATGCTCCTACCTATTGTTGCAGTCTTTCCAAGAACGTGCTTCCTAGGCTAGTCTTTTATTTATGTTATGTTATTTTATTTTATAAAAGGATCTACTTATTTATTTTATATGGCAATGGGGAGGGGCAGAAGGAGAGGGGGATGGAGAGAGAATCTATCTATAGCAGACTCCCAGCTGAGCACAGACCCCCATGTGGGGGCTTGATCTCAGGACCCTGAGACCATGACCTGAACCAAAATCAAGAGTTGGATGCTTAACCAATGAGCCACCCAGGCATCCCCTGGTTAGTCTTTTGATATATGTTCTTTTGACAGATATTGAGCACCAGAGTCTTACCCATTTAGCTCATGTAAAGTCCTTTCCAACAGATTCCCTGCACCCATCTGATTCTAAAAGTTCTTTCTTAGGGCTCCTAGGTGCTGAAGACAGGCATTAGCTTTTCCCAGTGCTTTATCTGAGTTTACTTCTCTATGGTTTGGTTGGCTCAAAACTCAAAGCAATTTGGTTGGAATTGCTTTGTATATTTACTCTTAACTTTGTCTTTTTCTCCTAACCTTATGGCATCCAAGGATGTCCTACAGTAATTTTTTCTCCACAGCTCTTCTTTTCAACAGCTATAAAGTACCCCTACACCCTCCTGCTGCAAAGGTATAACTGCTTCTGCAGAGACAAAGAAGTTTTTGGATTAAAATTAAGGAGAACTTCATGCTCTCAACTCACTGGTTGACAAGAGATGATAAGTTAAGAGCTAAAACAAACAAAACTGGTAAAACATTTGTAAACTTATTTCCAAGCTAGCTCCCTTTCCCCAGGTCTCCCTGATAATCTATCAGGTGATTTCAGGTAGTCATAGAACATTTACTTGAATCTTTATGTTGTCCACTTTTCACAGATTTGGCAAAGAACTCTGGTCTTGAGGCTGCCTCTTCTAGTCATGTTTTTGGTTACTAACTCTACTCAAGTACCCTTCCTCTTCATCTTCATGGGCATCCCTGGCTTTGAGGTTTTCCATACCTGGATTTCCATCCCCTTCTATTGTGTATACACTCTCTCCATCATGGGCAATACCACCATCCTGGCTGTCATCAGGACAGAGATGGGCTACATGATGGGCTCTCTACATGAGCCCATGTACTTGTTCCTCTCTATGTTGGCTCTAACAGACCTGGGGCTTACCCTCACCACTTTGTTTACAGTCATGGGGTTCCTCTGGTTTGGTGCCTCAAAGATCAGCTTTGAGGCTTGTTTTGCCCAGTTCTTCTTCCTCCGTTGATTCTCCTTTATGGAATCTTCTGTGTTGTTGGCCATGTCCTTTGATCGCTATGTGGCTGTATGCCACCCCCTCCGTTATGTCTCCAACCTCCCCAATTAAGTAATCAGTAGAATAAGGGTAGCCATCATTTGCCACTGTGTTCTGGCTATTCTTCCTCCTTGGCCTGGTTTGGTCCTCGACTCCAGCCGTGCCGTGGCCTCCAACAAATTTTCAACTGTATTGTATGGGTGGAGGTTTCTGTGATTTGTCCTACAAAATAGACCACCTTGACCTGCATGTATGCAGGTAGGCTAAAAATGATTTTTTGTGAAATTCATGCTGCATAAGTGACCTTGGGAGCCTGGTTAGTTGACATCATTCAGCCTTCAGGTCAGAACTGGCCCTTCCGGTCTGGATGCCAAGAGCTGTAAATAATTTTTTTTTAAAGATTTTATTTATTAATTTGATGGAGACACAGTGAGAGAGGGAACACAAGCAGGGGGAGTGAGGAGAGGGAAAAACAGGTTTCCTGCTGAGCAGGGAGCCCCAGGCACGGCTCAATTCCAGGAACCTGGGATCATGACCTGAGCTGAAGGCAGATGGTTAACAGCTGAGCCACTCAAGTGCCCCCAAGAGCTGTAAATCTTGCCTTATATCGCCTCAGCTCTAGGCTGGGCTGGCTCCCCAGAATGGAATCTAGGTGGAGAAGCAAGCACATATGGCCCAGTCTCCTTGAACATATAAAGGCCTGATAATGTAGGAATGCAGCTCACTCCAAATTGCATATAGGCACAATATTTAACTTCAAACCTTGTCATCTGCACTACAACTATGGCCCTCATGGGATGGTCAGTTGGAAGTCTCACCTGAGGGTAGGACCCTCTGCCCAGGCCTCTCAATCAGGACTCTACCTGTCTCTCTCCATGGAGCTTCCCCAACTAATGAGGCTGGATGTTGCAAGTACCCCATCTGATGTAACTCTGTCTTATTACCCTTTACTGCTTACTGTTGCTTTTATCTCTGTGCAGATTTCCCTTTTCTTCTTTCTGTTTCTATTAGGTTTTTATATCAATAAAGTGCCTTTTTCTCCTTTGAAACCTAGAGTATGGGTGCTATGAATCTTTCATTTAGAACATCAATTTTTTTCTTTTTGCTTACATTTACTCATAATTTTTATTAACATATAATGTATTATTTGTTTCAGGGATACAGGTCTGTTTTAACTCTTAATTCTATTTAGCCAGTGCTATTTTTATCTACCAGTTAACATGAGTTTATGGCTTTCCTGATTGTAACCATAGGTTCCTCAGTCAGACATATTTTTTCACTGTTTTTGGCTTTATCATTTTCTGCCTTGCTGTTTAAAAAGACTGTTTATAATTAAGTCCCATCTCTCTGGATCACATTATTTGGAAAGTGACAATATAACCAATTCTCCTTCTAGACTTTTGGTGAAGTGGAATGAGTCACTTATAATCTCTTCTGGCCTGATTGTTTTCATAAAAGGATTATATGATTGGTCTTGGTCCCTGATGGAAACAGTATAGTAAGAACAAATTCTTGTCATTGAATGTGTTAGAAAAGTGAGTGGGATATGACTTGAAAGTTAAGAAATTTCTCAATATCTATAATTGTAATGCTTTGTTCACTATTCTGGACATTCAGATTGCATACAAATACAAATTCCTAACCTCCCTTCCAAGGGCAACAAGAGCTGTAAGTGAGTGGGAACTCCCTGAGGGGCAAAGAACCAAGTGAAGGTTAGGTTACTTGTGAAATATAATTGGAAGAGGGGCCTTGGTGAAGTAAAACTTTGAGGACTCTCTGACATTTTGCTAACTGCTGAGTAAAGACTGGGAAATGCTTGGTCTTTGTCAAGATGGCAGAAGACTTTATAAAAGAAGACATTAAAATGCATATATTGTTCTGAAACATTTTTCCATTTTATTTTATTTTATTTTCAGTGTTCCAAAAGTCATTGTTTATGCACCACATCCAGTGCTCCATGCAATACATGCCCTCCATAATCACCACCACCAGGCTCACCCATCCCCTCCCCTCCTCCCCTCCAAAACCCTCAGTTTGTTTCTCAGAGTCCACAGTCTTTCATGGTTCATCTCCCCTTCTGATTTCCCCCAACTCACTTCTCCTCTCCATCTCCCCATGTCCTCCATGTTATTCCTTATGCTCCACAAATAAGCAAAACCATATGATAATTGACTCTCTCTGCTTGACTTATTTCACTCAGCATAATCTCTTCCAGTCCTGTTCATGTTAATATAAAAGTTGGGTATTCATCCTTTCTGATGGAGGTGTAATACTCCATTGTATATATGGACCATATCTTCTTTACCCTTTTGTCTGTTGAAGGGCATCTTGGTTCTTTCCACAGTTTGGCGACTGTGGCCATTGCTGCTATGAACACTGGGGTACAGATGGCCCTTCTTTTCACTACCCACTTTTCACTTTTCATCTGTATCTTTGTGGTAAATACCCAGTAGTGCAATCTCAGGGTCATAGGGTAGCTCTATTTTTAATTTCTTAAGGAATCTCCACACTGTTTTCCAAAGTGGCTGCACCAACTTGCATTCCCACCAACAGTGTAAGAGGGTTCCCTTTTCATTTTAACTTCCAAACCCTCCTATGAGAATGGTTTTATTCTGGGTAACAGAGAAATAACAAAAACTCAGGGTTAAGTGATTTCTCAAGGTGTGTATGGTACATCTTCTCTTCCATCTGAACCATATCGAGACTTGAGGGACAGCCCTCTGCCCCATTCCTAGAGGCTTTCTCCTGGTTCATTCACTAAGGGGGCAGGTGGTAGTTTTTGCAAAGCTGGGAGGAGAATGGTTGGAGAGCAGAAGGCTTATGCCTGTGAGATAAAGACTCCAAGAATGGGGAGTGACTAAGCATTTGGGCCTGTTGTCTAATGGATCAGCTAATACCCCATCTTAGTTCTCTCAACCCTGCATGCATGGGAACTCCGGCTTGGCTACAGGTAGGGGTTAGTCACTGATGAAGAATGATTTCGCTGACCTTGGGTCACAGGGGAACACCTGACTTCCTTGCCCTCTTTAAGAACAAACCCACAAAGAGAACTTCCCCCTGGGTTCCCTTTCTGACCCTCACTCCTGTCTCCCTGGCTCTCTCTCCTTTTTCTTCTACCTTTCGTTCACTCATTTTCTTTCCCGTCTATTCCACTGAACTCCTCTTCCACCTGAGACTTATTCTGTTCTCTTTACTTACCGTTTCTCATCTTGCCCACTTGCGCTCACCTCTGAGCTACTCAGTCCTCAGCACAAAGCTGAACAAGCCATGCATGTCCCTCAGGTACCCTTGTATCACAGCTGTTCTGCACATGGAAGCTGACTGCCTGGCTCCTATGTGGATGCTCAGCTGATGCTAGGTCCTCCTCTAACTGGCACTTGGCAGTGTTTCAATATGTGTGGTTCCCAGTGCTGGTGGTGAAGCTGGGCCCCTTTCTTCTGCATACCCGCCTGGTCTTCTGGCTATAGTCAGACTCTCACATCCCCAGAGAGATAGGCAGAGGTCCTCCAAATATGGTTAGGGACATGAACTTCATCTTGCCTTCAAGTCAGTAGATATTGAATATCAATGATATTATAGAGAACGTTGATTAAAGTGGAGGGTATGTCTGGACCGCAATCTTTGTCCTCAGGGTTTATACCTACAGGTTTTTAAAAAACATTACTGCATAATTTAAGTGTATCAGGTTGCATTGAATACAATCCAGTGCATTTTATTGCAGTGTTAAGCCTCACCAGGGCCTTAATGCACCCAGAGTGGTGTGAAGCCAGTAGTCAGGCTCACCTAGAGCCCTGTTGGCCACAAGGTGACATGTATCTCACTAATGTTTTAATGTATGAATATGCTTCATGGAAGGACTTCTTTGAGAGTAGTAAGACCAATCCATGCCTGTGGATAAAGGAGAAGATGGTTGCTGCCTGGTAAGGCAGAATTCTGGATTGTAATTCTCTAAATACCTCTCCTGGGGCGCCTAGGTGACTCAGTGGGTTGAGCCTCTGCCTTCGGCTCAGGTTACAATCTGAGGGTCCTGGGATCGAGCCCCACATCGGGCTCTCTTCTCAGCAGGCAGCCTGCTCCCCACCCTTTCTCTGCCTGACTCTCTGCCTACTTGTGATCTTTCTCTGTTAAATATAATCTTTAAATGCCTCTCTTCTTGGTATTTTCTAGCATATGCTCGATCATATCCCTCCTCATCCCCTGAGGAGGGAAAAGATAATGTTGGTAACTTATTGCTGGGTTGGAACAAACCTGGCATTGTTTTGTCTTTGGCATCACTGTATGTTCTGATTCCATGGTTTCTATACTGGGCAGACACCAGTGGTACTCTGGTAACACTGCTTTCAAGGCACAGAACCTGTTGCTCAGTGACCAGACCCTAGTTACCTAGATAACTCCATGGACTGTTAATACATAATAAAGATGTTATTTTCAGTTCTGGCCCAGTTCCTGCCCTACTGATATAAATGTCTACCAGACCTCCTTACCAGACCCCAAATAAATGTTCTTTGGCAGATGCAATAAGCCACCACTGGGATTCAAGTTTATTACAAATATCATTATTATCACAGTTGATTTTATTGAGGGTCTCTTATCTATTCCACATTGAATGGGCTTCCATGGCAAGGAGGTAAAGAACAAGTTATGGCTTGAGCACTCCCCCTTCTTATAAATGTATCTTCTTCTGTATCTTTTTTTTTCTTTTTCTTTCTCTTGTAAACTCCTCATCTGTATCTTTTTTTTCTTTCTCTTCTTTCTTTCCTTGGATATCCTGGAGCTCTTAGGAAAATGTGGAGACTACAATGATTGAAAATTGTTCACTAAAAATGAATATTTCATATAAATGCATTAAAAAGAAAATTCACCAATGGAAACTTTGGGAAGTTGAGAAAGATGTCCTATGAGGTTGGCTCCAGTGTACTCAGAATATATGCCTAGGAAGGAACAGGCAGGCCCTGAACACAGAAGACTTCTGTTATTTACTTTGGCAGCTGGGTGCTGCCAATGTGTGTGTGTGTCCAGAAGTTGGGGGTTGGAGGAACAGTTAGTTGGTAATTAGGACCCTGTACCCAATGACACAGTTTGGTGCTGTTGAATTAAACTTTCTAGGCCCAAGACGGGGCCACTCCTAGAGAGGGTGCCACATCAGCAAACTGAAACTTTGGTGTCCCTGTAAATACCCCACTTGACTAGAAACACAGTATAGCCATCAGCCAGATCCCAAATGCCAAGCCAACTCCAGGCCTTCTCACCAGACACAAGGTAGACTATGTGGCTTCAGACAAGAAGGCATTTTCTGTTTTTCTCTTCCTTGTTCATTGTTCTTTAGTTTTTAATCCTGTAAAAATCCTCTGTCTTATACCCCATATTGCCGTTCTCCAAGCAGAGACTATCCACTTCATGAGGTGTTAAGTAAATTTGTGTTGGGGCACCTGGAACACTCAGTCTGATAAGCATCTGACTTCAACTCAGGTCATGATCTCAGTGTCCTGAGATGGATCACTTTCAGACTCTGTGCTCAGCAGGGAGTCTGTTTATCTCTTTCCCTATCCCTCTGCACTTCCCCCTGCTCATGACCTCTCTCTCTTTCTCAAATAAATAAAATCTTTAAAACAACTTGTTGGTGTCCCTCAGTTTGGTTCCTGGAGTCCAGAGTCTCTCATGGGTGGGGGATAGGGTAACTGGGTGACTGGTATTAAGGAGGGCATATGGTGTGATGAACACTGGGTGTTATATGCAACTAATGAATGCTGGTTAATTGAATGTAACAATAAAAAAATAAAAATTGTTGATGTCATCTACATGGTCCTTGTAAATCATTTTTAATACTGCAAAGACTTATAATTTGTAACTATTGCTTCATGACCTTGGAAAATATATCCATCAACTCATGGGCATATTCATTCCTGGGGAACCCTTAAGATCTTGTATTGATGAAAAACTATTTTCCAAACTAATCTTTCCATCCCGGAAACATGGAGGCTTCAAGAAGATATTCTGAGTCTCTCTTCTCTTATATGTGTTCTCATGGAGGAGCACTACCGGGACATTCCAGTAACAAAATTTACAACTGTCTTTCTTTGGGACCCTTCCCCCTTTTGTTTCCAGCCTTCATTCCCTCCAATACCTGTCTGCCTTGTACACTTTCTTCTTATCTTCTACACTCTTGACAACATCTGTAGTATCTGACAAGATGATATATACCTAGCAACGCTTTTTCTGATACATGGTATCCCGTACATGTAATTTAATCACCAAATACTCAGCATAAGTCTCAGTACATATATTTATACTTTTCCAAAGCCATGAATTTCTTATTAACCTATACAGGCAATAAATTCCTGACTTTCTTACCAGGAATACTGGCTCTTTCTACCCAAAGCACCCAACTGTTTGGGTGGCATCCCTTGGGTGCCATCCTTGTTAGTGAAAATGGTGACTACTTTCCCTTACCCACAGCAGCCTGACAACAGATCCACTATTACTCCCTGTCTGGGTGGGGTTTGAGATCCTCAAAATCTACAGTACCAATACCTCAGTATAGAAGAGAATAAAGAAAGAAGCTCTGCTCTGCCTTTGGTTAATTTGCACACTTATTTTCTGATAGATAATGGGCTCACTTCTGGGAATACAAAGCCATTTAAAGCAGAGTAGCTAATGTCCGATTCCTCAGATTCTGCCACTGCCTTAATCCAAAGCTGGACTATTTGGCAAGTTTTTCTTTCTGTTAGTCTATGCTCTTGGTCATTATAGTGCCTCCCCCCCTCAACCTGATTTAAACTCTGGGGGTGTAAAAACCTGGTGGCACAAACAGGGGTTAAGAGCTGAAGAGCACAGCAAAGGAAACAGATAATTCATCCTAGAGCTCTGAATCATTCTAGAGATACCTGCCTCTATTCCCACGGAGATTCTGGTGGTTTTTTTTTTTTTTTTTTTTTTTTTTTTTTTTTTTTCCCTCCCAGCGTATATCTGTCTAGTAAGGAAGGGGAAGGCAGATTTTGGCTTTTCCCTATTTCAGCGATCTTCAAGAAAAGATCATTTGGAAGCCCAGTTTTTGGGGGAGTCTTTGGGATATATTCTTATGTCTCATCATCTCTTGACTGACATATTACTGCATTTCTCTGTAAGTTTGTTTAAACCAAGTCTCTACACCCTCCCCTGCTCTGCCATTACCTGTTATATATACTAATATAAGATACACTGGGACTTCTTACTGACCTGCTCATGAGTCTTTTGTTCCCTGGTGCCACAGATATGACCCCAACCCTGGCCAAGGTCTTGGTTCCAACACCACCTTTAGATCATACCCAGAAGCCATGCTTCAGGGAACATTTGTTTCAAAATGTCCTCCCCAAGGCCCATTTCTGCCTCCTCTGTCCTTTATTCTCCCAGCCTTGGGAATTTGGAGCTTTGGAACAGTGATGCCCCAAGGTCTGGAGCTGTTTCCTGGTTTGTGCACCAGGAAGGTGATTACTTTCAAGCATCACATACTGGTAGGAGAGAAAAATTAAGGAGGGTGGAGTTTTTGCTCCATGTTTGGTTTGTTTGTTTCTGGAGAACTCCCAAGACTTTGCCTCTGTACTGAAGTATATGTGGATATACGGATCAGAGCAAGGCATTAAATTGCCCACCCTAACTGCCTTGATCCAGATGTTCAGCTGGGTCCATCATGATCCCAGAGCTCTGCTCTCTTTTTCATAGGATTCACCTTCATCTAAGTGAAACTGACTCCTCAGTCCTTTATTTCTTAAGAGCTCTTTCTCTCATCTCTCCATGCAATCTCTGAAAGGTATGGAAGGACAGAAAAAGGAAGAGAGAAACTTCTGGAGGTGTCAATCAGATGTACCCACTTGAAGACTTTCTAAAACACCTTGTTATCCTAACGTGTTTTCTATTAGTTTGCTATGGCAGGTTCCAGGATCACTGGGCCCAGAGATAAAGTCAAGGAGGATTTCCTTTGATGGAGTTTAGACCCCCTTGAATTGATTCTCAAGAGCACAAGGAAAGGATGCATTCTAACATAGTTATGAACTTATATTTTTGAGGGTGTTACATGAAAGTACAACTTAGGATGGCCAAATATTTGAAGGCATTACAGGATATAATAAGACATTCAGAGGACATAGAGATTCAGAAACATAATCAGAAGAACCAATAGACACACAGAGATTGGGTCACTTTAATCTTATTCATTGTGATCAAAAACATATTTTGTACAAGATTTTCCATGCTGTACTTTCTGTAATACAGTAGGTAATAAGACCTATAATATCATTATCCTGCTGGAGCACACTGTCTAGAAACTATGAAAGGAGAAGGACAAATGTCATGCAGACAGATACACAGTTGCATTCAATAAAAATAAATAAATGAAAAAAAAATAAATGAGTGAATAAACAAACAAAGAAACAGTCCATTAAGCTGATCTGGTAAAGATTATTTATGATCCTGGAAGCTGTTCTAAAGGTCTGGTTCCATGTTTGTTTTTTCCATACTAGTCACTAATCCCAGTAGTTCTGGAAAATTCTCACCTTTCTATGGACAAGATTAGGTGCAAGAGTCAGACACCACTTTGAATGCCAGCATGACAGAGCCCAGAGACAGGCTCCATCTGTATGAAGGGAAGTGACGAGTCACTGGGTGGCCCCTTGTGTAATCCTAACATTTCATACTTGATCTTCTGTTCATAATAATATCTTTTCTGATTCACTTTGAACCTGTTAGCTGAGGGACACCTGGGTGGCTCATTAGTTAAGCAGCTGCCTTCAGGTCATCTCATGGCCTGCCATCAGCTCAAGTCATGATCCCAGGGTCCTGGGATGGAGCCCCACGTTGAGCTCCTTGCTCGGCAGAGAGCCTGCTTCTTCCTCTCCCTCTACCTGCCACTCAGTCTACTTGTGTTCTCTCTCTATTTCTCTGTCAAAAACAAAACAAAACCAGAAATGCCTATTAGCCGAATCATAAGTACCAATCTTCAGGTGGCCATAGGAAGGTGAACTCTTGCATGTCTAGACTATGTACAAAATCAACTTTGGCAGTTATTTGGAGCCAGAAAAGGTCATTTTTATCTTCTAGCCACCAGCATTGCCTCCCTCCTCTCCCTTTCTCCACACTCACACATATGATCAACTGTTGGTTGGGGCTGATATTTTTCACATTCCAGGAACCCCCAACTAGTCTTAACTGTGGTGTACTGTCAAGCTGGAGCTTTAATACCACTTTACTATTTGAGAATACAGATCTCTGTTCCCCATACCTAGGACAACTCATCAAGACATTGGTCATCTGGATTAGGTATTATATCTCTGTTGTCATATTTTTTGCATATATTCACATATATATTACTAAAAATAATAATATTTAACCAGTGTGTTTATCAAACATTTAACTGAATGAATTTAGATACAGTTTCCCTAGGGTTCCCATATTGAGCTGATGATAGGGTCAGTCTCATTGTTTCACTCAGTGCAATTTTCTAGAAATAGCAACTATTTCTATATTAGCAAAAAGATATAGCTGAATGTCTGGGATTAAAAGTATCAGCTAATTATATCAGAGCCAAGACAAATAGACTGTACAGAAAATCAATGGGCTTTGACTCAAATAGTAAGAGACCCATACTGTAGATCTAAGAATCATATATCAGGTGCTTAGTGTCATTGAATAGCATGGGTTACCTGAAAAAAGAGTAAATCAGTTGGACACTTGAGAGAAATGATTGGTGCTATATATATATATGTATATATATATATATACATATATATATTTATATAGTGTTTTATATAAAACATAATATATACTTACATATATATTGTGCCATGCACAATCCAGCAATAAATGTACCATGTAAGATCATATTCTAAATACCAGAGAGAAGTAGGTTTCCACTGACATGTCTTTTCCTAGTTGATCCTACCAATGAAGCTGTCAGCTTTCTCAAGTTCCCTGAGTTAATCTTTGGAGAGCAGTGTGTCAAAGTTATGCTCTAGAATTAGGCAGAGAGAATAAGCGAATTATGCCACTCTGGATCTGCTTGGTTTTAATGCTATAGATAACAGGGTTCATAAAAGGGGGAAAAAGGAAGTAGACGTAGCTCATTGTGATGTGGACCACACGAGGAGCATGTTTTCCAAATCTGTGAATGAATGTCAGACCAACTACAGTGACATAGAAGACCAGGATGCAGCAGATGTGAGAGACACATGTGTTGAGGGCCTTGGCCCTTTCTTCTCCAGAAGCAATGCCCATGACAGTCTTGAGGATCAAAATATAGGAGAAAAAGATGGTGATAAAGTCCAACAAGACCATTGCAAATACAACCACAACTGGATAGAGACGATTGAAGGTGATGTCAGCACAGGCTAACTTGATAACATCTTGGTGTAGACAGAAAGCATGAGAAAGTACATGGGATTGACAGTAATGAAACCAGTGAAGGCGAATAATAATTGGCATAATTGATAGACCAGCCCTTATCAATACACCTATCCCAATCTTCATTACCTTGGTGCTGGTAAGGATGGAAGTATATCTCAAGGGGTTGCAAATGGCAACAAAACGGTCATAGGCCATGGCAAGTAAAACACCAGATTCCACGATAGAAAGAGTATGGATAAAGTAGGCCTGAGAGAAGCAGGCTTGGTGGCCAATCTCTCTGTGATTCAACCATAGGACACCCAGAACTGTGGGCATCGTGGTCAAAGTCACTCCAAGGTCAGTGGCTGCCAACATAGCTAAGAAATAGTACATGGGCTCATGAAGACTATGATCATCCCTGATAAGAAAGAGAAGGGTGCCATTACCAAGAAGTATGGAGACATAAACCACCAATAATGGGATGGAGATCCAGTGGTGTGCCTTCTCCATGCCTGGGAAGCCAGTAAGGAGAAAAGGGGAGGCCGTAGTGTTGGGCCACATTGCAGGCCTTGCAAAGAGGAAAATACTCCCTTTGGGTAATGCAGTAGAAACTCTAGTTCTGTAGAAGTTGCCCCTGAGTGTGCTACCTGTTCATAAGATGTTTACCAGTCTTGACTTCCAGTGATAGCAGGAATAATAACTTAGTCATTCTTTCGAGATTCCTAGGAAATGGGAGAATAGAATGTATTAAGAACTCTATGTATCATTCAGGGTTATTGGACAACATACTGGTGATAAAGCAATGTAGACCAATGTAGATGGTTGATGTCCTTAAAAATTATATAATCCTTACAAATTTGTCCTTATTTGCCCAATATTTGTCCTTACAAATTATATAAACAATAAAATAAAGACAAAATGAAAGAAGATAAGGGTATATTTGAATAGTGCTGTAATAGTGGTGGGACTTACAGCACGTTTTTCATGGTGCTCCTTATTTTGACTTGGGATCTTGTAGGTAGATGGAAATGTTCCCTAGAATCTAAGAAACCTAAAAAATTAGTAGAAAATTAGTCCTGTGCAATGCTGGAAAAGCAAGTATGAACATCAGATGGGAAAACAAACACAAAGAAAGAAAAATCAGTCAATTAATCAATAGACTTAGTTGATTTGAGGGAATGAATAATAATCATTATGCCTGGATGAAAAACTGAACCTCTAAAGACTTTGGAGAAGCTACAAAAACGATATGAGTTAATTATATGTGTTTATCTCTAAAACACATAGACCTCAAAATCTATATGAGCCCCAGAGCCATAATACTTTAGTTATTGGTGTACTGTGTCTCAAAGAATTCAAAATTTCATTATTGATACAAAAAATGAACAATAAAAATGAGATTTTATGATTAGTACTTGAGAGCACTATTTGTTAACTGCACAAATCACCTATTTGGAAATACAAAGAGAGAAATTAGTTATTTTGGCAATTTCAAAGAGGATAATTTTTAAAATCTATGGAGTCTGATGACAAAAGTGAGATAGCTCTCTGACCTTTAAATTTCAGGTATCACCTGGTGTAGGTAGCCAAATTCTGGGAGTAAAGAAAGCATACATTGGTGGCATCATCCAAAGACAACGAGGGCCATCTTCTATTATGGCTGGTATGGACAGAATATCTCACATGCTTTGAAAAGAATACCTTTGTGTGAATTTAATATATGAATCTAAGGACATATTTTGCCCATGAAAAAAAGGTCTGCAAGATTATTGGGCTTTCACCTTCAGAAGAATTTTGTTGTGTTTCCTCTCTGTTACTTTGTAACAATAATGATATTGGGAAAGTCGATTAATCTTGGGCATTGGTTTTATTATCTTTAAATGATACTAACAATTTCTGTCTTGTTAAGTGATGCTCTTGATAGAGGTTGTAAGAGTGGAATGGGATTGCCAATGAGGGAAGTGCTTTGCAAGGGGTAAATTATTCTTCACTTCCGAAGCTTTGTTAATGAGAAGAACCTCCTTGCTCTCATCTTGCTGAGCTTCCATTATGTGTCAGGACATTAGGACACTACATAGGTCTCATCTTTATTTTTAATTTTTGGTAAAACCTTACAATAGCTTATTTCCCCCTTTCCACAGAGTCATATTGGTTATATGTCCAAGGTGATACATAAAGCAAATGGCAGAAGCCTTTTTAGGCACTATGGATTAAAAGACTACAGAATGGTGAAATCTTTGCAGTATTTTGGAGTACAACCAAGCTTACTGCCTCTCTTTTCTGTTTTCATACTGAAAATATGAACATTTTACTTGATTTACTCAGACCTACTTTTGTTGGACATGAGATTATCTGTAAATTCTTGTGGTTTAAAAATCCTAGACTTTTGCCTTATCCCTGCAGCCACCTGTCATCTCCCAGAGTCTGTTTTAGAGTGGAGTTGGGTTTTCATTAATGAGAAGCTAATTCCCAAAGTCTCAAACCCTGCTGTGTAAACTGTGGGCTCAGAGCAGACAACCCAGAGATCCTGCTCAGACTTTTATCTTTTATTGGTTCCCTCACCTTCCCTTAGATTCTTTTCCTGACACTTCCTCTAACCCACCTCCATAAAAAAAAAAAAAATAAATCTCCTAACCTTTGTCTATTATCCTTCTTTTTTGGATAGTTCAAATTTATAATCCATTCTTCTGTTTGTTCTATTTGAAGGGCTTCCCATGGCTCCATTCTCAATACATAGTTTTTAGGAGAATGCCTTGCACATAATTTGTGTTCTTTTCTAGTTACTGAATGATTGGTTTGACTACACATACAAATTTATTTTCTCACTATCTTACATGCCTGATTTTGAGCAGGTTCTCAAATCATCAAAGCACATAGATTGATTGGTACTAAGTTGCTGACTGATTCTGAATACATAGTTGTATGTCCCCAGCACATAGAAACACCATGAGGGCTGTTATAAGAGATATGGAGAGAAAAACTACTCTATCATCAGTTCAGGGAGTTGAATGCCTATTGCAGTCTGTGTGCTTTTCCAGGTGCTGAAGATACACAGCTATTCAAATAGCTATCCTAATCTAAAAGCACACACATGGGCCATGCTCCATCCAAGATTGATTTTGAGTTGGTCTATTAGTCCTGGATGACAGTGATTATTCTCCAGAAAGTGTTTGAACCTTTGATAATTAAAGAGCTACCCCTTCTCAGTCTTTTGGGAGAGATTCTATCCTTGTCACTGATCTGGGCTTCTAGAGGAAAAGACCATGCAGGAAATCACAAGGTTAGAATGGAGGTCAGAGAGGCTATAGGTGGAAACATGGAGAGAGCAAGAATTAGAGCTGTGCAATTCATTCCTGAGTCTACACGCATCATCTGGTTTGTTCCCGTTAAGTCTTCTTTGCTTCACATGTTCCAGAATCTGTCCTTGGCCTTATTTTATACATCTGAGAAGGTAATCCTTAAAGAAGCCAAGTTTTAGAGATTTTGGAAAGACTTAAAGACCCATGGTGATTCTCCATATCCTTGACAGAGAATGCTATCATGTTCTCCTGCCCAAAATCCAGCTCCCTATTTCCTGCCCTCTCTACCCGGATACCTGCAGTGAGCCATCAGAGAAAAGATTCAGTATTTACCCTCACTGACCTGAATTTTGTTTCTCTTTCATTCTTCATTCCACAGGCATGAATCTGGAGTCCTTAGCTTTATGAAGAACTCCGTTATGATGACATTTTTTTTCATAGTCTGCACAAAATCTTGGCAGGTAAGAACATTTATTTCAGAAACTCATTTCTGCGGTCCATTCTGGATTTGGGGCACTCATTGTCTCTTCCTCTCTGTGCCCCTCAATCCCTTCATTTGTCCCTCCTTTCATCTTTTTTTTTTTTTTTTTTTTAACTTACTTGAATGCTTGACTTTGGAGATCTGGGACTTTGAACAGCAGTCCCCAAGGTCTCTGTCTCTGTAGGGGAAAAAAAAAAAAAGGTTTAAATAAAAGCTCCGTTGCTAGGAGAGTGATTAGTTGTTTATATGTATCAGCATATGGAAGGAAAAGTAGCCTAGCTAGGAATGTGGACTGAAACTGAGTTATTGAGAACTCCCTACTTATCTGTGGGTACTCCCAATCCTTATCCCTAAAATGAGGAATGTGTGCAAATTATCACTTTGCTAAAGAGTTCTCCCCAACCCATTATCTTTCCCCTAGTCTCAAAGTCTGGCTGAAGCCAATGGACACTGTCTCACAGAAGGGAGGTCCCCAGTCCAGTCCTTGATTTCCTCTTTTCCCCCTGTCTTGTCCTCCATTCCCATGTTCTTCTTAAGAAGACAGAGCAAGGATGGCAGTCACAGAATAATTTTCTTAGCCGAAATTCATGATATCACTGTATTCCCTACAGTCACTCTCTACCCAGAATCTTATACTTTCACCTGATAACAGTATTTCCTGTCACTGGGTGGGTTCTCCAGAAATAGATATGAAGATCAAGTTTGGGGTGAAAGTCATTTACTAGAGGTTAGACTTTTGAAAGAAAGGAGGGAACAGAGCTTGGCAAAGGAAGAACTCAAACTTAGATACAGGTGGACAAATCCTCAGCCAACACAGCAGAAAGCTGTGGAGCAGCTTTTTATTACCCAACAGTATTACCACTTGTTGGAGTTGAAAAGACTAGAATTTTAAGACCTCTCCTCACCTAAGAAGGAAGGTTATGTCCTTGAGCTATAGTACCCTGCAGCTGAGAGAGACCCTGCAGAAGCTGAGTTCCAGGCTGTCTTTTGACCACACTCCCAGAACTGGGCAGCAAATCTTTCCTGGAAGGGGAATCTGGCCTTCAGATCACGAGGTTTAGAATAATTTCCTTATACCCTATATTTGGAGGATATTTTGCAAAAATTTTCAGATTTACATCTCCTAATCTAATCACTGTTCCCATCACTCCCACCAACTGACCGATGGATAGTTGGAGAATATTATCCAGCATTCAAGGAATATCTCCTGTGTTTCACTAGTTCCCATCAGCACAGATGGTTTCCTAAATTCTACGGGAGCATACACTTGAGTGTTTCAATACAAGTTCAATAAGCAAACAAACAAAACATACATTATATTTTAAGGGTCTTTGTTTACTTAATTTTTTATTTTAAAATAAATATAGATTCATAAATTGCAAAAATATATAAAAGAAGATCCTATGGATCTTTCATCCAGTTTTTTCCAGTGGTAACATCTAGCATAACTACAGTACAATATCAAACCCAGAAAATGGACATTGGTCAATGGTGACTTAAATATCACCAGTTTTACATACATACATTTGTATGTGGATAGCTTTATGCAGTTGCATCACGTGTAGGTTCTTATAAATACGATCATAGCCAAAGGACAAAACCAGTTCATCTCCATAAGGCTACCTAACGTTGCTCATTTATAAACCTTCTCACCTCCCTTCCTTTCCCCTTCCACTTGTTCTTAACCTTTAAGATCTACTTATCTAAGCTCCATATCTAAAATTTTGTTATTTCAAGAAAGTTACGTAAATAGAATTATTGGCTGGCTGGATTCCTCCCTTCCTCTCTTCCTCTCTTCCTCCCTCCCTTCCTTCCTTCCTCTTTCTTTTTTCTTTCCTCAGCAAAATCTTCTTAAAAGTGTCGATTTGTTGCATGTATCAATCCTTTGTCTTCTTTCTTTGCTGAGCAGCAATTCATTGTATGAATTGTTTGTTTAAGTATTTGATGATTGGAGAACATTTATGTTGTTTGGCATTTTAGGCAATTATTTTAAAAAGCTGCTATAAATATTTGCATACAAGTTTTCGTATCAACATATATTTTCATTTTTTTCCTGGGATAAAACCCCAAAAGTACAATTGGTAGGCCATAAGACAAGTGCATGATTAGTTTTATAAGAAAATGCCAAGACTTTGCCAGAGTGGCTGCCTCTTTCTTTTCCCACCAGTAATGCAAGAATGATCTAGATCCTCTGCATCCTTGACAGCATTTGGTGCTATTTTTCATTCAGGTTATTCTATAACGTTATAGCAATATCTGATTGTGGTTTTAATTTACATTTTCCAAATGATTAATAATCTTGACATATTTTCATGAATTTATATGCCATTTGTGCATTCTCTTCACTGAGATGTTTGTTCATCCCTTTTGCTTATTGTCTAATTTTATTGTTTGATCTTTTTAAATATATTTTGCAGTTTTGAGAGTTCTTTACATTTTCCATATACGAATCTGTTGTCAGATATGTTGTTACAAATATTTTCTCCCAGTTTGTAGTTCATCTTTCCATTCTCTTAACAGTGTTATTCCATGTCAAGCATAACTCTTCACTTTGCCTTAGGCCCCAAAGATTTTCTCTTGTCTTGTACAAGTTTTAGAGTTTCATACTTTACATTTAAGCTAATGGTCCATATCCATTTTGAGTTAACTTTGTACAAACTGGAAGTATTTCTTCCTCCACCCCTCCCCCAGAGATGGCTAATTACTCCAACACTATTCATAGAAGGGGCTATCATTCCTTCATTGAATTACTTTTGTAAGTTTGTAAAAAAAATAATTCTAAAGTGTCATTGGAATTTTGATAGGGATTCCATTGAATCTACAATGTCTTTGGGTTTTATGGACTTTTTTTTTTAAAGATTTTATTTATTTAGTTGACAGAGAGAGACACAGCGAGAGAGGGAACGCAAACAGGAGTGTGGGAGAAGCAGACTCTCCAATAAGCAGGGAACCCAATGCAGGGCTCGATCCCAGGACCCTAGGATCAGGACCTGAGCCAAAGGCAGACGCTTAATGACTGAGCCACCCAGGTGCCCCTTTATGGACATTTAAACAAAATTAATTATTTCTATCCATGAACATGAAATATCTTTTCATTTATCTGTGTCTTCTTTAATTTATTTCATCAGTGTCTTATAATTTTCAGTGTATGGATCTTCTACCTCCTTGGTTAAATTTATTCCCAAGTATTTAATGGTTCTGTATGCGATTGTGAGTGTAATATAAATTGTTTTTTCTCTCTTTCTCTCATTTTTTTCAGATAGTTCATTGTATAGTGCAGAAATGAACATTTTTTTTAAAGATTTTTATTGATTTGACAGACAGATCACAAGTAGGCAGAGAGGCAGGCAGAGAGAGAGAGGAGGAGGAGGCAGGCTCCCTGTTGAGCAGAGAGCCTGATGTGAGGCTCCATCCCAGGACCCTGGGACCATGACCTGAGCCGAAGGCAGAGGCCTTAACCACTGAGCCACCCAGGCACCCCCAGAAATGAACATTTTTATATGCTGATTTTGTAATCTGAAACTTAGTTGAATTTGCTTACTATTATTATTTTTTTTAATTTTAGTTATCTATTTGATAAAGTGAGCGAGAGACAGCAGAAGCCAAGGGGAGGGGTACCTGGGTGGCTAAGTCATTAAGCATCTGTCTTTGGCTCAGGTCATGATCTCAGGGTCCTGGGGTGCAGCCCTGCATCAGGTTCCCTGGTCTGCAGGAAGCCTGCTTCTCCCTCTCCTACTCCCCCTGCTTGTGTTCCCTCTCTCACTGTGTATCCTCTCTGTCAAATAAATTAAAAACAAACAAACAAACAAACAAATAAACAACAACAACAAAAAACCCACCAAAAACAAAGGGTGATGCAGAGGGAGAAGCAGACTCCCTGATGAGCAGGAAGCCAGGTGTGAGGCTCAATCCCAGGACCATGACCTGAGCTGAAGGCAGATGCTCAATTGGCTCAGTCACCCAGGCACCCCAAATTTGTTTATTATTTCTAATGGTTTTTCTGTGGATATTTAGGATTATTGCTATATAAGATCAAATCATCTGCAAATAGAGATAATTTTATCTTTTCCTTTCCAAAATGGGTGTTATTTATTTATTGCCTAATTCCTCATGTGGAGCCACTAAAATTTCCAGATAGCCAAAGCAATCCCAAGAAAGAAGAATAAAACTTGAAGTATCACACTTAACTGATTTCAAACTTTATTACAAAACGAGGACAATCAAAAGAGTATGGTACTGACATAAAAACAGAAAAACAGACCAATAGAACAGAATTAAAAACCAAGAAATAAACTCACACATATACGGTAAAATAATATTTGACAAGGGAGTCAAGAATATTCAATGGGGAAATTCTTCTCAATAAATGGTATTGGGAATAATGGATATTCACATGCAAAATAATGAAATTAAACCTCCATCTTACACTACCCATGCAAAGTAACTCAAAATGAATTGAAGACTTAAATGTAAGACCTGAAAGCCTAAAACTGCTGAATAAAAACATAGGAGAAAAACTCCTTGACATTTAACTTAATGAGAAGTTTTGGTTATGATACCAGAAAAGCAAGTAACAAAAGCAAAATTAAACTGGTGGTACTACATCAAACAAAATGCTTCTGCCTGGCAAAAGAAACAATCAACAAAATGAGATATCTTACACCTGTTAGAATGTTTATCATTAAAGAGACAAGAGATAATAGAGGTAAGTGAGGATCTGGAGAAAAGGGAACCCTTGTGCGCTGTTGGTAGAAATGTAAATTGGTATAGCCACTATGGAAAACACTATGGAGGTTCCTCAAAAAATTAAAAAAAAATGGAACTACCATATTATTCAGCAGTTAGCTTCTGGGTACATAGCTGAAGGAAGTGAAATCACTATCTCAAAGAAATAGCCATATTTCCAAGTACATTGTAACATGATATACAGTAACTAAGACATGGAAACAACCTACATATGTAACAACAGATGAATAGATAAGGAAAATGTGAATATCAGGGTTTCTTTATCTATATCTGTATAGACATATAATGGGGTATTATTTAGTCATAAGAAAAGAAGGAAATCGTGTCTTTGTGCTAAGATGAATGAATTTGAAGGCACTCTGTTATGTGAAATTATGCTAAGGTCAAATAAAGAAAGAAAAATATTGTATGATCTCACTTATACGTGGAATCTAAAAAACAAAACAAAACAAAAACCCAACTCACAAATAAAGTAGAATAGTGGCTGACAAGGGCTGGGAGTTGGGGGAAATGGGCAAATGTCGATCAGAGGGTACACAGTATAGTAACTACAGGTAATAGTAAGGGGTTATG
The DNA here is from genome assembly GCF_011764305.1 of Mustela putorius furo. NCBI lineage: Eukaryota > Metazoa > Chordata > Mammalia > Carnivora > Mustelidae > Mustela > Mustela putorius. The sequence goes on from NW_025422126.1 coordinate 720,001, forward strand.
TTCTTGAAAATTGCTAATAGAGCAAATCTTAAATGTTCCATTACACACACACACACACAAGTGGTAATTATGTGAGGTGATGGAGGTGTTTATTAACCTTATTGTGTTAATCATTTTACAATATATATGTGAACAAAGTCCTCACCTTATATACCTTAAAACTTATGCCACATATTATGTCAGTTATAGCTCCATAAAGTTGGGGGAGTTTTTAAAAAAGTAAAAGTGAAAAGAAAATTTTAAAAATCAATTAGGCATATCTATGTCAGTCTATTTTATTTCTGGGTTTCCTATAATGTTCCATTTTTCTATATGTCTGTCCCTCCATCAATACCACACAGCCTTGATTATTACTATAGTTGTACAATAACTCTTAACATTGAATACAGTTATTCTTCCCATCTTATTATTTTTCAAAATTGTTTCAGTTGTTTAGCTCTTTTGTCTTCCACATACATTTTATAATAAGCCTATCTATGTCTATAAGAAACTAAGCTGGGATTGACAGGAATTGTATTAAACCTATGGATTGATTTGAGGAAAATTGACCTGTTTACTGTATTGAATCTTCTGATCCATGAACACAGTATGTCTCTCTTTTTACATAGGTCTTCATAGATATTGTTCATCAGAATTTTACAACTTTTATCATCCAGTCCTGTATAAATTTTATTAAGTTTATACCTAAATACACATTCATTATTAAAGAGGTTATATAACTTTCTCATGTCTACATGGCAAGTGTACTGGTTTTCTAGAGCTGCCATAACCAAGTACCACCAACTGCATGGCTTAACAAGCAGAAATTTACTGTCTCATAGTTTTGGAAGCTAGGTGTCCTGGATCAAGGCGCTAGCATTGTTGATTTCTTCTGAGGCCTCTCTCTTGGCTTGTAATTGGCCATCTTCTCCCCATGTCTTCACATGGCTTTTCTCCTGTGCACACTGATATCTCTCTATGTGCCCAAATTTCCTTTTCCTCTAAGGACACTAGTTAGATTAAGGCCCATTGTGATAGCCTCATTATAACTTAATCACCTCCTTAATAAGCCGTATCTCCTAATGCAGTCACATTCTGAGGTACTGAGAGTTGGGAAAGACTTCAACATATGAATATTTTGAGGTTGACAAAATTCACCCTATAATTAGTAACAGTTGATGATTCTAAGAGTAATCATTTGCATCTCTGATTTGCATTAAACATTAATTCTAACAAAGTATAGTAGAAACCCAAACAGATCTTCAGGGATAGGAAATTTTTTCATGGGTACTATATGTTTATTTTCCTTTAAAACCAGTAACAGGAAACATGCCATGGTCGAAGGAGAAACTGCAGATATTATCATCTGTGGGACTGAAGTGATGAGATGTGCTTGGCTGAACCACTGTTTCATAAATATGTTCATGTCATTTTCAGGAAGACAAAAATTCTGGTGAGGTGAAGTCAATAAAGGAATGATGAAGACTACAGAGAATAGATTCATGTTGATTACTAGGGAAGGCTGACTGGCTTTCACCATGTTGACTCCAGTCCATCTAACTTTCCATTCTCAAGCTAGCTTTGAGATAAATCAAGTAGAAAATATAATTAGCATCCAGAAGACTTAGAGGCACCTGAGTGGCTTAGTCAGTTTAGCATCTGACTCTTGATTTTAGGCTCAGGTCATAATTTCAGAGTTGCAGGGATTTAGCCCTGTGTTGGGCTCTATGCTCAGCATAGTCTGCTTAAGATTCTGTTTCTTCCCCATCCCCTGCTCCTCCTCCTGCTCTCACACTCACTCCCTCTCTCTCAAATCAATAAATAAATCTTAAAAAAAAAAAAAAAGAGAGAGAGAGAGAATTCAAAAGTCTTAGTTAAAAAGATGCATTTAGTTTCCTCTTGGGAAAGAGTTGACCCTTGAAGTAGATGTGGAAGATAAATGGTCTCCCATAGGAGATAACAAGTTCTACCGGGGACATAAAGATAAGCCCTCTGATTTCTTGCACAGGAAACTGCCACCTGAGGCTCTATTAATTCCTTACCTTATTTGGAGAAGATGTTTTAAAACCTTGGGGAGATTAGTTAAATGTTCCCTCTCCTTCATAGGAGGAATTAAGACAGAGAAACTGTTTCTTAAGATCTGCAGTTGGCTGGAAAAGAAAAAAACTCTGGGGAGGTGCTTTCTTTGCTGACTGCATCTCTTAGCTGACTTTAAGAAGGAGCCATCTGATCTGAGTCCTCAGGCAGAACTCAAGAACCCTGCTCCTTATCCCTAACATACAAGAAATGGTGCATGTGAGTATGGGGAAACACATAGTATATACAGGAAAAGGGTACTAGGACACTCCTCAAAGTTGTCTAAAGAGAAGACAGGGGAAAGAAGGGAAGGATCTGTATAGCTCTTGGTTCTCTATGAGTGCACAAATCTCAGTCTGAACTTGGTAGCACTTGGAAAGAGATTCAGGCATGAGTACATCAGACTTGCCATGCTCAGTGGTATGAATATGGTTGACCCTCTCACATGTCTCCTGTCCTTTCTAGGGGATGAACATAGAGGCATCTTTTATTCTACAAGATATTTAAATGAAGCAGGGAATTGTTATAGCTTTAAAAGGTAGAAGATTACCTGAATTTCAACAAACTCAACTATATATTTTTTCTTAGATCTATTCTAAATCTTCAAAACCTCTTTCCTTCCCTATGGTCTTTCCTCAGCCTTTGAATCTTTTCTTAATGTCTTTCTTAGAAACTCTTAGAAGCTCTTAGCTGAAGGCATGTGAATTTCTGACAGCATGGAGTATAAGGTAGATCTGAATGGAATTCTTAGAAATAGAGAAGACGATACTGAGATGAATTTATTGGCAAAGTAGAATGGATCCCCTCGACTTTGAATAGATTTCTCTATCATGATTTATTACTGTGTTACATATTCTTTTATAAGGTGAATTCTTCACAAAATTGCTGTTTAAAAGTCAGAGAAGTAGGGAGAATGAAGCTGTATTTATTTTATTTATTATTATTATTTTTTATTATGTTATGTTAGTCACCGTGCAGTATGTCATTATGAAGCTATATTTAGAACACATAAAGAAGAGAATAGCTATGTGGGGTTAATAAACAATAGTCACCATATTTTCAATAAACACTAAATTTATATATCTTAATCCTGAAGACAGAATATGGACAATGAGAAATGATTCTACTAATTCTCTATCACTTAGTGTCGGCCCAAAAGGGCTGAATCACTGCCTCATGCCCAGTTGTCTGGCACCTTTCCACTGTTAGAAACTTGGAGTTTAATCTCATCTACACAGGTACATGGTTTTCTTTGAGAGTATCTTAGGTGTGGTGGCTTCCATGGGCAAAATTACTTCAAAGAAGAATAACTAAATGAGAATACCTTTTTTTTTTTTTCTTAATTTAGGAGATAAAAACAGCTCGAATATACACTGCTATGGTATGTAACAAGAAAAATATAGGATATCTATTTGCTTCAAGTCATCCGTATTTACTGATAACTCTTGATTTCCTCGTGATTACAAATATATCTTTCAAACTTCCCCTTTTGAGTAAATGACCTCACCATTGTCCCATTTGCTCAAGCCAGAAATCACACACACAAAGAAATAATCTAATCTCATTTTGTTTTTCCCTCATTCCCATTTCCAATATATCAGCAAAACTTGGTAATAGCTAAAAAATACATCTTTATCAGTTTACATTTTCTTTATTTTCACTGCCCTCGTAGTCAAAATCAGCATTCTCAGCTGTATTATTTTGATGGCTCTAACTACTTATCCTTTCTTTGATCTTGCTTGATTATCTATTCTTCACAAAGCAATCCAAGTGATAAATTAAAAATGCAAATTTCAGTATGTCACTAGGCCCTCCTCCATTGTGATTTTTAAATTCTCCAATGTGTTTTCATCACATTTGCAGTAAAACAAAGTTCCAGTGTTATCTATAAGGCCCTGTGAGACCAGACCACTTCCTGGGTCCCTGATGGTACCTATTGTCTCTCTCTCTCTTGTTTGCTCACCAAGCTCCAGACATGCTAATTTCCCCCTCTAAATGGAACAGTCTTCCTCCAGATCTTCATGTGGCTAGCTCTCTTTGTTATTCAGGTCTCAGCTCAAATGTCACTTCTTCAGAGATGCAGTTCCAGATCATCCAAATTACTAAAATGTATGTAATATCATCCCCAACAATCTCTATTAAATAGTGCTATTTTATTTTCAAATTGTACTTCTATCTATCTAAATGTTTCTTATTTATTTTCTAACTTAATTTATGGCTTATAGGATCAGTGACTGTTTTATTAGCATTTAATTCCAGTATTTAAAATGTCATGCTTATCACACAGTGGATGCTTAAAAAAATATAGGGTGAAGTAATATATATGTATATATATAATTGTATAAATGCATATGTGTGTATGTACATATAGCTATATGTACATGTATGCATGTACATGTATTTACATATAATTGATGTATATATATAATGGGTTTATGTATATACATAACATCGGTACTTTACTAGGTGCTGAGCAAGGCAAATAAAACACAGTTTCTATATTCACGTAGTCCATAATCTAGTGGCAGAAGAGATGTTGAGACCTTCATAAAGGACATACCTCTTTTCTCTACTAACGGAACTCTGTAAGCAGCAATAGGGCTCTCATTTATTATTGCTTAAGACAGGTTCAGAAGTGCAAACCTGGATATAAAAAGAAGGAGATCAAGAGGTTGTATGTTTAAATACAAATGGAGAACTTGAAAAGGGAGAAATCAGGTTCAAGGGAGTTATGATAATGGGTCTACAGAAAAGTAATAAGAAAGAGAAAGAAATTACATGGAAATAAGTTAAATTTTATCAAACTGAAGGATAAAGCCAATCATGAGTCATCTCCTTGGCTGGTCTAAGCATTTATTCCAGCTCAAGGGTCTATAATTATCTAACTTCCAATTAGTCCAGGCTATTGTAATGAATTGTGAGTAGCTCTGTAAGGACTGGGAGGAGGCTATTAAGCACATAATGTTTGTCTTCCCAAAACTAATCGATGAAGTAGGGAGGCAAAGTACCTCTGCCTCCTATCTGTCTGTTCCTTAGCAATGGTCATTAGTGGTACAGCTTTTCTTTCCATATCCTTTTTCTCTTAGACTCCTGGGACTCTTGTTGACAATTCAGAGAAGCCCTGCATATGCAGGATATGTGAATTAGAAATCACTGTGAAGGCAAGTATAGTTAGGTCGGGGTTGAGTTCCTTGAAATTCTTCAAGTATGGATTCTTCTGCATCATTGATGGAAATGGTTTCTAAGTGTAATGTGTATCAGAAAATTCTTGGGGAGCTTATCAGCATGAAGATGACCATACGACATCAAGGATTTAATTAACAAGGTAAAGGATGGTCCCTGGAATATGCAATTAAGAACACAGAAGATATAAGTTGTCTTAAGAATATGTTTTGAGAAGCAATGGCTTATACTAATGTCATTATTACCTTTAAGAGAGAATTCTGAGATGATACAATTGGAGTGATATCTTGAAAGTGGAGTTTCATTTCTGTGATTATAATTGAGAAAAAAGGACACCTTTTCTGGATGGACCCAACATGTGGCCCAACAGTAGTTCCAGTTCCTTTCTGTTGACTGGTTTTCCAGGCTTGGAGGCAGTTCACCACTGGATTTCCACACCCTTCTTTTTCATCTACATCTTTATCCTTCTAGGCAACAGCACCCTCCTTCTTCTTATTAAGGAGGACCACAACCTTCATGAGCCTATGTACTATTTCCTGGCCATGCTGGCAGCCACAGACCTAGGGTTGACATTGACCACAATGCCCACGGTGCTGAGAGTCCTCTGGTTGGATCACAGGGAGATTGGAAAAGTGGCCTGTTTTTCTCAAGCCTACTTTATACACTCACTTGCCTTTGTAGAGTCTGGTGTTTTGCTTGCTATGGCCTATGATCGTTTTATAGCCATTTGCAACCCCCTTAGATATACTTCTATACTCACTAATAATCAAGTGCTGAAAATTGGGCTGGGAGTTCTGATGAGGGGGTTTGTATCTGTTATCCCTCCAATTTTACCCCTATACTTTTTCCCCTATTGCCATTCCCATGTCCTCTCCCATGCATTCTGCCTTCACCAGGATGTCATCAAACTGGCCTGTGCTGATACCACCTTCAATCGCCTGTATCCAGTTGTGCTTGTAGTCCTTATATTTGTGCTGGATTCTCTGATTATCCTCATCTCCTATGTGTTGATACTCAAGAGTGTCCTGAGGATTGCCTCCAAAGTGGAGAGGGCCAAGACCCTTAATACCTGTGTCTCCCATATCTGCTGTGTCTTGGTTTTCTATGTCACAGTGATTGGATTGTCTCTGATTCATCGGTTTGGGAAGCAGGTCCCACATATTGTCCACCTCACTATGAGCTACATATATTTTCTTTTCCCTCCACTAATGAATCCTATCATCTATAGTGTCAAAACCAAGCAGATTCAGAGTGGCATTCTTCACCTTTTTACTACACATAGAGTTGAAGCATGATCTCTGACCATCATAGTTCCTCACACAGAATGTGAGAACTCTGGGTTTGGCAGAGGAGCAAAAAAGTCTCATATCAAACACCCATGATCAGATATCTTGTTAAAATAATTGTGAAAGTAGAACTACAATTGGCCCTACATTATCTCTGTAAACTCAAGTCTTTGGTCTAAACTAATTTGTGCAATTTTTTAGGAGAAAATTTGTGTGTACTGTTTGCCACTCAATTTCTGTGATAACAAAGGTGTGTCCTTTTAAAGGTATGTCTATAATGTATCTAAAATATATTTTGGGGGGTTAAGAAGATGGTGGACAGGAACAGAGTTGTAAGGATATAAAATAATAGTTAGTTTTCATAGAATAAAGTTTGTCTATTTATAGCTAATCCAATCTAACTCCCATGAATTGCCCCACAGATGTTCACACAATTTTGGCAACCTGTATGTTTGGCAACTGATGGTCTGGAATTTTCCTGTAAAGAAGTATGAATTCTTCCTCACTGAGTGTTATAATCACTTATCAGCCCAAATATATCATTGATGTCTCCCCTCTCCATCAAATGATCATGAATTTGTCTCAAGAACTATAAGCTTATATTTATTTCCCAAGACAGCACCTACTTAAGAAAACTCATTTGTGATAAGAGGAACCAAGTATAAAAGAGAGGAAACAGACATCCCCATACTCCTTTGCTTTTTTCCTTCATTCTTATTCTACTACTCCAACGTTAGCTGTGGTGTTGGTACCATCTCCAGAACATATACCAGTAGTTAAGTGGAAGAGATGGTTTCCTTTCCCTCCTTTTACTATGAAAAGGCTTGAGGGATAGAAGGAATAGATTTCTACATTTTGATTGAAATTTTCTGATGAGTTGGGAAGGGATTGAAGGGACTGCCACTCAAGTCAAAAATAGCCTCCAAGAGTGGAGGCTGTGTTTTCATTAGGGCAAAGAAGGAAGAAAGTGAGCCAGGAGAAGGAATATATAGAAGAGGCTATGACGTGATTGGTGCTTTCTCCAGATCACTTTACAGAACTGTGCACCCTCTCCTTGTTCCTGAGAGTGTTAGCTGCTCATCACTCACATTTGCTGCTTTCTTCAGGCTATTATTCTCAAGTCAATCAGAATTGCTTCACCAAGATTATAACCCCGGCTTTCCTGGAGGCAGCCCACAGGTGAATACCAACTCTTTCCCTTCTAAAGCTAAACTCCACCTGGGACTATATCCTTGCCCATCTCCTTCCCCTATTTACCCTGTTGTTTCTTACTCCCTGTCTCTAGACAGTGTCATTAATAAATTGCATACATCTCCATCCTTGTCTCAGGTTTTGCTTACAGGGCCCAAGAAAACCTACAACTCTGATCTCTTTCCATTTTCATCAAGAGATTTAACTGTGATATGATTGAACTTATAAAAAGAGAGAAGCTATATGTTTTATTCACTTTTTTCATCCTTATCACTTGATGATATCTAAGTAACACAACTTGAATACTAAACTCTGTGTGTGTGTGTGTGTGTGTGTGTGTGTGTGTGTGTGTGTATGTGTGCACACAAGCAACACACATTTGATGGTAAGTTACATTCTGTTTCCCATTGTTCATTTCCCCAAAATACAGGAAATGAAAGCTAAAAAAATGCAGGCAAGCAAATCTGGTTGACCATTTGGTCAATGATTAATGAAATGATTGCCCCTGTTTAAAAAAGTTATTTCTTATTTGCAAGTAATTGAAGAAACAAATTCATTTAAAAGAGGCCAAAAGGGGAAAACAGAAATGGGGAAACCAGGGAGGAGACTAAAGGAATACTTCAATTTATCTATATAAAGGGACTACAAATGACTGCAATCCACCCAGACATTTATTTTACTTTAAAATCTATTTTATGAATCAATATAAGCATATCATTTCCTTGGGTGTATGTTACTGTCATCACAACATTTAGTTTCCTATAGATCTCACATAGGTGTATCTGTTATAAAATATGGGGTACTAAAAACAACCTATTTGCAACAGTATATCCCAGGAAACACTGCAAATATGTTTTGTATTCATAAGCAAGGTGGACTTCAGAGTGGTCTGTTGGACCAATGCACCAACCCATCAATGAATCTCCATCAGTGAATCTCTATCAGGACAGCTTGGTGAAGTCTGAAATTTAGCTTATCATCACTGAATACTTAAAAAAAAAGAACTTGTATGGGGTTATGATGGGAAGACTTCATGATAAATAAATTCACTAGTGCCTATTGAGATGAATAATCAGCACATAGTTATAGGAGATCTAAGGTTTATAAGAACATATATTAGGAAAAAACCTTTGCCAGTATCATTTTCTCTCTTCCAAAGAGTGTTATAAGTACATAGCATAAACTATAATTTAAAAGATAATCTACCATAAGGATACTGAATTTGAGATAGGAATTCATTCTTCTGGATGAAACACAAAATCCAGTGATAAAAATGATTAAAAGATGATAAAAATGAAAAAAAAAGATAAATAAAAATGAAAAAATGATTAAAAAATGATAAAAAAGAGAGTCTGAAATATTAGAGATACATTGAAAAGACTAATCTGATCTAAAAAGTCAGCAGATTATTCCTCTTGCAAATATAAAATGAACTAATGACAAGTGAGAGGTATATGAATTCATTCTGTTAATCAATAAATAATTGCTGGATTTTTTCTGAGATGATGCAGATTTTACAGGGTAAATGAAAGGAGAGTATTTATAGTAGGTTTTAGATTAAATTAGATATTCAGAGCTATTAGAGATGTTCAAAGGACCTAGGGGACCTCTATATCCAATTATGTCAATTTTTGCTTTGTAGCCTAAATCCTCAGAAAGTATCATTGTTATGAATAAGCTCATAAACAAAATGTATTCTTATGGGAAACTTAGAAGTCTATGCCCCTATAGTTCTATGGCTTGTCACCAAGCTGACAGATGGTAAGAATAGTAAAAAAGCACCATAAAGTTGGGTCAGATGAGATAGAGCCTTGAGAGGAAAAATTTAAAAGATGGGATCAGCATGGACTAGAGTGGGATGCTGAAGGCTAACAGATATATGTCATAGAAAAATGTTTCTATTTTTCATAGAAAAAAAATTTTCTATTTTTCAAAGAAAAAGAAGGTTTTTAACATCAACACAAGCTTGCTCAACAAATAGCAAAAACAAAAACAAAATCCTAGGAAAAAGAATTCTCTGAATCCTTAGTGAAGGTATTTAGATGCCTGAATTTTACCTTCATATATGTTATAAGTAACATATATGTTATAAATATATGTTATAAATATAAATATGGTAGAAATAGGACTTAAACTGCATGACACAGGAACTCTGATCCATTGCTGAGGAATGGTAGGTAAGGCCAGAGGAAAATATTTTAACTCAAAAGGTAAGATATTTTTACTGATGAGGCTGTATGAATATCTTCAAAACATATATTCTCATGAAGATTGAGCTCTGTAACCCAGAAGGAGACAGGAACTGACTGTATCACCCTTGCCAGGAAGTACTGCATCAAAGAAAGGCTTTTCATTACATGAGATGGAGGTTCTTCCAAAGCCAATAGATGATGCTACTGTGGTCCTATACTTATGAGGCAGTGTTGTAGGAATATGAAAGGAATGAATAAGGTTTGGAAAACACATACATGACAGAGATATAATGGCCACTTAAGAAAATGATGCCCCACTCACCTCCTCCCAGTGCTCCCAAACCTGGCTGCTTAGAGTGTTGGTTGATATGGGCTAACAGCTGCTCCCGTTCTCCAGGGATTTGTCCTATGCCTTACATGGAAAGTTATCCTGACTAGAGTATCTTGCAGCAGATGGAAATTTAGAAGTGATTATCTTACTAAAATGAAATGAGATAGCAAGTCATGAAAAGACAGAGCGGACTAAATCTAATCACACGAGCCCTTAAAAGAAAAGATTTTTTACTAATGGCAAAAAAAAAAAAAAAAAAAAAAAAAATTTAAACTAGTGGTAGAACGATAACCCAAAATGATTCAATGTTTGAGAATACCTTCATTAAGATTCTAGAGGAAGTGGTGCTTCCAGGAATGGAGTTATACACAGGTAAGGAGCTCTGTGGACGAGAGGGTAAATCTTCCTACTGACGAAACATGGGGAAAGCTTGAAATCATGTTTCAAGGTACTCACTATGTTAATTCATTTTCAGTTCACAATATGGCTCTCCCAAATCAAGTCATCCTAAGTATGCATTTAGTACAGCTTTCAGGAAAAGGAAATTCAGACTCAAGTCATTCTCAGAGACTGACTCCTAATCATGACTTCCCAAATTCTACTGACTTTCAGAAAGACTTATGAACTGAGGAAGGTTCAGGAGGAACTTAAGTGAATCTGAAATGTCAGAAACCAGAATGTTACCTACGTGGTTTAACACATTGCACCCATCCTCATTTTAAAGTCTCACAGTTGGTCGAAGCTCTAGGACAAATTTAGGAGACAAAGCTAAGACAAGACAAGGCAGTTCATCAGATCCATATCCACCCCAGAATATGAATACAGTCCTTTCAAGTCAAGGATGAATTATCAGAGGATAATTCTCCATGCCCACTACTTCACTTCATCATTACTTAAAGTAAAAGAAGATTTTTTTTTACTTGATATTTATGGTTCCAAACACAAGAACTGTGATCTCTGAATAAGACTTACTAAGAGGAAGATATAAAGCTTACTGTTTGAAAGAATTTACCAGTAAGTGGGACTCATTGTGAGATAATATCACTTTAAAAAGGCATATATGAAAAAGTATAAGTGATCTCATTTGAAACCAAAGGAAGGTAATTGTCAGAGAATTATCAAACTTCATCTAAGTTTAGTGAGATTACTTGCTCCCAGATTCAGGAATCGCAAAGCCAAATGCAATTTTGATGTTATCTTCTCTATTCAGGTGGGGATCAGAAAGCACAAAGGTGATTTGATAGCATGATTTCCATCTGCTAGATAAAGCTACAATTCGGCTTCCTGTCTGTAGTGACAATGTGGAGTTACGGGGCACAGCTCTGGGGGCCCTCATCCTTCCCTAGAAGGCCAGGAGAAGATATCCCAGGAGCTTAATTATCCAGCAGCCAAAGGGACCCTAGGGAAGCATTTTTCTATACAAATAACTTCACCAATTAATCCTATTAGAGGTCATCAAAGATAACATTTGCATCAGGTTCTATATCAAGACCAGAGTTACCTCTCCCCTTAGCTCCTGGTGCACCAGGTAAGACTCTGGTGACCATGAAAGAAAGGATGAGATGGAGATAATAGAGAAGAAATTGAAGATAACTGCTCTTCTTGGACTCCTCTTCCTTCATGCAGATATTGCAAGATGGTGAATACAGGAGAGGGGAAAGCTATGTGTATGCATGGACTGGGTTGTGTCTAGTGTAAAAGATTGCCCCATAAAAGTTCAACTCCCTAGGACATACTGACTCCCCAAGATACCCAGTGCATTTTTGTTTTGTCTTCTTTTGTTATTGTTTGAAATTATGGGTGCATATGTGAATAATCAAGAGATCCAGGTTGCTACCTAGACTTTCTTGTTAGCCCAAAGCTATCAAGAGTATTTTTCCTACAGTAGGAATATTCTTTGGAAGAGGCAAGCAGAGGAAGAGGGACTGATTTTGAGAGCACAGTTTCAAAGCAGGGTCACATAACATACAGGTTTCAGGATCACAGATCACATCTTTCCCTCCTCTTGGTGCTATTCTCAATGTTCAGTTTTCTTTCTCACACATCTCCTTATGTAACCTTTCTGTCCTTTCTTTCATCTTCTTTGTGCTTTATACCTTTGGTAATTTGACTAATTCTCAGTTATAGGACAAAACTGTGTTTCCTATCTTACCTTAATGCTTATCTTTATGAGTTGTTGTTCCTTTAAGTCATAGTGTAAGAACTCCACTGGGGGTAAGATACAATCAAGACTGGTCAGGAATGTCCACCATTGAGAAAATAGTGGAGTCTGGAGGGCTTGCTGATGACCATATATGCAGGGTGTTGGTGAGTTGCTGGTGACTCTTAACTGGACATTTGTTTGGGGAAAAAACAAAAAAAAACTACTTCAACAGCAGCTTACACATTTGTCAATTAGTGTATCAGTAAGTCAATTTCAATTTGAAATTGAAATTGAATTTGAAATTGAAATTGAAATTCAATTTCCAATTGAAATTCCAATTTCAATTGGAAGTCAATTTCAATACATAAATTAGCTTAATTATCAGCTCACCAGGCAGTTAGCGTGTCACCATGTTAAAAATAATACCATTGATATTTCATTAATGACCTGATCATCTATGTCAAAATCTGTCATTGTTTCCAGGAAGACTGATCTGGTCCTATAACACTCCATAAAGAAAGCAATGTTAGCATTGGATGGAAAATGACATCCATGTTTTAATTGGAATGAATTAATTAGAGCCCTTAGTTCTGAAAGACTGGTAATAAAGTGTAAAAGACAAAACAATTTACATTAAGGTTTAGGCTAGAGCATGGGTGATGGGGAAGAAACATATGGAACTTAGCTACAGGGAAGGGGCAAAGTGAGGGATGAGATTTAAACCCAATAAAAATACAATGGACATAAGAAGAAGGAAATAGGAAAATGAAAGGATGGAGATAACATCTAGCTGAATCCTAGGTGCATGTGCAAGAAAGGCAGACATCACTAGACGTGCCTAGCCAAAGCCAACCAGAATTAGCCGAACCATGTATATGAGTCAAAAGTAATTGAGACTATGGGCTCTGTAAAACAACCTGAGGGTCTTGAAGGGGCAGGGGATGGGAGGTTGGGGGAACAAGGTGGTGGGTGTTAGGGAGGGCACGTATTGCATGGAGCACTGGGTGTGCTGCAAAAACAATGAATGCTGTTAGGCTGAAAAGAAATTTAAAAAATATGTAATTGTGTAATGTAAGCCACTGACATTGCACAGTGCTTTTTCATGTGGTATTTTTTTTTCGTTAGCTAATTGACACAATAAGTAACTTGCATTAACTCTTCAAATATTAGTTCAATATTTAATGCTAGTACATTCATTTTCTATTGCTGTGTAATAAATGACCACAAACTGCACTGCTCACATTTGTTTATAATACAACCGTTCTGTAGGTCAGAGTGTGGTAGGCATCAATGGTTCTCCACTTAGGCTTTCATGGCCACCATCAAGGTGATGGCTGGGCTAGGAAAGAATGCACTTCCAAAGGCATTCACATTGTTGGCAGAATGTATTTCCTTGGCACTAAGAATGATGTCCCTGCTTTTTGGAGGTGGTCAGTCCCACTCCTAGGGACTGCCTGAATTCTATCTCATGTGGACCCCTAAATCTTCAAACTAGTAACTATGCTTCTCAGGCTTTGAATCATTTTGGGTTACCATTCCACCACTAGTTTAAATTTTTTGCTAGTGAAAAATCTTTTCTTTTAAGGGCTCATGTGATTAGATTTGGTCTACCCTGTCTTTTCATGGCTTGCTATCTCATTTTATTTAGTGAGATAATCACTTCTAAATTTCCATCCACTGTCTTCGGCACCAAATGCAATGCTTCCTTGAAGCAGAAAGTTGTAAATTCCATAAAGTTTAGTAATGTAACAGTCCCAGAGGGTTAGGAGGCACCTGGAAAGATTTCAGGCACCCCTTTCTGGGGTTTCCTGAGTGTATTGGTTCTGTGGGGTTGCATAATATACTTACACATACAAAGTATTATAATGTGAACTACAACTCAGGTAAATATGGTATCATCCCAAGAAAGCCTATTTTTCTGAAAAGACCACGAGGTTTGTGTCCTTGATGCCAAGTCAACTTCCTAATTTATGTAGGTATCATCAATTCCTGTTTGTTGAATCAATGAACAGAATATAAATGGTGGATCCAAAATGGAAGGACCAACTTCTTTCCTAAAATTGAAAATATGTTCACGATAGTGAGAAGAAACCAGATGGCAGAACTAGAGATGGACTGTATTTTAAGAGATAGGGAATTAAAATTGCTTTTAACTTTTTTTTTTTTTTTACTCTTTTAATGTGGCTACTAGAAAATTTAAAATCAAGTACATGGCTCAAATTATATTTCTACTGAATGTTTTGGTCTAGAGAGAACTTTTTTGTTTCTTCACAGGGATCTACCATGTGGTCAAACATCAGTGCTGTCCCTTTTCTACTGACTGGCTTCCCAGGTCTGGAGATATTTCATCCTTGGATTTCCATCTCCTTCTTTGTCATTTATGTCTCCATACTCCTCAGCAATGGCACCCTTCTCTTCCTTATCAGAGAAGACCACACCCTCCATGAGCCAATGTACTACTTTTTGGCTATATTGGCAGCCACGGACCTTGGAGTGACTTTAACAACGATGCCCACTGTGCTTGGTGTTCTGTGGTTTGACCATAGGGCAATCAGCCATGGAGCTTGCTACTTTCAGGCCTATCTAATCCATTCACTCTCTATTGTGGAGTCTGGAGTCTTGCTTGTTATGGCCTATGATCGTTTTATTGCCATCCGCAATCCGCTGAGATACACCTCCATTCTCACCAATGCTAAGGTGGTGAAGATAGGGGCGGGGGTTCTAATGAGGGGATTTATACTTATTGTTCCCATAATCACCACCCTTTCTGGATTCCCATACTGTAAATCCCATGTCCTCTCCCATGCTTTCTGTCTGCATCAGGATGTGATCAAACTGGCCTGTGCTGACATCACCTTCAATAGACTTTATCCTATAGTCCTGGTCTCATTAACTGGTTTCTTGGACTCTGTGCTTATCCTTATCTCTTATATTCTAATCCTTAATACTGTGATGGGAATTGCCTCAGGTAAAGAGCAGGCTAAGGCTCTAAACACTTGTGTCTCCCATATTAGCTGTGTTCTGGTTTTTTATGTCACTGTTACTGGGCTGACCCTCATTCATCGATTTGGGAAATATGTGCCACATATAGTTCATATTATCATGAGCTATATCTACTTCCTCTTTCCCCCATTTATGAATCCAATAATCTATAGTATTAAGACCAAGCAGATAAGAAATGGTATCAATCACCTTTTCTTTCTTCACAGAATTTGATTCTGATCTCTTTACCTTGGGGTCTCTCCCCACTACAGAATGGGTTTCTTGGGAGAATGGAGTATGGACTATGTGAGGCCGATGTGGCTTGCAATCAAAAGGACTGGCATTCCTTTCATTTAAAAGACACAGCCTCATTGCTCTAATTCTTAGCCCCTTACCACCATCATACGATGAAGGACATTGGCTTTAGTCCTGCTGCTCTGTTTGGTAGACTGATTTGCTATATACTGTCATTTTTCACATCTGGTAAAATTGTCTTCATGTTTATCTGAAGCCAATGATACTTGAAATTTTTGCAGTCTATTCATTGAGAGGGGAATGAGATAGCTTGCAAGAGTTCCTTGGCATTTTTGTGGAAAATAGTTAAACATTTATTGTATGCCTGAGAGCACATCAGAGATGATGGGGTGGGGTGGTCTTAGAAAACCCTACTAATATTACATGGTGCTAGAGTGGATGAGAAATAAATGAGAATGAGCACTGGGTGTTATATGCAACTGATGAATTACTGAACACTACATCTGAAAATAATGATGTGCTATATGTTGGTTAATTGAATTTAAATTTAAAAAAAAAAAAAGAAAGAAAGAAGTGAGAATAAGATATTCAGGCCAAGAGAGGGCTTACTGTCAAAACCACTTAAGGCCAAAAAAGAACTTGGATTCCAGCAGATGCCATTATAACTAGATGCCCACTCTAGGTAGATTAATGAGAAGCCTCTGAGTTGCTGATATCTGATGTCTTCAAATTTAGGGGATGAGGACATCAAACCACTACAATAAAATGAAGTTCCATTTCTGACATACCTGAGTTTTTGTTTTGTGTTCTGCAGTTCATAACCTTCACATACACTTAATGAAAAAGGATACTTGTCAAAGAAACATTCTAATATGTGCACAGAGCAACATTTTGTCTTTTTCTGGATTGAGGGGATGCTGGTGAAATACTTTCAGGAAATATTGTAATCGTATGGACTTGAAACACATAAAACATTTAAGGAAAGTTCTCTTAGGGCCTCCCATACACTTTATTCCATGCAGGGAATGAGATGAGAATCTGTACATCAGCAATATAGGAAGAAAAGTTTTATTTTTTTAGTTCATAAAATGGTAAAAAGGGCCAGAGAGAATGATGTAAATTCCACAAAATAATTGATAGTACGTTGGAAAATAGAATGTCAATGTAGTCAATCAATAATTAGTCCATGCCATTGCGGAGGGTATGTGCTATGGCGAGTGCTGTGAAGTGTGTAAACCTGGTGATTCACAGACCTGTAACCTGGGGATAATAATATATTATATGTTTATAAAAAAATAAAAAATATAAAAAAATAATTAGTCCATGTCTTTTTCTTTTTTCTCTTCTAACTGGAGAAGGAATTGCATATCCTTATGTCTTTTTTTTTTAAATTTTTTTATTTTTTATAAACATATATTTTTATCCCCATGGGTACAGGTCTGTGAATCACCAGGTTTACACACTTCACAGCACTCACCAAAGCACATACCCTCCCCAATGTCCATAATCCCACCCCCTTCTCCCAAACCCCCTCCCCCCAGCAACCCTCAATTTGTTTTGTGAGATCAAGAGTCACTTATGGTTTGTCTCCCTCCCAATCCCATCTTGTTTCATTGATCCTTCTCCTACCCACTTAAGCCCCCATGTTGCATCACCACTTCCTCATATCAGGGAGATCATATGGCATATCCTTATGTCTTACTGGATCACTGGAATGATTTCCTATAACCAACAGATTCTCTTGTAAAGGGATTTATTTCTCCATTAGAAATGGTTATTTATAAAATAATCTATGAAAACCATTGATTTAGATCTTCCATTACTGTTTGCTTCCATTCTTAATTCAGCTAGTTTTTTTTTTCTCATTTTAATTAGACTTTCCCCATTGATTCTATGAGAGAGAAGGGAATAATAGATTAATTGGCCTGTACAGTTCAGGCAGTTTAAAAATTAAAAATTAAAAATAAAAGAATATATAACAACTTAAAAGAAAGGGAAAAGATACATTTAAAAAAATCAAAACAATGGTGATATAAGTAAATCTAACATAACAAGTGTTTCTAATAGAGTGATACCTAGAAATGAATTCAAAGAAAAATAATGAAATATATGAGGTAATCCTATAGTTATAAACTATTTAAAGAAAATGGGCATGATCTTTATTTTTTATCATCTATTTATATATGTGCAATAGCATCTTAAAAGTTTAAGATTTCATAGAAATATAGTTACTAATCAATTTTACCATGCCATCTTATTATCTATAAGATTATATTCTATCTTTTGTAGTATATACTCTGTTCTCAAACTTCCCCAAATAAAATGGGTAGAGTTTATCTAGACATATGGAACATACTATTACATTAAAAAAAGCTAAAACTGTAAACATGTTATACCTTTGACTATAGTAATTTTACTTGCATCAATTTATTCGTAGGAAAATGGAAAATTTGTTAAAAAAAAAAAGCCAAGTATGGTAGAAAGAATGTAGTCTTGGAAGAAAAAAGCACATCTACTTTTTCCTTCTTCACTTTCAACCTTTGTGATCTTGAACAATCAGTAAATCTCTGAGCCTCAATTAAGAATAATAAAATGCATGCTATTGGCATTCATATGTCCTGTTAATTATATTAACATTATTGTATTGGCAAAGCTAGACATCTGAAGATTTCAACCTGTCAGCACTAAAATAGAAGGGAAGAACATTCGGCCAGTAGGAAATCATTTAATATATGATGATTCTTTCCCATGATGAAATACATTGTTAATATAAATGAAAATTATAAGTTTTAAATAGCCTTTGTAAATGATGGTGCTCCTTCAGGCTTTTCCCTCCATCACTCTCAATATAGTTTTCTCTTATGAGGACAAAAATACATCCAGTCCGTTGACTTGTATTTCTGATTCCTTCTTGTCTTATTTACCTTGACAACATAGATGGTTTTATTTTCACTTCTTTGGAAACTCTTTAGCCAGTATCCTATGTGTTTTGTGTGTTTGATTTTTTGTTTTGGCTTATTTTAAATTTATCCTAAACATTTCATTCTTTTATGTTCTTCTGAGAAAATGAAACAAAACAAAGCAAGATGACCCTTGATGTAGATCTTAACATTTTTCTGGCCTTGTGCCAACACATAACATAAGTTATTTTTACCATCATTCTTAGGAGTATTTACTTAATCTTTGTGACAATTATTTCAATGACATCCATCATCTCCTTTTTACAGATGAGGAAGCTCCAGTGCTATGTATGTAAAGACACAGAACCTGTAAGAAAGACTGGGATCATTCTCATACTCCAGGGCCCCTGCCCTTACCCATGAATTACAGTAATTTGAAACAAAGTTTCCAATCTAATCTAATTTGATATGACTATTGATCATTCTCAAGTCCCTCCTCCTGTTCTCATATTTGTTTTCTGAACTCAATACACACATATATAACTGCCCAGGAGACATTTCTACCCGACTGCTTACAGACATGTAAGACCCTAACCTGAATAACTCTCTTCATTCTTTTTTTCCAAATCCAGCATGAAAAACAATGCTTAGTGCACGAGTCAAACAACAGTTCCTGATGACCTAATAGTTTCTCTCTTCCTTGATCCCTATCTTAATAAATGGAGCTGCTCTTCACTCAGATAAAATCAGAGAGGCAGATGTCATCTTCCAGTTTTCTCTCTCCTTAATATACCACCTTCAGTCAATTTCTCCTCTTTCTAAGTCATAGACTCCTTCTCTGGTCCACGGCTATGCCACCCTACTGACAACACCTCATCCCATCCACATCAACACTGTTTCTCACCTGGATTATTGTAATTTAGTTCTGCACACTCTTCACTCACTCTTCTACCTTTTCAACAAGTCCTCCAAGCTTTCACCAGAGTAAACTTGTCAGAGGGATTATCTGATCATGGTCCCTGCCCTTTACCTCACACTCACTACTCTTACGGTGAAGTCAAAACTCCTCACGTGATTTGTAAAACCCAACATGATTAGAACCTGCTGCCACAGATTCATTTTGTATTACATTTTGCCACATTTTTTTTTTTTTTAGCTATACTAAAATTCTTTTTGTTTGAATTCATCATATTTCTTTCTTGCCTTTGGCCTGTGCACATTTTTCCTCTCTGTTTGGAACTGAACTCTATCCTACTCACAACGACCATTTTCCTTACCTTCCTCCTTGTTCAATTCTCCGCTGAAATCACATTTCCTTTGGGAAATCACTGATCCCAGAGATAGTCCCTGTGTGCTTCCATTAGCATGTTATCATCGATGCAGTAATGACAGTGGTATGAAAATGTATGGTTAAAGAAAAAAAAAAAAGAAAAGGAAAGAAAAGAAAATTTATGATAAATATTTCTTTTCTGATACCCATCGTATTGTGAAGCTGATGCAAAAAGATTAATGATCTAAAAATAAGGTAATTTTTAAGACAAAAAGTTAATTGTCCCCATAGCTATTAAGAAATTCACTTGTGGGACGCCTGGGTGGCTCAGTTGTTGAGTGTCTGCCTTTGGCTCAGGTCATGATCCCAGGGTCCTGGGATCGAGCCCCACATCGGGCTCCCTGCTCAGCAGGGACCCTGCTTCTACCTCTTCTACTCCTCCTGCTTGTGTTCCCTCTCTCGCAGTACCTCTCTCTGTCAAATAAATAAATAAAATCTTAAAAAAAAAAAGAAAGAAATTCATTTGTGTTCTTTTAATCAGAACTTATTTCCCCAAAGGAATAGAAAAGACAAAAATGCAATTGGAATTTGTAAACTCTAGGACCGACAATGGTACATGTGACCCTTGAGAGAAATAGGTATACTTGTGTCATTTAAGGTAGACAATAGGAAGGATATGCATGTATTTCTTAAACCCTGATGCTGAGGATTTGGTTGGGGGGGATCATATAAGCAAATTCTGATATTCCACCTCTGCTGGTATCTGAGTTTCTAGTTTTCCTCCCACATCCTTTGGGGAATGCATGAATGACCTGAGGACATTGTTTAAGTGGCCCAACTACTCCAGAAAGAGGAAAGAGATCAGGGGGTCTCCTGAGTGGCTGTAAATCTCTGAGGAAATGATTCCTACATATATAAGCTTTCTAATGGGGCCTATGGCTATGTGAGGGAAACTAATGGCTATGTGAGGGAAACATCTAAACCTGGTCTTCAAATAGGGCAGGAACAAATCCCTGTTACAGCAACAAGATTGGAGTGGGAGTGTGCCAGGAACAGAAATATGGAATGACTCTTCTCCCTTCTGATATTATATGTAGTCAGGAGAAGCATTTAAGAAGGCTTTCCAGAGACCTGCATAGAAGGAAGATCTGAGCCGAGGTGAGAGACATCTACAGCACAGACATCTTCCTTTTTTTTTTCAGTAAGTGTATAAAAGAAACTATGCCAGATTTGGCTTTCTAATCTGTGATCCTTGTTGGGTTGGCATCACCATAACAATGAGTGCCGTAAATTAAGTGTGACATTGTGTGCTTTTATCCGTTTTTCTAGGTAGTTTATAGTTTTTATTAGATCTTAATAGCATGCATGCTTACTTGTGTGTGTGTTCACACTTTAGGACTACTGTCTTAGAAAGGGCATGTGAGACTCCCTAGGAAAAATAGAAAACCCGAGACTCTGTTTCTGGCCCATTACTCTTGTACCACAGGGCCTATTCCTCATTCCATGAATGAGGATGGGAGTAGATGAGAGATGAGGGGGAGTAGGACTCAGGGTCTCCTCTCTGGTCACCTGTGCATTTCAACTTCGTGAAGGATTCTTTATTCACTATTTCCTTTTGAAGTCCACATATCCTTCTTTTCCCTTCTTTCTTCACACACCCAAGCCCTCTTTGCTTCTTTCCTTCCCCCATATCCACTGAGAGTCAAGTTGTGCTCTCAGACTGAGTAGTTTGGTCTATTTCTATGGATGTCTGTGTGTGTGTGTGTGTGTGTGTGTGTGGTGTTGTTGGTGTTATAAATCTAGAAATCGTATTTACCTAGAAAAACATCATAACATGAAAATCAGGTTGGTAAATTATCTAGATGTTTTCAGCATTAGGGACCCCGTTGGGACATTCATTGGCAACACTTTGCATAAAAATGCACAATGACCAAGAAAAATATAAACTCTACTGGTGTGTATTGTGCAATTCTTAAGGACAGAGACTGTGCTTATGGAATGATTTTCTCAGCAATCAATGTAGTGGGAGCCATGTAGTGTATGTTCGCTAATTCCCTGCACATTCCAAATAATAATCTTTCCACTTGTCCCAGATGATACTGAGGGGTGGTGCTCCGAATGGCTGTCTATAATTTCAGGTGTAGAGCATCCTTTGAGGACAGTTCCTCAGATATTGATAAGACAGTTTCTCCAGAACTTTAGGAAGTCACTGAAGAAAATACATGTTCTGAGTTGGGAGCTGCCTATCAATTTCAAGACCATAGCTTTCCCCTCTCCACCTAGACAGATTAATTCTTCTGCACCTGATGTAATTTTCTCAACATCTGTCAATAAACAAAGCCATATAGCCAAGCCATGTTTATGGAATTTTGCTACATAATGTGGACTTGGGAGTATGCATGGAGGATGGTCCAGCACTGAAGAAACTGTCTATGGTGGCCTCAGTTTGATGATAGTATCTTGTACTCCTGGTAGCCCCACACACCTGTTCCTGGACAAGTATCAAGGTTCTCTTTTAATCTTGGACAGGTTCTCCCTTTATGTCCTGGTTTTACATTCTTAGAGATATTATAGCCTACTTTGTATCTTATTATTTTTCTGATGAAAACCTAGCTACAGAGGAAAATATAGCCTCCGTATTTCAAACATTTTGTGTGTGTGTGTGTGTGTGTGTGTGTCCTCATAAAAACAGTGAAAGCTTATGTCCTTGTTGATCTTGGACATTTTATTACCAGTCTCTGAAGAAACCTAATTAGCTTTTAAGGAGAAGCTTACAGTCTGGAAATATGGTTTATTCATTCTGAATTCTTTTTCTTTAATAAATTAAATAAATTCAGGACCTTGTGTTTTGTTTTTTGTTTTTGTTTTTGTTTGGCTTGTTTCTGCTATTTTCCCCTTCAGAATACATATCTCTAATTTACTACCTCTCCCAACTACCTTTCTCTTCCTCTGACATGTTGTTTTCTCATCCCTGTTTTTTAAAACTCAGGCAATTTTTATTTTATTTTTACTATACAACATTTGTACAGTAATACTAATTTAAACTTCTATATTATTTGATATGCTTTAATTTTAGGGGACTCCTAGTGTTGGTGATTTCTATCTCAGTTACTGCCATGCCATATAGATACAACTTCAAAGCATTTTCTATTATTTTTATTATGTCCAATGAGCCAACATACAATACATCATCAGGTTTTTTTTTTTTTTTTTTTTTAAAGATTTATTTATTTATTTATTTATTTGACAGAGAGAAATTACAAGTACACTGAGAGGCAGGCAGAGAGAGAGAGAAGGAAGCAGGTTCCCTGCTGAGCAGAGAGCCCGATGCGGGACTCGATCCCTGAGATCATGACCTGAGCCGAAGGCAGCGGCTTAACCCACTGAGCCACCCAGGCGCCCCACATCATCAGTTTTTGATATAGTGTTCAACAATTCTCTAGTTGCTTATAACACCCAGTACCTGTCGCCACACGTGCCCTCCTTAATACCCATCACCCAGTCACCCCATCCTCCCACCTCCTCTCTTCCATAACCCTCAGTTTGTTTCTTGGAGTCCAGAGTTTTTCATGTTTTGTCTCCCTCTCTGATCGCTTCCCATTCAGTTTTTCTTCTCTTCTCCTCTAGTCCTCTGCTCAATTCTTTATGTTCCACATATGGGTGAGATCTTTTGATAATTTTCTTTTTCTGCTTGACTTATTTCACTTAGCCTAATCCCCTCCAGTTCCATCCATGTCAATGCAAATGCTAAGTATTCATCATTTCTGATGGATGAGTAATATTCCATTGCATATATGAACTACATCTTCTTTATCCATTCATCTGTTGAAGGGCATCTCACCTTCCACAGTCTGGTATTATGGACATTGCTGCAGTGAATATTGGGGTGCATGTACCCTTCTTTTCATTGCATCTGTATCTTTGGGGTAAATACCTAGGAGTGCAATTGCTGGGTCATATGGTAGCTCTATTTTTAACATTTTGAGGAATCCCCATCCTGTTTTCCAAAGCACTATATGTATTATATGCAGGCTAATGGGACATAATAATAGTAACAAAAAAGAAGTGAAGTGTTGAAGGAGAAGGAGCTAAGAGGTAAGAGGAGACACTGCTCAATAGGGAGCCTGCTTCTCCCTCTCCCACTCCCCCTGCTTGTCACCCTCTCTCTTTTTGTCAAATAAATCTTAAAAAAAAAAATTAGGTACGAGGAGACAGAAAGAATCTGAACATACAGTTAAGTCAAGTGATTTTCTGAGAAGCAGAAAGAGAACCAATGAATAAAGCAGCTATGAAAAAAAAAAAATACATGAGGGCATTTGGCAGAACAAAGAAACACCCATGTAGAAGAATCCAAAAGCTTGAAATCTCCAAAGATGGAGTAGATATGAAATGTTTACAGCAACGATTCTTTGGGAAAAGTTTTCAATTAGCAATAATCACGCCTAGGATAAACCTCATTGGCTACGATACTGCCACTGTGCAAAGCAACGATTCTTAGATATTACTGTATACCTGGCCCGGGATGGGTTTTAAGGAGGGCACATAATGCATGGAGCACTGGGTATTATACACAAATAATGAATCTTGGAACACTGCATCAAAAACTAATGAAGTACTGTATGGTGACTGACATAATAAAAATAATAATAAAAAAAAAAAGATACTACTGTAAACCTGAATTACTTGGGGATCATGATCAAGGGCAAATTTTAGTTCATTGGGTTGAAGGTAGAGTCTAAGGCCACATGTCTAACAAATCCCTGTGCTTGTTAGCTGTGGCTGGTCTCTGGCCCACACTTCTGGTAGCCAACCTTTAAAAAGGGGTAACCAGCTGTTGGAGCAACAAAGCAATCAAAAGTGATGGTGGTGGCCTGTGTTCCATAAAGCACCAACATTCAATTTCAGGAACAAAGGCAACTTTTCCCGACTGAAAACTATGTATTTATCATGAGTGCGAATAGCAAGAAAGCAGCTAAGTAAGATCATTAACCACTTGTACTTATTTACTTATTTGTTATTATTTGTACTTATTTGTTATTGTTACATACTGTTATTGGAAAATTTTTAAGCATAAACACAATAATAGGACCTGATGTTATAAGAAAGATTAATGAAAATGTTTCATTTAATTTGAGAAAATTTTAACCATTAACCTAATATTTTTTTCTACTTAGGGGAAGACTAACCTTCCTTATCTCAAGTATAACCTGCAAATTCTCTATTCTTCTTCTGTAGGGAAATATTTGTGAAGTTCCATTTATCATACCAATTAATTATCTCCAAATATGAAGATTACAATTAAGGCTTCTTAAGGTATACTATATCTTATACCTTCTTAAGGGATATACATCTTATATTAATGTATAATATCACCAAAGAATCTGAATTTCTGGGTTAAAGGTTTTTATAAAGCTGCTCTTCACCTGTGGGCACACAATGTGGCCCAATACTAGCACTGCCCCCTTTTTGCTGACTGGCTTCCCTGGTCTGGAGGCTGCTCATCACTGGATCTCCATCCCCTTCTTTGCAGTCTACGTCTCTGTGCTTCTTGGCAATGGTACTCTCCTCTGCCTCATCAAGGATGACCACAGCCTCCATGAACCCATGTACTATTTCCTTGCCATGCTGGCAGGCACAGATCTGATGGTGACATTGACCACGATGCCTACCGTAATGGGTGTCTTATGGATGAACCACCGGGAGATAAGCCACGGAGCCTGCTTCCTGCAGGCCTACTTCATTCATTCCCTTTCCGTTGTGGAATCAGGTGTCTTGCTTGCCATGGCCTGTGACCGTTTTATTGCCATCCACAATCCCTTGAGATACACTTCCATTCTTACCAATATTCGGGTGGTAATGTTAGGAATGGGAGCTTTTATGAGGGGGTTTATGTCCATCATCCCTGTAATCTTGCGTCTCTTTTCATTTCCATATTGCCACTCTCATATTCTCTCCCATGCGTTCTGTCTTCATCAAGAAGTCATGAAACTGGCCTGTGCTGACATAACTTTCAATAGACTTTATCCGGTAATTTTGGTTTGTTTAACAATCTTCTTAGATTCTCTTATCATTTTTTTCTCCTATATCCTAATTCTTAAGACTGTCATGGGCATAGCCTCTGGTGAAGAGAGGACCAAGGCCCTCAATACTTGTATCTCCCACATCGGCTGTGTCCTCATCTTTTATGTCACTGTGATTGGTCTGTCATTCATCCACAGGTTTGGGAAGAATGTGCCACCAGTGGTCCACATTATAATGAGCTATGTCTACTTCCTCTTCCCTCCTTTAATGAATCCAATCATCTATAGCATCAAGACCAAGCAAATTCAATATGGCATTCTCCGCCTTCTATCCAAAGATCGATTTGGAAGTTAAATGCAGATGGTAGGGATCTGAGGTTTCTCTGAACAGAGAACCATGGAATGCCAATTCCACCAAGTCTTAAAACCTATGGTGGCAATCTCCATTTCTTCAAATGATACAATGCCGTTTATGAAGCTTATGAGTTATAATTTATGAGTTGATTTGTTTCCTTGTTTTCCTGTGTTCTTCTCTTCAAATTCTAAATAAAGGATAGAAATGTTTTTATTTTATTGATAAAGTACAGCTCTGATGTTGTGTTTTTTGTATATTCAAGTTAATTTTTATGCTAAAACACATTGACAATTTGTTGTAGCCATTTGCATGGCTTACTTTGGACTTTTCTGATCATGTCTCTTGTCATTTTCCTATCAGGGAGTTCATCATTTCCTAATTTCTTTGTGGGAACTCATTATAAATGAATCCTCATGAGTCATTTATTTTGCAAATATATCCCAGTTTCCATTTGTCTTTTTATAGATAGAATTTAAAATTTTATATATAAGTAACTTCATTTTTATTTTCTTTATTGATATTTGGGGGTCACATGATAAAGACTTCCTTGATTCCAGGTTTATTTTTCATATTTTCTTGTTTTTTGCATAACTTCTGTTTGGACATTCTATTTTATAAAAGGTTAATATTTGGAGAAAATTAAGAAATTTAAACGAGTACTCATTGATTCTATTTTCAAAATAGTAACAGTAATCAGCTATTTGGTTGATATTTTAAGGCGTGAGACAGGAATGATGCTAAACAAAAATGTTTAAGAGCAAAGAAATCGATACAAAATATTGTCTTAATTAAACCCAACCCACTGAGGGGGGTGTCAAAAATCAAAGAAACCTACATTTAAAATGATCTCTGTGATTAGCTACAACATGTGAACGACAAACTGTGTTGAGGATGTGGGTTCCAAGACGGATCACCTCTACACTGAGCTAAGGGGAAGATTCTCTGAAGAGCGTGTCTTTAGCTGAGACCAGAGGGCAGATGAGTAGTTAATTGTTGAGATAGAGGTAAAAATGTTTTAAGCAGAAAGTAGTATGTGAGAAGGCTATAGTTTGAATGGTTCATGGAAACTTCTGGGAATGTGGCTCACGTGAAGAGCGTAAGGAGGTTAAATCAATAGCATCCTGTTGGCCAAAGCAGGTGTTTTGAGTGTCTACCCAGAGCGTCACAAGAAGCTACTGAATTAGTTCCAACCAAGAGAGTGATACAATTTCTGTGATATTTACAATTTATATGTTGAGGTATGATGTGGATTTTAGTATAGCAAAAGGGGCATAAGAAAATCAGAAAGATAACTGTGCCAGTTTCAGAGACAGATATTAGTAACTAACATTATTAAAATGAAGATAAATATTGGATATATATAAGATATATATAAGATCTAAAATTGATAGATTTTAGAAAAACATACAAAAGAAAAGTTTGGGAAGAAACAAATAAAAAAATAATCTGGATTATTTTAAGAACATGAATGTCATTAACCCCAAAATGATCACTGATTATGCATAAAATCCATGTTTGAAAAACTCTGTTAATTTGAAGATGAGTAAATGTCTCAGTAATCAAGTTTGACCCCTTAAAATTACTAAAGGAAATATTTTATGCTGTAGCACTAAGCTTTTAAGAGTAGAAAGTAATATATTCATTAGTTAGTCATTTAAAAAATAATTTTAATATTTGTATCTTTTTTCCTTATTATTAATGATCACAGTAAAAGCTAGTCCTATATGAGCATATGATGAAAGGATAGAGGTACAAGACAATACAAAAAACCTGAAGCATTTGACACTAATAGAAGCAGCTCATAGAATACATGGGTCTTTGCATTCTTACCCAGGGAGAAAAAGGGATAGATTAAAGTTTACACCCAGTGATTTTTCACTGGAGTGTGTCCACTTCTATCAAAACCTACTGATAACACCCTATCACATCCACACCAACACAGTTTATCATCTGGATTGCTGTGTATTGATTCTTCTTGTTCTATCTTTCTTCTAGTGTGCTCCTCATACTGTAGCAAGTGACCTTTAAACAAGGATTACCTGATTGTAAGCACGGCCTATCATTTATTTCATACTCTTGTCATTTGAGTAAAGTCAAAATTCATTACATGAATTTTAACACCCTATGTGATCAAAATATGCTACCAAAGATTCATTTTATGTTAAGCTTTCTTTCATAAGTTGTTCTGGAGATGCTATAATTTTTAGTATAAATTTATAATAAAAAAATTTTGGCTTAAATTCATCATTTTGTTTTCTTGTCCCATGACTAGTGCACATGTTTTTCTTTGATTGGTTTTTTTTTTTGTTTATTTCTCTGCATGGAATTAGTGCCCTATCTTAGAAAAAAATATTATATTCCTTGTGCTTCTATTATTCAGTTCTCAGCTTAAACAGCACTTCCAGGAACCTTGCTCAGATCCCAGAAATGTATTCTATGTGCTCTCCTAGCACACTGACATTCATATACTAGTAATAGTGTTTTATAAATTCATGGCAAATATACTTTCTGGTTCCCACTAGATTTTTGAGTTTCATTAATGAAATGAACATGTCTGTCACCCTGATCCTGTCACAAAATAGACAATGATAAATGAAGTAATTTTAAGATACAATATAAGACAACTTTCATTCACCTGGCTGTTCACAGATCCATTGAGGTTCCTGTGAATCAGAACTGATTGCTCCATAGTGACAAAAAAGACAAAAATGTGATTGGAATTCACAAATTCTAGGAGTAACAAAGGCACATATGACTCCCTGGACCTTTGAGATAGACTATAGTAGTGCTGATGTTGAGGATCTTGGGGTCACATAATTATGTCCTGACATGCCCATTAGGGTGGTATTTGACTTTCCAGTTTTCCTAACTCACCCTTGGGGAAACACACGATGGCTTTTCCCCAAAGTGGTTTAATGACCCAGACATTTACAGAAAAAGAAGAAAGGGAAGGAGAATCAAAGAATCTCCCAAGTGGGTGGGAAGGTGAAACTCTGGGGAGGTGATTTCTACAAACACAAACTCTTCAACTTGGTCTCTTCCAAACTTTTTTGAGAAGAAAGAGTTTGGGATAAGTCCTCTAAGAAGACAGAAAGAAAGTAACTATTCCAGCAATACAACTGTGTAGTGGGTGAATTCCAGGAATAGAAATATGATAGATGCAGGCAAGAGAAGATAGAAAGATTTTCCAGAGGGCTGCATAGGGTACATATCCCACCTGATGTGAACAACATAATAGCACAGACCTCCTTTGGACAGATGTATCACAGCAGGTTTGAAGTTTTTAGTGGGAGATCCATGGATGGGCCTCAAGAATCTGTGAATGGGTTTAGACTAAATGTGACATTGTCTGCTATTATCAATTTATCTTAATCCAGGCTTTTTGACTTTCTTAAGGATTCCATAAAATGCTAACATTTAATTTAAAAACCAAACAAAATTTTCTGATAACAACAAAAAATGTCTCTATCATGCTTGCAAATACAAAATTAAATCAAATTTAAATGTATCAAGTGTATCAATGAATTTATAACCAAACTAAAAGACAGTGTAACTAAGTAATATAATTATCTATATGTATATTTTTATCTTTTTTTTTGAAAAAAAATTGAGAAAATTTTAACCATGAACCTGATATTATATATAATGTGGGAAAAGACCACAATTCTACATCATTATTATAGCCTAGAAATCTCCACTGCTCTTCTGGAAAAAAAAAAAAAAAGTTGTAAAACCATGTATATACCAATTAATTATCCTGAGTACAAAGATGACTGGGACTGCTGTAATATGTTCCCATAGGGAGGTCGTGCAAAGAGAAAACACTGGATTTCTGGATTCGTAGCTTCCATAAACTTGCTCTCCACCTGCGAACATACTATGTGGCCCAATATTAGCACTGCTCCCTTTTTGCTGACTGGCTTCCCTGGTCTGGAGGCTGCTCATCACTGGATCTCCATCCCCTTCTTTGCAGTCTACGTCTCTGTGCTTCTTGGTAATGGTACTCTCCTCTGCCTCATCAAGGATGACCACAGCCTCCATGAACCCATGTACTATTTCCTCGCCATGCTGGCAGGCACAGATCTGATGGTGACATTGACCACGATGCCTACCGTAATGGGTGTCTTATGGATGAACCACCGGGAGATAAGCCACGGAGCCTGCTTCCTGCAGGCCTACTTCATTCATTCCCTTTCCATTGTGGAATCAGGTGTCTTGCTTGCCATGGCCTATGATCGATTCATTGCCATCTGCACACCTCTGAGGTATAACTGCATTCTTACCAATTCCTGGGTGATAAAGGCAGGATTGGGGGTACTAATGAGAGGATTTTTATCCCTTGTGCCCCCAATCATGCCACTCTACTGGTTCCCATACTGCCGTTCCCATGTTCTTTCCCATGCCTTTTGCCTCCACCAAGATGTCATGAAACTCGCCTGTGCTGATATAACATTTAATCGTGTGTACCCTGTGATTCTTGTTGCTTTGACTTTCTTCCTAGATGCTCTGATTATCCTCTTCTCTTATATTTTAATCCTGAAGATGGTTATGGGCATCACCTCCGGAGAAGAGCGAGCTAAGGCCCTTAACACCTGTGTCTCCCATATTAGCTGTGTTCTGGTATTTTATATTACTGTGATTGGCCTGACTTTTATTCACAGGTTTGGGAAACATGCACCACGTGTGGTCCGCATTTCTATGAGCTATGTCTACTTTCTGTTTCCTCCATTCATGAACCCCATTATATATAGTATCAAGACCAAGCAAATTCAGAGAAGCATCCTTCGCTTATTTTCTGCGCATAGTAGGGCTTGAGCTTTTATTTCGCAATCTTAAGCTCTCTGGGAGTTTTTCATTTCCCGTTATTGGAAGAGATGCCTGGTTTTATACTCAGTGTCTTTTCAGAGTTAGTGACATTTTAATTATTACGTAAAACTATAAATTGATGTGAGCAGATATATATTCTAGTATTACATGTGTATTAGAATATATATATTAGAATAGAGTATGTATAGAATGTGTTATTAGAGTATATATAATGTATAATATTCTATATATATTCTCTCTCTATATATATATGTATATATATATATTGCGTGTATATTCCAATATATGTATTAGAATGAATATTGGAATTGCATAGATAGAATGTTTTATTAGAATATATATATTATACACATATGATATATATTTAAGAGAAAACCCTGGTGATCTTGGGGAAAAGGGATATAGGAAAAAGGTGAGATGGGGCATTCCAGATCTTCTATGTGAAGAGAGAAGTACTACTTCAGAAAATGTCAGATAAATGAAGAAACATAGCCTGGATCAAAGACAGTTAATCTGAAGGAAGATGTGCACGTGGAAGTACATTTTCTGTGTTATAAAAAGGAAATCAGAATGATCTATTTCTCCTTTCCCATCTCTATGTTTGAATCTAACTGTACTGGAAATGATGTTGCTCCAAAAGTAAATAAATTTCACTGAGGAAACTTAGCACATGTATAGAGTTCTAGAAAGCTTATACCTGAAGCTTCACTTTCTCTCAGTATATCAGTGGATTTTATTATTAAATGGAAACTGATAAAGATCAAAGGCAAATTAGCAACCCATCAATTTCCTATTAGCCAGTTGAAGCCAGATCCCCTAGCATGCCTTGTTCTCTTCCCATAGCTGCTGAACACTAACATACTAATTTTCCTCTTTCTGGCTTTCTACTTTACCTCCTGATATTTTTCTTTTGTAAAAATTCAGTATAGATTTAGATATCTCTTGTCTCCACCTCCCTTTGCTTGCTTCCCAACATAAAAGAACTCAGGGCTTTTTCACTTGGATGAAAATTTTATGCTAATCAAGTCAGAAAACCCAGCAAAAGTAATGGTATGTACTGATGGAATAGTTTCTTCCCTCTATTTTTTCAAAATCTTGTAAGATTTTATGCTGTTCATTTTTATTTAGAGATGGTTAATTGTCTTTTGCTCATGTTACAGGTAATAGTAATAATCTTACCCATCTACTGTTAGCTCTATGCTACTATGTGGAACTAGACTAGTTACAGCTATGTGACCTAAATATTTCTATATTCTGAAAAGGCTGCTGTTTTTTCCTAAGCTGGTTCTTTTAGTTGGACCCCTTCCCAACCCCTTATTTTTCTTATTCAAAAGCTTATGTACAGAGCCCAGGGAACAATCAGCCCATCTAAATTCAGTCTGCCTCACCTGAGAAACTTTCTATACTGATGTCATATCTAGGGAGTAAGCACTTTAAGAATATTCCAGTAACTTCAACATGGAAAAACCTCACCTGCCATTTTCACTAGAAAAAAACATATAATAATTGCTTCCGGTCTTACACTTTTCATCATCCTTTCCAAAATGCATTATATCTGGAGATTCATTTTCTAGTGAAAAATACTGTTGATAAGACTTACTGTATCATTTATACATTTTTTTCTTTCTTTAAAGGTTTTATTTATTTATTTGACAGACAGAGATCACAAGCAGGCAGAGAGGCAGGCAGAGAAACAGGAGAAAGCAGGCTCTCTCTCTATATGGGGCTCTATCTCAGGACCCTGGGATCATGACCCGAGAGGAAGGCAGAGAATGGAATTTACTTGTTGCATATTCATGTCCACACAGCAGTTTCTGAGAAGGGACAAAAAAATCTAAGTAACACATAGCTTTCAAACATCCTGTTTAGGGTCATAGTATTGGGCAATTACTTACGAATTCTGATTTATGAATAAAAGGTGATAGTCTTAGACCCTTTATAATTTAAACATGATAATGAAGGTATGCAATTTTTCTTTCTTTGCCATTTCCTTTTTGTCTGAAATCTGAAAAATAAAAATATTTTACCCCAGTATTTTTTAATATTTTACTAAAACTCTAAAAGTCTTCTTTTTCTAAGTCTTATCCTCTTCCCCTTCCTTTATAGGTGGTTTGTGGGCATAAACATGAGGCTGCATGCATGGGTGTGTATGTGTGTGTAGGTGTGGGTTTAGTGGGGAGAAATCTCTGGAAATACTCTGTAGCCTTGTGACTCTCTCCAGGTCTCACCTCAATCTTTCTCCATTTGAAAAACAAAGGTATTGTTAGACCTGGTTTTCTCTTTCTCTGTCTTAATTAGTCTTAATTAAGTCTTAATTAGTAGACTGAAAAATTGAGTTGTTCAAGATGTAGAGCTCTTAATACCCCAAAAGTAACTTCCTCACCCTACCTTATAGAATTATACATCCCGTCCGTAAACCATACAAAAAATTAATGTTTTCTATCACTGTTGTTTTATCTTCTCGAAAATGTTGTGTAACAGTATCAGAGTGTGTGTAACTTTTTTTTTTTTTTTTTTTAATTTTTTATTTTTGATAAACATATATTTTTATCCCCAGGGGTACAGGTCTGTGAATCACCAGGTTTACACACTTCACAGCACTCACCAAATCACATACCCTCCCCAATGTCCATAATCCCACCCCCTTCTCCCAAACCCCCTGCCCCCGGCAACCCTCAGTTTGTTTTGTGAGATTAAGAGTCACTTATGGTTTGTCTCCCTCCCAATCCCATCTTGTTTCATTTATTCTTCTTCTATCCACTTAAGCCTCCATGTTGTATCACCACTTCTTCATATCAGGGAGATCATATGATAGTTGTCTTTCTCTGCTTGACTTATTTCGCTAAGCATGATACGCTCTAGTTCCATCCACGTTGTTGCAAATAGCAGGATTTCATTTCTTTTGATGGCTGCATAGTATTCCATTGTGTATATATACCACATCTTCTTGATCCATTCATCTGTTGATGGACATCTAGGTTCTTTCCATAGTTTTGGCTATTGTGGACATTGCTGCTATAAACATTCGGGTGCATGTGCCCCTTTGGATCACTACATTTGTATCTTTAGGGTAAATACCCAATAGTGCAATTGCTGGGTCATAGGGCAGTTCTATTTTCAACATTTTGAGGAACCTCCATGCTGTTTTCCAGAGTGGCTGCACCAGCTTGCATTCCCACCAACAGTGTAGGAGGGTTCCCCTTTTCTCCGCATCCTCGCCAGCATCTGTCATTTCCTGACTTGTTGATTTTTAGCCATTCTGACTGGTGTGAGGTGATATCTCATTGTGGTTTTGATTTGTATTTCCCTGATGCCGAGTGATATGGAGCACTTTTTCATGTGTCTGTTCGCCATCTGGATGTCTTCTTTGCAGAAATGTCTGTTCATGTCCTCTGCCCATTTCTTGATTGGATTATTTATTCTTTGTGGTGTTTGAGTTTGCTAAGTTCTTTATAGATTCTGGACACTAGTCCTTTATCTGATATGTCGTTTGCAAATATCTTCCTTCTCCCATTCTGTCAGTTGTCTTTTGATTTTGTTAACTGTTTCCTTTGCTGTGCAAAAGCTTTTGATCTTGATGAAATCCCAGTAGTTCATTTTTTCCCTTGCTTCCCTTGCCTTTTGCGTTGTTCCTAGAAAGATGTTGCTGCGGCAGAGGTCGAAGAGGTTGCTGCCCGTGTTCTCCTCAAGGATTTTGATGGATTCCTTTTGTACATTGAGGTCCTTCATCCATTTTGAGTCTATTTTTGTGTGTGGTGTAAGGGAATGGTCCAATTTCATTTTTCTGCATGTGGCTGTCCAATTTTCCCAGCACCATTTATTGAAAAGGCTGTCTTTTTTCCATTGGACATTCTTTCCTGCTTTGTCGAAGATTAGTTGACCATAGATTTGAGGGTCTATTTCTGGGCTCTCTATTCTGTTCCATTGATCTATGTGTCTGTTTTTGTGCCAGTACCATGCTGTCTTGATGATGACAGCTTTGTAATAGAGCCTGAAGTCCGGAATTGTGATGCCACCAACGTTGGCTTTCTTTTTCAATATCCCTTTGGCTATTCGAGGTCTTTTCTGGTTCCATATAAATTTTAGCATTATTTGTTCCATTTCTTTGAAAAAGATGGATGGTACTTTGATAGGAATTGCATTAAATGTGTAGATTGCTTTAGGTAGCATAGACATTTTCACAATATTTATTCTTCCAATCCAGGAGCATGGAACATTTTTCCATTTCTTTGTGTCTTCCTCAATTTCTTTCATGAGTACTTTATAGTTTTCTGAGTATAGATTCTGTGTCTCTTTGGTTAGGTTATTCCTAGGTATCTTATGGTTTTGGATGCAATTGTAAATGGGATTGACTCCTTAATATCTCTTTCTTCTGTCTTGCTGTTGGTGTAGAGAAATGCAACTGATTTCTGTGCATTGATTTTATATCCTGACACTTTACTGAATTCCTGTATAAGTTCTAGCAGTTTTGGAGTGGAGTCTTTTGGGTTTTCCACATATAGTATCATATCATCTGCGAAGAGTGATAATTTGACTTCTTCTTTGCCGATTTGGATACCTTTAATTTCCTTTTGTTGTCTGATTGCTGAGGCTAGGACCTCTAGTACGATGTTGAATAGCAGTGGTGATAATGGACATCCCTGCCGTGTTCCTGACCTTAGCGGAAAAGCTTTCAGTTTTTCTCCATTGAGAATGATATTTGCGGTGGGTTTTTCATAGATGGCTTTGATGATATTGAGGTATGTGCCCTCTATCCCTACACTTTGAAGAGTTTTGATCAGGAAGGGATGCTGTACTTTGTCAAATGCTTTTTCAGCATCTATTGAGAGTATCATATGGTTCTTGTTCTTTCTTTTATTGATGTGTTGTATCACATTGACTGATTTGCGGATGTTGAACCAACCTTGCAGCCCTGGAATAAATCCCACTTGGTCGTGGTGAATAATCTTTTTAATGTACTGTTGAATCCTATTGGCTAGTATTTTGTTGAGTATTTTCGCATCTGTGTTCATCAAGGATATCGGTCTATAGCTCTCTTTTTTTGGTGGGATCCTTGTCTGGTTTTGGGATCAAGGTGATGCTGGCCTCATAAAATGAGTTTGGAAGTTTTCCTTCCATTTCTATTTTTTGGAACAGTTTCAGGAGAATAGGAATTAGTTCTTCTTTAAATGTTTGGTAGAATTCCCCCGGGAAGCCGTCTGGCCCTGGGCTTTTGTTTGTTTGGAGATTTTTAATGACTGTTTCAATCTCCTTACTGGTTATGGGTCTGTTCAGGCTTTCTATTTCTTCCTGGCTCAGTTGTGGTAGTTTATATGTTTCTAGGAATGCATCCATTTCTTCCAGATTGTCAAATTTATTGCCGTAGAGTTGCTCATAGTATATTCTTATAATAGTTTGTATTTCTTTGGTGTTAGTTGTGATCTCTCCTCTTTCATTCATGATTTTATTTATTTGGGTCCTTTCTCTTTTCTTTTTGATAAGTCGGGCCAGGGGTTTATCAATTTTATTAATTCTTTCAAAGAACCAGCTCCTAGTTTCGTTGATTTGTTCTATTGTTTTTTTGGTTTCTATTTCATTGATTTCTGCTCTGATCTTTATGATTTCTCTTCTCCTGCTGGGCTTAGGGTTTCTTTCTTGTTCTTTTTCCAGCTCCTTTAGGTGTAGGGTTAGGTTGTGTACCTGAGACCTTTCTTGTTTCTTGAGAAAGGCTTGTAGCGCTATATATTTTCCTCTCAGGACTGCCTTTGTTGTGTCCCACAGATTTTGAACCGTTGTATTTTCATTATCATTTGTTTCCATGATTTTTTTCAATTCTTCTTTAATTTCCCGGTTGACCCATTCATTCTTTAGAAGGATACTGTTTAGTCTCCATGTATTTGGGTTCTTTCCAAACTTCCTTTTGTGGTTGAGTTCTAGCTTTAGAGCATTGTGGTCTGAAAATATGCAGGGAATTATCCCAATCTTTTGATACCGGTTGAGTCCTGATTTAGGACCGAGGATGTGATCTATTCTGGAGAATGTTCCATGTGCACTAGAGAAGAATGTGTATTCTGTTGCTTTGGGATGAAATATTCTGAATATATCTGTGATGTCCATCTGGTCCAGTGTGTCGTTTAAGGCCTTTATTTCCTTGCTGATCTTTTGCTTGGATGACCTGTCCATTTCAGTGAGGGGAGTGTTAAAGTCCCCTACTATTATTGTATTATTGTTGATGTGTTTCTTTGATTTTGTTATTAATTGGTTTATATAGTTGGCTGCTCCCACATTGGGGGCATAGATATTTAAAATTGTTAAATCTTCTTGTTGGACAGACCCTTTGAGTATGATATAGTGTCCTTCCTCATCTCTTATTATAGTCTTTGGCTTAAAATCTAATTGATCTGATATAAGGATTGCCACTCCTGCTTTCTTCTGATGTCCATTAGCATGGTAAATTCTTTTCCACCCCCTCACTTTAAATCTGGAGGTGTCTTCGGGCTTAAAATGTGTTTCTTGGAGGCAACATATAGATGGGTTTTGTTTTTTTTATCCATTCTGATACCCTGTGTCTTTTGACAGGGGCATTTAGCCCATTCACATTCAGGGTAACTATTGAGAGATATGAATTTAGTGCCATTGTATTGCCTGTAATGTGACTGTTACTGTATATGGTCTCTGTTCCTTTCTGATCTACCACTTGTAGGCTCTCTCTTTGCTTAGAGGACCCCTTTCAATATTTCCTGTAGAGCTGGTTTGGTATTTGCAAATTCTTTCAGTTGTTGTTTGTCCTGGAAGCTTTTAATCTCTCCTTCTATTTTCAATGATAGCCTAGCTGGATATAGTATTCTTGGCTGCATGTTTTTCTCGTTTATTGCTCTGAAAATATCATGCCAGCTCTTTCTGGCCTGCCAGGTCTCTGTGGATAAGTCAGCTGCCAATCTAATATTTTTACCATTGTATGTTACAGACTTCTTTTCCCGGGCTGCTTTCAGGATTTTCTCTTTGTCATTGAGACTTGTAAATTTTACTATTAGGTGACGGGGTGTGGGCCTATTCTTATTGATTTTGAGGGGCATTCTCTGAACCTCCTGTATTTTGATGCTTGTTCCCTTTGCCATATTGGGGAAATTCTCCCCAATAATTCTCTCCAGTATACCTTCTGCTCCCCTCTCACTTTCTTCTTCTTCTGGAATCCCAATTATTCTAATGTTGTTTCGTCTTATGGTGTCACTTATCTCTCGAATTCTCCCCTCGTGGTCCAGTAGCTGTTTGTCCCTCTTTTGCTCAGCTTCTTTATTCTCTGTCATTTGGTCTTCTATATCACTAATTCTTTCTTCTGCCTCATTTATCCTAGCAGTTAGAGCCTCCATTTTTGATTGCACCTCATTAATAGCTTTTTTGATTTCACCTTGGTTAGATTTTAGTTCTTTTATTTCTCCAGAAAGGGCTTTTATATCTCCTGAGATGGTTTATCTAATATCTTCCATGCCTTTTTCAAGCCCGGCTAGAACCTTGAGAATTGTCCTTCTGAACTCTAGATCTGACATATTACCGATGTCTGTATTGATTAGGTCCCTAGCCTTCGGTACTGCCTCTTGTTCTTTTTTTTGTGTTGAATTTTTACGTCTTGTCATTTTGTCCAGATAAGACTAAATGAAGGGGCAAGTAAAATACTAAAAGGGTGGCAACAACCCCAGGAAAATATGCTTTAACCAAATTAGAAGAGATCCAAAATCGTGAGTGGGGAGAAAGGGGATAAAAAGAGGTTCAAAAAGGAAGAAAGAAAAAAAAAAGAAAGAAAGGAAAGAAAAGAATTTTTAAAAAAAGAATACACCTTTCAGAACGTGGTTGTTTTTCTGTTTCCAGAATTGCTGTTTTTCTTCTCTTCGATCTGCCGATGGATTTTCAGGTGTTTGCAATCTTTAGATAAGCTATCTAGCTGATCTCCGGCTAGCTGAAGCAGTCTCAGCTTGCTACTTCTCCGCCATCTTGACTCCTCCCTGTGTGTAACTTTTTGAGATTAGTTTCTTTCACTTAGCATAATGCCTTTGAGATTCATCTAAGTTGAGTTTACGAACAGTTCGTTTTTCCTTAACTGTTGAGTAGTATTTCTTATATGGATATTCCATTATTGGAATTTGTTTTCCTCGTGTTTCCTAATAATTTTCTATGGGTTACTATTAGCCTCCAATTATGTTCCATTTTGACCATCCTTTCTCATGTCCATTCCTAAGACAGTTCCCTCAGGCAGAACTCTACCACATCTAAAGTGTAAGTAGGTGTCTTTCCATCTCTCTTCTCATCCACCTATAGAAATCACAAGTGCCTTGGCATCTCTATGTTAGATCTATCATTCTCCTTTCTTTATTCTCTGTGTATCTTGTGAGTGTTCCCTCAGGAGACATCTTCCCCAACCACTCCCTTTATCTGACTTCTCACTGATGCCCTTGTTGGGTTCACTGGCCCTGCCTCTTCTGATAGCTCACTCAAGTCTCCTAGCATATTTTCAAATGTTATCACTACTGAACAGCTGGATCCAAAAGTATTGTTGACATATGAGGCCAGGGAACAAAATTAGCAAAATGAATTGTAATAGGAAAAGAAGCACAGGTACTACACTTAAGATTAAGATTCAGCTTTATAACTGTAAGTGGAGGGGAGATACAGGTATTTCTCTAAAGTGGCTCAAAGAGCTTAGATGTGGAACCTGGATGCTCACTTGAGTCCAGGGTCTACCAATGATAGAAGAAAATCAATTGTATATTAAGATTTTACTGTTGTTCCTTGATGCCCTGAGAACTTCACACTTTAATCTAATTGGTCGTCATGTAATTTTCATGATAATTCCTGATTGTCAAATGAAGAGACTGAGATGTAAGTAGATTATCTAGGTAGGTTAAATATTGTATCCAAAAATGACACAGTGTGGAACTTAATCAGATATATCTATACAAACACAGATTGTGGTCCAAGTGAGGGGAAAATTTTCCCTCCTTCATGTTCTCAACAGATGAAAACAAATAAAATATTTAGTCAATCAATCATACCTTAAATGGGATCCTGCATATCTGCTGAAGACTTGGTGGGGGGTTAGGTAACTCAAACTATTGCATCTGGGAGATGAGGGAGGTAAGAGGAGAAAGGAGGTTGGCAAATCTGTGTTTATGAGAGTAGATGTAAAATCTACATTGTGTTTCTCTGTGTCAGTGGGCTATATTTATGAATAATATGTGTAAGGAAGTGTCCCTGTTTGCTTATGTGTATTTCAGTCTGTCTGGAAGTGTCTACTACTTTCATTTGGTGGGTATCCATTCCTCTATAACATGCTTGGATATATCTACTTAAATTCCAGTGATAAGTGTGTATCATAATAAATATCTATAATAACTAAGGAATCATCTAATATTGTCAATTCAACAAAATTCATTAAGTGCCTGATATATACCATGTCTTATAGTGAGTACTAGAGAAATAAAGGTGAACAAAATATAGTTCCTAATTAAAGAATTGTGTGGCTTAGTTAGGGAGGAAGACATATAAACACAGAACTGATATATGTAGAAATGACCTATAAGAAAATGTAGCATATTCACCAAGAACCTTTGGGATCATGGAAAAGATGATCAGCTCACATGGCCAGGGGCAGGCAAGAGAGAGTTAACTAAAAGCCTAAGATATTTGTTCTGGACTAAGATACACTTTGAAGTCAGAGAGGCTGCATTTAGCCAATATTATGGAATCTGGTGAGCTTTTGGCACTCATCTCATCCTCACTGCTTCTGAGTAATACCTACTTGCTTTCTCATGAGTTTGATTTTAGTGTCAATACTTCTGTTGCTTTTGAACGTGTGAGGTAATGTTGACCACTCATTACGAGAGTGGCAGAGAGAGTACAGATCACTGGAATCTACGTGCTCCTCTATCTCTCCCATCAACCCTTGCAATCACATTGACCACATGGCCGGTTCTGGCTGAAGGAATTTGAAGAAAATCATTCAAGACACCCAAGCCAGGGGTGTCTTACCATGCTCTCTGTCCTTCCATGTGATGAGAAGTAAAGGACTGTGAGATGGTGAATTCAAAAGCTGGAAAGAGTCTGCATTCCTGTGCTTCTCCTTCTGTGAACACCCAGAAAAACTGACTGATAATTCACCTGAGCAATAAGTAAACCTGAATTGTGTGAGAAACTGCCTAAAATTAGAGAGGCAAATCATGTTTCTGATGCACATTTGTATTTATTTGTGGCTTATTTACTTGCTTTTACTTCAGTTCTGTTTTCTGTTAAATGCCATTTCAAATCCTCACCTCGTGGGCTGAGATAAAGTGATGATCAGTTCCAGACCTCCAAAAATGACAAATATTTTCTTAGTTCACTGTCCCAAATTTGCCCATTTCCTCAAGTTCTCCTAGACTGATGATCATTCATGAATTGTAAAGAATCACTGGATGCTTCTTAAATACATTATTGCAAACTTCTACATCTTACATGTTAACTGTGACCCAGATCTCTCAGTGGAGTTAAGACAAAGCCCTGGGGTTAATAATACATTATATGTTTATAAAAAAAATTAAAAAAAAAAAAGACAAAGGTGTTAGTTTCTGCATGGTGACTAACACTGATAGGCTTCTACTTTATCCTCACAGCTTCCCTAGACCTTGCTGCCTGTATCCTGTCCCTTCTGTTATCTCCACCCTGTCCCCCTGGCCAACATCAGGATAGAACCCTTGCCTGATAAGCCCAGGCTCCTCTCCAGGTGGGCTCAGATGGGTCTGGTCTTCACTTTCCCACATCCTTCCCAGTCATGGGGAGCCTGTGTTGCAATGCCTCAGGGTTTGGCTTTTATCCTTATGTTCACTTACACTTCCTCTTTGGATTGTCTTTCTGAAATCCTCTACACTGATGGCCCAATCCTTTGATCGCCAGGTGGCTGTCTCCTGCTATGTGTGTTGTGCCTCTGTCTCTGTTCACAGGGCCATCGGCACTAGCGGTTATCGCCATCATTTGTAGTAGGTGCTGCCTGTCCTTTTCTATCCTTCTTACCAAATGGCTTTTTGTTTCTTGTTCCCACCATCCTTCTCATCCCGCTTGCCTGAATCTTGACCTGATCTACTCAGTCTGTACTTTTGGACTAGTCTGGACTAATAACTGATACAGGTTTTGCTAGTGTTGCTTATTATAATAGGGGACCCATTGTCCATTATTTTTTTCTTGTGCACTGATCAATCATTTCACTCTTTGTGAAAAATATCTATAAACTTTCTTAGTTTACTCTGCTATAGCCATTTCAGCTTAGACCAGTGAACACTAGGGTAACTTCTTAGATTTAATGTCCCACAGTGTAGTGGCCCACACTCAGGAGAATCTGTCCTTACTGTGAATATTGAGAATTGGTAATCACAATGGCAAAAAATAGATGATTTCAATCAAAATATTATTTTTTCTTATATTAATGTATTATTTTTGAAGGTTCCTTTTTTATGTTCAATTAGCCATCATTAGTTTTTGATGCAGTGTTCAGCAATTCATCAGTTGTGTAGAACCCAGTGCTCATCACAACAGCTGCCTTCCTTAATACCCATCACTGGTTACCCCTTCCCTCCACCCGCTGCCCTCTGTAACCCTCAGTTTGTTTCTGGGAGTCCATTGTCTCTCATGGTTTGTCTCTGTCTCTGATTTTTTCCCATTCACTTTTCCCTCCCTTCCCCTGTTGTCCTCTGCGCTATTCCTTATGTTCCACATATGAGTGAAACCATATGATAATAGTCGTTTGCTTGACTCACTTCGCTCAGCATAATCCCCTCCATTTCCATCCATGTCAATGCAAATGGCAAGTAGTCGTGTACTACGTTCTCTTGCACATACCTGGAAGAACAATTTAGAAAAGTAGGCTGCAATTGTTGCTTTGACCACTAGAGGGAAGGAGACAACCATGAAGTTAAGAGCCAAGATGGGGGGAGCTTTATAGGAGGGAAGGGGTCTCTTGATTGAAGGTGGGAGCCCCCACCTTGCAGAGATGGGACCTCTGAGGACTCCTGTCATTTTCCCTTTTTCCGAGTCATATCACCTGAAAAAAACCATCTACACTCCCTTCCCCATATCTAATAGTAAAGCAAGGGAGAGTAAACATCAGCTTGGGTTTTATTCTTTTCAAGAGATAAACAAATATTAAATATCTTTCCCCACCCTTTCACCCCCTTTCCTTCACTGCTTCACTCTCACCCACCACCTTCCTCCCTGATTCCAGAAATATTTTGGAAGGACTCACACTTCCTAAAGCTCATTACCTTTAGGGAGAAGAATTCTATTAGAAGGTAGAGTTGGGGTTTCTGGGTGGCTCAGTTCTTTAAGTGCCTGACTTGTTTTTGGCTCAGGTTGTGATCTCAGGGTCATGGGATCTAGCCTCGCATGGGGCTCTCCACTCAGTGCAGAGTCTGCCAAAATTTCTTTCTCCCTCTCCCTCTGCCATGCCCCCCTGTGCTCTCTCTCTCTCTCTAATAAATAAATAAATAAATCTTAAAAAAAGAAGGTAAGGTTGCATGAGAACTTTCAATTTTTAGTTTATATGTATCTGTATTGTTGGAGTATTATATAAGATAAAATAATATTCTAGCTATCTAATGTTCAAATATTTCCTTACATAAACTGACTTATATTTTACTCCCTTGGAAAAGGGAGATAAATACTTGTTGTATAATGTATTAATGATTAAATAAGCTCAGGTCATATTGACACCTAGCCTGTGCTTCAAAATAGGTATTAAAAAGTGACGTCATAAAGACAG
Source organism: Mustela putorius furo (assembly GCF_011764305.1). NCBI lineage: Eukaryota > Metazoa > Chordata > Mammalia > Carnivora > Mustelidae > Mustela > Mustela putorius. The sequence goes on from NW_025422126.1 coordinate 763,751, forward strand.
TATGGTACTGGCACAAAAACACAGAGATCAATGGAACAGAATAAAGAGCTCAGTAATGGACTCTCAACTCTATGGTCAATTAATTTTTGACAAAGTAGGAAAAAAATACCTCATGGGAAAAAGACAGTCTCTTAAGAAAGGTGTTGGGAAAATTGGACAGCAACAGCAGAAGAATAAAACTAGACCACTTTCTTACACCAGATACTAAAATAAACTAAAAATGGATGAAAGACCTAAACAGGAGGCAGGAATCCATCAAAACGCTAGAGGAGAACACAGGGAGCAAGCTCTTTGACCTTGGCCACAATAACTACCACAAAGGCGAGGGAAACTAATAGAACTTCATCAAGATAAAAAAACTTTTGGACAGCAAAGGAAACAGTCAACAAAACTAAAAGGTAACCTACAGAATGGGAGAAGATATTTGCAAATGTCTTGTCAGAAAAAGGGCTAGTATCCAAAGTGTATAAAGAACTTATCAAACTCAACATCCCTCCTCAAAAAAAAAAAAAAAAAAAAAATAGAGTCAAGAAATGGCAGAAGACATGAACAGACATTTATCCGAAGAAGACATACAAATAGCCAACAGATACATGAAAAAATATTCAACATCACTTGGCATCAGGGAAATACAAATCAAAACCACAATGAAGTGCCACCTCATACCAGTCAGAATGGCTAAAATTAACAAGTCAGGAAACAACAGATGTTGGAGAGGATGCGGGAAAAAGGGAACCCTCCTACACTACAGGTGGGAATGCAAGCTGGTGCAGTAACTCTGGAAAACAGCATGGAGTTTTCTCAGAAAGTTAAAAATAGAGCTACTCTGCAACCCAGCAATTGAATTCTTAGGTATTTATCCAAAGTATACAACTATAATGATTGGAAAAGGGCACATGTGCCCCAATGCTTATAGCAGCAATGTCCGTAATAGCCAAACTATTGGAAGAGCCCAGATGTCCATCAACAGATGAATGGACAAAGAAGCAGTGGTACACACACACACACACACACACACACACACACGTGTGTGTGTATAATTACTCATCTACTAAAAAGAATGAAATTTTGGGGCCCCTGGGTGGCTCAGTCAGTTAAGTGTTTGCCTTTGGCTTGGGTCATGATCTCAGGGCTCTGGAATCAAGCCCTGCATTGAACTTCCTGCTCACAAGAGCCTGCTTCTCTCTTTTCCTCTACCAGCTGCTGCCCTTGTTTGTGCTCTACTTCTCTCTTCCTCCCTCTCTCTCTGTCAAATAAATAATAAAATCTTTTTTAAAAAGAATGAAATCTTGCCATTTGCAACAATGTGGATGTAACTAGACGGTATTATGCTAAGTGAAATAAGCCAACCAGAGAAAGATAAATATCACATTATTTCACTCATATGTGGAATTTAAGAAACAAAACGGATGAATATGGGGGAAGGGAAGGGAAAATAAAATGAGAAGAGAGAGGGAGGCAAACCATAATAAGAAACAAACTGAGGGCTGGTTTGATGGGGTAATTGGGTGATGGGCATTAAGGCAGGCATTTGATGTAATAAGCACTGGGTGTTGTATGAAACTGATGAATCACTGAATCCTACTTCTGAAGCTAATAATACAGTATATGTTAATGAAATTGAATTTAAATAATTTTTTTTCAAAAGTGACATTTATAGAGCTCTTAGTTGATGCTAGGCCCTATAGTAAGTCCACTGATTCATTCAATCATTAAGAACTAATTTAAATACTAGTAGGCAGACACTAGTATCTCAATTTCATACTAGAGACCTCCAGACTCATAGAAGTTAATTAAGTTGCTCGATGTCATATAGTTCCAAAGACTGAGGTCATGTGGTTTGTCTTAGTTTAGATACCATCCTCTTACACATGGCATTATTCTTATATTTAAAAATAAATTATTATTTTTGGGTTATGAGGATATTGAAACACAGAGAAGACAGAGTCTCTTTCCCCCAGACAGTCTCAAATTATGCTAAGAGGTGACAGAGACTTCCAGGCTAGTCTGGGGCCACAGAGGGTGGCAGAGTTGTACTTCTACTTTAGTTCCACCCTCAAACAGACATACAGACACACATAAACACAACCCTGGGCATTTAAATACTACACTCTATCCTTTTTGTTTATATGTGCCTGTCCCAGATGGGATTCCCAGCTTTGTTTATTTCCTCAGTACATAGGTTAGATTCTGATGTTCACAATTAGTCAGGGACATCTGGATGGCTCAGTCAGTTACGTATGTGCCTTACGCTCAGGTCATGATCCCAGAGTCCTGGGATGGAGTTCTGAATAGGGCTCCCTGCTCAGTGCAGAGCCTGTTTCTCCCTCTGCTTCTGCCCTTCCCCTGCTTGTGTGTGTGTTCTCTCTGCTAACTAAATAAAGAAAGAAAACAGTCAAAAGAGGGGAAAATCAGTTTCTGACCATAACTTACGTTTCACGAATGATTGGACTGAAAGAGTTGAGAAGCGTGTAAATAGGAAATGAGCACTCATATCTTCTCTTTTCCCTGAATCTAATCCTAGTGTCTTAGTCCTCAGAGCCTCTCTTACTTCAACACGCCTGGCAGTTATTCACAACAGCTTTGATAGACCAAGGAGAGAAGTATGCTAACTCCCCAAAGACACAGCCCCAAGCTTCTCAAGTCTTCACTGACCCTGCAGGTAGGCAGGGGTCACTTCTCTGCTAGTTTTAGAGAAAGGGATAAGGACTAGCCTGCACTTTTCTCCCCAGGCCATATCGACCGCCAGGCAGTGCCATTTTGGCACTACTAGTTCTTTACAGAGATTCCTACCTGAGGACAGCTAACCAGCAACTAGAGGGCCTCTGACTATACTCTCTCAACCCAGTCTCCACTGTTGCAAAGATCAAAGCTCCTGTTTGTGATTTAAGCTCTTTTTGGTTATAAAATAATTGAATTCTCACCTCCATCCCAGCCCACCGTAGGCATTGGAACATTAGCTCTTTAAATCTACTCCTTACTCTCCTTCAAGCATGGTCAGGAATTATTCATTAAAATACTCTATTATGTCTTTCCTTGATTTTTTCTCATGTATCAGGAACAGGACTAGGTGCTAACTATCTATTTCTCTATGCATGTATGTCAGAACATTTGGTTAGTTTTATAATGTTTTTATTATAGATCAAAAACCTGAGGTTTAGAGATAATAGCTTTTATTTTCTGCACCCTGAGTGGCCTCCCTCTTTTTTTTTTTTTTTTTTTGCCATAATGTAATTTTCTAGACACTACCAATTAAAAACTATTGGGAATTTACACAAATACAACGGAGTTCTGAAATTAAGCCAGTTTATGGCGGGGGAGCAATGAAAACCCATACACATTTCTCCCACTGAACCATTGAATCAGGAGAAAGAGAAAAAAAGAAAAGAAAAGAAAAGAAAATTTTTCTTTGATTCCTGGCTATTATGCAAACACAGGTTTGTGGACCCGGGAGGAGGCTGTGTGGGGTGGGATGAAGGTCGGATGGGATGGAATACAGTGTGACGGCCTTGCCATCACTTGTAGAGCAAGAGAGCTCTTTGAGCTCACACAAAAGGGGCTGCAGGATGTACATAGACCTCTGAGTGTTGCTTCTTTGCATAGAAGCAAAGAGTATATGGCCTGAGTATATGGACTGTGAAGGCTTTGTCCTCTCTCCCCCGCAGCATCCAGGTCAGAATGACATGGCTTGTCAGCCCCTGTGTTAGGCTGACTCAGTCATGGCAGGGGGCCCTGCCCAGGCTCCGATAGTATTATCTGTAGGGCCAGGGCCCAGGAGGGGCAGCCTCTCCCTTCCAGTCCTGGAGTGGGGTTTGCTTATTTATGTATTTAAATTATATATTTATTTTTAAAAGAAATAGCCAGAAGCCCGCCTAGCCCTGGCTTTGGCATGGAAACTGCTTTAGATGTTTTAGATTCCACCTGTTCCTTCTCCCTGAGTGAGAAAAGGGGCTCAGCGCAAGTCACTGAACAGCATGTCAGTGCTGTTCAGTGCTCAAAGTCAGGAGCTTTGAGTCCTAGCCTAGACATGTACATGGCAAATTAAATCATAGTGAGAAAGCTCTATCCTTCCCTGAGCTTCAGTTTTCTCTTCTGTAAGTAGCAGGCTAGGTAAATAGCCCTTCTTCCAACACAGAATTTCTGCAGATTAAATTCATAAGTTTCCTTAACTTCCAAACCGGGTGTGTCATTGAACCCAATACTGTTCGAGGGGCAGGATGCCCTCAGGGCTTTTCATTCAGCAGTGACACTCTCTTCTTTAACAGGCCCACTGAGTACCAGCTGTGTGTGTGGGCTGGCTCATGTGTGAAGAAGAGAGGATGCCCCTCTTCTACCTGTTCCCATACACCTCTAGGAAAGAACACGACACCCTCCCTACATAGTCATTCCCACTAACCCATTTCAGAGATTCAAACTCTTTGCTGCAGTGATGTCCTAGGCAGAGAAGAGTAGTTGTTAGGAACAAGGACTCAGGCCAGACTACCAGCTGGGCTACCACGCAGGTAGGCTGGCAACGCAGCATTTGTACTCACTGTATGGCTCAGTTCTTCCATCTGTAAAATGGGGTTTTAACACCTTCATAAGACTGCTGTAACAGAAAGCATATATATGCAAAGAGCTTTAAGTGCTGTCTTATATATGCTAAGTACTCTAAAATGTTTGCTTTTTTAATTGTTTCTAACTAGAATCATTCCTTCTACAGCCAAAGGCCATTTTTATCTGCACATCAGTTCACTTATCACAATAACAATAATTTAATAATTTAAAAACTGACATTAATTGAAGACTTACTTTTGTGCCAGGCATTGTACTTGGAATGGCCCATCATTTAGTTCATTTCTCTGAGGTCAGAAATGCGTAGACCAAGGGGAGAAGTGGTGGCTGTGGTCACTGTTTTCAGGTAAATTGTTGGCTTTGTGAATTCAAGGACTGTGGTTCTCTGGTTCCCAAGATGCCTCCAACACTTGCTATGGTACATGCAATTTGTGTTCACCAAATGTATGAATGCCCCGATATGGAAAAATTACCTTTTGGAATACAGATTTGAGTTATCCTAAGTGACATAGGATGAAAGGATTTTTATTCATGTAAGAACTTTGTAAATATGAAGTCATCTAACAACAACAAGTGCTCAGGGGAATAGACAGAGCCATGGGCCCCTCCCCATGATAGAAAGTTTTTCACCCATGACTGCATGGATATGACAGAGGTGTTTCCTGCCCTATGCAGAAGGCTGGTCCTAATGAATTCCTCCATTCACATAGCCTTGTGGAGGCCTATGCTGTTACAGTTTATTCTCCACTCCCCTGTCATATAAACAGTGATGAACACACATGAAAGGAAACTCCCCATACTTCTTGACTGGATGAATCAAATGACCAATTGTATGGGTTGAGGTAAATGGGGAAGCAGAGGAAGAAAGTGTTCTGAATGGACTAAAAGCCCCACAGTGCTCCAGGAGATGGGAATTTAGGGCTTTGTGAAGCCTGGCATAAAAATCAGAAGCCCCAGAGGATAGAAAGAAGACAGAGACGCAGCGTCCACACTAAGCAAGGTTTCTTCATGGGATAGGGAGCTCTCTATCCCAACCTCCAGAGCCCCTCTCTTCACTCTCTCTTATCAGAATCTCCTCACCTCCATCCAGGAGCTGTTTTCCACAGTCTATGCACCTGTTAGCTCAAGGAGTTCCCTATGAAGGGACCCTCTGAGCACCTAGAAGCTCGACAGCAAATTCCTACCCTCAGCATCCAGGAGGCCCTGAATGCAGTTGTTCAGTGTTCCTTCCTTGGCTCATGTCATTGACCTTGACCTCCTCCAACAAAGCCTACTTAGATGGTCCATTTGGTAAGAATAGCTCTCCAAGAAATACTTCTTTTGTTAATTGCCTATCCCCAAGTCCCCCTCTAAATATGGAATCACTGTAAGTAATAAAAGGAATCATGATAACAAACAGAGCAAGAAGGGGAATGAAGCAGAGTTAGGTGATGGAGAGTAGGTAGGAGAGTCATGGGAAAAGAAGGACAGGACTAGTGGGTGACACAATCCATTGTAACTTATTGAGATCTTTTATGTTCTAAAGTTTAATCAAAGAAGTTACTGCTTTGCAGACAGTGTGTCAAATTTCCTTCTATTCTCATATCAACTCTCTAAGGTGATGCAATTATTATCCCTGTTTTTAGATGATGAGACTAAGCTCAAAAAAGTTAAGGCATTTTCTTGAGGTCAGACATGTACGAGGCAAGGACTCAAGTCAGACTCAATCTACTGTTCATAACCCCTTTGCTGAACTGCTGAAGGCCATGAGATAGATGGGTTCAGGAGAGCAGGGAAATGGCCTGTGGATGAAGGGGAAGGAGGAAGGATGGAGAGTTCAGTGACTATAAATTTGGGAGCAGGAGTCTCTTAGGTTTAGACTTCAGTGAACTTTGACTCAGCAAACTCAAGGTCCCCGTAAGGGCTTTGAGAGCTGGTGTGCAAAATGTGTCTATCAGAGGTTGCAGAGAGGGCAGGATTAGCTTCCAGTTATCAGGGACCAGAAGGGCTACAAGTCTGTGGGCTTAGATAGGTGGACAGCTCAGGTTGGTGCCTCTGGGTGGAGCCCAGGACTCTCAGGGGAGATATACTGCAAGTTTAGGGGCAAGCATGGGATGGGGTAGGGAGGCACAGCATGGCAGCATTTTAAATTCTACTACCACATAAAATTCCCTATCTCTTCAACTAGACACAAATGCCTTGACACTTCTGAGCTTAGTTTTGACATCTATAAAATAAGGGTAATAATGATATCTATCCTATGGGGTTATTATGAAGATTAATAGAGATACGCACCATCTGGACCAGTGCCAGAGATTCAGGCCAGCGCTATGGGTTCCCTAGGAACAGATGTCTCAAAGCAAAAGGGAAGTTCTAGAAAATAACACCAACCACTCGTAAAGATGTAGAGACACTCTCAAAGCCTGATATTTAATTTTTAGCAATGATCTGAGATGTACAACAGAAGCCTACCCCTTTTTCAGTAAGACCATCCTCCCAGACATGGCAGTCCAAGTCCAAGTGCAGAGCTTCACTTTAAGGGATGAATACCTGAAGCCTAAGGACACAGAGGAAACCAGCTGACAGCAACTTTGCAGTTTAAGAAACACTCACTTCACTAGGAGTACATACAACTCAAGATTCTGAAGCATAAAAAGTCCACTAAGAAACTGACCAGAAGTTAAGCAGGAAATAGGTTGATTAAGGGACCAAAAACCAGAGGAGAGACACATAAAAAATATAGAGGACATGTAGACTAGAGCAAAATGAAAAGAGAATGGGAATTAATACTTCCCTGAAATCTTTCTCTATGACAGGTGCCATCCTAGGATATTTAAATGGTCTCACTTAGTATGATAGTTATGCAAAATATAGAAAACATATTATAATTCATGTTAATGATAGGTAATATTTCTTGAGCATTTAGTGTATATTAAGATATATTGAAGTGCCTGATATAGATTAATATAGTTTATCTTTACACCAGTACTCAGAATTGAGTTAATGTCTAATTAAAAGGCACAGACACTTCTCCAATGAAGACATACAAATGGCTATCAGACACATGAAAAAATATTCAAATTCATTAGCCCTCAGGGAGATTCAAATTAAAACCACATTGAGATATCACCTTACACCAGTTAGAATGGCCAAAATTAGCAATACAGGAAACACCATGTGTTGGAGGGGATGTGGAGAAAGGGGAACCCTCTTCCACTGTTGGTGGGAATGCAAGATGGTGCAGCCACTTTGGAGAACAGTGTGGAGATTCCTCAAGAAATTAAAACTAGGGGCACCTGGGTAGCTCAGTGGGTTAAAGCCTCTGCCTTCGGCTCAGGTCATGATCCCAGGGTCCTGGGATCGAGCCTCACATCGGGCTCTCTGCTAGGCAGGGAGCCTGCTTCCCTTCCTCTCTCTCTGCCTATCTCTCTGCCTACTTGTGATCTCTCTCTCTGTCAAATAAATAAATAAAATCTTAAAAAAAAAGAGAAATTAGGGCGCCTGGATGGCTCGGTGGGTTAAGCTGTTGCCTTTGGCCCAGGTCGTGATCTCAGGGTCCTGGGATCAAGTCCCGCATCGGGCTCTCTGCTCAGCAGGGGGCCTGCTTCCCTCTCTCTCTCTCTGCCTGCCTTTCTGCCTACTTGTGATGTCTCTCTGTCAAATAAATAAATAAAATCTTTAAAAAAAAAAAAAAAGAAATTAAAACCAGAGCTTCCCTATGACCCTGCAATTGCACTACTGGGTATTTACCCCAAAGATACAGATGTAGTGAAAAGAAGGGCCATCTGTACCCCAATGTTTATAGCAGCAATGGCCATGGTCACCAAACTGTGGAAAGAACCAAGATGCCCTTCAACGGAGGAATGGATAAGGAAGATGTGGTCCATATACACTATGGAGTATTATGGCTCCATCAGAAAGGATGAATACCCAACTTCTGTAGCAACATGGATGGGACTGGAAGAGATTATGTTGAGTGAAATCAGTCAAGCAGAAAGAGTCAATTATCATATGGTTTCACTTATTTGTGGAGCATAAGAAAAAGCATGGAGGACAAGGGGAGATGGAGAGGAGAAGGGAGTTGAGGGAAATTGGAAGGGAGGGTGAACCATGAGAGACTATGGACTCTGAAAAACCATCTGAGGGTTTTTAAGGGGGGGGGGTGGGAGGTTGGGGGAGCCAGGTGGTGGGTATTAGGGAGGCCACATATTGCATGGAACACTGAGTGTGGTGCATAAACAATGAACTCTGTTACGCTGAAAAGAAATAATTTTTTTTTAAAAAGTAAAATAAAAAAAAGTTAAAAAAAAAGCACAGAAAATGTAAGAAAATGTCTTGAAGGTGCTTAGTTAATAAATAAGTAGCCAGTTTGTGATTTTTAACCCAGGTGGTCAGGCCTCTCCTACTGTCTACATTACACTGCCTCTCTCTGGTGTGGGGGATTGACAGACAAAGAGATAAAATAATTGTCCCAACACAAAGGGCCAGTAAGAGATGAGGCTAGCTATCGGCCCATTTCTGCTGCTGTGGAAGACAGTGCCCCTTCCATAGAAGAATACTTACACAGACATTTACTATGGACTCAAGAAATACAAGAGAGTACTCCTGACCCCTGCTTCCCACTTCCACAACTCGGAGATTAGAAAACAGGGTTTAAGCCAAGGCTTTATACCATACGTCCCCAATATGGTTGCATCTCCTTTGGAAAGTTTGAAAGAGAAAAATAAAGAAAAATTTAGAAACAAGTTGAGAATAAAAAGAGGACCTAGTTTGGATTAGAGATTGTCAGATTATAGGTTATAGGTAGATCCCGAGAAAGCTGGACTGTATCTGCCCAAATGACTCCTTGACCCCTTGGCTGAGCTGCAAGTTTGTTAAGGAAGACAGCATTCATGTATTATATTCTTCCATTTCTCCTCAGGCCTAACCCACCGCTTCTCTCTATGCCCTGCAGTAACCTGGAAACTTACAGCCCCAAACAATTCTGTGACATTCTAACTAGAGCCAGGCACTGAGGACACTAAACCATGCTAGGAGTAGTGCTGTGTCGATGAGTTAAGAATACAATGAGACCTTCTGCAGAGTCTGATAAGCATCTTCCCCAATGTTACCAGAGCAAGACCCTGTTCTCTATGTTAACCTCTCCAAAATCAGTTTGGGCTGCCCATTGTTTTTCTCATCTGCAAGCAGGAGAGAAGAACTTTAGTTCTTTAGTCAGCATTAGTCCTTTAGAAATCCCTATAGCATTTGTGTTGGGATAAGCCATCCTGCTTTTTCTCTCTCTCAAAAATCAGCCATCAGTGTTTTGTCACTTAAGGTCTTCCATTACCTGGGGAGACACTCACTGATCCAAGAAAGAGTGTGATGGGGACAGAAAGTAAAGGGAATGGGTGAATGGGAGGGTCAGAGAGGGAGAAGGTATACCAGAAGTTGCAACATGATGACCTATTGTCTAAATATCCCAACAGAATTGTTTGGGGGAGGTCTGAAGAGTGTTTTAAAATAAACTAAATCTGTTGCCAACATCGAAAATCAAGAAATGCCAGAGATAAAGGAAGAAATTACATCATTTCACTTATATGTAGAATCGAAAAACAGTTGAAAATATAGAAGTAGGGGGTAGAATAGTGGTTACTGGGCTGGGGGAGGGGAAGGAGATGGGGAAATGTTGGACAAAGGGTACAAAGTTGCAGTTACATAAGATGAAGACGGCTGGAAATCTAATGTTCATCATGCTGTATACAGTTAGTGATACAATATTGAATACTGGAAATTTGCTCAGAGTAGATTTCAGGTGTTCTTATCACCCCCCCCAAAAAAAAGGTAACTCTGAGGAAAAGATGTTAATTAGCTTCACTGTAGTAATCATTCATTTAATATATACATATCAAATATGAACATATGTACATATCAAATCATCTTATATATACACAATTTTATAATAAATAAATACAATTTTATTTAAAATATGTATATTTTTATTTAAAAATTAAAAAGTAAAAGAAAGGAAGAAAGGAATAAGAAAGAAAGAAAATAGCTTCATAATATCTGTATTTCCAATCATCCTTTGAAAGTAAGATGTGACCTTAATGGTTTAATGTATGTATATACTTTTTATAACATAGAAAATAGTAACTGAGCATCTAGTATGTTCCTATCTCTACACCATGAACTAAATTAATTCTCATAACAGCCTTATGAGCTAGTTGTATTATTATCTTATAGTTCAGAGACATGGAGACATTAAGCAAATTGCCCAAGGCTATCTAAGAAGTAGGAGGTATTGATGTCACTGAGTTCTTCTCAATTCTTCATGGCAACATCTAGCTAAAACATTAACAGTCCTGTTTTTATTAGGGATGACACCTAGTTCCTTTATGTGGTTTCCTGAGCCAAGTAAACTTAAGCTTATGATATAGAACAGAGGAGGAAGGGAGAGACCTTATAATGAGTGATGAAGTCTTCTTTCCTGACCATGCATTACTGGGACTCCTTTCTAAGATGAAATTACTCTGTCTCATTATATTTTAGCTAGTTCCAGGCACTTTGTCTAAACGGAGATGGGGGCAGGCATTCACCATCAAAAAAAAAAAAAAAAAAATCCATGTTCATCTCTCAAGGCCCATTTTACATCTCCTTAATTTTATAAAATCTTTTAGTCCATTACTTATTCCCTGAAAGGAACCACACCAAGAAAATCAAAACCCCTACATATATACTCTATTAAGCATAGAAAGCGGTGTAGTATTGTAGTATGTTTAACTATTGTGTCCAACTAGGACTCGTAAAAAGCAAGATGCATGTCTTATTTATAATTAAAGGACTGAAATTAATGTCTAGCACATAGCAGGTACTCCAGTACTGGATGGCTGTACTTTCTATAAGCCCAGCCTCCTCCAACCCCTTCTTCCTCCTTGTTTTTCATTAAATAAACCAATTTTTCATTAATTCATATTCCATTTTTGTCTTAGCCTCCACTGCTGCCTTCCCATAGTGCAAACATATACATTTCTGCCAGGGCCCCAGTCTGAGTCAGTGCCTTGGTCCCTATCTTCTTGGTCTGCATAGCCTTCTAGGGTAGGATCTAGCCCCAGGACAGCCATGCTGAGTCATGCTGAGTCATATCGATTCTTAGGGTGTGTAGACAGATGTTTTCAGCCTTGAGTGATGACCGCTATCTGGACCCCCAGCAGGAGGCTTACAAGACAGATGGTAAGAAAAGGAGAAGTTGCTGAGTGACTGCAACTCCACCCCAACCAGCATCATGAAGAAGAAGGGAACCCTGAGGCAGATTGTGACACCTCCTAAAATATGTTCCCTTCTGATTTAAAATATTATTTCTGGTTGTCTCAATAAATGCCATAGAATAAGCAGTCATTAGCCAGCAAATATGAATCTTGAATATTGTCTTTAAAACCTAGAAGTAGGAAAAAATCCCTTATTAGTGCATGCATATGGATTTATAGTTCATAAAAAACATAGCCATTAATCTAAATCTATCAGAGTTATTTGAAGCACTGGACCTTTGTTAGCAGCATGGTCAAGTAGATTGATGAAAAATGATGTTTCAGAAATGTGGACTGAATGTGTCAGACTTAAGGGGTTACACAATTGGGAAAAAAATTTTAAAATGAGAGACAGATCAGTTAATTCCACTGACCCATCAAGAATTTTCAGATGAACATTTGGTTCATTTATGACATTGAACTTCTTGAGGTCTCAAGCTGTGTTGGTTCTAGACATCCAGGGTGCATTACCAGCCCTGGTACGTACTTGGCATAGTTTTTGGTCTTTGTTGGTAAATGAGTGACCCTTTGTCAGTCTACCAGGCTCTGATATGAGCACCCGGAAAGATTTAGTGATGCTTTGTTAAAATCTTCTTCTTGATTCAAGTACAGAAGTAAAGACAGGCAACATGACACATACCTAATGTAAGGGCAGTCATTAAGAAAGGAAATATACCTACAGAATGTGTATGGAGGCAGTAGAACACAAGGTGTATAGTAACTGAGAAAAGGGCTGAAATATGAACCACTTGAGTCAAAACTCATTAAAAAAGTGACAAAAAAATTGGGGCATGGGATTAAAGAGAATAGTATAGTTTGGATGGAGAGACATGCTCAAAAGAGTGGTATTGGACTGAACTTGAAAGTTAACTAAAGCATCAGAGATTCATTCATTATTCACAGTATGAATAAGAAGATGCTGCTTGGTGGTTGGGGACAAAGAGTTTAGGAGTCAGGCATTCTTGGTTTATGTTTTTGGGAATATTAAAGCATCACTTAACTTCATTTATCATACATAACATGGGAGTAGTAATTATACTTAGGTCATTTGTTTCTTTTGATGGCTATGGAATAATACATATAATAAACTACTTAAAAATGTCTGAAACAGGGGCACCTGGGTGGCTCAGTTGGTTAAGCCTTAAACTCTTGGTTTTGATGCAGGTCATGATCTCAGAGTTGTGAGATTGAGCCCCACATTGGGCTCTGTGCTCAGCCAGAATCAGATTCTGCTTGAGATTCTCAAGCCCCTTCTCCTTCTGCCCCTCCCTCCTGCTCATGTATGTGCCCTCTCTCCCTCTAAAATAAATAGGTAAATCTCTTTTAAAAATGCCAGAAGCAGATCACATACTGAAGAAATGACCACTATTATTGCTATCATTATTGCTATCATTGCTGGTCCATGCCAGACAATACAGTAGGAGATAGTGATGCAGAGAGAAATAGCACAGGACCAGAAACTGTGCATAAACCCTTATGGTAATCAGGTAAGTTATGTGAGTAGACTCAGTAGGAAAGAGTCTGCAGATGGATCAGGAGCTTATGAGAAGACATTTTCATTCCACACCAAGGTGTTTCAGTATTACCCTATAGGTGAAGAGTGAGGACATGAGGATTAGAGATTTGAGCCAAAGAATTGGGTCACATCTGTGGAAATGGAAGATAATTTGGGTCACAAAATGAGAGTTGGACAAGAGTCATTTGTTTATTCATTCAGCAAACATTTCCAGAGTGTTTCTCTACAACAGGCTCTGTGTTAGACTCTAGTTTACAAATGTGATTAAATGTAGATGAAGCAATGTCCCTGGGATCAAGGAATTCATCTTTTCTGGTGTGGACCGATAATCGTTCAGATAAACAGATGATTTTTACTGCAAAATAGCAGATGCTGCGATGGAGAAGTAGACATTCTTCCAATTTTTATTGAGGTTAAGAGAGGAGATTAGTAGGTGATTGTAATAGCTGCTGTTAGAAATGATGGGGTTCTGATCCAGAACCAGGAGAAAGAATGAGACCCTGTTTCATCAAGGCCCAAGGAAGGTCTAGTATAGTCTAGTGGAAAATTGGATGAGAATATAGGAACTGGGGGCACCAGCTAGAATTCAGTCTTAGGCAGAAAGTTCAGAGCTCTTGGAAATTCAAGACTTAGAAACAAGGAAGTCCTCAAGACTAAGGATTCTAAGTCAGGCAAAGCTAGTCTTTCTCACAGAAATTATGTGGACTTCAGGCTCTAAAATTTATAAAGAAGTTACTCAACCTGTACATAACTTAGATCCTAAAATTTATCCATCTTAGAATAAATTAATTTTATATTTTCCAAGGAACCAGTGGTATCCCACCCCCACCCCCAACCCCCCAACCACACATGTTTTACGTTTGGGTTCCATTCGGTAGAAAAGAACTCACAGCGTTTTTGTATTTGTTTGTTTATGTTTTATGTGTTTATCTGCCTGTGGATCTCCACATCCTTGAAGAGTGGTTCAGAGTAGGTGGTCAACAAATATTTGTCAGATGACTGGTACAGAGGACATACTATCAGAGAAGGACTCTAAGGATATGGCTTTGGCCAGTTGTGGCAGAAACTACACCACAGTCTGAGGAAATACAGCCCTCGTTTATTCTCTTAGTAAAAGATAGAAATGGAAGGACTTTCTGAGAACTCAACCCCACCACCTTTGTTCTGTGCTCACCACAGGTTTTGACTTGCCCTCTTCTTTTGGTATATAGATCACTGTCTGTGGCTGAATCACCGGATCAAAGTTCTGATCAGTCTTGACCCTTCTACCATCTTGACCATCTTTCTCAGGGCAGCCCCAGAACAGCTGGATTTTTAATGAAGGGCTCAGATCAAAGTTCTATACAATTCCCTAGTAGACCTTATTATATAGTTCTTTAGAATCATCAGAGGAATGTGGTTTACAGCAGTGTCTGCAAAGTTGACATTTATTTAGGACATAAACATGGAAGTATAGTAAACCAGAAGAAGAGATCACATGCTTTTGGGGGGCCTGAAAAAGGGAAGATTCCCAAAGATAAAGTGATGGGGAAACAAGTATGATTGTTCCTGATTCTTCCCTGTCTTAGGGAATGTTTTTGGTTCTGGACCCAGCCCAAACTTCCAATAGAGATCTCCCTTTTTGCCTCTGAAAAGTGTTCCTCCTTCCCCAGGCTACCTGTCCAACCCCTGGCCTCTGAGCTCCTTCATACTCTATGATTTCCTCACTGAACTGCAGCAACAGTCTCCTGACTATTATTCCTGCCTACATTGGTCTGTCCCTACCAACACCAGAATTAACTTGCTGACATGGTCCTGCAATATCTCTCTGAAGCATCAAGGGGAATCAAAATTTTCCTACTGCCTTCAAGGAAATGTCTAAGCTTATCAATCTGAACTATCGGTCTGAAACCTTGTAAGTATATCAGCTTTACTAGGATATAATTCACATACTGATTTATTTGAAATATACAGTTTTGTGATTTTAGTATACTCACAGTTGTATTGCCATCAATACAATCAGTTTTAGAACATTTATTCATCCCCAAAAGAAACTTCATATCCCTTTGAGGTCACATAATTTTTATTATAGTGTATTGTTATAATTGTCCTATTTTATTATTAAATAGAGTTATTGTTGTTAAACTCTTTTATTATTATTATTATTTCTTGTCAGCGTAACAGTATTCATTGTTTTTGCACCACACCCAGTGCTCCATGCAATACGTGCCCTCCCTAATATCCACCACCTGGTTCCCCCAACCTCCCACCCCTTGCCCCTTCAAAACCCTCGGGTTCTCTTTCAGAGTCCATAGTCTCTAATGGTTCATCTCCCTTTTCAATTGCCCTCAACTCCCTTCTCTCCATCTCTCCATGTCCTCCATGCTATTTGTTATGCTCCACAAATAAGTGAAACCATATGATAATTGACTCTCTCTGCTTGACTTATTTCACTAAGCATAATCTCTTCCAGTCCCATCATGTTGCTACAAAAGTTGGGTATTCATCCTTTCTGATGGAGGCAAAATACTCCATAGTGTATATGGACCAAATCTCTTAAAATGACTAATTTATAAACTTTATCATTAAATATCTACATATAGGGAAAAACAGAGTACATGGGGTCACAACTACCTGCAGTTTCAGACATCCACTGAGGGTCTTGGAACACATCACCGGTCAATAAGGGGGAGGGGCGCACACATACACACACATATGTATGCATATATGCAGATATAATTATAATGAGTACATTAATCATATGCATATGTGTGTGTGTGTATTTATACAGTTGCCCCCCCATATATATATACACACACACACACACACACACACACACTTCATTTATTTTCTTACGACTCTGATACATGAATTATTATTGTTGCAAATTCTATAGATTAGCTTATGACCTCTCCTTCACTTCATCTGTGCCTACATTGGACTTAGTTTCATTCCTTGAAAATCCTAAGCATCCTCCCACTTCAGAATCTTTATATTTGCAATTATCTATGCCTTAAACATTTCATGATGGTTCTATATGAATTGCTCCCTCATCATCTATTGTTATCTTCTCACGTGTCCTTTTATATAAGAACATTCCTGCCATACTAGTTAAAATAGCAATCGCATTCCACCCTTGTCCCCATTACACTCTGCCCTTCAATCCAGTCCTCTCTTCCTCTGTTCGCTGAGCATCACTGGCATATTCCCCGTGTTCTACTTGTTCAATTGCTTTTGTCTAACTCCTCCCACTATGCCCTCCATGAAAACAGGGACTCTGCTTTTCTCATCTCTGTGTTCTTAACACTTTTGCAGTGTTGAATGAATGGCCAAACACACACACAACTAGAAGTACAAAGAGTATAGACACATACCCACTGCTGTATGTACAAAGCAATTGGTGGAATAGTGCTGGAAGTAGGAAGGACAGCTAGAGCTAGTCAGACCCCAGCAGCCAAGACCTTGATCTGATTCTTGAGTTCCAAGATATGGCCCAGTTGTAGGTTGAGACAGGCTCTTGAATGCTTATTCTGGCCAAAATAAAAGCACACAGACCAAAAGAGAAACCAAGGCGCTTGTTTATTTTTCTGCATTGAGATTTACAACTAGAATACTCATATCTATTGAATAATAAGTCCCTTCCTTACAATAATCAGATAAAAGGAAAGGGAACAAATTGTGCAAAGGCAGGTAGCTGGATGCAATGATGCCAAGTAGCTCTCTTGCCAATGGGATCAGAAGTGGCTTATTCATCCATTGCCATAGCATGTCTAGTCATGGTGTGGACATGAATGTTATGTGAGGGTCAGAACATCTCTAGACTCTAGACTTAACAAAAGAGATCTTCCTTTTCCTACTCTTTCCTTATTGGTCAACTCTGTAATGATTGGCATCTTTTCTTTCTACATCAGAATATTTCGTAAGATTATAAATAAGATCTTCTGGCCTGAAAGCCATTCTGTCTCTTTCAAATGATGTTGAGTGTCTCTTTTTGTCACTAAATTTATCTTTCTAATCTCAGGTGAATTTAGAGAATGTGATCTATTCTCCTGGCTTCCTAGGTCTTGCACATTATTTAGTTACTATGGCCTTTATATTCTGACAATACTCAGATATTTATGACCACACACACACACACACACACACACACATTTTACCCAGAACATATTTATCAGGTACTTCTGAGAAGTTAACCTTGCAGGACCTTCAAACACTAGCCCATAAGCTTTTGCATGTATTGACTTGTGTAGGAACCAAGGATGGGGTCTTTGAAGGCAGTAAGAGAAGTACTCTGGCTTCCACTGTCTTCAGTGTCTTAGTTCCCTCCCTTGCCACAGCTCTGTGTAGTCTTAGGCCCTTATCTATGCCCACAGGTTCTGACCCCACCCAGGTATCACCAGCTCAAGTCACTAGAAGGAGAAAAACAGGGGATCTGCCTGCCTCTGTTGATTAAAAAGAAAACAAAATGAAATAAAAGCCCCTCAAATTCCAGAAGGCAAATGAATTAACAGACTTGAATAAGAATAAAAATAAGAAGAAGAATAAGAAGAAGAAGAAGAAGAAGGAGAAGAAGAAGGAGGAGGAGGAGGAGGAGAAGAAAAGGAGGATCAGGAAGAAGAGGAGTTGGAAGAAGAAGAAAGTGGAAGGGGAGGAGGGGAGAAGGGGATGAAGAGAAACAAAAACAAAACTAAACAAAACCAATCAATCAGTCAAGCAGGGACAGGAAAAGATTGGTGACTTTAGGGCCTGAATCTGCTAGAGTACAGAGAAGTGCTACATTAACTCATTGGTCTTAGGAATCTAGGAGAAATTCCTTTCCCTCACGGATGCCTCAGGGTCCTGGGAACTTGGTTTCAGAAAGAACCCTCCTGGGCTAGAATTAGCAAAGGCTACAAAGTCTTTAGGGGAGGAACAATCATGGGTTACCCCAACCAGGACTACAAAACAAAGGGTGCTAGTTGCTCATAATTCCTCGTGGTGGATGATCTTGTTAATGGATGGGGTCCAACCATAACCATTACTGCTTCCAGTTAAGCCCTGCTTATTTACCAAACCTCAAATTTAGCCTTTTCCAGAGAGATGGGCATTTTCTATTCCAGAAACATACTATGCCATAGCTTAATACTGAATACCCAAAGTGCTGAAGATAGCATGCCTAAGTTAAAAAAAAAAAAATTGTTAAATGTTTTGTAGAATTTCAGAAGTCACCAAGTTGAAGACTTCCCAATCTTTTAGAGGTAGACATGGAAGCTTAGTCTAAAACTGGATCTTTTCCCATTACTTCTGTATACAAGATTCTAAGCCCTGTATATAACTAGAAGAGTCCCATTTGAATCAAGCCTAGGAAGAAATCTGAATATTAGGTTTATGAATGCCTCAGAGGTACTCTACTTGAACATAGTTTATTAAATCTCAGGTCAGAGCCATGGGATAAGGACCAATGGCTAACCCATGGTAGTGCAGTAAACTGAAGGGAAGGAAGATTAGAAAACACTGCCTCTAATAATAGAGTCACTTCTTCACAGCATTTTTTTCTGTTTTTCTTAGTTCATAGAGTATATTGGGCAATATTACTTGCAATAAACAGGGAAAAAAAACCATGAATTCCCTGTTTTTGAAAACAAATCACAAAAACAGATGAAGAAAACTTAAGGTGAGAAAGCATCAAGGAAAGCAAGAAAATAGAGCTACATTTCTGAGGGAATGTGAAATTTATGACTGTCTAAGCTGCCAGAGTCAAGTTGTAACCCTCCAGGTCCATCACATAGAACAGTGTGCAGTAACTGGCTGGTTCTGGCTCTTCAATTCCTCTCCCTCTTGCTTAGTTAACATTCACATACAACTCTGGCTATGCTTTAGCCACAGTGATCTCAGAGGCCAGTCAAACATTGATGCCCATGTCATGAGCTGCCAACTGGGAGAAATCACTCTGAGACCAAAACCCAGCTCTGGTTGACTAACCTACAGTTTGTGAGAGATGGTGTCGAGGAGGCGGCACAGGACTCAGAAAGCAGCCCTATCGCCTGACACCAGTGTGGTCTGTTTTCTCATTCCTTCAGTGAACAGATGTTCATCTGGCTTCCTGCATGTCAGCCACAAGAATCTCCTGCTCCTCATGGTAACCAACTTATTCTAGGTGGATGCAACACCTCGTGGACCTTGATAGATACCATCTTTTTCTGTAATGAGACTTTAAATTCAGATGTGTAATGGAAACAGACTGATAGCCTCCCTAATATAGTGTCCTACACAGCTTTTTATAGCTTCAGTGGTTTATAAACCCTGTCTAAGGTTTTCCACTTTTAAAATTAAAAAAATTAATAGAAAAAACTCATTTGTGGTAAAGAATAATTTTTGGAGCAATTTTTTTTAGATAATGCTATGAAAACCATGTAGTGGGGCCAAAGATGTAGTTTACCTACCAACAGTGTGACTTATATAATACATAAGAAAACCACCTAAAGATATAATATTTGACTCACAGGATTTATACTTGTCATAAGTTAAGTAGCAAGATTTAACATTTTATTTTTCCCTGCTGAAAAGAGGCATCTTAAATTTCATAAAATCCTTCAGAGAGCTTACAAAGGTGCAAAGACTACAGAACGCCTGAGAGGCAGGTTTTAATGTTTATCAAAATTTAGAATTTCTTTGTAAAAATCCTTTTAATTTAAATACCTTAAGACATAACATGTTTTTTAACTTGTTAATTTTTAATTTTATTATTATTCTTTTTTTAATGCTTACTGGTCTACTGTAAAGAATGCAACTCAAAAACAGCCAAAGGGAAGGGGTACATAGGGCAAGATATGGGGATAGGAATGCCACAGAGGTTCTAAGCATCCTCCAGGTGCCCCACCTTCCTAGCAATTTGATCCATTCACCAACTTGGAAGTGCTCCCAACCTGTCTTTTAGTTTAGTGTTTTTTTTTTTTTTAATATTTAATTTTTTTTATTGTGTTATGTTAGTCTCGATACATCGTTAGTTTTAGTTCCAAGATTCATTGTTTATGTATCATACCCAGTGCTCCATGCAATCCATGCCTTTCTTAATACCCACCACCATGCTCACCCATCCCCCCACCTCCTTCCCCTCTAAAACCCTCAATTTGTTTCTCAGAGTCCATAGTCTCTCATGGTTCATCTCCCCTTTTGATTTCCACCCCTTCGCTTTTCCTTTTTTTCTTCTAATGTCCTCCACATTATTTCTTATGCTCCACAAGTAAGTGAAACCATATGATAATTGATATTCTCTGCTTGACTTACTTCACTCAGCATAATCTCCTCCAGTCCTGCCCATGTTGATCCAAAAGTTGAGTACTCATCTTTTTTTTTTTTTTAATTTCTTTTCAGTGTTCCAGAATTCATTGTTTATGGACCACACCCAGTCTTCATCCTTCCTGATGGCTGAGTAATATTCCATTGTGTATATGAACTACATCTTCTTTATCCATTAGTCTGTTGAAGGGCATCTCAGCTTTTTCCACAGTTTGGCTATATGTAATAAATACTCGTACTGTTTGCTTTTTCCGATGATTTAATCTTTCTGATCTATCTGGATAACCATTACACTTATCCCTAAACTTCGGGTTTTTCATCCAGGAAAGGGAGATAATAATGATATTTCATAGAAGAAATAAGTAAAATACTTCAAAATGAGCAGCTAAGATAATTTAGCTTGACTAAACAAGCACCTAAGCAGTATGAGACTACATTCAACCAACCTGAATGACCTCAGAATCAGAATTCATAAGCCTCACACTGAGCTACAGATGTGCTACCTTTTAATCTGTAATATATACAGTCTAGCCCAGGGAGGTTTTCCTGACTTTCTTACGAGGAGAAAAGCTAACATACCCTGTGAAAGTCACAGCGCATTAAAGACTGGAACTTAATTATGCAATTACAGAATTACAGAATGCTTCTCCTCCAACATTCCTTACCAACATATCAACAGGACGCCAGACTAATAACAGGGGATTACAGTTCAAAAAGTTGAAAGATGCAGACTCTATTTCATGCTGAGCTTTTAGGGAAGCCCAAAGACAAGAGCGGCATCAACAAACAAACAACAAAAGGACACTAGAGGCATTTGAAGTCTCTGGCACCTATGGCTGCAACAAACATTAAACATACTTCAACCTCTAGCCTAATTAACCTGCCAGTTCATTTATTTTTCAGCTTGATCACAAGTTCTGGTTTTAAATAACTGCAGAGTCCTGAGCTGTCTCACTGATTAAAGAAGTATTAGTGGGGCAGAAAATCAAGACAAGAGCTTAGGGAAATCTCCCCAAAGTAGCCAGTTTCCCCTGAAGTCAGAGAGAAATGGACAGAGAGAAGGTTCTGGGGAAGCACAGGACGTAAATTTATTCTTTCTGTTCTCTCTGTGAAATTGCCCTCAGGAATTGTACTTTGGGATTGAGGTCTTAGTCCTATTGGAAATCCTTTGTTACCCTGTTCAGCTTCCTGAAATAACCACACATGTGTTTTGTCTCCTTTGGAAAACTAAGAACCAGAGGCTTGGTTTTAATCCACTCAAATGAGTTATAACTGGCTGAGATGCTGTGTCAGCAACTACATTTTTTTCTTCTTGACTCTGTTTTTGTCCCTGTCACCATCTTTAACTCAAGTATTAAAACTGTTTTGACTCAAACTCTTTCCCTGCCTTGGGCTTAGCTCCTCTCTACAGGTCTTTCTTGGAGAAGAAGAAAGGGAGAGACGGATGTTATCTTGGAGGATCAAGTCAGGGGGAAAAAGGCTGAAAAGGAGAATGGAAGCAAAATTGTGTTGAGGGCAGAGAAGGAGCCAACAATGGAAGGCTGTCTCAGGAACCAAGACACGTTATCACAAGTTCAGTGTACATTCCTCATTGATGACCCTTTCCTGACATGA
This sequence comes from Mustela putorius furo, assembly GCF_011764305.1. NCBI lineage: Eukaryota > Metazoa > Chordata > Mammalia > Carnivora > Mustelidae > Mustela > Mustela putorius. The sequence goes on from NW_025422126.1 coordinate 785,957, forward strand.
CTCCACCCCTGAGGGACACAGCTCAGTCTTGACCAATGACTTCAAAGAACTAGGAGGAACAAGGGGCCAGAAGGTCAGTCGTAAAGAATAAAAGGTGGCAGCTTCCAGCAACAGCACATACCTGCTTCTCTCTCTGACCACCTGTACGCTCCCAGACCTGACATCATGGTGCATTTTAGTGCTGAGGAGAAGGCTGCTATCACTGGCCTGTGGGGCAAGGTGCATGTGGAAGAGGCTGGAGGCGAGGCCCTGGGCAGGTAGGCACTGGGTTTCAATGCATGGGAAAGGGTGGTGAATATGAGCCTGGCCGATTGATTGTGAAATTCCTCAAGATTTTTGAAAGTCTCTAATTTCCCATCACATAGGCTCCTGGTTGTTTACCCCTGGACCCAGAGGTTCTTTGACAACTTTGGCAACCTGTCCTCTGCCTCTGCCATTATGGGTAACCCCAAGGTCAAGGCCCATGGCAAGAAGGTGCTGACTTCTTTTGGAGAAGCTATTAAGAACATGGACAATCTCAAGGGCTCCTTTGCTAAGCTGAGTGAGCTGCACTGTGACAAGCTACACGTGGATCCTGAGAACTTTAGGGTGAGTCAGGAAGTGTTCATGTGCTCTCGTATTATTTTTCACTTTGATATAGTAAAGCAAGTCAAGTCTTTGATTGGAATGACTAACAAAAAATTCAGAAATTATGGGTCTAAGTGTTAGAAGGACAGACCTTCAAAGGGCATAACCAGAACCACCTTGATTCAAGACTAGTGCAATAAAGGGCTATTAGCAGCCAGAGTTTGCTTAAAACTTTTCAAGAACTTTTGTCTGAATTGGTAGTGTTCATCCTAGAGAATAACATCAGAGAATAGCAGACTTGTTCAAGGAGCAATGGAATTTGGTGTTTGGTAGATAAAGGCCCCATCTCAAGAAAGGAGACATGTCTTACTTTATGTGGGTGCTGATGACAAAAGTTTAGGGAAAGATTTGGGGGGGGGAAGTTTTAGACAGACTGTCTCAAAGAAATATACAACAGGTTCTCTAAAATATATTAAATTACCTGTCAACATTGTTACCAAATGGAGGCTTGTTCCTGTAATGATTGGAGGCTTTAAATAAACTCAGTCTGGGAACCCATGCATCCCTAAAATCCCATTATTACAGGAATTAGCCAATTGGTAGATAAGAGAGGGAGGGAGAGAGAGATATAAATAAAAATGGTGGCGTGGGAGAGAGGATGGGAATCTAGGGAGGCAAGGAGTTGAATGGAAAGCTCACACTCGTTACATTGAATTTAGGAACTAGCTCATCTGGACTTTTTGTAGGCACACCCCTTGGAGCAGTTTACGGTGTGGGGTTGGCAGGGAATGTAGATATTAAGCCATTTTTTATGTAATTGTTTTCAAGAACTTCTACTCAACATGCCTATTTGTCATTTGTCTTTCACTTAACAGCTCCTGGGCAACGTACTGGTGATCATTCTGGCTTCTCATTTTGGCAAGGAGTTCACCCCTGAGGTGCAGGCTGCTTGGCAGAAGCTGGTGGCTGGTGTTGCCACTGCTCTGGCCCACAAGTACCATTGAGTCCTCTTTCCAGTTCAGCAGTACCCTTCTGTGCCCCCAGTGTTCTCCTGCATATGGGGATTCGGGTTTGGCCTTGAAAGCACAGCTTCCATTTAATAAAGCTCATTCTATTCCATAATCAGAAATTAATGTTATGTCTTCTCCATCTTTCACTCTTGTGTTAAAGGAGAGAAATTTCATTGGCTGAGGGGTGGGAGGAGACAGAAGAAATAAGAGCTCCTTTGGGAAGACAGACATTATGGGAGAATTCTAGAGGATCTGGGTGGATGCTAGAATTCAGAAGAAGTTTTCTGGGTTGGGGGGAGGGTTAGTCAAATGTCAGGAACTTACAGAACAGTGTGGCAAAAAGTTACTGTAGATGGGGAAGGAAGGAGGTGCTAAGCATTACCTCAGATTTGTGGTACATGTCTCAGCTTTAAAACCGTTGCAGGGACCTAAGGTCTAGGCTAGAGTTACTTTTTCAATTTGCTTTAATGTACATACTGAATGAGCTAACTTACCATATATTTTGTGAGGCTGAATTGGGCATAAGAGGATGAGTTGAGGGATGGCTGGGAGCTTTCCAGAAAATTTCCATGAACCAACAACAACCTCTTATTTCCCAAAGGATTCTGTGGTGTCAAGGAGGAGCCAAGGCTAAGACACATGAAATCATTGCATTTTATTTTATAATAAAATGTAACATGCTGAAAATAAAGTCGGAGTTAGGATATTGTGTGAATTTGTGATAGGGGAGAATGGCCAAGACTTCACATAGCAGATGAGATTCTGATAAAGGCTCCTAGTTTAAAACCAGTAAGTTAGGGCTTGGTGACTTGCAGGAGAATTGCTTTCTGGAAAAAAAGGCAACAGTGAGACATCGGTAGAGCATTAGGAAAGACAAGATAATGTATAGGCCAAAATAAAAGCTATTATTATGCTTTTGGCAAGAGTAAACAATAAATATCCTTAGAACTATAGTAACTCAAGGAATGGTAGGTGGTGGTCGGGGGGAAGTAATCAACTTAATTCACACAAAATGAAATTAAAATTGCAGAGACTAAATCAGAGCAACGGACATAATGGCCTAAACACAAGAAAAGTAGTGATAGCTGCAAAAAATGTGAAGGGTGACCAGAAATAGAGTGAGAAAAAGATGACATCTGACTGTGGATGACAAAAAAGGAGCTGGTAGTCGATAACTGAAATCTCCCAGCCTGAGGGTGGGAAGGGGAGGGGCAAAATCTAACAAGAGGCACTGCACTGACTTGGGGACACTTGTGAGGAAATGCATGAACGGAATTACTTTTGAGGGAGTCATTGCTAGGTTGCTTAGGGAATCCTGACCTCTAGGCCTTGAGTCAAATTTTCACATCAAGGCTCGAGACCTTCATATTTTACAAGTTAGTGTGCCATATCGTGGCAAATTTAGCTCTCAGGCACTTCATTGCCCCCATGCATTGATCAGAATTTGTCCTGTGAACTATCTTCTGATTTGGGCTTATGTTTCACAGTTATGATAGGCAAATGATTACTTAGTTGCAGGTTGTCAACAGCACTGGTCCCTGAGCCCTGCAGCCTCTCTTTATGCCCCTCAGCAAAGGAAACAGAAGCTCTTCCTGGTGCTACACCTTTTACCCAGTCTGTGAGTCAGTCTGTGTCTCAGTCAATAACAAACATGCATTTTTAATTGATCAGTCTCATTTCCTCTTTCTCGCCTTTAACTCTTACTATGTCTGTCACACCTGTCAAGGATGGTGATGATGGAGTAGTGGACAGAAGATATATGTTCTTTATCCCTTAGGGGTCTAGATTTCAATTTCAATGTTACCAGTTTAAGACCATTTAAATGGTAACAACTTCATAATTGACACACACATGTGCATATGCACACCCAGATACAGGTCTGGGTGACTCAGCTTAATTTTTTTTTAAAGATTTATATGTTTATTTCAGAGAGAGAGTGAGCACAGGAGGGAGGGGTGGAAGGAGAGGGAAAGAGAATTCCAAGCGGACTCCTCACTGAGTGCAGAGCTCTACACAGGGCTCAGTCTCAATGTCCTGAGATCATGACCTGAGCTGAAACCAAGGGTCAGATCTTAACTAGCTGAGGCATCCAGGAGCTCCTCAGACTTTAAATAGATGAAAAAAAGACTTACTTATTATTGATAGACAATACGAACCATGTGAGCAAAATAATATCATGATGACCAGGACATTCTTGGAGATTTAGAGGTGATGTCATTACCAGGATGAAAACCTTATAGTGTCTCCTCACTCTCTACCATTGAAGACAAATCCCACGTTATTAGGTTTCTGCTTCCTGTAGCACTATATCCTGCCTGTCCTATCCACGTGGAATTCTCAAAGAAGATGGCTTCAGTCTGATTAGAAATGAAGAGAAGTGAAACAGCAAGGGAAGATAGATCTAATTCATGCCAGAGACAACTCCCTGAATCTGAAGCCCATGCCATGGAATCTTCTGCTACTCTGTGCACGGAACACATGCTAGCACCCTTCCCCCCTAACCTCTCAAACACCTGTATTTCTTGAGACAAATTGGTAGATATATGAAATCTGCCAGACAGTTGTCTGTTGACTCTGAGGGAGTAACTTTTGCTTCAGTAAGTGTGCTGACTATTAAATGGATTAAAAAACAGTGGAGGCACACCCAACCCTGCCCTAATTTACTTATTTTGCTTCCCTGTGATGTTGGATAGAGGCATTATTACTATTTTGAGAAATATTAAATTGTGTGTCCTATGTAATCCTTTTTTAAATTTTAAAATTTATTTTTTAATTTAAATTCTATTAGTCAATATACAGTACAATCTTAAATGATTGGAGAACAAAGAAGGCTGTGGCTTCCTCCCTATAAAACTGGCTGAATAACAGAGTGATACATTGTCACAAACTCCTCACTCAATGCCTAAGACATTTACAATTCGTCCTTTTTTATTATTATTATGTTATGTTAGCCATTGTACAATACATCATTAGTTTTTGATGTATTGTTCCAGGATTCATTGTGTATAACACCCAGTGCTTCATGCAATACATACTCTCCTTAATACACATCACCGGGCTAACCCATCTCTCCACCCCTCCCTCCCCTCTAAAACCCTCAGTTTCTTTCTTGGAGTCCATAGTCTCATGATTTTCTCCCCATCCAGTTTCTCCCAATTCACTTTTCCTTTCCTTCTCTTAATATCATCCATATTATTCCTTATGTTCCACAAGTAAGTGAAACCTTATGATAGTGGACTTTCTCTGCTTGAATTATTTCACTCAGCATAATCTCTAGTCCCTTCCATGCTGATGCAAAAACTGGGTATTCATCCTTTCTGATGGCTGAGTAATATTCCACTGTGTATATGTATCACATCAGAGTATGAACTCTAATTCTGTCACACTGGAAGTGTGCCCTGTCAAAAAGTGTAGTGAATTGGAGATAAAATGATCTAAAGTATAGTGATGGAACCGCTATGACTATAGAGACCATTAGTCAGTGAAAAAGAATCTTTTCCCCTTCAGAGTTTGTTTGTTTGTTTGACACAGAGAGAGAGCAAGAGAACATAAGCAGGGTGACCTGCAGAGGGAGAGGGAGATGCAAACTCCTTGCTGAGCAGGGAGCCCAATGCAGAGTTTGATCCCAGGACCCCCAGATCATGACCCAAGCCAAAGACAGATGCTTAAATGATTGAGCCACCCAGGTGCCCCTAGACCTGTTTTACAACACATGAGTGAAAGCAAAGGAAGTGCTTCCTGATGTAATTCTCAGACTAAAACCAACAGAAAAGTGGACCCAGCATTTATGAGAATTGACTCTTCAAAAATCAACATGACCTGCCAGTGAATCTTCTACCACTGTTTTCACTGAGACGGAAGAGCTACACCAAACCAAAACCCTGGGCTCCCAGCCAGAACACACTCTTGTGCTGTGGAAAATATACATAGTCAGATGTAGACACAAACACAGAGGTAAACCATTTTTCCCAGACAAGCAGACATGTTTTACTTTAAATGGGCACATAGATAATAAGATGCATAGTTCTATATTTTATTACCTAACACTATTCTATTCTTGCAATCAAACTGGTGTTTTATGGGAACCATTTCTCTCTGACAATGTGGGCAATAGTGACCATGGGCCAGATCTGACCCACAGAAGATCTACTCAAGTTCAATAGTTCACTATGCCTGTGGCAGTCACTGCTAACTGAGACTTACACTGAAACCATCATAGCTCCTGTACTGGTAGCCAAAGAAATCCTAAATCTCTGAACTTTCCGGATTCTTACCCATGCTTCAGCTTTCATTGAAGGACATGTCTGGGAGAGTGACAAGAATTTCAGGGAAGACTGGCAAAGAGCACTGAAACTTTCCTTTGTGGAGTGGACAAAGAGTAGCTAAAAGAAAAGGTGAATAAAGAAATTTGTCATAACTGAGTTGAACAGGGGACAGCACATACAAGGAAGGCCAAGGAGAAATATCTATGTAGGTGTATGTTGGCTCTATATAAAGAAGGAACCTAGGGATCATGAATATAATGCTAAGGTTATTCATATACTGGCTGGATATTTGTACAAAATTGTTCCCAGAGACCCATTTCAACCTTACACCTTATAAATCCTGAAGTGGGGCAGAGTGTCTCTGAGAGGGAAATGACAAGAACATGGAGCTTAGAGTGTACATGGAAAGAAAGCTGTGAATTTTTGTTTTTGGGCTCACAAAATCTGTGGAAAGTTATTGGTGGTGAGAAGAAAGAAAAAGTGAAATCACGACCACATATTAGTCTTGGAAGAACACACTTGTGTTTAGTGACCAAGCAAGATGCCAGACATGAAGGAACCCGACATTGGCCATGGTTGTTCTGAATGGGAGTTGGGTAGCCAGGAACCTGGAGGCCCACCCGGAACTCTATTCATTGTAGGTATCTATTACCTCTTGCCGCCTCCACAGCTCCTGGGAAACATTCTCTTGAATGTTTTGCCAGACCATTTTGGAGAGGAATTCACTCCCTTAGGTGCAGGCTCCCTGGCAGGAGATGGTGACTGGAGCAGCTAAGGCCCTGGCTCACCGAGATCTGGTAGCGTCAAGTCACCAGGAACAGCTTTGATTTTCAAATAATAGCAATGGCAGTGGTGGTACTAATAGCAGTAGCAACAATAATAAGGGTAATAATAGTATTCTGCTAAGGAATTCTTCAGTAATTGCCTTCAGTTCTACTTTTCCATTGCTTCTATACTTGTGAGAACCCCAGGAATTATATGTTGAACTGTTTGTGTATGTGTGTGTGTTTACACCATTTCCCCATTCAATTTTTGTATGAAGTAAAGATTTTGGCAAGAAAATAAAAAACAACAGGACAATGGAAGGCATGTGTGCCTGGGACATATACCTGGAGAGAACATAAACTTGTGGGCTCTTCAGGTTAAAGCTGAAGACATGGGGACAAGAGAGAGGATGGTGTCGTGGGACAAGAAGTCCTCCAAACCAGATGATTATATGGGCCTTGGTGAAGAATCCAGCGAAGATATAGGATCTGGATGGAGGTCGAGTACCAGTGTGAGGCTTCTTGAAGGAAAATTAACCCAAGTCTTAAAATGGCAAGGTCTAGGTAAGGACTGTAATTCTGTTCTCCTGATAAGAGGGAAGAATTTTCTAAAAGCTGCTTGTTTGTCACAAGACCTTGTGAGGATAGATTAGGGGTGGGAGGGGTTGGAGATCCAAGCAAGGGATGACTCTTTTTGAAATGAACTCCAAAGAACTAGCCTTGGGCTCTATGGAAGAATTTTATGGTTTAAGTGGTCAGAGCTGCTGAGGAATGTTTACATGCCATCAAGAGAGACCATGTCCCAGAGGGCAGATTTGCTGCAGTATTTAGAGAAGGGGCATCCCTATAAAGTGCTCAGAGAGGAGGGGATTTGGGTGGGGAAGATGGACGAGGAGAGGCTGAGAAGGCAGCCCAGTGCAGCAGATGAACTCCACAAGATCAAAAGGAAAATGAAAGAAATTGCATAGAGCAGTTGGGGAAGATAGATCACAGGAATATTGGTAGGGCTGGAGGTTAACTCGGGATTATAAGCAAGGCTGTAATGTGTTGAACAGGGCAGTTAGGAGATTAGCCTGGCTGTGGGTGCTGAGTAGATTAGGGATCATGCTGATGCCACATTTACAAATCTCTACTAGTTACCCATGCCTTAGTGTAAGATACCCACTCTACCTTCATGTGCCCAAACAGTGAGGCCCCAGGCCAATCTCTCCAACTCTGTTCCCTCCTACTCTTCTCCTATACATCTCTCTTGGACCATGTCATGACTTTCTCTAAAGAAAATGTCAGATTTGTTTTTTTCTTTCTTTCTTTTTCCTTTTCTCTCCAGTCTCTAGTTTTGCACCTGCCCTTCCCTGCTTCTGGGAACTTATTTCATCAAATGACTTATGCCTGGCTCCATCTTGTCTTTGAGGTCTCTCTTCAAGTGTAACTTCCTTTAGGACTTCTATCCTTATATATTTTTTTTCCCTCTAGTCCCTTGCTACCCCATCATCAGATGCATTTTTTTTCTTGTCATGTAACACCCGTCTGAGGTTCTCTTCCTCATCGATTTAATTATTAGTGTTGGTCACCCCCGCCCCTAGAATGTGAGCATGACAACACTATATATGCTGTTTGTTTTTCCAAGATTCCCAGTTTTTAGAAGAATGCATGGCATGATTGGCTTCAGTAGATATTCATTTTCTTATTTTTTTACCTTTTTTTTTTCCTTTTTTCTTTTTGAGAGGGAGAGAGAGCGCATGAGCCTGGGAAGAGAGGCAGCAGAAGAGGGAGAAGCAGGCTCCCAGCTGAGCAGGAATCCTGATGTATGGCTCAGTCCCAGGACCCTGGCATCATGACCTGAGCCAAAGGCAGACAGACACTTAACCAACTGAGCCACCCAGGTGCCCTGATATGTGTTCTTTAAATATGTGATGAATGACTGTTAAACTGTTAGATGACCATGATGATGAGCTTGCACTGATGTGATAAGTCTCCAGACACCAGTTGGAACAGTGAGCATGGAGGTCAAGTGAAAGTGTGGAACAGCCATGAAGGAGAGGAATCAAAAAGTCTTGGAAAGTAATTGTCTAGAGAAGATGAGAGAAAGGCAGGAGTGGAGGTAATTGTTGCAATCACTATCTGGTTTGCTGGGAAGATGGAAGGCTGTTTGCTAACATTCAAATTGCAAATGTCCCTGACTCTGAGAGGTTGCAGTGTGAACACACAAGGGAGACGAGCACCAATGCCGTCAGAGTATGGACCCTGAGCCGTTCACTCAGACCATGCCCACAGCTGAAAGGAAGTGGGATTGCTGGCTGTGGTCAAAGTTTCCTCGCTTTTCTTTCCTTTCATTTACTTACTCTCTTGAATAAATCTTTTGGGGATTGAATCACACTTTTTTTTTTTAAGATTTTATTTATTTATTTGACAGAAATCACAAGTAGGCAGAGAGGCAGGCAGAGAGAGAGGAGGAAGCAGGCTCCCTACTGAGCAGAGAGCCTGATGCGGGGCTCCATCCCAGGACCCTGAGACCATGACCTGAGCCGAAGGCAGAGGCTTTAACCCACTGAGCCACCCAGGCACTCCCCCACGTTTTTTTTTTCTTTTTTAATATTTCTGTACCAAATGTTCGCATCATCACAGCTTGGGTCTGAGAGCTCATTGATCATCAAGTCTGTCATGGTAAACTAGATTCTGGCACCTTAGCAATTCTTATCCATATTTTTTGTTGTTGTTGTTTTATTTTGTTTTTCTCCATTTTATTCTTTTGATCATTCTGCTACTTTTAATATATATTTTTCAAAGACATTTCTCCAAATGCTGTAATTCAATTAGCTCTTTATGAATGACAGAGGTTGTGATAATAAAAATTCTGCATCTTAGAGGCCCCACAGTAAACTACCAAGCATAGTAATGGCAGAACAATCCACATTTTAAATGTTTTTTTCCAAGATGAATTGATAAAAGTTTTCACTATCTCAAAGGATTTCTTTTCTAATAGCAAAAATGCAACATTAATTTATTGAGTTGAACTCTTTAAATTTTAGTGTACCTTTGTAAATATGCAGGGAGATTATCTCTTAAACTGTTTTTTTTCCCTTTCCTTTTCTTTCTTTCTTTCTTTCTTTTTTTTTTTTTTTTTTTTTGGTTGTGTGTGTGTGTGTGTGTGTGTGTGAGAGAGAGAGATTGGTGAGAAACAAATCAACCAGCTTCCTGGAGCTCAAAATGTGAGAGTAATAAACTCTGAAAGAAAAAAAAAAGATAAATAAGTCAGTCCCTCTCTCCTCAGAAGTGTGCCTTGTTTAGACCAATGAATGCTTGTTTGAGATGCACTATGCCAAAGTACCTTAAGTGACAGGGGCAGTAGTGTGTGGAATTCTATCAGTGAAGATCACCTCTGCCTCATTACATATGAGGAATAGTTAAGCACAACAAGGCAGTGGATCCAGCATATGCCAAAGACAGCTGCCTTAATCAATCGCTATTGCCACAGAGCCTAATATTCTCTCCATTGAAAACACAGTTCTTCCCAATACTCAACTGTGCATTTTCTGACACAAGAAGTGAATACATGGTATTGGCCAGACACAGTGCTATATAGTCAGAGTGGAAAAAAAAGGTACTCAAACAAGTACATGCATTTTAATAGAACTCAGCCATAATCGTGTAATAATAGTTCTCTAAATTACCAGTTTTTACCTGCCCTGTTTCTGAACTGATGCTACATTGGAGTCTTTTCTTCTTACAAAAACTATAAAAGTATGAGCCCCATCTAAGTTTTAGAAAAAATGGTGACCAGGAAAAGCTGTGGCTTCTTTTATATCCAAGATGAATGACTGAATGATATCTTGTAAACATCTGACATAATGCCCAACAGATTTATAATTCTTACCCCTCTTAATTCTAGTCATGCCTCATGGTCAGCCCACAAGGTCACCTCAGGGATAACGGGGTTGGGAGCTTGAGATAGGAGATGCCTAGTAGACGGTGGGGAAAGGACAGCAGAATCCCCCTGATAGAGCCTTCCAACGTTATCAGAGACCCAGATGTCCATCCTGCTGACCCTCCCTTGTCCAAACCCCACCCCTGGTGGTGACAACCCACTGTTGACCAATGGTCTCATTTCATTGGGAGAAGCAAGGGCTTGGAAACAAGAAATGAGGAATAAAAGGCACACAGAGAAGTAACACCTCAGACTCACTTCTGGCACATTACTGGTCACCAGTAAGCTCCCAGACACCATGGTGCTCTTTACTGCTGAGGAGAAGGCTGCTGTTGTTAGCCTGTGGGCCAGGGTGAATGTGGAGTTGGTTGGAGGCGAGGTGCTGGGAAGGTAGGCACTGGAGGGGGAAAGTAAGGCAGAAAGTATTCCTGGAGGGGTATTGGTCAGTTTTCTTACCTACTCTGACTTCCCATCTTGTTTGTGACTATGAACATCCCATAGGCTCCTGGTTGTTTATCCATGGACCCAGAGGTTCTTCGACAGTTTTGGCAACTTGTCCTCTGAGTCTGCAATAATGGGCAACCCCAAGGTCAAGGCCCATGGCAAGAAGGTGCTGACCTCCTTTGGAAATGCTGTTAAACATATGGATGACCTCAAGGACACCTTTGCTGAGCTGAGTGAGCTGCACTGTGACAAGCTGCATGTGGATCCTGAGAACTTCAAGGTAAGGTCTGGGCATGCCTGTGCTTTGTTCTTTCATCCTAGATATTTACAGTGTAGATATGTTATAAAACACAGGTAGATAAGTCTGATCCATAAGAGCATTTCTTTGGGACATTATATTTCAAGGAAAGGCTTGATTTGGGTAGTTAGGTTGTTCCAAAGATCATAGGTAAGGCCAAGCAGGGTAATTATTGTGACCAGTGGAGGCCACTGGTCATCTTACATTTCTGAAAAAAATACATGTGTGAAGAACACTGGCCAAAATTGAGTTAAATGTTTTTGGCCGGGAGAATACAATTCCAGCAAGAATATCTTACTTTTGGTAACTGAAGTTTTCTCTAAAAATGATGAATACATTTCTAAATGATTCTTGAGTTTAGAACCAGGACTAAGCAAGACAAAATAAGATTAATCTTTTCAATGGACAATTCTGTCCCCTGCCCCTTTTAGCAGTGATGAAATGCTCTTGTATACATGGTTTAAGATTCTTTGTCACGGGAGGGTCCAAACAATTTGAATGAATATAGTATCTGGGGACTAAGACTATCTATAGTAAGGCTCCTTTCAGTCCTCTATTCCTACTTTTAAAAAAGACAGAGTTTCTAGAAAAGAGAAGCCATCCATGGCAATGTTTTGGGCTCAAAAGTTGAGCGCAAATGAGAGAAAGATAGATCACGATGGGTGGTACAGGGCTGGGAGTCATATTGATGCCAATGTCCGGCATATCATGGTATACATTTGTGGGATCAGGGTCTTGAAAGTTGCTCAGTCTTTTATCAGGAAGGAAATCAATGTGGCCAGCTTGAAGCTTTCTGTTCACTAGGCACTATTTTATTTTTATCCTACTCTTTCCCCAGCTTCTAGGCAACATGATACTGATTGTCTTGGCAACCCACTTCAGCAAGGAGTTTACCCCCCAGATGCAGGCTGCTTGGCAGAAACTGACAACAGCTGTGGCTAATGCTCTTGCCCACAAGTACCACTGAAGCGCCAATCCAACTACTTCAGTGCCTACTGGAGGGCCTGAGTTTCAAGAGTCTGTCTCTCGAAGACAGGCACAGTGCCCTGCCTCCAGACTCACCTGCTATATGATAAAACTAAAATAAAAATTGTGCTCTGTAATGAATTTCTTTGTCTTCTCTCTCTGTCTTTACCTTTTATGTTGATTCAACAAAGGAAAGCACTTCTTTAGGGAGGGGGTTATTTGGGGAAATAGAAGATTCTGCAGATTTGAGTGGTTTCAAGGGGCAGTTACTTCTAGGAAGGGAAAGTTGACTTGAGCTGGGTAGTGTCTTCAGAACAAGGGAGTGCATGGAGGTACTCTTGGGAAACGCAAGAAGATGGTTGATATAGTGAGTAGGGGCACATTAGAACTTCAAGTAGGGGACCTGTCTATGCTTCTACTTTTATAATCTCAGAGTTTTTGATGCTGTATTTCACTTATATTAAATAATATAAGAAACACATTTTTATTAGCTGTAAGAGAGTGGTGAGGGAGCTTTCCAGAGACCCAGGTAAGAACTATGCTCTAAACTTTCCCTAGTGTCTTCAGTGGTATTAATGGAGGAACAAACCCTAAAGCATAGGAACTAACTGCCTTGCTTTGAATCTGTACCTTATCTGCTAGCCCTGTGACCTGGAACATATTTCCAATTCCATTAAACCTTTGGTGGAGATAAAAGGTCATTTATGTGGGAAAATGACAAATTTAGGAATTAGTATGCTGGGTCAAAGTGACAGAAGAGAAATTATGCCCTTAAAAGCCATGCAGTGGGGATGCCTGGGTGGATCAGTCTGCCAAGTACCTGCCTTCAGCTCAGGTCAGGATACCAGGGTCCTGGCATCCAGTCCTGCATTGGCTCCTTGCTCATCAGGAAACCTGCCCCTCCACTGATTGTGCTCTCTCTCTCTCTCTGACATATAAATAAAACCTTAAAAAAAAAAAAAGCAGTACAGTGGTATAGAATTAGGGACACCACTGCCTAGAAAAGCAGGAAAAGAAGCTATTATAAGCAAAGTACCAGTGAAATTTCTTGCACACAAGAGTAACATAGCGAATTTTAGGGGAACTGATCCACATGTAGATGTAGAACTGACAAGGCAGGATCTAGCTTGCATCTAGCCACAGGAATGTACTGATATTGTAATGAGGTCAAAGCACTAAACTTCACAGAAGCACTGATACTAAGAACAACTCAAATAAGGGGCCATTGTGACCAAGATACCACTGGACTTGGAACTGAATGCAGTAGAGAGTGGTGAGGTCACTGATGAAAGCCGGGATCCCTGTCTCATGAATGAGAAGAGGAAAAGTCTATTCTCAGAACAGAAAACACCTAGAGGTCTCTTGTGTGGAGCTGGCAACTATGCACATCCACTTTTGTGGCCATCAGTTCAAAGTCCGCACCTGAGTCCCTGGCATAGAAAAGTCAGGGCCTTGGGAATAGCAGTGAAAGATGAAACCAGCCCCCATCACCTTGAGAAGTTTGGTTAACATTTTCCAGAATGAATTTCCTGTTTGTAAAATGGAATAAAAATCCCTACCTCACAAGTATGTTCCAAGGCTTTAAGAAGATCACTGTAAAGTGCTTTGTCTGTCATTATTGAGAGGTAGTGGTAGCAGTTTATACAATATACTCTGATCTGTTCCTCTGTGCTCTGTTCCACTGTGTATTCTAGACCTGACTGTATTCTTTATGAGTTCAAGACCCATATTTCTAACTATGTGATGTCCATATCTGATTGCTCAAGAGTGCATCAAATACAGTAGTATGTCCAAGAAACCTCCAGCTGTTTCATAATCTATCCCTGCTAATCAATTTCCCAGCTAGGGAATAACGCATCATCCATTGCATGAGCCTGAAAAATGGTTTTTTACCATCCCACCCCGATTATCATATCATCTTATTTGTCTCCCATTTATCTTACCCCTTAAATCTATTAATATATGGAAGCCATAATAATTAAAAAAAAATACAAATCAATTCATGTCACCAACATCCTTGCAGTTTTCTATAGTTTTTCTTGGCTTTCAGGTTAAAGACAGATAACGTATAACAGTTTTAAGATCATTCATGGCTCCTCTGCACCTTTCTATCATAGAACACTCCTCCTTGTGAGCTGAATTACAGTTACATTTCCTGATTTTTGCATATAAATCATATACACTGAATCATTGACTCTGGTTACTTTTTGTTGTTGTTGTTGTTTAAAGAGAGAGTGCCTGTGCCTGCAGATTGGCAAGCAGCAGGAGGGGGGCTGGTGGGAGGTAGAGAGAGAATCCCAAGCAGGCTCCATGCTCAGCACAGAGCCCACCATGGGACTTGATCTTACATCATGAGCTGAGCGAAAACCAAGAGTTGAACACTTAACTGACTGAGCCATCCAGGAACCCCTGTAATTAATTTAACTGATGTTATGTTGTACAACTCATCTGTATTTCTGTAAGTGAAGCAGTAGTTGATTCTTTTCATTGTGTAATATTTCATTCTTTTTCTATATCATAATTTATCTGTTCCACTGAATGAAGACCATTTAAGTTGCTAGAAGCTTGGGATCCTCGTGCATACTGTTGTTACAGTCTTTGGACTCACACAAGCATGCATTTCTGAATTTCTAGAAGAATAATTGCTAGTTTATTGGTTTTGCCTATATTCTGCTTTAGTAGCTACTACCAAATATTTTCTAAAGCAGTTATACCATTTTACACTGTCACCAGCAAAGCCTGAGAGTTTTCTTGGTCTATATCCTCATAAATTTTGAAATTGCTTATCTTTCCCCTCCTCTTCGTTATATTTTTTTTGCCTTCTGACTTCCATCCCATTTCATTCTCTTACTTTCTGTTGGTGAGCCCCTCCCTCTCCTCCTCCCACCTTTTCTACCTCCCTCCTTCCATCAAGCTGTGCTAGGGAGCATGTATCTGTAGGTCGATTAATACTGTCTTGAATTCAGAAAAGACAAAAATTCCCTTTGAATCTTCACTTCTAGGTCTAACTCTACTTTTTTCCTGATGACACAGTTGGAAATTTCTGCACCTGCATTTTCCCAGAAACCCTGTCTGACTTAACCTGGTTGAAAATGATAAAGCTTCATTGCAAATCCTCTGCATTCTTTCTTTGGTCATATCATAGTTTTAAATAATCATGTTATAGGTTTCTGATACTTTTTTCTTTCTCCCTCATTACATTTTTTCCATTAAATCCACGCTTCCCCGATCTATTTCAGTGGATGGTAGAGAAAAACATGCAATAATTTTTCATTCTTTCAATGGACATTTATTTCAGTGAAGGAATGAAAAGAAAAAGTTTTGTTACTAGAAGCATTTATCCAAAGAAGGAAAAAAAAAAACAAGTTAAAGTATGGCAAAACATTTATTCATTCCAACCACTTACAAATATCTCTAGAGACAAAGTGAAGACCCACATAGAGTAAAATTGATAACATTTCTGTTCTCTAGGCCTTAGTTTTCTTATCTATGAAGTGGAAGAACTAGATGAGTTAAATGCTGAGACACATTCCACAATATCAGACTATAGCATTTGCACATAAATGAGAGTGGTAGTATACTTATGGAAGTCACAGCTGAAGAGGGATGAACTGGGGAGAGAAAGCAGGGATTCTGAGTCAAGACAGGATACCTAGAACGCCACCCTCAGGGCAACTAACGGGAACTGAGGAATGAGGATGTAACCTACATTCTCACAAACCAATAAGATTCTGCTCCGTCCTGGGCCAATCTGCTCACAGCAGCAGGGAGGGCAGATCAGGGCTGGATATAAAAGGAAGAACAGGGCCAGTTGCTCCTTACACTTGCTTCTGACACAACCGTGTTCACTAGCAACCACAAGGAGACACCATGGTGCATCTGACTGGTGAGGAGAAGGCTGCCGTCACCGCCCTGTGGGGCAAGGTGAACGTGGACGAAGTTGGTGGTGAGACCCTGGGCAGGTTGGTATCCAGGTGGCAAAGCAGGCTGACAGAGAGTGAATGGAAGCTGAGCTGGCGGAAAGGGCTCAGTCCCCTGGGTTTCTGACAGGCTCTGACTCCTCTGCCCTCTGTGCTGTTGTCACCCCTCAGGCTGCTGGTCGTCTACCCCTGGACTCAGAGGTTCTTTGACTCCTTTGGGGACCTGTCCTCTCCTGATGCTGTTATGAGCAACCCCAAGGTCAAGGCCCATGGCAAGAAGGTGCTGAACTCCTTTAGCGAGGGCCTGAAGAATCTGGACAACCTCAAGGGCACCTTCGCTAAGCTCAGTGAGCTGCACTGCGACAAACTGCACGTGGATCCTGAGAACTTCAAGGTGAGTCCAGGATATGCTCTGTTTCCTTCCTTGGCGCTTTCTAGTCTTTCACTCTGCTTCTTTTGCCTACCTCTTCTCCCCCCACCTTCCTGGAGTAGGTATCATCATGGAATGCTTGTCAAAATTTACATAATGTCGTATGTTTTCTTTCAGTATTCCATATTGTTTCCTTTCTCCCAAACTTTCATTGCATCAAGCTCTTCACTTAATTACTCATCTGTTGCCCTTCTCTATTCCCCTTAACTTGTTTCCCTACTCAATACCCACGTTACGCACACTAGCTCTCATCTTCTCCTTCTATGCTTGGAAAATGCTGTCTGTCTCTCCATATGGGGACTGGCAGGGCTCCTCCAAGTAGAGGCCACAAATCATCTCAAAATTAAAGAGTAACTGGGCATGTGATGTGATGAGCATAGGGTGTTATAAGCAATAATGCGTCACTGAAATTATATAAAAAATGAATGATGTATTATATGTTGGTTAATTGAATTTAAAAAACCAAAAAGAAAAAGTGCATTTTTAGAGAGTCAAGATTCAATGGAAAGGGAAGGAAAGGAAATGTCTGAGGATGATGGGCCAGAAGTAAAGTAGGGCATGAGTAGTTTCTAAAAGACATCCCAGCACCATACTAATTAATCAATTAATAATTAAGTATATGTACAATAAAAATAAAAATATAGTACACACACACACACATTTATGCTGATGGTGATAACCTGAAGATCAGTTTGGGCTGGAGTGTGGAGTGTGGGCAGAAAAAAAATGATGGTTGGCTCAGTTTCTCAGAAGCCCGGCTTGATTTCTCTCTTAATCATGTATCTGTGTCTATGTCTGCCTTCCCCACAGCTCCTGGGCAACGTGCTGGTGTGCGTGCTGGCTCACCACTTCGGCAAGGAATTCACCCCTCAGGTGCAGGCTGCCTATCAGAAGGTGGTGACCGGTGTGGCCAATGCCCTGGCTCACAAGTACCACTGAGACCCTGGCCTATTTCCTGGTGACCACTGGAAGACCCTGTTTCCCTAAATTCTGTCTTCTGAACTGGGGGAAATAAAGTCCACCATCAAGGGTTGGGTTTCTGCCTAATAAAGAACCTTCAGCTCATCTTTCTGATGCATTTCACTTATTTTATTTTATGTTATTATTTGTCTGGGTATATTGCACATCCCTGAGGGTCTGTAGATAGGATGTTTTTCCTGTCTTGTTCCAAAAGCTCCAGGGAAATTGGAATGGAAGGGGACCATACACCATACACATCATCGGTTGTTGACACTTCTCCCTGCAGAGCATAGACATGGTCAAGAAGGTTTTAAATATAGAGAGAATACTGGCATTAAAGGGCCTCTGTGGAAGACTTGCAACCTCAGGCACAGCCCTCAGGCTAATGCTTTGACCTGTTTCCTACAATTAGTGAAAAAGCTGGTGCTCAAATAGAGACATAATGAGTGGTCAAGGCATTGATGTGTTTCCTTTTCCCCTGCTTCCCTTGCCTGCAGTGTTGCCAGCAATAGCCTGCTCCATCAAGTGTGCCTGCTCTGAGGATTATCCTCCCTCTTTTACTTGCCCCAGACTCGTCCATAAATAATGCCTGCCCCCACCTTCCCTTTCCAGACGAACTACACACTTACCTGTCACCTGTGACCCCTTGCACCCTGGCCTGAATGCACTTTCCAACATTGTCCAAGAAAATCTTTCCAAACCCTTCCCCTCTTCCCATTTTTCACATTTCTTCTTAACCCTCACACTCATACCCTATGCTGTAAAAACTCTGCTGCCTATTTCATACTGTCCAATGGGACTACCATGCCTTGTGACTTTCCTTCATAAGCAGGAGATGAATATTTACTAACTGAAGTGGTTGGTGAGTGAATGAATGAATAAATGAGTGATTAATCTCTCTTGGAACTACTGGAACTAGAGGACAATCTGAGCCAGGGACCATCGGAGAGAAGTCCTTTTGATTGATGCTCCAGTACACAAAGAGGAAAGGAAACACTGACCAGACATTTGCTTTCTGTTTGGAGCCCGTTGGACATTTGGTCTTATGAACTAATGCCTTGTATATTTGTAAAGGCTCCCAGACTGAAGCCTACACTCTGATTCTAGGATGTACAGTTTCAAATTTAACTTGAGAAAAATTGCTCCTTTGCTCACCAAAAATCAACACCTTGGCCCACATAGTGGTATCAACAAAATCTAATTCTGAATGGTGATCTGAGCCCAATAGAGGAAATATTTGTGTGGTGATTATAGATTGAGACATTAATCATTCTGTAATTATTAGCACATATTTTATCAATCTCCTGGCTTGATTGTACTCACCAGGTCCGTCCTGGTTCAAAACATCAAAGTATAAAAATTTGGCAAACTGGATAAAAAGGGGAAAAAGCTCTTTATGTAACTTTCTTGGGAACTTAGGGTGTGTGTGTATGTGTGTGCATGCACATCTGTGTGCATGTTCACACGCGGGGGCATGTTCACATGCGTGTATGTGTGCTGTTTAGTGTTCACTGGGGCTGGGACCAACCTAAAGCACACATCCTGTGAGGTCCTTCACAGGGTAGAAGTAAGGTTAAAGTAGTAAAGATGGCAGTGGGTCAAGAAGCTTTCTAGAATATTTGAATGTTGAACTGGATGTGAGACTGAGGCCCAGAACATAATAATATTTATCAGTTTATTTTATTTTCATCTGATATGTCTGACCTTTGATGTGTTATTAGAACTTGAAGACTGTCCCTGCCAGGTAATGGGTTAAGAAAAGGAGAAGTATGTCTCCCTCTACAGTCATGCTAAGTAGCAACGATGATGGGAGAGAGAACAGCAACTCCTGTCTTCACGCCAGGAGCAAGGTGGATGCAGCAGTGGTCAGTGCAAAAGCTTGGTCCCCAGGTCATTCATGGCAAAGAAGGCTGAAAGAGGAAGAGACAAGAAAACATAGGGGCTCTCTTTCTGAGTACAGAGAATAGTAGTGGAAGTCCAAGTAGATGCCAGTTTCTTTCAGTCAAGATGGAAAAGCTGGGGCCTTTACAGGAAAGTATAAGCCTATATAATACTGTTATTTAGAAAGCTCTGAGAATTTCTCATGACAAAGTTTCCTGCAAAACACATGCCCAAACTTCCCTAAAAGACCTCCCTTTGCACACTTATACCTGAACTCTGACATCAGAGTTGTGAAATAGAGTCCTGAGAACAACAGTCTGGATGTAAAACAATGGTAAAGCTAATGAAGTTTTAAATTTAGTAAAATGTAACTCAAAGTCCAAAGCTCAATGTGTATGTGTGTGTGTGTGTGTGTGTGTGTGTCTGTCTGTCTGTATTTTTAAACATTTAACACACTGGAAGTTCCCCTTTTCCTGGAAGTTAGCATGTGGAATCTTGCCCCAGGAATAGACCAGTAGTAAGAACATCTTTGCTTAAGTTAAGGGTTTTAGAGAAGAATGAATACAAAGAGAAAACGCTAGAACTGGGCATGTAATTCTTACCTAACCCTCAGATTGCCAGGCAAGAACCAAGTCTTTCCTACATATCTGAGAATGATCAAGGAGAGGTTGTTCACAAATACTGGCTGGGGTTTGGGACAAGTGAAAAGGGAGAGGAATCCTTACATACTTAGCAATGATGGAGAAAGTAGTTTAGGGAATGGAGCAATGGAAGTGGGAACACAGGGAGTTCATTTCAAACAACTAGAAATAGAGAAGTCCTTCCCTTCTGGTTCACCTAGAAATGTTTTTGTAGTTGGGGTTTCTGAGTGTTAGAGGTAAAAGGATGAAAAATTTCTGTTAAATGTTTGTTGCCAACAAAGACAAGCAAGGTGATTTTAGACATCGGGGTGCCTGGATCAAAATAAGATTCTAAGGTGGGAGGAACACTGTAAGTTAAAAAATGCGTGGCCCTTTCCTTGCTGAAAGAAAATGGGAATTCAGGAGCAGGCTAAGCTGCAAGAGGTACAGGTGATGGGAAGTTGGAAGAAGAACCAGCAGGGCCCTCCAGGAACTCCGAGATCCTATGCTGAACTCAGAAAGGCTTACTGTTTTGGCTTTTTCTCTTTCTTTCTTTCTTTCCTTCTTTCTTTCTTTCTTTCTTTCTTTCTTTCTTTCTTTCTTTCTTTCTTTCTTTCTTCCTTCCTTCCTTCCTTCCTTCCTTTCTTTCTTTCTTTCTTCCTCTTTCTTTCTTTCTTAAATTAAATTAAATTTTTTTCAGTGTTCCAAAATTCATTCTTTATGCACTACACCCAGAGTTCCATGCAATACATGCCCTCCATAGTACCCACCACCAGGTTCACCTAACCCCCCACCTCCCTCCCCTCCAAAACCCTCAGTTTTTTCTCAGAGGCCACAGTCTCTCATGGTTTGTCTCCCTCTCCAATTTCCCCCAACTCACGTCTCCTCTCCATCTCTCAATGTCTTCCATGTTATTCCTTATGCTCCACAAGCAAGTGAAGCCATATGATAATTGACTCTCTCTGCTTGACTTATTTTGCTTTTCTTATGGTATCTTTTATTGGTAAGGAGCAGAACTCTCTGGTTTTTCTTTGCCTAAGAAGTTAGTCTTCAAAACACATGACATGCAGGAAAGAAAGATAGGCGAGGGATATTAGAAAAACTGTAGGGATAGAAGGATATAAGCTAGTAAAAAAAGATTGAAGCAAACAAAAATATGTAGAGAAAATGAGATTATAGGTGTTGAATTTGAATAAAAGAAATTCTTACATACATAGCATTCTTAGTGGTCTAGGGGGAAAAAAAATCTGAGCCAAGGCCAGAGTACCTTTCTACTTTCCTTCCCCTCATTTCAAGTTACAGAGAAGTTTCTCTATCACTCCAGGAAGAAACCATTTTTTTTTAAATGTCTCGAGTTAATTAAAAGCATTGCTTTCCTCAGTGTTAACAATAATTTTGGTTTATAATTGATTTTTGTGTTATTTTATTTTTTAGTATGTCAAGAGATCTCTATGTTTTCATCTGTGGATCCAAAAAACTGATAGAATTGTTATTTCACAGGACACTCTTGATTCATATGTAATTCAATTTTCAAATCATCATTTGTTTGACTATATGACTAAATAAAGAAATGAAAAATGAATGAATGAATGAATGTGTGTGTGTGTTTTTTTTTTCTTCCTAGGATGATTTAATCTGAACTAAGAGAAGGAAGACATACTTAGAACAGGGGGGGTGCCTGGGTGGCTCAGTGGGTTATGTCTCTGCCTTCAGCTAATCATGATCTCAGGGTCCTGGGATCAAGCCCGGAATCGGGCTGTCTGCTTGGCAGGGAGCCAGCTTCCTCCTCTCTCTACTTGCCTCTCTGCCTATTTGTGATCTCTGTCTGTCAAATAAATAAATAAAGTCTTAAAAAATGTTTAAAATAATAAAACTGAAGAGCACTCTCTAAGAGATTACCAGGTTGTGATTCTCAAAATTGTAAGATTATGTTTGCCAAAGAGAATGATTTTAGCAGAAAATTTATTATTAAGATGGGACCTAGAGATCCCTAGAGAGAAGACAGAGGGTCTGAATTCAGACTCACAAGCAGGTGTCTGAATTGCCAAGGAGAGGGATGGCACTCACCATTCATGCCTCACCCTGCAGAACCACACCCAGGCCTGGGCCAATCTCACTGCTTCAGGGAGGGCAAGATCAGGGCTGGATATAAAAGGAAGAACAGGGCCAGTTGCTCCTTACACTTGCTTCTGACACAACCGTGTTCACTAGCAACCACAAGGAGACACCATGGTGCATCTGACTGGTGAGGAGAAGGCTGCCGTCACCGCCCTGTGGGGCAAGGTGAACGTGGACGAAGTTGGTGGTGAGACCCTGGGCAGGTTGGTATCCAGGTGGCAAAGCAGGCTGACAGAGAGTGAATGGAAGCTGAGCTGGCGGAAAGGGCTCAGTCCCCTGGGTTTCTGACAGGCTCTGACTCCTCTGCCCTCTGTGCTGTTGTCACCCCTCAGGCTGCTGGTCGTCTACCCCTGGACTCAGAGGTTCTTTGACTCCTTTGGGGACCTGTCCTCTCCTGATGCTGTTATGAGCAACCCCAAGGTCAAGGCCCATGGCAAGAAGGTGCTGAACTCCTTTAGCGAGGGCCTGAAGAATCTGGACAACCTCAAGGGCACCTTCGCTAAGCTCAGTGAGCTGCACTGCGACAAACTGCACGTGGATCCTGAGAACTTCAAGGTGAGTCCAGGATATGCTCTGTTTCCTTCCTTGGCGCTTTCTAGTCTTTCACTCTGCTTCTTTTGCCTACCTCTTCTCCCCCCACCTTCCTGGAGTAGGTATCATCATGGAATGCTTGTCAAAATTTACATAATGTCGTATGTTTTCTTTCAGTATTCCATATTGTTTCCTTTCTCCCAAACTTTCATTGCATCAAGCTCTTCACTTAATTACTCATCTGTTGCCCTTCTCTATTCCCCTTAACTTGTTTCCCTACTCAATACCCACGTTACGCACACTAGCTCTCATCTTCTCCTTCTATGCTTGGAAAATGCTGTCTGTCTCTCCATATGGGGACTGGCAGGGCTCCTCCAAGTAGAGGCCACAAATCATCTCAAAATTAAAGAGTAACTGGGCATGTGATGTGATGAGCATAGGGTGTTATAAGCAATAATGCGTCACTGAAATTATATAAAAAATGAATGATGTATTATATGTTGGTTAATTGAATTTAAAAAACCAAAAAGAAAAAGTGCATTTTTAGAGAGTCAAGATTCAATGGAAAGGGAAGGAAAGGAAATGTCTGAGGATGATGGGCCAGAAGTAGAGAAGTAGGGCATGAGTAGTTTCTAAAAGACATCCCAGCACCATACTAATTAATCAATTAATTATATGAATAATTATATATACACACACATATGTATGTGTGTATATATATATAAATACATATATGAGATATATGAGATATATATCTCGTTTATGCTGATGAAGATAACTTGAAGATCAGTTTGGGCTGGAGTGTGGAGTGTGGGCAGAAAAAAAAATGATGGTTGGCTCAGTTTCTCAGAAGCCCGGCTTGATTTCTCTCTTAATCATGTATCTGTGTCTATGTCTGCCTTCCCCACAGCTCCTGGGCAACGTGCTGGTGTGCGTGCTGGCTCACCACTTCGGCAAGGAATTCACCCCTCAGGTGCAGGCTGCCTATCAGAAGGTGGTGGCCGGTGTGGCCAATGCCCTGGCTCACAAGTACCACTGAGACCCTGGCCTATTTCCTGGTGACCACTGGAAGACCCTGTTTCCCTAAATTCTGTCTTCTGAACTGGGGGAAATAAAGTCCACCATCAAGGGTTGGGTTTCTGCCTAATAAAGAACCTTCAGCTCATCTTTCTGATGCATTTCACTTATTTTATTTTATGTTATTATTTGTCTGGGTATATTGCACATCCCTGAGGGTCTGTAGATAGGATGTTTTCCTGTCTTGTTCCAAAAGCTCCAGGGAAATTGGAATGGAAGGGGACCATACACCATACACATCATCGGTTGTTGACACTTCTCCCTGCAGAGCATAGACATGGTCAAGAAGGTTTTAAATATAGAGAGAATACTGGCATTAAAGGGCCTCTGTGGAAGACTTGCAACCTCAGGCACAGCCCTCAGGCTAATGCTTTGACCTGTTTCCTACAATTAGTGAAAAAGCTGGTGCTCAAATAGAGACATAATGAGTGGTCAAGGCATTGATGTGTTTCCTTTTCCCCTGCTTCCCTTGCCTGCAGTGTTGCCAGCAATAGCCTGCTCCATCAAGTGTGCCTGCTCTGAGGATTATCCTCCCTCTTTTACTTGCCCCAGACTCGTCCATAAATAATGCCTGCCCCCACCTTCCCTTTCCAGATGAACTACACACTTACCTGTCACCTGTGACCCCTTGCACCCTGGCCTGAATGCACTTTCCAACATTGTCCAAGAAAATCTTTCCAAACCCTTCCCCTCTTCCCATTTTTCACATTTCTTCTTAACCCTCACACTCATACCCTATGCTGTAAAAACTCTGCTGCCTATTTCATACTGTCCAATGGGACTACCATGCCTTGTGACTTTCCTTCATAAGCAGGAGATGAATATTTACTAACTGAAGTGGTTGGTGAGTGAATGAATGAATAAATGAGTGATTAATCTCTCTTGGAACTACTGGAACTAGAGGACAATCTGAGCCAGGGACCATCGGAGAGAAGTCCTTTTGATTGATGCTCCAGTACACAAAGAGGAAAGGAAACACTGACCAGACATTTGCTTTCTGTTTGGAGCCCGTTGGACATTTGGTCTTATGAACTAATGCCTTGTGTATTTGTAAAGGCTCCCAGACTGAAGCCTACACTCTGATTCTAGGATGTACAGTTTCAAATTTAACTTGAGAAAAATGTCTCTTTGCCATTCATGAGTAAATTGAAGAGACACCCTCTGTTAGATTACTAGGTTGTGATTTTCAAAATTGTAAGAATATTGTTGCCAAGGAGAATGATTTTTTTTTTTTAAGCAATTTGTATTGCTGATGGGACTTAGGGACCTAGAGAGACGACAGCAGGTCTGAATTCAGACTCATAAGCCAGTGTCAGAACTGCCAAGAAGAGGAATGGCAGTCGCAGAACCACACCCAGTCATGGGCCAATCTCACAGCCACAGGGAGGGCAAGATCAGGGCTGGGCGCAAATGGAAGAGCAGGGCCAGCTACTGCTTCCACTTGTTTTTGACGCAGCCACGTTCCCTAGTAATCACAAACAGACACCATGGTGCATCTGAGTGCTGAGGAGAAGGCTGCTGTTTCCAGCCTTCAGGGCAAGGTGAAGGTGGATGTTGTTGGTGGTGAGACCCTGGGCAGGTTGGTCTCCAGGTGGCAAAGCAGGCTGATGAATTGAAGCTGGGCTGGCAGAAATGGCTCAGTCCCCTGGGTTTCTGATAGGCTCTGACTCCTCTGCCCTCTGTGCTGTTGTCACCCCTCAGGCTGCTGGTCGTCTACCCCTGGACTCAGAGGTTCTTTGACTCCTTTGGGGACCTGTCCTCTCCTGATGCTATTATGAGCAACGGCAAGGTGAAGGCCCATGGCAAGAAGGTAGTGAACTCCCTTATTAATGGCCTGAAGAATCTGGACAACCTCAAGGGTGCCTTTGCTAAGCTCAGTGAGCTGCACTGTGACAAGCTGCATGTGGATCCTGAGAACTTCAAGGTGAGTCTGCGGATCCTCAGTATTCTCCTTCTTCCTTTTTACGGTCAAGCTGATGGTATTCAGAAAGAGTATGGGCATTAGGTGCTGTTTAGAGTGGAAGGAGGTATTCTAATAGCATTAGTATGGAGTCTTCAGGACTGTGGTTTTTTTGGTTTTGTTCTGATTAAACTTTCGAGTGTTCATTTACAAAGTGCTTTCAATCCATTCCAAATCATTTTTTCTAATACCTTTTCCATTGTCTTTTCCTTTGAAAATAAGGAGGATAAAATCTGATTGCTCCTTTGCCTAGGTGGAAAGAATAACTATAATAATTTAAGCTTGGCATTAAGGCAGAAGGCGAGAAACATTTCTAAATGTAAAATCAGGCTAATATGGTTGAAGTCACATAGAGAATAACATCCGAGATCCAGCTCTTTCTGCTTATATTCTAGGGGCACAGCTTGGGGTTACGGATGGGGCTGGAAAATGCTGAATCTCAGCTGAGTTTATTGGCTAACCAGGCTCATGTCTCTTGTCTCCTCCCCACAGCTCCTGGGCAACGTAATGGTGTGTGTGCTGGCCCGCCACTTTGGCAAGGAATTCACCCCACAGGTGCAGGCTGTCTTTCAGAAGGTGCTGGCTGGTGTGGCCAATGCCCTGGCCCACAAATATCACTAAGCTCCCTTTCCTGTTTTTCAGGAATAGTCCCTTGGTCCCCAGAACCCAACACCTGAACTTGGGGAAATTGTAAAGTGCTTTGAGCACCTGGCTCTTGCCTAATAAAGAACATTTCTTTTCATTGCAATGGTTTATTTAAATTATCCCTGTGTCTCTCACTGGAATTGTTCAGGACATGGGAGGGCAAGGAGTTTAAGACATAAAGAAATGAGGGGCTAGTTCAGATCTTGGGAAAATATATCTATATTTTGGACTCCATGAAAGGAGAGGTTTAAATAGTCAAACATGTGGGAAACAGACCCTGCAGACAATTTTGACTTTCCCTTAGAAAAGGATTCAGGATGACGCTTGATTTAGGGTCTAGATTTTTCCTATCATTTATTTAAATCAAATCTTTATTTAGCTTTGCTTTTATATGTCCTTCTTCTCCCCAGTTGTCCAGAACCTCATAACCCTCAATCCACTAAGCTCTTCTGCCTGAATGCACCACTGTTGCTCTCTGATTTTCCTACAAGTTTTGCTGTCCCCTTACTCATCCTCCCCATCACCCTTATCTTGGTTCCCTCCATCCTCTTACAGTGGAGACCAACATGAATTTCTCACATAGCAGGAGAGGGAGTTTCAGAGGCTCTTCCTTAGTGCCTTTCATGGTCTGCATTGAAGTAACTGGTAATATTTTGTTATATATGACTAAGGCAAATGTGAAAAGGAACTTTTGGCAGCTTGATATTCACTGCTGTCTTGCAATCTCATCATGAGTTTACACCAAATGGCATCCTCTTCTTCTGAAAATGCTTTAGCATGTATAGCCAGGAAATGATTGGAGGCCTGCTCCCACCTCCACCTCTTTTTGATGCCTCTGATGTCTACTCTGTCTTTCTTGTTACTAGTACAGTGTTGCCAACAGCAACATACCCTGATTTCATTACTTCAGTCAAAGGCCACTTATGTGGATGCTAGATGCTGGAGATAAAATGACCTTGAAGTGGTCTTTGTCCCCTCAAACATTCTAGTTCTGAATATAGTTAGAAAGACCATGAAAATACTGCCACTAGTAAATAAATTAATTGATTAATTAAATTAATATAGAATTTTCATCTAAACTCAGATTGGAAATGCACAAAAGGTGTCCTTATAAATACATAAATGAGAATTTTCTAAACTTTCAGGATCAGAGGGGAGCCAGAAGTGTGCCTTGGTGACAGCTTTGGTTATCTGCTGAAGGGGCCTTCACATTTGATATTGACCTGAGTGTTAGGACTTTATATGCAGAGAAACCATAGAAGAGCAAAGGTCTTGCAGATCTGGATACAGTAGGATTGGTATTGATAAATGAAGACATAAAAGTAAAGTGGAAAGAAGGGTCGTGTAAGCATCTAAGAGAAAACAGGCTACACATGGCTTCTGGGAATCAGAATGATGTGGGGGAGTGGGCAGGCAGGAATAAGGATGGTCCAGTAGGTCAATGAAGGACCTGAAGATGGATGGGAAACCCTAATAATATTAAAAGGCCCGGATTCTATAATTTGGTGAGGATTCTATTAGAAAAGAACTCTTTTTAAGCAGAATTGTGCAAAATTATTTAAGCTAAAGATGGATTTATTATAGAAACTAACTCCATCAGATATGTAACTCTAGTTTTCACTTTTATTGCTAGATTTTGCCTCTTACCATCCAAATTCTCAAGTGTTCCCTTCCTGCTTTTGCTTCTTTTAATTATCCACAATATAAAATATGTAACATCAATATTGGGAAAGGGTCAGTAGACATTATTAATTGACAAATCAATAAGCACCACTTTAGAGCTATTTGGTCAGATGAATAGTGTCTCCAAGAGGTAAATGCCCACCTCTGGCAAAATTCAGTACTATCTGGCTGTTGTTCTATTTCACTACTAACATTAGCATGAGTTAGAGAAGGATGAAAGAGAGGGACAGACTACACAGCCTGTGTATGTCATTCTTAGAGATTACTATTCTTGTTTGAAAGTCATGTAGCCTCATGGAAAGTAGTCTCTCACTTTAACAGTCTTCAAACAGTACAGAACAATCTCAGGTATTCACATTCATACCATTCATAAAATGGGTAAGAGCCAGAGTTGTTCCCAAATTATTCTTCCATCTGCAACTTGCTTTACAAAGTTACTGATTTCTTTTCTAGAACTGATTTTTATTTTCTGGTTGTTTGTCTCTGGGTGCTATTAAATGAATACATTTACTATGTTCTTACAACTAAAAGAGAAAGGGGTTATTCAGATACATGTGAGGGGTTAGACATTAGAAATGAACAAGAACTGAGATTTTTGTCACAACTAATCCAGCTGATGGGGAATTAACTGGCTGAGAACACACAAGATTTCTATCTATTTCAGATAGAACACTTTGATAGTGGTTCAGTGGATCCAGTCAGTCTTGATGCCATAAATGATGGGGTTCATCAGTGGTAGGAAGAAGATGGACACCTTCCTGTGATGATATGGATGAAGGAGAAGGAATGCTTTGCAAACTTGTGAATAATGGAAGGGCCTAGCACAGGGATATAAAGTATCAGGGCTGTCAGAATGTGAGACACACACTGGTGGGAGAGCTTTGAGTGGCTCCCTGTAGGAGGCAACGGCCATTGCAGACCTGAGAATCAGAATATAAGAAAGCACTATTAAAAGGAATTCTGGGCCCATGTAAAGGAAGATGACCAACAAAGCCTAGAGTCTGTTGATCCATGAGACACAGCAGGGAAGTTGGATCATATCCTGGTTTGACAGTAAGAGTGAGAAAGGATATTGTCAGGGCAGTAGGAAAAACCAAAGAGATGCAAGCCATGAGGAATGTGAAGAATGCCCTAGGAATCCACCAAACACTCCAATTTTCACTACCTGGTTGTTGAGGAGCACTGAGAGGTATCTCAGAAGGTTAGGGATGGCCACAAAGCAATCAGATACCATAGAAAAAGGCATGACTGACTCCATGAAAGCAGAATATGGACAACATGGAGGTGGAAAACATGAGCACACACCAATTATGCTTACAAAATTAAGCCACAGCTGTCTCAGTTGTTGGGTAATACTGTGATCAACAAAGACCCCAGTCAGTTCCTGCCAGCTTAACCAAAAAGTAGCACAAGAAAGTTGGCTGGCTCAAAGATGAGTCTGTGTGGACAATGCAAATGACAGTGGCTTTGCCCAGGACTGCTTCTAGGTATACCTAGCAAACAGGGATGGAGACTCAGTAGTGGGCCCTTTCAATTCTGGATATCTTGTCAGTGGGAACATGGGAGATCTACCATGGAATATGAAAGACCAGACATGATCAGGCACCACCTGACACAGAAGAGTTATAAAATATGACTTCCCTATTTTTATTTTTCACAAAAATTCATGCCAGGTGATAATTCACAAAGAGTGAGTTGACTCATTTAATGTCTCTTCCTAAATACCAAAGGTCTTAGGCTGAGAGAGAAATATGAAGCACTAGAGAGTTATTGAGCCTTATTTTTAGGGATCTGAATAGTATCAAGGCAGCAATATTAACATGATTCAGGTCCAGATGAAAGTTGGGTTGTTACATGCATCTGGAATCAACAAGGTAGGGAAACATTTGTCATTTGTATGTCAAAGTTTTGAGAACTGGTAAATCAAATCAGAAGTGAAAAATAATTGAATATGAAGGGGTTTGAAAAAAATACCATTGAAATAAAGCAAAACAGAAACAAATAGAGACATCATTAATCAATATAAAAATGCAAGTCAATTGGCAGATGGATAGTTCATCTGATGGTCTCCTTTATATTTTACTGTTGCTGAGTATTGCCATAGTAATAGAAGTAAGAACATAGAAGCAATGCTACTGAAATAATCAAAAAGACGTCTACACCTTCCTGAGTGTCCAGAAATATTTTCCTGTGGATTCTTGGGCCTCTCATAACTTCTCAAATTTTGAAATGACATACACCTAAAGATCTTGTTTATCATCTTCAGACTTTGGACATCGGATGAACTACCTATTCTCTTGAAGACTACACAGAACCATGTATCCAGCTATAACTCAGTGTGTAAGGAGGCAAAAGAGACATCCACCAAAGGGGCTTTGGAAGCCAAGGACTATTCTGGAAACAACAAAGAAACAATCAGTCAACTGAAGTTGGTGAAAAAGCAGGGTTTGATAGGATTCTTTCCTAAGTGTTCTCAGATAAAGAATGACTACTTCTTTCTTTGCTAAAGATAATTAAAAGAATTGCTAGAAGCTTCATCTGGCCTGCTAGTACGTTGGTTTTATATTGCCCCATCTCTTCTCTATCTTCTCTTTCTTCTGTTTTTCTCATATCAGATCAACCTTGGAAAACACGCAATTACACACCAAACTGTGAGTCTTTAATTGTTCCTGTATGTGCATCACAGAAGTAATTTGGTGACTCACAATTCTTTTTTTGATTTAGTTTTTATTATTATTATTATGTTCAATTAGCCAACACAAGTACATCATTAGTTTTGTTTTGTTTGTTTGTTTTTAAGTTTTTGATGTAGTGTTCAAAGACTCATTAGCTGCATATAACACCCAGTGCTCATCACAACACATGCCCTCCTTAACACTCATCACCCGGTTACCCCATTCCCCCACCCTCCCTCCCTTCTCCAATCCTCGGTTTATTTCCCTGAGTCCAGAGTCACTCAAGATTTGTCTCCTTCTCTGATTTCTTCCCGTTCAGTTTGCCCTCCCTTCTCCTGTGCTCCTCTGTGTTATTCCTTATTTTCCACATATGAGTGAAACCATATGACAATTGTCTTTCTCTGTTTGACTTATTTTTTTATTTGTTTTTTTTTTTCAGCAAGCAGTTATAGACTTCCTATCTGTTAAATATAAACCTCTGTCTTAGGTCTTAGAGGTAAAAAATAAGAGATCTTTGCCCTCAAAAAAAAAAAAAAAGGTAGAAGTAAGAAGAGATCACAAGTGGAAAGACATTTCATGCTTATGGATTAAAAAAAAAAAAATATTGTTAAAATCGCCAAACTACCCAAAGCAATCTACACATTTACTGAAATCCCTGTTAAAACAAACAAACAAACAAACAAACAAACCCAGCATTTTTTCACAGAACTAGAACAAATAATCATAAAATTTGCATAGAACTACAGAAGATCCCAAATAGCTAAAGCAATCTTGAAAAAGAAGAACAACACTAGATGTCTAACAACCTCAGATTTCAAGATATACTACAAAGCCATAGTAATAGAATCATAGAATCAGTATGTTACTGGCACAAAAATAAACACATAGATCAATGGAACAGAATAGAAAGCTCAGACATAAACCCATGATTATATGTTCAATTAATCTTCAACAAAGGAGATTAGAATATGCAATGGGAAAAAGACAGTCTCTCCAATAAAAGGCATTGGAGAAACTGGACATCTGTATGCAAAAGGATGAAAAAGGATCACTTTCTTACACCATACACAAAAATAATCTTAAAGTGGATTAAGGACTTAAACGTGAGACCTGAAGCCATAAAAAAAGAAGATCACAGGCAGTAATTTCTGTAACATCAAGCATAACAAAAGTTTTCTAGAAATGTCTCCTCAAGCAAGGGAAATAGAAACAAAAAGAAACTATTGACTACATCAAAATAAAAAGCTTCTGTCCAGCAAAGGAAACAATCAACAAAACTAAAAACAACCTATGGAATGGGAGAAGATATTTGCAAAGGACATATCTGATAAAGGGTTTATATTGAAAATTTGCAAAGGACATATCTGATAAAGGGTTTATATCGAAAATATAGAAAAAACTAACACAACTCAACACCAAAACCCTCCAATAATAATAATAATAAAATGGACAGACATTTCTCCAAGGAAGATATACAAATGGCCAACAGACACATGAAAAGATGTTCATCATCACTTACCATCAGGGAAATACAAATCAAATCCAGAGTGAGATTATCACCTCACCTCAGTCAGAATGGTTAACACTGAAAGCACAAGAAACAAATATTAAAGAGACTGTGGAGAAATAGGAACCAGCGCTGTTGTTGGAAATGCAGACTGGCACAGCCACTGTGGAAAACAGTTGGAGATTCCTCAAAAAATTAAAAATAGGAATGCCATATGATCCAATAATTCCACAACTTGTTATTTACCCAGTGAATTTGAAAACACTAATTCAAAAAGATACAGGTACCTCTATGTTGAACACAGCATATTTACAATAGTCAAGCTATGGAAGCAACCCAAGTATCCATAAATAGATAAATAGATATAAATAAATAAATAGATATATCTCACAATATCTCACATATTCTTATATATATATATAGTATATATCTCACATATTCTTATATATATATCATGTATATGATATATATATACACATATACATACATATAATGGAATATTACTAAGCCATAAAGAAGAATGAAATCTTGGAGCACCTGGGTGGCTCAGTTGGGTATACATCTCCTTCTAGCTCAGATCATGATCTTAAGGTCCTGGGATCAAGCTCCACATTATGTTCCCTGCTAAGCAGGAGCCTGTTTCTCTCTCTCCCTCTGTCTCCCCAATAATGCTTGCTCACTCTCTCCAGTTCTTTCTCTTAAATAAATAAATAAATAAAACCTTTAAGAAAAAAAAAAAAGAATGAACTCTTAGTATTTGCAAAAACTATGATGGATCCTGAGGGTATAATGTTAAAAGAAATAAGTCAGTCAGTGAAAGAAAAATACTATATGGTTTCACTCACGTGTGAAATTTAAGATACAAAACAAAGAAGAAAATATAAACAAAAATGAAAAAGAAACCAGATTGTTAATTATAGAGAACAAACTGGTGGTTACATGAAGGTAAATTAGTGGGAAGCTTATGATGATCATGGTAATATATATTACCATTAATAAATCTTAATTTTAGATCTAACTATAAATCTGTATAATACCTATATATAAAATCTGTATAATACTGGTTTTGTAGGTCCTACTGATTTAATATGGCAGAATATATATATATATATATATATATATATATATATATATATATATTGCTGACCAAGCTGTTCTTCTCCATAAGTGAAGATGAGAGAACAAGAGCAGTAAGGAAGAGGGAGATTCTGGTGGCCACACTGAAGGCATCCAAATACCCTGGAGAACTAGCAGGAGCCTAGCAGTGTGTATTCCTGTCCTGCATTTCCTAGAAGGACCCTGCAAGTTTCTTCATCTTGAAAAGGAGGGGACTTAATTAGATCCTCTTAGTCTATCCTGTAACTTCCAGGACACAGTTTAAAATATGTGTAACGCTTCAAGTATTTATCCTCAAAACTCTTATATCATTTAAGTTAGATTTGCTTCCCATTTGCACTTTCCTGCTTAGTTTAAATCTTTTACTCAGGGTTTAACGTCTTATTCTGTCTGGATTTTATCAGTTGTCTGACTTTGTCTGAAATGTAGAAAAAGTATTAAAAGAGATACATTTCCTTGATGGAGATCCTCTAGGCCATAGAACAATACAACAATACAAATCCTAATGGAACCTTCTCAGACACCCACATGACTACAGTTAAACAGATGTACCGTGTAATAGAACTTTTTATCATGGTTCTAAATTATGCGTAATCATTTTTCAATATTTCAGTCATGGTGGGATTATTATTTATAGTCATCTTATGTAAACTAATAAGCAAAATACATAGTAAGAATAGATGCACAAGTAATACTTAATAATGAGAGCATTTACAAAATTAATAATAGTCACCATTCCTATAATCTGGGGTTTTAAACCCATGCTGGGTTTGTGGTGGAAAAGTTGACACCAATGCTAACATGCTGAGAACACCTGAACACCAAATTTTTGTGCTAGTTTTATAGAAGGTTCTTATCTCTCCAGGTGTACCAAGACTCTGAACTGCTTGGCCTCACCAGCTGTAAAGAAAAGCCGCTTATGCACCCTTAAGGAGGTGAAAATTCAATGGGCTTCTTCTGCCCCCTGCTGGTGTCCAGATGGGACCATTAGCAGAACTACTGGGACAAGAGTGAGATCCTCCAATTTATTGTCCAAAGCAGGTTGCATGTAGGTGTCATTAAATAATGATACCAGTAGACAAGCAAAAACCTGGACTATTCTGGCCAACAGAAATATTTTTTATTCAATATAATGATAAAAAATCTAACTTTAGCTTCCAACACTCCTCCTTTAGGCTTTTAGAGTAGATAAGGACTCTTGGTCATTACCCTACCTAACCTGAAAAAGGTAGGAAGTAATCAGAGGATCATGTCCCAAGAATAGAAGAAAAAGACAGAGATACCTGAACATGGAGGCCAGTTTGAACTGGAGGATGTAAGGAAAGATTCCTCCGAAAGAATGATCTGTTTAATCTGATCATAGATATGCTTTCCAAATCCGCATTCCAGACAAAGCACAGAGAGTGAATGCCAGAATCCCATCACGGCCAGGACTCCGACTGACTGCTGTGTGTCCTCACTACTTATCTATGTCATGCCAGGCATTCCTCTGGTTGCTAGAAATTCAGAAATAAATGCTATGCACACTGACAGGGGCATCACAAAATGATGTTTTGGAAAATGACGCTTTATGTTTTTTCTTTTTCAATACAAATGGACCATATTGTGCATCTGACATATGTGACTACTTCCCTCTTGAAATGGTCATTTATTCTTCTCATTGACACTATTCTCTCCTGATTCCCATCCTATCTCAAAACAGAATTTAGAAGCAATCTCCAATATTTGTTGCTCTTTTATTGATAAAAGGCTGTTATTCTCTGAGGCAGCACCTGTAACCTTTGTGGGTAGGCTGAAAAAGCTTGAATGAGAAAAAGCTTGTAAGAGATCATGCTTATATTCACAAAATGTTTGAATCTTTTGTCATCATTCCAGGGCCAAAACTCCATGTCTGGGTCAGACTGCAATGATAGGAATCATATCTGGAGTCCGAGTGTTTTGTCCAAGGTCAGGAGGAATGCCTAAGGCAGCATCTGTTCTGTGTATTATGTAAACTTTTTATGGGTGGACAATGTTTGGTATCATGTGGCCAACAAAGGTCAGATGTGTTACTTTAAGATACGAGTGCTGAGATTTCATGGTATTTTTTTTTAAGATTTTATTTATTTATTCAACAGAGAAAGAGATCACAAGTAGGCAGAGAGGCAGGCAGAGAGAGAGAGGGAAGCAGGCTCCCCACAGAGCAGAGACCCTGATGTGGGGCTTGATCCCAGGACCCTGAGATCATGACCTGAGCAGAAGGCAGAGGTTTAACCCACTGAGTCACCCAGGTGCCCCTTCACGGTATTTTTTTTTTTTTAATAATGCATTTGCTTTAACTTGTTTTATACTGCTGTAATTGTACAACTTGAATTCATAGAGTATTCCAGTAATTCAATAATTATTTGATAAATGCCCACTCCATGGTAAACCTCACTTTGCATTTCCATGAGCAAAAACCAGACATGGCACCTGGTTTTCTAGAGCTTCCAGTAGATCTCATGGGAAACCAACATACAAGAAGTGGTATAAACACAAAGCAGGGTATTTTTAGGGGAGTAATTTATTGGAGAGGATAGGGGCACTCATGGTGGGGTTACAAGAATTCCTCTGAGGAAGCTACCTTGAACTTCTTCACCAAGGAAGAAAAAGGAATTCTGAGTGGTAAAACCATGAATGATGAAAGGAAGTTTTGTGCAAAGTACTTGGAGTAGATAATTCTAGGCAGAGAGAAGACCAAGAACAAAGACTCTGAGGAAAACTCAATTGAGATAGAAAATAAATGATCAAGGCATATGTATTTTTCTTCAAAAGGTAAAGACTCCAATCATTCAAGGAAGGAGGCAAATGAAAATAATGGGTAAATTATTTCACATGGAGAGGGGCTCAGGGCAAGAAACAACAGAGGAGAGGATTCTAGAAGGGGTGTGACAGTGTCTGATAGAGGGTGCGTTCAGAAGAAGGGTAGCCTGAGGGCTGCCTGGTGTGCTAAGATAACAAAGATGAGGAACGGGTCACAAGAGGAAGCCAGAATCTGAAGCTAATTGAACATATTAGAAGGATGAAATGAAACATAAAAGCCAGTGTAGACTTTAAAACACCTGCCTACACTCTAGACCCTTTAACCCTTTTATGATGACTCCCAGGGCCAGAACCCCAAGCAGGAAAACGATGTGTGGAAGAAGACAATTAATGCTATTGCAAGGAGGCTATTTAAAAATCTGGACTTAACTATGCCACATTTTCCTTC
The DNA here is from genome assembly GCF_011764305.1 of Mustela putorius furo. NCBI lineage: Eukaryota > Metazoa > Chordata > Mammalia > Carnivora > Mustelidae > Mustela > Mustela putorius. The sequence goes on from NW_025422126.1 coordinate 822,548, forward strand.
CCTTAAAAAAATTATTATTATTATTATTATTATTAAATTTAATTTAATTTCATTTTAGTGTTCCAGAATTCATTGTTTATACACCACATGGCCTTCCTTTTGATCTTTAGTATGCTACGTTCTAAGGAAGAGAAAAAACTCGCTCAACCCTTCAATAAATGTATATTAGATAAATACTAAATGTACTGATTCAGTGAGTGAATAAGTTGGGGGAGAACACTAGGCTGATGTCAGAACCCAAGAGTCTTCAGCCCAAGTCTCGCTGTCACAAGGGCACAGGTAAGCTGAACATCTCAGCATGAGAGCTCTCATGGGAGATCACTCACTAAAGATCTCATGCATAAATATTCCTCTCTGCTTTTCACTGCAGAGGAAAAAAAGCACTTGTTGGCTGTGTCATCTGGGATGGAACAACACAGGAATGTCTAAGGACTGTTTGGAGGAAAAATTCACTTGGAGACAGCAGAAAATAGAAAATTATGGGTACACAGTGACTATTTAAATAGATTTTGGATACTTAAATGCTAAATCTCACTCTTCATTTAATAAATCAGAGGGGAGGAAACTAATAATTACTTTGAGAAACTCAGCTCTCAATTTTACAGCTGTGCTTTTGACCAGAATCTCCAAGAAAGCATCCCAGGCAATATATCCTCTCTAGAAAAGAGCTTCCTCTTTTAGTCTATTCATTTTCACTTGTGGCTTCTAAGGACATCCGTGCACCTGCCAGACGATGAATAACAGCTCTGAAATGATATTGGGAGGACACTATTCTCTTCTAGGCAGCAGATCGTATATATCTAAAGAACATAGTTGCTTGGCTAATATTTCCTACACTTAGTTAACTTTAAGCATAATTTTATTTGCTTAGAAACTTGACCTAGCTCATTTGAAATTGGAGCATTTCCTTTTTTTTTTTTTTGCCTTTTTTTTTAGTTTAATTTTTTCAGTGCTCCAAGATTCATTGTTTATGCACCATACCCAGTGCTCCATGCAATAGGTGCCCTCCTTAATAGCCACCACCACAACACTTTCTTACTGCCTGGAAGAAGCATCCCAGTGCCAGAATGATCACTTTGAGAAGCCCTAGCGTGAATTCTTCCACCTTCATTCTCACTGCATTTTCGGGCCTGGAGCAACAATATCCCTGGATCTCCATTCCCTTCTTCACCACGTACACCTTGGTGTTTTGGGGCAATTGCATGGTGTTGCATGTGATCCGGACGGAGCCCAGCCTGCACCAGCCCATGTTCTACTTTCTGGCCATGCTGGCCCTCACTGACCTATCCATAGGGCTGTCCACAGTGCACACGGTACTGGGCATCCTGTGGGGGTTCATTCAAGAAATCAGCCTGGATTCCTGCATTGCCCAGTCCTACTTCATCCATGGTCTATCCTTCATGGAGTCCTCTGTCCTCCTTACTATGGCCTTTGATAGGTATATTGCTATTTGCCATCCACTGCGTTATTCCTCCATTCTGACTAATTCCAGGATTTTCAAAATTGGGCTCACCATAGTAGCTAGGAGTTTCTTCTTTATTATACCCCCCATCATCAATCTGAAATTTTTCCATTATTGCCGTTCCCACATCCTGTCTCACTCATTCTGCCTGCACCAGGACCTTCTCCGCCTAGCTTGCTCAGACATCAGATTTAATAGCTATTATGCCCTGATGCTGGTCATTTTCACACTGTTGTTGGATGCTGCTCTGATCCTCTACTCCTATGTGCTGATTCTTAGGGCAGTCCTGGCAATTGCCTCTCAGGAGGAGCGGCATAAATCACTGCAGACCTGCATCTCCCACATTTGTGCTGTTCTGGTGTTCTACATCCCTATCATTAGCCTAACAATGGTGCACCGTTTTGGCAAGCATCTATCCCCTGTGATCCATGTCCTTATGGGCAACATCTACATCCTTTTCCCACCTTTGATGAACCCCATCATCTACAGTGTCAAGACCCAGCAGATTCGAAGCAGAATGCTCAGACTCTTTTCTCTGAAAATATGTTGAGATGCTCAGGTCTTTTAAAGAACAAAACAGCAACAACAATTAACACGCACTATAAAATACCAAAAAATGAATTTTATTGGGATTAGAGCTCTAGCTCAGAGTCTATAATTCTTGATTTTGAAACACATTTAAACAGAATTCCAGAGAATCACCTACAAACGAGTTCCATTTTAACTTGTGCTTGGCAAGTGAATTGTTCATAGGGCTGGAGGTGTGAGACTTCATCTAAAACATTTCATAAATTTTCTACCAACTGTGGATTTGTGTCAAACAAGACATAATATGTTCCTGCTATAAGTATATTCAAGAAAGGATAAAACAGACAATGTGCTCAATGTGGAAATTAGGCACTGAACCAAAGTTGGATTCAAATCCTAGGTTTCAGTTACAAAGGTGGATAACTTGGAACTTTTTTAATTCTGAGATTCAGTTAATTAATCTTCAAAATGAGGAAAGTACTCACCTCGCAGACATGTTGTGATAACTATATAGACCAGAATTGTCCAGCTGAATTTTTCTAACATGATGAGGATGTTCTCTAGTACAGAATAATGAAGACCAACATATAAGAATAGCTACATATGGCTATTGAGCACATGAAATGTAGATAATATGACTGGGGAAGTGCATTTTCAATTCTTGTTAACTATAGTTAATTTATATTTAAATGTTAAAAGGACATTGTCTTGGACAAAGCAGTTACTACTATATTGAACAGTGCAGGTATAGAGTATAAAGAGGACATATAATAGAATTTGACTTTGAATTCAATTTTCACCGTTTCCTTAAAATCAGAATCTTCCCTTGTTATGTTTTATATGTAGACTCCATTGCCATTGAGCTGGAAGAAGAATTTGCTCCAAACTCTTTGCTTTTAAATCTAAAGTGTGGAATATTATGAGTGATAAAACTTTATTCTTATGATTGGTTCTGAGTTAAAAAAATAAAGTTTTCCTTCTTAGTAATTTAGAAAATTTAGTTCAATTTTCAAAAGAAGGAAAGCAAGAAAGAAATCAGTTATCTGCACAGAGATATAGGGGAATGTTGGTTAAATATTCCTATAATCTCTTAGGTACTGGAGGAGGAAATGCTAAATAGCATTCAACAAATGAATGCATCAGAGCAATTTTCCATCAAAGAAGTAAGTATTGTTTAATATTCTTTCAATACAGACCTCAACTTATGTATTTTAGATTTGCATTAAAAAACCTGTGTTTCTCTCTTTCCCTCCTTTTTAGTGCTCCACTCAATTAAGCCGTCAGTATAAAAGCAAAAGACTAGGATTTTTTTTCCAACAGCTTAAAAGTGGGCAGATTGTTCCTGCAGAAAACAAAGCATCTAGGAACATGCCAGTTTGACAAGAGTCATATGGTCCAGTTATAGCAGGAAAACAGTAGCTAGCTGCTGAAACTTTGGAGGTCATGTTGTGCCTCGCAGACCATGTCAGAGCACATGTCTGTCTCTCAGTGGTTAGACAAGTTTCCCTTCAAGGTCTTGAATGTGCATCATCACCTCTCCTCAGCACTAACTCAATCTTGGGGAAGCAATGGAGCCTCTGTGGCAGTGAGATCTGTCCTGCGCCAGCCAGGCATGCCAGGAGTACCGATATGAACTAACATTGAGTTCAGAGAATAGTGACATATGTAACACATTGAGTCATTGGCTGGAGAATCATGTTTCATTTGGTGAATGGGAAGGTTCACTTTAGGATTTAGTACTCATACAGATGTTCTGAATATCTGTATCTCGGATTATGGCAACTTGTAGAATATGGGCCAAAATATTTGGAAAGAACAGCTATGAACAGTGGATGTGAAAATATCTGGTACACATTCAGAAATAAGAGCTAGCTTTAGAACTCTTTGTACAATAAGGATGAGACATGTGAAAACCTTCAAAGTGTTTAAAATCCATGACCCAGTGGAAGAGGGAAACAAGAAGGAAAATGAGTGAAGGAAGCTGAAGAAAATACATCTGATTACTAGCTCTTATACAGAGAGGAACAGGTTAGGAACATTTGATTTACATAAGACTCTATCTTGGAGCAGTAACACAAGTCAAGCAAAGCCCTTCTTAGGAGGAAAGGCAATTTTAGAGTCATCAGCCCAGGTTCTGGCATTGAGAATTGATGAACCTATCACAGATGTTAAAAGCACCATCTGGCACTTTGTAGCCTTTTTAGAAACAAGAGAGAGGTTCTCCCATAGCTTCCAGAAAGCCAACTGTAAGGAGTAAGAAACTTGTTATCCAAGAATTAGACAGTCTCTGGGGGTCTTTGTCAATGTGGTGGCCTAAAGAGCCAGTGAGAAATAGCAAGTTCGTAGGAGTTGATCAGACGTCATGCTAAACTACCCAGCGTGGATGGGAAACACGATTGAAACAGCCACAGTGAGTTTAGGGAAGCACATGTTTTCTTTGTGTTGATTTTCTTACAGGAAGCCTGTCATGTCATGGTCCACTGCTCCTTTAACTAAAGGGATATTTAGAGCTAAAGGTCGGGTGAAGTGACCAAAGCAAGATGTGGGAAGTAAGAAAGTCAAGCCTCCGTTGGTATTCATTTTGTTCTCACATCAAAAAGCTAAGGTCCAGAAAGGGGGAGATTAGTGATTCTTAGAAGTGAGGAAACATGTTTTTAGTGAAAATAACCTCCTGGTAATAAATCCACGGGCTGATTATTTACTATATACTGTACCTGCTAACTTTCATAGATTTCTCAGAACTTTACTGTTGAATAGACTTAGACAATTTTCTACTTGATTCTATGTCTGGGATATTTCTAGGATATTCCTAGGATACTTGCAATCGTGACTTCAAAAAGGGGGAATCTGGTAGTGGAATGAACAGATATCTCCTGATGAGTAATGGAAATTGTCCCATGTTCTAAGAATACTCTCTTAGAAATTTAAATATAATACCAACCCAGTTGAGAATCCCTTTGCAGTGGAAATTGATGTCCTAAAGCTTTTCTATTGAAAGTATAGATTCTGGTTCTGTAGCCTCAGCACCATCTGGGAGCTTGCTAGTCCAGCCCTATAGAATCAGAATCTATATTGGCTTTGGGGATGCTGGTGTGCTCTCTTTTCTGGTCGGAATGATGGTTATAGACTTTTGTCAAGTTTGTGGTAAGTAGCCAAGCTGTATCTACATATGTACCTTTCTGTGTTTCATTTAATAATAAAATACAAATTTAAGGAATATAGTTAAGCAATATGAAAGTGTCAATTTACAAGCAAGCCCAGCAGATTGAATGTATATTTTCATTTCTGTAACTCTCTAAAGTTCACTAAAATAGTGGTGCAACACAGAGATATTGTGAAATAATGGCAGAGTATGTATAAACAAATCATATAAATATGGATCATTAAGATATACCTAAAGGTAACTGGGATAGGTAACTCTGAGACCTAGGTGCGCATAACAGATGATACCCATGAGGAGAAAATGGTCTGTTCATGACAATCCTGGACAAACACAGGAATTTTGTATCAGGTATTATAGACAGGGTAGCACTGAAAATGGTGGAAAAGGTGAAGGTGTGTGTAAGGTTTGTGAACTGGAGTATCCAGAACCCATTTGAGTTCTAGCAAAATGATTGATCTCTGTAGTGGCAGAGTTAACAATGATCCAGAGACAGAGGCACTGGGTACAAAGGATGCTAGGAATGAGGGGTCATATAACATATTATGGTAGAATAATACCTATCAAATATTGAAGCTCATAGAAAAATTGTTGATGCTCATCTTCTAAAACACCAGCCAGACTGATATTCCATTGTCAGGCAATTTTAGGATGAGTCTTCATAAATCTGCCTCCAAAGAGACAACTAAAAGGTACTGACATCTGAGTATTTGCTCACTGAATTGGTAACCTCCTTCCTCAGGAGAGTACAATGTCACTGACCAGGTTACACATCTCACTATATGCATGGAAATCCCTCCTAGATACGTGGTCCCTCACCATGACATTAGAATATGACACCAAATATATACCAGGGGTGAGATTAAATCCACTGATGCAAAAATCATACATCCAAAATTAATTTTTAAAAAGAAAATCAGTGGGGGTGGAGTAGAGCTTATTCAGTGTACTGAATAAAAGTTAAAAAGAAAATAATCCCCTAATTAATACTCCTAATGAAATACTCCATCATACTAGATCTTTGAGAGAAGAACAGAATACTATTATTAAGAAATATATAGACACACAAAAGATTATATGTAAGTAAACAGCAATATGAGAGATAAAAAAAAAAAAAAACAAACCAACAGGACTTTCAGAAGATGAAGATAAAAATATAGGTAGGGGGCACCTGGATGGCTCAGTTGGTTAAGCATCTGCCTTCAGCTTGAGTCATGATCCCACAGTCCTGGGATTTTGCAAACCATGCCTTGGGCTCCCTCTCACTCCTCCTTGAGCTCTCTTTCTCTTTCAAATAAAAATAAAATAAAATATTAAAAAATATATAGAGGGATGTATGAGGATTAGGAATTTATTAGAAAGTTGTACAGGATATTCCCAGAACAAAAGGACAGAAGTCCAAATTGAAAGTAACAACAAAGTACTTAAAAGAGAAAAAAATATATATAATTTCATAGTAAGTTAAGAAAAATAAAAAGAAGCCATAGATAGGCAGAAAATATTTGCAACATAATATTTGACCAAATACACAAAGAAGTTTCAAAACTCAACTAAAAGGAAAGAAGTCAGATAAAAGTTGGGCAAAAGATCTGAAAAGATATTTCCCACCAAAAAGACATGCAAATAAAAATAAGTGCATGAAAAAAATGCTCAATATCCTTTGTCATGAAGAAATTACTAAATAAAACAAAGAGATACAACTAATACCTATTAGAATGGCTGAAACCTAAAAATACTGACAACACCAAATGCTGACAAAGATGAAGAGTCACAGGGAATTCGCATTCATTGCTGGTGAAAATACAAATTACAGCCTTTCTGGAAGAGTCTCAGAGTTTCTTATGGGATTAAACATACTCTTGGGTGCCTGGGTGGCTCAGTGGGTTGAAGCCTCTGCCTTCGGCTCAGGTTCATGATCTTAGGGTCCTGGGATCGAGCCCTGCATCGGGCTCTCTGCTCAGCAGGGAGTCTGCTTCCTCCTCTCCTCTCTGCCTGCCTCTCTGCTTACCTGTGAACTCTGTCTGTCAAATAAATAATAAAATAAAATCTTAAAAAAAAAAAAAAAGGAGAAGACTGAACATATTCTTACCACCCCAGATATTTGATCCAAAGAGTTGAAGACATATGCCCAAACCAAGACATAAACTGAATCTTTATATCAGGTTTCTTTTTAATTGCCTGGAATAGGAAGCACGTGAGATGAATGGATAAACAAACTCTGGTATCTCCATAAAATACAATGTTATTCCTTGATTTGAAAAAAATAAGAGAGAGATTTCAAGATATGAAAATATAAGAAAGAACCTTGAATGTATATTTTTACATGAAAGAAGCCATCTTGAAAAGGTTAGTTATATGACTGCAAGGACATGACATTCCAGAAAAGACAAAACTACAGAAATAATATAAAGTTCAGAGTAACCAGGAGTTCAGAAAGAGGGAGGAAGACATGAATGGGGGGATCCCAGTGAATTTGTAGGCTAACAAAAGTGTTTTGTGTGATACTGTAATGGTGGCTACATGACATTATGTACTGAGAACCCATAATTTTAGATAGTTCATGTTATTTCATTTAGCTCTTATGAAAGATCTACATTAGTACCTGATTTCAGCACCTGAAAGAAATCTGAAGAGTATTTCCACTTTTATAAGAGGTGAAAATCAAAACTAGTTTTCAGTGTGTGTTTTGCATTGAGCCGTTACAGAGGCAGCGAGAGCAGCCCCACCAAGCTCCTCTCCCAGGAAGAACACTCCACATCATTGTATCAAAACCTCATAGTTTCACACAGTGTCAGTGAGCATCTGTGCTTTATCCCGATTAATTTTGAGCCTCTGTTAGCAAGATATGTCCTAAGGTACCAGAAAACTCTAAGAGCAGTTATTTTGGGGTCCAGGAATGCTCAACAAATTTTGCATGTGAACTCATGGTGAATGTTTCTTGCTTGGTGCCATTATGGCTCAGGAAAGGTTTTAAAAGAATGCTCTACTTTTGGATAGTGGGGAGAAAACATGTACTTGTCAGAAGCATAGAACTGAAGATAGAGTGATCCCTAATAAACTGTGGACTTTGGTTAATAATAACGCACCAGCACTGGTTCAGTTGTTTAACAAAATCCAACACTCACTCATTGAATTTTATTAATTTTAATTAACTCATTGAATTTAATATAAAATGGGAGGAAGAGAACACACTAGCAGCTTTGAAAGGAAAATGAATAATGCAGTTAAGAACAGGGGCACCTGAGTGGCTCAGTCAGTTACGTGCTGGTCTTTGGCTCAGGTTGTGATCTTGGGTGTCCTGGGATCAAGCCCTGCTTCTGGCTCTCTGTTCAGCGGGGAATCTGCTTCTCCCTCTCCTTCTCCTTCAGTTTGCACTCTCTCCATCACTCTGTCTCACATAAATAAATAAATAAATAATCTTAAAAAAAAAAAAGGCTGTGATAAACAGCCAATACCTGAAGGCCTGGAAATAGAATGGCACTGCTAATTACCACAGTAATGCAGGAATCTGGAAGATAGCATAAAATCTCTTCAGAATGTTGAAGGAAGTTATAACCTCCTGATGCTAATGGTAGTCACTTCCTTGTAAATATGGCCATGGACCTCTTTCCTTCCCTCAACATATAAGGAGCAACAAGAAGAGCAAACATAAATACCCATATTTTCATGTGTAGGGAAATAAACAAAATCAAACAGCTCCAGAAGTCCTATGAGAAAAGGACTATCTAGGGAAAGAAGGTTGGGGAGCAGTAGCTTACTATTAGTGAAGCACTGAAAATACCAGCTCCCAACACACATGCCAAAAAAGAGAGCCCCCCCCCCCCCACGTAAAATAGTGAGAACATACATTTTTGAGTCAGATATTCTTCAAGAGGGGAAATTAAAGGAAGTGTTGAAAGCCCAGGGAAAAAAGTCTTGAAAGCAGTCTTAAAAATTATTGATTTTGTGGCAGGACAAACAATGACAGAAGTAGGTGCCAGAGGGCCTGTGTGGTATGGTCCTTTAAGCACTGAATCTTGATTTTGGCTGAGGTCCTGATCTCAAGGTTGAGATGAAGCCCTGAGCCATGCTCTGTACTCAACAGGGAGAATGTTTGAAGATTCTCCCTCCTTTTTCCATTAGCCACTCTCCTGCTCATATTCTCCTTCTCTCTCAAATAAACAAACAAATAAAAAAATTCTTCTTCTTCTTCTTCTTCTTCTTCTTTTTTTTTTTTTTTAAAGAAATGGATGTCAGCTGAAGTAGACGATAAACTTGTAAACCACCTTACCCTACTAGAATCCCCTGGCCCTTTTATAAAGAACTATGTTTGACATTCCAGGAAACCATGAGATATTTCAATGAAGAGTTTCTATAGAAGATATATAATTAAAATAAAAATGTTTCTGCTAATAAGCTTTCCATCTCACCTACATGAAAACACATACACACAATCACGCACACATGTGTCACAGAGAAAGTAGATTATTTCTCTCCAATCTATCTTTGGGAATCATTTGTAGATATGGGCATAAAATAAGAAAATAAAGACAGAACAGAAATAGACAAGAAATAAATCCTGTGATTTAAGAACTGTTTGAAGTCAGGTTAGGAAGAAAAAGACAAAATCATTTCAGAAATATTTACTACATTTTCATTCTTTTCTGCTGTGTAACAAATCACCCCAAGACTCATTGTCTCAAATAACAATGATTTATCCTTTCTCACAATTCTGTGGGTCAACAATCCAGTTTGAGTTTGACTATATGGTTGTTTCCTCAAGGAGAAGGCTGTGGTCACTCAGGGGACAGCATCTGGCTTGGAACTCCACTCCACTGAGTTGCAAGGTCCACAGATTGATTTCCCATGCCTGGTGCCTTTGTGCTCATGTACATAGTCATACTCTCCCCATGGGGATAGCTTCTTCATGTTATTGGTTTAACCCCATTGTGGTCCTATTCCTAACACAGGTGACAAGAAACAATGTCGAAGTTCCCAGATTAATACTTTTGGCTCAGTAAATTGCAAACACCACCATCATTCCAGCCACTTTATTTTATCAAAACAACTATCATCCCAGGTTCAAGGGGAGGAGACATAGGATCTCCTATGAATTATACAGAGGTATCCACCAACAGAAAAGGGTGTGATTACAATTATCTTCTCAGATTACCTTCCACAGTGCCCAAAAGAGAATGATGAAAATACTGTAATAAGAATTGAAAAAGAAAACCAAGAGATAAAACAAAATAAGGATCAGTGATAGATGAAAAACAAAAAAATGTTTTATACATGCAGAAAAGTAAAAAAAGCAAAACCAACAATAAAAGAAAACTGAAACTAAAATTGTAATTATAACCTTTGCCAAAAATCGAGGTAATCCCAATGCATTTAGAGAATAGTTATAAAGACTAAGAAAGTTTAAAAAGAAAAAGAAATAGAAAAATAAAAGGTCAAGCAGAGAACATAAAATCCAAATAAAAAGGCAAGGAAATTGGGTGATGGACATTAAGGAACACTAGCTCTGAAACTACTGATGTACTATATTTGCCTAAATTGAATTTAAATTAAAAAATCCAAATAAAAATCTTTATAGTAGCTAATGACATTTCTTGACCTTTCTGATGCTAATTCTATGAGGTGACCCATGGAAGAGAGAGACAGCCAAGGAGCCTTAAAATGTCAAGTAAATAAGATGCCAGAATTCAGTATTATCAGCCTTCTAAAAGGCAAACAATGCTTCTACATGTGGCCTTGACCATCTCCATTTGCAGATGACTTTGTGGAACAGGCTGTGATGGCACTAGCAGGAGTCTCTGCCACACAAAGGAGAACTGCATGTTTAATGGCAAGTGTGTGTTAAGCTGGGTGTGCAAGAGTGCTGTGCAGATGACAACCTGCACACGCGGTACTAGGAAGGATGGGGTGAGGGCACTTCTCCCTGAAGCCAGCCTGGGCCCTCTCCTTCCAGGAGTGAGTGGAGTTCAGTCCTCTTGAGTCCAAGAGATGTCCAGAGGGGCTATAAATACCCAGCTCCCCCTTTCCTCACCATGTTATGAACATCCTATGTCTTTTTTTTTTTCTCTCAACTAGTTAAATATCCTCAGGATCCTAGAAAATACAGGTAAGAAGTTGATTTTTGCTCAGCAAGGACATGTAGAAAAAGACATCAGGAGGGGGAAGGAGTAAAGATGGCAGAGAAGTAGCACGCTGAGATTACATTAGGTAGCCCGAGATCAGCTAGATAGCTCATCAATCCATTGCGAATATCTACATATCCAACAGGAGACCAAAGAGAAGAAGAGCAACAATTCTAGAAACAGAAAATTGACCACTTTCTGAAAGGTAGGACCGGAGGAGAAGTGAATCCAAAGCAATGGGAAGACCGGGGGGGGGGGGGCTGGTTCCCGGCAAGCAGCAGAGCAACAGAGCACAAAATCAGGACTTTTAAAAGTCCGTTCCATTGAGGGACTTTGCTCCAGAGGCTAAACTGGGGTAAAGCCCTCGCAGGGTCAGCCTGGCCTCAGATCCCGCAGGGTCACAGAAGGATTGGGGGTGTCTGAGTGTCGTAGAGCTTGCAGGTATTAGAACGGGGAAGCCGGCTACAGACACAGAGACATAGAGTGAGCTCTCAGCTCGGGGTTATCTTGAACCAGTGGCAGGCTGGGTGAGCTCGGAGCACAGCCAGAGGCCAGGGACACAGGAGTGATTGAGCGTTTGTCTCTGAGGGCGCACTGAGGAGTGGGGCCCCAAGGTTTTGGCTCCTCCTGGCTGGAGACCAGGAGGCCGCCATTTTCATTCTCATCCTCCAGAACTCTACAGAAAGCATTCAGGGAACAAAAGCTCCTGAAAGTGAACCTGATCCGATTACTTAGCCTTGTCCTCGTAAGGGCGGTGCAATTCCGCCTGGGGCAAAGACACTTGAGAATCACTACAACAGGCCCCTCCCCCAGAAGATCAACAAGAAATTCAGCCAAAACCAAGTTCACGTACCAAGGAGAACAGTAGAATTTCAGAGGATGAGAAAGCAAAGCATGGGATTCATGGTGTTCTCCCCATGATTCCTTAGTCTTGCATTAATTTAATTTTTTTAAATTTTCTTTTTCTTTTTTATTTTATTTTATTTTTATTTTTTTTATTTTTTCTTTTTCTAATTTTTTAAACTTTTATCCTTTCCTCTTTTAACATTTTTTAACTAGTTTATCTTAATAATATCTTTCTTAAAAAATAATCATCATCATTTTTTGAACCTTCATTATTATAGTCATATTTTATCCTTCATTCTATCTAACTTTATTTTTTGTATACACATAGGGTTTTTTCTACTAAAAAATTTGGGGTACAATTTCTAATAGATCAAAATATGCCGTAAATCTAGCTCCAGGCTTGTTCTAGTCTCCAGCCTGAGTAAAATCCTCCATTTTTTTTTCTTTATTCTCTCAACCAACTTACTTTATCAACTCCTTTTTTTAGAAATTAAAAAAAAATTTTTTCATCTTTATAGGCATATTCCAACCCTTCATTGTGTTCACCCTCATATATGGTTTTCATTCTTTAAAAAATTTGAGAGGTAGTTTCTTCTAAGAGACCAATATACTCCCAAAATTAAGTGGGTGACCCTGTTCTAGTCACCAGTCGAATATATATATTTTCTTTTTTATATTTTTAAAAATTTGTTTTCTTTTTTTTTTTAATTTTTTTGTCTTAACTTCTTTTTATCCCCTTTCTCCCCCTCATGATTTGGGGTCTCTTCTGATTTGGCTAAAGTGCATTTTCCTGGGGTCTTTTCAACCCTTTTAGTATTTTATTTGCTCCCTCATATTTTCTTATCTGGACAAAATGACAAGGCAGAAAAATTAACCACACACACACACACACACAAAAGAACAAGAGGGAATACCAAGGCTAGGGACCTAATCAATATGGACATTGGTAATATGTCAGATCTAGAGTTCAGAACGATGATTCTCAAAGTTCTAGCCGGGCTCGAAAAAGGCATGGAAGATATTAGAGAAACCATCTCTGGAGAGATAAAAACTCTTTCTGGAGAAATAAAAGAACTAAAATCTAACCAAGTTGAAACCAAAAAAGCTATTAATGAGGTGTAATAAAAAATGGACTCTGACTGCTAGGGTAAATGAGGCAGAAGAAAGAATTAGTGATATAGAAGACCAAATGACAGAGAATAAAGAAGCTGAGCAAAAGAGAGACAAACGAATACTGGGCCATGAGGGGAGAATTTGAGAGATAAGTGACACCATGAGATAAAACAACATTAGAAAAATTGGGATTCCAGAAGAAGAAGAAAGAGAGAGGGGAGTAGGAGGTATATTAGAGAGAATTATTGTAGAGAATTTCACTAATATGGCAAAGGGAACAAGCATCAAAATCCAGGAGGTGCAGAGAGCCCCCATCAAAATCAACAAGAATAGGTCCACCCTGTCACCTAATAATAAAATGTACAAGTCTTAGTGACAAAGAGAAAATCCTGAAAGCAGCCTGGTAAAAGAAGTCTGTAACATACAATAGTAAAAATATTTGATTGGCAGCAGACTTATCCACAGAGACCTGGCAGGCCTGAAAGAACTGGCATGATATATTCAGAGCACTAAACAAGAAAAACATGCAGCCAAGAATACTATATCGAGCTAGGCTATCATTGAAAATAGAAGGAGGGATAAAAAGCTTCCAGGGCAAACAAAAACTGAAAGAATTTGCAAACACCAAACCAGCTTTATAGGAAATATTGAAAGGGGTCCTCTAAGCAAAGAGGGACCTGAAAAGTAGTAGATCAGAAAGGAACAGAGACAATATACAGTAACAGTCACCTAACAGGCAATATAATGGAACTAAATTCATATGTCTCAATCGTTATCCTGAATGTTAATGGGATAAATGCCCAATAAAAAGACACAGGATATCAGAATGGATAAAAACAAAACAAAACAAAACAACAACAAAAAAAAACCACATACAACATCAATATACTGTCTACAAGAAACTTATATTAGACCCGAAGACACCTCCAGACTTAAAGTGAGAAGTGGAAAACAATTTGCCATGCTAATGGACAACAGAAGAAAGCTGGGGTGGCAATCCTTCTATCAAATCAATTAGATTTTAAGCCAAAGACTATAATAAGAGATGAAGAAGGACACTATATCATAATGAAAGGATCTGTTCAAGAAGAAGATCTAACAATTTTAAATATCTATGCCCCTAGCATGGGAGCAGCCAAATACATAAAACAATTAATAACAAAATCAAAGAAACACATCAACAATAATACAATAATAGTAGGGGACTTTAACACTCCCCTCACTGAGATGGCCAGATCATCCAAGCAAAAGATCAGCAAGGAAATAAAGGCCTTAAATGACACACTGGACCAGATGGACATCACAGATATATTCAAAACATTTCATCTTAAAGCAACAGAATACACATTCTTCTCTAGTGCACATGGAACATTCTCCAGAATAGATCACATCCTCGGTGCTAAATCAGGTCTCAACTGGTATCAAAAGATTGGGATCATTCCCTGCATATTTTCAAAGCAAAATGCTCTGAAGCTAGAACTCAATCAGAAGAAGAAATTTGGAAAGAATCCAAATACTGGAGACTAAACAGCATCCTTCTAAAGAATGAATGGGTCAACCAAGAAATTAAAGAAGAATTGAAAAAATTCATGGAAACAAATGATAATGAAAACACAATGGTTCAAAATCTGTGGGACACAGCAAAGGCAGTTCTGAGAGGAAAATGCATAGTGGTACAAGCCTTTCTCAAGAAACATAAAAGGTCTCAGCTATACAACCTAACCCTACACCTAAAGGAGCTGGAGAAAGAACAAGAAAGAAACCCTAAACCCAGCAGGAGAAGAGAAATCACAAAAATCAGAGCAGAAATCAATGAAATAGAAACAAAAAAAAAAACAATAGAACAAATCAACGAAACTAGGAGCTGTTCTTTGAAAGAATTAATAAGATTGATAAACCCCTGGCCAGACTTATCAAAAAGAAAAGAGAAAGGACCCAAATAATTAAAATCATGATGAAAGAGGAGAAATCACAACTAACACCAAAAAAATACAGACAATTATAAGAACATACTATGAGCGACTCTACGCCAACAAATCTGACAATCTGGAAGAAATGGATGCATTCCTAGAAACATATAAACTACCACAACTGAACCAGGAAGAAATAGAAAGCCTGAACAGACACATAACCAGTAAGGATATTGAAACAGTCATGAAAAAAATCTCCAAACAAACAAAAGCCCAGGGCCAGAGAGCTTCCCGGGGGAATTCTACCAAACATTTAAAGAAGAACTAATTCCTATTCTCCTGAAACTGTTCCAAAAAATAGAAATGGAAGGAAAACTTCCAAACTCATTTTATGAGGCCAGCATCACCTTGATCCCAAAACCAGACAAGGATCCCACCAAAAAAGAGAGCTATAGACCGATATCCTTGATGAACACAGATGCAAAAATACTCAACAAAATACTAGCCAATAGGATTCAACAGTACATTAAAATGATTATTCACCACGACCAAGTGGGATTTATTCCAGGGCTGCAAGATTGGTTCAACATCTGCAAATCAATCAATGTGATACAACACATTAATAAAAGAAAGAACAAGAACCATATGATACTCTCAATAGATGCTGAAAAAGCGTTTGACAAAGTATAGCATCCCTTCCTGATAAAAACTCTTCAAAGTGTAGGGATAGGGGCCACATACCTCAATATTATCAAAGCCATCTATGAAAAACCCACCACAAATATCATTCTCAATGGAGAAAAACTGAAAGCTTTTCCGCTGAGGTCAGGAACATGGCAGGGATGTCCATTATCACCACTGCTATTCAACATAGTACTAGAAGTCCCAGCCTCAGCAACCAGACAACAAAAGGAAATTAAAGACATCCAAATCAGCAAAGAAGAAGTCAAACTATCATTCTTTGCAGATGATATGATACTATATGTGTAAAACCCAAAAGACTCCACTCCAAAACTGCTAGAACTTGTACAGGAATTTAGTAAAGTGTCAGGATATAAAATCAATGCACAGAAAAGAGTTGCCTTTATCTACACCAACAATAAGACAAAAGAAAGAGAAATTAAGGAGTCAATGCCATTTACAATTGTACCCCAAACCATAAGTTACCTAGGAATAAACCTAACAAAAGAGGCTAAGTATCTGTACTCAGAAAACTATAAAGTACTCATGAAAGAAATTGAGGAAGGCACAAAGAAATGAAAAAATGTTCCATGCTCCTGGATTGGAAGAATAAATATTGTGAAAATGTCTATGCTACCTAAAGCAATCTACACATTTAATGCAATTCCTATCAAAGTACCATCCATCTTTTTCAAAGAAATGGAACAAATAATCCTAAAATTTATATGGAACCAGAAAAGACCTCCAATAGCCAGAGGAATATTGAAAAAGAAAGCCAAAGTTGGTGGCATCATAATTCCAGACTTCAAGTTCTATTACAAAGCTGTCATCATCAAGACAGCATGGTACTGGCACAAAAACAGACACATAGATCAATGGAACAGAATAGAGAGCCCAGAAATAGACCCTCAACTCTATGGTCAACTAATCTTCGACAAAGCAGGAAAGAATGTCCAGTGGAAAAAAGACAGCCTCTTCAATAAATGGTGTTGGGAAAATTGAACAGCCACATGCAGAAAAATGAAACTGGACCATTTCCTTACACCACACATGAAAATAGACCCCAAATGGATGAATAACCTCAATGTGAGAAAGGAATCCATCAAAATCCTTGAGGAGAACACAGGCAGCAACCTCTTCGACCTCAGCCACAGCAACATCTTCCTAGGAACATCGCCAAAGTCAAGGGAAGCAAGGGTAAAAATGAACTACTGGGATTTTATCAAGATCAAAAGCTTTTGCACATCAAAGGAAACGGTTAACAAAACCAAAAGACAACTGACAGAATGGGAGAAGATATTTGCAATTGACATATCAGATAAAGGGCTAGTGTCCAAAATCTATAAACAACTTAGCAAACTCAACCCCCAAAGAACAAATAATCCAATTAAGAAATGGGCAGAAGACATGAATAGACATTTCTGCAAAGAAGACATCCAGATGGCCAACAGACACATGAAAAAATGCTCCATATCACTCGGTATCAGGGAAATACTAATCAAAACCACAATGAGATATCACCTCACACCAGTCAGAATGGCTAAAATCAATAAGTCAGGAAATGACAGATGCTGGCGAGGATGTGGAGAAAGGGGAACCCTCCTACACTGTTGGTGGGAATGCAAGCTGGTGCAACCACTTTGGAAAACAGCATGGAGATTCCTCAAAAAGCTGAAAATAGAGCTACCCTATGACCCAGAAATTGCACTACTGGGTATTTACCCCAAATATACAAACGTAGTGGAGTATATATAGAAGCAATGTCCACAATAGCAAACTATGGAAAGAACCTAGATGTCCATCAACAGATTAATGGATAAAGAAGAGGTGGTATATATACATAATGGAATACTATGAAGCCATAAAAAAGAAATGAAATCTTGCCATTTGCGATGACGTGGATGGAGCTAGAGGGTATCATGCTTTGCAAAATAAGTCAAGCTGAGAAAGACAGCTATCATATGATCTCCCTGATATGAGGAAGTGGAGATGCAACATGAGGGTTAAGGGGGTAGGAGAAGAATAAATGAAACAAAATGGGATTGGGAGAGAGACAAACCATAAGAGACTCTTAATCTCGCAAAACAAACTGAGGGTTGCTGGGGGGAGGTGGGTTGAGAGAAGGGGGGTGGGGTTATGGACATTGGGGAGGGTATGTGCTATGGTGAGTGCTGTGAAGTGTGTAAACCTGGTGATTCACAGACCTGTACCCCTGGGGATAAAAATACATTATATGTTTACACAAAAATAAAAAATGAAATTAATAAAAAAGAAAATGACATCAGGAAAAAAAGGCAAGGCAAGGCATGCAAGGCAAGGCAAGGCAAGGCAGGAAGTCTGAGGAAACCACTGGAGCTGCTCAGTCTTCCTTGATTATTTGCATTTCTCTCAACCCTGACCCCTGAGGTACAGTGTGCTGTGACTGGACTGCCTATTCAATTGTAGTGACTCTTTGGGCTCTGCTCCTAAATGGATTGTCTGCAAAAAGCACAAGTATATATTTTTCTTTCTGAATATGTTTATGCACTGATTGTTTATCTTTGATATGTGGCTCTGAATGTTGGGCATACATGTACCAAACCTGTAGTAAGGCCCAGTAATAGGATAGGTCTCAGGAGATAAACAAGCCTAATAGTTAAAGACCTTGTATATGTGTCAACACACAAACCCATGCATGCCTTTTTTCCAAAGAGTTCACTGGATATTCACCATATAGCAGGTGCTGAGCTTAGCACAGAATAAGAAGCTGAGGCTCCCTATAAAACAATGATGTTACACTCCTGCTCAGGCAAGAATAAAACTCCTTTGCTAAGCCTATTACATTCCCTGTGCTGAACTGCCTACAGCTTATAAAACTAACATGACGAATTAGAGGTGAAAATTACAGTGGGTGTTGTTTGTCTAGTGTGAGATGGCACGTCTTGGCCTATGTGTTTATTCTAAACCAGTCCAATCCTTGTCCAGTGGAGCATAAGCCCGTTGTCCAAAAACCTGAACTTGGTTCACAGTAACAATGATTTTGAGCTTAATGATGGCCATTTTGGAAGTGCCCTAAATTCATCCATGGCAGGGATAAAAATGTGTCTGATTTAACAACCATCTTTAAATATTAAGTTCCGACTTCAATCACTTTTTAAATTTATATTTTTTTACGTATTTTAAATTGGAAGACTAATCTTCAAATTAAGATATTTTAGTGGTAGTGTTGTGAGAATTGGACGCAGCCAGTATTTAAATCCAATCTATTGGCCCAGAGTTACACTGTCCCTACTTGCCACACACTGCCTCCATGCATGCATTCCTGATTCAGTCAGAATAGGCCAGTAGGAGTATTGTGAAGAAATGCTTCAGGGAGCCCCAGAGCTGTAAGTTAGGTAGCTGCAGGTGATAATGCTTTGCCCAAACGAAACCAAATAAGATAAACCAGATCACTGGTGTCCCAAAAGATCAGAAGAACATCTGCAAAATTTGTTTTGTTTCTCCTCGACCTCCATTTATGTGTTTCTTTCAACACCTAGACTCTCTTTTCCCCCATCTCTGATGTCCTTATGAAGCCCCACTCACTACACATCCCCTCCCCATAGCTTCACTTGACTCACATACATGGCTCTGGCATAGGTCTGGGCTAGGCACACTCCCACATTAATCTTTTCTCTCACAACCCTGCAACCCCATTTAAAAGAAATTTTCAATGATTAATTTTAACTCTATGTGAAATGGTTATTCTATTGATATATGTAATCAAAGGACATCGAGACACATAAGCTTCTCAACATTTTCTTACACTATTTTCAAAGAATCACATATCACCTTAAGGAAAGGCCTAATGGGGTCACCATTTATGTATTATATATTCTAAACTCTATCAAAACACAAGGTCCAATTGACTATTGAGAACAAACTAATGGCTGCCAGAGGGGCAGGGGGACAGAGATGGGTACTATGGGTGAAGATCAGTGGGAGATAGAAGCTTCCATTGTGAAATTAATAAGTCACAGGAATAAAAAGCAAGCATAGGGAATATACTAGTGGTATTGTAATGGCATTGCGAGAGAAGTATCCTTATGGCCATTAGAACAAAACATATACTTGTCCAAGCATGATGTGTGGTACGTGTGAAACTAATGGCATATTGTATATAAATTATACTTCAATTTAAAAATGAAAATAAGGCAGGGTTCCATCTTAGGATCTCCATCCCAGGATCCTGAGGTCAATGACCCAAGCAAAATGGCAGATACTTAAGTAACTGAGCCAACCAGGTGTCCCTCAATATATATTTTGTATTAAAGATGCAAACCTTAGGGGGAGGAGTCAAGATGGCGGAGAAGTAGCAAGCTGAGACTGCTTCAGCTAGCCGGAGATCAGCTAGATAGCTTATCTAAAGATTGCAAACACCTGAAAATCCATCGGCAGATCGAAGAGAAGAAGAACAGCAATTCTGGAAACAGAAAAACAACCACTTTCTGAAAGGTAGGACAGGCGGAGAAGTGAATCCAAAGCGATGGGAAGATAGACCCCGGGGGGAGGGGCCGGCTCCTGGCAAGCGGCGGAGCAACCGCGCACAAAATCAGGACTTTTAAAAGTCTGTTCCGCTGAGGGACATCGTTCCAGAGGCTAAACCGGGGCGAAGCCCACGTGGGGTCAGCGTGGCCTCAGGTCCCGCAGGGTCACAGAAGGATCGGGGGTGTCTGAGTGTCGCAGAGCTTGCGGGTATTGGAACGGGAAAGCCAGCTACAGAGACAGAGCTGACAGTAAGCTCGAAACTCCGTGTTACCTTGAACCGGTCGCAGGCTCGGTGAGCTCGGAGCGCGGCCGGAGGTCAGGCAGACGGGAGTAACTGAGCGCTGTTCTCTGAGGGCGCACTGAGGAGTGGGGCCCTGGGCTCTCGGCTCCTCCGGGCCGGAGACCAGGAGGCCGCCATTTGTATTCCCGTCCTCTGGAACTCTACGGAAAGCGCTCAGGGAACAAAAGCTCCTGAAAGCAAACCCGAGCGGATTACTCACCCCGGCCCCGGGTAAGGGCAGTGTAATTCCGCCTGGGGCAAAGACACTTGAGAATCACTACAACAGGCCCCTCCCCCAGAAGATCAACAAGAAATGCAGCCGAGACCAAGTTCACCTACCAAGGAGTGCGGTTTCAATACCAAGGAGAGCAGCAGAATTCCAGAGGAGGAGAAAGCCAAGCACGGAACTCATGGCTTTTTTCCTGTGATTTTTTTTAGTCTTGCAGTTAATTTAATTTTTTCTTTTTCATTTTTTTTTTTTCTCGCCTTCGGGTAAAATTTTTTTTTTAACTGTTACCTTTTTCTTTTTTAACGATTTTTTACTAGTTTACCTAATATATATATATATTTTTTACATTTTTCTTAGGTGTTGTTTTTTTTTACAAAATTCTTTTCTTTTATTTTCTTTTTTTTTTCTTTTTCTTTTCTTTTTGTTTTTTTCTTCTTTCTTCCTTTTTGAACCTCTTTTTATCCCCTTTCTCCCCACTCACGATTTTGGATCTCTTCTAATTTGGTTAAAGCATATTTTCCTGGGGTTGTTGCCACCCTTTTAGTATTTTACTTGCCCCTTCATTTACTCTTATCTGGACAAAATGACAAGACGTAAAAATTCAACACAAAAAAAAGAACAAGAGGCAGTACCGAAGGCTAGGGACCTAATCAATACAGACATCGGTAATATGTCAGATCTAGAGTTCAGAATGACAATTCTCAAGGTTCTAGCCGGGCTCGAAAAAGGCATGGAAGATATTAGAGAAACCCTCTTGAGAGATATAAAAGACCTTTCTGGAGAAATAAAAGAACTAAAATCTAACCAAGGTGAAATAAAAAAAGCTATTAATGAGGTGCAATCAAAAATGGAGGCTCTAACTGCTAGGATAAATGAGGCAGAAGAAAGAATTAGTGATATAGAAGACCAAATGACAGAGAATAAAGAAGCTGAGCAAAAGAGGGACAAACAGCTACTGGACCACGAGGGGAGAATTCGAGAGATAAGTGACACCATAAGACGAAACAACATTAGAATAATTGGGATTCCAGAAGAAGAAGAAAGTGAGAGGGGAGCAGAAGGTATACTGGAGAGAATTATTGGGGAGAATTTCCCCAATATGGCAAAGGGAACGAGCATCAAAATACAGGAGGTTCAGAGAATGCCCCTCAAAATCAATAAGAATAGGCCCACACCCCGTCACCTAATAGTAAAATTTACAAGTCTCAATGACAAAGAGAAAATCCTGAAAGCAGCCCGGGAAAGAGAAGTCTGTAACATACAATGGTAAAAATATTAGATTGGCAGCTGACTTATCCACAGAGACCTGGCAGGCCAGAAAGAGCTGGCATGATATTTTCAGAGCACTAAACGAGAAAAACATGCAGCCAAGAATACTATATCCAGCTAGGCTATCATTAAAAATAGAAGGAGAGATTAAAAGCTTCCAGGACAAACAACAACTGAAAGAATTTGCAAATACCAAACCAGCTCTACAGGAAATATTGAAAGGGGTCCTCTAAGCAAAGAGAGAGCCTACAAGTGGTAGATCAGAAAGGAACAGAGACCATATACAGTAACAGTCACCTTACAGGCAATACAATGGCACTAAATTCATATCTCTCAATAGTTACCCTGAATGTGAATGGGCTAAATGCCCCTGTCAAAAGACACAGGGTATCAGAATGGATAAAAAAACAAAACCCATCTATATGTTGCCTCCAAGAAACACATTTTAAGCCCGAAGACACCTCCAGATTTAAAGTGAGGGGGTGGAAAAGAATTTACCATGCCAATGGACATCAGAAGAAAGCAGGAGTGGCAATCCTTATATCAGATCAATTAGATTTTAAGCCAAAGACTATAATAAGAGATGAGGAAGGACACTATATCATACTCAAAGGGTCTGTCCAACAAGAAGATTTAACAATTTTAAATATCTATGCCCCCAGTGTGGGAGCAGCCAACTATATAAACCAATTAATAACAAAATCAAAGAAACACATCAACAATAATACAATAATAGTAGGGGATTTTAACACTCCCCTCACTGAAATGGACAGGTCATCCAAGCAAAAGATCAGCAAGGAAATAAAGGCCTTAAATGACACACTGGACCAGATGGACATCACAGATATATTCAGAATATTTCATCCCAAAGCAACAGAATACACATTCTTCTCTAGTGCACATGGAAACATTCTCCAGAATAGATCACATCCTCGGTCCTAAATCAGGACTCAACCGGTATCAAAAGATTGGGATCATTCCCTGCATATTTTCAGACCACAATGCTCTAAAGCTAGAACTCAACCACAAAAGGAAGTTTGGAAAGAACCCAAATACATGGAGACTAAACAGTATCCTTCTAAAGAATGAATGGGTCAACCGGGAAATTAAAGAAGAATTGAAAAAAATCATGGAAACAAATGATAATGAAAATACAACGGTTCAAAATCTGTGGGACACAACAAAGGCAGTCCTGAGAGGAAAATATATAGCGGTACAAGCCTTTCTCAAGAAACAAGAAAGGTCTCAGGTACACAACCTAACCCTACACCTAAAGGAGCTGGAGAGAAAGAACAAGAAAGAAACCCTAAGCCCAGCAGGAGAAGAGAAATCATAAAGATCAGAGCAGAAATCAATGAAATAGAAACCAAAAAAACAATAGAACAAATCAACGAAACTAGGAGCTGGTTCTTTGAAAGAATTAATAAAATTGATAAACCCCTGGCCCGACTTATCAAAAAGAAAAGAGAAAGGACCCAAATAAATAAAATCATGAATGAAAGAGGAGAGATCACAACTAACACCAAAGAAATACAAACTATTATAAGAACATACTATGAGCAACTCTACGCCAATAAATTTGACAATCTGGAAGAAATGGATGCATTCCTAGAAACATATAAACTACCACAACTGAACCAGGAAGAAATAGAAAGCCTGAACAGACCCATAACCAGTAAGGAGATTGAAACAGTCATTAAAAATCTCCAAACAAACAAAAGCCCAGGGCCAGACGGCTTCCCGGGGGAATTCTACCAAACATTTAAAGAAGAACTAATTCCTATTCTCCTGAAACTGTTCCAAAAAATAGAAATGGAAGGAAAACTTCCAAACTCATTTTATGAGGCCAGCATCACCTTGATCCCAAAACCAGACAAGGATCCCACCAAAAAAGAGAGCTATAGACCGATATCCTTGATGAATACAGATGCGAAAATACTCAACAAAATACTGGCCAATAGGATTCAACAGTACATTAAAAGGATTATTCACCACGACCAAGTGGGATTTATTCCAGGGCTGCAAGGTTGGTTCAACATCTGCAAATCAGTCAATGTGATACAACACATCAATAAAAGAAAGAACAAGAACCATATGATACTCTCAATAGATGCTGAAAAAGCATTTGACAAAGTACAACATCCCTTCCTGATCAAAACTCTTCAAAGTGTAGGGATAGAGGGCACATACCTCAATATCATCAAAGCCATCTATGAAAAACCCACCGCAAATATCATTCTCAATGGAGAAAAACTGAAAGCTTTTCCGCTAAGGTCAGGAACACGGCAGGGATGTCCATTATCACCACTGCTATTCAACATCGTACTAGAGGTCCTAGCCTCAGCAATCAGACAACAAAAGGAAATTAAAGGCATCCAAATCGGCAAAGAAGAAGTCAAATTATCACTCTTCGCAGATGATATGATACTATATGTGGAAAACCCAAAAGACTCCACTCCAAAACTGCTAGAACTTATACAGGAATTCAGTAAAGTGTCAGGATATAAAATCAATGCACAGAAATCAGTTGCATTTCTCTACACCAACAGCAAGACAGAAGAAAGAGAAATTAAGGAGTCAATCCCATTTACAATTGCACCCAAAACCATAAGATACCTAGGAATAAACCTAACCAAAGAGACACAGAATCTATACTCAGAAAACTATAAAGTACTCATGAAAGAAATTGAGGAAGACACAAAAAAATGGAAAAATGTTCCATGCTCCTGGATTGGAAGAATAAATATTGTGAAAATGTCTATGCTACCTAAAGCAATCTACACATTTAATGCAATTCCTATCAAAGTACCATCCATCTTTTTCAAAGAAATGGAACAAATAATTCTAAAATTTATATGGAACCAGAAAAGACCTCGAATAGCCAAAGGGATATTGAAAAAGAAAGCCAACGTTGGTGGCATCACAATTCCGGACTTCAAGCTCTATTACAAAGCTGTCATCATCAAGACAGCATGGTACTGGCACAAAAACAGACACATAGATCAATGGAACAGAATAGAGAGCCCAGAAATAGACCCTCAACTCTATGGTCAACTAATCTTCGACAAAGCAGGAAAGAATGTCCAATGGAAAAAAGACAGCCTTTTCAATAAATGGTGCTGGGAAAATTGGACAGCCACATGCAGAAAAATGAAATTGGACCATTTCCTTACACCACACACAAAAATAGACTCAAAATGGATGAAGGACCTCAATGTACGAAAGGAATCCATCAAAATCCTTGAGGAGAACACGGGCAGCAACCTCTTCGACCTCTGCCGCAGCAACATCTTCCTAGGAACAACGCAAAAGGCAAGGGAAGCAAGGGAAAAAATGAACTACTGGGATTTCATCAAGATCAAAAGCTTTTGCACAGCAAAGGAAACAGTTAACAAAATCAAAAGACAACTGACAGAATGGGAGAAGATATTTGCAAACGACATATCAGATAAAGGACTAGTGTCCAGAATCTATAAAGAACTTAGCAAACTCAACACCCAAAGAACAAATAATCCAATCAAGAAATGGGCAGAAGACATGAACAGACATTTCTGCAAAGAAGACATCCAGATGGCCAACAGACACATGAAAAAGTGCTCCATATCACTCGGCATCAGGGAAATACAAATCAAAACCACAATGAGATATCACCTCACACCAGTCAGAATGGCTAAAATCAACAAGTCAGGAAATGACAGATGCTGGCGAGGATGCGGAGAAATGGGAACCCTCCTACACTGTTGGTGGGAATGCAAGCTGGTGCAGCCACTCTGGAAAACAGCATGGAGGTTCCTCAAAATGTTGAAAATAGAACTGCCCTATGACCCAGCAATTGCACTATTGGGTATTTACCCTAAAGATACAAATGTAGTGATCCAAAGGGGCACGTGTACCCGAATGTTTATAGCAGCAATGTCCACAATAGCCAAACTATGGAAAGAACCTAGATGTCCATCAACAGATGAATGGATCAAGAAGATGTGGTATATATACACAATGGAATACTATGCAGCCATCAAAAGAGATGAAATCTTGCCATTTGCAACAACATGGATGGAACTAGAGCGTATCATGCTTAGCGAAATAAGTCAAGCAGAGAAAGACAACTATCATATGATCTCCCTGATATGAGGAAGTGGTGATGCAACATGGAGGCTTAAGTGGGTAGAAGAAGAATAAATGAAACAAGATGGGATTGGGAGGGAGACAAACCATAAGTGACTCTTGATCTCACAAAACAAACTGAGGGTTGCCGGGGGGAGGGGGTTTGGGAGAAGGGGGTGGGATTATGGACATTGGGGAGGGTATGTGATTTGGTGAGTGCTGTGAAGTGTGTAAACCTGGTGATTCACAGACCTGTACCCCTGGGGATAAAAATATATGTTTATAAAAAATAAAAAATTAAAAAAAATATATATGTTTATAAAAAATAAAAAATTAAAAAAAAAATAAAAATGAAAATAAATAAATGACATCCACACATTTCAATTCTATGACATTAAGTGCCAGAATATTGACCACTTAATGAAAAATTAAAGTTTACATGATAAATTGAAAGTGCGCAATGATCTGACTCCAGTTAAAACAAGGGATAAAAGGCAAATATCCCTTAAGTCTGTGTTCCTCTTCACCAAATGCTGTCATCTAGTCTTTACTTGAGAATGGGGATTAGGGGAGGATTGAAGCCACTTGTCGTCCACTTATTTGCACCCATGTCTTTACACTCATTATATGTGCCTGCTTATGTGCATACAGCCCTCATACACACATCCCACTCCAATGTTACATCTCCTAGCCTACTTTTCACCCAACTTCTCTCCTGCATTTATCTACATTCCTTTGGAATGACAGGAAAAGAATAACCAGTAAATGAACCTCCCTCCCATTTTTTTGAAAGATGGTGGACCTCTATCTCATAATGTGAAGTATTAATATTTGCTGCTATGGAGCTTTTTGAAATAATAAATATGTTGTCTAATTTTTAGTCAGTGACCTGAAAGGGAGAGAATATTTCTCCTCACCACATGCAGGGCATATCCATTTAAGAATCTAACTGAATTTGACACTGTATGCAGTTTAGGTTTTTAATGTCCATCATATAATTTTAAGAAACATTTTGATTTGGAGCTCCTGAGTGGCTCAGTGGGTTAAGCCTCTGCCTTCGGCTCAGGTCATGGATCAGGGTCCTGGAATCAAACCCTGAATCAGGCTCTCTGCTCAGTGGGGAGCCTGTTTCCCTGTCTCTCTCTGCCTGCCTCTCTGCTTACTTGTGATCTCTCTCTGTCAAATAAATGAAAAAAATCTTAAAAAAAAAGAGAGAGATA
Organism: Mustela putorius furo; assembly: GCF_011764305.1. Lineage (NCBI taxonomy): Eukaryota > Metazoa > Chordata > Mammalia > Carnivora > Mustelidae > Mustela > Mustela putorius. The sequence continues at coordinate 849,975 of NW_025422126.1, forward strand.
GAAACATGTTGATTCATAGACCAGAATGAGTTAATTCACCTGTAGATCCTCAATTCCTAGCACAGGCCTTAGCATCAGTTCAGTGGTCAATGAATGCAGAAGAGGACCTATGTGCATATACTGCCTGGAACCCATTTTGGTAAAACCTCATTCCCTCCTTCTCTCATAAAAAGTGAGGAAAACTTCACATGTATCTGTTTTATTCAGTGATATCATCAGTGAAAATTCTGATGACATGTCTTTCTATCTAGTGTTATTTCTATAGGCAGTATTGAATGGTGGCTGAGATCAAAGCTTTCAAATTCATACTGTCTGATTCTAAATCCAGTGGGACCTACGTCAGGAAGCTGAAAGTCTGTAGGATTTTCTTTTATCTATAGGAATAATATTAGTATCCGTATCAAGGATTATTGTAAAGGTCTTTTCAACAGTCTGTTGTGAAGATTTAATGAGCTGTATTTGGAAAGTACCATTAGACATAGTAAGCACTTAGTAAATGCTAACTATTTTTTTCAAGATATATTTTAATTCTTCCATGAAAAGAGTCAGATTTCCTGACTCTTGTAGGCTAGATAATACAACTCACTGTCCTTCCACTGTATTCCAGGAGAATACATTGGGCAAAAGAAAGTCTAATCAGACATCATTCAGCCTAATGGGCTGTTCCTCAATCTTGACTCAGCCCTGTGGTTTTTGATCAAGGCACTAGGTCTGGAATATGTTGCCATAGATGCCTCCCTCCTCTTATAATCACAGCGGTCCCCAGGATATGTGGTATGTCCTGATTGGAATCCTAGGACTGGAAGATTTTCACACCTGGATCTCCATCCCCATCTGTTCCATGTACGTTTTGGCTGTTGTAGGCAATGTGTTCTTGATCTTTATGATGGTCTGCATGAGTCCATGTATATCTTCCTTTCCATGCTTGCCTCGGCAGATGTGCTACTCTCCACAGCCACAGCCCCCAAAATGCTGGCCATTTTCTGGTTCCAGTCCATGGATATATCCTTTGCTTGTGTGTGTCCCAGATGTTCTTCATACATTTCATCTTTGCGGCAGAATCTGGTATTCTCCTGGCCATGGCATTTGACCGCTATGTGGCCATCTGTCACCCCCTGAGATATACCACAATCTTAACCTCTTCAGTCATTGGGAAGATTGGCATAGCAGCTATGGTCAGGAGCTTCATCATCTGCCTTCCATTCACCCTCCTGGTACACAGACTTAGGTATTGTGGGAGAAGCATCATTCCCCATTCCTACTGTGAGCACATGGGCATTGCCAGATTGGCATGAGACAATATCAGGGTCAACATCATCTATGGGCTGACTGTGGCCCTGCTGTCTACAGGACTGGACACTGTGTTCATCATTATGTCTTACACCATGATCCTTTGCACAGTGTTTCAGATACCTTCCTGGGCTGCCAGATTCAAGGACCTCAACACATGTGCTTCCCACATCTGTGTCATCCATATGTTCTATGCCCCAGCATTCTTTTCATTTTTTTTTGCCCATCGTTTTGGGGGGGAAACCATCCCTCATCATGTCCACATCCTAGTAGCCAACCTCTATGTGGTGGTGCCCCCTAGGCTAAACCCCATTATTTATGGGGTCAAGACCAAACAGATTCATGACCGAGTAATTTTCCTTTACTCTCGTATCACCACATGTTGTTAAAATGAGGATTACTGCCTAATGTTGGATATTTCTCAATAAAAAACACACTCTAACCCACATATACACATACAATTTGATGGGTAATAGGAATAAATGATATCCATAAATAATCCTCAACACACATAAAAAAAGGACAGTAAATGCCAAAGTTACTAATGCATTTCCCTAAAGTACTTAAAGACTTTGAAAAAATAATGATATTCTGAATTCTCCTAGACATGCTATTATTTTGCATTGTAACTTCTTCTTAAGCAAACATAAGAGAACCCTGTGCAAAGAGGAATACATTTTAGGATTTAACCCAAATGGAACTTTCCTGGGTAGAGCTGGGAAGTAAAAATGGCAAGTTACCTAGGTTTGTAGAGAACATTGAAATTTTGCTGAAATATGCAACTCTCCCCTGCAACCAGGAAACACTTATGCCAGTAGTATGAAGCTAATAAACTCTAATTATCTTCACCTTTTTTTAAAAATTAAAATGTGAGTTCTAAGATGAGATAGTTTATACTCATTGATATAAAGTCTACTCAATGGAATGGGCACAGAGTATAGGTTTATTGTATCAACAGATAATACTAAATTGAAACAAATAATAAATTATATTGATCCATCTGAGCCAACACAGACACCTTCAAAGTTAATCCTTTCTTCCTTGCATACCGGTGATCTCCGGCCCAAATCATCAATGAAGCATCCCTTTAACAGAGACTTCAATGAGGGAAGGACTAAAAGATTAAAAATGCCATACCCAGGCCATAGATAGAGACAGGAAAGATTACATAGGATGCTGACACATAGTCTTACATAAAAAGAATGTGTAGTCACACCAAATATAGTTTTTATAAGCTTATCTTCAGATTAATTTCATTTCAAGAAAATACTTTTACATTTACAATCTCTCCTGCCTCAAAGCCTAGCACATGTTATGAGAATGTGAAATCTGATCTTATTAACATTTGAAGAAAACAAAAATGAACTTGGAAGCTATACTTTGAACATTTGCAAACTTTCCAGGGTTAGACATTTTTCCTTGTTTTCTGTTATGTATATACCATGCATGTGTGTATATACACATTAATGTACATATAAGGTAATGTGTGTATGTGTGTGTGTGTGTGTGTGTGTATGGTGAAACTGAAATGAAAGGCTGTTTCCTAGATCCCTGGAATCCTGAATAAGTACCTTGGCTTAAAATATATGATATAGTTACTTGGATTTCAGCAAGTTAATCTATTTTAGGAGTTAAAAATAAACCCTGTGATACTAGAAATCGTTATTTGCTTGTTCCACACTAACTGTAAAAAACTATCTTGTTGTTTAACTACTGGATCTTGAGTAGTAAATGGAATCACTTTAGTACCGTATGTATTGGCTTGATAATTGAATGAAATATGCTATAAGATGTATTTGGCATTAAATTAAAAATTTTATTTTGATGATGGTAATTTTCATGAACAGAGACAATAAAGAACCCAACACACCAAACTGAACCTGGCCAGGATGTCCAGTTATTTCAACATTATTTGTAGAGAAGACTATGATTTCTCTAATGAACAACCTTGATATTGCTTTTTGTTTGTTTGTTTGCTTTTACTATTTTTTAAATTATTTTTATTAACATATAATGTATTATTTGCCCCACGGGTACAGGTCTGTGAATCATTGGGCTTACACATTTCATAGCACTCACCATAGCACATACCCTCCCCAATGGATATTGCTTTTGAGAATCAATTGACCTCATAGGTAGACATTGATTTCTTAACTCTGTGTTCCATATGATTTATCATTGATTTGGCAATATGAGTCTCTTCATGATTGTAACTTTCTTAAAATAAAAGATGGACAGGAAATTGAGGTAATTGATTTTACTACTAAATCAATTAGTACTAAATCAATTTACTACTAAAATTGTGGATTGCCAGATTGGTGTACACTTCATAATGATACATATAATTTTTTTGAGAAAAGTTTTGAATGATGTTCCTTTAAAGATGTTTCATTAACTCCCCCCCCCCAAAGCCCTACAAAATTCTGGGAAAAAAAGAGAACATATTGATCTATTTGTGAAAGTATTTCCTGGTTTCACAATAAAGTAGAAAAAAGTTGCTTATCCATTCTACAGGCAAAAGAAAAGTCAGGACCATCTTTCAAAGTATGTTCAACATGAACTGAAATTTGGTATATAACATGCCAAATCAGGAACAAAATCAGGATATGTGCTGAAAATATTGTCATAAGAGTTAGCATAATAAAATTGATACCCCAGTTATTTTGAGAAGATACTGTTCCCAGCAATAATGAATAGTTTAAGGGTGAAAGAGATTCAGGATACTAGATTAGAAGACAACAAAATTTAAATAAAATGAGTAGAAGAGAGAAGAGGAGGGGGAAAAAACAGATAAGCTAGTTTAAACTATTCCTTGGTGACTCAAGACTGAGCTAATGATTAGATAACATGTGCCAATCTGACCTCTGAATCAATTCTGTTTAACATGAATCAGTACCATTGTATCTGTCTCCTTCACAAACAAGATTATACAAAGAACATCTAAGGTCCTCTGCCATTTTATCTCTATCTCTTCTTCTCCCTGAAATCCATTGTGTACCTCAATCTCTCTTAAGTTAGCAGCATAAGTGAAAGTCTAGAAACCGGGCAAAGCATGTCAAGGAGAAAGGTACCATGTGCATAAGTGTTCTTGAATTCATCCTTTGTTCTAATGATAAAAAAATTCTTCTCCCTATATTTCTAAAAAATTGAAAGCATATATGTCTTCTTTTTACTTGCATCAAGAGCAGATGACATGATTCCTCCACATCTATGAGGCATAAAATATCTGCATTCTGAGAGAAGGGTGGTAGAAAAGAGGAAAAAAGGTATAAAAGGGAGGAATGAGAGAAATATCACCAGATGGTCAACAACTGGATCAGGATTCTGCATGGTAAAATTTATGTGTTTATGTATTTATTTATTTGATTAATTTAGATTCAATTAGCCAACTTATCACACATCATAAGTCAGGCGTAGTATTCAATAATTCATCAGTTGTGTATAACAAGCAGTGCTCATCACATCATGTGTCCTCCTCAACGCCAAGCACTGGACTACTCCATCCTCCCACCTTACTCCCCTCTATCAACCCTCAGTTTATTTCCTATGATTAAGAGTCTCTTTTGGCTTTTTCCCTTTCTGATGACTTCCCATTCAATTTTCCCTCCTTTCCCCTATGATCATCTCTGCTGTTTTTTATGTTTTACATAGAGTGAAACCATATGATACTTGTCTTTCTCTGATTGCATTATTTTGCTCATCATAATACCCTCTAGTTCCATCTACATCGATAGAGGGAACATACCCTATATCATAAAAGCTGTGTATGAAAATCCCACAGCAAACATCATTCTCAATGGACAAAAACAGAGATCTTTTCCCCTAAAGCCAGGAACAGGACAGGGTTGCCAACTCTCAACACTATTGTTCAACCTAGTTTTAGAAATCTTGCCCCAGAAATCAAACAATGGAAAGAAATTTTTTAAAAAAAGTTCAAATTGGTAAAGAAATCTAACATTCACTCTTCTCAGATGACAGGATACTTTATGTGAAAAACCCAAAAGACTCCACCCCAAAACTATTAGAACTCCTATAGGAATTCAACAACATAGCAGGATATGAAATCAATGCACAGAAATCAGTTTCATTTTATACAGTAATGATGAGACAGAAGAAATAGAAATGAAGGTGTCAATCCCATTTACAATTGCACCCAAACCACAAGATACCTAGGAATAAATCTAACCAAAGGCGTAAAGGATCTATACTCTAAAAACCACAAAACAATTGTGAAAGAAATTGAGGAAGACAAAGAAGTGGAAAACATTCCTTGGTCATGGATTAGAAGAAAAAATATTGTTAATATGTCTATGCTATCTAAAGCAACCTACAGAATCAATGTTATCCCTGTTAAAATACTATCCATATTTTCAACAGTGCTAGAACAAACAATTCTAAAATTAGTATAGCAGGATTTGGAAATGTACATCATAACTGGTCATTCTGAGAATATTACTAAATTTACAAAAATAGCTTCAATAAAATAAAAAATCTGAGGATGAGACTGTAGGAGAATGAGAGTAAATGTGTTATAGAGAGTTATTGTGGATACCGACTTTTCTTTCCAGAAGTGCCTTAGTGAACAAAAGGTTCTAAGGACATTTACAGAATTCATGGCATAAGAACATGTCCACATCTAAGTGTTCTTTAGAAGTTCTTCCAAATGAGGATGGCAGAAAAAGAACTGAAGTCATAAAAATACAACTTGTGTGTATTAATTTCTCTACATTTACCCTCTGGGGGAAATGAAGAGAGAAGTGTACTGAGATTCTTCAAGTTATAGAAATGAATTCAGAGACACTAACTGTGGATGGACCCAAAAGGATATCATTCTGAGCTGCTGGGAGCCTCCTGGACTGGCCAAGTGGTGAGGAAATCTCTCAGGTCATAATCAGACCTCCTCCTCCACATGCACTTGGGAATGTTTTAATTGGTAGTCGTCAGCTTTCTTCTACAATTCAAGCTCAATAAATTTAATCTGCTGCTGTCTCAGCATGATACAGACCTTGCTGTGAGTTTTGTTGGAGGATGAATCCACCAACATGACCTCAGAAAGCCTTACAGGATAGGGTCAAATTTGTTTAGCAGGGACAGAAGAAAGAAGGAAAGGTTATCATGGAGATGTTCATTTTTGGTTATGTCCTGACCAGAAAATATATATCCTCTCCCACCAACCTTCCCACCATCTGTACCTGTCAGGTAATGCTCCATGGCAGCTCCTTTCTCCTGAATAAGTCAGACAATGGGATTGTTACTAAAGTATTCCTATTCAGTAGATGGTTAGGGGATCATGAGCTTGCTGACATAAAACAGCAGTTTTAGAGAGTCTAGGAAAGAATGACTTAGGTGAACCCTGTTTTTTTTTTTTAAAGGACAGCAAATATTTTTCTATTGTACAACTTGAGAATATCATGATTATGCAATTTTTCAAAGCAATGATCTTTATCAGAGAAGAACTCTCGTGTAGGGACTAAAAGCCCAAATCTTTTGAAAATTCAGTCATTAGGGAATTGTGGTGATCAAATTATCATTAGTTGCTCCACAGCCCTCTCCTGAATCATTTCTGGTATCCCAAATTCGGCCCTCTGTCTTCTTTCTATTTCTAGGTTGGAGTTCCTTTTAAGGAACCTATATTTTCACCCTTTTATTTTCTATTTATTTTTGATGCTTGAGCTCCAAAATGATCAAAGTATTCACGTGATGTGTGTATTATTGAGAATAAATAGGCCTAAATGTACCCATCTTTTGCTATCGGTTAATCAAAAATCATGAAACCCTAGAAACTAACCTCTATTCTCGCTACGGCACCCATTTATCTATGTCCTTTAGTAAAGAAGAATGAGTTCCTTTGCCTCTACATTGTTGCTCGGGATTTCCTTGCCTCCTAGATATTTCTTGCCTCTAGTTATTCTGAAATGGGTATTACAGAATTTCTGCTGTTTTAAGTATACAACTCATTTTAGTGAATTCCATGTTAGTAATGGAGACTAAATGAAATACAGTTTTACTATTAATGTAAAAAATAGCATGGAGGATAATAGGAGAAGGATGGGAAAAATGAAGGGGGGAGGGAATTAGGGGAGGCAAAAAACTGTAGAGACCATGGACTCTAAGAAACAAACTGAGGCTTTTAGAAGTGAGGGAGTGGGACAAATGTTTAGCCTGGTGATGGGTATTAAGGAGGGCACGTATCGCACGGAGCACTGGGTGTTATACACAAACAGTGAATCATGGAACACTACATCAAAAACTAATGACGTACTGTATGGTGACTAACATAACATAATAGAATAGAAAAAAAAAACGGTACATTTACTCTGATGAACATCGAGCAATGTATGGAATTGTTGAATCACTATATTGGAAAACTGAAACTAATACAACACTATGCCTATTATATTGGAGTTAAAAATAAATGGAAAAAATGTTATCTCTAAAAAGAAATAACATGGAACTTTGATCCAGATTGTAAAAATTACATGGATTTGAATCTTTTCTTAAGCTCTACCTCGCATCATTTTGAAAGGACATGCATTCATACATAAATATATAATGTATAGACAGATATAGATACTTAGGTATATTATGCTCTTGGGTGGAGTTGTTTCTATGTCTCTTCTCTTGATAACAATATACTGGATAGAGTTGACTATTTGCTTGTACAGGCTAATAGTTCCTGACTCAGAGACAGTGGGGAAAATAATAGAGTCCTAAGGATTACCTGCAATTTGGGATAAGGAGAAATTTATGAAAATCTGGTTAATGTACAATTTGCATACAAAATAAACATCATTATTTTGTCCACAGGTCCAGAAGGACATGTAGAAAGGTCAGCAGCTGATTTCCTTATTCAGATGATCTGGTGATTCTAATGCATTTGACCTGCCATACACCTAATCTCTTTTTGTGGACTAGTGCTTGGGGATGTCCTCCCTCAAAACAGTGATGTGCGTCAACGGGTCAGTCTTTTTTCTATTAACAATATAGTTGAAATGGATGATATGACCTTAGACTTCGGCCAGAATCAGAGAGGCTCACTATGATGATTTTCAATAAAAATGGAGTAGAGAGGAAGAAAACCACTGACTGAAATATTTCTTTCATTTGGTTCTGGAGACACAAAGACATTATGTCCAACTCCAGCATTACAGTCTTCATGCCTTCTGTGTTGACCCTAATAGGGATCCCAGGCCTAGAGTCTGTGCAGTGCTGGATCGGGATTCCTTTCTGTGTTATGTATCTCTTTGCTTTGATTGGAAATTCTGTGCTTCTGCTCATCATCATTTCAGAGCGTAGCCTCCATCAACCCATGTATATTTTCCTAGGCATGCTAGGAGTTACAGATATTGTACTTGGCACAAGCATTGTGCCCAAGATGCTTGGCATTTTCTGGCTACATATACCAGAGATTTCTTTTGATTCCTGCTTGCTTCAAATGGGGTTCATCCACACATTTCAGTGCATCGAGTCAGGCATCCTCCTGGCCATGGCTCTGGACCGTTATGTGGCCATCTGTTATCCACTAAGATATACTGCCATCTTCACCCACCAGCTGGTCACCCAAATAGGGGCAGTCGTAACATTTAGAGCTGCCATTCTGGTAGCCCCTTCTTTAGTACTGATAAAGTGCCGGTTTCAGTTTTACCACACAACCATCATCTCCCACTCCTACTGTGAACACATGGCCATTGTGAAGCTGGCTGCAGAAAATGTGCGGGTCAACAAAATCTATGGCTTGTTTGTGGCATTCACTGTTGCAGGATTTGACATGATATTCATCACTTTGTCCTACATACAGATCTTTTTCACAGTTTTTCGTTTGCCCCAGAAGGAGGCTCGGTGGAAAGCATTCAATACCTGCATCGCCCACATCTGTGTCTTCCTCCAGTTCTACCTTCTTGCCTTCTTCTCCTTCTTCACACATAGGTTCGGTGCTCATATTCCCCCTTATATTCATATCCTCTTTTCTAGCCTCTACCTGTTGGTCCCCCCTTTTCTCAATCCACTTGTCTATGGTGCCAAGACCAAGCAGATCCGCATTCACGTAGTAAAGATGTTGTGTTCATAAAATCCAGTGTGATTATCACCTACAGCCTTCTCTTTTATGCAATAGTAGCAATCTCTCAAAACTAAATAAAACAACAAAAATGGATGCTAATTGTGATGCTTGCATTTTCTATTTAATTCTCTTGTGAAATTTTCCTGCATTTTAAATGGTTGCCCCATCATAGCCCATGACCAATCAGTCATGGGATTTAGATAGTACTGCGTAATGAGAATGAGAAATGTAGAAAGACCCAAATAGTGAACATATATTCTTTTTTCTTAAATTTTAGTGCCTGATTAAACTTCCTCATTTAGGTATCCTTCTCCAAAAGGATTAGCAAATATGCGTCTCTCAATGAATTTAAATGCACCTAAGACTCATTGGTTAGATTGTCCAGGTAGTCACTGATAACAAGTTGTCAATTCTGTTCTTTCTGGATCATCCCAATTATCTTTAAAAAATGAGAGGAAGACTTTTTTTTAATTTCTCTACAAACAATTGAAAACAACCAAACAAAAACCCATGAATATTTATATGAGAAGACATAGTCTTCAATTTTCAACATTTCTGGTGCCTTTTAGGGCATCAAGACATAAAAAATCATGATAAATCCAGTGTTCCATGTTACCCATCACCACTTTTTCTGCACCTTCACCGCTTACTTCCTTATTCATTCTTCAAGTATTATTAAAAAAAAAAACCTACAATATTATAAATGCGATAGTAAAGAACAGAGACATAATGGGAAATTTGATACAGTGTTTACATTTTTGAGTTTATAGACATAATGGTTTTATATTTTGAGGAGAAAGAATGAGAGAGGGAATCACAGAGAAGCAGTAGAGGTACCAATGGAATGTGGTTTAGCAAAGGGAGTAAAGCACTGAAATTCAACTGAAAGCAGCACTCTGTAGAGTCATTTTTATTATCTTTGTATTTTTATTTATTTAGGGATTCTGATTACTTTCTAACTTTTTATTTTAATTTCATTTATATGTACGTTAGTTTCAGGTGTGCATTGTAGTGATTCAACACTTCCATACATTACCCTGTACTCATCAGGAGACCTGTACTCCTTACTCCCCATCAACAATTTCTTCTTCTTCTTCTTCTTCTTCTTTTTAATAAATATATTATTTATTTATTTGAGAGAGAGGGAGAGAGAGAGCACAGGAGCAGGGTGACAGGCAGAGGTGGAGGGGAGGGATAGGGAGAGAATCTCAAGCAGAGTACACTGAGCACAGAGCCCAATGTGGTTCTCCATCTCAGGATTTTGAGATCATGACTTGAGTGGAAACCAAGAGCCTAAGACTTAACCAACTGAGTCACCAGAGTGCCCTCCCCCTTTGTTCTTTTGTTTTGTTTCTTAGTGAATAAAATCATATGCCATATGTCTTTCTCTGTAGGGAGTCTGACTCTTAATGAAGGACAAATGAATTTAACTAACAAATTAACAAATGAATTTAATCTAACTAACTAGGTAGATGGTATTAGAGATTAGGTATAGAATCAAAAAACTGTACAGTAGTGCTTTCTCTCTTATGGATGAAGCAGAAACAATTGGAAGAACTAACAGACTTATTTTTATAGCCTCTTCCTATAGAGGAGGACAGAACTGGAAATTATATTTGGGCCCTCTCCTTCCAGGAGTGAGTGGAGTTCAGTCCTCTGGGGGCTGACACTCTTGAGCCCTAGAAATGCCCAGAGGAGATATAAATACCCAGCTCCCCATTTCCTCACCATGTTGTGAACATCATATGGCTTTTCTTTTTTTCCTCTCAACTAATATATCTTCAAGATCCTAAAAAAGTCCTTAAATATCTTCAGGATCCTAAAAAATACAGGTGAGAAGCTGATTTTTGCTCAGCAAGGACATGTAGAAAAAGACATAAGAAATTTAAAAAAAAAAAAAAAAAGGAAAGGAGAGGAGAAAATCTTAGGAAACCACAGAAGCTGCTCAGTATTCCTAGAACTTAAGCCAACTTTGGAGGTACTGTGTATGGCTGTGACTGGACTTCCTGGTCAATTGTAGTGACTCTTTGGGCTCTCTTCCTAAATAGATTGTCTGCAAAAAGCACAAGTATATATTTTTCTTTCTGAATATGTTTATGCACTAATTGTTTATCTTTGATATGTGGCTCTGAATGTTGGGCAGACATGCAATGGATTTGTAGTAAGGCCCAGTAATAGGATAGGGCTCAGGAGATAAGCAAGCCTAATAGTTATGACTCTGCAATTGCACTCCTGGGTATTTACCCCAAAGATACAGATGTGAAAAGAAGGGCCATCTATACCCCAATGTTTATAGCAGCAATGACCACAGTCGCCAAACTATGGAAAGAACCAAGATGCCCTTCAACGGACAAATGGATAAGGAAGATGTGGTCCATATACACTATGGAGGATTATGCCTACATCAGAAAGGATGAATACCCAACTTTTGTAGCAACATGGACGGGACTGGAAGAGATTATGCTGAGTGAAATAAGTCAAGCAGAGAGAGTCAATTATCATATGGTTTCACTTATTTGTGGAGCATAACAAATATCATGAAGGACAAGGGGTGTTAGAGAGGAGAAGGGAGTTGGGGTAAATTGGAAGGGCAGGTGAATCATGAGAGACTATGGACTCTGAAAAACAATCTGAGGGGTTTGAAGTGGTGGGGGTGTGGGAGGTTGGGGTACCAGGTGGTAGGTATTAGAGAGGGCACGGATTGCATGGAGCACTGGGTGTGGTGAAAAAATAATGAATACTGTTTTTCTGAAAATAAATAAATTGAAAAAAAAAGGACCATGTATATGTGTCTATACACAAACCAATGCATGCCTTTTTCCAAAGAGCTCACTGGATATTCACATATTCACCATATAGCAGGTGCTGAGCTTAGCACAGAGTAAGAAGTTGAGGCTCCCTATATAACAATGTATAACATTATGTATAACATAATATATAACAATGTATAACAACAATGATGTTACACTAGTGCTTGGGCAAGAATAAAACTCCTTTTCTAGGCCTATTACATTCCCTGTGCTGAACTGCCTATAGCTTATAAAACTAACATAACAGATTAGCGGTGAAAATTACAGTGGGAATTATGTGTCTGGTGTGAGACAATAAGTCTTGGTCTTTGTGGTTACTCTAAACCAGTCTTTTTAAAATAAAATATTTATTTCACGTATTTTAAGTTGGAAGACTAACCTTTGAATTAGGGCATTTTTAGTGGTAATGTTTTGATAATTTGACTCAGCCAGTATTTAAATCCAATCTAAGTGCCCGAGTTACACTGTCCCTGTCACCACACACTGCCTCCATGCATGCATTCCTGATTCAGTCAGAATAGGCCAGTAGGAGTATTGTGAAGAAATGCTTCAGGGAGCCCCAGAGCTGTAAGTTAGGTAGCTGCAGGTGATAATGCTTTGTCCAAACAAAACCAAATAAGATAAACCAGATCACTGGTGTCCCAAAAGATCAGAAGAATATCTGCAAAATTTGTTTTGTTTCTCTTTGACCTCTATTTCTGAATTTCTTTCAACACTTAGACTCTCCTCTCCCCCATCTCTGATGTCCTTATGAAGCCCCACACACTACACATCCTCTCCCCATAGCTTCACTTGACTCACATACATGGCTCTGGCATAGGTCTGGGCTAGGCACACTCCCACATTAATCTTTTCTTTCCTGCTATGAACTCTGGTATCCCATTTCAAATAAATTTTCAAGGATTAATTTTAGCTCTACGTGAAATAGTTAAACTATTGATATATATAATCAAAGGAGATAGAGACACTTAAGCATCTCAACATTATCTTACAGTATTTTCAAAGAATCACATATCACCTTAAGGAAAGGCCTGGTGGGGTGATGATTTACGTATTATACATTCTAACCTCTATCAAAACACAAGGTCCAATTGACTATTGAGAACAAACTAATGGCTGCCAGTGGGGCAGGGGGACAGAGATGGGTATAATGGATGAAGGGCAGTGGGATATAGAAGCTCCCAAAGTGGAATTAGTAAATCACAGGAATAAAAGGCAAGCATAGGGAATATAGTCAGTAGTATTGTAATGGCATTGCATGGTGGCCTGTGAGAAGTACCCTATGGCCAGTGTAATAGAGCATAGAGACGTGTCCAATCATGGTGAGGGTTATGTGTGAAACTAATGGAACAGTGTATATAAATTATGCTTCAATTAAAAAAAAAGAAAAGAAATAAATGGCATCCACACATTTCAATTCTATGACATGAAGTGCCAGAATATTGACCACTTAATGAAAAATAAATGTATACAATGTAAAATGATAGTGACTCCAGTGGAAACAAGGTATGAAAAGGCAAATATCCCTTAAGTCTATGTTCCTCTTCAGCAAATGCAGTCAACTTGCTTTTACTTGAGCATAGGGATTAGGAGAGAATAGAAGCCACTTGCCCATTTGTTTGCATCCATGTCTCTATCCTTGTTTACATGTGCCTACTTATATGTATACCGTCCTCATACACACATCCCACTCCCAATGTTCCATCTCCGAGCCTGCTTTCCACTCAGCTTCTCTCCTGCATTTATCTACATTCCTTTGGAACGACAGGAAAAGAAACCAGTAAATGAACCTCCCTCCCATTTTTTGAAAGACGGTGGACCTCTATCTCATAATGTGAAACATTAATATTTGCTGCTCTGGAGGTATTTTGAAATAATAAATATGGTGTTTAATTTTAAGTCAGTGACCCAAAAAGGAGAGAATATTTTTCCTTACCACATGCAGGCCATATCCATTTAAGAATCTAACTGAATTTGGCACTGCATATAGTTTAGGTTTTTAATGTCCATTGTATAAGTTTAAGAAACATGTTGATTCACAGACCAGAATCAGTGAATTCACCAGTAGATCCTCAATCCCCAGCGTAGGCCTTAGCATCACTTTAGTGGTCAATCAATGAAGAAGAGGACCTATGTGTATATACTGCCTGGAATCTGTTTTGGTAAAACCTCATTCCCTCCTTCTCTCTTAAGGAATGAGATCAACTTCACATGTGTCTATTTTACTCAGGGATATCATCAGTGAAAATTTTGATGACATGTTTTTGTATCTAGTGTAATTTCTATAGGCAGTTTTGGTTGGTGGCTGAGATCAGAGCTTTTGAATTTGTGCTAACACTGAATCCAGTGGGACCAAGGTCAAGAAACTGAAAGTCTGTGGGACATTTTTCATCTATAGGAATAATAATAGAATTTATGTGAAGGATTATTATAAAGGTCTTTTCAACAGTCTGTTGTGAAGATTTAATGAGCCATATTTGGAAAGTACCATTAGACATAGGAAGCACTTAGCAAATGCTATTTTTATCAAGATATATTTTAATTCTTCCATGGGAAGAGTCAGATTTCAGTTGTAGGCTAAATAATACATCTTGCTGTCTTTCCACAGAGAAGAATATATTTGGGCAAAAAAACCCATTTGATAAGACATCATTCAGCCTAATGGGGTGTTCCTCCATCTTGACTCAGCTCTGTGGTTTTTGATCAAGGCACTAGGTCTGAATATGATGCCACAGATGCCTCCATCCCCTTATAATCACAGCGGTCCCCAGGATACGTGGTATGTCCTGATTGGAATTTCAGGACTGAAAGATTTTTCACACCCGGATATCCATCATTATTTGTTCCATGTACATTTTGGCTGTTGTAGGCAATTTTTTCTTGATCTTTGTGATTGTGACTGAGCGCAGTCTCCATGAGCCCATGTATATCTTCCTTTCCATGCTGGCCTCAGCAGATGTGCTGCTCTCCACACCACAAGCCCCAAAGATGCTGGCCATTTTCTGGTTCCAGTCCATGGATATATCCTTTGATTGTGTGTGTCCCAGATGTTCTTCATACATTTCATCTTTGCAGCAGAATCTGGTATTCTCCTGGCCATGATATTTGACCTCTATGTGGCTATCTGTCACCCCCTGAGATATACCACGATCTTAATCTCTTCAGTCATTGGGAAGATTGGCATAGCAGCTATGGTCAGGAGCTTCATCATCTGCCTTCCATTCACCCTCTTGGTACACAGACTTAGGTATTGTGGGAGAAACATCATTCCCCATTCCTACTGTGAGCACATGGGCATTGCCAGATTGGCATGAGACAATATCAGGGTCAACATCATCTATGGGCTGACTGTGGCCCTGCTGTCTACAGGACTGGACACTGTGTTCATCATTATGTCTTACAACATGATCCTTTACACAGTGTTTCAGATACCTTCCTGGGTTGCCCTAAACACATGTGCTTCCCACATCTGTGTTATATGCTATCTGTGTTATGTTCTATGCCCCAGCATTCTTTTCTCTTTTTTTGCCCTTTGTTTTGGGGAGTAAACCATCCCTCATCATGTCCACATCCTAGTAGCCAACTTCTAAGTGGTGGTGTCCCCTATGCTAAACCCCATCATTTACGGGGTCAAGACCAAACAGATTCAAGACCGAGTAATTCTCCTTTACTCCTGCATCACCACATGTTGTTAAAAAGAAGATTAATGCCTAATGTTGGATATTTCTCAATAAAACACACACACTCACCCACATACACACATACAATTTGATGGGTAATAGGAATAAATGAAATCCATAAATAATCCTCAGCACACATAAAAGGACAGTAAATGCCAAAGTTACCAATGCATTTCCCTAAAGTACTTAAAGACTTTGAAAAAATAGTGATATTCTGAATTCTCCTAGACATGCTATTATTGTAACTTCTTCTTAAGCAATCATAAGAGAACCCTGTGTAAAGAGAAATACATTTTAGTATTCAACCCAAATGGAACTTTCTTGGATAGAGCTGGGAAGTGAAAATGGCGATTTGCATAGCTTTTGTAGAGACCATTGAAATTTTGCTGAAATATGAAATACTCCTACTGCAATCAGGAAACACTTGTGCCAGTAGCATGAAGCTAATAAACTAATTATCTTCTCCTTTTTCTTCAATAAAAATGTGAGTTCTAAAATGAGATTTTCTCATTCACTGATAAAATGTCTACTCAATGGAATAGGCACAGAGTATATGTTTATTGTATGAATGGGTAATAGTGAATTGAAACAAATAATAAATTATATTGACCCATCTGAGACAATGTAGACACCTTAAGAGTTAATCCTTTCTTCCCTACATCTTGACAACTTTTGGCCAAAATCATCAATGACCCTCCCTTTAACAGAGTCTTCACTGAGAGAGGGAGTAAAAGATTAAAAATGCCATATCCAGGCCACAGATAAAGGCAGTAAAACATTATGTAGAATCCTGATACATAATCTTAGATAAAAATTCTATAATCATACCAAATATAATTTTCATAAGCTTGTGTTCAGATTAAGTTCTTCATTCAAGAAAATACTTTTACAATCTCTCCTTCCTCAAGGCCTAACACATGCTATGAGAATATGAAATGACTTTATTTACACTTGAAGAAAGCAAAACATGAACTCAGAAGCTGTACTTTGAACATTTGTGAACTTGCCAGGGTTAGTCTTTTTCCTATATGTATATATACATATATATGTTTCCATTTTTATATGTATGCATATATATACATATATGTGTTTCCTTGTTTATATATATGCATATATATTTATTATATGTATATTCACTATATATGTATATATATAGTGAAATTGAAATGAAAGGGTATTTCCTAGATCCTTGAAATCTTGAATAATTACCTTGGATTAAAATATATGATGTAGTCACTTGGATTTCAGCAAGTTAATCTATTTTAGGAGTTAAAAAAGCCCTGTGATATTAGAAATTCTTGTTTGTTTGTCCCACACTACCTGTATAAAGCTATCTTGTGTAACTATTGGTTTTTGACTGGTAAATGGAATTATTTTAGTACCATATTTATTGGGTTGATGGTTAAATGAAATATGCTATAGGATGTATTTGGCATTAAAATATAAATTTTATTTTGATGATGGTAATTTTTAGGAACAGATACACTAAAGAACCCAGCGCACCTAATTGAACCTAGCCAGGATGTACAGTTGTTTCAGCATTATTCGTAGAGAAGACTATGTTTTCTCTATTGAACATCCTTGATATTGTTTTTGGGAATCAATTGACCTCATAGGTAGACATAAATTTCTTAACTCTATTACATATGATTTATCAGTGACTTGGCAATATGAGTCCCTTCATGGCTGTAGCCTTCTTAAAATCAAAGATGGACAGGAAATTGAGGTAATTGGTTTTACTACTAAATCAATTACTACTAAGTCAATTTTCCATTAAAAACATTGCCAGATTGGCATATGCTTCATAATGAATACATATCAATTTTTCTGAGAAAAAATTTGAATGATGATCCTTTAAAGATGATTCATTAACTTACCCCCAAAACCCAAAAACTCAGAAAAAAAGGAAAACATATAGTTATTGATCTATTTGTGAAAGTATTTCATGATATTACAACAAAGTGGAAAACAGGTGTTTATCCATTCTAAAGTAAAAGAAAGGTCAGAACCATCATTCAAAGTAAGTTCAACATGAACAGAAATTTAGAGTATGACATGCCAAATCAGGAACAGAGTTAGGATATGTGCTGAAAATATTGTTATAAGAGTTGGCATAATAAAATTAATACCCCAGTTATTTTGAGAAGATACTATTCCCAGCAATAATGTAAAGTTTAAGGGACTCAGGATAGAAGATTGGAGGACAACAAAATTTAAATAAAATCAGTAGAAGAAGAGGAGGGAAACAAAATGATAAGCTAGTTTAAACTATTCCTTGGTGACTCCAAACTTGGCTAATGATTGGCTAATATGTGCCAATCTGACCTATGAATTAATTCTATTCAACATGAATCTGTACCATTGTATCTGTCTCCTTCACAGACAAAATTCTAGAAAGAGCATCTAAGGTCCTCTTTTTATCTCTATCTCTTCTCCCCAATATCTATTGTGAATGCCTCCTCCATCCTACTGAAAGGATTCATCCTAAATTTGCCAGCATCTGTATTACCTCAAGTCCCTCTTAAGTTAGCAGAGAAAGTCTAGAAACCAGGTGAATCATGTCAAGAAGAAAGGTACCATGTGCATAAGTATTTCTTAGAATTCATTTGTTCTAATGATAAAAGACATATGAATTCTTCCTATATTCCTAAACATTTGAAAGCATATTTATCTTCTTTTTCCTTGCAGATGACATGATTTCTCCACATCTATGAGGCATAAAATACCTGCATTCTGAGGGAAGAGTGGAAAAAAAGAGGAAGAAAGGTATAAAAAGGAGGAATAGAGAGAAATTTCACCAGATGGTCAACAACTAGCTCAGGATTCTGCATGGTAGAATTAACCAACTAACTAATTAACTAATTAATTAATTTTATTAAATTCAATTAGCCCACTTATAGAACATCATTGATCAATCACTGATCAATAATTAATCAGTTGTATATAACAAGAAGTGCTCATCATATCACATGCCCTCCTCAATGTCCATCACCAAGTTACCCCATCCTCTAACCCTACTCCCCTCTATCAACCCACAGTTTATTTCCTATGATTAAGAGTCTCCCCTGGTTTCTTCCCTTTCTGATGACTTCCCATTCAATTTTCCCTCTTTTTCCCTATGATCATCTCTGTTGTTTCTTATATTCTACATAGAGGGAAAACATATGATACTTGTCTTTCATTGATTGAGTTATTTTGCTCATCATATACCCTCCAGTTCCACCTACCTCGATAGAAGGAACACACTCCAATATCATAAAAACCATCTATGGAAGTCCCACAGCAAACATCATTCTGAGTGGGCAAAAACTAAGACCTTTCCCCTAAAGCCAGGAACTGGATGGAGTGCCAACTCTCACCACCGTTGTGTTCTAGAAACCTTGCCTCAGCAATCAGACCACAAAAAAAGATTAAAAAAAAATCAAATTATAAAGAAGGGCCATCTGTACCCCAATGTTTATAGCAGCAATGGCCACGGTTGCCAAACTGTAGAAGGAACCAAGATGCCCTTCAACGGACAAATGGATAAGGAAGATGTGGTCCATATACACTATGGAGTATTATGCCTCCATCAGAAAGGATGAATACCCAACTTTTGTATCAGCATGGATGGGACTGGAATAGATTATGCTGAATGAAATAAGTCAAGCAGAGAGAGTCAATTATCGTATGGTTTCACTTATTTGTGGAGCATAACAAATAGGATGGAGGACATGGGGAGTTAGAAGAAGGGAGCTGAGGGAAATTGGAAGGGGAGGTGAACCATTAGAGACAATGGACTCTGAAAAACAATCTGAGGGGTTTGAAGTGGTGGGGGGGTGGGAGACTGGGGGAACCAGGTGGTAGGTAACCTGAGAGGGCACGGATTGCATGGAGCACTGGGTGTGGTACAAAAACAATGAATACTGTAATGCTAAAAATAAATAAAAAATAAATTAAAAAAAAAAGTCAAATGCTCATTCTTCTCAGATGACAGGATACTTTATGTGAAAAACCCAAAAGACTCCACCCCAAAATTTTAAAACTCATACAGGAATTCAACAACATGGCAGGATATGAAATAAATACACAGAAATCAGTTTCATTTCATACATTAACAATGAGACAGAAAAAAGAAAAATGAAAGAACCAACCCCATTTACAACTGCACCCCAAACCATAAGATATCTAGGAATAAACCTAACCAAAGGAGTAAAGGATCTATACTCTAAAAACTACAGAACAATTATGAAAGAATTGAGAAGACAAAGAAATGGAAAAACGTTACATGTTCATGGATTGGAAGTATAAATATTGTTAAAATGTCTATACTACCCAAAGCAATCTACACAGTCAATGTTATCCCTAACAAAATACAATCCACTTTTTTTTCCACAAAGCTGGACAAATAATTCTAAAATTAGTATGGTAGGATTTGGAAATACACATCATAATTGGTCATTGTGAGAATAACATTAAATTTACAAAAATAGCTTCAATAGAATAAAAATCTCAGGACTAAGACTGCAAGAGAAGGAGAGTAAATGTGTGATAAAGAGCTATTGTGGATAAGACTTTTCTTTCCAGACATGCCTTAGTGAACAAAGGGTCCTAAGGACATTTATAGAATTCATGGCATAGGAACATGCCCAGATCTAAGTGTTCTTTAGAAGTTATTCCAAATGAGGATGGCAGAAAAGGAACTGAACTCATAAAAATACAACCTGTGTATATTAGTTTCTCTACATTTACCCTGTGGGGGAAAAGAAAAGAGAAGATTAGTGCAATTCTGCAAGTTATAGAAATTATTTCAGAGACATTAGCTGTGAATAGATCCAAAAGGGTATCATTCTGAGCTGCTGGGAGCCTTCTGGACTGGCCTAGTGGTGAGGAAATCCCTCAGATCATATTCAGACTGTCTCCTCCACATTCACTGGGGAATATTTTAATTGGTAGTCAATAGTTTTCTTCTACAATTCAAGCTCAATAAATTTATGTGGCTGCCTCAGCATGATACAGACCTTGCTGTGAGTTTTGTTGGAGGATGAATCCACCAACATGATATTGGAAAGACTAATAGGATAGGGTCAAATTTGTTTTGTAGGGACAGAAGAAAGGAAAGGCTATTGCAGAGTTGTTCATATATTGGATATGGCCCGAGCAGCAAATGGATCAGAGTTTATGACTTTTACACGGGCTATTACTTAGGGTGGAGACAGAAGAAGAGGCACTGCCCAGTACATGATAACCAGGGAATGAGACCAGAATCTCGGGAGGAGGAAAGACGGATGAAAGGTAAGCAATGAGGAATAGGGCTATGAAGACTGATGGTGGTCTTCAGGTGTTGGGTAAGAGCAGAACAGGTTCCCAATAACAAAGGGTGAGGGAGTCTCACTATCCCCAGATTTACCTCATAATGCTTCACTACCAGCTTCTCCAGTGATTACCAACCAGCTTCTCCAGTGATTACCACTCCTTCCCACCTGCCCTGTATTCACTCACATCCTCTCCCTTGCCTTCCCACCATCCATATCTGTCATGTAATGCTCCCATGGCAGCTCCTGTCTCTTGAATAAGTCAGACAATGGGACTGCTACTGAAGGATCTCTATTCAGCATATGGTTAAATGATCATGAACTTGCTGACATATAGCAACTGTGTTGGAGAGTCTTGGAAAGAATGACATAACTGAACCCTTTTTTTTTTGAAGGACAACAAATATTTTTCTATTATATGACTTGAGAATGTCGTGATTCTAGATATGCAATTTTTTAAACAACTATCTTTATTCTAGAAGAATTCTGATATGGGACTAAGAGCCCAAGTCTTTTGAAAATTCAGTCATCAGTGAACTGTGTTGATCAAATTATGATTAAATGGCTCTACAGCCTTTTCCTGAATCATTTCTGGTGTCCCAAAGTCTGCCCTCTGTGTTCCTTTTCTTCTTCTAGATTGGACTCCCTTCTAAGGAACCTATCTTTCACCCCTTTATTTTCTATTCATTTTTTATGCTTAAGCTCCATAATGATCAAAGCATTAAGTGATATGAATATTATTGAGAATCAGTAAGCCTAAATGTACCCATCTTTTGATATTGGTAAATGAAAACACTTTAAACCCTAGAAACTAACCTCTATTCTGGATAAGTTACCCATTTGCTTATGTTCTTTAGTAAGCAAGAATGAGTCCTCTTGCCTTTACATTTTTGCTCAGGATTTCCTTGCCTCCTAGATATTTCTTGCTTCTAGTTATTCTGAAATGGGTATTACAGAATTTCTGCTATTTTAAGTATACAACTCATTTTAGTGAATCCCATGTTAGTAATAGAGACAAAATAAAATACAGTTTTACTAGTAATGTAAAACATGGCATGGAAAACATTAGGAGAAGGATGGGGAAAATGAAGGGGAGGCAGTTGGAAGGGGAAACAAACCATAGGAAGCTATGACTATGGACTCCAAGAAACAAAATGAGGGTTTTAGAGGGGAGGAGGTGGGGGATGGGCTAGCCCAGTGATGGGTTTTAAAGAGGGCATGTATTGCATGGAGCACTGGGTGTTATATACAAACAATGAATCATGGAACACTACATCAAAAACTAATGATGTACTGTATGGTGACCAATATAACATAACATAATAATAAAAAAATGACAGTACTTACTTTGATGAACACTGAGTAATGTATGGAATTGTTGAATCACTATATTGGACAATTGAAATTAATATAATACTATGACTATTACATTGGAATTAAAAATAAATTGAAGGGGTGCCTGGGTACCTCGGTGTGTTAAGCCTCTGCCTTCAGCTCAGGTCATGATCTCAGGACACTGTGATTGAGCCTGTATCTCTGCTGAGCAGAGAGCCTGCTTCCCCTTTCTCTCTGCCTGCCTCTCTGTCTACTTATGATCTCTGTCAGTCAAATAAATAAATAAAATCTTTTAAAAAATAAATTTATTTTATTAAATTTATTTTTTTAAATAAATAAAATTTATTTATTTAAAAAATAAGTAAATTGCAAGATGTTATCTCTAAAAAAATAATATGTAACTTTGATCCAGATTGTAAAAATTACATGGATTTGAATCTTTTCTCAAGCTCTACCTCACATTCTTTTGAAAGAACATCCATTCATATGTAGATATATAATATATAGACAGATATAGCTATCTCAGTATATTATGCACTTGGGTGGAGTTGTTTCTAACTCTCTTCTCTTTCATATGAGCCTTTGATAACATTATACTGCATAGAATTTGATTATTTCCTTGTACAGACTAACAGTTCCTGACTCAGACAGTGGGGGAAAAAATAGTCCTAAGGATTACCTGCAATTTGGGACAGGGAGAGATTTATGAAAATCTGATTAATGGTCAATTTGCAAACGGAATAAGCAAACATTATTATTTTGTCCACAGGTTCAGAAGGACATATTGTGTCCACAGGCCCAGCAGTTGATTCCCTTACTCAGATGATCTGGTGGTTCTAATGCATTTGACCTGCCATACACCCAATCTCTTCTTTTGGACTAGTGCTTGGGGATGTCCTCCCTCAAAACAGTGATGTGCATCAATGATCAAGTCTTTTTTCCATCAATAATACAGGTGAAATGGATGATATGACCTTAGACTTTTGCCAGAATCAGAGAGACTCACTATGACGACTTTGGATAAAAAAAAGAGTAGAGAAGAAGAATACCATTGACAGAGATATTCCTTTCATTTGGTTCTGAAGACCCAAAACCATTATGTCCATCTCCAACATTACAGTCTTCCTGCCTTCTGTGTTGACCCTAATAGGGATCCCAGGCCTAGAGTCTGTGCAGTGCTGGATCGGGATTCCATTCTGTGCCATGTATCTCTTCGCTTTGATTGGAAATTCCTCGCTTCTGATCATCATCATTTCAGAGCGTAGCCTCCATCAACCCATGTATATTTTCCTAGGCATGCTAGGAGTTACAGATATTGTACTTGGCACAAGCATTGTGCCCAAGATGCTTGGCATTTTCTGGTTTCATGTGCCAGAGATTTATTTTGATTCTTGCTTGCTTCAAATGGGGTTCATCCACATTTTTGAGTGCATCGAGTCAGGCATCCTCCTGGCCATGGCTCTGGACCGTTATGTGGCCATCTGTTATCCACTAAGATATACTGCCATCTTCACCCACCAGCTGGTCACCCAAATAGGGGCTGTTGTAACACTTAGAGCTGCCATTCTGGTAGCCCCATCTTTAGTACTGATTAAATGTAGGTTTCAGTTTTACCATACAACCATCATCTCCCACTCCTACTGTGAACACATGGCCATTGTGAAGCTGGCTGCAGAAAATGTACGGTTCAACAAAATCTATGGCTTGTTTGTGGCATTCACTGTTGCAGGATTTGACCTGATATTCATCACTTTGTCTTACATACAAATATTTATTACAGTTTTTCGTTTGCCCCAGAAGGAGGCTCGGTGGAAAGCATTCAATACCTGCATTGCCCATATCTGTGTCTTTCTCCAGCTCTACTTCCTTGCCTTCTTCTCCTTCTTCACACATAGGTTTGGTGCTCACGTTCCCCCTTATATCCACATTCTCTTTTCTAGTCTTTACTTGCTGGTCCCCCCTTTTCTCAATCCACTTGTCTATGGTGCCAAGACCAAGCAGATCCGCATTCACGTAGTAAAGATGTTGTGTTCATAAAATCCAATGAGTTTATAACCTGCAGCCTTCTCCTTTATGCAATAGTAACAATTTCTCAAAACTAAATAAAATAACAAAATGCATGTTAATTGTAATGCTTGAGTTTTCTATTTAATTCTTTTGTGAATTTTTCTGCCTTTTATATTTTTAAAAAGATTTTATTTATTTATTTGACACAGAGAGAGAGATCACAAGTAGTCAGAGCAGCAGGCAGAGAGAGGGGGAACCAGGCTCCCTGCTGAGGAGAGAGCTGGATGGGGTCTCAATCCCAGGAACCCGAAAACATGACCTGAGCTGAAGGCAGAGGCTTAACCCACTGAGTCACCTGCTTTTTAAATGGTTGTCACATCATAGCCCATGACACCTATCAGTCATGGAATTTAGATTCTACTGAGTAATGAGATTGAGAAATGTAGAAGGATCAAAATAGTGAATATGCACCATTTCCCCTTTTCTTTATTTTTAGTTCCCAATTAAACTTGCTCCTTTAAGTATCCTTCTTCAGAAGGATTACAAATATGTGTCTTTCAATGAGTTTAAATGCACCCAGGACTCATTGTTTAGATTGAGGATAGAGGAGCTCTGGGCTCCTCTGGCCTGGAGATTGGGAGGCCGCCATTTTCATTCCCATCCGCCGGAACTCTATGGAAAGCGTTCAGGGAACAAAACTCCTGAAAGCGAACCCGAGCGGATTACTTAGCCTGGCCCCTGGTAAGGGTTGTGCAATTCTGCCTCAGGCAAAGACACTTGAGAATCAGTACAACAGGTTTCTCCCCCAGAAGATCAACAAGAAATCCAGCCAAGACCAAGTCCACTTACCAAGGAGAATAGCAGAATTCCGGAGGAGGAGAAAGCAAAGCATGGAATTCATGGCTTTCTTCCCATGATTCTTTTGTCTTGCAGTTAATTTTTTTTAATTGTATTTTCTTTCTACTGCTTAATTTTTTTTAAACTTTTACCCTTTCCTCTTTTAATGTTTTTCAGCTAGTTTATCTTAACAATACCTTTCATAAAAAACAAACAAACAATAATCTTTTTTTGAACCTTCATTCTTATAGTCATATTTTATCCTTCATTGTATCTACCATTATTTTCTGTATACACATAGGGCTTTTTTCTTCTAAAAATTTGGGGTACAACTTCTTCTAATAGATCAAAATATACCCTAAATCTAGCTCTGGGCTTGTTCTAGTCTCCAGCCCAAGCAAATTCTCTCCACTTTATTTTTCTTTATTCTCCCAACCAACTTACTTTATCAACTCCTTTTCTAAAAATAAAAAATAAAAAAATCATTTTTATAGGCATATTCCATCCCTTCATTGTGTTTACCCTCATATATGGTTTTCATTCTTTAAAATTTGGGGAGATAGTCTCTTCTAAGAGACCAAAATACTCCCCAAATTAAGGGGGTGACCCTGTTCTAGTCACCATTCTAATATACACACATATATTTTTCTTTTCTATATTTTTTCTTTATTTGTTTTCTTTTTCAATTTTTTTTTTCTCTGAACTTTTTATCCCCTTTCTCCCCAGCACGATTTGGGGTCTCTTCTGATTTGGTTAAAGCACATTTTCCTGGGGTCTTTGCCACCCTTTTAGTATTTTATTTGCTCCCTCATATTTTCTTATCTGGACAAAATGACAAGGCAGAAAAATTAACCACAAAAAAAAGAACAAGAGGCAGTACCAAAGGCTAGGGACTTAATCAATATGGACATTGGTAATATGTCAGATCTAGAGTTCAGAATGTTGATTCTCAAGGTTCTAGCCAGGCTCAAAAAGGCATGGAAGATATTAGAGAAACCATCTCTGGAGAGGTAAAAGCCCTTTCTGGAGAAATAAAAGAACTAAAATCTAACCAAGTTGAAATTAAAAAAGCTATTAATGAGGTGTAATAAAAAATGGAAGCTCTTACTGCTAGGATAAATGAAGCAGAAGAAAGAATTAGTGATATAGAAGACCAAATGACAGAGAATAAAGAAGCTGAGCAAAAGAGAGACAAACAAATACTGGACCATGAGGGGAGAATTTGAGAGATAAGTAACACCATAAGACGATACAACATTAGAATAATTGAGATTCCAGAAGAAGAAAAGAGAGAAAGGGGAACAGAAGGTATACTGGAGAGAATTATTGGAGAGAATTTCCCTAATATGACAAAGGGAACAAGCATTAAAATCCAGGAGATGCAGAGAACCCCCTCAAAATCAATAAGAATAGGTCCACACTCCATCACCTAATAGTAAAATTTACAAGTCTTAGTGACAAAGAGAAAATCCTGAAAGCAGCCTGGGAAAAGAAGTCTGTAACATACAATGGTAAAAATATTAGATTGGCAGTGGACTTAACCACAGAGAACTGGCAGGCCAGAAAGAACTGGCATAATATATTTAGAGCACTAAACGAGAAAGACATGCAGCCAAGAATACTATATCCAGCTAGGCTATCATTGAAAATAGAAGGAGAAATAAAAAGCTTCCAGGACAAACAAAAACCTAAAGAATTTGAAGACACCAAACCATCTCTACAGGAAATATTGAAAGGGGTCCTCTAAGCAAAGAGAGATCTGAAAAGTAGTAGATCAGAAAGGAACAGAGACAATATACAGTAACAGTCACCTTATAGGTACAATGGCACTAAATTCATATCTCTCAGTAGTTACCCTGAATGTAAATGGGCTAAATGCCCCAATCAAAAGACACAGGGTGTCAGAATGGATAAAAAAAAACAAAAACCCATCAATATGCTGCCTACAAGAAACTCATTTTAGACCCAAAGACACCTCCAGATTTAAAATGAGGGGGTTGTTTTCCACCTTTAATGGACATCAAAGGAAAGCTGGGGTGGCAATCCTTCTATCAGATCAATTAGATTTTAAGCCGAAGACTATAATAAGAGATGAGGAAGGACACTATATCATACTCAAAGGGTCTGTCCAACAAGAAGATCTAATAATTTTAAATATCTATGCTCCTAACATGGGAAAGCCAACTATATAAACCAATTAATAACAAAATCAAAGAAACTTATTGACAATAATACGATAATTAGTAGGAAACTTTAACACTACCCTCACTGAAATGGACAGATCATCCAAGCAAAAGATCAACAAGGAAATAAAGGCCTTAATTTAGGGATTCTGATCCTTTTTAAATTTTTTTAATTTTAATTTCAATCATATGTATGTTAGTTTAAGGTGTGCAATGTAGTAATTCAGCACTTCTATGGATCACCCTGTACTCATTAGGGGACCTGAACTTCTTACTCCTCATCACCAGTTTATTCTTCTTCTAATTATTATTTTTAATAAAGATTTTATTTATTTATTTATTTACTTACTTACTTACTTATATGAGAGAGAAGGAGAGAGAGAGAGCACAAAAGCAGGGTGATTGGCAGAGGGGCAGGGGAGGGACAGGAAGAGAATCTCAAGCAGACTCCACTGAGCACAAAGTCCAATGTGGTTCTCCATCTTAAGACTTTGAGATCATGACTTGAGCCAAAACCAAGAGACTGAAGTTTAACCAGCTGAATCACCCAGGTGCCCATCCCCATAGTTCTTTTGTTTTATTTCTTAATGAGTAGAATCATATGTCATTTGTCTTTCTCTGTAGGGAGTCAGACTCTTAATGAAGGACAAATGAATGGCTAGGAAGTAGCAATATATCATGCCAGGTAGATGATATTAAAGATTAAATATAAAATCAAAAACTTCACAATACGGCTGTGTCTGTTGCAGAGGGAGCAGGTACAGTTAGAAGAACTAACTGACTTCTCCTTAGCCTCTTCCTGTAGAGGAGGTCAGAACTGGAAATTAACACATACAATGTATGAAATCAAAATTTAATTAGTAATAACATTTCTGTCAACACCTAAAGATGATCATGGATATGAACTTCCACGAATAAATCTTAATTCTACAAATAACTATAAGTCCATATCATATCCACCAGTTTTCTAGGTCTCTTTATGAAGACCTTACTGATTTAATATGGCAGTATGTATTTTTTTTTATTGCTGATCAAGCTGTTCTTCTCCACAAGTGAGATGAGAGAACATGAGCATTAAGGAAGAGAGTGATTCTGGTGGCCACAATGAAGGCATTCAAAATGTCCTTGATTTAAAGAAAACAAAACAAAAACACCACCACTATCAATCTATGAAAAGACATGGAAGAACTTTCAATGTATATTTCTACATGAAAGAAGCCATCCTGAAAAGGTTAATTAGTTATAACATTACAAGGACATGACATTCCAGAAAAGGCAAGACAACAAAAATAGTATAAAGATCAGTGTAATGAGGGGTTCAGGAAGAGGGAGGGAGACATGAATAGGGGGAACACGGAGAGTTTATAGGATAACAAAGGTGTTCTGTATGATACTCTAATGGTGGGTACATGACATTATGTACGGGTAACCCCTGGTTTTTGAAAGTTCATGTTATGCCATTTAGCTCTCATGAAAGACCTACATTAGTACCTATTTTTAGCACCTGAAAGAAATCTGAAGAGTATTTCCACTTTTATAAAAGAGATGAAAATCAAATTAGCTTTCAGTGTGTGTTTTGCATTGATCCATTGCAGAGGCAGCGAGAGCAGCCCCTCCAAGCTCCTCTCCCAGGAAGAACACTCCACATCACTGTATCAAAACCTCGTAGTTTCACACAGTGTCAGTGAGCATCTGTGCTTTATCCTGATTGATTTTGAACATCTGTTCATAAGATATGTCCCAAAGTATCAGCAAACTCTAAGAGCAGTTATTTTGGGGGTCTGGGAATGCTCAACAAATTTTCCTTGCGAATTCATGTTGATTGCTTCTTTGGTGCCATAATGACTCAGGAAAGGTTTAATAAGAATGCTCTACTTTTACATAGTGGAGAGGAAACATGTACTTGTCAGAAGCATAGAACTGAAGACAGCAAGAGTGATCCTTAATGTAATCTGTGGACTTTGGTTAATAGCGCATCAATACTGGTTCAGTTGTTTAACAAAATCTAACATGCACTCATTGAATTTTAATATAACATGGGAGCCAAGAGGACATACTAGTAGCTTTGAAAGAAAAATGAATAAGGCAGTAAAAAACAGGGGCAGCTCTGGGCTCAGTCAGTTAAGTGCTGACCTTTGGCTCAGGTTGTGATCTTGGGAACCTGGGATCAAGCCCTACTTCTGGATTTCTGCTCAGTGGGGAATCTACTTCTCCCTCTCCCTCTGTTTGCACTCCCTCTCTCTCAAATAAATAAATAATCTAAAAAAAAAAGGGCAGTCACAAACAGCCAATAACTGAATGTCTAGAAACAGAATGGCACTGCTAATTACCACAGCAATGTGGGAATCTGGAAGATAGCATAAAGTCCCTTCACAATGTTGAGGGAAACTACTGGATTCCTGATGATAATAGTAGTCACTTTCAGGTTAATATGGCCACAGACTTCTTTCCTTCCTCAACTTCTGAGGAAAGAAGAAGAGCAAACGTAACAAGCCATGTTTTCATGTGTAGGGAAATAAGCAAAATCAAACAGAAGCCCCACCAGAAAAAGACTGTCTAGGGAAAGATGGTTGGGGAGCAGTAGCTTACTGTTAGTGAGACAGTGGAAACACCAGCCCCTCAATACACATGCAAAAAAGAGAGTCCACCCCATGGTATAAAATAGTGAGAACATACATGTTGAGTCAGACATTCCTGAAGAGGGGAAATTAAAGGAAGAATTGTGGCCCAGGGAAACAGGCTTGAAAACAGTCTTAAGAAATTGTTGATTTTGGGGCACTTGGGTGGCTCAGTGGTTAAAGCCTCTGCCTTCGGCTCAGGTCATGATCTCAGGGTCCTGGGATCGAGCCTCACATCGGGCTCTCTGCTCAGCAGGGAGCCTGCTTCCCCCCCCCCCACCTGCCTCTCTGCCTACTTGTGATCTCGATCTCTCTCTCTGTCAAATAAATAAATAAATAAAATAATAAAAAAAGAAATTGTTGATTTTGTGGTAGGGCAAACAATGACAGAAATGGGTGTCAGAGGTGTGTGGGTGGTGTGGTCCATTAAGCATATAAATGTTGGTATTGGCTAAGGTCCTGATCTCAGCATTGAGATGGAGCCCTGAGCTAGGCTCTGTACTCAGCAGGGAGTATGCTTGAAGATTCTCCCTCCTTCTTCCTTAGCCCCTCTCCTGCTCATGTAATCCCCCTGCTGTTTCTAAAATAAATAAATAAACATATAATTCTTTTTTTTTTTTTTAAAGAAATGTATGTGAAGTTTGTAAACCACTTTATTCTACTAGAATCTCTGGCCCTTTTATAAAGAACTGTGTTTGACATTCCTGGAGACCATGAGACATTTCCAATAAAGAGTTTCTTTAGAAGATGTATAATTAAAATAAAAATATTTCTGCTGATAAACCTTTCATCTCCCCTACCTGAAAACACATACACACAATCACACACACACACACATGTGTCATAGAGAAAGTAGATTATCCCTCTCTAATTTATCCTTAGGAATAATATGTAGATATGGGCATAAAATAAAAATAAAGACAGAACAGAAATAGACAAGAAATAAATCCTATGTTTTAAGAACTGCTTAAAGTCAGGATAGAAAGAAAAATACAAAATCATTTCAGAAATATTTACTACATTTTCATTCTTTTCTGTTGTGTAACAAACCACCGCAAAACACATTGCCTTAAATAACAATGATTTATCCTTTCTCACAATTTTGTGGGTCAACAATCCAGTTTGAGTTTGACTGTATGGTTGTTTCCTCAAGGAGAAGGCTGTGGTCACTCAGCAGGGCAGCATTTGGCTTGGAACTCCACTGAGTTGCAAGGTCCAGGGTCCTGGGATCAAGCCCCACATCGGGTTCTCTGCTCTGCAGGGAGCCTGCTTCCTCCTCTCTCTCTCTGCCTGCCTCTCTGCCTACTTGTGATCTCTGTCTGTTAAATAAATAAAATCTTAAAAAAAAAAAAAAGAAATAAGGTCGAAGTTCCAAGATTTACTTACTAACTTTGGCTCAGTAACCTGAAAACATCACCATCATTCTTGCTACTTAATTGGTCAAAACACCTGTCATCCCAGGTTCAAGGGGAGGAGACATGGGCTTGCCTTCAAATGATAGCGGATGCATGCACCCATAGAAAAGGGTGTGATTACAGTCAGCTTCTCAGATTACCTTCCACAGTGTCCAAATATTGTAATAGGAATTCACAAAGAATAATAAGCAAGAGAGAAGAAAGTAGTGTAAAGGTCTATTGATAGAGAAAAATGAAAAATATTTACACATACATGTAGGAAAGCATTCTCTGAAAAGTAATAAGAGCAAAACCAAACAATAAAATCAAACTGAAACTAAGGTTATAATTATAACCTTTGTAAAACAAACAAACAAACAAAATAGAAATCCCAATGCACTTAGAGAAGAGTTATAAAGACTAGAAAGTTAAAAAAAAAAAAGAAAAAGAAAAAAAAAGTCCAACAGAGAACATAAAAATCTACATAAAAATCCAAATAAGCTGGGTTATAGACATTAAGGAACACTAGCTCTGAAACTATTGATGCACTATATTTTGCCCAAATTGAATTTAAACTAAGAAATCCAAATAAGTGTCTATAGTAGCTAAGGACATTTCTTGACCCTTCTGATGCTAATTCTACCAGGTGACCCATGGAAGAGACAGAAAGCCAAGGAGCCTTAAGACTTCAGGTAAATAAGAGGCCAGAATTCAGTATTAGCCGCCTTCTAAAAAGCATACAATGCTTCTACATGTGGCCTTGACCATCTTCATTTGCAGATGTCTCCATGGGAACAGGCTGTGACGGCACTAGCAGGAGCCTCTGCCACACAAAGGAGAACTGCATATTTAATGGAAAGTGTGTGTTAACTTGGGTCATGCGAGAGTGCTGTGCAGAGGACAACCTGCACACGCAGTATATGGGAAGGATGGGGTGGAGGCGCTTCTCCCTGAAGCCAACCTGGGCCTTCTCCTTCCAGGAGTGAGTGGAGTGACACTCACTGGGGGCTGACACTCTTGAGCCCGAGAGATGCCCAGAGGAGCTATAAATACCCAGCTCCCCATTTCCTCACCACATCGTGAACATCGTATGTCTTTTTTCTTTTTTTTTTTTCCCTCTCAACTAGTTAAATATCTTCAGGATCCTAGAAAATGTAGGTAAGAAGTTGATTTTTGCTCAACAAGGACATGTAGAAAAAAGACATCAGAAAAACAAAAAGGAAAGGAAAGCAACGGAAAGGAAGAAAATCATAGGAACCACAGAAGCTGCTCAGTCTTCCTTGATCTTGATCATCTTGGGTTTCTCTAATCCCTGACCCCTGAGGTACAGTGCGGCTATGACTGAACTGCCTGGGCAATTGTAATGACTCTTCAGAGTCTCTTCCTAAACGGATTGTCTGCAAAGTGCACAAGTATGTATTTTTCTTTCTGAATATGTTTATGCACTGGTTGCTTATCTTTGATATGTGGCTCTGAATGTTGGGCAGACATGCATCAAATTTGTTGTAAGGTCCAGTAATAGGATAGGGCTCAGAAGATAAACAAGCCTAATAGTTAAAGACCATGTATATTTGTCTATATACAAACTCATGCATGCCTTTTTTCCAAAGAGTTCACTGGATATTCACCATATAGTAGGCGCTGAGCTTAGCACAGAGTAAGAAGTTGAGGCTCCCTATACAATAATGATGTTACACTAGTTCTCGGGCAAGAAAAAAACTCCTTTTCTAAGCCTATTACATTCCCTGTGCTGAACTGCCTATAGCTTATAAAACTAACATAACAGATTAGAGGTGAAAATTACAGTGGGAATTATGTGTCTGGTGTGAGACAATAAGTCTTGGTCTTTGTGGTTACTCTAAACCAGTCCTTTTAAAATAAAATATTTATTTCACGTATTTTAAATTGGAAGACTAACCTTTGAATTAGGACATTTTTAGTGGCAATGTTTTGAGAATTTGACTCAACCAGTATTTAAATCCAATCTAAGTGCCCGAGTTACACTGTCCCTGTCACCACACACTGCCTCCATGCATGCATTCCTGATTCAGTCAGAATAGGCCAGTAGGAGTATTGTGAAGAAATGCTTCAGGGAGCCCCAGAGCTGTAAGTTAGGTAGCTGCAGGCGATAATGCTTTGCCCGAACGAAACCAAATAAGATAAACCAGATCACTGGTGTCCCAAAAGATCAGAAGAACATCTACAAAATTTGTTTTGTTTCTCTTTGACCTCTATTTCTGAGTTTCTTTCAACACTTAGACTCTCCTCTCCCCCATCTCTGATGTCCTTATGAAGCCCCACACACTACACATCCTCTCCCCATAACTGCACTTGACTCACATACATGGCTCTGGCGTAGGTCTGGGCTAGGCACACTCCCACATTAATCTTTTCTCTCACCCTCTAAACCCCAAAATCCCATTTAAAATAAATTTTCAAGGTTTAATTTTAGCTCTATATAAAATGGTTAAATAATTGGTATATGTAATCAAAAGAGATAGAGACACTTAAGCATCTCAACATTTTCTTACAGCATTTTCAAAGAATCCCATATCACCTTAAGGAAAGGCCTAATGGGGTCACCACTTATGTATTATATATTCTAATCTCTATCGAAACACAAGGTCCAGTGGACTACTGAGAACAAACTAGTGGCTGCCAGAGGGGCAGGGGGCAGAGATGGGTACAATGGGTGAAGAGTAGGGGGAGATGGAAGCTTCCAGTTGTGGAATTAATAAGTCACAGGTATTGCAAAGACATTGCATGGTGACCTACGAGAAGTATCCTTATGGCCAGTAAAACAAAGCACATAGACTTGTCCAATCATGGTATGTGGTAAAGTGAAACTAGTGGAATATTGCATGTAAATTATACTTCAATTAAAAAAAAAAAGAAGAAAAAGAAATGGCATCAACACATTTCAATCCTATGACATGAAGTGCCAGAATATTTACCACTTAATGAAAAATAAAAGTAGACATGGTAAAATAATAGTGTGCAATGATCTGACTCCAATGAGACCAAGGGATAAAAGGCAAACAAACATTTCCCGAGTCCTTGTTCCTCTTCAGAAATGCAGTCAACTAGCTTTTACTTGAGAATGGGGATTAGGGGAGTTTGGAAGCCACTTGTCCTCCACTTGTTTGCATCCATGTCTCTATCCCTGTTCATATGTACCTGCTTATGTGTGTAAAACCCTCATACACACATCCCACTCCAATGTTACATCTCCGAGCCTGCTTTTCACACAAGATCTCTCCTGCTTTTATCTATATTCTTTTGGGACGACAGAAAAATGGTAACCAGTAAATTATCTTCCCTCCCATTTATTGAAGGACTGGGAACCTCTATCTCAAAATGTGAAACTTTAATATTTGCTGCTGTGGAGGTATTTTGAAATAATAAATATGTTGTTTAATTTTTTATAAAGATTTTATTTATTTGTTTGACAGAGATCACAAGTAGGCAGAGAGGCAGGCAGAGAGAGAGGAGGAAGCAGGCTCCCTGCTGAGCAGAGAGCCTGATTCAGGGCTTAATCCTAGGACCCTGGGATCATGACCTGAGCAGAAGGCAGACACTTTAACCCACTGAGCCACCCAGGAGCCTCTATGTTGTTTCATTTTTAATCAGTGACCCAAAAGGGAGAGAATATTTTCCTTATCACATGCAGGACATATCCATTTAAGAATTTAACTGAATTTGACACTCTATGTAGTTTAGGTTTTTACTGTTCATCCTTTAATTTTAAGAAACATGTTGATTTGCAGACCAGAATCAGTGAATTCACCTGTAGATCCTAAATGTCTGGCATAGACCTCAGCATCAGTTCAGTGGTCAATCAATGAAGAAGAGGGCTAATGTGTTATAGTGCCTGAAATCTATTTTGGGAAAACCTCATTCATTCCTTCTCTCATAAGTAATGAGATCATTTTCGCATGTATCTATTTTACTCAGGGATAACATCAGTGAAAATTTTGATGACGTGTTTTTATATCTAGTGTTATTTATATAGGCAGTAATAGATGGTGGCTGAGATCAGAGCTTTCAAATTTATGCCTGTCTGATTCTGAATCCACTGAGACCTAAGTCAAGAAGCTAAATGTCTTCGGTATTTTTTCATCTATAAGAATAATAGTAGTATCCATGTCAAAAATTATTGTAAAGGTCTTTCCAATAGTCTATTGCAAAGTTTTTAATGAGCTGTATTTGAAATGTACCATTAGATATAGGAAGCACTTATTAAATGCTAACTATTTTTTTTTTCCAAGATCTATTTCAGGGGCGCCTGGGTGGCTCACTCATTAAGCGTCTGCCTTCAGCTCAGGTCATGGTCCCAGGGTGCTGGGATCCAGCTCTGCATGGGGCTCTCTGCTCAGTGGGAAGCCTAGTTCTCCCTCTCCCACTCCCCTTGCTTGTGTTCCCTCTTTCACTGTGTCTTCCATCAAATAAAAAATTAATATCTCTTTTTAAAAAGGTATATTTTAATTCTTCCATGGAAAGAGTCAGAGTACAATTTTAGGCTAGGTAATACATCTCACTGTCCTTCCACAGAGAAGAATATATTTGGGGAAAAAAAATCTAATCAGACATCATTCAGCCTAATGGAGTGTTCCTCAATCGTGACTTGATCAAAGTACTAGGTCAGAATATGATGCAACAGATGCCTCCCTCCTCTTATAATCACAGCAGTCCCCAGGATATGTGGTATGTCCTGATTGGAATCCCAGGACTGGAATATTTTCACACCTGGATCTCCATCCCTATCTGTTCCATGTATATTTTGGCTGTCGTAGGCAACGTGCTCTTGATTTTCGTGATTGTGACTGAGCGCAGTCTCCATGAGCCCATGTATATCTTCCTTTCCATGCTGGCCTCAGCAGATGTGCTGCTCTCCACAGCCACAGCCCCAAAGATGCTGGCTATCTTCTGGTTCCAGTCCATGGATATATCCTTTGCTTGCTGTGTGTCCCAGATGTTCTTCATACATTTCATCTTTGTGGCAGAATCTGCTATTCTCCTGGCCATGGCATTTGACCGCTATGTGGCCATCTGTCACCCCCTGAGATATACCACGATCTTAACCTCTTCAGTCATTGGGAAGATTGGCATAGCAGCTATGGTCAGGAGCTTCATCATCTGCCTTCCATTCACCCTCTTGGTACACAGACTTAGGTATTGTGGGAGAAACATCATTCCCCATTCCTACTGTGAGCACATGGGCATTGCCAGATTGGCATGTGACAATATCAGGGTGAACATCATCTATGGGCTGACTGTGGCCCTGCTGTCTACAGGACTGGACATTGTGTTCATCATTATGTCTTACACCATGATCCTTTGCACAGTGTTTCAGATACCTTCCTGGGCTGCCAGATTCAAGGCCCTCAACACATGTGCTTCCCACATCTGTGTCATCCTTATGTTCTATGCCCCAGCATTCTTTTCATTTTTTGCCCATCGTTTTGGGGGGGAAACCATCCCTCATCATGTCCACATCCTAGTAGCCAACCTCTATGTGGTGGTGCCCCCTATGCTAAACCCCATCATTTATGGGGTCAAGACCAAACAGATTCAAGACCGAGTATTTCTCCTTTACTCCCGCATCACCACATGTTGTTAAAATGAAGATTAATGCCTAATGCTGGATATTTCTCAATAAAACACACACACTCACCCACATACACACATACAATTTGAATGACTAATGGGAATAAAGAAAGTCCATAAATAATCCTCAACACACATAAAAAAAGGACAGTAAATGCCAAAGTTACCAATGCATTTCCCTAAAGCACTTAAAGACTTTGAAAAAAAAAAAAAAGATATTCTGAATTCTCCTAGACATGCTATTATCTTGCATTGTAGCTTCTTCTTAAGCAAACATAAGAGAACTCTGAGTAAAGAGGAATACATTTTAGGGTTCAGCCTAAATGGAGCTTTCTTGGGTAGAGACTGTTGAAATTTTGAGGAAATATGCAACTCTCCTATTGCAGTCAGGAAACACTTGGGCCAGTAGTATGAAGCTAATAAACTCTAATTATCCTCATCTTTTTCTTAAATTAAAATGTGAGTACTAAGATGAGATATTTTCATATTTGCTGATATAACGTCCCATCTGAGACAACACAGACACCTTCAAAGTTAATCCTTTCTTCCTTACATATTGGTGACCTCTGGCCCAAATCATCAATGAAGCATCCTTTTAACAGAGATTTCACTGAGGGAAGGACTAAAAGATTAAAAATGCCATACCCAGGCCATAGATAGAGACAGGAAAGATTACATAGGATGCTGACACATAATCTTACATAAAAAGTCTGTAGTCACACCAAATATAATTTTCATAAGCTTGTCTTCAGATTCATTTCTCAATTTCAAGAAAATACTTTTACAATCTCTCCTTCCTCAAAGCCTAGCACATGCTATGAGAATGTGAAATCTGACCTTATTTACATTTGAAGAAAGCAAAAAATGAACTTGGAAGCTATACTTTGAACATTTGCAAACTTTCCAGGGTTAGACTTTTTTCCTTGTTTTCTGTTATGTATATACCATGCATGTGTGTATATACACATTAATGTACATATAAGGTAATGTGTGTGTGTGTATGTGTGTGTGTGTGTGTGTGTGTGTGTGTATGGTGAAACTGAAATGAAAGGCTGTTTCCTAGATCCCTGGAATCCTGAATAAGCACCTTGGCTTAAAATATATGATATAGTCACTTGGATTTCAGCAAGTTAATCTATTTTAGGAGTTAAAAATAAACCCTGTGATACTAGAAATCCTTATTTGCTTGTCCCACACTAACTGTATAAAACTATCTTGTTGTTTAACTACTGGTTCTTGACTAGTAAATGGAATCACTTTAGTACCATATGTATTGGCTTGATAATTGAATGAAATATGCTATAAGATGTATTTGGCATTAAATTAAAAATTTTATTTTGATGATGGTAATTTTCATGAACAGAGACAATAAAGAACCCAACACACCAAACTGAACCTGGCCAGGATGTCCAGTTATTTCAGCATTATTTGTAGAGAAGACTATGATTTCTCTAATGAACAACCTTGATATTGCTTTTTGTTTGTTTGTTTGCTTTTACTATTTTTTAAATTATTTTTATTAACATATAATGTATTATTTGCCCCATAGGTACAGGTCTGTGAATCATCGGGCTTACACATTTCATAGCACTCACATAGCACATACCCTCCCCAATGGATATTGCTTTTGGAATCAATTGACCTCATAGGTAGACATTAATTTCCTAACTCTGTGTTCCATATGATTTATCATTGATTTGGCAATATGAGTCTCTTCATGATTGTAACTTTCTTAAACTAAAAGATGGACAAGAAATTGAGGTAATTGATTTTACTACTAAATTTTACTAAATTTTACTAAATTGATTTTACTACTAAATTTTACTAAAATTTACTACTAAATTTTACTACTAAATTTTACTACTAAATCAATTAGTACTAAATCAATTTACTACTAAAATTGTGGATTGCCAGATTGGTGTACACTTCATAATGATACATATGATTTTTTTGAGAAAAGTTTTGAATCATGATACTTTAAAGATGTTTCATTAACTTCCCCCCCCCCAAAGCCCTACAAAACTCTGGGAAGAAAGGAGAACATATAGGTATTTATCTATTTGTGAAAGTATTTCCTGGTTTCACAATAAAGTAGAAAAAAGTTGCTTATCCATTCTACAGGCAAAAGAAAAGTCAGGACCGTCTTTCAAAGTATGTTCAACATGAACTGAAATTTGGTATATGACATGCCAAATCAGGAACAAAATCAGGATATGTGCTGAAAATTTTGTTATAGGAGTTGGCATAATAAAATTGATACCCCAGTTATTTTGAGAAGATACTATTCCCAGCAACAATGTATAGTTTAAGGGTGAAAGAGACTCAGGATACTAGATTAGAAGACAACAAAATTTAAATAAAATGAGTAGAAGAGAAGAAGAGGAGTGGAAAAACAGATAAGCTAGTTTAAACTATTCCTTGGTGACTCAAGACTGAGCTAATGATTAGATAACATGTGCCAATCTGACCTCTGAATCCATTCTATTTAACATGAATCAGTACCATTGTATCTGTCTCCTTCACAAACAAGATTCTACAAAGAACATCTAAGGTCCTCTGCCAATAAACCCTCTGCCAATAAACCCTCAGTTTATTTCCTATGATTAAGAGTCTCTTTTGGCTTTTTCCCTTTCTGATGACTTCCCATTCAGATT
This sequence comes from Mustela putorius furo, assembly GCF_011764305.1. Lineage (NCBI taxonomy): Eukaryota > Metazoa > Chordata > Mammalia > Carnivora > Mustelidae > Mustela > Mustela putorius. The sequence continues at coordinate 889,743 of NW_025422126.1, forward strand.
TCCCTTCTTTCCCCTATGATTGTCTCTGCTGTTTCTAATATTCCACATAGAGTGAAACCACATGATACTTGCCTTTCTTTGATTGAGTTATTTTGCTCATCACAATACCCTCCAGTTCCAACTACATCGATAGAAGGAACATGCCCCAATGTCATAAAAGCCATCTATGAAAATCCCACAGCAAACATCATTCTCATTGGACAAAAACTGAGATCTTTTCCCCTAACGCCAGGATCAGGACAAGGTTGCCAACTCTCACCACTATTCTTCAACATAGTTCTAGAAACCTTGCCTCAGCAATCAGACAATGGAAAGAAATTAAAAAAAAATCAAATTGGTAAAGAAGTCTAACACTCACTCTTCTCAGATGACAGGATGTGTTATGTGAAAAACCCAAAAGACTCCAACCCAAAACTGCTAGAACTCCTACAGGAATTCAAGAACATGGCAGGATATGAAATCAATGTACAGAAATCAGTTTCATTTTATACACTAACAATGAGACAGAAGAAAGATAAATGCAGGAATTAACCCCATTTACAATTGCACCCAAACCATAAGATACCTAGGAATAAACCTAACCAAAGGGGTAAAGGATCTATACTCTAAAAACTACAGAATAATTGGGGGAGCCTGGGTGGCTCCGTGGGTTGAGCTGCTGCCTTCAGCTCAGGTCATGATCTCAGGGTCCTGGGATCGAGTCTGCTCAGCAGGGAGCCTGCTTCCCTCTCTCTCTCTCTGCCTGCCTCTCCATCTACTTGTGATTTCTCTCTGTCAAATAAATACATAAAATCTTAAAACAAAACAAAACAAAAACTACAGAATTGAGGAAGACTAAGAAATGGATAAATAATTATTGCTCATGATTTAGAAGGATAAAGATTGTTAAAATGCTATCTAAAGAAATCTACAGAATCAATGGTACCCCTATCAAAATACTATACACATTTTTTATTAAGATTTTATTTATTTATTTGACAGAGAGAAAGAGCACAAGTAGCAGAGAGGCAGGCAGAGAGGAAGGAAGCAGGCTCCCTGCTGAGCAGAGAGCCCGATGTGGGGCTTGATCCTAGGACCCTGGGATCATGACTGGAGCCGAAGGCAGTCACTTAACTGACTGAGCCACACAGGCGCCCCACTATCCACATTTTTAATAGTGCTGGAACAAATACTTCTAAAATTAGTATAGCAGGATTTGGAAATATACATCATAACTGGTCATTCAAAATTTACAAAAATAGCTTCAATAAAATAAAAAAATCTGAGGATGAGACTGTAGGAGAATGAGAGTAAATATGTGAGAAAGAGCTATTGTGGATACAGACTTTTCGTTCCAATAGTGCATTAGTGAACAAAGGGTCCTAAGGACATTTATAGAATCCATGGCATAGGAACATGCCCAGGTCTAAGTGTTCTTTAGAAGTTCTTCCGAATGAGGATGATAGAAAAAGAACTGAACTCATAAAAATACAACTTGTGTGTATTAATTTCTCTACATTTACCCTGTGGGGGAAATGAAGAGAGAAGAGCAGTTAGATTCTACAGGTTATAGAAATGAATTCAGAGACACCAGCTGTGGATGGACCCCAAAGGGCATTATTCTGAGCTGCTGAGAGCCTCCTGGACTGGCCTAGTGGTGAGGTAATCTCTCAGGTCATAATCAGACCTCCTCCTTCTCCACATTCTCTGGGGAATATTTTAGTTAGTAGTCAGCAGCTTTCTTCTACAATTCAAGGTCAATAAATTCATGCTGCTGCCTCAGCATGATACAGACCTTGCTGTGAATTTTGTTGGAGGATGAATCCACCAACATGACCTCAGAAAGCCTTACAGAATAGGATTAAATTTGTTTTGCAGGGACAGAGAACAGCAGGAAATGTTATCAAAGAGATGCTCATATTTTGGATATGGCCCAAGCAGCAAATATCCAACCTTTTCTACCTGTCTACCACCATCTGTACCTGTCAGGTAATGCTCCCATGGCAGCTCCTTTCTCCTGAATAAGTCAGACAATGGGATTGTTACTAAAGGATTCCTATTCAGTAGATGGTTAGGGGATTATGAGATTGCTGACATAAAACAGCAGTTGTGGAGAGTCTAGGAAAGAATGACATAAATGAACCGTGTTTTTTTTTTTTTAAAGGACAGCAATTATTTTTCTAATGTACAACTTGAGAATATCATGATTATGCAATTTTTCAAAGCAATGATCTTTATCAGAGAAGAACTCTCGTATAGGGACTAAAAGCCCAAATCTTTTGAAAATTCAGTCATTAGGGAATTGTGGTGATCAAATTATCATTAGTTGCTCCACAGCCCTCTCCTGAATCATTTCTGGTATCCCAAAGTCGGCCCTCTGTCTTCTTTCTATTTCTAGGTTGGAGTTCCTTTTAAGGAACCTATATTTTCACCCTTTATTTTCTATTTATTTTTGATGCTTGAGCTCCAAAATGATCAAAGTATTCACGTGATGTGTGTATTATTGAGAATAAATAGGCCTAAATGTACCCATCTTTTGCTATCGGTAAATCAAAAAATTATGAAACCCTAGAAACTAACCTCTATTCTCGCTACGGCACCCATTTATCTTTGTCCTTTAGTAAAGAAGAATGAGTTCCTTTGCCTCTACGTTGTTGCTCGGGATTTCCTTGCCTCCTGCATATTTATTGCCTCTAGTTATTCTGAAATGGGTATTACAGAATTTCTGCTATTTTACATATACAACTCATTTTAGTGAATTCCATGTTAGTAATAGAGATTAAATAAAATAGAGTTTTGTTAGTAATGTAAAAAAAAAAAAAGCATGGAACATTAGGAGAAGGATAGGAAAAATGAAGGGAAGGGCAGAGCTGGAGGAGGAGAAAAACCGTAGGAGACCATGGACTCTAAGAAACAAGCAGGCTTTTAGTGGTGAGCGTGTAGGACAAAGGGTTAGCCTGGTGATGGGTATTAAGGAGGGCACATATCGCACGGAGCACTGGGTGTTATACACAAACAGTGAATCATGGAACACTACATCAAAAACTAATGACGTACTGTATGGTGACTACCATAACATAACATAAGAGAAAAAAGAGGTACATTTACTCTGATGAACATTGAGTAATGTATGGAATTGTTGAATCAATATATTGGACAATTGAAACTAATACAACACTATGCCTATTATATTGGAGTTTTAAAAAATTGAAAAAAGTTATCACTATGCCTGGAATTAAAAAAATAAATTGAAAAAATATTATCTCTAAAACAATAATATGGAACTTTGATCCAGATTGTAAAAATTACATGGATTTGAATCTTTTCTCAAGCTCTACCTCACATCCTTTTGAAAGGACATGCATTCATACATAGATATATAGATATATAATGTATAGATAGATATAGATACCTAAGTATATTATGCTCTTGGGTGAAGTTGTTTCTATCTCTCTTCTCTTTCATTCGAGCCCTTGATAACAATATACTAGATAGAATTTGACTATTTGCTTGTACAGACTAACAGTTCCTGACTCAGAGACAGTGGGTTTACTTAAGGATTACCTGCAAATTTGGATAAGGTGAGATTTATGAAAATCTGATTAATGTACAATTTGCATACAAAATGAACAAACATCATTATTTTGTCCACAGGTCCAGAAGGACATGTAGAAAGGTCAGCAGTTGATTTCCTTATTCAGATGATCTGGTGATTCTAATGCATTTGACCAGCCACACACCTAATCTCTTCTTGTGGACTAGTACTTGGGGATGTCCTCCCTCAAAACAGTGATGTGCGTCAACGGGTCAGTCTTTTTTCTGTTAACAATATAGATGAAGTGGATGATATGACCTTAGGCTTCGGCCAGAATCAGAGAGGCTCACTATGATGATTTTCGATAAAAATGGAGTAGAGAGGAAGAAAACCACTGAATGAAATACTTCTTTCATTTGGTTCTGGAGACACAAAGACATTATGTCCAACTCCAGCATTACAGTCTTCATGCCTTCTGTGTTGACCCTAATAGGGATCCCAGGCCTAGAGTCTGTGCAGTGCTGGATCGGGATTCCTTTCTGTGTTATGTATCTCTTTGCTTTGATTGGAAATTCTGTGCTTCTGCTCATCATCATTTCAGAGCGTAGCCTCCATCAACCCATGTATATTTTCCTAGGCATGCTAGGAGTCACAGATATTGTACTTGGCACAAGCATTGTGCCCAAGATGCTTGGCATTTTCTGGCTACATATACCAGAGATTTACTTTGATTCCTGCTTGCTTCAAATGGGGTTCATCCACACATTTCAGTGCATCGAGTCAGGCATCCTCCTGGCCATGGCTCTGGACCGTTATGTGGCCATCTGTTATCCACTAAGATATACTGCCATCTTCACCCACCAGCTGGTCACCCAAATAGGGGCCGTGGTAACACTTAGGGCTGCCATTCTAGCAACCCCATCTCTAGTACTGATTAAATGTCGGTTTCAGTTTTACCATACAACCATCATCTCCCACTCCTACTGTGAGCATATGGCCATTGTGAAGCTGGCTGCAGAAAATGTGCGGGTCAACAAAATCTATGGCTTGTTTGTGGCATTTGCTGTTGCAGGATTTGACATGATATTCATCACTTTGTCCTACATACAGATCTTTTTCACAGTTTTTCGTTTGCCCCAGAAGGAGGCTCGGTGGAAAGCATTCAATACCTGCATCTCCCACATCTGTGTCTTCCTCCAATTTTACCTCCTTGCCTTCTTCTCCTTCTTCACACATAGGTTCGGTGCTCATATTCCCCCTTATATCCATATCCTCTTTTCTAGCCTCTACTTGCTTGTCCCCCCTTTTCTCAATCCACTTGTCTATGGTGCCAAGACCAAGCAGATCCGCATTCACGTAGTAAAGATATTGTGTTCATAAAATCCACTCTTGTATCATCTATAGCCTTCTCCTTTATGCAATCATAATGATCTCTCAAAACTAAATAAAACAACAAAAATGGATGCTAATTGTGATGCTTGCGTTTTCTATTTAATTCTCTTGTGAAATTTTCCTTCATTTTAAATGTTTGTCACATCATAGCCCATGACACGTATTTGTCATGGGATTTAGAATCTACTGGTTAATGAGAATGAAAAATGTAGAAAGAGCCAAATAGTGAACGTGTTATTTCCTTTTTTCTTAATTTTTAGTGCCTAATTAAACTTTCTCATTTAATTATCCTTCTCCAGAAAGATTAACTAATATGTGTCTCTCAATGAATTTAAATGCACCCAGTATTCATTGGTTAGATTGTCCAGGTACTCACTGATAACAAGTTATTGTTTCTGGATCACCCTAATTATCTTTAAAAATGAGAGGAAGTTTTTTTTATTCTTATGCAAAGAAATTAAAATTAAAAACCTGACTATATATATATATGATGAGACATTGTCTTTAATTTTCAACATTTCTTGTGCCATTTAGGACATTAAGATATAAAAAATCACGAGAAATCCAATGTTCCATGTTAATGATCACTACTTTTTCTGTACCCTCACCAATTTCTTATTCATTCATCAAGTATTATAAAAACAACTACAGTATTATAAATGCTATAGTGAAGAACAGAGACATAATGGGAAATTTGAGAGAGTCTTTACATTTTTTGAGTTTATAGAAATTATGGTTTTATATTTCTGGGAGAAAGAGAAAGAGAGAGAGAGAGAGAAGGACAGAGAAGCAGTAGTGGTACCAATGGAATGTGGTTTAGCAAAGAGTGAGGCAGTGAAATTCAACTGAATGCAGCAGTCTGTAGTCATTTTTATTATCTTTGTTTTTTCCTTTTAATTAGGGAGTCTGATTCTTTTTTATTTTTTTAATATAACTTCTGTTGTATTTATGTTAGTTTCAGGTGTGCAGTGTAGTGATTCAACACCTCCATGCATCACCCTGTACTCATCAGGAGACGTGTACTCCTTACTCCTCATCACCAGGTTCTTCTTCATCTTTTTTTTTTTAAATAAAGTTTTTATTTATTTATTTATTTATTTGAGAGAGAGTACAGGAGCAGGATGACAGGCAGAGGGACAGTGGAATGATAGGGAGAGAATCTCAAGCAGAGTCTACTGGCACAGAGCCCAATGTGGTTCTCCATCTCGGGAATTTGAGACCATGACTTGAGCTGAAACCAAGAGTCTAAGACTTAACCAACAGAATCACCTGGGTGCCCTTCCCTTTTGTTCTTTTGTTTTGTTTCTTAATGATTAGAATCATTTGTCATTTTTCTTTCTCTTTAGGGAGTCTGACTCTTAATGAAGAACAAATTAATCATTAGCTAGTAATGACATATCATGCCAGGTAGATGATGTTACAGATTAGGTATAGAATCAAAAAACTACACCGTAGTGTTTTCTGTGTTGTGAATGAAGCACGGGCAATTGGAAGAACTAACTGACTTCTTATAGCCTCTTTCTATGAGGAGGATAGAATTGGAAATTAACATGTATGAATTCAAATTTTCTTTGGTAATAACACTTCTGTTAAACATGTAAAGATGGGGGCACCTGGGTGGCTCAGTCATTAAGTGGCTGCCTTTGGTTCAGGTCATGATTCCAGGGTCCTGGGTTAGAGTCCTACTTGGGGCTCCTTGCTCAGCGGGAAGCCTGCTTCTCCCTCTCCTTCCCCCCCCGCTTGTGTTCCCTTTCTTGCTGTCTCTCTCTCTCTCTTTCTCTGTCAAATTAATTAATTAATTAATTAACTAAATAAAATAAAAAAAAACATGTAAAGATGATCATGGACATAAACTTCCATGAATAAATCTTAATTCTACATGTAACTATAAGTCCATTTCATATCCACCAGTTTTCTAGGTCTTTTTCTGAAGACCTTACTGGTTTAATATAGCAGTATATATATTTTTTATTGCTTACCAAGCTGTTCTTCTTCACAGAAGATGAGAGAACAAGAGCAGTAAGGAAGAAGGAGATTCTGGCGGCCACATTGAAGGCATCCAAATACCCTGGAGAACAGCAGGAGCCTAGCAGTGTATATTCCAGTCCTGCATTTCCTAGAAGGATCCTGCTCAATTAGATCGTCCTGGCCTCTTCTGTAATTTTCAGAGGACAATTTAAAATGTGTGTAACACTTCAAGTATTTATCCTCAAGACTTTAGCTCCTTATTTTAGTATCATTAAAGAGAGATTTACTTCCCATTTCTGCCTTTCTACTTAGTCTTAATCTTTCATTCAGTGTTTGACATGTATTATATCTGACTTTTACCTTAAGTGTCTTATAGTGTCTGAAACATAGGAAAAGTATTAAAACAGATAAATTTCCTTGATGGAGAATGTTTTCATTTCTGCTACATTCTAAAGTTCACTAAAACCATGGTGCACACACAGAGATATTGTGAAATAGTGGCAATGTATTCAGACAAATTGAATAAATATGGAACACTAAACTATACCCAAAAGGCAACTGGGATAGATAACTCTGAGACCTAGGTGCCCACTGAAGAAGATACCCATGAGGAGAAAATGGTCTGTACATCGCAATTCCAGAAAAACACAGGAATTTATACAGGTATTAGCGCTGAGGTGCACTGAAAATGGAGGAAAAGGTGAAAGTATGTGTAAGGTTTCTGAACTGAAGCATCTGGAAAGTATCCATTTTCAATTCCAGCCAAATGATTGGTCTCTGTGGTGACAGAATCAATAATGATCCAGAGAAAGCAGCACTGGGTACAAAGGATGCTGGAATGAGGGGTCATATAATAGAGAGGGGTTGTCTAAAATAATGCCTATTGAATATTGAAGCCCATAGAAAACTTGTCAACATTCATCTTCTAAAACACCAGCCAGCCTGATATTTCATTGTCATGTGATTTTAGGATGATTCTCTGTAAAAAAGTCTCAAAGCACTTATGGTTTGTCTCCCTTGCTGGGGGGAGGGGGTTTGGGAGAAGGGGGTGGGATTATGGACATTGGGGAGGGTATGTGCTTTGGTGAGTGCTGTGAAGTGTGTAAACCTGGTGATTCACAGACCTGTACCCCTGGGGATAAAAATATATGTTTATAAAAGATAAAAAATTTAAAAAAAAGGAAAAAAAGTCTCAAAGCAAATATTAAGAGGTACTGCTATTTGAGTACTTACTCACTGACTTGGCTAGCCTCCTACTTCGGGACTTACAATGTCACTGACTAGGTCACATCCCACCATGTGCATGGATATCCCTACTAAATTCATGGTTCCTCACCATGACATATGAATGGACAGCCAAATATATACCAAAGGTGAGATTAAATTCACCAATACAAAATCACATACCAAAATTAATGAAAAAAAAATAGAATCAGGTGGAGCAGAGTTTATTCAGTTCAGTGACTATGACTTAAAAAGAAAAATCAACCCCTAGTTAATACTCTTAGTGAAATAATACATGATACTAGATCCTTGATAGAATAACAGAATACTTTTAATAAGAAATACATAGACAACATAAAAGTTTATTTGTAAATTAAAGAACAATATGAGAGATTAAAGAAAAACCAACAGAACTCTCAGAAGCTAGATTTAAGAAAGCAGAACAAAAGAACAAGTGTTAAATATGGGGACTTGGAGGAAAAGGAATATAGGGTTCATCCAAGACACCAACACATCACTAGTAGGTGTTCTAGAAAATCGGGGAATTTAAAATGATAAGTGGGATGTATTAGGATTAGGAGTTTATTAGAAAATTATTCAAGATTTTTTCAAGGAAAAAAATGACAAAATGTCCAAATTGAGCATAGTCACAAAGAAGAGAGAAAAAAATATAATTGCATAGTAAGTTAAGAAAATGAAAAGTAAGACATGGACAGGCAGAAAATATTTGTAATAGACATATTTCACCAGATATACAAAGAATTTTTAAAACTCAACCACAAAGAAATAATGAAGTCAGTTAAAACTTGGGCAAAACATCTGAAAAGGTATTTCCACCAAAACGACATGCAAGTAACATTAAGCACATGAAAAGGTGCTCAATATAATTTTGCCATGAAGATTTCTAAGTAAAACAACATTGAGATACCACTAACACCAATGAGAATGGCTAAAACCTAAAAACACTGACAACACCAAATGCTGGTGAGGACAAGAGTCACAGGGACTCACAGTCATTGTGGGTGAAAATGCAAATTACAGCCTTTCTGGAAGTGTCTCAGAGTTTCTCATAGGACTAAACGTACTCTTACCATGTGGTCTTGCACTCCCAGATATTTGACCCAATGAGTTGAAGGCATATGTCCACGTCAAGACATAAACATGAATCTTTATATCAGGTTTCTTTCTAATTGCCATAATTGGAAGAATGTAAGATGAATGGATAAAGAAACTCTGGTATTGCTGTAAAATGTAATGCTATTTATTCCTTGATTAAAAAAAAAAAGACAAAAAAAAGAAAACTATCAAGCTATGAAAAGACATGGAAAAACCTTCAATGTATATTTCTACATGAAAGAAGCCATCCTGAAAAGGTTCAATAGTTATATGACTACAAGAGCATAACATTCCAGAAAAGACAAAACTACAGAAATAGCATAAATATCATTAGGTCAAGGGTTCAGAAGAGAGAGGGAGACATGAATGGAGGGAGAACAGTGAATTTTTAAGCTAACAAAATTCTTTTGGGTGATACAGTAATGATGGATACATGACACTGTATATGGGTAACTCCTGGTTTTTGAAAGTTCATGTTATGCCATTTAGCTCTCATGAAAGACCTACATTAGTACCTGTTTTCAGCACCTGAAAGAAATCTGAAGAGTATTTCCAATTCTATAAAAGAGATGAAAATCAAAACTAGCTTTCAGTGTGTGTTTTGCATTGATCCATTGCAGAGGCAGCGAGAGCAGCTCCACCAAGCTCCTCTCCCAGGAAGAACACTCCACATCACTGTATCAAAACCTCATAGTTTCACACAGTGTCAGTGAGCATCTGTGCTTTATCCTGATTGATTTTGAACATCTGTTAGCAAGATATGTCCTAAATACCAGAAAATCTAAGGGCAGTTATTTTGGGGTCTAGAAATGCTCAACCAATTTTCCATGTGAATTCATGGTGCATGTTTCTTGTTTGGTGCCATTATGGCTCAGGAAAGGTTTCATAAGAATGCTCTACTTTTGGATAGTGGGGAGGAAATATGTACTTGTCAGAAGCATAGAACTGAAGACAGCAAGAGTGATCCCTAATGTAAACTGTGGACTTTGGCTAATAATAACACACCAATACTGGTTCAGTTGTTTAACAAAATCTGACAGTCACTTATTGAATTTTTTTTTTAATTTTAATATAACAAATTATAGTGAGCCAAGAAAACACACTAGGTAGCTTTGAAAGGAAAATGAATAAGGCAGTAAAAAACAGGGGCAGTTGGGTGGTTCAGTCATTTAAGGATTGACCTTTGGCTCAGGTTGTGATCTTGGGGACCTGGGATCAAGCCCTACTTCTGGTTCTCTGCTCAGGGAATCTGCTTCTCCCTTTCCCTCTGTTTGCACTCTCTCTCTCTCTCTCTCTCTCTCTCAAATAAATAAATAAATAAATAATCTTAAAAAAAAAAAAGCAGTCACAAACAGCCAATACCTGAATGTCTAGAAACAGAATGGCACTGATTATCACAGCAATGTGGGAATCTGGAAGATAGCATAAAGTCCCTTCACAATATTGAGGGAAACCACTGAGTTCATGATGGTAATGGTAGTCATTTTCATGTAAATATGGCCACAGACTTCTTTCCTTCTCTCAACTCATGAGGAGCAAGAAGAAGAACAAACGTACCATGTGTTTGTTCTTGTATGTTTGTTCAAACATAGCCATGTTTTCATGTGTAAGGAAATAAGCAAAATCAAACAGCTCTAGAAGCCCCACTAGAAAACGACTGCTTAGGGGAAGAAGATTGGGGTGCAGTAGCTTACTGTTAGTGAAACGCTGAAAATTCTAGGCCCCCAACACACATGCCAAAAAAGAGAGTCTACCCCATGGTGTAAAAGAGTGAGAACATTCATTTTGAGTCAGACATTCCTCAAGAGGGGAAATTAAAGGAAGAATTGTGGTCCAGGGAAACAGCCTTGAAAACAGTCTTAAGAAATTGTTGATTTTGTGGCAGGATAAATGATAACAGAAGTGGGTGTCAGGAGTGCCTGGGTGGTATGGTCCTTTAAGCATGTGAATCTTTATTTTGGCTGAGGTCCTGAACTCAGGGATGAGATGGAGCCCTGAGCTAGGTTCTGTACTCAACAAGGAGAATTCTTTTTTTTTTTTTATAAACATATATTTTTATCCCCAGGGGTACAGGTCTGTGAATCACCAGGTTTACACACTTCACAGCACTCACCAAACCACATATCCTCCCCAATGTCCATAACCCCACCCTCTTCTCCCAACCCCCCTCCCCCCAGCAACCCTCAGTTTGTTTGTGAGATTAAGAGTCACTTATGGTTTGTCTCCCTCCCAATCCCAAACAAGGAGAATTCTTGAAGATTCTCCCTCCTTCTTTAGCCCCTCTCCCACTCATGTATTCACCCCGTTGTTTCTGAAATAAATAAATAAACATATAATTCTTTTTTTTTTTAAAGAAATGGATGTCAGTTAATGTAGACAATAAACTTGTAAACCACCTTACTCTACTAGAATCCCTGACTCTTTTATAATGACCTGTGTTTAACATTCCAGGAAATCGTGAGACTTTTCCAATAAAGAATATTTATAGAAGATATATAATTAAAATAAAAATGTTTCTGCTGATAAACCTTCCAACTCCCTTACCTGAAAACACATAAACACAATCACACACACATGTGTCATAGAGAAAGTATCTCTCTCCAATCTATCTTTAGGAATAATTTGTAGATATGGGCATAAAATAAGAAAATAAAGACAGAAAAGAAATAGACAAGAAATAGATCATATGATTAAAGAACTGTTTGAAGTCAGGATAGAAAGAAAAATACAAAATCATTTCAGAAATATACTACATTTTTATTCTTTTCTGCTGCGTAACAAACCACCTCAAAACACATTGCCTCAAATAACATTGATTTATCCTTTCTCACAATTTTGTGGGTCAACAATCCAGTTTGAGTTTGACTGTATGGTTGTTTCCTCAAGGAGAAGGCTGTGGTCACTCAGCAGGGCAGCATTTGGCTTGGAACTCCATTGAGTTGCAAGGTCCACAGATTGCTTTCCCATGCCTGGTGCCTTTGTGCTCATGTACATAGTCATACTATCACCATGGGGATAGCTTCTTCATGTTATTGGTTTAACCCCATTGTGGTCCTAGTCCTAACACAGGTGACAGGCTTTGAACAAAAAATAAGGTCGAAGTTCCCAGACTTATTAACTTTGGCTCAGTAACCTGAAAGCACCACCATCATTCTTGCTACTTAATTGGTCAAAACACCTGTCATCCCAGGTTGAAGGAGAGGAGACATGGGCTTGCCTTCAAATGATAGCAGAGGCCTGCACCCATGGAAAAGGATATGATTACAGTCAGCTTCTCAGAAGTGTTGTGTCCAAATATTGGAGTAGGAATTCAGAAATCTTAATAACCAAGACAGAAAAGAGTAGTGTAAAGGTCAGTGATAGAGAAAAAACAAAAAGGTTTTATGCATACATGTATGAAAGCATTCTCTGAAAAGTAATAAGAGCAAAACCCAACAATAAAACAATCCCAATGCATTTAGAGAAGAGTCATAAAAACTGAGAAAGTTTAAAAAGAAAAAGAAATAGAAAAAAAAGAAAAAAAATTCCATCAGAGAAATTAAAAAAGCTACATAAAAATCTGAATAAATTGGTGATGGACATTAAGGAACAGTAGCTTTGAAACTACTGATGTAGTATATTGTCTAAATTGAATTTAAATTAAAAAATCCAAATAAAAATCTATAGTAGCTAGTGACATTTCTTGAACCCTCTGATGCTAATTCTACCATGTGACCCATGGAAGAGACAGAAAGCCAAGGAGCCTTAAAATTTCAGGTAGATAAGAGGCCAGAATTCAGTATTAGCCACCTTCTAAAAAGCATACAATGCTTCCACATGTGGCCTTGACCACCTTGATCATTTCCTCACCATGTTGTAAACATTTGCAGACGGCTCTGTGGAAACAGGCTGTGAAGGCACTAGCAGGAGTCTTTGCCACGCAAATGAGAAGTGCACATTTAATGGCAAGTGTGTGTTAACCTGGGTGTGCAAGAGTGCTGTGCAAAGGACAACCTGCACATGGGGTACATGGAAAGGACGGGGTTGCGGTGGTTCTCCCTGAGGCCAGCGTGGCCCTCTCCTTCCAGGAGTGAGAGGAGTTCAGTCCTCTGGGTTTGACAATCTTGAGCCCGAGAGATGCCCAGAGGAGCTATAAATACCCAGCTCCCCATTTCCTCACCATGTTGTAAACATTGTCGGCTTTTCTTTTCTTTCTTCTTTTCTTCTTCTTCTTTTTTTTTTTTTTTTCATTCTACTAGCTAAGTATCTTTAGGATCCTAGAAAGTACAGGTAAGAAGCTGATTTTTGCTTAGCTAGGACATTTAAAAAAAGACATCAGAAAAAAAAGAAAGGAAAGGGAAGGGAAGGGGACGAAATCTTAGAAAAACACAGAAGCTGCTCAGGATTCCTAGAACTTGATCATCTTGCGTTTCTCTCATGCCTGATCTTTGAGGTACTGTGTGGCTGTGACTGGACTGCCTGGGCAATTGTAGTAGTGTCTCTTGGGCTTGGGCTATCTTCCTAAATGAATTGTCTACAAAGAGCACAAGTATATATATATATATATATATATATATATATATGTATTTTTGAATATGTTTATGCACTGGTTGTCTACCTTTGATATATGGCCCTGAATGTTGGGCATATGTGCACCAAATTTGTAGTAATGTCCAGTAATAGGATTGGGCTGAGGAGATAAACAAGCCTAATAGTTAAAGACCATGTATATGTGTCTATACACAAACCCATGCATGCCTTTTTTCCAAAGAGTTCACTGGATATTCACCATATAGCAGGCGCTGAGCTTAGCACAGAGTAAGAAGCTGAGGCTCCTTATATAACAATGATGTTACACTAGCACTGGAGCAAGATTAAAACTCTGTTTCTAAGCCCATTACATTCCCTGTGCTGAACTGCCTACACCTTATAAAACTAACATGACGGGTTAGAGGTGAAAATTACAGTGAATGTCGTGTGTCTAGTGTGAGATGGTATGTCTTGACCTATGTGGTTGCTCTAAACCAGTCCCATCCTTGTCCAGTGGAGCATAAGCCTGTTGTCCAAAAACGTAAACTTAGTTCATAGTAAAAATGATTTTGATCTTAATGATGGCCATTTTGGAAGTCCCCTAATTTCATCTGTGGTTAGGATAAAAATAGGTCTGATTTATGTCACAACCATCTATAAATACTATGTTCAGAATTTGCTCACTTTTTAATTGATGTTTATTTGGGGTATTTTATATATGAAGACTAAGCTTTGAATTAAGATATTTTTTAATTGAATTTTTTAAAAATTTCTTTTCAGCGTAACAGTATTCATTGTTTTTGCACCACACCCAGTGCTGCATTCAATACGTGCCCTCCCCAATACCCACCACCTGGTTCCCCCAACCTACCACCCCCTGCCCCTGAAAAACCCTCAGATTGTTTTTCAGGGTCCATAGTCTCTCATGGTTCACCTCCCCTTCCAATTTCCCTCAGCTCCCTTTTCCTCTCCATTAATGATAATGCAGTGAGAATTAGTCTCACCCAGTATTTAAATCTAATCTATGAGCCCAGAGTTACACTGTCCCTACTCAACACACACTGCCTCCATGCATGCATTTATGATTCAGTTAGAATAGGCCAATAGGAATATTGGGAAGAAATGTTTCAGGGTGCCCCAAAGCTATAAGTTAGGTAGCTGCTGGTGATAATGCTTTGCCCAAACAAAACCAAATAAGATAAACCAGATCACTGGTGTCCCAAAAGATCAGAAGAACATCTGCAAAATTTGTTTTGTTTTGTTTCTCTTTGACCTCTATTTCCGTGTTTCTTCCAACACTTAGACTCTCCTCTCTCCCATTTCTGATGTCATTATGAAAGCCTGCTCACTGCATATCCGGTCCCCATAACTGCACTTGACTCACATACATGGCTCTGGTATAGGTCTGGGCTAGGCACACTCCCACATTAATCTTTTCTCTCACCCTCTAAACCCCACAACCCCATTTAAAATAAGTTTTCAAGGATTAATTTTAGCTCTATATGAAATGGTTAAATAATTGGTATATGTAATCAAAAGAGATAGAGACACTTAAGCATCTCAACATTTTCTTACAGCATTTTCAAAGAATCCCATATCACCTTAAGGAAAGGCCTAATGGGGTCACCACTTATGCATTATATATTCTAATCTCTATTGAAACAAAAGGTCCAATGGACTACTGAGAACAAACTAGTGGCTGCCAGAGGGGCAGGGGGCAGAGATGGGTACAATGGGTAAAGAGTAGGGGGAGATAAAAGCTTCCAGTTGTGGAATTAATAAGTCACAGAAATAAAAGGCAAACATAGGGAATATAGTAGTGGTATTGCAAAGACATTGCATGGTGACCTACGAGAAGTATCCTTATGGCCAGTAAAACAAAGCACATAGACTTGTCCAATCATGGTATGTGGTAGAGTGAAACTAATGGAATATTGTATATAAATTATACTTCAATAAAAACAAAGAAAAAGGGTGCCTGGGTGGCTCAGTGGGTTAAGCCGCTGCCTTCGGCTCAGGTCATGATCTCAGGGTCCTGGGATCGAGTTCCGCGTCGGGCTCTCTGCTCAGCAGGGAGTCTGCTTCTCTCTCTCTCTCTGCCTGCCTCTCTGCCTACTTGTGATCTCTCTGTCCAATAAATAAATAAATAAATCTTAAAAAAAAAAACAAAGAAAAAAAGGAAATGTTCTCCACATATTTCAATCCTATGACATGAAGTGCCAGAATATTGACCACTTAATGAAAAATAAAAGGTAAAATGATAAAATGATAGTGTGCAATGATCTGACCCCAGTGAGACCAAGGGATAAAGGCAAACATCCCTTAAGTCCATATCCCTCTTCAGCAAATGCTGTCATCTAGCTTTTACTTGAGAATGGGGATTACGGGAGGTTGGAAGCTACTTGTCGTCCACTTGTTTGCATCCATGTCTCTATCCCTGATTACATGTGCCTGCTTATGTGTACAACCCTCATACACACATCCCATTCCAATGTTACATCTCCGAGCCTGCTTTTCACTCAAGATTTCTCCTGCTTTTATCCACAACTTTTGGAATGACAAAAAAAGAATAATCAGTAATTTACCCTCCTTCCCATCTATCTCATAATGTGAAACATTAATATTTGTATGTAGTTTAGGATTTTACTGTTCATCCTTTAATTTTAAGAAACATGTTGATTTGCAGACCAGAATCAGTGAATTACCTGTAAATCCTCAGTGCCTGGCCATTAGAATCAGTTCAGTGGTCAATCAATGAAGAACAGGGCCTATTGGTTATAATGCTGGGAATTTATTTTGGTAAAACCTTAGTTCCTCCTTCTCTCTTAAGAAGTGAGATCAACTTCACATGTATCTATTTTACTCAGTGATATCATCAGTGAAAATTGTGATGACATGTTTTTGTATCTAGTGTTATTTCTATAGGCAGTATTGGATGGTGACTGAGATCAAAGCTTTAAAATTTATGTTGCCTGGTTTTGATTCCATGGGACTTAGGTCAAGAAGCTGAAAGTCTGTGGGACTTTTTTAAATCTATCAGAATAATTATAGTATCCATATCAAGGATTATTATAAAGGTCTTTTCAACAGTCTGTTGTGAAGATTAAAGAGCTGTATTTGGAATGTTCCATTAGACATAGTAAACACTTATTAAATGCTAACTACTTTACTCAAGATATATTTTAATTCTTCCACGGAAAGAGTCAGATTTCAATTGTAGGCTAGTTAATATATCTTGCTGTCCTCCCACAGAGAAGAATATATTGGGGGAAAAAAATCTGGTCAGCCATCATTCCACCTAATGAGGTGTTCCTCAATCATGACTCAGCCCTGTGGCTTTTATTAAAGGTACTAGGTCTGGAATATGCTGCCACAGATGCCTCCCTCCTCTTATAATCACAGCAGTCCCCAGGATATGTGGTATGTCTTGATTGGAATCCCAGGACTGGAAGATTTTCACACCTGGATCTCCATCCCTATCTGTTCCATGTACGTTTTGGCTGTCGTAGGCAACGTGTTCTTGATCTTCGTGATTGTGACTGAGCGCAGTCTCCATGAGCCCATGTATATCTTCCTTTCCATGCTGGCCTCAGCAGATGTGCTGCTCTCCACAGCCACAGCCCCAAAGATGCTGGCTATCTTCTGGTTCCAGTCCATGGATATATCCTTTGCTTGCTGTGTGTCCCAGATGTTCTTCATACATTTCATCTTTGCGGTGGAATCTGCTATTCTCCTGGCCATGGCATTTGACCGCTATGTGGCCATCTGTCACCCCCTGAGATATACCACAATCTTAACCTCTTCGGTAATTGGGAAGATTGGCATAGCAGCTATGGTCAGGAGCTTCATCATCTGCCTTCCATTCACCTTCCTGGTACACAGACTTAGGTATTGTGGGAGAAACATCATTCCCCATTCCTACTGTGAGCACATGGGCATTGCTAGATTGGCATGTGACAATATCAGGGTGAACATCATCTATGGGCTGACTGTGGCCCTGCTGTCCACAGGACTGGACATTGTGTTCATCATTATGTCTTACACCATGATCCTTTGCACAGTGTTTCAGATACCTTCCTGGGCTGCCAGATTCAAGGCCCTCAACACATGTGCTTCCCACATCTGTGTCATCCTTATGTTTTATGCCCCAGCATTCTTTTCATTTTTTGCCCATCGTTTTGGAGGGGAAACCATCCCTCATCATGTCCACATCCTAGTAGCCAACCTCTATGTGGTGGTGCCCCCTATGCTAAACCCCATCATTTATGGGGTCAAGACCAAACAGATTCAAGACCGAGTATTTCTCCTTTACTCCCGCATCACCACATGTTGTTAAAATGAAGATTAATGCCTAATGCTGGATATTTCTCAATAAAACACACACACTCACCCACATACACACATACAATTTGAATGACTAATGGGAATAAAGAAAGTCCATAAATAATCCTCAACACTCATAAAAAAAGGACAGTAAATGCCAAAGTTACCAATGCATTTCCCTAAAGCACTTAAAAACTTTGAAAAAAAAAAAAAGATATTCTGAATTCTCCTAGACATGCTATTATCTTGCATTGTAGCTTCTTCTTAAGCAAACATAAGAGAACTCTGAGTAAAGAGGAATACATTTTAGGGTTCAACCTAAATGGAGCTTTCTTGGGTAGAGCTGGGGAATGAAAATGGTGAGTTGCCTTGCTTTTGTGGAGACTGTTGAAATTTTGCTGAAATATGAAACACTCCTGCATTCAGGAAACACTTGGGCCAGTAACACAAAGCCACTAAAATAAATTATCTACAACTTTTCTTCTTAAATTAAAATGTGAATTCTTTAATGTTATTTTATGATTTATTTATAGAGAGTCTACTCAATGGAATAGACAGAGTATAGCTGTATTGTATGAACAGATAATATTGAATTAAAACAAGTAACAAATTAAATGAGCCCATCTGAGACAATGTAGACACCTTAAAGCTTAACACTTCCTTCCCTGTATTTCAGGGGCTTCGGACCCAAATCATCAACAAAACATCTTGGTATCAAAAAAAACTTCACTGAGGGCGGAAATAAAAGATTAAAAATTCCATACCCAGGCCAAAATTAAAAGGCAGTAAAAGATTAAATAGGATGTTTACAGGTAATCTTACATAAAAAGGCTTTTGTCCCACCAAACATAATATTCTATAATTTGTCTCCAGACTATCTTCATTTCTCCATTCAAGAAGATATTTTTATCTGAAAAAGTAAGTATTTTTACAATCTCTCATTCCTCAAGGCCCATCATGATCCTACACAGAATATACTGGGGGGAAAAATCTGGACAGACATGTGAAATCTGATCTTATTTACAATTGAAGAAAACAAAAAATGAAGTTGGAAACATTTTCTTGAACATTTACAAACTTCTCTGAGTTAGTCTTTTTCTTTGTTTTTCCATTATGCATATATAGTATATGTTCATATACACACATTTATGTATGTATAGTGTCAATGTGAGAAATGAAAGGCTGTTTCCTTGACCTTTGGAATCCTGAATAATTAAATTGGATTGAAATATATGTTATATTCACTTCCTGAATTTCAGCAAGGAAGTCTATTTTAGGAATTAAAAAAAATACTTTTATATTAGAAATACTCATGAAAGAAATTGAGGAAGACACAAAGAAATGGAAAAATGTTCCATGCTCCTGGATTGGAAGAATAAATATTGTGAAAATGTCTATGCTACCTAAAGCAATCTACACATTTAATGCAATTCCTATCAAAGTACCATCCATCTTTTTCAAAGAAATGGAACAAATAATTCTAAAATTTATATGGAACCAGAAAAGACCTCGAATAGCCAAAGGGATATTGAAAAAGAAAGCCAACGTTGGTGGCATCACAATTCCGGACTTCAAGCTCTATTACAAAGCTGTCATCATCAAGACAACATGGTACTGGCACAAAAACAGACACATAGATCAATGGAACAGAATAGAGAGCCCAGAAATAGACCCTCAAATCTATGGTCAACTAATCTTCGACAAAGCAGGAAAGAATGTCCAATGGAAAAAAGACAGCCTTTTCAATAAATGGTGCTGGGAAAATTGGACAGCCACATGCAGAAAAATGAAATTGGACCATTTCCTTACACCACACACAAAAATAGACTCAAAATGGATGAAGGACCTCAATGTACGAAAGGAATCCATCAAAATCCTTGAGGAGAACACGGGCAGCAACCTCTTCGACCTCTGCCGCAGCAATATCTTCCTAGGAACAACGCAAAAGGCAAGGGAAGCAAGGGAAAAAATGAACTACTGGGATTTTATCAAGATCAAAAGCTTTTGCACAGCAAAGGAAACAGTTAACAAAATCAAAAGACAACTGACAGAATGGGAGAAGATATTTGCAAACGACATATCAGATAAAGGACTAGTGTCCAGAATCTATAAAGAACTTAGCAAACTCAACACCCAAAGAACAAATAATCCAATCAAGAAATGGGCAGAGGACATGAACAGACATTTCTGCAAAGAAGACATCCAGATGGCCAACAGACACATGAAAAAGTGCTCCATATCACTCGGCATCAGGGAAATACAAATCAAAACCACAATGAGATATCACCTCACACCAGTCAGAATGGCTAAAATCAACAAGTCAGGAAATGACAGATGCTGGCGAGGATGCGGAGAAAGGGGAACCCTCCTACACTGTTGGTGGGAATGCAAGCTGGTGCAGCCACTCTGGAAAACAGCATGGAGGTTCCTCAAAATGTTGAAAATAGAACTGCCCTATGACCCAGCAATTGCACTACTGGGTATTTACCCTAAAGATACAAATGTAGTGATCCAAAGGGACACATGCACCCGAATGTTTATAGCAGCAATGTCCACAATAGCCAAACTATGGAAAGAACCTAGATGTCCATCAACAGATGAATGGATCAAGAAGATGTGGTATATATACACAATGGAATACTATGCAGCCATCAAAAGAAATGAAATCTTGCCATTTGCAACAACATGGATGGAACTAGAGCGTATCATGCTTAGCGAAATAAGTCAAGCAGAGAAAGACAACTATCATATGATCTCCCTGATATGAGGAAGTGGTGATGCAACATGGAGGCTTAAGTGGGTAGAAGAAGAATAAATGAAACAAGATGGGATTGGGAGGGAGACAAAACATAAGTGACTCTTAATCTCACAAAACAAACTGAGGGTTGCCGGGGGGAGGGGTTTGGGAGAAGGGGGTGGGATTATGGACATTGGGGAGGGTATGTGCTTTGGTGAGTGCTGTGAAGTGTGTAAACCTGGTGATTCACAGACCTGTACCCCTGGGGATAAAAATATATGTTTATAAAAAATAAAAAATTAAAGATTTAGAAAGAAAAAAAAAAAAAAAAAAAAGAAATCCTTTTTTGCCAACCCCACACTAACTTTATAAAATTGCCCTGATATGTAACTATTGGTTTTTGAGTGGTAAAATGGAATTATTTTAGTACCTTCTTTATTGGATTCATAATTAAATGAAATATGACAGATGATGTACTTGGCATTTAGTAAGTATAGATTTTATTTTGATGATGATGGTAATTTCTCTGAACAAAGACACTAACCCAATCCACCAAACTGAACCTAATCCTGCTAATAATAATTTGTAGAAAATGGTTGGAACAGGTCATTATCCTAGATATGGAAGTCACAGAAAAGGTTGACAAAAAGTTGCAGCCAATAGGATTTTGGTTCAAGTGCAGGTTCTCCAAGGAATGATGGGGAGGTGGAGAGTAAATAGATGACAATATGCTGACAAAATATTTTCTTAAATGAGTGGTTTAAGTGAGCTTTAAAGAAGAAGAATTTTTAATGTGTGATTTCGGCAGTAGGAAACTAAGAATATGCCAATTTCCCTCCCAGAATTATGAAATACAATAAGATAAATAATGATTGAGTTGATTTCTTTTTATTTCAAAGATTTTATTTATTTATTTGACAGAGAGATAGATCACAAGCAAGCAGGCAGAGGGGAGGTGGGGAAGCAGGCTCTCTGCCGAGCAGAGGGCCAATGCAGGGCTCAATCCCAGGACTCTGAGATCATGACCTGAGCTGAAGTCAGAGGCTTAACCCACTGAGCCACCCAGGTGCCCCGACAGCCTTAATTTTAAGAAACTTTCAGGCTGAGGGCTCAGGCATGTGTAGATATTGAAGGAGCTAGGAGACCTCTGTCTGTGCTTACCTGCTGGAGGCACGGTTCCTGAGCCATTGCCCTGGAGATTTTGAAGGTGATGCTCCATATCCTACTGTCTCCTGACCACTAAATCATCAGCTGGGTAACAATGACTAAAAAAGATGGAATAGCACACAAGGTAGAGATGGAGAGCTCTGGAGGAGCTTAGAGAAAACTGACATACTCTTGCAGATGCAATTAAACAAACAGGACTCTAAAAGGTTGTTAAGTTGAGAACAGTCTTTCATAACAGGAAGAGGCTGGGTAATTTAATATCAGACTCTGAGACCTAGAGAACTAAAGAATATGTTATTTAGGTAGCTGAGCAATACCTTTCTCTAGACGTAGATTTGGAGACTACAGAGTCAGAAGAATAAATCTTCCTTCTTATGGTTTTTGCTCTGCCCTAAATGGTTTCAGCCATGGTGAAACTCTGTGACATAAAGAATATGGCATCAAGAAAATGTATCCCAAAGCATGAAGAGGCTAAAGAGACTAGTATACCCAGTGTAAAGACTGTTAGAAAATATCATATTATAATTGGCGTTTTAGTTAATACAAGTTAAAGAAGTATAAGAATTGGTGAAAGAAAAAAGACAAATTCTAGATTTTATCAATTGATTTTTATTTGTTTATTTATTTACTTATTTTCTTAGGCTTTATAAAGCATAGGAAAGTTAATGGAATTCCATAAATGCATCATACAAATACATAAATTTTTATACTGCATTGTGTACTTGAAATTTGCTGAGAGGATAGATCTTGGGTATTCTCATGGCAAAAGAGAAAAAATTAAGAAAGTGGTACAGGTATGAAGTGATGGATAGGTTAATTGGCTTGGTTTTGGTGAATATTTCATAATATACACCTATATAGGGCCATCAGTAACACACATCCAATATAAGTGATTTTTGATCGTCAGTTATACCTCAATAAAGCTGGAGGAAAGTCAATACTGTTGTATAGCAGCTATAATGAATGGAAAAATTAAATAGAAAATTATGTTAATTAAAATGGTAAACAAGGGGTACCTGGGTGGCTCAGTTGGTTAAGTGTCTGCCTCCAGGTCAGTACATGAACTCAGGGTCCTGGGATGGAGCCCTGTGTCAGGGGACCCTGCTCAGGGTTAGTCTGCTTCTCCCTCTCCCTTTGCCCCACCCCCTGCTCATGTTCTCTTTCTTGCCCACTCTCTCTCTCTCAAATAAATAAATATAATCTTTAAAAAATAAAAAATAAATTAAATAAAATGATCTGGTAACAAAGTGTGCCTAAAATAAATGTAGGAAATGTTCATTGCATATTGTTTGTTGTAATGATATTGACCCTAAAATAATCTGCAAATTCAACATAATCCCAATTAAATGCTAATCTATTTGATTACTTGTATACTGATTTTTTTTTCTTTTTTTATTGTGGTGAAATATATGTGCCATAACATTTGTTATAATGATAATTTAAGTATAAAATTCAGTGAAATTAATAATATTTAGAATTGTTATATAATTATCACCACCAATTCCAAAATTTTTCATCACCCAAAATAGAAACTCTATACTTCTTTTTCTATTGGGGGGGTTGGAGGGAAGAAATACATTTTTATTAAAACAGAGGAACACTCAAATTTTTTTTATTTCCCCCCCAATTTTTACTTAAATGCTAGTTAACATACACTGCAAATGGGTTTCAGAAGTAGAATTCAGTGATTCATCACTTACATATAATACCCGTGCTCATCACTACAAGTGCCCTCCTCAATACCCATCACCCATCCAGCCCATCCCCCACATACCTCCTTCCATCAATCCTTAGTTTGTTCTCTATCATTGAGTCTCTTATAGTTTGTCTCCTCCTCTCTCCTTTCTCCTCTTTCTTCTCCTCCTCCTCCTCCTTCTTCTTTCCCTACCCACACGTTCATCTGCTTTGTTTCCTAAATTCAACATATGGGTGAAAATATATGCTATTTGTCTTTCTTTGATTGACAGATCAGATTGTTATGGGAAACTATACCTCTTAACCAATAATTCTTCCTCCCCCTGGTAACCTCTGGTCTACTTTACATTTTTATAAATTTCCTTACTTGTATAAGTGGAATAATATATATTTATGTTTTGTGTCTGGCTTATATTATGGTTTTAATGTTTATATATGTATCATTTCTCTATTTTTATACATCCTGGGTTGTACTGCTTATTTAAAAGAAGAAACACAGACATTCGTAAAAAAATTTTTAAAAATTACTTGACCAGATAGATAGGAACTTACATATTATAAAAACAGTAATTGTAGCACCATGAATATGACATAATAGACATTTAGAACCAAAGGCAGAATACAGAGTCTAGATATAGTTCCATATTTATATACAAATTTAAACTAAAACATATATTCCTTCAAAATGGTTGAGGAAGCACCAGATTATCTATCAATACTTGTATTGGAAAAAATGGTTTCTACATTTGTGAATAATTAGATGAAACCCTTAGTTACCCATGTCCCCCAAACAAATTCTAGATTGAATAAAGTTCTCTCCTCTCTCCTCACTTTCTCTCAATTCTTTTAAAGTCTCCATTACTATTATTGTCTCTCTATCACTGTCTAGATCACTTCTCATCTCCATCTGCAGTTCTATATCTATATCTCTATAAGTGTATCTATTTTTGAATTTGTGTATGGAATAGCTGTTTAAGAATAAAAATATTTGTCATAAAGAAAAAATGTTTACTACATAAAAATTATGTATGCCACATACATATTATAGGACAAAAATAAAATCAAAAGATAGTGGAAAGAAAAAAACATATTAAAAATGTAAGACTGAGTACTTTATAGTTTTCTGAGTATAGATTCTGTGCCTCTTTGGTTAGGTTTATTCCTAGGTATTTTATGGTTTTGGATGCAATTGTAAATGGGATTGACTCCTTAATATCTCTTTCTTCTGTCTTGCTGTTGGTGTAGAGAAATGCAACTGATTTCTGTGCATTGATTTTATATCCTGACACTTTACTGAATTCCTGTATAAGTTCTAGCAGTTTTGGAGTGGAGTCTTTTGGGTTTTCCACATATAGTATCATATCATCTGCGAAGAGTGATAATTTGACTTCTTCTTTGCCGATTTGGATGCCTTTAATTTCCTTTTGTTGTCTGATTGCTGAGGCTGGGACCTCTAGTACGATGTTGAATAGCAGTGGTGATAATGGACATCCCTGCCGTGTTCCTGACCTTAGCGGAAAAGCTTTCAGTTTTTCTCCATTGAGAATGATATTTGCGGTGGGTTTTTCATAGATGGCTTTGATGATATTGAGGTATGTGCCCTCTATCCCTACACTTTGAAGAGTTTTGATCAGGAAGGGATGTTGTACTTTGTCAAATGCTTTTTCAGCATCTATTGAGAGTATCATATGGTTCTTGTAACATGGAGGCTTAAGTGGGTAGAAGAAGAATAAATGAAACAAGATGGGATTGGGAGGGAGACAAACCATAAGTGACTCTTAATCTCACAAAACAAACTGAGGGTTGCCGGGGGGAGGGGGTTTGGGAGAAGGGGGTGGGATTATGGACATTGGGGAGGGTATGTGATTTGGTGAGTGCTGTGAAGTGTGTAAACCTGGTGATTCACAGACCTGTACCCCTGGGGATAAAATATATGTTTATCAAAAATAAAAAATTAAAAAAATATGTAAGACTGATGAATCACAGACTTGTACCCCTGAAACAAATAACACATTATGTATTAATTTAAAAAAAAATGAAAAAAGTAAACAAATTTTCTATATTTAAATAATAATTAATGATAAAATTGTTTGTTCTTTCTTTTTCTTCTTTTGTATCTTTATACCCTTACATATATTTCTGGCCAAGCCTATCAGCAGGACTTGTGTTCTCTCTTCCTCTGGAATTCTGAAGAAGTTTCCAAGGATAATTATTCTTAGTTAATTGCTCCCTGAAGTATTCTGTCTCACCCTGCCTCCCATGATGATCAGTTAAAAATCATATAAAAGAAAGTACTAACAATGCTTATGGCCTGGTTAGAAGGAAACAGCAAGGAAGGGGAGGCATGGATTGATGTGTCTGCTGCCAGTTCACCTGGTAAGAAAGTATCTGATAAATAGGATCAGTTGAGTTATTTTTAATGCTCTCCTGGTAACTGCCTTGCACCAGGTTGGAAAAGCTGCTTATTAACAACTCAGCTCTGCATTCAGAGGCATCACATTTGTATCTTGAAATTTGCTCATAGTGTCAGTATTTAAACTCAAGAAATTGGCAACTGGTACAGATCAGGCCATTTTACGCAGAGAGTTGTTTTTTAAACATTTATTAGCATTCCACTGGTTATACCTAACCAAGAGCACCAACCCACTATGATAAGAAGACTTCACCTTCATGCACTGTCTCTATCTCAAGCTTCATCCTGAATTCCACATCTGGTTCCTCACCTTTACACCCAACGCTCTGCTACAGGTTGTAGAGTTAAGTGTTAATGAACTTATTTCCAAATAATGAACTCTAGCCCTAACCTCCATCCTTGCCATCATATTCAGCTTGTGAGATCCTGAAGGTTGTGGACCCCAGGTTCCAGCAGGAGACACTTACCCTTCTACAAAATACAGAGCAACTTTCCCCATCATCCATGGGTAGTAGGTGGAGAAAGAGTGAACTGGTAAGTTTAAAAAAGGACATTAGAAAATACTAAAAACTGGGGCTTCTGGGTGACTCAGTGAGTTAAAACCTCTGCCCTTTGGCTCAGGTCATGATCCCAGGGTCTTGGGATAGAGTCCCACATCGGGCTCTCTGCTCGGCAGGGAGCCTGCTTCCCCCTCTCTCTCTATGCCTGCTTGTCTGCCTACTTGTGATCTCTGTCAAATAAATAAATGAAATATTAAAAAAAAAAGAAAATACTAAAAACTTGGAGAAACTAGCCCTGTTTTCTAATACTTAACTGTTCCTTTTATTTCCTGGGTTGAGTGTTTACTGTTCCAAATATGACAAACAACTTACATACATTATCCTATGTAACTATTATTGTGTTTATATCAAATATCTGGATCTCAGATATCCCAAGATCGCAATTCTATTAAGTTTTAGAATCATGAATTTTCTTTATTACTGTGTTATATTCCTTTTGCTACTTATATTCACTCCTCTACAAACGGCAGAAAATTACCAGATCTTTCTTCAGTCTTCAATTTCCATGGAAAGCTGTCATTTCCATACTTATTATCACTGGCTTTCACTGCCATATATGGCCCAGTGGAGATTTCTGTTCATGCCTTTTGTGTTTGGTGTGTAGCCCATGGAGATACACTCTTCTACATGTCTAAACAGATTTCTCTTCCACACAGGATGTTTCAGAAATAAGTTTCCCATCTCTTTGGCAAGAAAGTGTTTTGAATAAGACTATCAAGAGATTGAAATTTGATGTATAATAACTGACCAGAGATTTATATTCTCCAGACCCCATGTGCTTCCCTGTGTCTTCCAAAGAAGTCTCACCATGACGTTTTCAATGGGTCCCTTGCATTCACACCTGCGACATTCACTCTTGTTGGCATTCCAGGACTAGAGGCAGAGCACATCTGGGTATCCATCCCTTTCTGCCTTTTATACATCATCATCTTCCTAGGAAATGGCATCATTCTTCATATTATCCAGATTGATCCTGCTTTGCACCAACCCATGTACTTCTTTTTGGCCATGCTAGTGTTTGTTGAACTTAGGGTCTCTGCTTCCACCATGCCCACTGTGTTAGGAATTTTCCTCTGTGGAATTAATGATCTCAGTTTTGGTGGTGGTCTGCTCCAGATGTTCTCAATGCACTTTTTTACCATCATGGAGTCAGGTGTCCTTCTGGCTATGTCTGTAGACCTTTTTGTGGCCATCTACAGCCCTCTACACTATACAACCATCCTGACAATCCCCCGCATCATTGGGATGGGTGCCACTATTGCCTTTCGAAGTGTGGTGCTCATGTTCCCACTGCTCTTCCTCCTGAAGGGTCTGCCTTTCTGTGGCCACAATAACCTCACACACTCTTATTGCCTCCATTCAGATCTCATCAAATTACCCTGTGGAGACACCCACCCCAGTAGCATCCTGGGTCTGTTTGTCATTACCTCCACATTTGGGCTGGACTCATTGCTCATTGTGGTTTCTTACGTGTTGATTCTTCACACTGTACTAGGAATAGCTTCTGGAACTGGGAGGTGGAGGGCACTCAACACATGTGTGTCACACATCTGTGCTGTTCTTATGTATTATGGGCCCATGATCAGCCTCTCCTTGCTTCATCGCTTTGGGTGACACTTACCTCCACTCCTCCAGACTGTCATGGCCAATGCCTACCTCTTCTTCCCACCCGTGGTCAACCCCATCGTCTATAGTATAAAAACTAAGGAAATTCGCAATAGCATTGTTCGTACACTGACTAGAAAGAGGCATGGGGTCTATTCCAGACAGGTAATATCTTAAGAATGTAGAAATTTGGATCAGACCTTATTGCCTGGATATTACTTCAGCAAATGGGAAAAATTCCGTAATTTATTATTGCTTAGGAGAAAGCTGTGGGCTTTAGCAGATGGAGAAATGAAAAATAGTCTCACCCTTTCTCTCTGAAAATACAGAATGTGATTACTTTGATGTAAGCTTCTAGAAGGAGACACAGTCCCCAGGCTTTAACCTGGTAAAGATCTTGCTCAACTATTCAGTACTTAAATACATGATTCATTTGTTTTTTCCCCTTGGAAATAGGTAGAATGGTCCTAGGGAGGTATGTATTTCCAAGTACATACAATTTAGTGATACATATTTGTCATACATTTTGTGAGGACACAAAAGAGTATGTATAGTATGGGAGTATAGAGTGTGGGAGATAGAAAAACAACATAGAAAAAGAATTATAGAAGCTGGATGATGGGTGGATGGAGTTTCATTATTACGTTCGTTTTGAAATAAGTAAAAGCTTTTGTAATAAAAATTTAAAAACATACTGTGTACAAATGAATCTTAAGATTAAGTATTCATTGAATGTATGTTGTGAAGCAGTGTTATATCTAGAGCAGCAGGTTATACAGATGGACACTACAACCAGAGTGCCAGATTATGGAGTTCCACGTTTATTTGACAGAAGCTATATATGGCGTACCATACTAAGTGATTTACATCACTTACAATTAAATGAAGATCATTTAATTCATAGAACAGGTATATGAAGCTATTTTCAGTATTTTCTACATCATGCAGATATGGAAATGAAAACATAGAGAAGTCAGGTATAATTCTCCAAATCACGGTTAGCCTGTGGCAGAATCTGGATTCTAAACTAGACAACACAAAAAACTAAATTTTCAACAAATAGTATTATGAGTTGGTTCCATATCATAAAATTCAAATATAATTAATTATAATTAACTAATTATAGTCTGTAATGATGACACCTAAATATTTCTTCAAGGGAATATTTATACAATGGGGCTCCACTTAAAATAGTCTGGCTTCCAAGGAATTCTCTTCTTTATTCCCCACAACCACCAGAAACATCACCCATGATACTATGGGTCAAACTTTCATTCTTACACTGATGATAAAGAATTGTTGAAAACAGCAACTCAATTTTATTTGTAATGTTTTATTACATGTCATTCCTTGTGACTTTAGTCCTTGCAGGTGACAGACTTAATTCACTCTGAGGATCACAGCAAGAATCTGCCTCATCTCATTGTTGTACAAATCAGTTTAGGCTAATTCATGCTACAGTAAAAAATAGCACCCAAATCTCAAGGGACTAAACATAAAATTTTCCTCTCTCAGCTACATTTACAGTGTAGATAGAGGGTGGAGGGTGAATTCATGCACCATTTAAGTATCAGTAAGAGAATTTGGTGGAGCCTCTTAACATTTCAATATGAAGCTCTTAGAATAGATGTTGCTTGTAAACAAAAAGAAGGTGAGTAAGCACCAGAATGTTAATGCTTTTATCTATAAGTGACACACCAATTGTGCTCATATTCACTTATGCAGAGGATGTTGAAAAGCCACAAAATTACAGATGTAAAGAGGAGAAGAGAAGGAAACCAAGAAATATTGGTAAACAGCATGAGTGTGTGATTGTGAATATACCATCAAGGTCTGACAGGAAAAAGGAAATAATTATATCAGAAATTTACTGAACTTGTTTGCAGCATAAGATACTCTCAGTGGCACAGAGGAAACAGGATGCCAAAATTATGTTATCACCCCAATCTGAAAAGCCAGGATAAAAACAAACAAAACAAAACAAAACAAAAACACCTAAAATACTAACAGGCCCAGAAACATCACAAAAATGAAACAGATGAGATATAAAACAATAGAGACTAGTGAGGACAGAAGTAGAATGAAGAGATATTTCCCCTTATGAAGAAAGCAGATACCATTCAGTTCCAGACAACTTTTATCTTTTAGGAATAAAAGTCCAATGTTAACTCATTTTTTAAAAGTTTATTTTTTTTTTTATTTTATGCTGCTGTGAACAATATTGTTATGATGATTAGGGTGGAAATCCTGTACAAGCTAGTATTTTTATGGCTCTTGGGTAAGTACCAGGAGTGGGAATGCTGGGTCTTAGGCTATATGTAAGGATAACTTTTAAAACAAATTCCAAACCACTTTCTAAGTAGCTCCACAATTTTACATTACCATCAGCAGTATGTGAGAATTCCAGATGCTCCACAGTATTCAGCAAAATCAGTCTTTAATTTCGTCTGTTGTAGCTGGTGTGTAGATATATCTCACTGTGATTTTTTAAAAAGATTTTATTACCTATTTCAGAGAGAAAGCACAAGCAGTGAGAAGGGGCAGAGGGAGAAGTAGACACCATGTTGAGCAGGGAGCCCTAAAGATGTGGGGCTCAATCCCAGGACCCCAAGATCATGACCTAAACAAAAGGCAGACCCTTAACTGACTGAGCCACCTAGGTGCCCCACCTCCTTGTGATTTTCGTTAGCATTCTCTAATGACTGAACATGCTGAGACCATTTTCATGAGCTTATTGCCCATTCGTTATCTTTCTGTGTGGGTATGTGCAGTGACTTCGAATCTTTTGGACATATATATATATATATATATATATATATAAATATTTTATTTATTTGTTTGACAGACAGAGATCACAAGTAGGCAGAGAGGCAGGCAGAGAGATAGGGATGAAGCAGGCTCCCTGCTGAGCAAAGAGCCTGATTCAGGGCTTAATCCTAGGACCCTGAGACCATGACCTGAGCTGAAGGCAGAGGCTTTAACCCACTGAGCCACCCAGGGGCCCCACCTAAATATATTTAAATAGACTAAATATTTCTGGCTTCATAAATAAAATTTAAGTTAGTTTGTCTCTACATGTTTCATTTTGAGATGATAAGCCTGTCTTAGCAATATGCTCTCAGCTGTGCTACCAATATCATGGGATAATGAGAAAATAGCTTTAAAGAGTTACTAAAGAGAGAGTTTAGAGAAAAAAAAAATTGTCTTTTTTATTGAAAATGTTTTTACCTGTCTTAGGTACAAATAATTGATTAGATATGTGTTTTACAAGTATTTTCTTCAGTTCGTGGCTTGTTTTAATCTTCTTAATAGCATCTTTGAAAGAATAATGTATTTTTAAATGGTAATAAAGTCCAATTTATCAGTTATTTCTCTTATTTTATGCTTTTTTATCCTTTCTAAGAAATGTTTGCCTAATTATGAGGTCACAAAAATGTTCTGGTATCTTCTAGCAATTTTAAAATTTTAGATATTTTGTTTAGGCTTATAATCCACTTTAAGTTAATTGTTATATAGAAAATTGTTGATATTTTTGGTTATGAATATCAAGTTGATTCAGCATTATTTGTAGAGAAGACTAGATTTTCTCTATTGGACAACCTTGATATTGTTTTTGAGAATCAATTGACCCCATACATAGACATTAATTTCATGACTCAATTCCATAGGATTTATCAGTGATTTTGACAATATGAGTCACTTAATGACTAGATTACTCAAAAAAAAAAGATGGACAGGAAATAAATGTAATTGATTTTACTCTGCTAAACAACCTGATTGCAATATCAATATATGCTTCATAATGAACACATAACAATATTTTTGAGAAAAAATTTGGAATGATGATCTTTTAAAGATGATTCATTTGCCTACCCTCTGAAAAAACCCACAAAATTGAGAGAAAAGTGAAAATTAATAGATATTGATCTATTTGTGAAACTATTTCCTGATATTACAATAAAGTGGGAAAAAGTTTTCCTTTCTACAGACAAAAGAAAAGGTCAAGATAGTCTTTCAAAGTATGTTTAACATGAACTGAAATTTGGATATGACATGCCAACTCAGGAACAGAATCAGGATATGTACTGAAAATATTGTTATAAGAGTTGGCATAATAAAATTTATACCCCAATTATTTTGAGAGATTCAATTACCAGCAATATTGTATAGTTTGAGAGTGAAAAGGAACCAAGATGGGATATTGGGGAAGCAGCACCAAAATTTAAATAAAATCAGTAGAATAGAAGAGGAGAGAAACAAAAGACAAGCTAGTGTAAATAGTTCTTCAGTGCTCATTCTCAAGAATGAGCAAATGAAATGTCCACAAAAGCTAAACTATGGAAGAAGCCTAGATGTCCATCAGCAGATGAATGGATAAAGAAGATGTGGTATATAAATACAGTGGAATACTATACAGCCATTAAAAAACTGACACCTTGCATTCGCAACAATGTGGATGGAAATAGAGGGTATTATGCTAAGTGAAATAAGTCAATCAGAGAAAGACAATTATTACATGATCTCACTGATATGAGGAATTTGAGAAATAAGACAGAAGATCATAAGGGAAGGGAAGAAAAATTGAAACAAGATGAAACTAGGGAGGGAGATGAACCATAAGATTCTTAATTTCAGGAAACAAACTGAGGGTTGCTGGAGAGGAGGGTGGAAGGGATGGGGTGGCTGGGGGATGGACATTGGGGAGGGTATGTGCTATGGTAAGTGTTGTGAAGTGTGTAAGACTGATGAATCACAGACCCGTACCCCTGAAACAAATAATACATTATATGTTAATTAAAAAACAATCATTCCCCTCCCCCCAGAAAACACTGAGCTAATGATTAGCTAACATGTGCTAGTCTGACCTCTGAATCAATTCTATTCAACATGAATCAGTATCATTGTATCTGTCTCCTTCATAGATGAAATTCGAGAAAGAGCATCTAAGGTCCTCTTTTTATCTTTATCTCTTCTCCCCAAAATCCATTTTGAATGCCTCCTCCATCCTACTGAAAGGATTCCTCCTAAATTTACCAGCATCTCTGTTACCTCAAGTACCTCTTAAGTTAAAAGCATACACCAGGTGCATGATGTCAAGGAGAATGTCATGTGCATAAGTATATCTTAGAATTAATCATTTATTCTAATGATAAAAGATATATGAATTATTTTTCCTATATTTCTAAAAATTTGAAAGCATGTTTATCTTCACCTTTACTTGCCTCAAGAGCAGATGACATGATTCCTCCACGTCTTCGAGGAATTAAACACCTGCATTTTGAGGGAAGGGGGGAGGTAAAGAAGAGGAAGGTATAAAGGGAGGGATAGAGAAAAATTTCATCTAATGGCCAACAACCCGCCCAGAGCTTAGTACAGAAGGATTTAGAAATGTCCATCATAGCTAGACATTCTGAAAATATTACTGAATTTATGAACATAGCTTCAATAAAATAAAAATCTGATAAATGAGACTGCAGGAGAATGAGAGTTAAAGTGTGGTAAAGAGTCATTGTGGATACTTTTTCTTTTTTCCAGAAGTGTCTCAGTGAAAGAAGGGTCCTAAGGATATTACAGAATTCATGGCATAGGAACATGCCCACATCTAAGTGTTCTTTAGATGTTTTTCCATATGGTACTAATGAGAGTGTAAAATGTTATAACCACTTTGTTGTTTTTTTGTTTGTTTGATTTCTGATTTGTGTTTTTTTAAGATTTTTTTAATATTTTATTTTATTTTTTATTTTTTCCATTTTTTAAAACTTAAATTCAGTTAGTTAATGTATAATGTATTATTTGTTTCAGAGGTAGAGGTCAGTGATTCATCAGTCTTATATATTACCCAATGCTCATTACCTCTCATGTCCTCCTATGATCCTATGTTGCTTAAATTCCACATACCAGTGAGATCATATAATTTTCTTTCTCTGATTGACTTCTTTTCTTAGCGTAATACCCTCTAATTCAATCCAATCATTGCAAATGGCAAGAGTTTTTTGTTGTTGTTGTTTGCTGAGTAGTATGCCATTTTGTGTGTGTGTGTGTGTGTGTGTGTGTGTGTGTGTGTAAACAAAATGGGCTCTTTCCATAGTTTGGCTATTGTGGACATTGTTGTTATAAACGTTGGAATGCAGTTGCCCCTTCCAATCACTATGTTTGCATCTGTGGAGTAAATATCCAGTAGTGCAATTTCTGGGTCATAAGATACTTCTATTTGCAACTTTTTAAGGAACTTCCATACTGTTTTACAGAGTGGTTACACCAACCTGCATTCCCACCAACAGTGTTCCCCTTTCTCCACATCCTTGCCAGCATCTGTTGTTTACTGACTTGTTAATTTTAGCCATTCTGATTGGTGTGAAAGAGTATCTCATTGTGGTTTTGATTTGTATTTCCCTGACACTGAGTGATATTGAGCAAAATTTTTAATGTATCTGTTAGCCATTTATATATCTTCTTTAGAGAAAGATCTGTTCATGTCTTCTGCCCATTTCTTGATAGGATTATTTGTTCTTTGGTTTTTGAGTTTAACAAGTTCTTTATAGATAATGGACAGTAGCCCTCTATCTGATATGTCATTTGCAAATAAATGTTTTTCCAAATGAGGACAGCAGAAAAGGAAGCAAGCTCATAAAAATACAACTTGTGTTTATTAATTTCTCTACATTTACCCTGTGGGGGAAGAGAAAAGAGAGTAACTATGAGTGTATGCAAGCTATAGAAATGATTTCAGAGACATTATCTGTGGATGGACCCAAAAGAGTATTATTCTGAGCTCCTGGGAACCTCCTGGACTGGCCAAGTGGTGAGGGAATCTCTCAGGTCATATTCAGACCTCCTTCTTCTCCACATTCACTGGGGAATATTTTAATTGGTAGCCAGCAGTTTTCTTCTACAATTCAAGCTCAATAAATTTAACCTGCCGCTGCCTCAGCATGATACAGACCTTGCTGTGAGTTTTGTTGGAGGATGAACCCACCAACATGATCTCAGAAAGTCTTTCAGAATAGGATCATATTTGTTTTGCAGGGACAGAAGAAAAGCAGGAAAGTTTATCATGGAGATGTCCATATATTGGATATGGCCCAAACAGCAAATGGATCAGAGTTCATGACTTTCACATGGGCTGTTACTGAGGGTGTAGACAGAAGAAGAGGTGCTTCCCAGCACATGATGCCAGGGAATGAGATCGGAATCTCAGGAGGAAGAAAGATGGATGAGAGGTAAGCAGTGAGGGATAGTGCTATGAGGACTGAGGATGGTCTTCAGGTGCCTAGTAAGAACAGAACTTGTTCTCAAAAACAAAGGGTAAGGAAGTCTCACTATCCCCAGATTTACCTCATAATGCTGCCCTACTAGCATTTCCAACAATAAGCACTCCATCCCAACTGCCCTGTACTCACATCCTCTCCCACCTTCCTTCCCACCATCTGTACCTGTCAGGTAATTACGTCTTTCTCTTGAATAAGTCAGACAATGGTATTGTTACTACAGGATTCCTATTCTAATTCAGATTAATTATGAGGAAGGAAAAAGTCAACCCTATGAGAAACGATCTGTGACCTATGGGTTTGTAGAATGAAGCACTGGACAACGAAGCTGTGGAAATCAAAGACTTAGCTGGTTGACTGACTAGTCTATCCTAAATACATGTTAGCTGAACACAGTCTTTATTCATAAATGATCCCTCTGAGTATGATCCTTCACTGGAGTTTTAGCAGCATAAACCACAGCTGTTCTTGAATAACTAGCATATTTGGTGACATTCGGTATATGATTAGGTGATTATGAACTTGCTGACATAAAGCAACAGTGTTGGAGAGTCTAGGAAAGAATGACATGACTGAACGCTGTTTGTTTTTTTTATTGTTGTTGTTTTGTTTTGTTTTGTTTTGTTTTTTAAGGACAGCAATTTTTTTTATTGTACATCTTGGGAATTTCATGATTCTAGATATGCAATTTTCAAAGCAATGATCTTTTATCAGAGAACTCTCATTTGGGGACTAAGACCTCAAGTTTTTAGAAAATTTAGTCATCAGTGAATTGTGGTGATCAAATTATCATTAGTTGTTCTATGGCCCTCTCCTGAATCATTTCTGGTATTGCAATGTCTGCCCTCTGTCTTCCCTTTCTACTTCTAGATTGGACTCCCTTTTAAGGGAGTCCCTTTAAAGGAACCTATCTTTTCACCCCTTTATTTTCTATTTATTTTTGATTCTTGAGCTCCAAAATGATCAAAGCATTTAAATGATGTGTATATATATTCTTAAACATCAACAAGCCTAAATTTACCAATCTTTTGCTAATGGTAACTCTGACCACTTTAACCCTAGAAAATAACCTCTATTCTGGCTAAACTACCCATTTACCTATGTCCTATGGGAAGCAAGGACAAGTCTGCTTGCCTCCACACTGTTGTTCAGGATTTCCTTGCCTCCTAGATGTTTCTTGCCTCTAGGTATTCTGAAACGGGTGTTACAGAATTTCTGCTATTTTAAGTATTTCTGCTCATTTTAAGGAATCCCATGTTAGCAATAAAGACAAAATAAAATACAGTTTTACTAATAATGGAAAAAAATAGCATGGAACTTTGATCCAGGCTGTAAAAATTACTAGGATTTGAATCATTTTTTTCTCAAGCTCTACCTCACTTTTTTTTTTTTTTTTGCCAGCCTTAGTAATATATTTTTTTTAATTTTTTATTTTTTACAAACATATATTTTTATCCCCAGGGGTACAGGTCTGTGAATCACCAGGTTTACACACTTCACAGCACTCACCAAAGCACATACCCTCCCCAATGTCCATAATCCCACCCCCTTCTCCCAAACCCCCTCCCCCCAGCAACCCTCAGTTTGTTTTGTGAGATTAAGAGTCACTTATGGTTTTTGAATGGACTTCCATTCTTATGTAGATATGTAATATAGATATCTAAGTATGTTATGCTCTTGGGTAGAGCCATTTCTATTATTCCTCTCTTTCATAAGAAGCTTTTGATTAGTTGCTTGCCTAAACTATCACTTCCTGACTCCGTGACAGTGGAGAGAAAAATAAAGTCCTAAGGATTGGCTGCAATTTAGGGTAGGGAGAGATTTATGAAAATCAGATTAATGTACAATTTGCAAACAAAATAAGCAAACATTATTATTTGTCCACAGATCCAGAAAGATATAACAGAAAGAGCAGCAGTTGATTCCCTTATTCAAATGATCTGGTGGTTCTAATGCATTTGCCCTTCTATGCAAAGCACCTCTTATTATAAACTAGTGTTTTGGGATGTCTTCCCTTAAAACAGTGATATGCATCAATGGCCAGTCTTTTTTCCATTAACAATATAGGTGAAATGAATGATATGACCTTCTATTTTGGCCAGAATCAGAGAGACACACTATGACAACTTTGGATATAAAAAGGAGTAGAGAAGAAGAGTACCACGGACTGAGATACTCCTTTCATGTCCTTTGGAGACCCAAAGACATTATGTCCATCTCCAACATTACAGTCTTCATGCCTTCTGTGTTGACCCTTATAGGGATCCCAGGCCTAGAGTCTGTGCAGTGCTGGATTGGGATTCCATTCTGTGCCATGTATCTCTTTGCTTTGATTGGAAATTCCGTGCTTCTGATCATCATCATTTCAGAGCGTAGCCTCCATCAACCCATGTATATTTTCCTAGGCATGCTTGGAGTCACGGATATTGTACTTGGCACAAGCATTGTGCCCAAGATGCTTGGCATTTTCTGGTTTCATATGCCAGACATTTATTTTGACTCTTGTTTGCTTCAAATGGGACTCATCCACATGTTTGAGTGCATCGAGTCAGGCATCCTCCTGGCCATGGCTATGGACCGTTATGTGGCCATCTGCTATCCACTAAGACATGGTGCCATCTTCACCCACCAGCTGGTCACCCAAATAGGGGCCGTGGTAACACTTAGGGCTGCCATTCTAGCAACCCCTTCTTTAGTCCTAATAAAGTGTCGGTTTCAGTTTTACCATACAACCATCATCTCCCATTCCTACTGTGAACACATGGCCATTGTGAAACTGGCTGCAGAAAATGTGCAGGTCAACAAAATCTATGGCCTGTTTGTGGCATTTGCTGTTGCAGGATTCGATCTCACCTTCATCACTTTGTCCTACATACAAATATTTATCACAGTTTTTCGTTTGCCCCAGAAGGAGGCTCGGTGGAAAGCATTCAATACCTGCATCGCCCACATCTGTGTCTTCCTCCAGCTCTACTTCCTTGCCTTCTTCTCCTTCTTCACACATAGGTTCGGTGCTCATATTCCCCCTTATATCCATATCCTCTTTTCTAGCCTCTACTTGCTGGTCCCCCCTTTTCTCAATCCACTTGTCTATGGTGCCAAGACCAAGCAGAT
This sequence comes from Mustela putorius furo, assembly GCF_011764305.1. NCBI lineage: Eukaryota > Metazoa > Chordata > Mammalia > Carnivora > Mustelidae > Mustela > Mustela putorius. Next base: position 928,348 of record NW_025422126.1, read on the forward strand.
CCGCATTCATGTGGTAAAGATGCTATGTTCCTAAAATCCAATGTGATTAATACCTGCAGTCTTTCCCTTTATACAATAGTAAGTAATTATCTCTCAAAATTAAATAAAACAGCAAAAATCCATGTTAATTGTGATGTTTGAGTTTTCAATTTAATTCTTTTGTGAAATTTTCCTGCTTTTTAGATGGTTTTCACATCATAGTCCATGATACCTATTGGTCATAGGGTTTAGATCCTACTGGGAAATGAGAATGAGTAATGTAGAAAAAACAAAATATATTAGTTCCTTTTTTCTTCATTTTTAATTATTGATTAAACTTTCTCCTTTAAGTATCATTTTCCAGAATGATTAACAAACACAAATCTCTCAATGAATTAAATGCAACCATGTCTCATGGTTTGTAACTTTCTGGGTCAGTGAAAATAAATCATTGATTCTGTTTGTTTCTTGACCATCCTAATCATCTTCAAAAAGAGGAGAAGTTTTTTTTTTTAATTCTTATTCAAACAAACAAAAATCCCAAACAAAGAAGCAAAAACTACATGTATCTAATTAGACATAGTCTTCAAATTGCAACATTTATTGTGTCATTCAGGGCATTAGGATGCAAAAATCCTGACCACTCTTGAGAGTTCTGCACTCTCACCATTACTTCTTTATTAACTGATCAAGAGTTATAAAAAACCTACAATATTATAAATGCTATAGTGAAGAATAGAAGCATAATGGTAAATTTGACACAGTGTTTCTGTTTTTGATTTTATAGCTACCATAGCTTTATATTTCCAGACAGAGAGAGGAAAATGAGAGAAAGGTGGTAGAGGTACCAATAGAATGTGGGTTAGCAAAAAGAGTGAAGCACTGAAATTCAACTGAAGGTAGCAGTCTGTAGAGCTACTTTTATTTTCTTTGTCTTTTTAATAGGAGTCTGATTTTTTTCTTTTTTTTTAATTTTAATTTCAGTTATTTAACATACAGTGTTATGTTAGCTTCAGGTGTACAATATGGTATTCAACACTTGTATACATCCCTGTGTGCTCCTCTCAGCAAGTATACTCCTTATTGCCTATCAACTATTTCACCCATTCCCCCACACCCACTTCCCCTCTGGTAACCATCAGTTTGTGTTCTGTTGTTAAAAGTTTCATTCCTGAATTACCTCTCTCCTATTTTATCCCTTCACTTGTTTGTTTGGTTTATTAAGCTCCACATATGAATGAAGTGATATAGTACTTGTCTTTCTCTGCAAGGCATCTGATTCTTAAGGAAAGACAAATGAATGGCTAAGCAGGTAAGGCATTTGTGACAGGTAGATGATATTGGAGATGAAACAGAGAATCAAGAAACTGCAGGGTTTGTTTTTTTTTTTTTTTTCAGTGTAATGTACAATTCGTACAGATAAGACACATACAAATAGCAAGAGTGATTGTGGACACCATGCCAACTTGTTGAACTTTATTCTGAAAGTTATCATATGTCATGGGTGAGTTTTTACTGTAAGAAAGGTGTGTGTGTGTGTGTGTGTGTGTGTGTGTACCTACTTGACATTTGGCAGCATATCTTCTCAGTGGACATAAAACATTATGCTCTTTAATCACTCAAGACTATTGTATTAATGAATATATAGAGTGTTTGTCTAAATTAATGACTCGAGAACTTATGGCCTGTGGGTTATTCTTGAAAACCTCAGCTCATAGATCACATTTTTAAAGGTTATGGAAAATATTTGCATGTGTACATCTCTCCATGCTTTGATTTATGACATTAAAACCAATGTATATGTAGAAATACTAGATTCTTGCATGTCTCATGGATGTGGGTACTCTGGCTTGTTTTATGGACTGGACTTTATCAGATGACTGCTGAAGATAATTACTCTATAAATGTAGAGGTTATCCTGAGGCATCTTTTGAGGCTGTTAAATGTCAGTATTTATTTAAATAGGATGAGATTGGATTACCAGTAATGGCTGCTTTCTTTGATAACAGTGTCTTTGGAATAAAAGAAACTAAAAAAAAATCAGAGATTATTTCTTTTTTTCTTCTTCTCAATTTAAATTCAATTAAGTAACATACAATGTATTAGTAATCTCTGGAGTTCAGTGATTCATCAATCTTATTTGCATCGCGATCAGTCTCACTTCATCACATGACTTCTTTAATGTCCACCACCCAGTTACCCACCTCCCCACTCACCACCACTCCAGTAACCCTGTTTTTTTCTTGTGATTAAGAGTCTCAGAGGTAATTTCTTAATGTTCTAACAAGAGTTCAACAACCTTTTATGAAAAGGGCCAATTAAATAGCTTGGACCATGGGGGCAAAGAAGCAAAGAGTATTTTTTAGGTATTTAGCTAAGAAGAGACAAAGCATATTTCCACAAAAATTTTGGTGAAATTGTATGTGATGATGTATCATTTATAATGGGCAATACTACTACCAATAAACACACTTGTTAGTTTTCTGTAATGAAAGTCTACCAATTAGAAGAATGTTCTAGGGGATAACATTCTGCTAAAGTGTGGCTGAAAGTTAGATTTTCCCTACCATCAAACTGATTACAAAAATTCATCTGTAAAACCCATTCCTCTTAGCTACTGAGCTATACAAAAACGGGCAGCAGATCAGCTTTGGATAGTTCACTTAAATTCTAAGTTTATTTGTGGAATTTTGAAGTATGCCCCAAATCACTACTTCTGGCAGTTTTCCTGAAAATATGTATGATATAAGACCAGCCTAGAGGCAGAAAGTGAAAGTAGGAGATATTTCCACCATATTCAATTGTTATAATATTCCATAAAATGTCTAGCTTAGAGTCTAGATTATTCAGTTATTTTTTTTTTTAATTTTCAGCATAACAGTATTCCTTGTTTTTGCACCACACTCAGTGCTCCATGCAATCTGTGCTCTCTCCCTGGTGCTCTCTCTACCCACCACCTGGTACCCCAACCTCCCACCCATCCACCAATTCAAACCCCTCAGATTGTTTTTCAAAGTCCATAGTCTCTCATGGTTCACCTCCCCTTCCAATTTCCCCTAACTCCCTTCTCCTCTCTAACTCCCCTTGTCCTTCATGTTATTTGTTATTTTTGGTTTTTAAATTACCAGCACCAGTTCCAAGTTAAGAATTAAAAATGGAAAAGAGGGGGAAGAATTGATCTTTGTACGAAGAAAAGGAAAACCAGGACTCTCTATCCTCCCATACATAGGCCAGGACAATTAGAGGATAAATTCTTAAAATAAAACTGCTTGAAAAATAAAAATACAAAGGTCTTTTGTAAAAGGTAATTTTAATGATTTCTAGAAGTTTCACAATTAATCTTCAAGGGGATTGCATTAATTTCAACAATGACCAAAGTAACTTGTTTGGCTGAATTTTCAAGAACACTTGTTATGGTTGACATTTTTAACTTCATAGCTAAAATATGATTTTCTTAACAATTAGCACTTAAAGAATACTTACTGGCTTTTCCATTAGCATATCCTTTTATGAAGCACTTTACTGTTCCTTTGATCATGCCTGATATTTTTCATCTTCCATTTAAAATCTGGGGAATAAATATTGAATTAATATTTTGAAGGACTTTTTCTTCAGGACTTCACAAGAGCCCTTGATTATGCCGTGGATATTTCCCAAGTAATCATTTCAGAAAATGAAGGAGGTCTTTATTATGGTGAGTTTTGACACATCAGGTGTGGGAGTTGACCCTTGCTCCCAGAGTTGGCTTTCAGGTGAGGGAGTAATAATGCATTGATGCTTCTGGCTTTTTGCCGTTCCTTATCTAAACATTCAATTTGGGAAGAATAACTTGCAACATTTGCCTGTCTCCTCCTTTCTCCTCTGTAGAGAACATCCCCTAAGCTGCAGGCCTCTTGAGTTGACCTTCCTGGAGTAGTTCCTACTCCAGGGTAGGGATGCCATGCTGACACTTGATGAGTAAATCAGCCACATTTGGGATTTAGTTAGCAGGTCCATTTGGCCTTCATACTGAAGTGTATACTTATATTTAAACAGTATAACATAGGGAGGCAAACCATAAGAGAGACTCTTAACTATAGAGAACAAACTGAACATGGCTGGAGGAGAGGTTAGTCGGGGACAGGCTAAATGGGAGATGGGCAATAAGGAGAGCCCTTAAGATGAGCACTGGGTGTTTTATGTAAGTGATGAATCACTAAATTCTACTCCTGAAACAAATATTATACTATATTTTAACTAACTAGAATTTAAATAAAAACTTGAAAGAAATGATGTTTTGTCTTCCATCTACCACTTTTTGTGTAATTCCTAAAATTAGTGAGAACCCCTATTAGTCAGACCTGCAAGGGTTCTCTAATGAAAGTTACAAAACATTGTTGAGAGAAAGCAAACAATAAAGAAATAGAAACCTATACCATGTTCTGGGATTGAAAATCTCAATATTGTTAATTTATTGTTAATTGTTAATCTCAATATTGTTAAGATGCTTATTTTTATAAATATATATATACATTTCAAGTTGTAGATCGTAAATTATATGGCATCTTGTGTCTAGCTTCTTCCATGTAGTATGAAGTTTTTGAGGTTCATCCATGTTGTAGCATTAATCAGAAATTCACTTTTTTATGTTTGAGTGAAATTCCACTGCATGTACCCAAGTCTACTCTTGGTACCCGATAGGACAAAACTCTGGCCGCACAAGCTTTTAAATGATCTGTCTCCTCTCTGTGTTGTAAGGACTCCCATCTTAATTCAGACATTCCACAAATAATATAATCATGGCCACTCTCCTTTTATTTTGTATTTTCCATTTTTTATGTACATTTACTTCTTCTCACTTGATTGATTTTATCAATCATCATAGTAAAAACTATTCAACTGGGATTTTTTAAAAGATTTTATTTATTTATTTGACAGACAGAGATTACAAGTAGGCAGAGAAGCACGCAGAGAGAGAGGGAAGCAGGCTCCCTGCTGAGTAGAGAGCCTGATGCGGGGCTCGACTGGGATCATGACCTGAGCTGAAGGCAGAGACTTTAACCCACTGAGCCACCCAGGCACCCGTCAACTTGGATTTTTAACTGTTATTTTAAAAGCTTAGGTGTTTTATTTCTGAGTTTCTCTGGATAACATGCAGAAATAAGAGCTTCTTCTAAAAATTTTATTTCTGGGATGCCTGGGTGGCTCAGTGGTTTAAAGCCTCTGCCTTTGGCTCAGGTCATGATCTCAGGGTCCTGGGATCAAGGCCCGCATAGGGCTGTCTGCTCAGTAAAGAGCCTGCTTCCCCCTCTCTCTCTATCTGCCTCTCTGTCTACTTGTGATTTCCGTCTGTCAAATAAATAAATAAAAATAAAATTAATAAAATAAAATAAAAATTTTATTTCTGTATTTTCTATTGCATTTCCTGGAGAGATAAAGCTCCATTAAGATACTTACAAAGGTAATTATTTCTATTTTATATATTGGGAGAGTTAAGGAACTATATCTGCCAGAAATAAGGAGTTGTACTCTTTCTAAAACATCTTTTTCCTCTAGAGTCCTAATGGGTTTTACCAAATAGTCTCTAACAAGATTTTTGTCCCTAACATATATAACATTAAGAGTCTATGAAGTTTACATTATGAGTCCATGAGGTTTAAGCTTTTTTTGCACGATTCCAAAAGCACCTTTGCATTCACTCAGTAAGTCTACATTGTTACCTATACTCTTTATAAACAGTAGTATACAGTGTTCATGAACCTGCTGACCACACCTCAGCATACTTCATATTCCATCTGAAAATTACTCATTTTATTTTCTCTGAAAACATTTTATTTTATTTTGAGCCCACGTGTTGTTACTCTGTCGGGTCATTGGCACCTAGATATACATTGTTTGTTTCTTTTTCTGGTGCAAGGTCTCCAGTTATGGCTGATTTCAAACAACCATATGACATCACTGATTCTAGAACTGGGAAGAGATGTACACAATGATCTCTCCTAAGCCAGTGTGAACTGACCCAGCACACAATGCTCTCAATCTGTACCATTATTTTTTCTAGGATGAATATAATTTTATGGCAGCTTAATGACAAGTTGGGAGTCAGAGACTCTTTCAGTGCAGAAAGAACAGGTCTACTAAATAGGCTCACACTCAATGACACAGGGGAAAAAAACCAGTGTGACTCCCAAGTAAGACCATCATGTCTTTCAGGCAGATGCATGTAATACAGTGTTGTGATGCTTGCTCTGGTACTATGCAGAGGAAGGGAATATTATCTCTCTTTCTACTTGACAATAAAACTTATATCCATTTTATAAGGCATCAACATTCTTTCAACTAAATATAATGGCCATGAATTATAGTTCCCAGCTGGGAAGTTGATATAGGTATTGTGAATGACACTGAATTTTTAAAAAATGAGTATCATAATTTAATTAGAATTTTGAACATCACTGGGACAATTTAATGAGCTCGTTTGAGAAAGGAAAGATTGGTGTCACTAAAGTTCATGTGGGAGAAACTCAGAAAGTAAAAGACTATGGAAGCTCTGAAGTGAACTTTCCTAGTTCAGCCCCCCTTATGAAGCCTAAATAAGAAATCAATCTTTCTCTGGCTGTAATTAGATTACAGAAATAATTATTTAATTTCTGTCAGCTTGCCTAAACTGATGTCTAAGTATCGCAGGATGTTTTATTTTCTTTTCATTGGCTCATTGTTTTTCATGTGTCATTGACTTGTTTTGTGTTGTCTTGGGGCACTGTCTTCTTTGAGGCAGCTTCAAAGGGAGAGTCATTTTGTTCCCAATCCCAAAGAAAGACCACTTTGAAAATTTTAAAGATGCAGAATTGCATTTAGATAATCAATTTTCCAAGTTCTGAGCCATATTGTTCCTCTTTTTTCACAAACCTAAAGGCTCACCAGCCATTGGTGAAAACCAATCACCCAGCTGTCTCCTTTAGTACAAAATGGTCATCCTCTGTAGCTGAACCACCAGGATTCCCAATTTGGGACTTCTATGTATGATACCACAGATGATCCCTGGTAAATTTTTGGGCTTGAGATTCTGCACTGAATGTGGGGAAATAGTATATTAGTTTCAAAGAGAACATATAACCTATGTGATCCAAGAAGATGGCAGGATGAAAAAAAATCTTATAGTAGTGGACTGTTCAAATGTGAAGATTTTTGTCTCAGGCTGTTCAGAATATTTTTGAGTCAATTAATCACACAGTAGGTGACAAATTTTAAAGTGAGTTTGACACATAGGAGCATCCTAGAGGAGGATCAGGGCTGATCAATGCACAGAAAGCTTTTTGATTAAAGGTCAGGAAATTATACATATTTAGACTGGAAGAGATTTAGTAGCAATGATGCCCTCAAATCATTCAGGGGAAATCTCACCTGGTGACATGCTCATCAACTAACTGAACTTAGTCACATGGAGGACACGGTAACTTCATTTAGGCAGAAAATACATTTACATTTAAAATAAAATACATTTAAAATTACATTAAATACATTAAAATAAAATACATTGAAAAATGCATTTTAAATGCATAACATCTAAATATTTTAAATGCATTACATCATTTCATCCTCATAGTTACCATGAAGTGTGTTTCTACCAGTTAACTTTGCCTCACTAATAAAGAATTGAGACAATGACAAGTTTTAGAACTGTCTGAAGAGCATACAAAGCTAAGGAGTATCCCAGGGATTTAAAATTTCCTGACTTCAGATCCACTAATTAACCACCATGTCCCATGGCTGATATGTTCTTCAGAAGGTTGATTGAGGACTTTAATGAGAAATGAAGAGGAAGGCAGTTTGAGGCTCACTAAAAAGAAGACTTGTCTGACAACTGGAGCTGTCCTAAAATGGACAAGCTATCACAGAAACAAAGATAGTCTATTCCTTGGGGATGTGAGGCAGAGATCAAAGGGTGAAGGTCAGAGACCTTGTAGAGGGAAATGTTTCCAGAAACTGTCTTTCTCATTCAGTGTTGTTACTCTCAACCCAAGGACATCTTTGTCTCACCTCCCATTATTTCCATCCATCAAGTCATTGAGCAGCATAAATATTGTTTCTATGTTACTCTTCAATGTGGCCAGGTCACTTCATCCTATCCTATCTGGGCTATGACAAGTATTCTTCTAACTTCATCTCCCTATGTCAGCTCTCATCTTTTAAGCTACTTAACAATCTGCTAGCAGAGTCTATGTTTATTTTTTTATTATGTTCAATTAGCCAACATATAATACATCATTTAATTTATACACACAACATATAATACATCATTTTGATGTAGTGTTCAATGATTCATTAGTTGTATATAACACCCAGTGCTCATCACTACACATGTCTTCCTTAATACCATCACCTGGTTACCCCATGCCCTAATCCCCTTCCCTTCTGTACCCCTCAGTTTGTTTCCCAGAGTCCAGAGTGTTTTGTCGTTGTCTCTCTCTCTGATTTCTTCCCATTAAGTTTTCTCTCCTTTCCCCTATTGTCCTCTGAGCTATTCTTTATGTTCCACATATGAAGGAAACCATATGATAATTGCCTTTCTTTACTTGACTAATTTCACTTAGCATAATCCCCTCTGTTCCATCCATGTCAATGTAAATAGTTGGTATTCATCCTTTCTAATGACTGAGTAATATTCTATTGTATATATGAACCACATCTTCTTTATCCATTCATCTGTTGAAGGGTAGAATGGATTTTTAGAGGCAAAAACAAAACAAAACCAAAAACTTATTATTCCACCTAGCAAATTTCAGAGAGAGTTAGCCAGTATATGGATGATATGGCATTGAAAATGTGGTTTTATATCAGACACATAACATATTGTAAACATGTGTAATGTGTGTACTATAATTATTTGGTAAATAATTATTTGGTAAAAATAATTATTTGGTATATAATTATTTGGTAAAAATATAGAGGGCACCTAGGTTTTTGTAATTATTTTGCTTAAAATTGGAAGCTTATGTTTGTTATTCTTCCTTTTTCCTTAGCCTGAACAACCATCATCTCTTTATGAAACAACTCTTATATGAAAGTTACTTGTTGATTTGCCATCCCACTGTATATTTCATGCTTCTTTGATTTTGTCCAGAGTATTTCCTCTGGGAATGTCCTTCCTTCTCCTTTATCTGTATAAGACCTATTGAAAAATGATTTCCCTTGTTAGCCAGACTTATTCTGCCTATTTTGAATAAAACTACAAATGTTTCTCATTTGGTTAAAAACTATTCTACATTGATTCTTATTTGATTAAAGACTATTCTTCTCCAATGTAAGACCCTAGAACAATGGTCAGTAACCAGGTATGTTATGTCCCTTTCCACACATGCAGGTGACATTTGGCAATGTCTGAGACATTTTTTATTTTCATGACAAGAAAAAACAACTGGAACCTGATGGGTAGGAGTCAGGGATGCAGCTAAGTCTCCTACAATATAGTGAATTGTCCCAGGACACAAAATTTTTCTAACTAAAAGCACCAAGTGTGTTGAGAAGGAGAAAATCTTCTTTAGAAGAATATCAATTAGGCCCCTTGAAGTTGGAAATATAAAACTATCAGGAAGAAAAGTAACTATGTTTTTCACATGATTTTTCTTCTGTTTGGTTGAAGGCATGCTTTTCTATTTTATTTACCTGCTCCTTGTTTACACTATCCTGTAAGGATTCTCTAGGGCAACTCTGACCCATGTGGCCATGTTAAGTCTCCCAAATGAATATTCCTGATAGACAGTAGTACACACTTTTGAGCAAATTTCAGAGAGAGTTAGCCAGTATATGGATGATATGGCATTGAAAATGTGGTTTTATATCAGACACATAACATATTGTAAACATGTGTAATGTGTGTACTATAATTATTTGGTAAATAATTATTTGGTAAAAATAATTATTTGGTATATAATTATTTGGTAAAAATATAGAGGGCATATGGGAATTTTTTCCCATCAGAATTTAAACAGGCACAAACTGATTTAACAAAAATTTAAAGATATTTTTTATTTATTTGAAAGAGAGAGAACACAAGCTGTAGGGAAGAGCAGGAGAGAAAGAGAAACAGAATCCCTGCTGAGCAGGAAGCCCAATGACATGGGGCTTCATCCCAGGACCCTTGGACCATGACCTCAGCCAAAGGCAGATGTTTAATTAACTGAGTCCCCCAGGTGCTCCCAAACTGATTGAAATTTGCTGTATATTTTTGTACAATTCTGCTTGATACAGTTATCCACTGATGTATATCCCATATCCTTGCTGAAGTATAATTGTAAAATCTCAGATGATGCAAATTATTTTTGTTTCTTTTTGCATTATAAAGCTTCATAAAGCTTTTTTTGCATCAGTTTACCATGGAATTGGATCCAAGTAGATTCACCTATTATAGCAAAAAGTCTTAGTTTTTATTAATATAATATAGGCTAATAATGTCAATACCATACATTAAGATAAAATACCCTAAAATGTCCAAAGATTTTGTGAAGGTGTAAGATATAGTAGGTATTTAATAAATGGTGAATATTAGTTTTGAATTTCAAGCTCTCAACACAATCTAGATTATTCAAGACATGAAATAAATATATATTTCTTATTCTTCAATTGTTTCCAAAAAATACCTGGAACATAGTGAGTAATTAAATAGTGCATTAAATAAAAACATCAGGCTATAATATTTTATTTCATGGGAGTAACACTAATGTTATTTTGTTGATTCTATATTCCATATAATCCATCAGTGATTTTGGCAACATGAGTCTTTTAATAACTGTAGTTTTGTTAAAAGAAGAGATGAACTTATATTGGGTTTAATTGATTTTACTCTGCTGAAGACATGGATTGCCACATTGATATGTTTCATAATAATTACATACATTTTTGGTAAACAAGATATGATGATGATCATTATTTAATTTAGGATAATATTCACTAGCCTAACCAAAAAAGGAGGAAAGGAAGAAAGGAGAAAGAAAGGGGGAAAAATAAAGAAGTAGAAAATACATCAAATATTGATCTAGGTTTCAAGTTACTTCCAAAAATTATGATAAAGTGGAAAAGTATTTTTTACCCATTGTGTTACTAAATGATGTGGTCAGGGACAGTTTTTCAAAGTATTTACAGCATGAAATGATATTGGATAATATATATTGAACCAATGTATCTGGAACAAAATAAATGTAGTGAGAAAATTCATATTGGAATGTTGCTATAGAAGTTGCCATAAACTCCACAAGTAAGTGAAACCATATGATAACTGACTTTCTCTGCTTGACTTACTTCACTCAGCATAATCTCCCCAGTCCTGTCCATGTTGATACAAAAGTTGGATATTCATCCTTTTGGGCTCCCTGCTCAGTGGGAATTCTGTTCCTCCTTCTCCCACTCCCCCTGGTTGTGTTCTCTCCCTCTGTCTCTCTCTCTGTCAGACAAATAAATAAATAAATCTTAAAAAATAAGAAGTTGCCATAAAGAAGTTGATAACTACATTATGTAGAGTGAATAGAATTAAAAGCAAATTTATATAATTTGAGGGTAAAAAGTAATTATAGTACAGTATTGACCAATAGAAATACATTATGAGCCACAAGCATAACTTTAATTTTTTCTAATAATTATATTTTTTAATTATGTTCAGCTAGCCAGTATATAGTACATCATTACTTTTTTATGTAGTGTTCAATGATTAATTAGTTGTGTATAACACCCAATGCTCATCACAGCACATGCCCTCCTTAATACCCATCACCTGGCATAATGATATATGTTTTTTAAAGTAAAAACAAACAGATGCTGTGGTCTGAAAAAAAAAAAAAAAAGAACCCAGGAGAAAACTTTGGGAGTGTCAAAATTTAAATAAAATCCATAGAAGAGAAGAACAAGGTAGGAAATTATGAACTATTCTAAATTATTCATTTGTGACTCAAGAATAAGGTGATTATTAGCTCACATGTAAATCTGACCTCTGAATCAATTCCATCCAACATGAATCAGTACCATTGTATCTCTCTCCTTTATACAAAAAATTCCCAAAAAAGCGTTTAAGGAATTGGAAGGGGAGGTGAACCACGAGAGACTATGGACTCTGAAAAACAACCTTAGGGTCTTGAAGGGGCGAGGGGTGGGAGGTTGGGGGAACCAGGTGGTGGGTATTAGGGAGGGCACACGGATTGCATGGAGCACTGGGTGTGGTGCAAAAACAACAATTACTGTTATGCTGAAAAGTTTTAAAAACAAACAAACAAATAAATAAATAAAATCCTTGGGGGGGGAAAAACATTTAAGGTCCTTTGTTCTTTTTTATCTATCTCCTTTTTTTTTTTTTACCTGAAATTGCAAATGCCTTCCTTCATCCTACTGACCAGATGGACATAATGGATATATGCAGAACATCCCATCCTAACAGCAGAATACATGTTCTTTTCAAGTGCACGTGGAACATTCTCCAGAATAGATCACATATGAGGGCACAAAACACGCCTCAACAAATGCAAAAAAGATTGAGATCATACCATACACCTTTTCTGACAACAATGTTTAGAGCTAGAAGTCAACTACAAGAAAAAAATTATATGAGGAAGTGGTGATGCAACATGGGGGCTTAAGTGGGTAGAAGAAGAATCAATGAAACAAGATGGGATTGGGAGGGAGACAAAACATAAGTGACTCTTAATCTCACAAAACAAACTGAGGGTTGCTGGGGGGAGGGGGTTTGGGAAGAGGGGGTGGGATTATGGACATTGGGGAGGGTATGTGCTTTGGTGAGTGCTGTGAAGTGTGTAAACCTGGTGATTCACAGACCTGTACCCCTGGGGATAAAAATATATGTTTATAAAAAATAAAAAATTTAAAAAAAAATGATAAAGACCACATAGATGCAGAGGTCAGCCAACATGTTACTAAAAAATGAATTTGATTCATATATACAAAGGGATATTACTCAGCCATCAGAAAAGATGAATACCTACCATTTGCATCAACATAGGTGGAACTGGAAGGGATTATGCTAAGTGCAGTAAGTCAAACAGAGGAGGACAAGTATCATATGGTTTCCCTAATATGTGGAACATAAGGGATAGCATGAAGAACCAGAAATCAGAGAAGGAGACAAACCATGAGAGACTCTGGACTTCAGGAAACAAACTGAGGGTTACATGAGGGGGAGCGATGAAGGGATGGGGTAACTAGGTGCTGGTGTTAAGGAAGGCAGGTGTGTTGATGAGCACTGGGTGTTATACCCAACTAATGAATCATTGAACATTACATCAAAAACTGATGATGTATTATGTTGGCTAACTGAACATAATAAAAAGAAATGAATAGGCAGCCACAAAAATCAAAGAAGAAATTAAAAAAAAATACATGGAAACAAATGAAAATGAAAACACAATGGCCCAAAACCATTGGGATGCAGCAAAAGTGGTCATATGATGGAAGTATTTGGCAACAAAGGTGTATACCCAAGGAGCCAGAAAAATCTCCAAAAACCTATTTTTACATGTAAAGGATCAAGAAAAAGGACAACAGGTGAAGCCTAAAGCTAGCAGAAGGAAGGAAATAATGACAAATCAGATGATACAGAATGATACAGAAACTAAGAAAACAATTGAACACATCTATGAAACCAGGAGTTAGTTCTTTGAAAAAATTAATAAATCAATAAACCTCTAGGCAGACTTATCAAAAAGAAAAGAGAAAGGACCCAAATAAATAAATTCATGAACCATAGAAGAGATATAATAACCAAGACCACAGAAATACACATAATTATAAAAGAATATTATGAAAATATGAAAAACTGTATGTCAACAAATTGGACAACCTGGAAGAAATGTCTAAGTTCCTAGAAACATATAAACTACCAAAACTGAAACAAGAATAAATAGAAAACTTGAACAGACTAAAACTAGCAAAGAAATTGAATCTCAGTAATTGAAGAATGTTTACTTCTTAAATTTGCCAACATCTCAACATTACCTCAAGTACATCTTAAGGTTAGCAGCATACAAAGTCTAGAAATGGGGTGAATCATGTCAAAGAGAAAGTACTATGTGCATCAGTACTATGTGTTTCTTTGAATTTATCATTTGTTCTTATTATAAAAGATACACTAATTCTTCTCCCCATATTTCTAAAAATTGTAATGCACTTATCATATCTTCTTTTTATTTGCATTAAGAGCAAATGGCATTATTCCTCCACATCTATGAAGCATAAAACATCTGCGTTCTGAAGGAAGAGTGGAAGAAAAGAGGGAGGAAGGTATAAATGGAAGGATGGAGAAAATTTTCATCAAACGTGCAGTAAATGCTTCAAAGCTCAGTACAGAAGGATTTAGAAATGTCCATCATAACTAGTCATTCTGAGAATATTACTGAATTCACAAAAATAGCATCAATAAGATAAAAATCTGAGGAATAATACTGCAAGAGAATGAGTTAAATGTGTGATAAAGAGTCATTGTGGATGCAGCTTTTCTTTCCAGAAATGTTTCAGCGAAAGAAGGATCACAAGGATACTAATTTATATAGAAACCATTAGCATAGTAACATGCCTATATTGAAGTTTTCATTAGATTTTTCTCCAAATGAGGACAGCAGGAAAAAAAAAAAGCTGACAAAAGTAAGGTTTATTACTTAATTTTTACAAGTTTCCTTATCTTCTAAGGAAGTAAAAAATATAACTTGAGTATATTAATTTCTCTGCATTTACCCTTTGGGGAAAAAGAAATGAGGAGACCAAGTTGACTCTGCAAGTTGTTAAATTGACTTCAGAGATATTAGCTGTAGATGGACCCAAGAGAGCTTCATTCTGAGCTAGTGGGTCCCTAGTGGCTTGGGCTAGTGGCTAGGAAATTGCATGTTCAGACCTTCTCCTTCTCCACATTCACTGGGAAACATTATAATTGGTGACCACTTTAAGTTTAGTAAATTTATGCTGTGTCTAGCAAATTATAGACCTTGCTTTGTATTTTGTTGGATGATGAACTCACCCACATGATCTCAGACAGACTTATAGAAGAAAGAGCAAGTCTGCTTTGCAGGGATAGAAGAAAAGCAGGAAAGGATATCCCAGAGATGTCCACATGTTGGCAGATAGCCCCAGTGATAAATGGATCAGAGTTCATTATGTTTACCAGGGGCTGTTCTAGAAGGTACAGGTAGAAGAAAGGGGAATTACCAACAAAAAAACCACAAGGGAATGAGATAGGAATCTCAGAAGGATGAAAAGTGGATGGCAGCAGAACAATGAGTGATGACGCTGTGAAGATTGCTGATGGTCTACAGGTGTCTGGTAAGAGCTGGCTCCCAACAACAAAGTGAAAGGAAGTTTACCCCTTAATGTTTCACTACCAGTTTCTCCAATGATAAGCACTCCTTCCCAGCTGCTTTGTACTTATGTCCTCTCTCACCTGCCTCCCCACCATCTGTACCATCTGTACTTGTCAATTAATGCTCCCACAGCAGCTCCTTTCTCTTGAATAAATCAGACAATGGGATTATTACTAAAGGATTCCTATTCTAATTCTGATTAACTATGAGGAAGGAAAAACTCAACCCTATGAGAAATGATCTGTGACCTATGGATTTGTAGAATGAAGCACTGAAGAGCAAAACCATGGAAATCAAAACTTAGCTAACGGACTAGTCCATTCTAAATACATGTTGGCTGAACACAGCCTTTCTTCATAAACAATCCTTCTGACTACAGTCCTTCACTAAAGTTTTAGCTGCATAGCTGCAGCTATTCTTGAACTACTGGCATATTTGGTGACACACAGTGTATGGTTAGGTGATCATGAGCTGCTGACATAAAGCAACAATATTGGAGAGTCTAGAAAAGAATGAAATAACTGAACTCTGTTTTCTACAGGATATCAAATATTTTTCTATTGTACAACTTGAGAATTTCATGATTTTAGGCTTGTAAATTTTAGAGTATTTATTTATTTATTTATTTGAAAGAGAGAGAGAGCACAAACAGGGAGGGGAGCGACAGAGGGAGAAGGAAACTCCATGCTGAGCAGGGAACCTGATATTGGGCTTGATACCAGGACCTGATCATAACCTAAGCCAAAAGCAGATGCTTAACTGACTGAGCCATCCAGGTGCCCCAGATATGTAATTTTTTTAAAAGATTTTATTTGACAGAGAGAGATCACAGGTAGGCAGAGAGGCAGGCAGAGATTGAGGAAGGAAGCAGGCTCCCCGCTGAGCAGAGAGCCCAATGCGGGGCTGGATCCCAGGACCCTGAGATCATGACCTGAGTCGAAGGCAGTGGCTTAACCCACTGAGCCACCTAGGTGCCCCCCAGATATGTAATTTTTATAAACATTGATCTTTATCAGAGAAGAACTCTCATATAAGGACTAAGAGACCAGTTTTCAGAAAATTCAGTCATCAGTCAACTGAGGTGGTTAAATTTTCATTAGCTGCTTTAGCCCTTTCCTGAATCTTTCTACTATCCCAAGTCTACTCTCTGTCTTGTATTTGTACTTTTATATATGACTTCTGTTGGGGAACCTATCCTTTCACCCCTTAGCTTTCTTTTTTTAGATTAAATTGAATTTTATTTTATTTGTGTGTGTTCCAAAATTCATTATTTATCACCTCACCCAGTGCTCCATGCAATACATGCCCTCATTAATACCTACCACCAGGCTCATCCAACCCCCACTCCCCTCCAAAATCCTCGGTTTGTTTTTCAGAGTCCACAGTCTCTCATGGTATGTCTTCCACTCTGATTTCCCCCAACTCCCTTCACCTTTCCATCTCCCAATGTCCTCCGTGTTATTCCTTATGCTCCACAAGTAAGTGAAACCATATGGTAATTGACTCTCTCTGCTTGACCTATTTCACTCAGCATAATCTCCTCCAGTCCTGTCCATGTTGATACAAAAGTTGGGTATTTATCCTTTCTGATGGAGACATAATACTCTGGAAAACAGTGTGGAGATTCCTTAAGAAATGAAAACTAGAGATACCCTATGAGTCTCCAATTGCACTACTGGGTATTTACCCCAAAGATACAGATGTAGTGAAAAGAAGGGCCATCTGTACCCCAGTGTTCATAGCAGAAATGGCCGCAGTCGCCAAACTGTAGAAAGAACCCAGATGTCCTTCAACGGATGAATGGATAAAGAAGATATGGTCCATATGTGCCCCTTAACTTTCTATTCATTTCCTGTGACTGACCTCACAAAATGATTTAAAAGTGTTCAAATGATTAAGAATTAATAAAACTAATTTGGCCGGGGCACCTGGGTGGCTCAGTGGGTTAAAGCCTCTGGGATCCCAGGGTCCTGGGATCAAGCCCCACATCAGGCTCTCTGCTCAGCAGGGAGCCTGCTTCCTCCTCTCTCTCTCTGTCTGCCTCTCCAGCTACTTGTGATCTCTGTCTGTTAAATAAATAAAATCTTTAAAAAAAAATAAAAATAATAAAAAATAAAAATAATTTGGCCAAATCTCATGTTAATGGGTTTGAACAGTTCAAACCCAAGAACTAGCCTGTATCCACGAATAAACAATTTATTCATTTTCTTATACCCAGTAGCTATCTAGAATGAGTCCTCTTGCCTGTATATTTTGTCATGCTGAACTTCTTGCCTTCTAGAGATTTCTCCCCTAGGTGTTTCACAGAATGTCAGCTATTTTAAGCACACAAATAATTTTCAGGAATTCACTTCTTAGTATATAGGAAAAATAAAATACAGTCATACTGGATATGTAGAAATAGCTGATATTTTGACCCATTCTTGCCAAAAGTGCAGGATTTGGATGACCCTTTCCAAAGTTCTTCCTTTACTTTCCTTTGAAAGGACATCTGATATTACATAGGTACAAATATTATAGATAGATAAAGGTAGCTAAATATATCATGCTCTTGGGTGTCAGCTCTTTCTCTCTTCTCTTTCATAGGCAGTTTTTTTCTACTAATATACTGGTCAGAGTAGGATTTGCTGGTCCAAATCGTCAGTTCTGGACCCAGAAACAGTGGAAAATAAGTACTATTAAGTAGCCGGAATTTGGGATATGGAGAAATTCATTATACCCTGACTCAAACACCCTTTCTAAACAAAATAAACAAGTCTAATCATTTTGTCCACAGGTCCAGAATGAGATAACAGACAGATCACCAGTTTAGTCCCGTACCCATGTGACCTGGCTGGTTCCAATGCAGCTGACCTGCCATGCACATAATCATTGTGCTACAGTGCTCTGGATGCCCTTCCTGAAAACAGTGGAGTTTATCTATGGATATTTTCCTTCAATAATATAAATGAGATGGAAGATATAATCTTAGAGTTCAGTCAAAATCAGAGGAACTCACTATGATGACCTTGGATTAAAATAAGAATAGAAGAGAAAGTACAACTGACTGAGATACTCCTTTCATTTGCTTCTGAGACCCAAAGACATTATGTCAATCTCCAACATTACAGTCTTCATGCCTTCTGTATTGACACTAATAGGGATCCCAGGCCTAGAGTCTGTGCAGTGCTGGATCGGGATTCCATTCTGTGTCATATATCTCATTGCTATGATTGGAAATTCTATACTTCTGATCATCATCAAGTCAGAGCGCAGCCTCCATGAACCCATGTACATTTTCATAGGCATGCTAGGAGTCACAGATATTGCACTTGCAACCACCATTATGCCCAAAATGCTTGGCATATTCTGGTTTCATGTACCAGAGATTTATTTTGATTCTTGTTTGCTTCAAATGTGGCTCATTCACTCATTTCAGTGCATAGAGTCAGGCATCCTCTTGGCCATGGCTCTGGATCGTTATGTGGCCATCTGTTATCCACTAAGACACAGCACCATCTTCACCTACCAGCTGGTCACCCAAATAGGGGCTGTGGTAACACTCAGGGCTGCCATTCTAGTAGCCCCATGCCTAGTACTGATAAAGTGCCGGTTTCAATTTTACCACACAACCATCATCTCCCACTCCTACTGTGAGCATATGGCCATTGTGAAGCTGGCTGCAGAAAATGTGCGGGTCAACAAAATCTATGGCTTGTTTGTGGCATTCACTGTTGCAGGATTTGACCTCACCTTCATCACTTTGTCCTACATACAGATCTTTTTCACAGTTTTTCGTTTGCCCCAGAAGGAGGCTCGGTGGAAAGCATTCAATACCTGCATTGCCCACATCTGTGTCTTCCTCCAATTCTACTTCCTTGCCTTCTTCTCTTTCTTCACACATAGGTTTGGTGCTCACGTTCCCCCTTATATCCATATCCTCTTTTCTAGCCTCTACTTGCTGGTTCCCCCTTTTCTCAATCCACTTGTCTATGGTGCCAAGACCAAGCAGATCCGCATTCATGTGGTAAAAATGTTGTGTTCATAAAATCCACCGTAATTAACACCTGAAGCCTTCCACTTCATGTAATAATAATAATATCACAAAACTACATAAAATATTTCAAAAACAACATTAATTGAGGTGGCATCGTTTTCTATTTAATTTTCTTGTGAAATCTGCCTGCATTTTAGATTGTTTTCACATCATCATACTCTGTGGTAACAAGCACTCAGTGGGTTTCCGGATGCTACTGCATAATGATAGGAAGAAACACAAAGAACAAGATAGTGAAGAGATGATGTTTCATTTTATCTTCTATTTTTTAGTTCCTAATTCAGCTTCCTTTTCTATGGATTCTTCTCCAGAAAGATTCACAAATATACATCTATTACTGAATTAAGTGCACCCAAACCCATTGTTCTAGAGTGTCCATGTACTCAATAAAAACAAGATGTTGGTAGGTCTTGAATGTTTTAGTTCTCTTAAAAAAAAAAAAGATGCGATTTAAGCATATTGTGTCAAAACAAACAAGCAAATGTATAAACAAAATCCAAACAGTTATAGATGTAATGAGATAATAATATAAAAATTCTGGTGTATCTCCAGAGTCATTCATGAGTTTCCAGATGCAAAAATCATAAGAAATAAAGTGCTCCATTTTACAAATCCATACTTTTTCTGCCAACAACACCAGTTATATCTTTATTACTTTGCCAAGCATTTTTAAAGCACAATATATTAAATATTATATGAGGGAATAGAGGCAGAGTGGTAAACTGGACACATGGCATAAGTTTCATGGATTTGTTTCCTTGTATTTCTGGGAGGGAAGAAGAGAGAAACAAAGAGAAAGGGAAAGGAACAAGAAGTTGTAGGGGTAGGCACTGAGTGCAAGGTAAGGAAACATTGAAATCCAACTGAAAGCCGCAGGCAGGAGAGTTATGTTCTTTGTTTCTTTTATTGTTTATTTATTTTTATTTATTTTTTTTATTAATAAGCCTGGTTCCTGAGGAATAATGAATGATTGGTTCAGTAAGGAAGGGCACAATATGCCAGGTAGATGATAGAGGTGACCTGAACTAGAGAATGTGCTTAATGTAAGAGCACAGATTTTTTTTTTCCAATGTAAGATACGATTTGGGGAGACATGGATACTATGGATATCAAGTATGGCCATGGAGGGCAAATCGGGTAAAGGGGAGCAGGATGAATAAGACATAGTACAGCATAGGGAACAGAGTAAAGGGTATTCTATTAACTTTGTATGGTGACAAATGGTAGCTACACTTGCTGTTAGCACACTATAGTGTTTAGAGTTGAATCACTATTCTGTACCCCTGGAAATAATGTAACACGTATGTCAGCTATACTCCAAGTTAAATTAAAAAAAGAAAAAAAAAAAGGAATGGCCATGGACACTCTGCAAAGATGTTGAACTTTATTCTGAGCACTATTATTTGTCATCAGAGGCTTTCTCCATAAGGTAAACAAATGTTTTTGTGTGTGCATGTGTAAATGTCTTTGTGTGTGTGTGTGTGTATCAGGAATGTGAGGGTGTATCTTCTCAGTGGATATAAGATACCCTGCTTTTTAATCAGGCAAGGCTATTAAATTAATGAAGAAATGGAGTATTTTAACTAAGATTAATGACTTCAGAGCTTAAGGCTAGTGGACTGTTCCTGAAAACTCCAACTCATAGGTCATATACTGAATGATGATGGAAAATATACATATGTGTGCATATGTCCATAATTTGATTTATGACATTAAAATCAATGCATCTATAAAATAGACTGCATGTTGTATAAATGGGTGATACTCTGTCTTGTTTAATGGATTCGGGCTCATCACATTATCAATGACTGCTGAGGATGACTATTTGTATATCTAGGGGATGTCTTGGGAAATCCTCTGAAAAATATTTTCCATGTCAATTTTTGTTATATAAATAATATGTGACATTATTATAATGGATTATCAATAGGGCTGTTGTTTTTAGATAACATAGTTTCTTTAGAAATAAAACTGAAAAAAAAAAAAAGAAAGAAAGAAAACTGAGATATCGTCAGAAGTAATTTCTTAATGTTTTAGCCAGGGTTCAACAACCTTCTATGAAAAGGAACAAATACATAGCTTAGGCTTTGTGGGAAGAGACAATTCAAAATTATTAAGTAGGTATTTGGATAACAGGAGAGAAAACAACTTTGCACAAAAATATTTAATGACATTCAAAATCTAATAATAATAATGATGATAATAACAATAATAATCATAATTGTGTCATTTTTCTATAATTTAGCCCAAAGTAGAAGAATGGAATTCATTTCCCCCTCTCCCCCGGGGGATAACATTCTGCTTAAGTGAGGCTGAGAGTCTGACTTTTTCTATCATCACATCAATCTCAAGAATTCATCTGTAAAAGCTGTTGTTAGCTAGTCGGATATACAAAGACAGCAGGCCAGCATAGGGTGGTCCACTCTAATTCAAAGCTTATCTGGAAACGTTTAAAATATATCTAACAATTGCTAGACCTAATGGTGATCCTAAAATTAATGGGAATAGGAAACCAATGGGGAAGCGCAATGTGAAACTGGAAATTATTTCAACCAGCGTCAATTGTCAATATGGTGTATCCATTCCAGAGTCCAGACTGTCCCATTATTGTGACCTTCAAATTATCAGGACCAGCTCAATCTGAGACCTGATGAGGAAAAAAGGGAGAACAAATGGGCCTTTGCAAGGACAAGAGGATAATCAGGATTCTACATCCTCCCATACATGGGCAAGGACAATTATAGAATATATTCTTGAATGGGAAATTGCCTGAAAAAGAAAAATATATTTTGTAAATGCTAACTTTAGTGATTTCTAGAAATCTCAAAGTGATCTTTCAAAAGAGATTACATCAGTTATAACTATGACTCATAGCACTTATATGTCTGAATCCTAAAACACTGGTTATGATTGAGCTTTTTTTTTTATTTTTTATTTTTTATAAACATATATTTTTATCCCCAGGGGTACAGGTCTGTGAATCACCAGGTTTACACACTTCACAGCACTCACCAAAGCATATACCCTCCCCAATGTCCATAATCCCACCCCCATGATTGAGCTTTTTAAACTTTGACAGTCTGCTGAGTAAAATACCCTTCTCTTTATAATTAGCATTAATAAAGAGTGCAATAAACGCTGCTTTTCCACTTGTATATCTGTCGCTCTCGCCAGCAAGAACGGCACGGAGACACGCGTGGAGGCAAACTTCTTGCGTGGAGGCAAACTTCTTTAATGGCTTCTTTATATCTCCTTCCCCCTCTGGCGCAGCACAGCACGCAGCTCCCGCCGCCCTGCTCGGGCGCCGCCGCCGCTTCCGCCGCCATGGTCCGGGCTGCGGCCCCCTCCGGCCCGCGGGGCGCGGTGTGGCCTGGCTCCCGGGGGGCCCACCCCTCTACAAGTACATTCAAGCATATATGCACCGGCAGCTTAGCCCGCCTAGCCAATCACTGCAGTGCTCATGCACCTCCGGTGTGAGTGGACCTAAATGAACAGCCAATCATATTCAGTCCCTTACAGCTCTTATAGTAGGCCTCCTGTACTGGCTCCCCACATATATCCTTTTGTTGAATTACTTTATTGTTTCCTTTGATCATTTTCTGATTTGTGTTAATTTTTTCTTCGTGTTTTTAAAATCTGATAAAAATATATCGAATTAACATTCTCAAGGGTTTTATTCCTCAAGAGTGATTTCAGAAGCAGAAAGGGGTTTTCATAATATAATAAAACCTGATGTTTTGACACATCAGGTGCTGGAGTTGACTTTCACGCTTGGTGTTATCTTTCAGACTAAGGAGCAATAATGCATTGATCCTTTAAATTTTTTGTAAGCTCTTATCTAAATGTTCAATTTGGGCAGAGTAATTTGCAACATTGGCCCTTCTCCACCCTTCTTCTTCTTGGTAGAAAAGTGTCCAATGACTGTTGTAAATTCACCCTTTGACATGTACAAGACACTGGTTTTTAGTATATTCAAAAAATTTGTGTTACTGTCTCTTCTCTAATTCCATAACATTTTTGTGGTCCCATAAAGAAACCCCATTCCATCATCAGGCACTAGCCACTCATTCTGTCCCCAGTTTATGGAAACTCACATACTTACTGACTCTATGGATTTCACTAGTCTGGACATTTCAAGAAAGTGTATCATATAATACATGGCCTTTTATATCTGGCTTCTTTCGCATGCTATAAAGTTTTCAAGTTCAGCTATGTTGTAGCATATCAGAACTTCCTTTTATTTTTAGTGATTGGAATGTCATTGCACATATATATCTGAGTCTACTCTTGCACCTGGCAGTCAAGACTCTGGCCACAAGATCTTCTCCACTATATGGTAAAAACCCCCATTTTAAATTACAATTCCACAAATAGTATAGTCATGGCCAGGTCCTTCTATTTTGTATTTTCCATAATTCATTCAGACTGTATTTTCTCTCTTGATAAATTTTATCAACCATTGCAGTAAAAGCTATTCAACTTCATTTCTAACACTGCTGTATTAAAAATTAAACTTTTGGGCACCTGGGTGGCTCAGTTGGTTAAGCAGCTGCCTTTGGCTCAGGTCATGATCCTGGGATATATCCTGCATCGGCCTCCCTGCTGAGCAGGGAGTCTGCTTTTCCCTCTGATCCTCTCCCATCTCATGCTTTCTCTCTCTCTCTCTCTCTCTCTCTCTCACTTCACTCTCAAATAAATAAACAAAATCTTTAAAAATAATAAAAATCAAATTTCTGTTTCTGGTTTTCTCTAGGACATATGTAGAATGAAAAGCCACTTCTGAAAATTTGTACTCTGTACCTCCTATTACATTACTCCTAAGTAATTATTTCAATTAATATAGGAGTTCTAAGGAATTGTGTCTGTCACCAAATAAGGAGTCACTTTGTTTCTAAAAAAAATTGTATTCCCCTTTAGCTCTCACAGGTTTTAACTAAACAGTATCTAAGAATAATTTTGTCTTTAATATTCAATAGCATTATGATTCTATGAGGTTCAAAACTTTTTTTCATTTCCCAAAGGTATCTTGTGAGTCATTCAATATGTTTATATTATAATTATCTACATAGAGAGTATTGCATCAATTTTAGAACCTGCTTACCTCACCTCAGCCTACTTAATAATCTGAGAACTATTTCTTCTGTTTTCTCTGAAAATGTTTTATTTTGAGTTCATCTGGTGTTCCTCTTTGGGGTGGTTGGCATTGTGATATACATTGTTTTCTGATTTACCTATTTGTGCTGTGGTTGATTTCAATCTACCATGTGATGTCACTGAGTGCAGAGCTGGAAAGAGAAACAGCCAACTCCTCTAAGCCACTGTGAAGTAACTTAGCACATGAAGCAGCCATATTCTAGGATGAAGATAATTTTATGGCAGTTTAAAGGCAAAACGGGAGTCAGAGAGTCTTTCAATGCATAAAGAACATGTCTGCTAAATAATGCCAGATGCAATGACACAGGACAAAAACCATGTAACTCTAAGTCCATCATATCTCTCAGGCAGATGTGTGGTAATGCCTTCTTGTTAGACTTTTTCTTACACCACACAGATTCCGAATCTTTTCCTTTTGTCTTGATACCAAAGCTTAAAATCCCAAACCTGCCCCTTTTTTGTTAACTAAATGAATACTGGCCATAAATAGCTCATAGGTGGGAAGTTGATATATATAAAGTGACTGGCACTAAAATCTGAAAATGCATAGTATCATTTCATGAGAACCCTAAATGAATAGGACAATTTCTTCTTTTATTTAAATGCAATTTTCCAACATACAGTCCATCATTAGTTTCACATGTAGTGTTCAATAATTCATCAGTTGCATATAACACCCAGTGCTCATCACATATGTGTCCTCCTTAATGCACCCATTTACCCCATTCTCCCACCCACCGCCCCTTCAGCAACCCTCAGTTTGTTTCCCAGAGTTAAGAGTGTCTCATGGTTTGTCTCCCTTTCTGATTTATCATTCAGTTTTCCCTCCATTCCCTTATGATCCTCTGAACTACTTTTTATATTCCACATATGAGTGAAACCATATGATAATTTTATTTCTTTGATTGACTTATTTTGCTTAGCATAATACCCTGTGGTTCTATCCATGTCAGTGCAAATGGTAGGTCTTCATCCTTTCTGATGGCTGAGTTATATTCCATTGTCTGTATAAACCACATCTTCATCCATTCATCTGTTGGAGGACATCTCAGCTCCTTCCACTGTTTGACTATTGTGGACATTGTTGCTATGAACATTGGAAGGTAGATGCCCCTTCATTTCACTACATCTGTATCATTGGGGTAAATGCCCAGTAGTGCAACTGTTGGGTCATAGGGTAGCTCTATTTTTAACATTTTGAGGAATCTCCATACTGTTTTCCAGAGTGGTTGTACCAGCTTGCATTCCCACCAACAGTGTAAGAGAATTTAATTTCAATACCACATAGAAATACTCCATTTGGTTCTTGGTCAGCATGTCTATACTGAATAGTCTGAATAACTTGAGATGTTTTCATTCCCTTCATTGGCTCATTATTTTGTATAAAATTATCATTGACTGTGTTATCTTGGGACATGGTCTTTTCTTAGAAGTTTTTGAAAGGATGGTCAGTTTGTCTCCTAATCCCCAAGGACACCAGGATTTGAGAGTTTTTATTAGATGCATATCTGCTATGAGACAAATTCTCCTGGGTTTCAAACCATATTGTGCCAACCTTACCCCAGGCTAATTTAAATCTCATCAGCAACTGGTGCAAAAAATCACCCAGGTGGCTCCTATAGTACAAGACAGCCATCTTCACTATCTGAAACACCAAAAGACTTTCACTCTGTGGCTTCTACATATGTTACCACAGATGATTCTGGGTAAGTCTTTGAGCCTTAGATTCTCTACTGAGTGTAGGAAAATGGAGGAAAAACACACTTTTATGATCCAAGAAGATGGCAGGATGATAAAAAAGCAAGAGAGTCTTATAGTAGCTGATTTTTCAAACATGAAGAATATTTTGTTTCATGGTTGCTGTTTAGAATGTTTCTGAATCAGTTATTCACACAATGGGTAATAGATTTTAAAGTAGGCCTAATACGAGGAAGATGCTAGAAAAGGATCTAGGCGAATAAACATATAAAAAACTTTGTTTTTGAGAGTCTCTCCCTCTGGGCTTGAGGCAAATATCAAAGGGTGAATACCAGAGACATTGTGCAGGGAAAGATTTCCTAAGATTGTAGGGAAAATAGATTTAGACCTAAATTCCTTAATTTTTTTAGGTTCTAGGAATCAGTATGAGTCAGAATAAGAATTACAAGGAACATTAATGGTTCAGGGTTGATGCTGAATATGACACCCATGATTTTTTTTCCTGGCCCATGAACTTCAAGGGTTTAAGTTATGTCTTCTCCCTCTTATAAAAATTTATGTATCTGTACACACAGTTGTTTCAAACTTATCCTTGTCATTCAATGTCGTATTCAGCCAAGAAGATCTTTGTCTCACCTCCCATGATTTCCCCTCCATCAAGTAAGCAAGCAGCATAGATACTGCTCCCTTATTAATCTCCTGATGTGGCCAGGTTACTTCATCCTATCCCATCAGGACTATCACAAGTATCCTTCTAACTTAATCTTCCTATGCCAACTCTCATCTTTTTAAACCATTTATCAATCTGCTAGCAGAGTGGATTTTTAGAGGCAAAAAAAAAAAAAATTCCTTATTATCCCATCTAAGATTTTGAAATTATTATTATAAAATTGAAACCTAAATTTGTTTTTCTTCCCTTTTTATTAGCCTCAACAGCCATCATCTCTTCTTATGTAACATTTCATATATGAAAATTACTTGTTGATTTGCAATCCCACTGTACATTTCAAGCTTCTTTGATTTTGTCCAAAGTATTTCCTCTGGGAATGCCCTTCCACCTATTTTATCTGGCTAAGACCCATAGAAGAATGATTACCCGTTTTAGCCAGATTTATCCTGCCTATTTTGAATAAAGCTACAAAATGTTGGTTCTCATTTAACTGAAGACTATACCTACCCACACATGCAAGTGATGTTTGGCAATACCTGAGACATTTATTATTTCCATGACAAGAAAGAACTACTGCCATCTGATGGGTGGAGTAAGTGATGCTGCTAAGTCTCCTACAATATAGAGAATTGCCCCAGGACACAAAATTTGTCTGACTAAAAAATGCCAGTTATACTGAGAAGGAGAAAATCTTCTTTAGAAGAGTATCAAATAGACCTATGAAGTTGGAATATAAAACTATCAGGAAAATGAAACAAGATGGGATTGGGAGGGAGACAAACCATAAAACATACTTAAACTCACAAAACAAACTGAGGGTTGCTTGGGAATGGAGGAATAAGGTTAGGGTGGTTGGGTTATGGACATTGGGGAGGTATGTGCTATGGTGAGTGCTGTGAAATGTGTAACCCTGATGATTCACGGACCTGTACCCCTGGGGCAAATAATACATTATATATTAATAAAAATATTTTTTTAAAAAAAGTAACCACCTTTTTCACATGTTTTTTTCTTCTGTTTGGTTGAAGGCATGCTTTTCTATTTTTATTAACCTGCTCTTTATTTTCTTTCTTCCTCTTTTCTTGCTCTCCATCTGATTACTTATGATGTATACTGCTGTCAAGCTTCAGTTTGCACACTATGCTGTGAGGATTCTCTAGGGCAACTCTGACCCACGTGACCCTGTTAAGTCTCCCAAATGAATATTCTTGATAGGCAGTAGCAAACACTTTTGAGCCAAATTTCAGAGACTGTTAGCCAGTGTATGGATGATATGGCATTAAAAATGTGGTCTTATATCAGACACGTAGCATATTTTAAACATGTATGTAATGTATGTATTATAATTATTGACAAAAATATGGAAGGCATATGGAGACTTTTTTCCATCAGAATTTAAACAGACAGACACTGATTAAAATTTGCTGTATGTTTTTGTACAACTTTTTGGATGTAGTTAAACACTGCTATATATTCCATATTCCTACTAAAGTGTAATGATAAAATCTCAGATAACACACACTATTTTTTGTTCTTTCTGCATCAAAGTGCCATGGAATTTAGATCCAAGTATATATATTAACCTATTACAACAAAAAGTCTTAGTTTTTCATTAATATAATATAGGGTAATAACATCAATATCATAGGTTAACAAGATAAAATACTATAAAATGTCTGAAGATTTTATGAAGATGAATAATATGGTACATATTTAATAAATGGTTGGTATTAGTTTTGAATTTTAGGCACTCATCAAGATTTAGATTCTTCAAAAATATGGAATAAATATATTATACATATTCTCTAATTACTTCAGAAATACTTGGAACATAGTAAATCCTTAATTATTGTGTATTGATTGAAATCATTAGGATATAAACTTCTGATTTTTGGATCGTAATGTTATTTGAGGAAGATTTGAGGAAGATCTAGTTTGGCACACTGTATATTTGTTAAAAAGAAGAATTCAGAAACAAACGGTCTCAGAAAGGAAAGCCTCTCTTAGAGTTGAATACGTTTGAAGAAAAGGAATGCATCTGCAGTTGACCTGAGTTGCATTCTAGGTAAACTTACATGGTTAGAGATAATCTAAATTCATAGATAATCTCTGTTATATAAAATATTTAAGAGGCAGTGCTTTTTCAGGCTTAGGGAGGTAATGATTGTTATTAATAGGGAGAGAGAAGAGCAGAGAACACAAATTGGCACTTGAGATTAAATATAAAAGATGTGAAAATATAAAGGATGTGAACAAGATCTGATGGGGACTGACAAAGAAAATAGTCAGGATTGACTTATCTTCAGAGAGAATAAATTAGAAAATTCGTATAATATATGGATGAATTTGGGGGAAAAAACATAGAAACTTTGACAAATTAAGTTGGAAACATTCTGAAATTATTGGAGAAGAATTAGACTATGAATACACTATCCTGAGAAGTCAAGCCTGGTGAGTGCAAAACTGAAAAATATTCTGGTCAAATTCGTCTTCTGATTATGAGTTGCTGCATTTCTACCAGCGTTGTGGATGCTTTATGTTAGCCCACTTAGTAATTAGAGAAGATGTATAATATATTTATTCCAGTTCTTAAAATGTGTATTCTCTGTATTAACTTTTGTTTTCCTCAATGCCAATTTTCAGGTCACAAAATAAGCACAAGTGATGAGGGATAAACATAAGATAAAAAGTATCTGTTTGGTCCACTAGACACAGACTAGAAAGAAACCATCCGATCCATTTAATATTTGTCATTGAAAATGATCAATGAATGCAGAATCACAGAACCTGATGGTTGTTCTTACAATGACTTTATGAAAAAAGAAAATTTGAAAGGAGTCCTTAAGGGATAAAACAAGATGGATAATATTCCATTGCACATATATAGCACATCTGCTTTCTCCATTCATATGCTGATGGGCACATCACAAGGTTGTTTCCATATCTTGGAAATAATGCTGCAATATCTTGTTGTTTTCATATCTTGGTAAATAATGCTGCAATAAACACTAGATTGCATATGTCTTTCCAATATTCTGTTTTTCTGTCCTTTGGACATATATCCAGAAATGGAATTGCCAGGTTATATGTAGACCCTTTTTAAAAAATTTTCACTGATCCTTGATATTGCTTTTTATAGTGGCTGCATTCCCACCAACTAAGCACAATGGTTCTCTTCTCATAAAATCCCCCCATTACTTATTATCTCTTGATTTCTTAATGATAGGTCTTATAACAGGAGTCCAGTGATATCACATTGTGGTATTGACTTATATTTGTCAGATTATTAATTTATTTAGACACGAGAAAGAAGGAAATCCTCTTATTTCTGACAATAGTAATAAACTTTGAGTACATATGCTGTGTGATCAAAGAGAGAAAGGCAAATAATGTATGATAACACTTATATGTAAGCGTAATCTTAAAACAGCTGAATTCCATATGATTCCACATATATGGATTAAAAAAAACAAAGCAAATTCATAAACAAATAAGAAGCAAAAACAGATCCACAAATACAGAGAATTAACTGATTAACTGATGGTTGTTAGAGAGGCAGGATTTTGATGGTGGCCAATTTGGTGAAGGAGAGTGGGAGACACAGGTTTGCAATGATGGGATGAGTAAATTACATGGATAAAAAGTACAGGATAGGGACTATACTCAGTGGTTTGTAATAGGTTGTATGATGACATGTAGTAGCAACATTAGTGGTGAGCACAGCATAGTATATGTATAGACTTGTTGAATTACTAGTTGTGTATCTAAAACTAAAATATTATCATTTATCAACTACATTTCACTAACAACAAATAGCCAAACTCATAAAAATAGAGTTGTGGGTACTGGGGGCTGAAGGGTGGGGAAACACAGGAGATATTTTACTAGTAGATAAATAAGTCCTAGAGATATAATGTACAGGATGGTAACTACAAATAATAATATTATATCAAAAGCATCAAACTTGCTAAGAGACTAGACCTTAAATATTTCTACTACAAAAAAGAAACAGAATTATGTGATGTGATAGAGTGTTAGCTAAACTATAATGACACTCACATTGCAATATGTGGACGTATCAAATCAACATGTTGTACCTTAAGCTTAAAAGATGTTCAATGTAACCTATAATTCAATAATAAATAAAGTAATGAGACTACCATGCTTTATCTAAATAAATTATGCTTTGATAAAATAAAGCATGTAGTCTTATTTTTAATTTTGATAAAAGGAAGGAGAAGATAGAATATGCTTTACTTAATTAAAGTATACTTTGCTAAGTAATTTCTCTTTATTTTTTTATTCTCGTAGTCTTGATGAGGAATAGAAGATGAAACAGCAACACCACTACTTGATTCTACAGACCAAATAATCATGCTCATACCCAATGGTTCTGTCTTCATGCCCCCTGTCCTGACACTCACTGGCATTCCTGGGCTGGAATCAGTGCAACATTGGATTGGGATTCCGTTCTGTGTCATGTATTTCATCGCTGTGATTGGGAATTCCCTAATTTTAGGGATAATCAAATATGAACACAGCCTCCATAAGCCCATGTACATATTTTTGGCCATGCTGGGGGCCACGGACATTGCACTTAGCACCTGCATTCTTCCCAAAATGTTAGGCATCTTCTGGTTCCACTTGCCAGAGATATCCTTTGAAGCCTGCCTTTTACAAAAAAATGTGGTTTATTCACTCATTCCAGGCAGTTGAATCAGGCATCCTACTGGCAATGGCCCTAGATCGATATGTGGCCATCTGTGACCCCCTGAGACATACCACCATCTTCTCCCAACAACTCTTGATTCACATTGCAGTTGCGGTGACACTAAGGGCTGGTATTCTTGTAGCACCATGCCTGGTGCTCATCAAATGTCGTCTTAAACTCTACCGAACCACAGTGATCTCCCACACTTATTGTGAACACATGGCCATCGTAAAGCTGGCCATTGAAGATGTCCGCATCAACAAGATATATGGTCTTTTTGTTGCCTTCAGTATCTTAGGGTTTGACATAATCTTCATCACCTTGTCTTACATTCAAATCTTTATCACTGTGTTTCAGTTGCCACAGAAGGAGGCACGATTCAAGGCCTTTAATACCTGCATCGCTCACATCTGTGTCTTCTTACAGTTCTACCTCCTTGCCTTCTTCTCCTTCTTCACACATAGGTTTGGTGCTCACATACCACCATATGTTCATATCCTCTTATCAAACCTGTACCTGTTAGTCCCTCCTTTCCTCAACCCTATAGTCTGTGGTGTGAAGACCAAACAAATTCGTGACCATGTCCTGAAAATATTGTTTTCCAAAACAATTCTTAATCACTAGTAGCTCCTTGTACAGGCATTTTAAGTTGATTCAGAGTAGCAACATGAACATAGTAAAAGTTAAATCTTCTCTGAATATGTATATTCAAAAAAAAACTTTCACTCTCAGATGCTCATAACTGAAGCAGGTTTAAAAAAATCATTAAATACATAAGAAATATGGTTTGCCACTTACAAAAGAACAAAAGTCTCTTATGCTGACATTTCAAGCAGTTGCAGTTTTTCTTCTGTTTCTGTCTGTCTGCTTAAATTTTGAAGTTCCTCTCTGGCAACAGATCTACACAGAAATAAAATGAAAAAACATCACTTGATTGTAATTTCCAAGGGCCAAGTCACACCTCAGTATTCTTCAACTGCTAACCCAAAACATAGCTACAATTCTAGTTGGTCTCATTTTCAGTATCAGAGTACCCAAATATGTGAAGCAAATGTTAATACAACTGAAGGGCTAAATAGACAGCAACACAAAAATAGTAGGAGAGTTCAGTACTCTCCTTCCAACAATGGATAGAACATGCAGGCAGAAGTTCAGTTAGAAACTGGAGACTTGAACAATATGCACCAAAGGGATCTAACATGTACATACAGAATATTTCCCCAACAACATCAACATGCTTCACTAGTGTACAAGAAACACTTTTTAGGATAGATCACATATGTGATCACAGAGAATGTCTTAAATATTTAAGAAGATTGAAATAATACTGGGTATCTTTTCTGATTACAATATAATGAAAATAGAAATCAATAGCAGAAGAAAAACTTAAGAAAAATATTCATAAATAAATGTGTATTTATTTATTGAAGAACTGATGGCTCATAGCTTAGAGAAGAAACACAAGGGGCGATTAGAAAATCTCTTAAGAATAGCAGACAGAATGGGAGAAGATATATGCAAATGACATATCAGATAAAGGTCTAGTATCCGAAATCTATAAAGAACTAATCAAACTCAACACCCAAAGTAAAATAATCCAATCAAGAAATGGACAGAAGACATGAACAGACCTTTCTCCAAAGAGGACATCCAAATGGCCAACAGACACATGAAAAAGTGCTCCACATCAATTGATATCAGAGAAATACAAATCAAAACCACAGTGAGATACCACCACACACCAGTCAGAAAATTAACAAAAATTAACAAGGCAGGAAATGACAGATGTGGGCAAGGATGTGGAGAAAGGGGAACCCTTCTACACTGTTGGTGGGAATGCACTCTGGAAAACAGTATAGAGGTTCCTCAAAAGCTTGAAAATAAAGATTCCTTATGATGCAGAAATTGCATTACTGGGAATTTACCCCAAAGATACAAATGTAGTGATCCAAAGGGGCACATGCACCCCAATGTTTATGTATACTAAGGAAAGAGCCCAGATGTCCATTGACAGGTGAATGGATAAAGAAGATTTTTTTTAAAAGATTTAATTTATTTATTTTACAGAGAGAGAGCATGCACAAGTAGGCAGAGTGACAGGCAAAGGGAGAGGGAGAAGCAGGCTCCCTGCTGAACAGGAAGCCCAACATGGGACTCGATCCCGGGACCCCAGGATCATGACTGAGCCCAAGGCAGGTGCTTAACTGACTGAGCCACCCAGGCTCCCCAAGATATTTTTTTAATATATGCAATATTCATATATGTATGAATATTATACAGCCATCAGTAAATGAATTTTTGCCATTTGCAACAACAGGAATGGAACTAGAGGGTATAAGCCAAGTGAAATAAGTCAATGAGAGAAAGATAATTATCATATGATCTCAGTGATATGCGGAATTTAAGAAACACAGCAGAGGATCATAGGAGAAAAAATGAAACAAGATGAAACTAAGAGGGAGACAAACCATAAGAGGTTCTTAATCTTACCAAACAAACAGATTTTCTGGAGTGGTCGGGGATAAGGTGGCTGAGTGATGGATGTTGGGGAGGTTATGTGTTGTGGTGACTACTGGGTGTTGTGTAAGACTGATGAATCACAGACATGTACCCCTAAAACAAATAATACATTATATGTTAATTAAAAAAAGAATAATGAAATGGAAACACATCAAACTAAAAGCCTATGGGATGCAACAAAATTAGTACTTAAGTTGGAATTTAATAAGAATAAATATCTACATTCAAAAGATAAAAGAACTTAAATAAATAATCTAACTTTACACCAATGAACTAATAAAAGAAGAACAAACTAAACCAAAATTAACAGAAGTGAAATAAGATTAGAGCAGAAATAAACATAATAGAGAATGAAAAAACAATGGAGAAGAAACAACAGAAGTAAGAAGTTGTTTATTTTGAAAAGATTAACATAGTTGACAAACCTTTAATTAAACCCAAGAAGAGAGACAAGACTGAAATAAGTACATCATAAGTAAAAAAGGAGACATTACAACTGAGAGCACACACACACGTGTGCGTGCACACACACACACACACACACACACTCTTAAGAGACCTTGGTGAAAGGCAATATGCCCACAAATTGGATAAGCTGCAGCATACAGCTGATTTTTTGTTTTTTAAGCCACAATTTAAAAAAAAATGTCATGGGAGTCATTTTCCTCGAAGAAAGGATGACTGTGAAGGAGACTATTAAGGACTAGGGAGAGGTGTTTCATTGTAGGGTACAAGTAAGCTTTAAGTCCTCATTCAGGGGCTTAGTGATTTATGTTTACCTCCTGACAATTATTTAAGCTGGACAACATATGATTTTTTTTAATTTTTCTTTTTTTTAAATTAATTTTTTATAAACATATATTTATGAAATGATTTTTGTTTGTATGTTAGAATTTGGTAAAAGATTTTCAAAATAAGTAAATAATTGCTCAGTAACAACATGAAACAAAAGAAAAAGAAGAAAAGGATATAATAATATTCATTGAACATGAAAGGATCCCCAAAGATGTTAATATGAAATGCACTAGGAATTCTGGATCAGATTCTGGGTAAGAAAAAATTTACCTTGGAAAAGTCCTTCTTTGGATTATTGTCTAAATGTGAACATGGACTGCAGATTAAGTGATAGTATAATTTCAATATTGCGTGCCCCGATCTTGATTATAATAGTTATGCAGTAGAATGTCCATGTCCTTGGTCCAGAACGTAGAATAATTTAGGAGTAATCCATTTCTACAAGATACTCATAAACATTGCACAAAGACATTATCTAGCAAATCATAAAACAAAATGGGGCCAACTGGAAATGATATAAAAAACTGGGTAGATGTTATAAGGGATTTCCTTGAATGATTCTTGCACAATTCCGTACATTTCAAATTATAGCAATCTAAAACTTTTCAAAAAACAGCATTGTTGAAAATTTTCTTAATTCAAGAAAGTGTACAACACCTACTTACTAGTCCATTCCAGAAATATAATCATTGCTTCTGTTGTTGGGCTCTACTGTAGACATACTCCATTACCAATCCTAGAGACTGTGTATTAATCCCAGAATATGATCTCTTTTTTATATCAGTACTTATTCCTATTTTAATCTTTCATGAAATCTTATGAGAAATAAAGTATTTTTCATGATACCTTTATTGGTATTTCTTTTATATGTCTTAATTCTGAAAGTTATGAAAATTAGCTTTCTAAATTTTAAAACTAGTCTGTCATTTGTATATTATGTAAAAATCATTTTCAAGTTGTTTTAAATTTCTTGCCTTTTTAATAGAAAATAAGTGTTTAATGCATCTGCAGACTCTTCTATTGTGTATGCTAACATGTATGCATTTTTGCTAACCAAACTGCTGTTAAACTTTTAGAATTTAGTGAAGAATGTCCTTTATTAAGTAACATTGATAATTTATTTCATTTTGCATACCCTTTCTAAAACTTTCACAACAGATATCACATACACTTACCCTTCCATTTCTTCTTTATGCAACTGCTTCTTCCCCCTAGATCATGTGAAATTTCTCTGTGCTCATGACCTGGATAACACATAACACATTTTAGTAATAAATGTATATTGAATGAAGGAATGAGAGAACAAATACACATTACTTTTTCAACTCCCATAATAAATAAACATTAAGTCTCACAATAGCATTTTTTCCAAATTTTCCAGTTGGAAGAACAAGTAGAGGAAGAGGTGTTCCAAACTCAAATAACTTACTGACATCACATTTTATTAACTACTTCAAATAACTTAACCACATTATATTTTATTGACAGCAATAGCTCTACATCCTAATTTTAAGTTCAAAAACATCAATAATTAGTTATATATTTGTTTCACAAAAGCTTTATCCAGTGTACCGTACCGAGTAATTTTATAGGTGAAGATCTCTTATCCACAGAACAAGTATCTGAAGGTTGAGATATGGAAACAGAGACATGGAGAAACCAAGTGTAATGTCCCCAGTACAGAGCTTAGTAGTGGAAGAATCTGGATGCAAAACTTGACAGTCCAATTAAAAACTGATTTTTAAGCAGCTATATAACCAGTGGTCTCATAACTGGAAAATGAAAACCATTTAATATGAAATGTGAAGGATATCAGAGAATTGTATAAACCAGTTTCTCTTTTGAGACTCAGTGAAAAAGGGTCACAAGGATGTTTATTACATAGATCTCATGGCAATGGAACATGTCTACTTTTACATGTGCTTTACATGATCTCTAAGCGAGTACAGCAGAAAACAAACTGAACTCATCAAAATATAATTTATATATATGAATTTGTCTGCCTTTACTTTGGAGGGGAAGAGAAAAGAAGAGAGGAGGGAGAAAAGAAGAGAGCAATGTGCCAGTTGTAGAAATTATTTCTGAGACATTGAGTGTGTAAGGTCCCTAGAGGGCATCATTCTGAGCTCCTGAGTCCCTGGGGCCTTGGGCTAGTGGCAAGGAAATCTCTTAGTCCATGTTCAGATCCTCTCCTCCTCCACATTCACTGGGGAACATTACAATTGGTGGCCAGCAATTTTCTTCTACAATCAAGCTCAATAAATTTATGCTACTGCCTCAGCATGATACTGACTTTGCTACAAATCTTGTTAGAGATGAACACACGAACTTGATCTCAGACAGAAATATAGTAGAGGGAGCAAGGCTGTTTTTTCAGGGATGGAAGAAAAGCAGGAAAGGCTATCCCAGAGATCTCCACATATTGGCAGATGGCCCAGCAACAAATGGATCAGAGTTCATGATATTGACAATGATGAAGGCTGTTGCTGAGGGTACAAACAGAAAGAGGGGTCATTGCCCAGCACAAGATACCAGGAAACAAGACCAGAATCTCAGGAGGAATAAAGGTGGATGAGAGGTAAGCAATGAGGGGTAGTGCTATGAAGACTGACAATGGTCTCCAGGTGTCTGGTAAGAGCAGAACTGGCTCCCAACAACAAAGGATGAGGAAGTCTCACTATCCCTAAGTTTACCCCATACTGTTTCTTTACCAGCTTTTCCAAAGATAGGCACATCATCCCACCTCCCCTGTACTCATATATGTCCTCTTCTACCTACCTTACCACCATCTGTACCTGTCAGGTACTACTCCCATGGCAGCTCCTTTCTCTTAAATAAGTCAAGCGATGTGATTTTTTACTAAAGGATTCCTATTCTAATTCTGATTAATGTAGAAAGAAAAAGTTAATGAAACAATCCATGATCTATGAACCTGTAGAATGGAACACTGAGGAGCAAAGCTTTGAAAATCAGGGATTTGGTTGACTAACTGGTCTTTTCTAAATATATATCTGCTAACACAAACTCTCTTCATAGAATGGTCCTTGTTGACTGGGTTCCTTCATCTGAGATTCAGTCACA
This sequence comes from Mustela putorius furo, assembly GCF_011764305.1. NCBI lineage: Eukaryota > Metazoa > Chordata > Mammalia > Carnivora > Mustelidae > Mustela > Mustela putorius. Next base: position 966,321 of record NW_025422126.1, read on the forward strand.
GAAATCACAACTCTTCCTGCATTATTGGCATATTTGGTGATATTCAGCATATGATTAGATGATCCTGAAGTTGCTGACATAAAGCAATAGTTTTAGAGAGTCTAGGAAAGCATAACTGAATTTTTTTTTTAACAGTCTAACAATTTCTTTCTTTTACAGCTTGAGAATTTCTTGATTCAATATATGCAATTTTTAAAAAGCAATGTTTTTGTTTGTTTGTTTGTTTACATAGTGACTTCATTCAGATTATTGGCTATTCAAGATACTTCTAACTCCATTTTTCCAAAGGAGCAATTGTTTGTAGTTAAAAAATTGTTTATCTGCACTTGGAAGAAAATGTTAATATGTATTTTTTTAGTTTTTTTATTATGCTCATTTAGCCAATATATAGTACATCATTAGTTTTCAATGGAGTGTTCAATGATTCATATTTGCATATAATACTCAGTGCTCAGCACAACACATGCCCTCCTTAATACCCATCACTTGGCTACCACAATCCTACACTCCCCTCCCTTCTGTAACCCTCAATTTGTTTCCCAGAGTCCAGAGTCTCTCATGGTTTGTTTCTCTCTGATTTTTTATCCTTCAGTTTTCCTTCTCTTCCCCAATGGTCCTCTGAGCTACACCTTATATTCCACATATTAGTGAAACCATATGATAATTGTTTTTCTCCAGTTGACTTATTTCACTTAGCATAATCCCCTCCAGTTCCATCCATGTCAATGTAAATGGTAGGTATTCATCTTTTCTGATGGCTAAGTAATATTCCATTGTATATATGAACCACAACCACATATCCATTCATCTGTTGAAAGACATCATGGCTCCTTGCACAGTTTGGCTCTTGTGGACATTACTGCTATGAAACCTGGAGTGAAGGTGTCCCTTCTTTACACTATATCTGTATCTTTGGGGTGAATACCCAAAGTGCAGTTGATGGGTCATAGGGTAGCTCTATCTTTAACTTCCTCAGGATCCTCCATACTCTTTTCCAGATTGGCTATACCAGCTTGCATTTACACCTACAGTGTAAGAGGGTTTCCCTTTCTCCAAATCCTCGTCAACATTTGTTGTTTCCTGCCTTGTTAATTTTTGCCATCCTAACTGGTGTAAGGTTGTATGTATCTCATTCTGGTTTTGATTTGTATTTCCCTAATGACAAGTGAAGTGGAGCATTTTTTCATGTGTCTGTTACCCATTTGTATGTCTGCTTTGAAGAAGTGTCTGTTCATGTCTTCTATCCATTCTTTTAACTTGAATATGTATTTTTTGGGGTGTTGAGTTTGAGAAGTTCTTTATAGATCTTGGATATCAGCCTTTTGTCTGTAGTGTCATTTGAAAATATCTTCTCCCATTCCGTGGGTTGCCTCTTTGTTTTATTGACTGCTTCCTTTGCTGTGCAGAAGCTTTTTATCTTGATGAAGTCCCAAAAGTTCATTTTTGCTTTTGTTTCCCTTGCCTTTGGAAACACATCTTGAAAGAAGTTGTTGTGGCTGATGTGGACGAGGCTACCCATGTTCTCCTCTAGGATTTTGATGGATTCCTGTCACATATTGAAGTCTTTCATCCATTTTGAGTTTATCATTGTGTATGGTGTAAGAGAATGGTCCAATTTGATTCTTCTGCATGTGACTGTACATTTTCCCAAGCACCATTTACTAAAGAGACTGTCTTTTTTTCATTGGATATTTTTTTCTGATGTGCCAATGATTAGTTGGCCATAGAGCTAAAGGTCCATTTCTGGTGTCTCTATGCTTTTCGATTGATGTATGTGCCTGTTTTTGTTCCAGTACCAAGTTGTCTTGATGATCACAGCTTTGTAATGTAGCTTGAAGTCAGGCATTGTGATGTCCCTGGCTTTGGTTTTCTTTTTCAACATTCCCCTGGGGATTTGGGGTCTTTTCTGGTTCCATGCAAATTTCAAGATCATTTGTTCCAGTTCTGTGAAAAATGTTGATGATCTTTTGATAGGGACTGTATTGAATGTGTAGATTGCTCTGGGCAGCATAGACATTTTAAGAATACTTATTCTTCTGATCTATGAGCATGGAATATTTTTCCATCTTTTTGTGTCTTCCTCAATTTCTTTCATAAGTGTTTTGTAGTTTCCAGAGTGAAGATCCTTTACCTTTTTGGTTAGGTTTATTTCTAGGTATCTTATGGTTTTGGTGCTATCATAAATGGAATTGATTCCTTAAGTTCTCTTTTTTTCAGTTAGTGTATATAAATGCAGCTGATTTCTATGCATTCTTTTTGTATCCTGCTGTATGAGTTCTGGTTTGGGGGTGGAGTCTTTTTGGTTTTCCCATAAAGTATCATGTCATCTGAGAGAGAGATTTTAACTTCTTCTTTGCCAATTTCCTTTTTTTTTTCCCCTAATCTTTTTGTTGTCTGATTGCTGAGGCTAGGACTTCTAGTACTATTTTGAACAATAATGGTGAAATTGGACATCCCTGTCATGTTTCTGACCTTAGAAGCTAAGAGCTTTCCCCATTGAGAATTATATTCATTTTGGGCTTTTCATAGATGGCCTTTATGATATTGAGATATGCTGCCTCTATCCCTACACTTTGAAGAGTTTTAATCAGGAAAGTATGCTGTATTTTGTCAAATGCTTTTTTCTGCATCAGTTGAGAGGATCATATGGTTCTTGTCTTTTCTTTTAATAATGTGCCCTATTATGTTGATTGATTTATGAATATTGAACCACTCTTGTCATCCCAGGGATAAATCCCACCTGGTCATGATAGATAATCCGTTAATGTACTGTTGGATCCTATCAGATAGGATAGTATTTTGAATATTTTGGCATCCATGTTCATTAGGGATGAAGGACTGTAGTTCTCCTTTTTAATGGGATCTTTGCCTGGTTGTGGGAGCAGGGTAATGCTGACATCATAGAAGGAATTTGGAAGTTTTCCTTCTGTTTCTATTTTTTGAAACAGCTTCAGTAGGATAGGTATTATTTTTTTTTCTTTGAATATTTGATAGAATTCCCCTGGAAAGCCATCTGGCCCTGGACTCTTGTTTTTTGGGAAATTTTTGATTACTACTTCAATATCATCACTGGCTATTGGTCTATTCAAATTGTTGATTTCTACCTATTTCAGTCTTGACACTTTATAAGTTTCCAGAAAGTCTTCCTCTTCTTTCCAGATTGCTTAATTTATTGGCTTATAGTTGCTCATAGTAATTTCTTTTTTTAAGATTTTACTTATTTATTAGACAGACAGAGATCATAAGTAGGCAGAGAGGCAGACAGAGAGAGAGAGGGAGGAAAGCAGGCTCCCCAACGAGCAGAGAACCCGATATGGGGCTCGATCCCAGGACCCCGAGATCATGACCCGAGCTGAAGGCAGAGGCTTAACTCACTGAGCCACCCAGGCACCCCTCGTAGTAATTTCTAATAATTGTTTCTATTTCCTTGGTGTTAGTCATGATTTCTTCCTTTTCAGTCATGATTTTATTAATTTTGGTCCTTTCCCTTTTCTTTTGGATACATCTGGGGAGAGGTTTATTGATCTTACTAATTCTTTCAAAGAACCAGCTTCTAGATTTGTTGATCTGTTCTGTTTTTCTGGTTTCTGCTTCACTGATCTCTACTCTAAAAGATTTTATTTATTTGACAGAGATCACAAGTAGGCAGAGAGGCAGGCAGAGAGAGAGGAGAAAGAAGGCCCTCCACTTAGTGGAGAGCCCGATGTGGGGCTCAATCCCAGGACTCTGGGATCATGACCTGAGCTGAAGGCCGAGGCTTAACCCACTGAGCCACCCAGGCACCCCTTGATCGCTACTCTAATATTCATTATTTTTCTTCTCCTGCTTGGTGTATGCTTTATTTCCCATTATTTCTCCAGATCCTTTAGGTGTAAGGTTAGTCTGTGCATTTTGGAGTTTTCTAATTTTTTTAGAGCAGCTCAGATGGCTACGTATTTCCCCCTTTGGACACCTTTGCAGTATCCCATAAGTTTTGGACTACTGTGTTTTCATTCTCATTAATTTCTATGAATTATTTAAATTCTTTAATTTCTTGGTTGACCCAATCATTCTTCATGCAGGGAATAATCTCAGTCTTTTGGAGTGAGTTGATACTTGATTTGTGACCCAGTATGTGGTCTTTTTTTGTTTTTGTTTTTGAAAAAAAAATCCTTTTTACTTAAAATATATCAAATATGTCTCATAGGTATTTCCTATTTTTTATATTGGACAAACTAAATATGGTTTGATTTTATTTTTTAATTTAATTTAATTTTTTCAGTGTTCCAGGATTCATTGTTTATGCACCACACCCAGTGCTCCATGCAATACGTGCCCTCCTTCATACCCATCACCAGGCTCACCCATCCCCCATCCCCCTCCCCTCTAAAACCCTCAGTTTGTTTCTCAGAGTCCACAGTCTCTCATGGTTCAGCTCCCTCTCTGATTTCTCCCACTTCACTTTCCTTTCCTTCTGTGGTCTTTTCTGGAGAAAGTTCCATGTGCACTCAAGAAGAATAAGTATTCTGTTGTTTTAGGATGGAATGTTCTGTATATATTTACCAAGTCCATCTGGTTCAATGTGTTATTCAAATCCCTTCTTTCTCTGTTCATCTGCTTAGATGATCTGTTCATTGCTGTGAGTGGAGTGTTGAGACCTCTTATAAAGTATTATTTTCAATATGTTTCTTTATTTCAGTTATTAATTGGTTTATATAATTGGCTGTTCCTAGTTGGGGGCATAAATATTTACAATTGTTCAATTTTCTTGTAGGATAGACCATTTTAATAATATAGCATCCCTCTACGTCTTTTATTATGGCCTTTGTTTTAAAATTTAATTTGTCTGATATGAGTATTGCTACCTATGCTTTCTTTTAAGGTCCATTAAGCATGGCAATTGCTTCTCCATACACTCACTTTTAATCTGGAGGTATCTTTAGGTTCAAAATTAATCTCTTGTAGATAGCATATAGATAGGACTTGCTTTTTTATTCCTGCAGCCTTGTCTGTGTCTTCTGATGGAAACACTCAGCCCATTTACATCAGAGTTACTATTTAAAGTTATGATTTAGTGCCATTTTATTATTGCCTGTAAAGTTCCTGTTTGTATAAATTTTCTGTTTATTTCTGGTCTTTTTGCCTCTTGGGGTCTTATTCTTGGGGTCTCTCCATACATTCTAAATGACACTCTTGCTGGATAAAGTATTCTTTTTTTGTTTCTTTCTTTTTTTTTGGCCCCAATGAGAAATAGATCCAGTGTATTTTTTTTTTTTATAAACATATAATATATTTTTATCCCCAGGGGTACAGGTCTGTGAATCGCCAGGTTTACACACTTCACAGCACTCACCATAGTACATACCCTCTCCAATGTCCATAAACCCACTCCCCCTCCCAACACCCCTCCCCCCCATCAACCCTCAGTTTGTTTTGTGAGATTAAGAGTCACTTATGGTTTGTCTCCCTTCCAATCCCATCTTGTTACATTTACTCTTCTCCTACCCCCTTAACCCCCCATGTTGCATCTCCTCTCCCTCATATCAGGGAGATCATATGTTAGTGGTCTTTCTCCACTTGACTTATTTCGCTAAGCATGATACCCTCTAGTTCCATCCACGTTGTTGCAAATGGCAAGATTTCATGTCTTTTTTTTTTTTTTTTTAGTTTCAGTTTTTTTTTTTAATTTTTTATTTTTTATAAACATATATTTTTATCCCCAGGGGTACAGGTCTGTGAATCACCAGGTTTACACACTTCACAGCACTCACCAAATCACATACCCTCCCCAATGTCCATAATACCAACCCCTTCTCCCAAACCCCCTCCCCCCGGCAACCCTCAGTTTGTTTTGTGAGATTAAGAGTCACTTATGGTTTGTCTCCCTCCCAATCCCATCTTGTTTCATTTATTCTTCGTCTACCCACTTAAGCCTCCATGTTGCATGACCACTTCCTCATATCAGGGAGATCATATGATAGTTGTCTTTCTCTGCTTGACTTATTTGGCTAAGCATGATACGCTCTAGTTCCATCCACGTTGTTGCAAATGGCAAGATTTCATTTCTTTTGATGGCTGCATAGTATTCCATTGTGTATATATATCACATCTTCTTGATCCATTCATCTGTTGATGGACATCTAGGTTCTTTCCATAGTTTGGCTATTGTGGACATTGCTGCTATAAACATTCGGGTGCATGTGTCCCTTTGGATCACTACATTTGTATCTTTAGGGTAAATACCCAATAGTGCAATTGCTGGGTCATAGGGCAGTTCTATTTTCAACATTTTGAGGAACCTCCATGCTGTTTTCCAGAGAGGTTGCACCAGCTTGCATTCCCACCAACAGTGTAGGAGGGTTCCCCTTTCTCCGCATCCTCGCCAGCATCTGTCATTTCCTGACTTGTTGATTTTAGCCATTCTGACTGGTGTGAGGTGATATCTCATTGTGGTTTTGATTTGTATTTCCCTGATGCCGAGTGATATGGAGCACTTTTTCATGTGTCTGTTCGCCATCTGGATGTCTTCTTTGCAGAAATGTCTGTTCATGTCTTCTGCCCATTTCTTGATTGGATTATTTGTTCTTTGGGTGTTGAGTTTGCTAAGTTCTTTATAGATTCTGGACCCTAGTCCTTTATCTGATATGTCGTTTGCAAATATCTTCTCCCATTCTGTCAGTTGTCTTTTGATTTTGTTAACTGTTTCCTTTGCTGTGCAAAAGCTTTTGATCTTGATGAAATCCCAGTAGTTCATTTTTTCCCTTGCTTCCCTTGCCTTTTGCGTTGTTCCTAGGAAGATGTTGCTGCGGCAGAGGTCGAAGAGGTTGCTGCCCGTGTTCTCCTCAAGGATTTTGATGGATTCCTTTCGTACATTGAGGTCCTTCATCCATTTTGAGTCTATTTTTGTGTGTGGTGTAAGGAAATGGTCCAATTTCATTTTTCTGCATGTGGCTGTCCAATTTTCCCAGCACCATTTATTGAAAAGGCTGTCTTTTTTCCATTGGACATTCTTTCCTGCTTTGTGGAAGATTAGTTGACCATAGAGTTGAGGGTCTATTTCTGGGCTCTCTATTCTGTTCCATTGATCTATGTGTCTGTTTTTGTGCCAGTACCATGCTGTCTTGATGATGACAGCTTTGTAATAGAGCTTGAAGTCCGGAATTGTGATGCCACCAACGTTGGCTTTCTTTTTCAATATCCCTTTGGCTATTCGAGGTCTTTTCTGGTTCCCTATAAATTTTAGAATTATTTGTTCCATTTCTTTGAAAAAGATGGATGGTACTTTGATAGGAATTGCATTAAATGTGTAGATTGCTTTAGGTAGCATAGACATTTTCACAGTATTTATTCTTCCAATCCAGGAGCATGGAACATTTTTCCATTTCTTTGTGTCTTCCTCAATTTCTTTCATGAGTACTTTATAGTTTTCTGAGTATAGATTCTGTGTCTCTTTGGTTAGGTTTATTCCTAGGTATCTTATGGTTTTGGATGCAATTGTAAATGGGATTGACTCCTTAATATCTCTTTCTTCTGTCTTGCTGTTGGTGTAGAGAAATGCAACTGATTTCTGTGCATTGATTTTATATCCTGACACTTTACTGAATTCCTGTATAAGTTCTAGCAGTTTTGGAGTGGAGTCTTTTGGGTTTTCCACATATAGTATCATATCATCTGCGAAGAGTGATAATTTGACTTCTTCTTTGCCGATTTGGATGCCTTTAATTTCCTTTTGTTGTCTGATTGCTGAGGCTAGGACTTCTAGTACTATGTTGAATAGCAGTGGTGATAATGGACATCCCTGCCGTGTTCCTGACCTTAGCGGAAAAGCTTTCAGTTTTTCTCCATTGAGAATGATATTTGCGGTGGGTTTTTCATAGATGGCTTTGATGATATTGAGGTATGTGCCCTCTATCCCTACACTTTGAAGAGTTTTGATCAGGAAGGGATGTTGTACTTTGTCAAATGCTTTTTCAACATCTATTGAGAGTATCATATGGTTCTTGTTCTTTCTTTTATTGATGTGTTGTATCACATTGACTGATTTGCGGATGTTGAACCAAACTTGCAGCCCTGGAATAAATCCCACTTGGTCGTGGTGAATAATGTTTTTAATGTACTGTTGAATCCTATTGGCTAGTATTTTGTTGAGTATTTTCGCATCTGTGTTCATCAAGGATATTGGTCTATAGCTCTCTTTTTTGGTGGGATCCTTGTCTGGTTTTGGGATCAAGGTGATGCTGGCCTCATAAAATGAGTTTGGAAGTTTTCCTTCCATTTCTATTTTTTGGAACAGTTTCAGGAGAATAGGAATTAGTTCTTCTTTAAATGTTTGGTAGAATTCCCCCGGGAAGCCGTATGGCCCTGGGCTTTTGTTTGTTTGGAGATTTTTAATGACTGTTTCAATCTCCTTACTGGTTATGGGTCTGTTCAGGCTTTCTATTTCTTCCTGGTTCAGTTGTGGTAGTTTATATGTTTCTAGGAATGCATCCATTTCTTCCAGATTGTCAAATTTATTGCCGTAGAGTTGCTCATAGTATGTTCTTATAATAGTTTGTATTTCTTTGGTGTTAGTTGTGATCTCTCCTCTTTCATTCATGATTTTATTTATTGGGGTCCTTTCTCTTTTCTTTTTGATAAGTCGGACCAGGGGTTTATCAATTTTATTAATTCTTTCAAAGAACCAGCTCCTAGTTTCGTTGATTTGTTCTATTGTTTTTTTGGTTTCTATTTCATTGATTTCTGCTCTGATCTTTATGATTTCTCTTCTCCTGCTGGGCTTAGGGTTTCTTTCTTGTTCTTTCTCCAGCTCCTTTAGGTGTAGGGTTAGGTTGTGTACCTGAGACCTTTCTTGTTTCTTGAGGAAGGCTTGTACCGCTATATATTTTCCTCTCAGGACTGCCTTTGTTGTGTCCCACAGATTTTGAACCGTTGTATTTTCATTATCATTTATTTCCATGATTTTTTTCAATTCTTCTTTAATTTCCCGGTTGACCCATTCATTCTTTAGAAGGATACTGTTTAGTCTCCATGTATTTGGGTTCTTTCCAAACTTCCTTTTGTGGTTGAGTTCTAGCTTTAGAGCATTGTGGTCTGAAAATATGCAGGGAATGATCCCAATCTTTTGATACCCGTTGAGTCCTGATTTAGGACCGAGGATGTGATCTATTCTGGAGAATGTTCCATGTGCACTAGAGAAGAATGTGTATTCTGTTGCTTTGGGATGAAATATTCTGAATATATCTGTGATGTCCATCTGGTCCAGTGTGTCATTTAAGGCCTTTATTTCCTTGCTGATCTTTTGCTTGGATGACCTGTCCATTTCAGTGAGGGGAGTGTTAAAGTCCCCTACTATTATTGTATTATTGTTGATGTGTTTCTTTGATTTTGTTATTAATTGGTTTATATAGTTGGCTGCTCCCACATTGGGTGCATAGATATTTAAAATTGTTAAATCTTCTTGTTGGACAGACCCTTTGTATGATATAGTGTCCTTCCTCATCTCTTATTATAGTCGTTGGCTTAAAATCTAATTGATCTGATATAAGGATTGCCACTCCTGCTTTCTTCTGATGTCCATTAGCATGGTAAATTCTTTTCCACCCCCTCACTTTAAATCGGGAGGTGTCTTCGGGCTTAAAATGTGTTTCTTGGAGGCAACATATAGATGGGTTTTGTTTTTTTATCCATTCTGATACCCTGTGTCTTTTGACAGGGGCATTTAGCCCATTCACATTCAGGGTAACTATTGAGAGATATGAATTTAGTGCCATTGTATTGCCTGTAAGGTGACTGTTACTGTATATGGTCTCTGTTCCTTTCTGATCTACCACTTGTAGGCTCTCTCTTTGCTTAGAGGACCCCTTTCAATATTTCCTGTAGAGCTGGTTTGGTATTTGCAAATTCTTTCAGTTGTTGTTTGTCCTGGAAGCTTTTAATCTCTCCTTCTATTTTCAATGATAGCCTAGCTGGATATAGTATTCTTGGCTGCATGTTTTTCTCGTTTAGTGCTCTGAAAATATCACGCCAGCTCTTTCTGGCCTGCCAGGTCTCTGTGGATAAGTCAGCTGCCAATCTAATATTTTTACCATTGTATGTTACAGACTTCTTTTCCCGGGCTGCTTTCAGGATTTTCTCTTTGTCATTGAGACTTGTAAATTTTACTATTAAGTGACGGGGTGTGGGCCTATTCTTATTGATTTTGAGGGGCATTCTCTGAACCTCCTGAATTTTGATGCTCGTTCCCTTTGCCATATTGGGGAAATTCTCCCCAATAATTCTCTCCAGTATACCTTCTGCTCCCCTCTCACTTTCTTCTTCTTCTGGAATCCCAATTATTCTAATGTTGTTTCGTCTTATGGTGTCACTTATCTCTCGAATTCTCCCCTCGTGGTCCAGTAGCTGTTTGTCCCTCTTTTGCTCAGCTTCTTTATTCTCTGTCATTTGGTCTTCTATATCACTAATTCTTTCTTCTGCCTCATTTATCCTAGCAGTTAGAGCCTCCATTTTTGATTGCACCTCATTAATAGCTTTTTTGATTTCAACTTGGTTAGATTTTAGTTCTTTTATTTCTCCAGAAAGGGCTTTTATATCTCTCGAGAGGGTTTCTCTAATATCTTCCATGCCTTTTTTGAGCCCGGCTAGAACCTTGAGAATTGTCATTCTGAACTCTAGATCTGACATATTACCGATGTCTGTATTGATTAGGTCCCTAGCCTTCGGTACTGCCTCTTGTTCTTTTTTTTGTGTTGAATTTTTACGTCTTGTCATTTTGTCCAGATAAGAGTAAATGAAGGGGCAAGTAAAATACTAAAAGGGTGGCAACAACCCCAGGAAAATATGCTTTAACCAAATTAGAAGAGATCCAAAATCGTGAGTGGGGAGAAAGGGGATAAAAAGAGGTTCAAAAGGGAAGAAAGAAGAAAAAAAAAAAAAAAAGAAAAGAAAAGAAAAGAAAAGAAAAGAATTTTTAAAAAAAGAAAACACCTAAGAAAAATGTAAAAAATATATATATATATTAGATAAACTAGTAAAAAATCGTTAAAAAAGAAAAAGGTAACAGTTAAAAAAAAATTTTACCTGAAGGTGAGAAAAAAAAAAATGAAAAAGAAAAAATTAAATTAACTGCAAGACTAAAAAAAATCACAGGAAAAAAGCCATGAGTTCCGTGCTTGGCTTTCTCCTCCTCTGGAATTCTGCTGTACTCCTTGGTATTGAAACCGCACTCCTTGGTAGGTGAACTTGGTCTCTGCTGGATTTCTTGTTGATCTTCTGGGGGAGGGACCTGTTGTAGTGATTCTCAAGTGTCTTTGCCCCAGGCGGAATTACACCGCCCTTACCCGGGGCTGGGGTGAGTACTCTGCTCGGGTTTGCTTTCAGGAGCTTTTGTTCCCTGAGCGCTTTCCGTAGAGTTCCAGAGGACGGGAATACAAATGGCGGCCTCCTGGTCTCCGGCCCGGAGGAGCCGAGAGCCCAGGGCCCCACTCCTCAGTGCGCCCTCAGAGAACCGCGCCCAGTTACTCCCGTCTGCCTGACCTCCGGCCGCGCTCCGAGCTCACCGAGCCTGCGACCGGTTCAAGGTAACACGGAGCTGCGAGCTTACTGTCGGCTCTGTCTCTGTAGCCGGCTTTCCCGTTCCAATACCCGCAAGCTCTGCGACACTCAAACACCCCCGATCCTTCTGTGACCCTGCGGGACCTGAGGCCACGCTGACCCCGCGTGGGCTTCGCCCCGGTTTAGCCTCTGGAGCGATGTCCCTCAGCGGAACAGACTTTTAAAAGTCCTGATTTTGTGCGCGGTTGCTCCGCCGCTTGCCGGGAGCCGGCCCCTCCCCCCGGGGTCTATCTTCCCGTCGCTTTGGATTCACTTCTCCGCCGGTCCTACCTTTCAGAAAGTGGTTGTTTTTCTGTTTCCAGAATTGCTGTTCTTCTTCTCTTCGATCTGCCGATGGATTTTCAGGTGTTTGCAATCTTTAGATAAGCTATCTAGCTGATCTCCGGCTAGCTGAAGCAGTCTCAGCTTGCTACTTCTCCGCCATCTTGACTCCTCTCAATCGATTTCATGTCTTTTGATGGCTGCATAGTATTCCATTGTGTATATATACCAGGTATTCTTGATCCATTCATTTGTTGATGGACGTCTAGGTTCTTTCCATAGTTTGGCTATTGTAGACATTGATGCTATAAACATTCGGGTGCACATGCCCCTTTGGATCATGTTTGTATCTTTAGGGTAAATACCCAGTAGTGCAATTGCTGGGTTATAGGGGAGCTCTAATTTCAACATTTTGAGGAATCTCCATGCTGTTTTCCAGAGTGGTTACACCAGCTTGCATTCCCACCAACAGTGTAGGAGGGTTCCCCTTTCTCCGCATCCTCGCCAGCATCTGTCATTTCCTGATTTGTTAATTTTAGCCATTCTGACTGGTGGGAGGTGATATCTCATTTTAGTTTTGATTTGTATTTCCCTGATGCCGAGTGATATGGAGCATTTTTTCGTGTGTCTGTGGGCCATCTGGATGTCTTCTTTGCAGAAATCTCTGTTCATGTCCTCTGCCCATTTCTTGATTGGATTTTTTGTTTTTTGAGTGAGGAGTTTGCTAAGTTCTTTATAGATTTTGGACACCAGCCCTTTTTCTGATATGTCATTTGCAAATATCTTCTCCCATTCTGTCAGTTGTCTTTTGGTTTTGTTAACTGTTTCCTTTGCCATGCAAAAGTTGTTGATCTGGATAAAATCCCAATAATTCATTTTTGCCCTTGCTACCCTTGCCTTTGGCGATGTTCCTAGGAAGATGTTGCTGTGGCTGAGGTCGAAGAGGTTGCTGCCTGTGTTCTCCTCAAGGATTTTGATGGATTCCTCTCTCACATTGAGGTCCTTCATCCATTTTGAGTCTATTTTTGTGTGTGGTGTAAGCAAATAGTCCAATTTCATTTTTTGCATGTGGCTGTCCAATTTTCCCAACACCATTTATTGAAGAGACTGTCTTTTTTCCAATGGACCTTTGTTCCTGCTTTGTCAAAGATTAGCTGACCATAGAGTTGAGGGTCTATTTCTGGGCTCTCTATTCTGTTTCATTGATCTATGTGTCTGTTTTTGTGCCAGTACCATGCTGTCTTGATGATGACAGCTTTGTAATAGAGCTTGAAGTCCAGAATTGTGATGCCACCAACTTAGGCTTTCTTTTTCAATATTCCTCTGGCTATTGGAGATCTTTTCTGGTTCCATATAAATTTTAGGATTATTTGTTTCATTTCTTTGAAAAAGATGGATGGTACTTTGATAGGAATTGCATTAAATGTGTAGATTGCTTTAGGTAGCATAGACATTTTCACAGTATTTATTCTTCCAATCCAGGAGCATGGAACATTTTTTCATTTCTTTGTGTCTTCCTCAATTTCTTTCATGAGTACTTTATAGTTTTCTGAGTATAGATTCTTAGCCTCTTTGGTTAGGTTTATTCCTAGGAATTTTATGGTTTGGGGTACAATTATAAATGGGATTGACTCCTTAATTTTTCTTTATTCTGTCTTGTTGTTGGTGTAGAGAAATGCAACTGATTTTTGTGCATTGATTTTATATCCTAACACTTTACTGAATTCCTGTACAAGTTCTAGCAGTTTTGGAGTGGAGTCTTTTGGGTTTCCCACATATAGTATCATATCATCTGCAAAGAATGATAGTTTGACTTCTTCTTTGATGATTTGGATGCCTTTAATTTCCTTTTGTTGTCTGATTGCTGAGGCTAGGACTTCTAGTACTATGTTGAATAGCAGTGGTGATAATGGACATCCCCACCGTGTTCTTGACCTTAGCGGAAAAGCTTTCAGTTTTTCTCCATTGAGAATGATATTTGCGGTGGGTTTTTCATAGATGGCTTTGATAATATTGAGGTATGTGCCCTCTTTCCCTACACTTTGAAGAGTTTTAATCAGGAAGGGATGCTGTACTTTGTCAAGTGCTTTTTCAGCATCTATTGAGAGTATCATATGGTTCTTGTTCTTTCTTTTATTGATGTATTTTATCACATTGATTAATTTGTGGATGTTGAACCAACCTTGCAGACCTGGAATAAATCCCACTTGGTCATGGTGAATGATCCTTTTCATGTACTGTTGAATCCTATTGGCTAGTATTTTGGTGAGAATTTTCGCATCTGTGTTCATCAAGGATATTGGTCTGTAGATCTTTTTTTTTTTATGGGATCCTTGTCTGGTTTTGGGATCAAGGTGATCCCTCATAACATGAGATTGGAAGCTTTCCTTCCATTTCTATTTTTTTGGAACAGTTTCAGGAGAATAGGAATTTGTTCTTCTTTAAAACTTTGGTAGAATTCCCCCGGGAAGCCATCTGACCCTGGGTTTTTGTTTGTTTGGAGATTTTTGATGACTGTTTCAATCTCCTTACTGGTTATGGGTCTGTTCAGGCTTTCTATTTCTTCCTGGTTCAGTTGTGGTAGTTTATATGTCTCTAGGAATGCATCCATTTCTTCCAGATTGTCAAATTTTCTGGTGTAGAGTTGCTCATATTATGTTCTTATAATTGTTTATTCTTTGTTGTTAGTTGTGATCTCTCCTCTTTCATTCATGATTTTATTTATTTGGGTCCTTTATCTTTTCTTTTTGATAAGTCTGGCCAGGGGTTTATCAATCTTATTAATTCTTTCAAAGAAACAGCTCCTGGTTTTGTTGATTTATTCTATTTTTTTTGTTTGTTTCTATTTAATTGATTTCTGCTCTGATCTTTATGATTTCTCTTCTCCTGCTGGGCTTAGGGTTTCTTTCTTGTTCTTTCTCCAGCTCCTTTAGGTGTAGGGGTAGGTTGTGCAGCTGAGACCTTTCTTGTTTCTTGAGAAAGGCTTGTACCGCTATATATTTTCCTCTCAGGACTGCCTTTGTTGTGTCCTACAGATTTTGAACTGTTGTGTTTACATTATCATTTGTTTACATGAATTTTTTCAATTCTTCTTTAATTTCCTGTTTAACCCATTCGTTCTTTAGAAGGATGCTGTTTAGTCTCCATGTATTTGGGTTCTTTCCAAATTTCCTCTTCTGATTGAGTTCTAGCTTCAGAGTATTGTGGTCTGAAAATATGCATGGAATGATCCCAATCTTTTGATACCAGTTGAGACCTGATTTATGACACAGGATGTGATCTATTCTGGAGAATGTTCCATGTGCACTAGAGAAAAATGTGTATTCTGATGCTTTAGGATGAAAGGTTCTGAATATATCTGTGTTGTCCATCTGGTCCAATGTATCATTTAAGGCCTTTATTTCCTTGTTGATCTTTTGCTTGGATGATCTGTCCATTTCAGTGAGGGGAGTGTTAAAGTCCCCTACAATTATTGTACTTTGTTGATGTGTTTCTTTGATTTTGTTATTAATTGGTTTATATAGTTGGCTGCTCCCAAGTTAGGGGCATAGATATTTAAAATTGTTAGATCTTCTTGTTGGACAGCTCTTTTGACTATGATATAGTGTCCTTCCTCATCTCTTATTATAGTCGTTGGCTTAAAATCTAATTGATCTGATATAAGAATTGCCACTCCTGCTTTCTTCTGATGTCCATTAGCATGGTAAATTCTTTTCCACCCCATCACTTTAAATCTGGAGGTGTCTTTTGGCTTAAAATGAGTTTCTTGTAGGCAAAATATAGATGGGTTTTGTTTTTTTATCCATTCTGATACCCTGTGTCCTTTTTTTTTTTTTAAACCACAGCATTTTCTTTTCTTTTGTTTTTAAGATTTATTTATTTATTTATTTGACTGAGAGAGATCAAAAGTAGACAGAGAGGCAGGCAGAGAGAGAGAGAGAGAAGCAGGCCTCCCTGCTGAGCAGAGAGCCTGATGTGGGACTCAATCCCAGGACCCTGAGATCATGACCTGAGCCAAAAGCAGCAGCTTAACCCACTGAGCTACCCATGCGCCCCTACCCTGTGTCTTTTGATTAGGGCATTTAGCCCATTAACATTCAGGGTAACTATTGAGAGATATGAATTTAGTGCCATTGTATTGCCTGTAAGGTGACTGTTACTGTATATTGTCTCTGTTCCTTTCTGATCTACCACTTGTAGGCTCTCTCTTTGCTTAGAGGACCCCTTTCAATATTTCCTGTAGAGCTGGTTTGGTGTTTGCAAATTCTTTCAGCTTTTGTTTGTCCTGGAAGCTTTTAATCTCTCCTTCTATTTTCAATGATAGCCTAGCTGGATATAGTATTCTTGGCTGCATGTTTTTCTTGTTTAGTGCTTTGAATATATCATGCCAGCTCTTTCTGGCCTGCCAGGTCTCTGTGGATAAGTCTGCTGCCAATCTAATATTTTTACCATTGTATCTTACAGACTTCTTTTCCCAGGCTGCTTTCAGGACTTTCTCTTTGTCACTAAGACTTGTAAATTTTACTATTAGGTGACGGGGTGTGGACCTATTCTTATTGATTTTGAGGAGGGTTCTCTGCACCTCCTGGATTTTGATGCTTGTTTCCTTTGCTATATTGGGGAAATTCTCTCCAATAATTCTCTTCAATATACCTTCTGCTCCCCTCTCTCTTTCTTCTTCTTCTGGAATCCCAATTATTCTAATGTTGTTTCGTCTTATGGTATCACTTATCTCTCCAATTCTCCCCTCGTGGTCCAGTAGCTGTTTGTTCCTCTTTTGCTCAGCTTCTTTATTCTCTGTCATTTGGTCTTTTATATCACTAATTCTTTCTTCTGCCTCATTTACCCTAGCAGTGAGACCCTCCATTTTTTATTGTACCTCATTAATAGCTTTTTTAATTTCAACTTCTTAGATTTTAGTTCTTTTATTTCTCCAGAAAGGGCTTTTATATCTCCCAAGAGGGTTTCTCTAATATCTTCCATGCCTTTTTTGAACCCAGCTAGAACCTTGAGAATCGTCATTAGATCTGACATATTACCAATGTCTGTATTGATTAGGTCCCTAGCCTTTGGTACTGCCTCTTGTTTTTTTTTTTTTTTTTTTTTTTTTTTTTGTGTGTGTGTGTGTGGTGAATTTTTCTGCCTTGTCATTTTGTCCATATAAGAGTATATTAAGGAGCAAATAAAATACTAAAAGGGTGGCAAAGACCCCAGGAAAATGTGCTTTAACCCAATCAGAAGAGATCCCAAATTGTGAGTGGGGAGGAAGGGGATAAAAAGAGATTCAGAAAGGAAAAAAAAAGGAAAAAAAGAAAAAAAAAAACCAAACAAGAAACAATTAAAAAAAGAAAATGAATAAAGAAAAAAATATAAAAAAGAGAACAAATATATATATATATATATATATATATATATATATATTAGATAAACTAGTGAATAAAGGTTAAAAAAGAAAAGGGTAAAAGTTAAAAAAAATTAGCAGAAGAAGAGAAAAAATTGAAAAAGAAAAAATATTAAATTAACTGCAAGGCTAAGGAATCATGGGGAGAAAGCCATGAGTTCCGTGGTTTGCTTTCTCCTCCTTTGGAATTCCGCTGCTCTCCTTGGTATTGAAACTATACTCCTTGGTAGGTGAACTTGGTCCTGGCTGGATTGCTTATTGATCTTCTGTGGGAGGGGCCTGTTGTAGTGATTCTCAAGTGTCTTTGCCACGGGTAGAATTGCATCCCCTTTATCAGGGGCTGGTCTGAGTAATTCGCTCAGGTTTGCTTTGGGGAGCTTTTGTTCCCTGAATGCTTTCCATAGAGTTCTGGAGAACGGGAATGAAGATTGCGGCCTCCTGGTTTCTGGCCTGGAGGAGCCGAGAGCCTGGGTCCCCACTCCTCAGTGGGCCCTCAGAGAACAGCGTCGAATTACTCCCATCACCCTGTCCTCTGGCCATGCTCTGAGCTCACCAATCCTGCGACCAGTTCAAGGTAACCCCGAGCTGTTAGCTCACTCCTCGGCTCTGTCTTCTTAGCCAGCTTCCCCGTTCTAATACCTGTAAGCTCTGCAACACTCAGACACCCCCAATCCTTCTGTGATCCTGCAGGACCTGAGGCCACACTGATCCCATGTGGGCTTCACCCCGGTTTAGCCTCTGGAGTGATGTCCCTCAGCGGAACAGACTTTTAAAAGTCCTGATTTTGTGCTCCATTGCTCTGCCGCTTGCCGGGAGCCGGCCCCTCCCCCCACAGTCTATCTTCCCATCATTTTGGATTCACTTCTCCGCCAGTCCTACCTTTCAGAAAGTGGTTGATTTTCTGTTTCTAGAATTGCTGTTCTTCTCTTCAATCTCCCTTTGGATTTGTGGGTGTTTGCAATCTTTAGATAAGCTATCTAGCTGATCTCTGGCTACCTGAAGTAGTCTCAGCCTGCTACTTCTCCGCCATCTTGACTCCTCCCTGGATAAAGTATTCTTGTGTGCATGTTCTTTTCATTTAGTACTCTGAATATGTCTTGTGAGCCCTTTCAGGCTTGCTGGGTTTCTGTAGACTGGTCTGATGTTATTCTGATATTCCTTCCTCCATATGTAAGGAACCTCACCTCCCTGCTTTTCTCACAGTTGTTTCCTTGGGTGTAAAATTCGCAAGCTTCACTATTATATGCCAGACTGTTGATCTATTTTTATTGCTTCTTGAGAGGGGTTCTTTCTGCCTGTTGTACTATAAAGCTTGTTTCCTTCCCCAGATTAGGGAATTTATCAGCTATGATTTGCTCAAATATACCTTCTAACCCTCTGTCTCTTTCTCTCTCTCCACCCCCTTGGGAATCCTAATAATTCTGACATTGAAACATTCCATGGCATCCTTAATCTCTTCAGTTCTTTTCTCGTGTGCTACTAGCAGCCTATCTCAGTCCACTTCCTTTTTTCCATCAGCTTATCTTCTAGATCATTACTTTTCTCTTCTGCTTCATTTACCGTGGCTGTTAAAGCATCCGATTTAGATTGCATCTCATTCACAGTATTTTTTTGTTCGGCCTGATTAGATCTCATTTCTGCTTTTAGAGATTCTGTATTGTCACTAACAACTTTTTTCAAGCATAGCTTTTGACTTCATGATTGCTACCTTGAATTCTATCTCTGATTTTTTGCTTATATCCATACCCATTAGTTTTGTGGCAGATGGCATTGTCTCTGTTTCTTTTTTGTTGTTGGGGGTTCCTCCTTCTAATCATTCTGTCAAGGGATGGTTGAATGAATGAGCAGAGTCCAAAATATCAACTATGACCCAAGCATCATGCACACGCACTCTAGCAAAATCCGGAGTGGTCAGAAGACACCACCATTAAAAAAAAAAAAAAAAAAAAGCCAAAATGAAACACGAGAATAAAATTTATAAATTTTAAAGATTTATAAAGTAGAGGGTGAAGGGAAAGAGGTCTATAATTTCCCAGTGCAGACAAATCTCTCAGGGTGTTTCAGGTATTTCTGGTTGTATTTTGGTCTGTGTGTTAGAGGACAATACTTCCCAAAACTATAAGAAGGTAAAATGTGTACATATATAAAGGTAAAATTGAATAGTAAAAAAATGACTACAATAAAGCATATATCTAAAAAATATAGGTTTGAAAAATACAAGTTAAAAAGTTACTATGAAGTAAAAGTTGATATAATAAACATTTATTTGAAATGAGAAAAAGATACAAAGAAAAAAACATGAAAGAAGTATAAGAAAAATGAAAAAAAGAAAAGGAGAGTTTTATCTGAAAAATAAAAAAGCCATGAGGCAATGCCTCAAGCTCAATATACTATTCTCTACTGGCATTGGGATTTTACCATTTTATGGGGTCCATAGTTTTGTTGTCCACTTGTTCTGCCAACCTGTCTTCTAGGGGAGGGGCCTGCCATGCTGCTTCCTGGGTAACCCTGCTTGGACCCAGTGAAAACTGGTCTTCCGTGCTTTTGTTCCCTGGTGGCTTTCTGCCCCACCTCTGAGAGACAGACCAAAAATGGCCACAGCCAAACCTCTGGCCCAGAGCAGAGAAATTGCAGTCTGCTCTCTTTCTATATGTGCCGCCAAAAACCACCACCTCCCTCAGTGTGCAACCACATCAGCTCTCTCAGCGATAGTCCCAGGGGCCTGGGAGTGTCACTGCCCTTTATGCTTCTAAAGTCTGAAGTTGCCACACTCTCATGTGCATGCCCCTGAAGCTCCTGGATCTTGTCTGGGCACTGCTCTAAGGCCCTTTCCCCACCACTACTGCTCTCTGAGTTTTTGCCCAGTTGCAGGCACAGGTTTCTGATTTTTTTCAGGCTGCCCAATAGAAGAGCTATTCTCAACCAGCTGGGCTTGTGGTTTAGGGTGATCTGAGCTGAAAGTCCCTTCCTAGGATCACTGAACCATAAACTGTTTCCTGGTTCCACTGCCCTGGCACTCTGCCAGTCTAGGAAACCCCTTTGGCTCTGAGGGTTCTTGTATCCTGAGACCAAAATGCTCTATCTGAAATTCTGCTTTTTCATTTCTAGAGCCCCTTGTATAGAGGGATGTTGCTCCCTAGAGCAGATTTCTAAGGGTTCCAATTTTGTGCTCCAGTGTTACGTCATGTTCCAGGATCCAGCTTATGGAGGCTCCCTCTTTATATCTCCCCAAAGATTCATGATTCCATATGTCCTACCTTGAAGAAAGCAGTCACTTTTCTGCTTGTAGAGATCCAGATATATATTCTTATATCTCAGGCTGATTTCATGGGTGTTCAGAATGGTTTGGTAGATATCCAGCTAAATTCAGGGGACAAGTTGAAATGAGGTCCCCCATTCACCCACAATCTTTCCTCACTCCTAAAAGGTAATGTTTCTGACCAAAGAAAGACTTTATGTAAGGGCTAAGACTCCACATTTTCATAAATTCAGTCATTAGTAAATAAAGAGGTCATTAAAACTTCCTTCATTGTTCTATGGCACTCTCCTGAATCATTTCTGGTATCCCCAAGGTTTGCCTTCTGTCTTGCATTTCTGCTTTCTTCTTTTAACTCTGAGGGCTCTATCCTTTCCCCCATTTATTTTGTATGCATCTCTTACTCCTGAGCTCATGCAATGACTCATTGTTTTCAATGATCTGTATTTCATTAAGAATTAATGAACCTAAATTGGCCAATTATGCTAATGAAAGCTCTGAACTATGGGACCCAGGAAACTGGTCTCTATTCTTCTATGTTACCCATTTACCCATTTTCTACTTCCTGTAGTCAGCAATAATGAGTCCTCCTGCCTCCTAGAGATTCTTCACTTCTAGGTGTTCATTAATGTGTAGTACAGAATGTCAGTAAATTTAAGCATGTAACTAATTTTCAGGATTTCAGTTGTTAGAAATATAGGCAAAATAAGATGCAATTTTATAAGAAAGATAAATAGAATGGATTTTGATCCAGAATAGCCAAAGTACATTGATTTACATAATATTTTCCAATACTCTTCCTTCATACTCCTTTGAAAGGGCATCTAGTCTTACACAGATACAGACAATATAGATAGATGCAGATGTCTACATATATTACACACTTGGATGTCAGCTGTTACTCTCTGCTCAGTAATAGCAAGCTTTTATACTAAATGTGGGTCAGAGTCAGCTTTGCTGGGTCAAATTGACAGTTCTAGACCTAGAAAGGATAAAATAATAGTACCACTGGGTAACTGGAATATGGGAAATGGAGAGATTCATCAAGGTCAAATTCAAATGATTTTTCCAAGCAAAATAAACAAGTATAATTATTTTGTCCACAGGTCCAGAAGATGTAACAGAGAGATCATCAGTTGATTCCCTACTCAGATGATCTGGTGGTTCTAATGCATATAATGTAGTCACATGACCTCTTTTAGTGGACTAGTACTTGTGAAATTCCCTCCTGAACCAGTGATGGGTATCCATGGATCTGATGTTTTTGTTTTGTTTTGTTTCACCTTCAGTAGTATAAATGAGTTGGATAATTCTTACTTAGCATTAAGCCAAAATCAGAGAGATTCACTATGATGACTGGATAAAAAAGGAATTAGAAGAGATGAGTACCACTGACTGAGACAGTTTACTCTTTAGTTTCTGGAGACCCAAAGACATTATGTCAATCTCCAACATTACAGTCTTCATGCCTTCTGTATTGACACTAATAGGGATTCCAGGCCTAGAGTCTGTGCAGTGCTGGATCGGGATTCCATTCTGTGCCATGTATCTCATTGCTATGTTTGGAAATTCCCTGCTTCTGATCATTATCAGGTCACATCGCAGTCTCCATGAACCCATGTACATTTTAGTAGGCATGCTAGGAGTCACAGATATTGCACTTGCAAACACCATTATGCCCAAGATGCTTGGCATATTCTGGTTTCATGTACCAGAGATTTATTTTGACTTTTGCTTGCTTCAAATGTGGCTCATTCATACATTTCAGGGCATAGAGTCAGGCATCCTCCTGGCCATGGCTCTGGATCGTTATCTGGCCATATATTATCCACTAAGATATAGCACCATCTTCACCCACCAGCTGGTCTACCAAATAGGGGCTGGGATAGCACTCAGGGCTGCCATTCTAGTAGCCCCATGCCTAGTACTGATAAAGTGCCGGTTTCAATTTTACCACACAACCATCATCTCCCACTCCTACTGTGAGCATATGGCCATTGTGAAGCTGGCTGCAGAAAATGTGCGGGTCAACAAAATCTATGGCTTGTTTGTGGCATTTGCTGTTGCAGGATTTGACATGATATTCATCACTTTGTCCTACATACAGATCTTTTTCACAGTTTTTCGTTTGCCCCAGAAGGAGGCTCGGTGGAAAGCATTCAATACCTGCATCGCCCATATCTGTGTCTTCCTCCAGTTCTACCTTCTTGCCTTCTTCTCCTTCTTCACACATAGGTTTGGTGCTCATGTTCCTCCTTATATCCATATCCTCTTTTCTAGCCTCTACTTGCTGGTCCCCCCTTTTCTCAATCCTCTTGTATATGGTGCCAAGACCAAGCAGATCCGCATTCACGTGGTAAAGATGCTATGTTCATAAAATCCACTGTGATTAACACCTGCGGCCTTCCCTTTCATGCAATAGTAACAGTCTCTCAAAACAACATAAAATGCTTAGCAATTCACATTATTTGAGCTGCTTCAGAGTTGTATATTCATTTTGTGCAATTTGTGTGCATTTTATGATTTTAATGTCATCATACTCCATGACCACTATCAGTCATTGGGGTTTTGCATGCAACTGGGTAATGAGAAGAAACACAAAGACAAAATAGTGAAGGTATGATATTTCCTTTTCCCTTCTCTTTTTCAGTCCCTTGTCCAGCTTTTTTTTTATTTTAATGGATTCTTCTCTGAAAATTTTCACAAATATACATCTATCCTTTAAATTAAATGCTCTCAAACCCATTGTTCTAGAGTGTCCTGATACTCAGTGATACTCAGTTGGTGTGTCTTGAAATTTTTAGTTATCTAAAATTTTTTTGAGGAAATGTATTTTAAACACATTGCATCAAAGCAAACAAACATATAAACAAAACAAAACCTTTATGGATAAGAGATGATAATATAAAAATTTCAATGTATCTCCAGAGTCATTCAGGAATTTTGAGATGAAAAATTCATGAGAAATCATGTGATCCATTCTACATATCTATATCTTCTCTGTTCCCTCTACTAGTCATTTCTTTATTACTTCATCAAGTGTTATTAAAGCACAATATATTAACTATCGGACAAGGGGATAGTAGCAGGGTGGTAAATTTGACACAATGCTTAAGTTTCATGGATTTGTTTTCTTGTATTTCTGGGAGGAAAGAAGAGAGAAACAAAGAGAGAGGGAAAGGAACAAGAACATAGAAGTATGCACTGAGTGTAAGGTAAGGAAACATTGAAATTCAACTGAAAACAGCAGGCAGGAGAGTTAAAATCATGTTCTTTGCTTTTTAATTAGGAAGCCTGGCTCCTGAGGAATAATGACTGATTGGCCCAGTAAGGAAGGGCACCACATGCCAGGTAGGCAATAGAGGTGACATGAATTAGAGAATGTGCTTAATCAACAGCACAGATTTTTTTTTCCAATGTAAGAAACAATTTTGAAAGGGACAGATGCTATGTTATCAAATATGGCCATGGAGGGCAAATTGAAAAAAGAGAGCAGGAGATACAACTCCTACTTATGGAATGAATAAGTCACAGGGATAAAAAGTACAGCATAGGGAATAGAGTCAAGGGTATTCTATTAGCTTTGTGTGGTGACAGATGGTAGCTACACTTGCTGTGAACATACCATAGTGTTTAGACATGTTGATTCACTATTCTGTACTCCTGGAAGTGATGTAACATGTGTCAGCTATACTCTAAGTTAAAATAATAATAATAATAATAATAATAATAATAATGCCCCTGGACACTCTGCAAAGATGTTGAACTTTATTCTGAAAGTTATTACATATCGTTAGAGGTTTTCTCCATGAGGTAAAAAAATGTTTTTTGTGTGCATGTAAATGTCTCTGTGTGTGTACCTATCCGGCATGTGATAACATATCTTCTCAGTGGATATAAGACATTGTGTTTTTTAATCAAGAAATGCCGTTAAATTAATGAAGAGATGGAGTGTTTTAACTAAGATTAACAACTTCAGATCTTATGGCTAAGTGGACTGTTTCTGAAAAATTCAACTGATAGATCATTTGCTGAATGATGATAGAAAATATACATAAGTGTGCAGATGTCCATAATTTGATTTATGACATTAAAATCAATGCATCTATAAAATAGACTGCATGTTGTATAAATGACTGATACTCTGTCTTGTTTAATGCATTCAGGCTCATCACATTATCAATGACTGCTGAGAATGACATTTGTAAATCTATGGGATGTCTTGGGGCATCTTTTGAAAATATGTTCAATGTCAATATTTATTATACGTTTAATATATGATATGACTATAATGGATTGCCTATAGGGATTATAATTTATTTTTTTAAAATATTTACTAATTTGACAGAAAGAGAGCACAAGCAGAGGGAGCAGCAGGCAGAGGGAAAGGGAGAAACAGGCTCCCTGCCAAGTAGGGAGCCTGATGCAGGACTCCATCCCAGGACTGCAAGACCATGACCCAAGCAGAAGGCATACACTCAAATGACTGAGCCACACAGGCGTCCCAGGGTTGTTGTTCTTAAATAACATAATTTCCTTAGGAATAAAACTAAGATAGCATCAGAAGTAATTTCTTAATTTTTAAGTCAGGGTTCAGCAAAATCCTAAAGAAAGAGACTGGTACATAGCTTAGGCTTTGTGGGCAAAGGGGAAATTCAAAACTATACATATGTATTTAGATA
The DNA here is from genome assembly GCF_011764305.1 of Mustela putorius furo. Taxonomy (NCBI): domain Eukaryota; kingdom Metazoa; phylum Chordata; class Mammalia; order Carnivora; family Mustelidae; genus Mustela; species Mustela putorius. The sequence continues at coordinate 991,510 of NW_025422126.1, forward strand.
GCAAGATAAAAAATATATTTGCACAAAATGTTTTAATGATATTCAAATTCTAATATGAGCAATAATAATCATAATTGTGTAGTTTTTCTATAATTCAGTCTAAAGTAGAAGAACAGAATTTCTTTCTTTCTGGGAGATAGCATTCTGCTTAAGTGGGGCTGAAAGTCAAATATTCCCTTCACCACATTGATTGCAGCAGTTCATCTGTAAAAACTGTACTCAGCTAGTGGGCTATCCAAAAACAAACAGCAGGTCAGCATAGGGTAGTCTACTATAATAGCGAGTTTTTTGGGAGAAGTTTGAAATATATCTTACAATGACTACTCCTGACAGTCATCGTAGAAATAGTGGGAATATAAAGCTTACTGGGAGACATAATGTGAAACCAGAAGCTGTTTGCACCATCCCCAATTGTCATTATGGTAAAGTATCTATGCTAGAGTCCAGATTGTTCCATTATTATGACCTTTGATGTACCAGGACCATCTCCAATCTGAGACCTAAAAAGGAAATAAAGGAAAACAAATGGGTCATTGCAAGGTCAAGAGGATAACCAGGACTCTCTATCCTCCCACACATTGACTAGGATAATTATAGAATATGTTCTTGAACAGGAATTTATGTGGAAAAGAAAAATATATTTTGTATAGGGTCATTTTAATGATCTCTAGAAACTTCAAGTGATCCTTCAAAGAGATCAATTATAACACTGACTATTGGCATTTGTATGTCTGAATTCTCAAAAACACTGGTTATGTTTGAGATTTTTAAGTGTTGACAATCTGGTGAATTATGATTGTCTTTATAATTAGCATCTTTAAATGCTTTTTTAAATTAATATATAATGTATCATTTGCCCCAGGGCACAATTAGCATTTTAAAAAGTGCAGATTATGCTGTTTTTCTTCTACTTGTAAATCCTTTCTATGAAGTACTTTATTGTTTCCTTTAAGCACTTTCTGATTTGAGTGCATTTTTAATTTGTGTGTTTAAAATCTGATAAATAAATATTGAGTTAACATTTCCAAGGGTTTTATTTCTCCGTACTTCATGAGAGAGCTTCCAATAAGCCATGGGTTTTTCCTAGGACGAGAGCAGACAAAGAAAGGTTTGAATTTTAGTGAGTTTTGAACCATGGGGTGTAGGAGCTCATTCCTCTCACTCTTGATGTTGGCTTTCAGGTGATGGTGCAAAAATGCACTGGCCCATTGATAAGGAAACCCAAGTTTGGCTCCCTGTGCCTGGAAAGGCCAAAACTCAAGAGAAAAGTGTTGATTGGAAAGCAATATGGGCATTATTCAGGAGGCTGGCTACCTGGGGAGAAGGCAGATCTGGTCCAACGGCCATTCTGTGGTTTCTGCCTGGCCCAGAGATTTTTTTTAATGGATATAGGGCACTAATCAATAAAGGGAGTACCGAGACCTATAACATTTCTTGATTATGTGCAGAAGCCATGGTGCCAGCTACAGAAGTTATCCCAGTGCTCAGAGGTGGTGCAAGTGAGGATCCTGCTTCTTAGTGCAAGGGGGTCTGTGTTGTGACATGCAAGAGTTCTCTGTTCTTTTTCTATTTTTAAAATATTTATTTATTTATTTACCAGAAAGAGAGAGAGAGTGCACACAAGCAGTGACAGCAGCAGGCAGAGGGAGAAGCAGGATTCTCGCTGATCAAGGAGCCCCATGTGGGACTTGATCTCAGGACCCTGGGATCATGACTTGAGCTGAACGCAGATACTTAACTGACTGAGCCACCCAGGCATCCCAAGAGTTGTCTGTTCTTCCAAAGAAAGGATGCATGATATATAGATATACAAAGAAAAGTTAGTTAATCAGTCATGCAAGTGAAGAATGTTTGCTAATATGTAAAGACTTGTAGGTTAGTAGAGGAACTGACATGACTTCACCTTCTGGGTTTTTGCAGACCTTTTTTCCAAATGACTAATTTGGATAGAGTAACTTGCAATACATGACCTCTCTCCACCTTTCATCTTCTTAGTATAAAATTAGCCATGGGTTAAAATAAAATTCACACTTTAAAGGGTAGAAAGATAATGGTTTTTAGTAAAGTTAAAAAGTTGTGTGACTGACTCTACTCTCTAATTCCTGAACAATTTCATGACCCCCCAAAAGATACCCCATTCCCAATACCAGCTATTTTCCACTCATCCTATTCTCAGTTTATGGAACCCACATGTGTGATTTTATCTCTATGGATTTAACTGACCTGGACATTTCAAGGAGTAAATAATACAATGCATGGCTTTTTATGCCTGACTTCTTGCACAAAGCATAAAGCTTTCAAGTTTCACCTATATTGCAGTATAAACAGAACTTTTTATTTTATTTTACTTTACTTTTGAGTATAGTTGGTACAATATCACATTAGTTTTAGGTGTACAACATAGTAATTCAACCATATAGTATATTCATTATAAATGTGAAAAGTACATATTTCTATACAATACAATCATTGTATCATTATTTAGAGCTCATTTATTTTTATGTCTGAATGAAATGTAACTGGATGAATATACCAAGTCTGCTTTTGAATCTGGCAGTCCGGACTTTGCCCACATAAGTTTTTCCCTGGTCCATCTCCTCTCTGCATGATAAGGACTCCGACTCCCATTTGAATTCAGACATTTCGACAAATAATATAGGCATGCCTAGGTCCTTCTATTTTGTATTCCTCATGATTCCTATGAACTTATATCTCTTGCTTGATAAACTTTATCAACCATTGCAGTAAAACCTATTCAATTCCACTTCTAACACAGTTCTATTTAAAAATTAAACTTCGGTTTCTGATTATCTATGGAACATTTGTGGAATAAGGAGCCACTTCTGAAAATGTGTGCTCTATAGTCCCTATTTTATTTCTCACAGGTGATTATTTCTAATTAGTAAAATCCTCAGAAGCTTTAAAGAAATGTATCTATTACCAAATAAGGAGTCCCATTGTTTCCAAAACATCTTATTTCTCTGTAGCTCTAATGGATTTTAACTAAACCATATCTAAGAGTAATTGCCTCTCTAACTCTCCATAGCTTTATGATTCTGGGATGTTCGAACACTTTGGGGATTTCCCTAAAGTATCCGGTGACTCATTCAATATGTTAAAAATAATATTATATTCTCTAGACAAAGAGTATTTTACTACTCTCTTACTATTTACTACTCTTTACTGTAGTTCAGAATGTGCTGACCTCACCTCAGCTTCCTTCATATTCTAATTGAAGAGTATTCTTGTTTTCTCTGAAAATATTTTATTTATATTAAGCCCATCACTGTTACCCTGATGGAGAGTTGAAACTCTGATGTATGTAATTTGCTCCTTTTACTGGGGTAACGGCTCCGGGTATGGCTGTATACAGTCTGCCAACATGACATCACTGAGTGCGCAACTAGGAGGAGATAGCCACAACCAGTCCTCCTAAGCCCCTGGGTGCTCCCCTGGCACACCGCACAGCCATACTACACCACTGGTTTTTCTAGGATGAATGTAATTTTATGGCAGTTTATGACAAGATGGGAGTCAGAAATCCTTTCATTGCCAAAGGAACAGGTCTACTCCCTAGGACCTGACCCAATGACACAAGTCAAATACTGTGTGACTGTAACTAAGACCATCTAGACTTTCAGACAGATGTACGGAATACAGTCTTGATAGACTCTTCCTCTTACCGCACAAAGATTCTGAATCATTTCCATTCTTCAGCTTGAGAAAAAGATTAAAATTTCTCTATAGTTCAAACCCTTTTTTTTTTCACCTAAGTAAATGTCAGGCATGAATAATCTTTCATAGTTGGAAACCAGAAATAGATATTCTGACTGGCACTAAAATTTTGAAAAATGCACATCATTACATCATCTGAATTCTGAACATGACTGGGACTCTTTGTGTATCATATAGAAATATTCCATTTAGTTCTCTGTCAGCATGTCTCCACTGATTAGTATGAAGACCTTGAGATGTTTTCATAGGCCTTCACTGGTTCATATTTGTATAAAACTGTCATCGACTGGGGCGCCTGGGTGGCTCAGCAGGTTAAAGCCTCTGCCTTCAGCTCAGGTCATGATCTCAGGGTCCTAGGATGAAGCGCAGTATCGGACTCTCTGCTTAGCAGGGGGCCTGATTCCCTTCCTCTCTCTCTGCCTGCCTCTCTGTCTGATTGCCATCTCTGTCAAATAAATAAATAAAATCTTAAAAAAAAAAAGTGTCATTGACTATTTGTGTTGTCTTGGGGCACTGTCTTCTCTGAGAATTTTCTGGAAGGACAGTCAATTTGGCTTCCAGTACCCAAGGACACCAGGATGTGAGAGTTTTTATTAGATGCAGATGTGCTATGAGACATAGTCTCCTAGGTTTTGAAACATATTGTGCCTGCTTTTCACCGTTGTCCCAAGGCAGGGGAGGCAGTCTCCCCCCTGAGCAGAGAGCCCGATGCATGGCTCAATCCCAGGACCCTGAGATTACGACCTGAGCCAAGGGAGAGGCTTAACCCACTGAGCCACCCAGGTGCCCCGATGCCAGGCTAATTTAAAGCTCACCAGGGACTGGTGCAAAAAACACAGGCAGCAAGGGTAGTACAAAACAGCCATCCTCACTATCGGAAATACCAAAAAATTTTCACTCTGTGGCTTCTACATATGTTAACGCAGATGATTCCAGGTGAGTCCTTGGGCCTTAGACGTGCACTGGGTGTGGGGAACATGGTGGATTGTTTTCAAGGAGAACACAACACTTTTATGCTCCAAGAAATTGGCAGGATGATAAAAGGGCAATGGGGTCTTAGAGTAGCTGCTTGTTTAAATGGGAAGATTTTGTCCATGCTGCTGTTCAGAATATTTCTGAGTCAATTAATCACACACTGGGTGAGATATTTTATTTTATTTTTAATATAATTTTTTATTTTTTATAAACATATATTTTTATCCCCAGGGGTACAGGTCTGTGAATCACCAGGTTTACACACTTCACAGCACTCACCAAAACACATTCCCTCCCCAATGTCCATAATACTACCCCCTTCTCCCAAACCCCCTCCCCCCAACAACCCTCAGTTTGTTTTGTGAGATTAAGAGTCACTTATGGTTTGTCTCCCTCCCAATCCCATCTTCTTTCATTTATTCTTCTCGTACCCACTTAAGCCCCCATGTTGCATCACCACTTCCTCATATCAGGGAGATCATATGATAGTTGTCTTTCTCCGCTTGACTTATTTTAAAGTGAGCCTCATAGGTAGGAGGAGGTTTGAGGAGGATTGGGGCTGATCAGTGCACGGAAAGCTTATTTGTTTTAGGTCAGGAAATTATACATGTTTAGACTGGAAGAGTTCCAGTAGCAATGACACCTCAAGTCATTCAGGGGAAATCACATCTGGCAACATGCTCATCAAGTATCTGAGGTAGTCAGGAGAAGGACAGGGTAACTTCTAGGAATGAATTACTGGCATTCAGGCAGAGTAATACATTTTATGTTTCTTCCTAATATTTTAAAATGCATTACATCATTTCATCCTCACAGTTACCAGGTAGTGTGTTTCTACCAGTTAACTGTAATAAGGAATTGAGACAATGTAAAGTTTTAGAACTGGCTGAAGAGCATGCATAGCTAAGGGATATCCCAAGGATGCAAACTGTCCTGACTGACTTCAGATCCATGTCTCTTGGCTGATGTGTTCTTCAGAAGGTGGATTGAGGACTTCTATGAGAAATGAAGAGGAGACAGTTTGAGGCTCACCAGGAAGAAGACCTGTCTGACAGTTGGAGCGGTCCTGCAATGGACAAGCTCGCTCAGAAACAGAGGATCTCTCCCTGGGGTGTTGAGGCAGAGATCAAACAGTGAATGTCAGAGATCTTGTAGAGGGAAAGGTTTCCATAGAGTGTTGGGAGAGTGAATTTAGACCTAATCCCTTCCTTCTTTATGTTCTGGGAATCAGCCTGAGTCAGAATTAGTTTAAGTAGAACTAATGGTTCAGGATTCCTGCTGCAAATGAGTCCCCTGACTGTTCTTCCTGTTCCCTGGATTTCAGGGTTTAAGATTTGTCTCCTGCCTCCTTCGAACATGTATATGTGTATACACAACGGTTGTTTCCAGCTAGTCCTTGTCATCCAGTGCCATTACTCGTTGCTCTCAAACCATGAACGTCTTAGTCTCTCCTCCCTCTCCTCCCATGACTTCTCTCCATCAAGTCATCAAGTAGCACAAATATTCTTCCTGTGTTACTCTTCTGATGTGGCAAGATCACTTCATCCTATCCCATCCTAGCACAACTATTCTTCTAACATATTCTCCATATGCCAGATCTCATCCTTCTGGATCAGATGGAGTGGATTTTTAAAGGCAAAAAAAAGCCCTGTTTTTCCACCTAAGGTTTTGAAATTATTTTCTTTCAATTGTATTCTTATTTGTTATTCTCCCCTTTTCCTAAGCCCCAACAAGCATCATCTCTGCTTATGACACAATTCATATGTGAAATTACTTACTGATTTCCAATCCAACTGTACATTTCATGCTTCTTTGATTTTTATCCAGAGTATTTCCTCCTGAAGTGCTCTTGCACCTCCTTTATCTGGCTACTATCTCCTGAATAATGATTCTCTTTGATAAACAGATTTAATCTGCCCACTTTTATTAAAGCTACAAGATCTCCTTTTTTAATTCAGGAATATTTTTCTCCTGTGTAAAACTCTAGATCAATGGTTAGTAACCAGGTATGGTGTGCCCCTCCCCACGCAGGAAGGTGAAATTTGGTAACATATGAGACATTTTTTGATTTTCCTGATGAGAGAGAATAATTTGCACCTATCTAAGGGGTAGGAGTCAGCGATGCTGCTCTGCCTAAAACAATGTAGAGAGCTACACAGAATATAAAATCTATCTGATCAAAAATGCCAGTTGTGTAGAGAGTGAGAAAACCTGCTCTAGAATAATAGCCATGAGGCCTCATGAAGCTGGAAAAGTAAAATTATCCTGAAGGAAGGAAACTACTTTCTTCACATGATGAATATACTTTGAAGGAAGGTTTCCCATGTTACTTATCTGATAGAGTGTTTACTGGCTCCTTTCCTTTTTACCCTCCTTTGGTTGACCGCCATATAAACTTCTGCCAAGCTGAATTTTGCACATTCTTCTCTAAGTATTCTTCAGGTCAGGTATGACCCATGTAATCATGTTAAATCTCCCAAATGCCAACACCTGAAAAAGAGAGTAGCACACACTTTTGAGCCAAATCACAGTGTTAGCTAGTATATGAGTGATCTGATATGTAAACTGGACCTATTTTGTATATGCAGAATATAGTAAACATGTTTGTATGTATGCATTTTATCTGTGAAATAAGAAGGTACTATGGAAGTTTCTTCCCTCAGAATCTGAAAAGACATAAACTAATTAAAAACTATTGTATATTTTTGTATAATCCACCCTGACTTATTTGCACACTGAGAGACAGCTCATAATTTGTACTGAATTGGGTGATAAAATCTCAAAAGACAAATTCTTGTTTGTTCTTTGTGGATCAGTATCCCATGGAATTTGAATCCAAGTGGATCCATTTATAACAACAGCAAGTCTTAGTTTTTCATTAATATAATGGATTAATGATGTCAATACCATAGGTAAGGAAGACAATGTAATTTTTAAAGTCTTAGGAGCTCAAATGATGTAGCATATATTTAACAAATGGTAACCGTTAGTTTTGAATTCCAAGCACTCAGGATAGTGAAAATTCTTCTAAATACAGGATAAATAACTTTAACAGGTTGCCCCATTGTTTCTTCAAGTGCTTGAAACAGTTACATACAAAAAAATCACTAGCACATAATCCTCTCTTTGTGGTTAATAATATAACCTTCTGATTTGAGGAAAGTCTAGGTTGACTCATATATTTGCAAAAAGGAAGGTTTCCAAAACAAGGAGAATTAGGAAAGCCTGACTCACAGTTGAATTAAGTTAAGAATTAAGACAACAGAGTAATAAATGCTCCTGCAATTGACTGAGATGTGTTTTAGAGAGCTTCGCAAGTCTCAAGGACAATCTAAAGTTATCAGAAGAACTTGAAGGAATATGGACAAGATGTAATTGTCTGTTTTTGTAAAAAATTGCCTGTCATTTTAAACCATCATCATATCTTTATCTGTTTTATACTGGCTGAAATAATTTTTTAAATGAACTTGGAAATTGTTAAAAGAAAATGAATATAACTTGTGAATTAGTTTATTGCATATTCTGAGGAGAAAACACTTTCTGGGAGAAAATATAAATGACAGTTGTAAGGAATCAGCAGGCAAGAAAATTCTTAGGGGCTTTGAAAATGATAAGGCAATGATATGCACTCATAAGGAGACCCTGATGATTATAGTTTAATGTGTTAGATTGAGCAGCAAAGGACAGAGATTAAGAATAGGATGGATATAACCATTTGAAAAACAATGTGAAGGGGCGCCTGTGTGGCTCAGTGGGTTAAAGCCTTTGCCTTCAGCTCAAGTCATGGTCCCAGGGTCATGGGATCCAGCCAGGGCATCAGGCTTTCTGCTCCGCGGGGATCCTGCTTCCTCCCCTCTCTCTGCCTGCCTCTCTGCCTACTTGTGATCTCTGTCTGTCAAATAAATAAATAAAATCTTTAAAAAAAAAAACAATGTGAAGAGATTTCATTGTATTTTCAGTGGGCAGAAGATGCATTAGAGTATAAATAAAGAAAATATTAAATTTCACAGGGTGTCATTGTTTTTACAAATACTTAAGAATAAATGTATATTCAGCCTTAGGGATTGAAAAATGATTACTGATGGGCAGAGAGAAGAGCAGAGAGCACAGACTGGCATTTCAAATACATACAAGAGATGTGCAAAAAGCATGACACAGTAGGAACAAGCTCTGATAGAAACTGCCACAGAAGACAGCCATGAATTAAAAGTAATTGATTTCTTTTCACGGAGAAGAAGCAGGAAAAGTTGCACCATGCATGATTAGGTTTTGGAAAAACATAGAAACTTTGACAAATTAGGTTGAAAACACTCTGAATGGAGGAAAGAGGGAACAGACTGGGAAGATGCTATGCTGAGAAGACAGGCTGATGAGCTGCAAAACTGAAAAATACTGTGGTCAAACTTGTCTTCTGATTATGGTCAGCGGAATCAGTCAGCAGCACCATGGTTGCTGACAGCCTAGTGGGAGTCTAGTTCTCAAAGTGCCTGGACTCTGCATTAAATAAATTTTTCCAGGTCCAATTAGCACGTCACAAAAAAAAGCACATATGATGAGCGGAAAGCACAAGATACAAGGAAACTCTTTTTATTCTATTAGTCATGGAATAGAAAAAAAACCGCCCTATCCATTTAACTTTTGTCATTGAAAGTGATAAAAGCATGTTGAAACACCGACCTGATGGTTGTTCTTACAATGACTTTCCGAAAAGAGAAAATTTGAAAGGATTCATTGAAAAGATACAATAAGATGGATGATATTCCATTGCACGTATTCTTTATGCATTCACTTGTTGATGGGCACTGAGGTTTTTTCTATATCTTGGCTATTGTGTATAATGCTGCAGTGAACAAGAGATTCAATATTCCTCTTTTCCAGTCCTGTGTGTGTGTGTGTGTGTGTGTGTGTGTATACACACACTGATATATACTCTGATATATATATATATCAGAGGTGGAATTACTGGATTACATGTAGATTGTTTTTAAGTTTTTGATGCACTTCCACATTGCTGTCCTTAGTGGTTGGCAAACAAACATTCCCACTAACTAGGTACAATGGGTCCCTCTTCTCCACTTCCTCTGCAACATTTGTTATCTCTGAATGATGACAGCCATTGTAATGGAACTGAGATGATATTTCACTGGTTTTTATTTGCATTTCTGTGATGATTAGTTTCTTCATGCAGGAGGAAGAAAAAAATCCTGCCCTTTGTGACCAAATGGTGAACTCTAAGTACATTCTGATCTGTGAGAAGAGTCAGACAGAGAAATTCCAACACATATGCTATCACTATATGTGGAATGTTCAAAAAGCTGAATAAGGAAAAATTAAAAATAAAAATTATGTGTAACAGGGGCTGAAGGACAAGAAAAGAGAGGGGTTATTTTATTAGTAGATAAATAAGTTCTGAAGATCTACAGCACAGGATAGTGATGACAAACAAAAATCATGTATTAAAATCATCAAACTTACCAAGAGACTAGATCTTCATTTTTCCAACCATGAGAAAGAAAACATAACAAAGCAATGTGATAGAGTGCTGGCTAACACTAAATGGAACTCAAAGTGCAATATGCAAATGTATCAAATCAAAAGGCCATGCACCCTGGGCTTAGAAGATTTCATGTCACTTATCTTTCACATATATATAGGATCGAGAGGATGAAATATGCATTATCTGACTAAGGTATACTTTGTTAAAATAAAGTATTTTCTTCTTATTTTTTTTTATTCTCATAGTCTTGATGAGGAATAGAAGATGAAACAGCAACACCACTACTTGATTCTACAGACCAAATCATCATGCTCATACCCAATGGTTCCGTCTTCATGCCCCCTGTCCTGACACTCACTGGCATTCCTGGGCTGGAGTCAGTGCAGCATTGGATTGGGATTCCGTTCTGTGTCATGTATTTCATCGCTGTGATTGGGAATTCCCTAATTTTAGGGATAATCAAATATGAGCACAGCCTCCATAAGCCCATGTACATATTTTTGGCCATGCTGGGGGCCACGGACATTGCACTTAGCACCTGCATTCTTCCCAAAATGTTAGGCATCTTCTGGTTCCACTTGCCAGAGATTTCCTTTGAAGCCTGCCTTTTACAAATGTGGTTTATTCACTCATTCCAGGCAGTTGAATCAGGCATTCTACTGGCAATGGCCCTAGATCGATATGTGGCCATCTGTGACCCCCTGAGACACACCACCATCTTCTCCCAACAACTCTTGATTCACATTGCAGTTGCAGTGACACTCAGGGGTGCTATTCTTGGAGCACCATGCCTGGTGCTCATCAAATGTCGTCTTAAACTCTATCGAACCACAGTGATCTCCCACACTTATTGTGAGCACATGGCCATCGTGAAGCTGGCCATTGAAGATGTCCGCATCAACAAGATATATGGTCTTTTTGTTGCCTTCTGTATCTTAGGGTTTGACATAATCTTCATCACCTTGTCTTACATTCAAATCTTTATCACTGTGTTTCATTTGCCCCAGAAGGAGGCACGATTCAAGGCCTTTAATACCTGCATTGCGCACATCTGTGTCTTCTTACAGTTCTACCTCCTTGCCTTCTTCTCCTTTTTCACACATAGGTTTGGTGCACACATACCACCGTATGTTCATATCCTCTTATCAAACCTGTACCTGTTAGTCCCTCCTTTCCTCAACCCTATAGTCTATGGCGTGAAGACCAAAGAAATTCGTGACCATATCCTGAAAATATTTTTCTCTAAAAAACTATCTTGATCATTACTGGCTCATTCTACAGATATTTTAATTTCATTTAATGTAGGAACATCAATGTGGTGAAAAGGTAATATCTTCCAGAAATACCCATGTCCACAATTGTTTTATTTTAGATGCTCATAAATGAATGGGACATTCAACAACTGTTATATACCACAGAACAATGGTTTACTTTTCATATAAGGAAGAACTTATAGTCTTAATTCAAAATTTTCTGTTATTCCTGTGTGTATTTGTCCTATTTATTTAAATGTAGGGGGTTCCTGTCTGGCTACAATTAGACCTACATAGAAACCAAATTATAGAAACTAGGATAATTCCAGTTTCTTCCAATGACCATGTCATACATCAATATTCTCAAAATGGTAATCTAACCCACAGGTATAGTTTTGGCTATCTCAGTTTCTAATATTTACTCTTTATCTTTATTTTGATACATTTGGAATCACTTACCTCTGTTTGTCTATACTATCTGAAATACTGTTAAATATAAAAATGATGTAAAAGCAATGATAATGATATGAACAAGATCAAGTAGATATGGATATAGACTATAAACAGTGATGAATATGTGTAGAAAAAATATACTTAAAAGATTTATAGAAAAGTTAAGCCTATTCACTAATATGCCTTCATGTGCTTTTTGGAGTTTATTGAAATAGTTCACATTTAATAAATTTGCACATACATGAAGGATAAGATTTGATAAATTTTGGCATCTACACACCTATGGATCCATCACAACAGTTAAGATAATGAACTGAAACACTACTCCTAAAAGTTTTCAATGCTCCTTTTTGACCAATTCCTACTGAACCTCGTTATACCCCTGGCAGGCCCCAAAAACCTTCAATCTACTTTCTGTCACTAGGGAGTAGTCTGTATTCTCAAGAATTTTACAAATTTGACTCATGCAGTGTAAATCTTTTGTGGTCTCTTCTTTCATTCACTGACATGCTTTTTTTCAGGAATGAAAATGTGATCAGTACTTACACAGAAACAATCCTTCTATGGACACACATGTAAATGGTTTTATCTAATTAGAGTTTCACCCAAATGTGTAAGTTGAAGTTCCAGAAATGAACACATAGAAATCTAATTCAACTAGTAATTGTCTATGCAAGTATCTTAAGTATAAAACCCATATCTTATTTATACTTGATTCCACAGTACATGGGGCAATCAATGCCTGAGACTTCTTAGAACCTCCGTAAAAATGACTTTGGATAATGAACACCTCAGACATTTTCTTGCTATTGATCAGGGGTATTCCAAAGGAACCAGTCTGAAGGCTTGAGGTTCTGTGCAACATCAGTATAGAGAATATCTGCATAGAAAGGAGTTTATTCCCATATTAATAAGATGAACAAAGATGATGTCATGAATGATCATTATGGATCCTGAAATAAAGTATGAGTGAAACACAAAACTAGAAGAGGAGAGACTGACTCTTAAAACAGTGATTTCAGATCTTCACTCTTTGCTAATCCTCTGCCCATATCCCTTCAACCTCTGTCAGGATGCTTCAACAATAGCTATCTGGTTTAATTTTATTCATTCAAGCATCAAGTGAACCAATAAGATGCTTACTGAAAAGAAATGAACACACAGAGAGAAACACAGGGATCTCCAATGTTGGATTTAGACATACTCAGAGGAAAGAAAAAAAACAAGAAAACATACCGATATAGAAAATGGAGGGGATGATAGTGTTCAAATGGCAGAGGTGGAGGATATTTTTTGGGAAATAAAGTCTTGTTGAATAAAACAAATAAATCTGAGTCGTAACATTTTGGTGCTTAGTAAAATTCACATGAACATGAAGTATATAAAGTAAGAAACGGCAAATACCATGATAGAAGGAAGAAAACACATTTGTGGATATTAGACAAGGAAAAAAGATGTTTAAAAAGATAATAAACATTTAATTAATTCATTTGAATTCCGTATTAGGGGATTCAATATTTCAGGAAGTTGTGGCTACCATTGTGCATCCTGAGTACTTGATGACATTATCCCTCCAAGGGAAGAAAATGGCAAACATATGAATTTTTAGACTATAGCCAAAATATAAAGAAAGGAGATAACTGTGTGATATTTCTGAAAAAGAAATAAAAACTAATAGAATATGATGGTAGCATTGCTATGATTTGGACCTGTGTACAGATGTTGAATGAATGTATGACAGTGGGCATCCAGGCCTTTCTCTCAATCTAATGGAGACTTTGGCTTAATAATTTTAAGTATATTAGCTAGGTTTCTCAGGGATACATTAGGTCAGTTTAACAAGTTCTCCATTACTCCTATTTTTCTGATGGCTTTTAAATAAATGCATATCGAATATTTTCATATTTTTTCTGTAGTTATTGAAATGATCACATAATATTTTTATTTTGATTACATGATAAGTAACACTGATTGACTTTCTTTTCTGTTATTTCCAAATATTTAATTGACACATATGATTATAAAAACAAAAATAGCATGCATATACTAAATTTAGAGGAAGACAGCTGACTATTGACCATTCAAAATCCAGCAGATGAGGAAAGGCTGAGGGAAGCCCAACTCAACTCCCTTGGTGTGGTCTGGCTACAGAGAGTGGCAGCGAGCTCCAGAGGGCACTTCAGAAGTCAAATAAGAACATCTGTTGTGGGCAATCTGAGTGGTTGAGTAGGTAAAGCCTTTGATTCAGGTCATGATCCCAGGATCCTGGGATCCAACAACAGAGAGCCTGTTCTCCACTGCCTGCCATTCCTCCTGCTTTTGCTGTGCTCTCTCTCTCTCTCTCTCTCTCTCTCTCACTGTGTGTGTGTGTTAAATAAATAAATTAATTAATAAAATCTTTTTTAAAAAATGGAAAAGAGTGTCTGTTGAATTATTCTCATTTTACCAGTGATGGACATGAGGCTCTGGTGAATTACAATAAATATCCAGAAGCACAAACAGCCCAAGTTTCAGTCCTGACTAGGAAGGAGCAGAGCTATTTCCTTTCAAAAGTTGGCTCTTTCCCACCATGAGCTGTTGAAATGACCTAACAGCATTGTGGAATATATATTTTGCCCGTGGCATTCTGTTTCTCACAGGTCACCAGTGGAATGTGCACACCCGCTAACACATTAACTGGTGCCATTAGCATTGGCATTTGACCAGGGCTTGAGAATACTTTAGTTATATCAAATCTACTTTTGCTATCCCTACAGGTGGTTTGTTAGAGCACAATATCATCCTTCCTGTTCTCCTTGATGAACAAACCACAGCTGATCTACTGAGAGAACTTCCATGTGAAACACAAGGGCCTGGGCCAAGAGATTTTAATCCACACATGGATCCGTTTGGTATTTAGCATGCCCGTTTTGTCTCCTTTCCTGGTCAGAGTTGTTCCATGCTGGAGATTTAGGAACGTAGCAACTTTTCAAGGTATATAGAATAGCTGTCTGCAAAGTCATGCTGAATGTACAGTCACTGAAGAGCTGCTTCACTCCGACCTCTGAGGTCCCCTTTAACTGAGTGTTGCAGCTAATTGGATGCAGAGTCCAGGGTAATATAGGCAACCACATGGACCAGCTAATGGGTGGAGGTACATGTCTCTGTGGCATATGCGCTGTCTATGATGCAAGGAATGAGGAACTTACTCCAAAAGGCATGCTTTCTTAAGAGCAGGAAGAGATGGCCTTAAGTTAAAGGCAGACAAACAAATAGCATAGCCTGGTAATCAGACAGATGAACAAGAGGGCTGACTATGCAATAGGCTCCCTCCCACTTCCAAACTTCTTCCCCACAACCTGCAAACATCCTCCTCCCTGGGATCACGGTACTGCATCTGGAAACCCTTTGAATCTCCATGGGATGGCCAAGAGTATGTAAGTGAGATAAGTGAGAAGAAGCTCCCATTTGTTTTATTTCCAATTTCCTCTCCTTAAAACACATAGATAAAGTTGGCCACTTTGCTCAGGCAAGACATGGAGTCCCATGCTATGCATTCCCCATTTTTTGTGTTCCATTTCTCCATTATATAAGTGAGAACGAGAAATCCCAATCTGTGGAAGTGTGAACACACTGTGCTGTTTGACCAAGAGAACCTACTTCAACACTGTTAGCTCCTGGAAGCACAGGATACATTTCAGGTCTCCTGGGAATTGAGTAAGATGCTCCTCCTGAGAAATGGTGGCTGTTCCTCTGGCTCTAACCATCTTTCTTTGCCACAGGGAGTAAAAAATATCTCAAGATTTGCAAAAGCTTATCAAGTTTGGTCATCAGGGAAAATTATGTCAAAACACACAGATATTCCAGCACTGGGACCAGCAAAGAGCAACCTTCTCCTGCTCCATTCACTTCCCACCACTGCTTCCAGATACTACTAAGTAAGTGAGTAGCTGGGTAACTGGGCATGAAATTCTTTGTGTTGAGGGATGAACACAAGTAGAGTCAGTGAATGTAGATTCCAGAAGCACGCTTACAAATCATAGAAAGAAAGAGTACAAATAATTTTTTGATAGAGTCTGACTTTGAAGTTTTAGGAGCTACAATTCAACAGCAGTCATGATGGACTGGAGGATCTGCTTTAGAACATTGGGAGGTTAAGGAAGTTAACAGCATGCCACCAGAGAAGGTGGGCAGAAGTGCAGCTGTTTTCCTTGAAGGAGAGCATATCATGGGTAACTTGAATCTTGTGCTATTATAACTGAAGATGTATAACTCAAAAAGGGGACAGTACCTGCAGGGAATGTGTTTCTTCCCCAGGAGGAGGTCTTTCTGAGAGTGAGGGTTGCATATCAGACAGGCAGGGCAAGCTTGCATAGGCCTCAGCACACATGCAGTGGGCTGCCAGGAATGCTGCTGTGGGTGGATGATGTGGTAGAATAATTTCCACAGTGTGCCAAATTTAAAATTTCTGAGTAGAAACTAGGGTTGTTGGGGTCCAGGGAGAAACCTCAGATTAATATTTGGAGGGTGTGACTTGATCTATGGGCAAATGTTTCAAAATGCTTAAGAAAACAACACTTTGAAGACATATGGATCAGCTTCACTTAGAGTCAGACAGCTGCTCACTTTAAATAAAAAATTACCCATGCATAATCTTGTCAGCGCCTTAATGGAACTAGGGTTAGTTGCTGGTGTGCAGTTGTTGGGGAGTGTGAAGTGTACTCGGCAGCAGCCTACATATTGCAATGAGAAGTCTGTCTTGGAGATTTCTTTTCCTGTCTGTGCTGACTCCCCAGGCACTTCCACCTGACTGTGCCTATGTGTTTGGCAACTATCCTCCATGGAATCACCTAGATAATTCTCAAAGAGCCCCACTCCCTCACATTTTTCTTGTGTCAGCTTTTGTGGAAGATAAAAATTAGAACTTTCTAGTTCCTTCAGCGCTATGCAGCCCCAGTGTCTACACAAGGATCATCTCTGCCAATCCTGGGCTCCCAATCTCATTCCATGACCTCCCCACACATCACCTTAGCCTCTTCTCTATGTCCGTTCCCGTTGAGATACCCACGGATTCTCTTTTATACCAGGTACTCTTTAACCCTTTTGATTTTATTTAATATTGTCAAACTGGCCTTCCTGTATGATATGTGCAAAAAAGAGCACGAGATGCTGTCCATGGTTATCTAACAGAAGCATTCCTATTCAACACTTGTGTCTTGGATCAGAATTGCCATTCAGAATTATGCCCCTGCCATTACATGGAGTCAGATTTCCGCAGCTATAGCATATTTGGAAAGCTCTTGGTGATCAGGAAGTTCAAGGTGAGGAGAATCATTAGGACCGCATTAATGTCGTCTCAACCCTATAAAGGGAACTTCAATTGATTCTTTGTTAAAGATGTGTCGGTATGTTCTACAGAAATAACCAGCTTTGCTAATCTGAAGTGAAAGGAGAATAAAAAGGAGAGAGAAAACTAGAGAAAAGTCAGGCTCAGAGTACAGTGGATTTTCTTGTTTCGTGCTTTGATATTTCTCTGTCTACAGTATCATTCCAATTATTCGTTTCTCTCTGATTTCCACGACCAGGTTAGAAGGAAGAGAAGATGGATTGGGGGAGGAAGGACACCACCACTCAGCAGTCTGATCATGCTAGCCTCATCATAGTCATGGTGTCCGAATACTCAATTGTCATGCAGTGGATAACTTTTAGTGTGGGTGGATGATTTGACCCACGTGCATACTTTGATCTTTCCTTTGACATTTCCAGATTCATTTAAAAAATGAAAAATAAGCCGATGAAGTTGGTTCTCCTACTTTTGTTACTCAGTAATTGTATGACTGGATAAGAATAAGATATAATAGAATACATAGAATCACAGTTTGGCAATCTATACCCCTTTGCTCTAAAAGGCCCTGAACTGCCATGCCTATTACAAATGCCACCGTGTTCATGCCCTCTGTGTTGACCTTCATTGGGATCCCTGGTCTGGAGACTATACAGTGTTGGATAGGCATTCCATTCTGTGCTATGTACATCATTGCTTTGGCGGGAAATTCTCTGCTTTTGATCATCATCAAAACTGAACCCAGCCTCCATGAGCCTATGTATATCTTTCTGGCCATGTTGGGAGCTACAGACATTGCACTTAGCACCATCATTGTCCCTAAGATGCTTGGAATTTTTTGGTTCCACTTGCCAGAGATCTATTTTGATGTTTGCCTCTTTCAGATGTGGCTCATCCACACATTTCAGGGTATTGAATCAGGGGTCCTGCTGGCTATGGCTCTGGACCGCTATGTAGCAATCTGTTATCCTCTGAGACATGCTACCATATTCACCCGACAACTAGTCACGCACATTGCAGTTGGAGTGACACTGCGGCCTGCCATTCTGGTCATCCCATGCTTATTGCTCATAAAGTGTCGTCTGAAATTTTACAGAACCAAGTTAATATCCCACACTTACTGTGAACACATGGCCCTTGTGAAGCTTGCCACTGAAGATGTTTCCATCAACAAATTCTATGGTCTCCTTGGAGCCTTTATTGTTGGTGGCCTGGACTTCATTTTGATCAACCTCTCCTATGTACAAATATTTATCACTGTCTTCCACCTGCCCCAGAAAGAGGCACGTCTGAAAGCATTTAATACCTGTGTTCCCCACATATGTGTCTTCTTCCAGTTCTATCTCCTGGCTTTTTTTTCCTTTTTCACCCACAGGTCTGGATCATATATTCCATCATATATACACATCACCTTATCCAACCTTTACCTACTGGTTCCACCTTTCTTCAACCCCCTTGTCTATGGGGTAAAGACCAAACACATCCTAGATAAGATAGTAAAAATGTTCCATTCTAAAGATCAGGGCTGATATTTGATAGGAATACCCCCCGTTATGGATTTCATGGCTCATCTATTGGTCCTATGTGATGTGAAAGTCCAGTGAATACTTTGGAGTATCATCAGACTTCATGAATAAATTAATAAATACACAAATTATTATATTAAATAATCCCAAAGGATACTGACTTTAAGTTAAAAAGCAGTCAGAAGAAACAGAGGGAAATTAGAAGAGCAGAGAAGATACTGGAATATTAAATTCTTGTCTATAAGAAAAGTCAGAACACATGACTTCCTTAGCCACCTGATACTGTCCAGGGCTGAATAGAAAAATTTGAGATCCTTTTTCAGATTGTAGAGGAACATAATACCTACACTGATTCTTTTATACTTAGAGCACTAAAATCAACCTCCTTTATATAATATGCAAGTTCCACTACATTCTTTCTCCAACTATTCTAAAATCTTTTTTTTTTAACTCTTTTTATTTTTTTTTTAAATCTTCTTTAGTGTTTACTCTGTAACTTAAAAATTATCTCTGGACTATCGCTTTGTTAAATATAATCTGAACTTTGAAATAAATTTCTTATAAATATTTCATTGTCTCAAAGCCTATGCTTACTAAGTAATTCATGTTTAATCAAATTGATTTAGGTCAAATCAATTGACCTAAAATATGTTTGTTCCATCAAATCTGGAATTAAGTCATATAATATTGTGCTTATTTTTTGTTGTTCTTAAGTGGTCATTTAATTTCTTCATTTGTATAAAGATCAAGTTGAGAAAAGTTCTGATTTTTTTTTTAGGGATATGTAAGTAATTTTTAGACTAATTGTAGACAATATTATTCTAAACCTTTGCTCAATCATTTTCCTGATTCAACCAAAAATAACGCTTTCATCTAAGAAATCTAGACAAATTCTGGAGTCTAGGAATCGCACTACCTTACTTTTTCAAGGTATGTTTTTCTTTTTCATACAAAGCAAAGTACATTTTGTTATTCATTAAGACGATTATACATTAATGTTTACTTTTCATAAAGAAGCTGCATTTTGCAAGCTCATAATAAGTGAGGGCAAATAGTCCAATATTTGTTAAGAATATTTGATGCCAAAAACAGATTTCAGTTTTGTAGGGAGAAAACCATTGTGAAAGTTGGTTACATGCATGAGTTCTGGATCAAAATGAGCTTGGTTCAAATCATTATTTTGCCACTTATGAACTACATGTGTTAGAATACGACTTATTGTCATCAATTCAGCAACTAAACTATCAACAAGGAAGTATAAAAGGAGTTTCATTGGGTGAAAGACATAGAGACGGGGTGGTTGCGGTGTAACAAAATGAAAACATTTATGTGAGGTCCTTCCCATGGGGTGTGGTAACTGGTGAGGACCGGGGAGGGCTTATCATGGTCATCACGGCTGTCACCATCATCATTTTCATTGTGAAAACCCATATTGCTCCTATTGTGCTTGAGCTGAAATGCTGCACCACTACTTTCCAGTTTATTCATACCACACTAAAGTTAATTTTACTTTTTTTATTTTTAAAGATTTTTTAAAAAATCTATTTGTCACAGAGAGAGAGAGAGAGAGAGAGGCAGAACAATCAGGTGGGGCATCAGAGAGAGGGAGAGGAAGAAACAGATTCCCCACAGACCAGAAGGAGCCCAGTACAGGACTAGATCCCAGGCCTCTGGGATAATGACCTCAGCCTAAGGCAGGCGCTTAATCAACTGTGCCACCAAGGCACCCCAGTGTTGACTTTATTTTATTTATTTTTTAAAATTTTTTATTTTTTTTTAAATTTCTTTTCAGTGTTCCATAATTCATTGTTTATGCACCACCCCCAGTGCTCCACACAATACATGCCCTTCCTAATATCCACCACCAGGTGTTAATTTTAAAAACACAAATTAAAACTTTATGTATGACCCAGACTGTGGTCCTTTTCATTCACCTGTACTTGTTGATTGAAGTGTTATTCTATCTCTATCTCTATCTCTATCCACAACTGTGTGTGCATAGTCAAGTTTGTTAGTTTTAGGTCATTTTATATTTCTATGCTTTGATATCTTTGCTTGTACTTTCAGTCTTTAATACAAATGTGTGTGCAAGTGTTCCATTAGGAATGTGGATTACTTCTTATGTCTCCTGTTCCTGCTGCTGATTTCCTTTGTTTGTGTATTTTTAAGCTATGGGTAGTTAGACACTCCTTTTATTGGGCATGTGAAGATCTGAAGTTGAGGGATCTTCCTCACTGATTGACCTTTTCATCACTGTGAAACCCTTCTTTGTCATCTCATATATTATGTAAAAATTGTTTTCAAGTGGCTTTAAATTTCTTGCCTTTTTAAAAAATAGAGAATAAGCTGCTTATTCCATCTATAAACTGTTTCTACTATTATGTATGCTAACATGTATGCACTTTTGCTAGCTGAACTGCTATTCAGCTTTTAAAATTTATTATGGAATGTTCTTTCAACAAGTAACATTGATCATTTGTTTCTTTTGTTTTCTATCCCCCATGTAAAGCTTTCACAGCTGGTATCTCATTACCCTCCCCCTCCATTTCTTCTTTATGCAACTGCTTCTTCCACACTGATCATGTGAAATATTTCTGCTCATGACCTGGATAACACACAACGCATTTTAATGATAAATGTATATTGAATGCAAGAATGAAAGCATAAACACACATTACTTCTTTTAACCAAACTTGCAAAATAAATAAGAGTAATTCTCAAAATAGCATTATATTCCTATTTTCCAGTTGCAAGAACAAACAGACAAAGAGGTGTTCCAAGTTCAAATAACTTAATGACATCATTAACATACTTTATTACCTAAATCAAAAAATTCAATAATATCATATTTTTTGATAGCAATAGCTCAATATCCTGATTTTAAGTTAAAAACATCAATAATTAAGGTCACGTATTTATTCCACAAAAGTTCTAATAGTGTACCATACTAAGTAAATTTATAGATTAAAATCTCTTATCCACAGAGCAAATATATGAAGATAGAGATATGGAAAGGAAAACATGGAGAAGCCAAGTATAAAGCCCCCAATACAGATTTAAACAGTGGCAGAATCTGGATTCAAATTAGACAATTCAATTCGAACCTCCTTTTTAACCAATTCCTTTAACTTGAAACTTCCTTTAACTTGAAAATTCCTTCAACTTCCTTTAACTGAAAACTAATTCCTTTAACTTGAAATGTGCCAGATACCAGGCAATTCTATCAACTTTGAGGCTCCGTGAAAGAAGCATAGCAAGGATGTTTATTACATAGATCTCATGGCATTGGATCATGTCTATGTTACATGTGCTTTACTTTACATGATCTCCAAGTGAGCACAGCAGAAAACGAACTGAACACATCAAAATATAATTTATGTATATGAATTTGTCTGCCTTTACTTTGTAGGAGAAGAGAAAAGAAGAGAGCTAGTTGTCAGTTTCCATAATGATTTCTGAGACATTAGATGCATATGAACTGTAGAGGGCATGATCCTGAGCTCCCAGATCCCTGGGGGCTTGGGCTAGTGGCAGTGAAATCTCTCAGTCCATGTTTAGACCTCCTCTGTCTCCACATTCACTGGGGAATATTTTTTTTTAATTTTTTATTTTTTTATAAACATATATTTTTATCCCCAGGGGTACAGGTCTGTGAATCACCAGGTTTACACACTTCACAGCACTCATCAAAGCACATACCCTCCCCAATGTCCATAATCCCACCCCCTTCTCCCAACCTCCCTCCCTCCAGCAACCCTCAGTTTGTTTTGTGAGATTAAGAGTCACGTAGTTAGCAGCTTTCTTCTACATTTCAAGCTCAATAAATTTATGCTGCTGCCTCAGCGTGATACAGATCTTGCTGTGAGTTTTGTTGGAGGATGAATCCACCAACATGATCTCGGATGGACTTACGGGATAGGGTCAGGTTTGTTTTGCAAGGACAGAAGAAAAGCAGGAAAGGCTATCACAGAGATGTTAGTATATTGGTTATGGTTCCAGCAGCAAATGGATCAGAGTTCATGCTGTTGATGAGGGCTGTTACTGACGGTGCAGGCAGAAGAAGAGGTGCTGCCCAGCACAAGATATAAGGGAATAAGACTAGAATCTCAGGAATGGGAAAGGTGGATGAGATGAAAGCTATGAGGGATAGTGTCATGAAGACAGATGATGGTTTTTCAGGTGTCTGGTAAGAGCAGAACTGGTTCCCAACAACAAACGGTGAGGAAGTCTCACTATCCCCAGTTTACCCCATACTGTTTCTCTACCAGCTTTTCCAAGGATAACCACTCCATCCACCTGCCCTGCACTCACACACATCCTCTCTTACTTGCCTTCCTACCATTGGTACCTGTCAGGTAATGCTCCTAGGGCAGCTCCTTTCTCTTGAATAAGTCAGACAATGGGATTGTTACTAAAGGATTCCTATTCTAGTTCTGATTAATGTAGAAAGAGTTAATGAGACAATCCATGATTTATAAAGCTGTACAATTGAACACTGAGGAGCAAAGCTTTGAAAATCAAGGATTTGGTTGACTAACTGGTATCTTCTAAATATACATCTGCTGACACATACTCTCTTCATAGAATGGCCCTTGTTAACTGGGTTCCTTCATTGGAGATTCAGCCACAAAAACCACAGCTCTAGCTACATTACTGGCATATTTGGTGACATTCGGTATATGATTAGATGATCTTGAGCCTGCTAAAGCAAGATTCAACTAGTGTTGATACTAAATCAATAGTGTTGAAGAGGCTAGGAAAGCATGAAATAACTGAACACTTTATTTTAATTGCCTACTAATTTCTCTCTTTTACATCTTGATAATTTCCTGATTCAAGATATGTAATTTTTAAAAGCTATGATTTTGATCAAAGAATGACGTTCTGTAATGACTAAGACCTCACATTTTTAGAAATTCAGTCATTAGTAAATAAAGAGGTCATTAAAATTCTCAGGGAGCCTGGGTGGAGAAGTCAGTTAAGTGTCTGCCTTTGGCATAGGTTGTGATCCCAGGGTCCTGGAATCGAGTTCCGCCTGGGGATCCTTGCTCAGTGAGGAACCTCCTTCTCCCTCTGCCTGCCACTTCTCCTGTTTTTGCTCTCTTTTTATCCTCCTCTCACTGACAAATAAAGAAATAAAATCTTTAAAAAACCACTCTCAATTGCTCTATAGCCCTCTCCTGAATCGTTTCTGGTATCCCAAGGTTTGCCCTGTCTTGCATTTCTACTTTCTTCATTCGCCTCTGGATGAGGACTCTATCCTTTCCCCCATCTATTTTCTACGTATCTATGCCCTTCTATTTTGGATTCCTCATAACTCCTACAAATTTACAACTTTTCACTTGATAAACTTTATCAACCATTGCAGTAAAACTTATTCAATTCCATTTCTAACACTGTTACATTTAAAAATTAAACTTCTGTTTCTGGTTATCTATAGAGCACTTGTGGAATAAGGAGCCACCTCTGAAATGTGTACTCTGTAGTCCCTATTTTATTTCTCACAGGCGATTATTTCTATTTAGTAAAATCCTCAGAATCTTTAAATAAATGTATCTATTACCAGATAAGGAGTCCCATTATTTCCAAAACATCTTATTTCTCTGTAGCTCTAATGGGTTTTAACTAAACCATATCTAAGAGTAATTGCCTCTCTAACTTTCCATAGCTTTATGATTGTTTATGGTTCAAACACTTTGGGCATTTCCCAAAAGTATCTGTGACTCATTCAATATGTTAAAAATAATATTGTATTCTCTAGACAAAGAGTAGTTTACTACTCTCTTACTATTTACTACTCTTTACTGTAGTTCAGAATGTGCTGACCTCACCTCAGCTTCCTTCATATTCTAATTGAAGAGTATTCTTCTTGTTTTCTCTGAAAATATTTTATTTATATTAAGCCCATCACTGTTACCCTGATGGAGAGTTGAAACTCTGATGTATGCAATTTGCTCCTTTTACTGGGGTAACGGATCCGGGTATGGCTGTATACAGTCTGTCAACATGACATCACTGAGTGCACAACTAGGAGGAGATAGCCACAACCAGTCCTCCTAAGCCCCTGGGTGCTCCCCTGGCACACCGCACAGCCATCCTACACCACTGTTTTTTCTAGGATGAATGTAATTTTATGGCAGTTTATGACAAGATGGGAGTCAGAGATCCTTTCTTTTTCTTTCTTTTTTTTTTTTTTTTTAAGATTTTATTCATTTATTTGACAGTCAGAGATCACAAGTAGGCAGAGAAACAGGAAGAGGGAGGGGAGGAAGCAGGCTCTCTGCTGAACAGAGAGCCCAATGCAGGGCTCCATCCCAGGACCCTGGGACCATGACCTGAGCTGAAGGCAGAGGCTCAACCCACTGAGCCACCCAGGTGCCCTGAGAGATCCTTTCAATGCAAAAAGAACAGGTCTACTCCCTAGGACCTAACCCAAGACACAAGACAAATACTGTGTGACTGTAACAAAGGCCATCAAGTCTTTCAGATAGATGCACGGAATGCAGACTTGTTAGACTCTTTCATTCACCACACAAAGATTCTGAATCTTTTCCATTCTTCGGCTTGATAAAAAGATTAAAATCTCTCTTTAAGTTCAAACCCTTTTTTTTCACCTAAGTAAATGTCAGGCATGAATAATCCTTCATAATTGGAAACCAGAAATAGATATTCTGACTGGCACTAAAATTTTGAAAAAAAATAAGAACACAAAATATATAATGAAATGCCCATAAAATAAATTGTCTTTTGAAATGTTAATAATAACTTTTTGGGATGTAAATATGAGGGTTTTCAATAATGACTGGGAAGTGGTTCTGATTGATTAATCTTCACAAAATAGTACATATATCCTATCAATCCTTTTAGAAAATGGTTCTCAATTTTCCATAGTCCATTTACATCTCTACAATCATAATTATTTATTCTAACAATGTAGATCTCTGGTAAATTACTTTCTTAGATTTCTTCTAGATACTTCCAGGGTCCTGCTCATAAAATAGATAAACGTATAAAGATATCTAATTCCAAGCAGAGGACTTTGGCTAATTGTTGTATCACTTCCCCTGAAAATCAGGAAAGAAAAGAATCAATATTCACTAGTCAAGTGTAAACTTTATTTGAAATTAAACTTATATATTTATATATGTTATAATATTTCTTGTTCATTGTCTTTATTTTAGCCACTTGGGAAGATATACTAAGTATATTAGAACTATTATGATTAATAATACCATCAAGTTGTACTACTTCCAATGTCATTTTAATGTACTAATAAAATATTTTTACACACACACACACACACAAAATGCACATCATTACATCATCTGAATTCTGAACATGACTGAGACTATTTGTGTATCACATAGAAAGATTCCATTTAGTTCTCTGTCAGCATGTCTACAGTGATTAGTATGAAGAACTTGAGATGTTTTCACTGGCCTTCCTTGGTTCATTATTTGTATAAAAGTGTCATTGACTGTGTTATCTTGGGGCACTGTCTTCTCTTAGAAGTTTCTGGAAGGACAGTCTATTTGGCTTCCAATCCCCAAGGACACCAGGATTTGAGATTTTTTATTAGATGCAGATGTGCTATGAGACATAGTCTCCTAGGTTTTGAACCATATGTGTGTGCTTTTTCACGGTGTCCCGGGCTAATTTAAAGCTCACCAGTGACTGGTACAAAAAATCCCCAGGCGACAACGGTACTACAAAACAGCCATCCTCACTATCGGAAATACCAAAAAAATTTTCACTCTGTGGCTTCTACATATGTTACCACAAATGATTCCAGGTGAGTCCTTTGGCCTTAGACCTGCACTAAGTGTGGGGAACATGGAGGATTGTTTTCAAGGAGAACACAACACCTTTATGCTTCAAGAAATTGGCAGGATGATAAAAGAGCAATGGGGTCTTAGAGTAGCTGCTTGTTTAAATGGGAAGAAGATTTTGTCCATGTTGCTGTTCAGAATATTTCTGAGTCAATTAATCACACACTGGGTGAGATATTTTAAAGTGAGCCTCACAGGAAGGAGAAGCCTTGAGGAAAATTAGGGCTGATCAAAGCACGGGAAGCTTATTTGTTTTAGGTCAGGAAATTATACATGTTTAGACTGGAAGAGTTCCAGTAGCAATGACGCCTCAAGTCATTCAGGGGAAATCATATCTGGTAACATGCTCATCAAGTATCTGAGGTAGTCAGGTGAAGGACAGGGTCAAAATGCCAGTTTTGTAGAGAGTGAGAAAACCTGCTCTAGAAGAATAGCCATGAGGCCTCATGAAGCTGGAAAAGTAAAATTATCCTGAAGGAAGGAAACTACTTTCTTCACATGATGAATATACTTTGAAGGAAGGTTTCCCATATTACTTATCTGATAGTGTGTTTACTGGCTCCTTTCCTTTTTACCCTTCTTTGGTTGACCGCCATATAAACTTCTGCCAAGCTGAATTTTGCACATTCTTCTCTCAGTATTCTTCAGGTCAGGTATGACCCACATAGCCATGTTAAATCTCCCAAATGTCAACACTTGATAAAGAGAGTAGCACACACTTTTGAGCCAAATCACAATGTTAGCCAGTATGTGAATGACCTGATGTGTAAACTTGGACCCATTTCATATGTACAGAATATAGTAAGCATGTGTGTATTTATGGATTTTATCTATTTGGTCAAATAAGAAAGTACTATAGAAATTTCTTCCCTCAGAATATGGAAAGGCACAAACTGATTAAAAACTCTTTTACAATCCAGCCTGATCTATTCACACACTGAAAGATAGCTCATATTCTTACTGAATTGAATGATAAAATCTCAGAAGACAAATCTTACTTGCTTTTTCTTCTTTTTCAGTATGCCATGTAATTTGGATCCAAGTAGATCCACTTAGAACAACAGCAAGTCTTAGTTTTTCATTAATGTAATGGATTAATGATATAAATACCATAAGATAAGGCAGACAGTGTAATTTAAAATGCTTAAAAGTCTTAGGAACACAAATAATACAATATGTATTCAATAAATGGTAAATACTAGTTTTGAATTCCAAGCAGTCAGGATAATGAAGATTCTTCCAAATACAGGATAAATAACTTCAACATGTTGCCCAATTGTTTTTTGAAGTGCTTGAAACAGGTAGATAATAACAAATCATTAGCACATAATCTCTATTTTTGGTTAATAATATAACCTTCTGATTTGAGGAAAATCTAGATTGACTCATATATTTGCAAAAAGAAATGTTTCCAAAACAAATTGTCTTGGATAGGAAAGCCTGACTCATAGTTGAATTAAGTTAGGAGAAAACAGAGTAATAAATGCTTCTGCAATTGACCGAGATGTGTTTTATAGAACTTCACAAGTCTCAAGAACAATCTAAAGTTATCAGACAGAACTTGAAGGAATGTGGACAAGGTGTGATTATCTGATTTTTTCTAAATAGCCTATCTCTCATTTTAGACCCTTGTCCTTTCTTTATCTGTTTTATACTTGCTGAAATAATTTTTAAAGGAGCTTAGAAATTGCTAAAAGAAAATGAATATAAGTTGGGAATTAGTTCATTACATATTCTGAGTAAAAAACACTTTCTTGAAGAAAATATAAATGCCAGTTATAAGGAATCACCAGACAAGAAAATTCTCAAGGGCGTTGAAAATGATAAGACAAATACATTCATGAGAGACCCTGATGATTATAATTTAATGTGTTAGATTCAGCAGCAAAGGACAGAGACTAAAAAACATAAAAGTATAAGTAAAGAAAACATTAAATTTCACAGAGTGTCACTGTTTTACAAATACTTAAGAATAAATGTATATTCAGCCTTAGGGATTGAAAAATGATTACTGATGGGCAGAGAGAAGAGCAGAGAGCACAGATTGGCATTTCAAATACATACAAGAGATGTGCAAAAAGCATGACACAGTAGGAACAAGCTCTGATAGAAACTGCCACAGAAGACAGCCATGAATTAAAAGTAATTGATTTCTTTTCACGGAGAAGAAGCAGGAAAAGTTGCACCATGCATGATTAGGTTTTGGAAAAACATAGAAACTTTGACAAATTAGGTTGAAAACACTCTGAATGGAGGAGAGAGGGATCAAACTGGGAAGACGCTATGCTGAGAAGACAGGCTGATGAGCTGCAAAACTGAAAAATACTCTGGTCAAACTTGTCTTCTGATTATGGTCAGCGGAATCAGTCAGCAGCACCATGATTGCTGACAGCCTAGTAGGAGTCTAGTTCTTGAAATGACTGTACTTTGCATTAAATAAATTTTTCCAGGTCCAATTAGCAGGTTACAAAAAAAAAAAAAAAAAGCACATATGATGAGTGGAAAACAAAATACAAAAAAACTCTTTTTGTTCTATTAGTCATGGAATAGAAAAAACCACCCTATCCATTTAACTTTTGTCATAGAAAGTGATAAAAGCATGTTGAAATATTGACCTGATGGTTGTTCTTACAAGGACATTCTGAAAAGAGAAAAATTGAAAGGATTCATTGAAAAGATACAATAAGATGGATGATATTCCATTGCACGTCTTTATGCATTCACTTGTTGATGGGCACTGAGGTTTTTTCCACATCTTGGCTATTGTGCATAACGCTGCAGTGAACAAAAGACTGAATATTTCTCGTCACTATTCCTCTTTTCCAGTCCTTTGTGTGTGTGTGTGTGTGTGTGTGTGTGTGTATATATATATATAGAGGTGGAATTGCTGGGTTACATGTAGATTGTTTTTAAGTTTTTGATGCACTTCCACATTGCTGTCCTTAGTGGTTGGCAAACAAACATTCCCACTAACTAGGTAAAATGGTTCCCTCTTCTCCATTTTCTCTGCAACATTTGTTATCTCTGAATGATGACAGCCATTGTAATGGAACTGAGGTGATATTTCACTAGTTTTCAGCCATTTGTGACCAAATGGTGAACTCAGAGTACATTATGATCTGTGAGAAGAGTCAGACAGATAAATTCCAACACATATGCTATCATATATGTGGAATGTTCAAAAAGCTGAATAAGGAAAAATTAAAAATAAAAATTATGTGTAACAGGGCTGAAGGACAAGAAAAGAGAGGGGTTATTTTATTAGTAGATAAATAAGTTCTGAAGATCTACAGCACAGGATAGTGATGATAAACAAAAATCATGTATTAAAATCATCAAACTTACCAAGAGACTAGATCTTCATTTTTCCAACCATGAGAAAGAAAACATAACAAAGCAATGTGATAGAGTGCTGGCTAACACTACAATGGAACTCAAAGTGCAATATGCAAATGTATCAAATCAAAAGGCCATGCACCCTGGGCTTAGAAGTTTTCATGTCACTTATCTTTCACATATATATAGGATCGAGAGGATGAAATATGCATTATCTGACTAAGGTATATTTTGTTAAAATAAAGTATTTTCTTCTTATTTTTTTATTCTCATAGTCTTGATGAGGAATAGAAGATGAAACAGCAACACCACTACTTGATTCTACAGACCAAATCATCATGCTCATACCCAATGGTTCTGTCTTCATGCCCCCTGTCCTGACACTCACTGGCATTCCTGGGCTGGAGTCAGTGCAGCATTGGATTGGGATTCCGTTCTGTGTCATGTATTTCATCGCTGTGATTGGGAATTCCCTAATTTTAGGGATAATCAAATATGAGCACAGCCTCCATAAGCCCATGTACATATTTTTGGCCATGCTGGGGGCCACGGACATTGCACTTAGCACCTGCATTCTTCCCAAAATGTTAGGCATCTTCTGGTTCCACTTGCCAGAGATTTCCTTTGAAGCCTGCCTTTTACAAATGTGGTTTATTCACTCATTCCAGGCAGTTGAATCAGGCATTCTACTGGCAATGGCCCTAGATCGATATGTGGCCATCTGTGACCCCCTGAGACATACCACCATCTTCTCCCAACAACTCTTGATTCACATTGCAGTTGCGGTGACACTAAGGGCTGGTATTCTTGTAGCACCATCTATTGTGCTCATCAAATGTCGTCTTAAACTCTACCGAACCACAGTGATCTCCCACACTTATTGTGAGCACATGGCCATCGTGAAGCTGGCCATTGAAGATGTCTGCATCAACAAGATATATGGTCTTTTTGTTGCCTTCTGTATCTTAGGGTTTGACATAATCTTCATCACCTTGTCTTACATTCAAATCTTTATCACTGTGTTTCAGTTGCCCCAGAAAGAGGCACGATTCAAGGCCTTTAATACCTGCATCGCACACATCTGTGTCTTCTTACAGTTCTACCTCCTTGCCTTCTTCTCCTTCTTCACACATAGGTTTGGTGCTCACATACCACCATATGTTCATATCCTCTTATCAAACCTGTACCTGTTAGTCCCTCCTTTCCTCAACCCTATAGTCTATGGTGTGAAGACCAAACAAATTCGTGACCATGTCCTGAAAATATTTTTCTCCAAAAAACCATCTTGATCATTATTGGCTCCTTCCACAGACATTTTAGGCTGAGTCAAGCAGGAACATCATATGGTGAAAAATTAATATCTTCCACAAACATTAAGTTCAGAAAGTATTTATTATTAGTAGCTTATAATTGAATGAGGTGTTCAACAACTTTGAAATAGTCAAGAATGATGGTTTGCTCTTCATATAAGAAATAAATTTTCTTGTGGCCTGAATTCAAAATTTTCTTTTTCTTGTGTATTTTTCCTATTAGTTTAAATATAGGGGTTTTTCTCTGGCAACACTTTGACCTACACAGAAACAAAATTACAGAAAATAGGACAATTCCAGTTTCTTCCAAGGACCATATCATATATCAATATTCTCAAATTGGTAACCGAGGCCATAGCTATGTTTCTAGCTATATCTCATTTTCTCTTTTCTTTTCTTATTTCTTTTTTTTAAAGATTGTATTTATTTGGCAAAAAGAGACACAATGAGAGAGGGAACACAAGCAGGGGTAGTGGGAGAGGGCAAATAGGAAGCCAGTTGCAGGGCTCGATCCCAGGACCTTGGGATCATAACCTGAGCCAAAGGCAGACATTTAACAACTGAATCACCCAGGCACCCTATAATTCATTTTCTAGTATTTGCTTTTGTATCTATATTTGGACACATTTAGGATCATTTACATGTTTCTCTATATG
The DNA here is from genome assembly GCF_011764305.1 of Mustela putorius furo. Lineage (NCBI taxonomy): Eukaryota > Metazoa > Chordata > Mammalia > Carnivora > Mustelidae > Mustela > Mustela putorius. The sequence goes on from NW_025422126.1 coordinate 1,023,403, forward strand.
GTCTAAAATATTGGTAAATACGAAAATAATGTAAAACATAGTGATATGGGCAACACCAAGTAGATATGGACATAAAGTATAAACGGTGATGATGATGCATAGGAAAAAATATACTAAAAAGATTTCTGGAAAAGCATATTCACTAATAGGCTTTCTTTTGTTTTTGTTTTCTACCTTTCTTTAATTTTAAAGATATTTATTTATTTTACTATGTTCAATTAGCCAACGCATAATACATTATTAGTTTATGATTAAGTGTTCAACAACTAATTAGTTGTATATAACACCCAGTGTTTACAACCACACATGCCCTCCTTAATATCCATCACCTTGTTACACCATCTCTCCATTGACCTCCCTTCAAATAATCCATTCAATGAATGGGCAGAAGACATGAACAGACACTTCTCTGAAGAAGACAAAAAAATGGCTAACAGACACATGAAAAAATGTTCAACATCATTAGCCATTAGGGAAATGCAAATCACAACCACAATGAGATATCACCTTATACTAGTTAGTATGGCTAAAATTAACAAGACAGGAAACAACAAGGGCTGGCAAGGATGTGGAAAAAGGGGAACATTTTTACACTATTGGAGGAATGAAAGCTGGTACCGACACTGGAGAACACTATGGAGTTTCCTCAAGATGTTAAAAATAGAACTACCCTAAGACCCAGGAATTGCACTAACAGGTATTTACCCCAAAGATACAGATGTGTGAAAATAAGGGGCAATTGTACCCAGTGTTCATAGCAGCAATGTCCACAATAACCAGACTGTGGAAGGAACCAAGATGTCCTTCAACAGATGAATGGATGAGGAAGAGGTGGATCATATATACAATGGAATATTATTCAACCATCAGAAAGGATAAATACTCACCATTTGCATCAACATGTATGGAACTGGAGGGGATTATACTAAGTAGAATAAGTCACTCAGAAAAAGGTAGTTATCATAAGATTTCATGGATATGTGGAACATAAGGAATCATGCAGAGGACCACAGAGGAAGGGAATGAAAAGTGAACAGGAAGAAATCAGAGAAGGAAACAATCCATGAAAATCTTCTTTTTTTTTTAACAGTTTATTGAAATATGATTCACATATAATAAACTAGCACATACATAAAGTATAAAATTTGATTAATTTTGGCATCTACACACCTATGGATCCATCACAACAGTTAAGATAATGAACTGAAACACTACTCCTAAAAGTTTCCAATGCTCCTTTTTGACTCCTACTGAACCTTCTTATATCCCTGGCTGGTTCCAAAAACCATTGATCTACTATCTGTCACTAGGGAGTAGTTTGTATTCTCAAGAATTTTACAAATTTGACTCATGCAGTGTAAATCTTTTGTAGTCTCTTCTTTCACTTGTTGAAATGCTTTTTTTTCAGGAATGAAAATGTGATCAGTACTTATACAGAAATAATACTTCTATAGACACACTTATAAATGATTTTATCTAATTAGAGTTTCACTCGAATGTGAAGGTTGAAGTTCCAGAAATGAACATTTGGAAATCTAATTCCCCTAGTAACTGTCTATGCAAGTATCTTGAATATAAAACCCATATCTTATTTATACTCAGTTCCACAATACATAGGGCAACCAATGCCAGAGACTTCTTAGAACCTCTGTAAAAATGACTTTGGATAATGAACACCTCAGACATTTTCTTGTAATTGGTCAGGGGTATTCCAAAGGAACCAGTCTGAAGGCTTGAGGTACTATGCAACATCAGTATAGAGAATATCTGCATAGAAAGGAGTTTATTCCCATATTAATAAGATGAACAAAGATGATGTCATGAATGATCATTATGGATCCTGAAATAAAGTATGAGTGAAACACAAAACTAGAAGAGGAGAGACTGACTCTTAAAACAGTGATTTCAGATCTTCACTCATTGCTAATCCTCTGCCCACGTCCCTTCAACCTCTGTCAGGATGCTTCAAAAATAGCTATCTGGTTTAATCTTATTCATTCAAGCATCAAGTGAACCAATAAGACGCTTACTGAAAAGAAATGAACACACAGAGAGAAACACAGGGATCTCTAATGTTGAATTGAGACATAGTCAGAGGAAGGAAAAAAAAAAAAAAAGAAGAAGAAAACCACCACTATAGAAAATGGAGGGGATGATAGTGTTCAAATGGCAGAGGTGGAGGATATTTTTTGGGAAATAAAGTCTTGTTGAATAAAACAAATAAATCTGAGTCGTAACATTTTGGTGCTTAGTAAAATTCACGTGAACATGAAGTATATAAAGTAAGAAACAGCGAATACCATGATAGAAGGAAGAAAACACATTTGTGGATATTAGACAAGGAAAAAAGATGTTTAAAAAGATAATAAACATTTAATTAATTCATTTGAATTCCGTATTAGGGGATTCAATATTTCAGGAAGTTGTGGCTACCATTGTGCATCCTGAGTACTTGATGACATTATCCCTCCAAGGGAAGAAAATGGCAAACATATGAATTTTTAGAGACTATAGCCAAAAATATAAAGAATGGAGATAACTGTGTGATATTTCTGAGAAAAAAATCAAACCTAATAGAATACGATGGTAGCATTGCTATGATTTGGACCTGTGTACAAATGTTGAATGAAGGTATGACAGTGGGCATCCAGGCCTTTCTCTCAATCTAATGAAGACTTTTTGGTTTTACACTTTTGAATATATTAGCTGGGTTTCTCATGGATACATTTCTTCAGTTTAACAAGTTCTCCACTACTCCTACTTTTCTGATGACTTTTAAATAAATGCATATTGAATATTTTCCTATGTTTCTCTCTAGTTATTGAAATGATCACAAGAATTTATTATTTTGATTACATGGTAAGTTAAACAGATTGACTTTCTTTTCTGTTATTTACCAAATATTGAATTGACACATATAATTATAAAAACAAAGATAACATGCATATACTGAATTTAGAGGAAGTCAGCTGGCTGTTGATCAGTTCAAAATCCAGCAGATGAGGAAAGGAGAGAAAGGCTGAGGGAAGCCCTGCTCAACTCCCTAGAGCATCAGTAGGTGTGTGTCTGGCAAGGGAGAGTGGCAGCAAGCTCCGGAGGTCACTTTGGAAATCAATTAAGAGCATCTGTTGTGGGGTGCCTGAGTGGCTGAATCAGTAAAGCTTTTGGTTCAGGTCATGATCCCAGGGTCCTGGGATACAACCTACATCAGACACCTTGCTCAACAGGGAGCCTGCTTCTCCCCTGCCTGCCATCCTCATGCTTTTGCTATTCTCTCTCTGTGTAAAATAAATAAAAAAATATTTTAAAAAAGGAAAAAGGGTGTCTGTTGCTTTATTCTCATTTTACCAGTGATGGACATGAAGCTATGGAGAGTTACAATAAATACCAGAAGCACACACAGCGCAAGTTTCAGCCCTGATTAGGAAGGAGCAGAGCTATTTCCGTCCAAAAGTTGGCTCTTTCCCACCACGAGCTGTTGAAATGACCTCACAGCATTGTGGAATGTATATTTTGCCTGTGGCATTGAGTATCTCTCAGGTCACCAGTGGAATGTGCACACCCCCTAACACATTAACTGTTGCCATTAGCATTGGCGTTTGACCAGGACTTGAGAATGCTGTACTCTAGTTATATCAAAACTACTTCTGCTATCCCTAGAGATGGTTTGTCAGACAACAATATCATCCTTCTGTTCTCCTTGATGAACAAACCACAGCTGGTATACTGAGAGAACTTCCATGTGAAACACAAGGGCCTGGGCCAAGAGATTTTAATCCACACATGGATCCGTTTGGTATTTAGCATGCCCGTTTTGTCTCCTTTTCAGGTCAGAGTTGTTCCATGCTGCAGATTCGGGAACATAGCAACTTTTCAAGGTATAAAGAAGAGCTGTTTGCAAAGTCATGCTGAATGTACAGTCACTGAAGAGCTGCTTCACTCCGACCTCTCAGGTCCTCTTTAACTGAGTGTTGCAGCTAATTAAATGCAGAGTCCAGGGTAATATATAGGCAACCACATGGACCAGCTAATGGGTGGAGGTACATGTCTCTGTGGCATATGCGCTGTCTATGATGCAAGGAATGAGGGACTTACTCCAAAAAGCATGCTCTCTTAAGAGCAGGAAGTGATGGCCTTAAGTTAAAGGCAGACAAACAAATAGCATAGCCTGGTAATCAGACAGATGAACAAGAGGGCTGACTATGCAATAGGCTCCCTCCCACTTCCAAACTTCTTCCCCACAACCTGCAAACATCCTCCTCCCTGGGATCACGGTACTGCATCCCTTTGAATCTCCATGGGATGGCCAAGAGTATGTAAGTGAGATAAGTGAGAAGAGGCTCCCATTTGTTTTATTTCCAATTTCCTCTCCTTAAAATACATAGATAAAGTTGGCAACTTTGCTCAGGCAAGACATGGAGTCCCACGCTATGTATTCCCCATTTTTTGTGTTCCATTTCTCCATTATATAAGTGAGAATGAGGAATCCCAATCCGTAGAAGTGTGAACACACTGTGCTGTTTAACCAAGAGAACCTACTTCAACACTGTCAGCTCCTGGATGCACAGGATACATTTCAGGTCTCCTGGGAATTGAGTAAGATGCTCCTCCTGAGAAATGGTGGCTGTTCCTCTGGCTCTGACCATCCTTCTTTGCCACAGGGAGTAAGAAATGTCTCAAGATTTGCAAAAGCTTATCAAGTTTGGTCATCAGGGAAAATTATGTCAAAACGCACAGATATTCCAGCGCTGGGACCAGCAAAGAGCAACCTTCTCCTGCTCCATTCACTTCCCACCACTGCTTCCGGATACTAAGTAAGTGAGTAGCTGGGTAACTGGGCATGAAATTCTTTGTGTTGAGGGATGAACACAAGTAGAGTCAGTGAATGTAGATTCCAGAAGCAAACTTACAAATCATAGAAAGTAAGAGTACAAATAATTTTTTGATAGTGTCTGACTTTGAAGTTTTAGGAGCTACAATTCAACAGCAGTCATGATGGACTGGAGGATCTGCTTTAGAACATTGGGAGGTTAAGGAAGTTAACAGTATGCCACCAGAGAAGGTGGGCAGAAGTGCAGCTGTTTTCCTTGAAGGAGAGCGGATCATGGGTAACTTGAATCTTGTGCTATTATAACTGAAGATGTATAACTCAAAAAGGGGACAGTGCCTGCAGGGAATGTGTTTCTTCCCCAGGAGGAGGTCTTTCTGAGAGTGAGGGTTGCATATCAGACAGGCAGGGCAGGCTTGCAAAAGCCTAAGCACACATGCAGTGGGCTGCCAGGAATGCTGCTGTGGGTGGATGATGCGGGAGAATAATTTCCACAGTGTGCCAAATTTAAAATTTCTGAGTAGAAACTAGGGTTGTTGAGGTCCAGGGAGAAACCTCAGATTAATATTTGGAGGGTGTGACTTGGTCTATGGGCAAATGTTTCAAAATGCTTAAGAAAACACTTTGAAGACATATGGATCAGCTTCACTTAGAGTCAGACAGCTACTCACTTAAGCAATATCTCCATGCTCACTTTAAATAAAATTTACCCATGCATAATCTTGTCAGCGCCTTAACGGAACTAGGGTTAGTTGCTGGTGTGCAGTTGTTGGGGAGTGTGAAGTGTACTCAGCAGCAGCCTGCGTATTGCAATGAGAATTATGTCTTGGAGGCTTCTTTTCCTGTCTCTGCTGACTCCCTGGCACTACCACCTGATTGTACCTATGTGTTTGGCAACTATCCTCCATGGAATTACCTGGATAATTCTCAAAGAGCCCTACTCCCTCACATTTTTCTTGTGTTGGCTTCTGTGGAAGATAAAAATTAGAACTTTCTAGTTCCTTCAGCGCTATGCAGCCCCAATGTCTACACAGGATCATCTCTGCCAACCCTGGGCTCCCAATCTCATTCCATGACCTCCCCCCACATCACCTCAGCCTCTTCCTCATGTCCGTTCCGGTTGAGATACCCACAGTTTCTCTTTTATACCAGGTACTCTTTAACCCTTTCGATTTTATTTAATATTTTCAAACTGGCCTTCCTGTATGATATGTGCAAAAAAGAGCATTGAGGAGCTGTGGGTGCTTATCTAACAGAAGTATTCCTATTCAACACTTGTGTCCTGAATCGCAATTGCCATTCAAAATTATGCCCCTGCCATTGCATGAGTCAGAGTGCCGCAGCTATAGCATATTTGGAAACCTCTGGGTGATCAGGAAGTTCAAGGTAAGGAGAATCATTAGGACCCCATTAATGGGTTCTCAACCCTAGAGAAGGAACTTCAATTGATTCTTTGTCAAGGAAGTGTTGGTATGTTCTACAGAAATAACTAGTTTTTCTGACATGACTGGAAAATAAAAAGAGATAGAAAAGAGATAGAAATGAAACAAACAAAAAGTAGAGTGAATTTTCATATTTCTCTGTCTCCAATATCATTCCAAAATTATTCTCTCTAATTCCCATGACCAGGTTGGAAGGAAGAGAAGATGAATTGGGGGAGAAAGGATACCACCACTCAGCAGCCTGATCATGATATCCTTATCGTAAGCATGGTGTCCAAATACCCAGTTGTCTTGTGGTGAATATCACTGAACTGGGGCGGATTTTTTTACTAAATTGTATACTGTGGACCTTGCCATTGATTTTCTAATTAATGAAAACTAAGCTGATAAAGTCGGTTCTTCTACTTTTGTAAATCAGTGATTGTATGACTGGATGAGAATAGGATATATTAGAATACATAGAATCACAGTTTGGCAATCTATATCCCTTTGCTCTAAAAGGCCCTGAACTGCCATGCCTATTACAAATGCCACCGTGTTCATGCCCTCTGTGTTGACCTTCATTGGGATCCCTGGTCTGGAGACTATACAGTGTTGGATAGGCATTCCATTCTGTGCTATGTACATCATTGCTTTGGCGGGAAATTCTCTGCTTTTGATCATCATCAAAACTGAACCCAGCCTCCATGAGCCTATGTATATCTTTCTGGCCATGTTGGGAGCTACAGACATTGCACTTAGCACCATCATTGTCCCTAAGATGCTTGGAATTTTTTGGTTCCACTTGCCAGAGATCTATTTTGATGTTTGCCTCTTTCAGATGTGGATCGTCCACACGTTTCAGGGTATTGAATCAGGGGTCCTGCTGGCTATGGCTCTGGACCGCTATGTAGCAATCTGTTATCCTCTGAGACATGCTACCATATTCACCCGACAACTAGTCACGCACATTGCAGTTGGAGTGACACTGCGGCCTGCCATTCTGGTCATCCCATGCTTATTGCTCATAAAGTGTCGTCTGAAATTTTACAGAACCAAGTTAATATCCCACACTTACTGTGAACACATGGCCCTTTTGAAGCTTGCCACTGAAGATGTTTCCATCAACAAATTCTATGGTCTCCTTGGAGCCTTTATTGTTGGTGGCCTGGACTTCATTTTGATCAGCCTCTCCTATGTACAAATATTTATCACTGTCTTCCACCTGCCCCAGAAAGAGGCACATCTGAAGGCATTTAATACCTGTGTTCCCCACATATGTGTCTTCTTCCAGTTCTATCTCCTGGCTTTTTTTTCCTTTTTCACCCACAGGTCTGGATCATATATTCCATCATATATACACATCACCTTATCCAACCTTTACCTACTGGTTCCACCTTTCCTCAACCCCCTTGTCTATGGGGTGAAGACCAAACACATCCGAGATAAGGTAGTAAAAATGTTCTGTTCTAAAGACCAGGCTTGATATTTGATGGACATACTTCCTCTTACAGATTTCATGGCTCATCTATTGTTCTATGTGATGTGAAAATCCAGTTAATAGTTTGGAGTATTGTCATACTTCATGAATGAATGAATGAATGGTTGTATTAAATAATCCCACAGGATATTGGGTTTATGTTAGAAGGCAGTTATTAGAAATTGAGGATATAGAAGAACAGATAGGACACTGAAATACTAAATGCTGGCTATAAGAAAAGCCAGAATACATGACTTCCTTAGCACCTGATCCTGTTTGGGGCAGAAAAGACAAATCGAGGTCCTTTTGCAGATTGTAGTGGAACGTAATACTTTTAACACTGATTGTTTTATCAGAGCACTATATCAACCTCCTTTATATAATATACAAGTCCAAATACATTTTTTTCTCCAACTATTCTAAAATCTTCCTACTGTTTACTTTTCCCTTAAAAATTCATCCCTTGAATATATCCTTGTTAAATATAGTTGGAACTATGTTTGATATAATGATCTATACATATCTCTTTGTTCTCAAATCCTATCTCTACTAAATAATTCATGTTAAATCAATTTGCTTCTTCTCTTAACTTATAATATATTTGCTCCTCAAATCTAGGACTAAGGCATATAATGCCATGCTAATCTTTTTATTCCTCTTCAGTGTTCATTTAATTTTTTATTTGTATAAAAAGCAATTTGAAAAACGCTCTGGTATTTGATCTTTTGTTGTGGGGGGGATGTGAGGGTAAGTTTTAGACTTCTTATAAACATCATTATTCTTAACTTTTGTTCAAATTTTTCCCGATTCAACCAACAATAACCCTTTCATCTAAGAAACCTGGGCAAACCATAAGTGACTCTTAATCTCACAAAACAAACTGAGGGTTGCTGGGGGGAGGGCGTTTGGGAGAAGGGGGTGGGATTATGGACATTGGGGAGGGTATGTGCTTTGGTGAGTGCTGTGAAGTGTGTAAACCTGGTGATTCACAGACCTATGCCCCTGGGGATAAAAATATATGTTTATAAAAAATAAAAAATTAAAAAAAAAAAAAAGAAAAGAAAAGAAACCTGGTCAGAAATTCTGGTGGCTAAGATTCTCATTATATTGGTTTTCCAAAGTATGCTTTTTTTTCATACAAAGCAAAGTACATTTTGTTATGCATTAAGGGGATTATATACCAATGATAATATTTCATAGAGAAGCAGTATTTTGCAAGACCAACAAAAGTAAGGACAAAGAGTAAAATATGTATCAAGAATATTTGATACAAAAAGCAGATTTCAGTTTGGTAAGGGAGAAAACTATTGTGGAAGTGGGTTACATGCATGAGTTCTGAGGTCAAAATGACTTGGTTCAAAATATTATTTTGCCACTTATGAACTACATGTGTTGGAATACAACTGATTGTCATATATTCAGCAACTAAACTATCAACAAGGAAAAATAACAGGAGTTTCATTGGTAACAAGAGACTGGGTAGTCATGGTGTAACAAAATGAAAGCATCTATGTAAGGCCCTTCCCATGGGGTGTGGTAACTGGTGAGGACTCAGGAGGGATTATCACAGTCATCATGGTCATCACCATCATTTTTATATTAATGAAAATCCACATCACTCCTACTGTGCTTGAGCTGAAATGCTGGACCAACACTTTTCAATTTATTCATACCACACCAAAGTTAATTAAAAAAAAAAAAAAAAAACGCTTTATGTATGACCCAGTCTGTGGTCCTTTTCATTCACTTGTACTTGTTGACTGAAGTGTTATTATACCTCTATCTCTATCCATATTCACATAGCTGTGTGTGCATAGTCAAGTTTGTTAGTTTTAGGTGACTTTATATTTCTATCATTCGATATCTTCGCTTGTATTTTCAGCTTTAATACAAGTGTGTGTGCAAATGTTCCATTATGAAAGTGGATTACTCTTTGTCTCCTGTTTGAGCTGCTGATTTCCTTGAATTTTGTATTTTTCAGTTCTAGGTAGTGAGACACTTCCTTTATTGAGTGCATGAAGATCTAAAGTTGAGGGATCTTCCTTGTTGATTGACCTTTATATCACTGTGAAACCCTTCTCCTTCATGTTCTCAGAAAAGCTCGGGTTTGTTATTTTCTACTAGCCTTTATTTTAGCTCAGTAATCCTGGCTTCTCCTCTGTAATTCTGCATTCCTGAATTATTAGGTTTAGCTCTTGTGCTTCAGAATTTTCTAACGTCCATCTGGTTCATTTTATCTGTCTCTCTTTATTTTAAGTTTTAGTATATTCTATCTTCCTGGCAAAATTCCCCAACTCTTTATTTTAAAAAATTAATAAATTCCTCTGTAATCCATCCTTTTATTTCCTTGAACCCATTAAGCATTGTCACTTTAAAATCCCTGACTGCTGTTTACAATAAATACATGCGTGGATGACTCTGTTTCTTCTGTTTTCCCCCTTGTTTCTGAACTCATGTTTCTGTCTCTTGCTGTACCTACTAATTTCTTATTGGGTGTTAGACTTTGTATATGAAAATGATGAAGACCAGATGAAGTTATATTGTCCTCCAGTAATAATTCAGCCATTGATCTGTGATGAACTCCATATAGGACTTCTACCTTGATCTGATCAAAATATGACTGAGTTGAAGCTTATTCTACCACTTTATTGGCTAGTGGCCCTTTTGCATCTAAGGCTTAACCTGCTCAGGCTTTCAGCTGTGAGAAAGGGTATAATCCACAGTGTGGGCTATACTCTCTGTTTGCCAAGGGAAATAAAAAAAAAAAAAAAAAAAGGACTGCCCCAAACTCCTTCTTTATTTTTCAAATCCTCTCTGCATACTCTTTGACTTCCCATTCCATGCAGTTTCAGAGGTTAGCAAATGTTTCCTCTGGAAACTAACACACGTGGTCAGTGTCAGGTCTCTGTTCCTCCTTTCTCAACTGGAATGAGATGTTTTTGTTGTCCACTTTGGTCTTTTATGCTCTACTAGAGGTCCCAAATCTTTGTTTTCTGACTCTCAAAATGAGCTTTCTGCTGGGAGAAATCTTCCTTTGGGGTCAGAAATAGCAGATGGCTCTTGGTGTCAGGAATGGCCAGCAACCCCTGTACTGGCAGATGAAGGATGACTCCAGACTTTTCTGTGAAAGAGAGGAGAAGGCAAGGGGTGTGGGGACCAATGCTCAGGGACACAACCCTTGGCTTTTCTTTGCTCTGGAACTTTTGTAGGTCCTTCAGGATACTCACAAATGCTTATCACTGTTTCTCAGGCAGTGATGTTTGACCAGGGGTCTTACTGGAACTAGGAGGATCTGTTTTGGGGAAAGATTTGCTAATCTGCTTGTTCTAGGAGTCCTGCTAAACATAGCCTAAGGGACAATGCCTACCTCTCTTAGATCACAGGGCCTCTGTTTGGGCTAAGCAAGCTTCCAGAAAGGCAGCTTCCCTGGGAATTTCAATGGCAAAGTGGTCATGCAGACCTCAGCATTCCCAAGGCCTATTCCCTTCTGTGAATCCTTCCGGGCCTCCCATAACAGCCTCTGTGTAACATTTTTGCAAGCTAGGTATTAATGGCTGAATTCATGCTCTATTTTAAGCCCAACTTCTTGGCAAATAGAGCTTCAGAAAGTCAGTTTTCATGTGTCTGATAGCCATTTGTATGTGTTTATTGGAGAAGTGTCTGTCCATATCTTCTGCCCATTTTTTGATATGATTGTCTGTTTGTGTGTGTTGAGATTTAGGCTTTCATTTTCAGACACATGAAAAAATGTTCATCATCACTAGCCCTCAGGGAGATTCAAATTAAAACTACATTGAGATACCACCTTACACCAGTTAGAATGGCCAAAATTAGCAAGACAGGAAACAACATGTGTTGGAGAGGATGTGGAGAAAGGGGAACCCTCTAACACTGTTGGTGGGAATGCAAGTTGGTGCGGCCTCTTTGGAGAACAGTGTGGAGATTCCTCAAGAAATTAAAAATAGAACCTCCCTATTACCCTGCCATTGCACACCTGTGTATTTACCCCAAAGATACAGATGTAGTGAAAAGAAGGGCCATTTGTACCCCAATATTTATAGCAGCAATGGCCACGGTCGCCAAACTATGGAAAGAACCAAGATGCCCTTCAAAGGATGAATGGATAAGGAAGATGTGGTCCAGTTACACTATGGAGTATTATGCCTCCATCAGAAAGGACGAATACCCAACTTTTGTAGCAACATGGACGGGACTGGAAGAGATTATGCTGAGTGAAATAAGTCAAGCAGAGAGAGTCAATTATCATATGGTTTCACTTATTTGTGGAGCATAACAAAAAGCATGGAGGACATGGGGAGTTAGAGAGAAGGGGGTTGGGATAAATTGGAAGGGGAGGTGAATCATGAGAGACTATGGACTCTGAAAAACAATCTGAGGGGTTTGAAGTGGCGGGGGGGGGAGGTCAAGGTACCAGGTAGTGGGTATTATAGAGGACACGGATTGCATGGAGCACTGGGTGTGGTGAAAAAATAATGATACTGTTATGCTGAAAATAAAAAAATGAAAAAAAATTAGAACTCTGGGAAAAAAAAAAAGAAAGTCAGTTTTCTCCAACATCAGAAATACTCTTCTCTGGAATCTTAGGTAGGAATTCAGATTCTAAGGACTCTGAGGGTACTTTAATTTCTTCTTTACTTGTTCATCGGGTAAGCTTTTGCCTCTAGTTTCTCCTTCTTGATCCTTTTGGGCTGAATTATAATTTGGATTTTATATACAAAGCATTTGAATTTTCCTCATTTTTCCCTTTTTAATACAGTTTTGAATATGCTTAGAAAACTATGCCAATCACAAAATTTATGTATGGTCTGAAATATATGTGAAATAATCTGTGATGTCTATGTATGTGAAAACTCCATGGGTCAGTTAAAATAATACCATATCCTGCGAAAAATCCTTCTGTTTAAATATAAAATACTTCTCCCTAATGAGTATGATATTTGGGCTTTTTTAAAAAGATTTTATTTATTTATTTGACAGAGAGAGAAATCACAAGTAGGCAGAGCAGTAGGCAGAGAGAGAGGGGGAAGCAGTTTCCGTCTGAGCAATGAGCCTGATGCCAGGCTGAATCCCAGGACCCTGAGATCATGACCTGAGCTGAAAGCAGAGGCTTAACCCAATGACCCACCCAGGTGCTCTGATATCCAGGTTTTTTTATACTTGAATACATGTAGAATTATTTTAAGTACTACTAGATCATCTCACAAATGTTGTTCTGCACAGTTTTTAGCTACTATTGTAATAATATAGGCAAGTTTGTAACATACCGCTTTGGGGATTTTTCACTTTCAATATGCCCATGACAATGAATATTATAGAAGTACCATAATTCAGTTAACTTTTTCTCTCAATAAAGAGTTTTGGAAACACATTCATGATGTAATAAATGTTTATGGCCAATTACGTCTTTTCATAGCTCTAAGTAATTTTGTTCTATGCATTAATAAAAATAGAATTACAGTACAAGTATAAATACCACACCTATTTTTTAAAAGATTTTATTTGGCAGTGAGAGAGATCACAAGTAGGCAGAGGCAGGCAGAGAAAGGAGCAAACAGGCTTCCCGCTGAGCAGGGAGCCCAATGCAGGGCTCCACCCCAGGACCCTGAGATCATGACCTGGGCCTAAGGCAGATGCTTACCCATCTGAGCCACCCAGCCTCCCCATATACAGACTATTGTGTTATTTGCTGCAGTTTTATTCTGTTAAGTTGCTGAAAACACAGCATTAATGAACTCTGAAACACAGCATATCGTTGCTTTTGCTTTTGAGCCTCTGATCACATTTTCTATAACCAGTTTTACATATTCTCTGTATGCTTCTGTGTAAGGGTACATTTCAATATGTATTTCCTAGAAATAATGAATTTCATGCACCATTTCATTGTAGTAAGACAGTAGCTGAGCAGCATTTCCCATTTTCCTGGCCCTGGGTCGTGTGTCTATAGATTCCTTTGGATTTCACCCTACAATGGTGCCATCCACTACATTTTATTTAATCTGTCATTACCTCATGGATTCACAAATTTAGCCACTTTCCCCGCTTTGCCATAGTTTCATCACATACTCTCGATGCTACCTTAGCACTTGAGGCACAGCCTCATACACAGATGCGTAAACCTCCTCATGCTTTTTCTGAATGTACAGCATTTTTGGTGCATTAATATTGAACTCACGGACAACAAAGCTATGATCTAAAGGCAGCTTATCTGACACGCTTATTTCCTCTGTGAGATGGACTACAGCCTGTGTATATGAGCCTGGACAGCACTTCCACAACATGCGTGGGGCCATCTTCAATGGTTCCCGTCACCACCACCACCAACAAATGACAGGAACAGAATGTTAAATAGACACAGAAAGGGATACTCATTTACTCCTATTAGATATAAACCAGAAGGCAGAGCTTTGCCTTGTCCAACCACAGCTGGGAACAGGTGTGCTAGGAAACTGAAAGTTTTTGGTGCTCTGCAAAAACTTAAATGTCCACTGATGGTGACAGCACCGAATCATTGCTTATGAGGTTTCAAATACATTTTAACCAGTAGGCGAATTCACAAACACAGAATCTATAAGCAATAAGGATCGACTACATGTGTGTATATATATATACAAACACATATATATATATATACACACACACACATATATACATATGCACACAAATATGCATATGTAGATATATATCCATATACACATATATAATGCCTTAATAGCTACTTTCAATTTAGTAACAATTTATTTAAAATAAAGTACAAATCTGTAAACTCATACTCTCACATTCTCTCTTGCTTACTCAAATAAATAAATAAAAGCTAAAAAGAGTCACACTAATTTTCTAATAAAATATTTAAAAAAATAAATTTAACAAGCCAAACAATAATTTCCAAAATTGAAGTTTTCCCTGTTTGTTCAGATATTGATGGTGGAACGTCATTACCTGAAGGTACATGTGCAACAATTTGCTTCCTCCCATCTCCACGGCTTAACTGTACTTTGTCTCTGCTGGTACCTCTGCTGCCCAGTCATGGCTAGTACACAGCTGTCATTAGGAGACAAAATTTAAAGAAATAAAAACATCTTGAGATTGCTACTATGTGTTTTATTTTTTATTTTGGGAGGTCAATATTTTTCAAAAGCAAGTACCCAAAAAACTACATTTGCTTTTTATGATTAAATTGAATTTCCTATTTTTATCTATGAAGAGGATGAGACTTAGGAGTGAAATATACATTGAAAGGATTCTCAAAACCACAATTCTATCCCCAACCTAGCTACCGATGTTTTACTTCTATCTCTGGGCCTTAGCAACCTCCCTTAAAAATAAAGAGGTTACTGAAATGGTCTTTAAAATTTCACATATGCTGACACTAAGACTGAAATCAACTGAGAGCTCTCATGAGCACTGTAAACTATACAGATTCAGGGCACATGGTAGCATATGTAGAGATGTGATAGTCAATTCTGTCAGTGTTCACCAAGTCTTTTGCACTCAACTATAATCTACCCTACCCATCCAGTATTCTATTAGGGAGTCAGAATGGGCTTTCCTGACACATTGGCTTAATTACAGGCAGAAGAGGTGAGGTGTGAGTGACTTTGTGGTGGCCCTAGGAAGGCAGCCCCAACATATGACAATAAGGATTATTATGAATTGAAGTAATTTAAGAAACAGCCAGTACAAGAATACTGACTCTTCTTTGTCTCCAGAAAGCAGGAGATCCATCTCCCTTGGGAAAGGTACCCTGTCTGCATCAAGAGATAAAGAGACATCCTTATCATCCGAGGTAGGGAATGTAGGGCCAAAGAGCCTATATAAATAAACCTTGTGAAAAAATAGAAAGATAAAAATAAATACAGCTTGTAACTACTACTATCATATTACCCCAGTCCAGATTCTAGTCCAAATACAATTCCTTACTAGTTGAATCACCTGAGCATAAGTTTTCTTTGTCCCATCCATTCCTCACAGATAAATTATACTTTGTCTAAAATGAACATACACTTCACACTGGGGAGCCTGGGTGGCTCAGTCAGTTAAGTGTTCCATTATTGGTATCAGCTCAGGTCATGATCTCTCAGTCATGGGATCCCTGCTGGGGTTCTGTGCTCAGCATGGAGTCTGCTTCAGATTCTCTCTCCTTCTCCTCCTGCTCTCTTTCTCTCTCTCAAATAAATAACATCTTGATGCAAAAAGCAAAGCAAAACAAAGAAAAAAAAACCCATTTCATGCATTGGTCATTTCTTAGGGTATGAAGTTTACTACTGGGCCTCTATGTGCATGGGGCTAAATATTGTTTTTTTCCTGTTAATCTGTCTCATGCCAATTTAATTTTTAGACCAGTTTAAGAGAACCTTGAAGGATAGAGTAAAATTTTCCTCTCAACAACCTTAACAGACAAAACTTGCAATAACTGATAATATATAAAGGCTATTCATTTCATACATAGTAAATGTACAAATATACCAGTTACATGAGAAAATAAAATCATACTCTGAATTAGAAGTCAAGAAGCATGAATGGTACTGTAAACTTGGGAATTACCCAGGCAAGTGCTCATTGACACACTACGGAATATAACTCACTGTAGTAATTAACATCATACTGAATTTTAAAATTTGGGAATGAGATCAGTAACATATCCTCTGCATATTTCTCTAGCTTTGTGAAAACTAAGTTAGAAAATGACTATTTTCTAAAGTATGCTTTTAATCTGTTAAATATTCCATATAAATGTATTATTTCTGCCACATGTTATAATACGTCATTCCTATTGCAAACACTCCCTTCCTTTCCTTAGAACACATTAACCTCCAGTACTCAGTTTGGTTTAGTGAACCATCTCTGGATCCTAATACGTATTTGTTGGGTTTTGACACTGTAGATGATGGGGTTCATCAAGGGTGGGAAAAGGATATAGATGTTGCCCATGAGGACGTGGACCACAGGAGAGAGGTGCTTTCCAAAACGGTGCACCATAGTCAGACCAATGATTGGGATATAGAAAACTAGAACTGCACAGATGTGGGAGACACAGGTCTGCAAGGACTTGAATCGCTCCTCCCGGGATGCAATAATCAATACTGAGTGCAGGATCAAGATGTAGGAGACCAGAATGAGCACTGCATCCAAAAACAGTGTGCAGATCACCAGAGCCAAGGCATAGAAGCTGTTGAAGCGGATGTCAGAGCAGGCAAGCCGAAGTAGGTCCTGGTGCAGGCAGAAAGAGTGGGAGAGGATGTGGGGGCGGCAGTAATCAAAGAACTTTAGGCGGACAATGGGAGCAGTGATGAACAGGAAACTCCTCCCTAAAATGGCCACACCAATGCTGATGATTCTTGTATTGGTGAGAATGGATGTATATCTCAGAGGTTTGGAGATTGCAGTGAAGCGATCAAAGGCCATAGCCAGTAGGACTCCAGACTCCATGCATGATAGACCATGAACAAAGAAGGCTTGAGCAATGCATGCATCCAGAGAAATTTCCTGGCTGAGCCCCCACAGGATGCCCAGGACTGTGTGTACTGTGGACAGCCCCATGCATAGGTCAGTGAGGGCCAGCATGGCCAGGAAGTAGAACATGGGCTGATGCAGGCTTGGCTCTGTCCGAATCACGTGCAGCACCAGGCAGTTCCCTGAGAGTACCATAGTATAGATACAGGAGAAAGGGATGGAGAGCCAAGGGTATTCCCATTCCAGGCCAGGGAATCCCGTAAGGAGAAAGGTGGAGTTACTGACTTTGGAACCAGCTTGAACAGACATTAATCTATAAAAACAGAAACCTCTCAGAAAAAATAAATATATATATATATATATTTATATATATATACACACGCACACACACACACACATATATAAATATATATAGTATATATTTTTATATATTTATTTAACAGCCTATTAAGAATCCTAAGTGTTTTCCACCCCTTAATAGAAACGTTGAGATAAAAGCCATAGAAGAAATGACTGGATTTGGCACAACAACTCATTATATATAAGACTAATTCTTGTATATTTACCAAAACTGCATTTGATCTGAAACAAACTACGTTATGCCTACATGTGAAACCTCCTTGTCATTAGGTCATTGGCCCCATCAGAGGAAGCCATGTCCATATGCACAACCTCACTGTCACTTTCTACTTCAAGGTTTTATACTACCAATAACAGAGAAAAAAATGATTTCTGGCTTGTGAAGGTATAATAATGAAGTTTAAGTATACCAAGTAGAAAATGAAAACACATTTGAGTTTTTGCATTTCAAATATGGTGAATTAAATAAATTGCAAATCACTGCCATGGGCTGTAAGATTAACCTCTGCTTGTTACATAAGACAGTCACTTGGAGAATTCATTTCTCAGTCATGTTTACCATTCTCACATGTCGTTTTCATTGCTTTAATAAAGAAAAACCGTCACTCACAGTAGAGATGGTCTCACCAATTTTGAAAATGGACCTTATTCTTCCTCCTTTTGTCCTGATGGCACAGACATTCTAGGAGAAGCAAATTTTATGCAGGTCTGGGAATCACTAGAGTAAAGCCTGAACCCCAGGAGGGGCTGAGAGTGAGTGATTACAGGGTTGTGTTCCTTTGGGGGAATGTAGGCAAACCCCGAGGCAGTGTTTGCAGGGCAGACTCTCCACTCCACTAAATTCTGAATATTCTCACAAGTGCCAGTTTGCAATTACAATCCATACCCCAATGTTTATAGTAGCAATGGCCACGGTCGCCAAACTGTGGAAAGAACCAAGATGCCCTTCAATGGACGAATGGATAAGGCAAATGTGGTCCATGTACACTATGGAGTATTATGCCTCCATCAGAAAGGATGAATATCCAACTTTTGTAGCAACATGGATGGGACTGGAAGAGATTATACTGAGTGAAATAAGTCAAGCAGAGAGAGTCAATTATCATATAGTTTCACTTATTTGTGGAGCATAAGAAATAACATGGAGGACAAGGGAAGTTAGAGAGGAGAAGGCAGTTGGGGGAAATTGGAAGGGGAGATGAATCATGAAAGACTATGGACTCTGAAAAACAATCTGAGGGTTTTGAAGGGGCAAGGGGTGGGAGGTTGGGGGAACCAGGTGGTGGGTATTAGAGAGGGCACGGATTGCATGGAGCACTGGGTGTGGTGCAAAAACAAGGAATACTTTTATGCTGAAAAAATTAAAATTAAAAAAGAAAGAGAGAGAGATATATATACTCCTCATTACCAGAGGAGAGATGGTGGAGAATGGGGGGAAAATAGGTGATGGAGATTGTGGAGGGCACTTTTAGAGAGCACCAGGTATTTTATAGATGTATCGAATTGTTGTGTGGTGAAACTGAACCTAATATTACACTATCTGTTAACTAACTGGAATTAAATAAAAACCTAAATATGGATAAAGAAGATACAGTCCATATGTACAATGGAGTATTATGCCTCCATCAGAAAAAATGCACACCCAACTTTTGTATCAACATGGACGTGCCTGGAGGAGATTACACTGAGTGAAATAAGTAAAGCAGAGAGAGTCAATTATCATATGGTTTCACTTACTTGTGGAGCATAAGGAATAATATGGAGGACATTAGATGAAGGAGAGAAGAAGTAAGTTGGGGAAAATTTGAGGGGGAGACAAACCATGAGAGACTGTGGACTCTGAGAAACAAACTGATGGGGACGGGATGTCAGAGCCTGGTGGTGGGTGTTAAGGAAGGCATGTGTTGCATAGAGAACTGGGTGTGGTGCATAAACAATGAATCTTGAAACACTGAAAAAATAAAATAAAATTTTTAAAAAATTAAAATAAAAAATATAATAAATTAAAAAAAAAAAGAATGACATTCTTTAATATGTTATCCATGAGTCACCAGAGCCTATTTTGTACTTGGAATGTGGCAAGCCAAATTGAGATGTTATGTAAGTACAAATTACAGACTAGATGAAAGACTTAGTTGGGAAAGAATGGTTTAAAATGTCTCTTCAAAAATATTTATATTGACTACATATTGACATAATAATTAGATATAGTAGGCTGAATAAAACTTAACTTGGGTTTTACCCACTCAGTTTTACTTAGAATATTTAAAACTACATAAGTGGCTCATCTTGGACTGCTATGGTATGACACGTGGTTAGAGATATGTACTGGAAACTTTCTGAAGATCTCATAGCTATGGCATTTAATATTGTTCTAATTACTTAAATGTGAGTCTTTGGACCTAACTGCATAATCTTTCTGCCTTAGAAAACAACTTCAAAATAGTCATTGTTGAAAACGTTCAAGTCATCCAACATGATCATTTTTTTTCTTTTTCTTTTTTTAAGTTTATTTATTAATTTGACAGACAGAAATCTCAAGTAGGCAGAGAGGCAGGCACAGAGAGAAGAGAGGCAGGGCCCCTGCTGAGCAGAGAGCCCAATGTGGGGCTGGATCCCAGGACCCTGGGATCACGACCTGAGCATAAGGCAGAGGCTTTACCCCACTGAGCCACCCAGGTGCCCCATCCTGATCATTTTCAATGGGTTAAAAAAAACTCTAAGAACACTATACTACAGAAACTCATTATGGAGAGACTTTGATTTCCTTTAATGTTGTGGAATAAATATTTGAACTTCCCTCTGGTATAAATACTTAAACATACTGGATTCATTTAAGTAAAACCTTTTTTTAATTTCCAGAAACCAAGATTTAAAAGGTAAATGAAATCCACAGGAATATGTGCCACAAATCACATTGTTTGCTTATACTAACAATATTAGCAATGCAGAAACTGTGATTCATATTAACTACACAAGACTCATGTCCCCACACTCATTTCAGAAATATAGGAAAGATGTTGAAGATATTAGAACTGAGCTCCCATGTAGAACCAAAATACTGTCCAAATACAATTCAGAAAAATTAAGGGAAGAAAAGTTATCTTTTTCTCAGGAAAAAAATGACAAAGGTTTTGTTAACAATATACCCAGAAATCATTCTTAACTTTTTTCATCCTTCTTTCATCTTCATTTCTTCTGTTTTCTGGCAATTTTGAAATAATATATAACCTGTGAGAAAAAAGAGACCCACAGGGGCAAAGCAAAGTACAGTTTAAACACTGAATAGAGAGGGTTTCTTCCTTACATATTTAAAAGTTTTGGAATAAGACTCAAATAGACTTCATATTTGGTAGTAAGTAAAACATGTTATAGTTAAAACCTATGCAATTAATCAAAATCAGTTCTAAGAGGGAATTCTATAGCCATAAACGTCAACATTAAGAAACTAATATTTCTAATAAACAATTTCACTTATCACCTCAAGAGACTAGAAACAGAACAAAGTAAGCCCGAGTGACAAAGGGAAAAAGAAAGAAAAAAAAAAAAAAAGAAAGAGCAAAGATCATAACAGAAATAACTGAAATGGAGGTGAAGAATGCAGAAATGACCAATGAAACTAAGCTGTTTTTGTAAAAGATAAACAGAATTTACAAACTTTTAGCTAGACTATGAAGAACATGAGAGGAGTCTCACGTGAATGAAATCAGAGATGAGAGATGAGACATTACTACTGATACCACAGAAACAAAAAAATCATGAGAGTTTTCTACAGATTATTATAGACCAACAAGCTGGATAACCTAGAAGAAAAGGATAGATTCCCTAAAACATAAAACTTACAAAGATTGAATCAGGAGGAAATAGAAAATTTGAACAGACCAATGATGAGTAAGGAGGTTGAATCAGTAATCCATCATTGCACACAGAAAAGCCCAGGATCAGATGTGATGGTGAACTCTACTAAATATTTAAAAAAGAATTAATGCCAACCCTCTCAAACTCTTTCAAAAGCTTGAAGAGGAAGGAACACCTCCAGACTCATTTTACAAGGCCAACATAACCCTAATATCAAGCCTAGATTAAGACACTATAAGAGGGCGCCTGGGTGGCTCATGGGTTAAAGCCTCTGCCTTCAGCTCAGGTCATGATCCCAGGGTCCTGGGATCAAGCCCCGCATCGGGCTCTCTGCTTGGCGGGGAGCCTGCTTCCTCCTCTCTCTCTCTCTCTGCCTGCCTCTCTGCCTACTTATGATCTCTGTCTGTCAAATAAATAAATAAAAATCTTTTAAAAAAAAAAAGACACTATAAGAAAAGAAACTACAGACCAATAATCCTGATGAATATAGATGAAAAAAATTCTTGATAAAATATTATCCTCTGAGACATGCTACCATATTCACCTGACAACTAGTCATGCACATTGCAGTTGAAGTGACACTGTGGCCTGCCATTCTGGTCATCCCATGCCTATTGCTCATAGCGTCATCTGAAATTTTCAGAACCAAGTTAATATCCTACACTTACTGTAAACACATGGCCCTGGTGAAGCTTGCCACAGAAGATGTTTCCATCAACAAAGTCTATGGTCTCCTTGGAGCCTTTATTGTTGGTGGCCTGGACTACATTTTGATCAGCCTCTCCTATGTACAAATATTTATCACTGTCTTCCACCTGCCGCAGAAAGAGGCACATCTGAAGGCATTGAGTACCTGTGTTCCCCACATATGTGTCTTCTTCCAGTTCTATCTCCTGGCTTTTTAATTTATTTTATTTTATTTTATTTTTTTTACCTTTTTCACCCACAGGTCTGAATCATATATTCCATCACATAAAAATATTACCTTATCCAACCTTTACCTACTGGTTCCACCTTTCCTCAAACCACTTGTGTATGGGGTGAAAACAAAACACATCTGGGATAAGGTAGTAAAAATGTTTCATTCTAAAAGCCAGGGCTGATATTTGTTGGAAATACTTCCTCTTACAGATTTCATGGCTAATCTTTTGGTCCTATGTGTTGTGAAAATCCAGCTAACAGTTTGGAATATTGTCATGCATTATGAATGAAGAATGAATGATTGAATGAATGAATGAATAATTATTTTAAATAATCCCACACGATATTGAGCTTATATCAGAAGGCAGTTATTAGAAATTGAGGAAATAGAAGAACAGATAAGACACTGAAATACTAAATGCAGGCTATAAGAAAAGCCAGAATACATGACTTCCTTAGCACCTGATGCTGTTTGGAGCAGAACAGACAAATTCAAGGTCCTTTTGCAGATTGTAGTAGAACGTAATATTTAACACTGATTGTTTTATACTTAGAGCACTATGATTAACCTCCTGTATATAATATACAAGTCCAACTACATTTTTTCTCCAGCTTTTTTAAAATCTTCCTACTGTTTACTTTTCCCTTAAAAATTCATCCCTTGAGCATAACAAATATCATGGAGGACAAGGGGTGTTAGAGAGGAGAAGGGAGTTGGGGTAAATTGGAAGGGGAGGTGAATCATGAGAGACTATGGACTCTGAAAAACAAGCTGAGGCATTTGAAGTGGCGGGGGGGTGGGAGGTTGGGGTACCAGGTGGTGGGTATTATAGAGGGCACGGATTGCATGGAGCACTGGGTGTGGTGAAAAAATAATGAATACTGTTTTTCTGAAAATAAATAAATTGAAAAATTAAAAAAAAAATCATCCCATGAATATATCTTTGTTAAATATAGTTGGAACTATGTCTGATATAAAGATCTATAAATATCTCCTTTTTCTCAAATCCTCTCTATTAAGCAATTTATGTTTAATCAAATTGCTCCTTCTCTTAACCTAAAAATATATTTGCTCCACCAATCTGGCACTAAGGCCACACTAATCTTTTTATTCTTCTCCAGGGTTCATTTAATTTTTTCATTTATATAAAGAGCAATTTGAGAAAAGCTCTGGTATTTGTTTGTTGTTGTTGTTTTTATTGCTGTTTTTTAAGGAATGTGAAGGTAAGTTCTAGAGTTATTTTAAACAGCATTTTTTTTTTTAACATGTAATGTATTATTAGCCCCAAGGGCACAGGTCTGTGAATCACCAGGTTTACACACTTCACAGCACTCACCATAGCACATACCCTCCCCAATGTCCATAACCCCACCACCTTCTCCCTGCCCCATTCCCCACTGGCAACCCTCAGTTTGTTTTGTGAGATTAAGAGTTACTTATGTTTTGTCTCCCTCCAGATCCCATCTTGTTTCATTTATTCTTTTCCTACCCCCTAACCCCCCGTGTTACATCTCCACTTCCTCATATCAGGGAGATCATGTGATAGTTGTCTTTCTCTGATTGATTTATTTCGCTAAGCATAATACCCTCTAGTTCTATCCACATTGTTGCAAATGGCAAGATTTCATTCCTTTTGATGGCTGCATAATATTCCATTGTATATATATATATATATATATATATATATATATATATATATATATATATATACCACTTCTTCTTTATCCATTCATCTGTTGACGGACATTAGGTTCTTTCCATAGTTTGGCTATTGTGGACATTTCTGCTATAAACACTCGGGTGCATGTGCCCCTTCAGATCACTACGTTTGTATCTTTAGGGTAAATACCCAGTAGTGCAATTTCAGGGTCCTAGGGTAGCTCTATTTTCAACTTTTTGAGGAACCTCCATGCTGTTTTCCAGCTTGCATTCCCACCAATAGTGTAGGAGGGTTCCCCTTTCTCTGCATCTCACCAGCATCTGTCATTTCCTGACTTGTTGATTTTAGCCATTCTGACTGGTGTGAGGTGGGATCTCATTGTGGTTTTGATTTGTATTTCCCTGATGCCGAGTGATGTGGAACACTTTTTCCTGTGTCTGTTGGCCATCTGGATGTCTTCTTTGCAGAAATGTCTGTTCATGTCCTCTGCCCATTTCTTGATTAGATTATTTGTTCTTTGGGTGTTTAGATAAGTTCTTTATAGATTTTGGATACTAGCCCTTTATCTGATATGTCATTTGCAAATATCTTCTCCCATTCTGTCAGTTGTCTTTCGATTTTGTTAACTGTTTCCTTAGCTGTGTAAAAGATTTTGATTTTGATGAAATCCCAATACTTCATTTTTGCCCTTGCTTCCCTTGCCTTTGGAGATGTTCCCAGGAAGAAGTTGGTGTGAATGAGGTCGAAGAGATTGCTGCCTGTGTTCTCCTCAAGAATTTCGATGGATTCCTTTCTCACATTGAGGTCCTTCATCCATTTGGAGTCTATTTCCATGTGTGGTGTAAGAAAATGGTCCAGTTTCATTTTTCTGCATGTGGCTGTCCAATTTCCCCAGCACCATTTGTTGAAGAGGCTGTCTTTTGTCCAATGGACATTCCTTCCTGCTTTGTTGAAGATTAGTTGACCATAGAGTTGAGGGTCTATTTCTGGGCTCTCTATTCTGTTCCATTGATTTATGTATCTGTTTTTGTGCCAGTACCATACTGTCTTGATGATGACAGCTTTGTAATAGAACTTGAAGTCTGGAATTGTGATGCCACCAACTTTGGCTTTCTTTTTCAATATTCCTCTGGCTATTTGAGGTCTTTCTGGTTCCATATAAATTGTAGGATTATTTGTTCCATTTCTTTGAAAAAATGGATGGGACTTTGATAGGAATTGCATTACATGTGTAGATTGCTTTAGGTAGCATAAACATGTTCACAATATTTGTTCTTCCAGTCCAGGAACTTGGAACATTTTTCGATTTCTTTGTGTTTTCCTCAATTTCTTTCATGAGTACTTTAATAGTTTTCTGAGTATAGATTCTTTGCCTCTTGGGTTAGGTTTATTCCTAGGAATTTTATGGTTTTGGGTGCAATTGTAAATGGAATTGACTCCTTAATTTCTCTTTCTTTTGTCTTGTTGTTAGTGTAAAGAAATGCAACTGATATCTGTGCATTGATTTTATATCCTGGCACTTTACTGAATTCCTGTACAAGTTCTAGCAGATTTGGAGTGGAGTCTTTTGGGTTTTCCACATATAGTATCATATCATCTGTGAAGAGTGATAGTTTGACTTCTTCTTTGCCAATTTGGATGCTTTTACTTTCTTTTTGTTGTCTGATTGCTGAGGCTAAATCTTGTAGTACTATATTGAATAGCAGTGGTGATAAAGGACATCCCTTTTGTGTTCCTGACGTTAGTGAAAAAGCTTTCAGTTTTTCTCCATTGAGAATGATATTTGCGGTGGGCTTTTCATAGATGCCTTTGATGATATTGAAGTATGGACCCTTAACCCTACACTTCGCAGAGTTTTGACCAGGAAGGGATGCTGTACTTTGTCAAATGCTTTTTCAGCATCTGTTGAGAGTATCATGTGGTTCTTGTTCTTTCTATTAATAATATAATGTATCACATTGATTGATTTGCAGATGTTGAACCAACCTGATAGCCCTGGAATAAATCCCACTTTGTCGTGGTGAATAATCCTTTTAATATGCTGGATCCTATTGGCTAGTATTTTGGTGAGAATTTTTGCATTCAAACAGCATTATTCTTGGGGCCCCTGGGAGGCTCAACCCTTTGAGCCTCTGCCTTCAGATCATGTCATGATCTCAGGGTTCTGGGACCAAGCCCTGCATTGGGCTCTCTGCCAGCAGGGAGCCTGCTTCCTTTTCTCTCTCTGCCTACTTGTGATCTCTCTCTCTGTCAAATAAATAAATAAAATCTTTAAAATAAATAAATAAATGCACAGCATTATCCTTAACTTTTGTTCAATCATTTTCCTAATTCAACCAACAATAACCCTTTCATCCAAGAAACCTGGTCAGAAATTATGATGGCTAAGATTCTCACTATGTTGGTTTTCCAAAGTACATTTTTCTTTTTCATAGAAAGCAAGTACATTTTGGTATGCTTTACAATGATTATATACCAGTGATAATATTTCATAGAAAAGCTGTATTTTGCAAGACCAACAAAAGTGAGGGCAACTACTCCAATATTTGTCAAGAATATTTGATACAAAAAGCAGATTTCAGTTTGATAAGGGAGAAAACCATTGTGGAAGTTGTTACGTGCATGAGTTCTGGAGTGAAATGAGCTTGGTTCAAAACATTATTTTGCCATTTATGAACTACATGTGTTGGAATACAACTCATAGTTGTATATTCAGCTACTAAGCTATCAACAAGGAAGAATGACAGGAGTTTCATTGGGAACTAGAAATGGAGTGGTCATGGTGTAACAAAATGAAAGCACTTATGTAAGGCCCTTACCATGGGGTGTGATAACTGGTGAAAACTCAGGAATGGTTATCATAGCCATTATTGTCATTAATGTAAGGTTTTACAGGCGAGATACACACAACACCAGGCGAGATAGGGGCAAGGCAAGGTTTATTAAAGGCGCTCTCAGGTGAGGTTCCACAACTCAGGAGAGGAGAGTCAGGGAAGTTGTGTGTGGGAAGGGGTTGATGAGCTTTTATTGGGCCAAGGCAGAGCAGGGCCTCATAACCATATTTGGTAAGGTTAGAGGTTGGGGGTTAGGAAGTCTCAAAGTGGCTGCATTCTATTTATTGCATAGGTTTCGGTTTGCTAAAGGCGACTAGTCCTTCTGGTGGGGAAGTCCTGGGTAGGGGGAAAATGACAGCCTGGCAGTCATCTTATTGTTCCTCCTGCAATCTCAGGGCTGCTGACCCAACAATCACCATTATCATTTTCATTGTGAAAATACGCATCACTCCTACTGTGCTTGAGCTGAAATGCTGAACCACTATTTTCGAGTTTATTCATACCACACTAAAGTTAATTAAAAAAAAAATTAATGCTTTATGTATGACCCAGTCTGTGGTCTTTTTCATTCACTTGTACTTGTTGACTGAAGTGTTATTATACCTCTATCTCTATCCATATTCACATAGCTGTGTGTGCATAGTCAAGTTTGTTAGTTTTAGGTGACTTTATATTTCTATCATTCGATTTCTTCGCTTGTATTTTCAGCTTTAATACAAGTGTGTGTGCAAATGTTCCATTATGAAAGTGGATTACTCTTTGTCTCCTGTTTGAGCTGCTGATTTCCTTGAATTTTGTATTTTTCAGCTCTGGGTAGTGAAACACTTCCTTTATTGAGTGCATGGAGATCTAAAGTTGAGGGATCTTCCTTGTTGATTGACCTTTATATCACTGTGAAACCCTTCTCCTTCTCTGTTCTTGGAAAAGCTCGGGTTTGTTATTTTCTACTAGCCTTTATTTTAGCTCAGTAATCCTGGCTTCTCCTCCGTAATTCTGCATTCCTGAATTATTAGGTTTAGCTCTTGTGCTTCAGAATTTTCTAACATCAATCTGGTTTATTCTTTTTTTTTTTTTTTTTCTTTTTACGTCCATCTGGTTTATTCTATCTGTCTCTCTTTATTTTAAGTTTTAGTATATTCTATCTTCCTGGCAAAATTCCCCAGCTCTTTATTTTAAAAAATTAATAAATTCCTCTGTAATCCATCCTTTTATTTCCTTGAACCCATTAAGCATTGTCACTTTAAAATCCCTGACTGCTGTTTACAATAAATACACGCGTGGATGACTCTGTTTCTTCTGTTTTCCCCCTTGTTTCTGAACTCATGTTTCTGTCTCTTGCTGTACCTACTAATTTCTTATTGGGTGTTAGACTTTGTATATGAAAATGATGAAGACCAGATGAAGTTATATTGTCCTCCAGTAATAATTCAGCCATTGATCTGTGATGAACTCCATATAGGACTTCTACCTTGATCTGATCAAAATATGACTGAGTTGAAGCTTATTCTACCACTTTATTGGCTAGTGGCCCTTTTGCATCTAAGGCTTAACCTGCTCAGGCTTTCAGCTGTGAGAAAGGGTATAATCCAC
Organism: Mustela putorius furo; assembly: GCF_011764305.1. Lineage (NCBI taxonomy): Eukaryota > Metazoa > Chordata > Mammalia > Carnivora > Mustelidae > Mustela > Mustela putorius. The sequence continues at coordinate 1,051,827 of NW_025422126.1, forward strand.
AGTGTGGGCTATACTCTCTGTTTGCCAAGGGAAATAAAAAAAAAAAAAAAAAAAAAAAAGGACTGCCCCAAACTCCTTCTTTATTTTTCAAATCCTCTCTGCATACTCTTTGACTTCCCATTCCATGCAGTTTCAGAGGTTAGCAAATGTTTCCTCTGGAAACTAACACACGTGGTCAGTGTCAGGTCTCTGTTCCTCCTTTCTCAACTGGAATGAGATGTTTTTGTTGTCCACTTTGGTCTTTTATGCTCTACTAGAGGTCCCAAATCTTTGTTTTCTGACTCTCAAAATGAGCTTTCTGCTGGGAGAAATCTTCCTTTGGGGTCAGAAATAGCAGATGGCTCTTGGTGTCAGGAATGGCCAGCAACCCCTGTACTGGCAGATGAAGGATGACTCCAGACTTTTCTGTGAAAGAGAGGAGAAGGCAAGGGGTGTGGGGACCAATGCTCAGGGACACAACCCTTGGCTTTTCTTTGCTCTGGAACTTTTGTAGGTCCTTCAGGATACTCACAAATGCTTATCACTGTTTCTCAGGCAGTGATGTTTGACCAGGGGTCTTACTGGAACTAGGAGGATCTGTTTTGGGGAAAGATTTGCTAATCTGCTTGTTCTAGGAGTCCTGCTAAACATGGCCTAAGGGACAATGCCTACCTCTCTTAGATCACAGGGCCTCTGTTTGGGCTAAGCAAGCTTCCAGGAAGGCAGCTTCCCTGGGCATTCCAATGGCAAAGTGGTCGTGCAGACCTCAGAATTCCCAAGGCCTATTCCCTTCTGTGAAACCTTCCCTGCCTCCCATAACAGCCTCTGTGTAACATTTTTGCAAGCTAGGTATTAATGGCTGAGTTCATGCTCTATATTAAGCTCAACTTCTTGTCAAAGAGAGCTTCAGAAAGTCAGTTTTCTCCAACATCCGTAATACTCCTCTCTGGAATCTTAGGTAGGAATTCAGATTCTTAGGACTCTGAGGGCACTTTAATTTCTTCTTTTCTTGTTCATCGGGTAAGCTTTTGCCTCTAGTTTCTCCTTCTTGCTCCTTTTGGGCTAATTATAAATTGGATTTTATACACAAAGCATTTGAATTTTCCTCATTTTTCCCTTTTTAATACCGTTTTGGGTATGCTTAGAAAACTGTGCCAATCACAATATTTATGTATAGTCTGAAATATATGTGAAATAGTTTATGATGTCTATGTATGTGAAAACTCCATGGGTCAGTTAAAATAATACCATATCCTGTGAAAAATCCTTCTGTTTAAATATAAAATACTTCTCCCTAATGAGTATGATATTTGGGATATTTTTTTTAAAGATTTTATTTATTTATTTGACAGAGAGAGAAATCACAAGTAGGCAGAGCAGTAGGCAGAGAGAGAGGGGGAAGCAGGTTCCTTCTGAGCAATGAGCCTGATGCCAGGCTGAATCCCAGGACCCTGAGATCATGACCTGAGCTGAAAGCAGAGGCTTAACACAATGACCCACCCAGGTGCTCTGATATTCAGGTTTTTTTATACTTGAGTACATGTAGAATTATTTTAAGTACTACTAGATCATCTCACAAATGTTGTTCTACACAGTTTTTAGCTACTATTGTAATAATATAGGCAAGTTTGTAACGTACCGCTTTTGGGATTTTTCACTTTCAATATGCCCATGACAATGAATATTATAGAAGTACCATAATTCAGTTAACTTTTTCTCTCAATAAAGAGTTTTGGAAACACATTCATGATGTAATAAATGTTTATGGCCAATTACGTCTTTTCATAGCTCTAAGTAATTTTGTTCTATGCATTAATAAAAATAGAATTACAGTACAAGTATAAATACCACACCTATTTTTTAAAAGATTTTATTTGGCAGTGAGAGAGATCACAAGTAGGCAGAGGCAGGCAGAGAAAGGAGCAAACAGGCTTCCCGCTGAGCAGGGAGCCCAATGCAGGGCTCCACCCCAGGACCCTGAGATCATGACCTGGGCCTAAGGCAGATGCTTACCCATCTGAGCCACCCAGCCTCCCCATATACAGACTATTGTGTTATTTGCTGCAGTTTTATTCTGTTAAGTTGCTGAAAACACAGCATTAATGAACTCTGAAACACAGCATATCGTTGCTTTTGCTTTTGAGCCTCTGATCACATTTTCTATAACCAGTTTTACATATTCTCTGTATGCTTCTGTGTAAGGGTACATTTCAATATGTATTTCCTAGAAATAATGAATTTCATGCACCATTTCATTGTAGTAAGACAGTAGCTGAGCAGCATTTCCCATTTTCCTGGCCCTGGGTCGTGTGTCTATAGATTCCTTTGGATTTCACCCTACAATGGTGCCATCCACTACATTTTATTTAATCTGTCATTACCTCATGGATTCACAAATTTAGCCACTTTCCCCGCTTTGCCATAGTTTCATCACATACTCTCGATGCTACCTTAGCACTTGAGGCACAGCCTCATACACAGATGCGTAAACCTCCTCATGCTTTTTCTGAATGTACAGCATTTTTGGTGCATTAATATTGAACTCACGGACAACAAAGCTATGATCTAAAGGCAGCTTATCTGACACGCTTATTTCCTCTGTGAGATGGACTACAGCCTGTGTATATGAGCCTGGACAGCACTTCCACAACATGCGTGGGGCCATCTTCAATGGTTCCCGTCACCACCACCACCAACAAATGACAGGAACAGAATGTTAAATAGACACAGAAAGGGATACTCATTTACTCCTATTAGATATAAACCAGAAGGCAGAGCTTTGCCTTGTCCAACCACAGCTGGGAACAGGTGTGCTAGGAAACTGAAAGTTTTTGGTGCTCTGCAAAAACTTAAATGTCCACTGATGGTGACAGCACCGAATCATTGCTTATGAGGTTTCAAATACATTTTAACCAGTAGGCGAATTCACAAACACAGAATCTATAAGCAATAAGGATCGACTACATGTGTGTATATATATATATACAAACACATATATATATATATACACACACACACATATATACATATGCACACAAATATGCATATGTAGATATATATCCATATACACATATATAATGCCTTAATAGCTACTTTCAATTTAGTAACAATTTATTTAAAATAAAGTACAAATCTGTAAACTCATACTCTCACATTCTCTCTTGCTTACTCAAATAAATAAATAAAAGCTAAAAAGAGTCACACTAATTTTCTAATAAAATATTTAAAAAAATAAATTTAACAAGCCAAACAATAATTTCCAAAATTGAAGTTTTCCCTGTTTGTTCAGATATTGATGGTGGAACGTCATTACCTGAAGGTACATGTGCAACAATTTGCTTCCTCCCATCTCCACGGCTTAACTGTACTTTGTCTCTGCTGGTACCTCTGCTGCCCAGTCATGGCTAGTACACAGCTGTCATTAGGAGACGAAATTTAAAGAAATAAAAACATCTTGAGATTGCTACTATGTGTTTTATTTTTTATTTTGGGAGGTCAATATTTTTCAAAAGCAAGTACCCAAAAAACTACATTTGCTTTTTATGATTAAATTGAATTTCCTATTTTTATCTATGAAGAGGATGAGACTTAGGAGTGAAATATACATTGAAAGGATTCTCAAAACCACAATTCTATCCCCAACCTAGCTACCGATGTTTTACTTCTATCTCTGGGCCTTAGCAACCTCCCTTAAAAATAAAGAGGTTACTGAAACGGTCTTTAAAATTTCACATATGCTGACACTAAGACTGAAATCAACTGAGAGCTCTCATGAGCACTGTAAACTATACAGATTCAGGGCACATGGTAGCATATGTAGAGATGTGATAGTCAATTCTGTCAGTGTTCACCAAGTCTTTTGTACTCAACTATAATCTACCCTACCCATCCAGTATTCTATTAGGGAGTCAGAATGGGCTTTCTTGGCACATTGGCTTAATTACAGGCAGAAGAGGTGAGGTGTGAGTGACTTTGTGGTGGCCCTAGGAAGGCAGCCCCAACATATGACAATAAGGATTATTATGAATTGAAGTAATTTAAGAAACAGCCAGTACAAGAATACTGACTCTTCTTTGTCTCCAGAAAGCTGGAGGTCCATCTCCCTGGGGAAAGGTACCCTGTCTGCACCAAGAGGTAATGAGAGATCCTTATCATCCGAGGTAGGGAATGTAGGGCATATAAGGCCAAAGCAGCCTATATGAATAAACCTTGTAAAAAAATAGAAAGATAAAATAAATACAGGGGCTCCTGGGTGGCTCAGTGGGTTAAAGTCTCTGCTTTCAACTCATGTCATGATCTCAGGGTCCTGGGATGGAGCCTGGCATTGGGCTCTCTGCTCCGTCAGAAGCCTGCTTTCTCCTCTCTGTCTGCCCTCCTGTCTACCTGCTTGTGATCTCTGTCTGTCAAATAAGTGAATAAATAAATAAATAACGCTTGTAACTACTACTAACACATTATCTCAGCCCAGATTCTAGTCCAAATTACAATTCCTTACTAGTTGAAGCTCCTGAGCATAAATTTTCTTTGTCCCATCCATTCCTCAAAGATAAATTATTCTTTGTCTAAAATGAACAAACACTTCATGCTGGGGAGCCTCAGTGGCTCAGTCGCTTAAGTGTTCCACTGTTGGTATCAGCTCAGGTCATGATCTCTCAGTCATGGGATCCCTGCTGGGGTTCTGTGCTCAGCATGGAGTCTGCTTCAGATTCTCTCTCCTTCTCCTCCTGCTCTCTTTCTCTCTCTCAAATAAATAACATCTTAACACACAAAAAAACCCAAAACAAAACAAAGAAAAAACCCCCACTTCATGCGTTGGTCATTTCTTAGGGTATGAAATTTACTACTGGGCCTCTACGTGCATGGGGTTAAATATTGTTTTTTTCCTGTTAATCTGTCTCATGCCAATTTAATTTTTAGACCAGTTTAAGAGAACCTTGAAGGATAGAGTAAAATTTTCCTCTCAACAACCTTAACAGACAAAACTTGCAATAACTGAAAATAATATGTAAAGGCTATTCATTTCATACATAGTAAATGTACAAATATACCAGTTACATGAGAAAATAAAATCACACTCTGAATTAGAAGTCAAGAAGCATGAATGGTACTGTAAACTTGGGAATTACCCAGGCAAGTGCTCATTGACACACTACGGAATATAACTCACTGTAGTAATTAACATCATACTGAATTTTAAAATTTGGGAATGAGATCAGTAACATATCCTCTGCATATTTCTCTAGCTTTGTGAAAACTAAGTTAGAAAATGACTATTTTCTAAAGTATGCTTTTAATCTGTTAAATATTCCATATAAATGTATTATTTCTGCCACATGTTATAATACGTCATTCCTATTGCAAACACTCCCTTCCTTTCCTTAGAACACATTAACCTCCAGTACTCAGTTTGGTTTAGTGAACCATCTCTGGATCCTAATACGTATTTGTTGGGTTTTGACACTGTAGATGATGGGGTTCATCAAGGGTGGGAAAAGGATATAGATGTTGCCCATGAGGACGTGGACCACAGGAGAGAGGTGCTTTCCAAAACGGTGCACCATAGTCAGACCAATGATTGGGATATAGAAAACTAGAACTGCACAGATGTGGGAGACACAGGTCTGCAAGGACTTGAATCGCTCCTCCCGGGATGCAATAGTCAATACTGAGTGCAGGATCAAGATGTAGGAGACCAGAATGAGCACTGCATCCAAAAACAGTGTGCAGATCACCAGAGCCAAGGCATAGAAGCTGTTGAAGCGGATGTCAGAGCAGGCGAGCCGAAGTAGGTCCTGGTGCAGGCAGAAAGAGTGGGAGAGGATGTGGGGGCGGCAGTAATCAAAGAACTTTAGGCGGACAATGGGAGCAGTGAGGAAAATCCTCCCTAAAATGGCCACACCAATGCTGATGATTCTTGTATTGGTGAGAATGGATGTATATCTCAGAGGTTTGGAGATTGCAGTGAAGCGATCAAAGGCCATGGCCAGTAGGACGCCAGACTCCATGCATGATAGACCATGAACAAAGAAAGCTTGAGCAATGCACGCATCCAGACCAATCTCCTGGTTGAGCCCCCACAGGATGCCCAGGACTGTGTGTACTGTGGACAGCCCCATGCATAGGTCAGTGAGGGCCAGCATGGCCAGGAAGTAGAACATGGGCTGATGCAGGCTTGGCTCTGTCCGAATCACGTGCAGCACCAGGCAGTTCCCTGAGAGTACCATAGCATAGATACAGGAGAAAGGGATGGAGAGCCAAGGGTATTCCCGTTCCAGGCCAGGAAAACCCGCAAGGAGAAAGGTGGAGTTACTGACTTTGGAACCAGCTTGAACAGACATTAATCTATAAAAACAGAAACCTCTCAGAAAAAAAAAAAAAAAGTGTGTGTTTGTGTGTCTTTGTGTGTATGTGTATACACATATATATTTAAGGGAATAGCTTATTAAGAATCCTTAATATAAACTTTCCATCCCTTAATATAAACTTAGAGGGAAAAGCCATAGAAAGAATGACTGGATTTGGCACTACAACTCATTTTATATAAGACCAATGCTTTTTTACCGAAACTGCATTTACTCTGAAACAAACTACATTATGCCTACATGTGAAACCTCCTTGTTATTAGATCATTACCCTATCAGAGGAATCCATGTCCATATACACAATCTCACTGTCACCTTCTATTTCAATGCTATATACTAAAAATAACAGAGAAAAAAATGATTTCTGGCATGTGAAGGTATAATAATGAAGTTTAAGTACACCAAGTAGAAAAAGAAAACACATTTGAGTTTTTGCATTTGAAACCTGGTGAATTAAAAAAAAATAAATAAAAAAAAAATAAAACCTGGTGAATTAAATTGCAAATCACTGCCACGGGCTATAAGATTAACCTCTGCCTGTTACATAAAACACTCAGTCACTTGGAGAATTCATTTCTCAGTCATGTTGTCCATTCTGAAATGTTGTTTTTGCTGCCTTAAAAAAGAACAACTGTCACTCACAGTAGAGATGGTCGCGCCAATCTTGAAAATGGATCTTGTTCTTCCTCCTTTTGTCCCAGTGGCAGGGCCATTCTAGGAGAAGCAAAATTTATGCAGGTCTGGGAATCACTAGAGTAAAGCCTGAACCCCAGGAGGGGCTGAGAGTGAGTGAATTACAGGGCTGTGTTCCTTTGGGGTAATGAAGGCAAACCCCGAGGCAGTGTTTGCAGGGCAGACTCTCCACTCCACCAAATTCTGAATAGTCTCACGAGTGCATGTTTGCAATTACAATTCTCCTGTCCAGGGAGATTTGGAGTAAATGTCAGACAGAGAGATCAAGAAATGTCTTGGTAGCTTGCTCCCTCCCTAATGAGTCCTTACATGTTTTTTGAAGGGCAGCAGATATATTCTATAGAAAACAGCCTATTGTTATTAACAGTTACAACAGTTACAACTTTTCCTTCTTTTTTTGATAACATGACTTCACTATTCAAAGACTTCATGTGCTAGCAAATAAAACATTCTTCAAAGTCAATAGTTTTGTTTAAGGTTGATAATTATTATAAGCTGCTTGAAATCTGAGTCTCTACTTTGATAATAGCAATTACACCAAGCACTTTTTTTTAGCATTTAAATTGCAGTAGGAATTTTAGCATTATTTAATTCTCAGAATTAGAGTATGTCTGTTATCTATTTAAATTTCTAGAATTACTGAACACACATATCTTTTATTTTAATGTCAGTAGATAAAAAATGTGCTTATAAACCAGGCTTTCTGGTTTGGAAGCCCTTCTCCAACACCTGTGAGTACTCTGTCCCTGGGCAGGATACTTAGCTTCATCTAAAGTGGGGATGATGACATTACTTCATAGGATTGTCCTGACAATTAAGTTAGATGAAATTGTAAAACATTTAGAATCACGAAAGACATAAAGCAAACACTTAATACAAGTAAATTGTAATTGTTTCCATTTCAGAGATGAAGAAACTGAGGTTAGAGTGGCATTCTTTAATATGTTATCCATGAGCCACCAGGGCCTATTTTGTACTTGGAATGTGGCAAGCCAAATTGAGATGTTAAGTAAGTACAAATTACAGACCAGATGAAAGACTTAGTTGGGAAAGAATGGTTTAAAATGTCTCTTCAAAAATGTTTATATTGACTACATATTGACATAATATTTTAGATATAGTAGGCTAAATAAAACTTAACATGGGTTTTACCACTCAGTTTTACTTAGAATCTAAAACTACATAATGACACGTGGTTAGAGATATATACTGGAAACTTCCTGAAGATCACATAGCTATGGCATTTAATAATGTTCCAATTACTTAAATGTGAGTCTTTGGACCTAACTGCATAATCTTTCTACCTTAGAAAACAATTTTAAAATATTTATTGTTGAAAATGTTTAATTCATCCAACCTGATCATTTTCAATGTATTAAAAAACTCTGGTTTTGATACTACACTTGATCTTAGCCAAAAGGACTAGAAGCAAATGTAATGGTCTGAAGGGGCATGTGCACCCGAATGTTTATAGCAGCAATGTCCACAACTGCCAAACTTTGGAAAGAACCTAGATGTCCATCAACAGATGAATGGATACAGAAAATGTGGTATATATACACAATGAAATACTATGCAGCCATCAAAAGAAATGAAATCTTGCCATTTGTAACAATGTGGGTGGAGCTAGAGGGTATTATGCTGAGCAAAATAAGTCAATCAGAGAAAGACAGTTATCAATGATCTCCCTGATATGAATAATTTGAGAGGCAAAGTGGGGAGTTTGAGCAGTAGTGAAGGAAAAAATGAAACAAGATGGGATTGGGAAGGAAACAAACCATAAGAGACTCTTAATCTCACAAAACAAAATGAGGGTTGCTGGAGGGAGGGGACTTGGGAGAGGGTGGTGGGGTTATGGACATTGGGGAGGGTATGTGCTATGGTGAGTGCTGTGAAGTGTGTAAGTCTGACTATGCACAGATCTGTACCCCTGGGGTAAATAATACATTATATGTTAATTTTTAAAACAGAAAAAAAAAAATCTCTAGTTTAGGAACACTACACTACAGAAACTGTGGAGAGACTTTGATTTCCTTTAATGTTGCGGAATAAATATTTGAACTTCCCTCTGGGATAAACACTTAGAAATACTGGATACACATTTAAGTAAAACCTTTTTTAATTTCCAGAAGCCAAGATTTAAAAGGTAAATGAAATCCACAAGAATATATGCCACAAATCACATTGTTTGCTTATACTAACAATATTAGCAATGCAGAAACTGTGATTCATATTAACTACACAAGACTCATGTCCCCACACTCATTTCAGAAATATAGGAAAGATGTTGAAGATATTAGAACTGAGCTCCCATGTAGAACCAAAATACTGAACAGATACAATTCAGAAAAATTAAGGGAAGAAAAGTTATCTTTTTCTCAGGAAAAAATGACAAAGGTTTTGTTAACAATATACCCAGAAATCATTCTTAACTTTTTTCATCCTTCTTTCATCTTCATTTCTTCTGTTTTCTGGCAATTTTGAAATAATATATAACCTGTGAGAAAAAAGAGACCCACAGGGGCAAAGCAAAGTACAGTTTAAACACTGAATAGAGAGGGTTTCTTCCCTACATATTTAAAAGTTTTGGAATAAGACTCAAATAGACTTCATATTTGGTAGTAAAACATGCTATAATTAAAACCTATGCAATTAAAAAAATCAGTTCTAAGACGGAATTCTATAGCCATAAACACCAGCATTAAGAAACTAGTATTTCTAATAAACAATTTCACTTTTTGCCTCAAGAAACTAGAAACATGTGTCTGTTGGCCATCTGGATGTCTTCTTTGCAGAAATGTCTGTTCATGTCCTCTGCCCATTTCTTGATTGGATTATTTGTTCTTTGGGTGTTGAGTTTGCTAAGTTCTTTATAGATTTTGGACACTAGTCCAAATATCTGATATGTCGTTTGCAAATATCTTCTCCCATTCTGTCAGTTGTCTTTCGATTTTGTTAACTGTTTCCTTTGCTGTGCAAAAGCTTTTGATCTTGATGAAATCCCAATAGTTCATTTTTGCCCTTGCTTCCCTTGCCTTTGGCGATGTTCCTAGGAAGATGTTGCTGCGGCTGAGGTGGAAGAGGTTGCTGCCGTGTTCTCCTCAAGGATTTTGATGGATTCCTTTCGCACATTGAGGTCCTTCATCCATTTTGAGTCTATTTTCGTGTGTGGTGTAAGGAAATGGTCCAATTTCATTTTTCTGCATGTGGCTGTCCAATTTTCCCAGCACCATTTATTGAAGAGGCTGTCTTTTTTCCATTGGACATTCTTTCCTGCTTTGTCAAAGATTAGTTGACCATAGAGTTGAGGGTCTATTTCTGGGCTCTCTATTCTGTTCCATTGATCTATGTGTCTGTTTTTGTGCCAGTACCATGCTGTCTTGATGATGACAGCTTTGTAATAGAGCTTGAAGTCCGGAATTGTGATGCCACCAACTTTGGCTTTCTTTCTCAATATCCCTTTGGCTATTCGAGGTCTTTTCTGGTTCCATATAAATTTTAGAATTATCTGTTCCATTTCTTTGAAAAAGATGGATGGTACTTTGATAGGAATTGCATTAAATGTGTAGATTGCTTTAAGTAGCATAGACATTTTCACAATATTTATTCTTCCAATCCAGGAGCATGGAACATTTTTCCATTTCATTGTGTCTTCCTCAATTTCTTTCATGAATACTTTATAGTTTTCTGAGTATAGATTCTGTGCCTCTTTGGTTAGGTTTATTCCTAGGTATCTTATGGTTTGGGGTGTAATTGTAAATGGGATGGACTCCTTAATTTCTCTTTCTTCTGTCTTGTTGTTGGTGTAGAGAAATGCAACTGATTTCTGTGTATTGATTTTATATCCTGACACTTTACTGAATTCCTGTATAAGTTCTAGCAATTTTGGAGTGGATTCTTTTGGGTTTTCCACATATAGTATCATATCATCTGCGAAGAGTGATAATTTGACTTCTTCTTTGCCGATTTGGATGCCTTTAATTTCCTTTTGTTGTCTGATTGCTGAGGCTAGACACATGAAAAAGTGCTCCATATCACTCGGCATCAGGGAAATACAAGTCAAAACCACAATGAGATATCACCTCACACCAGTCAGAATGGCTAAAATCAACAAGTCAGGAAATGACAGATGCTGGCGAGGATGCGGAGAAAGGGGAACCCTCCTACACTGTTGGTGGGAATGCAAGCTGGTGCGGCCACTCTGGAAAACAGCATGGAGGTTCTTCAAAATGTTGAAAATAGAACTGCCCTATGGCCCAGCAATTGCACTACTGGGTATTTACCCTAAAGATACAAACGTAGTATTCCAAAGGGGCACGTGCACCTGAATGTCTATAGCAGCAATGTCCACAATAGCCAAACTATGGAAAGAACCTAGATGTCCATCAACAGATGAATGGATCAAGAAGATGTGGTATATATACACAATGGAATACTATGCAGCCATCAAAAGAAATGAAATCTTGCCATTTGCGACAACATGGATGGAACTAGAACGTATCATGCTTAGCGAAATAAGTCAAGCAGAGAAAGACAACTATCATATGATCTCCCTGATATGAGGAAGTGGTGATGCAACATGGGGGCTTAAGTGGGTAGGAGAAGAATCAATGAAACAAGATGGGATTGGGAGGGAGACAAACCATAAGTGACTCTTAATCTTACAAAACAAACTGAGGGTTGCTGGGGGAATGGGAGTTGGGAATAGGGGGGGTGGGTTTATGGACATTGGGGAGGGTATGTGCTTTGCTGAGTGCTGTGAAGTGTGTAAACCTGGCGATTCACAGACCTGTATCCCTGGGGATAAAAATACATGTTTATAAAAAAATAAAATATTAAAAAAAAAAGAAATCATGTTTCTCAAATAAAATTTAATACCATTGGAAAAAAAAAAGAAACTAGAAACTGAACAAACTAAGCCCAAGCTGACAGGAAGGAAGAAAGAAAGAAGGAAGAATGAGCAAAAATCATAGCAGAAAGAAATGAAATGGAGATGAAAAATATGTAGAAATGAGCAATTAAACTAAGCAATTTTTGTAAAAGATAAACAAAATTTACAAACTTTTAGCTAGACTATGAAGAACATAAGAGGAGACTCAAGTGAATAAAATCATAAATAGATGAGACATTACCACTGATACCAGAGAAACACAAAAAATAATGAGAGACTTCTACAGACATTATACACCAACAAGCTGGATAACGTAGAAGAAAAGGATAAATTCCCTAAAACATAAAACTTACAAAGACTGAATCATGAAGAAATAGAAAATTTGAACAGACCAATGATGAATAAAGAGGTTGAATCAGTAATCCATCATTGCACACAGAAAAGCCCAGGATCAGATGTGATGGTGAACTCTACTAAATATTTAAAAAAGAATTAATGCCAACCCTCTCAAACTCTTTCAAAAGCTTGAAGAGGAAGGAACACCTCCAGACTCATTTTACAAGGCCAACATAATCCTAATACCAAACCTAGATTAATACACTACAAGAAAAGAAACTATAGACCAATAGTTCTGATGAATACATTTGAAAAAATTCTTGATAAAATATTAGCACTCTGAACACACAAAGCAGGAAGAGTATATTAAAAAAGCATACATCAAGATTCAGTGGCATTTATCCCTGGGATGAAAGAATAAGTCAACATATGCAAATTAATAACTGTGATACAACACATTAATATAATAAAGGACAAAATCATATAATCATCTCAGTAGAGGCAGAAAAAGCATTTGACAAAATATATCATCCTTTCATGATAAGAACTCTCCATATATTGAGTATAAAAGAAACATACCTCAACATAATAAAGGCCATATACGACAAACCCATGGCCAATATTATATTCAACAGCAAAAAGTTTGAGATTTTCTTCTAAGATCAGAAATAAGACAATTGTGCCCATTCTCCCTACTTCTATTCTACATAATTGGAAATCCTAGACAGAGCAATCAGACAAGAAAAGGCAGAAAAGGCATCCCAATAAGAAATGATGAAGTAAAATTGTCTTTGTTGGCAGATATTATGTTATATAGAGAATATCCTGATGATGACACAGAAACAAAAGAAGCAAACAAACAGAAAAAAAACAGCTAGAATTAATCAATAAATTCAGTTAAGTTACAGGACATAGCAAAACATCTGAAAAAGAAATAAGGACATCAATCCATTTACATTAGCATAGAAACAATAAAATACTTAAAAATAAATTTAACTGTGCGTTAGCTAATGTTATGGCGGTAATCATTTTGAAATATGTAAAATATCAAGACAACATGTTGTGCACCTCAAATTTACACAATGCTATGAGTCCACTCTACCTCAGTAAAGCCGACAGGAGCTGGAGAGAAGCTCTATTGAGAAAATTAGTGATTGCTGAGAATCAGTTGCTCACAAAGACTGGAAAGTCTCCAGAGCAACAGAAGAAACAGAGTATCTACCTTGTGGTAGCTGGTGAGAGTTGAAAGCCTGGTTTGTGAAGGAAGGCAGTATGATAGAGGATCTTAAACTCACTGATGATCTTGCAGAAAGCAAATAGAACTGATAAATGAGATACTCTTAGTGTAAATTTAAAGATTAGAGAGAACTCCTGAAACCTTTAAACCTCATGCTTTATGAAAGCAACAGGCATTGAAGTGATCCCAATGAAATTGAAGACAGAGAGATGAGTAGTTCAAAGCATGTGCCTTGGAGTCAGCCGGCAAGGATTTCAAATCTTCACTACAGTGTGACTTTAGCAAGCTGCTTAATCTCTCTTGAACTCAATGTAGTCATCTATAACGAGGGCTCACAATAGTGCCCACTACGTAGGGTTTGTGTGGTATTATCTACTTCACAACTGAAGTATAACTAACGTACAGTGTTATATTAGTTTCTGTAATAGTTTTTAATAGTTTTAAAACAGTGTTTGAACTTTAAATGGAGTATGTGTCTGTTAAATAAAACAAGTGCATTCCCCATGGCTAATTCCAGATTGCAGGCAGATGATGACTATTTTGAACATTCCCTTTGAAATGTGAACAGAATATCTCTAGGGACATGCGGTCCATTTATATCCATATCTTTCCTGATGTTATATACTACGGCCCTCCAGCTCTCTCTTGGTATAAGCACTTACAAAGATACAATCTACTTTCTTCAGAGCAGAGAAACAAATGTATCTTGGAGTTTTTGCAATTGAGTTGAGACTTGAGCAGTAATTGGCAGATAGAAGAGAAAGCTGGAATCACTGGTTGTATGAAGAGACAGACTGAACAGCATTCAAAAGATGAAGAATAACTTTTTACAAATACTCTGAAAGATTAGTAGACATCTGGAAAGTCAAAATTTATCATAATTGCTAGTTGCTTGAGAAAAGACAAAATCTATTTAGGATCACTTTTTCCTTCATCTACGCTCCGTATTTTTCTAGGTAGAAATAAAACAAGATTCCTAAATGTCGAGGGGTACTTGGATAACAGATGTGAACAACAATAAATGTGACTTTTTAATTTAAAGAATTCTGTAATACATACATACACCACTTTTGCTCGGATTGATCCTATATGAGAATACAAGTTGTATGAAAGTTACCTAGCAAATGGACACCAACATTGACTCATAGAGAAAATACCTCACATCATCCATGCTTGCTTTTCCACCTTACAGCACCAATTCCTCAACATTTCTCCTAACAGGCTTCCCTGGCCCGGAACGGGAATGAATACCCTTGGCTCTCCATCCTTTCCTCCTGTATCTATGCTATGGTACTCTCAGGGAACTGCGTGGTGCTGCATGTGATTCAGACAGAGCCGAGCCTGCATCAGCCCATGTTCTACTTCCTGGTCATGCTGGCCTTCACTGACCTGTGCATGGGGCTGTCCACAGTACGGACAGTGCTAGGGATCTTGTGGGAACTCAGTCAGGAAGTCAGCCTGGATGCCTGCATTGCCCAAACTTATTTCATCCATCTGTCTCTCAGAGTCTGGAGTTCTTCTGGCCATGGCTTTTGATCGCTTTACAGCAGTCTATAATCCTCTGAGGTATACGTCCATACTAACCAGTGCCGGAATCATTAAGATTGGGCTCGGGGGACACCTGGGTGGCTCATTGGGTTAAGGCCTCTGCCTTCGGCTCAGGTCATGATCCTGGGGTCCTGGGATCAAGCCCCGCATCGGGCTCTCTGCTCAGCCGGGAGCCTGCTTCCTCCTCTCTCTGCCTGCCTCTCTGCCTACTTGTGACCTCTCTCTCTCTGTCAAAAATAATAATAATAATAATAATAATAATAATTGGGCTGGGAATTTGGGTTAGGAGTTTTGCATTCATCCTTGCTCTCATAATCCGCCTCAAGTTTTTCACTATTGCCATTCCCACATCCTCTCCCACTCTCTCTGCCTGCACCAGGACCTACTTCGGCTCGCCTGCTCGGATATCCGCTTCAACAGCTTCTATGCCTTGGCTCTGGTGATCTGCACACTGTTTTTGGATGCAGTGCTCATTCTGGTCTCCTACATCTTGATCCTGCACTCAGTATTGACTATTGCATCCCGGGAGGAGCGATTCAAGTCCTTACAGACCTGTGTCTCCCACATCTGTGCAGTTCTAGTTTTCTATATCCCAATCATTGGTCTGACTATGGTGCACCGTTTTGGTAAACACCTGTCTCCTGCGGTCCATGTCCTCATGGGCAACACCTACATCATCTTCCCACCGCTGATGAACCCTATCATCTACAGTGTGAAGACCCAACAGATCCATGGCAGAATTCAGAAGTGGTTCTCCATGAAGAGGGAGTGAAGCACTTTAGATTACAGAGACGCAAGTGGTTTACATGTAGAAAATTTCAGGCGGGGAGAGGGGAGGAATATATTTTATTAATAAAGTTAAAAATAAGGCAATTGAAAACTGAGACTTATAGGATATGCCATGACTTGAAGGATTTGTAAGTATCAAAAATGGTAATCAAGGGGCACTTGGGTGGCTCAGTGGGTTAAAGCCTCTGCCTTTGGCTCAGGTCATGGTCCCTGGGTCCTGGGATCAAGCTCCCCATCCAGCTCCCTGCTCAGCAGGGAGCATGCTTCCCTTCCTGTATCTCTCTGCCTGCCTCTCTGCCTGCTTGTGATCTCTATCTGTCAAATAAATAAATAAAATCTTTTAAAAAAATGGTAATCAATAGTAATCAAACCCAAGTTTGAAGCTCTGATAGTAGAGTCATTTGTCACATTTCATTATCATTTCTGCCTATAAAAAGTAATATTCACAATTGTCCAGAAAAGTTTAACTTGAAAAGAATACCTACAAAAAAGCCATCCAAACACACAGTGTACATTCATCCCCGGAGGTACAATTTTATCACCACTTTCTATGGTTGCCTTGATCAATGTAGACATTACAGTTGGTTTCCAACGTTAAGTGATGTTTTCAGACTGGTTTGTAGTTTGATGTAGAGTCATTCCAAGGCATCATCATCCTTGTCTTCACATTAATTTGTCAACAGACAACTCTGTTTCCTGCTTCTCAGAAGAATTTCTATCACTTTTTTTTTTAACATATCTCTAAATAACTACCAACCTGACAATCTTATTTGAGTCTTACAGAAATTCATATCCTTTACTGTGTAGAATAAATGTTTCACTGATCTGCTTTATAGGAATTTCTTTTATCTTTTCTAGATTTGATAAATATCAGCAAGGCAAAAACTTTTCTTTTTTTGTAGGGGCTTTCCTACTGATGGCAAACCATGTTTACTTAATAATTAATGTGAGGTCAGATAACTAGCCACTTGGGAAAGTAACCTAGTCTATACTGGTAGCTATGTAAAATTGTCATTCTTGAGGATCTTTAAGAGAGAGGATACTGTTATCTTTTTTAATCTGTAGCAACAACTTTTCTTCATCATTCTCATCCTATTCACCAAATTAGGAAAAATACTCCTGCATATGGGCTAGATAGAGCTGATCTTTACTACTTTGTGGAACTCTGTCCATAAGCTTCTGAGAGCAAACTTGGTAAGTAGTTCATCTCCTTATAAGATTCCTTTGGAGTCTTTATATTTTGGGAACTCAAGATTTGAACAAATCATGAATGGTGCAGTGGATTGAAAATAAAAATAACTTGCAATCTTCAAAGGTAATATGGCATTGGGTTTACAATATTACATTTGCCCTTTTTCCTACTTCCCATTAAAATACATCTATAAAATACATCTAAATGTGTATCAAATGTAGATTTCACAACAACTCAAAAATAAGGAAAAATTGTTAAATGATTAAAAGCTTGTAAGTAATTTCCATAATGTAAATGAGGCTACATTGTAAACAAATCTGGTTTAAAACATATAATGGATTATTCGTGCCTCTTTGTGAACTGAAAAGAATCACCAGTCTGAATCTATTTAAGAAGTAATTTTTTCCCATTCAACTTATAATCAAAGAGATGGAGTTTAAAACAGCAATGATTATGTAAAAAAAAGATTTTTCATAGGGTTTTGTCCTAATTTTCTTTAAAGTATGGAAAAAGTCAAGAACTTTCATTATATGTTAATAATTTAATGTTATTTCTTAATTAGTCAATGAGATGAATTTAAAAATTAATTAAAATGTTCATATGAGATGGAAGAAAATAATGTTCATAGTGACTTCAAACTG
Source organism: Mustela putorius furo (assembly GCF_011764305.1). Taxonomy (NCBI): domain Eukaryota; kingdom Metazoa; phylum Chordata; class Mammalia; order Carnivora; family Mustelidae; genus Mustela; species Mustela putorius. The sequence continues at coordinate 1,069,495 of NW_025422126.1, forward strand.
ACTCTAAATGTTATATTCAGTAATTTCTTTTCTAACAATTTGTTAAAATTATAAGCGTTAGGGGTGTCTGGGTGTCTCCGTGTCTCAGGCAGTTGAGTGTTTGCCTCTCTTTCCACTCAGGTCATGATCTTTGGGTTTTAGGGTCAGGCTCCCTGCTCGAGATTCTCTCTTCTGCTCTCTGTCCCTCCCCCACCCAGGGCGCAAGTGGGTGTCCCTTCTCACTGTTCTCACTCACTCTCTCCCTAAAAAAACAAAGGAAAAAAAAAATCATTAAAACTCAGGTAGTGGTTGTAAGGGCATACACCTGAAATAGAAATATGTTCCTACTGTACATAACTGTATCTGTTCTCCTAAAACATTTCCATAGTTTCACTGACTAAACAACAATATATTTAACTTCACAAATTTTTTATACTTTCTTAGAGAAGATTAAAAGAGAAATAAAAGAATTTAAAAACTACATTTCCAAGGGTGTTTGAGTGGCTCAGTTGGTTAAATCTCCAACTCATCATTTTAGCCCAGGTCATGATCTCAGGGTCCTGGATTGAGGCCTACGTTAGACTCCCCTCTAAGCGGAGAGTCTGCTTGAAGATTCTTTCTCTTTCTCTTTCTCTTTCTCTTTCTCTTCCTCTGCCCCTTTGCCAGCTTTAGAGAGAGATGCTCTAAAATAAATAAATAAATAAATAAATAAATCTTTAAAAAAATACATTTCAAGGAAAGCTTGGGAGTAGTTTCTAAAATTAATAAAATACATATAAACCAACAATATTTTGTACAATAAGATATAAGAAAAAGGAACACCCACACCCACACATCTGAGTATAATAGAATCTTAAGTACAGAACTAACAGTAGATATATAGAAAAAATGAATACATTTAATGAATTTTAGGGCCATTTAAATTCTTTCAGAAAATAGAGATTATTTAATAATCATTTAGCAATTTTAGAGATAAATATATGCCTAATTTCTTTTTATTTCAAGTTTTTATTTAAATTTCAGTTAGCTAACATATAGTGCAACTTGAATTTCAGGTGTAGGATTTAGTGATTCACTACCCACATACAAACTAGGTGCTCACCACACTATGTCCATCACCTATTGACCTCATTCCCCTGCCCTATACCTAATTTCTTAACACAAACACAGTTGTTACAATATTCCAAAATTATTTATATTTATACCAATATCATACATATAAAACTAAAAATGTAAACTTAAGGAAAAACTGTTCTTTTAAAAAACATTTTTAAATAAGCTATTGGTTCCAGATATGGACAGAAAATGAGTTCATAAAATGAAAATCAGTAATTTGATACAAACACACATACACATATAGAGATACATAAAAACAGTAAGAAATATCCAACTCTTAAGCATTTGTAATTCAACACATGACAAAATTAGTTTACTCAAGCAAAATACATTGCAAATCAATATGATAAAAAAAAAACAATATAAAGCAATAAAAACAATACAGAATTTAAATCGTCAGTATGTCTGGGTTGCTTAGTTGTTAAGCATCTGCCTTAGATTCAGGTCATGATCCTGGGGTGCTGGGATTAAGCCCTGCATTAGGCTCCCTGCTTGGTGGGGAGTCTGCTTCTCGCTCTCACACTTCCCCTGCTTGTGTTCCCTCTCTTGCCGTGTCTTTCTCTATCAGATAAATAAATAAAATTTTAAAAAAGAAATTAAAATAGTCAATAAATATTAAAATATGTTCAATTTCATTTAAAATTAAATAATCACAAAATTTAGAATAGTAGGTCAAATACAACTTTGTATTTGGTATACAACTGGAAACATAAAACATGGTTACCAGAATCCAGTGCTACTGAGGTTGTTAAGATACAGAGACTTGCATATGCTTTAATATGAATGTAAGTTAGCAAAAGATTTTTGGGGATAAATATTACACATATGAACAGTGAAATCTCTTATTTAGGTTAGATGGGGAGTTGTTAAAATGTTTACTGTCCTGTAATTTACATACCTTTGGAAGTCATTAGCTAATATTTATTAATGTTATAAATCATCATGATGTACTCTTTATCTTAAAAGTTGCATATTAAATATTTCCCAAAAGTTTAACTAAATATTTGAATTAAATAAACTCGAAAGCTCACTTTTTTTTTTTTTTTTTTCTTGGAGTCCTTCAATATTTCCATGATGACAAAATGGAAGAACAGAAAAAAAAATCAGAATAAGTCTTTAGGGACATTACAGAAACACTTTTAAACATCACTAAATCTTGGCTGAATGAATTTAAGATGAAACATTTTCCATAGGATAACTCAAGAAAGTGAGCTTAACTTTAAGTTTAGGAAATAATTTGTGGAGAGATGACCAAACTTTTCTCTCTGAGCTCTAAAGTATCTAACACCATAACCTTGGCAAATGAACACTGGTGAAAGGAATAGCTTTAAAAATAGAGACAAGATTTTCTGTCATGGCAAACGCCACAGAGTATTTAGATTAGCTCACAGGCCTTTTGAGGCAAACTTTAATCCCTGTTTTCATTAGCTAAAGTTATGTCTCCATGGGAACTCTTTGGAGCAAGGTGGTTGTGGTCTAAATTAGTATAAGGAAAAATTCTAACTCCTTGAGGCTGACAACATAACCTCGTAGAATTACATAGTAACTTATGTGAAACCAAACTCAGATTTAGTATTATGATCAAGACCAACTTTTTTCAGTTAGAGTCATAATTGTCACAGAACATCCTAATTTCCTAAAACCACTTATTATTTATTCAAAATAATGTTAGTGCTATGGGCATAAAATTAGGCTATCACTTTTATTTCATAATAAAAATTCTTTATCTATCTATTATATTGCCAAAACAGATTTATTAATAATCAAATAGAAGTAGAAAAGGAATATTTGGAGGATGATGAAAGCAGAGATCAAGAAGATAAAAAAAAAAAATCCATTATGTCAGTGGTTCCCAACCTGTGGGGTTCTGATTCCTGGAGAGCCATGGACTCACTGTAAACAGTATATAAGTTTCAAGCATTTACCAAGCATCTTTTATAGATTACTCAAATAAAATTTTACATGTGTATATGTGTTTTTCAGAGTATATAAATTCTATGATTAATAATGTGCAATTAATTCAATATTACTTTGTGACAACTATACTTTTCATCATGCATTTTTTTCAATATACAATTGCTAAAAGCAAAATTATCCTTATACAAGTAGATAAAAAGCTTGTCCAAAACACGTCCTTTTCCTTAAATAAGCTAGAAATTACTACTTTATGCAACTAAGTACATATGGCATGTTTTCTTTTTTTTTCCTTCAAGTTCTTATTTAAATTCTAGTTAATTAATATGTAGTATAATATTGGTTTCAAGAGTAGAATTTAGTACTCATTACTTACAGTGCTCATGACAATAAATGTCCTTTTTAATACCCATCACCCTGTTACCCAATCCCCCCCCACCCCTCCATCAATCTTCAGTTTGTTCTCTATAGTTAAGAGTCTCTTATGCTTTGCCTACCTCTCTTTTGCCCCCTTCCTTCATGTCCACTTCTTTTGTTTCTTAAATTCTATATATGAGTGAAATCATATAGTATTTATCTTTCTTTGACTAACTTGTTTTACTTAGCATAATACACTCTAGTTACATCTAAGTCATTGCAAAAATGGCAAAATTTCATTCTTTTTGATGTCTGAGTAATATTTCTCTCTCTCTCTCTCTGTAAATTATTCTTCTTTACCCATTCATCAGTTGATGGGCATTTGGGCTCTTTCCATAGTATGGCTATTGTTGATGATGCTGCTATAAACACCAGGATGCATGTGCCCCCTTAAATCGTATTTTTGTATCCTTTGGGTAAATATCTAGTAGTGCAATTGCTAGGTTGTAGGGTAGCTCTATTTTTAACTTCATGACGAACCTCCATACTGTCTTTCAGAGTGGCTGTACCAGATTGCATTCTCACCAGTAGTATAAGAGTGTTCCCTTTTCTTGACATTCTTGTGTTTCCTGTGTTGTTACTTCTACACTTTCCAACTGGTGTGAGGTATCTCATCATGGTTTTGATTTGTATTTCCCTGATGATGAGTGATGAGCATCTCCCCATGCATCTGTTAACCATCTGTATGTTTTCTTTGGAAAAATGCCTATTCATGTCTTCTGCTCATTTTTTAACCGGATTATTTGTTTTTAGGGTGTTGTGTGTGATATGTTATTTATATATTTTGGATATTAACCCTTTATCAGATACGCCATTTACAAAGATCTTTTTCCATTCCATACGTTGTCTTTTAGTTTTGTTGATTATTTTCTTGCACTAAAATTTACTAACATGGCCCAAGACCCATAATTTTTCATTTCAGGGAACATTCATACTATTCCAAGATGGACAAGATGATATGGAAACGAATGTTGTGGAAAATATGAAAGAAGATTACTTCTATGCAATTTCAAGGTCATTTTGAAGTTAATGGCACTGGCTCTCTAATAGAAAAGAGAAATAAGAAGAAAGGGAAAGAAAGAATGAACTGTGTTCATTTTTAAGGAAAATTATAAAACTAGTGTTTAGAGGTTGAGATGGACCAGGCTGGAAAAAGCCAAGAGTTAGACATCACTCAGAAACCAAGGGGGAAAGGAAGGAAGGTGAGTGGCCAACACATACGTACAGGGTCATTATTCTAGATTTTCAGAGCTTAGGCAGGAAATGAGTCCAGAAAATAGATCTGTGGGATTAAAATCCAAGGGAAAAGGTGGGAAAAATGTTTAAAATGTTAAAAAATATTAAAAATGTTAAAAGCAACAATTACAAAAATGGGCAAAATTTGGATGACTTTACATCAATATGGAGGATTTTTTTTTTTCTTCATGGAGAATATTAACAGGTAAGACCAAGGCAGAAGCCATTGGCAGAATTTAGCATTAGTTTTAGGTTGGAATATGCAAGAAGCACCTTCAAGTCAACAAGAAAAACCCAAATTCAAGTTTTTAACTTTATGAAGAACCTCTGTACTGTATGAATAAAACCATACTAAATAAAAATAATCAATCAGTTAAATCAACTACTTTATGTGAGTGAAAAGGCACAAGTGTCTCTCCAGCATATGTTAGGACACTCAGACACATTAGCAATAAAAGAAATGCAGTGTCTGAAATATATGAAAACTTGCAGCATCACTTATTTAACATTTTAGAAAATATCAAAGATTTAAAATCCAGAGAAGTAAGAAATATAACGTATGAATTACTGACAGGAGGATAGAGAATACACATGAATCTGTGAGTACATATGAACCCCCATGAGCCTGGTGAGAAGAAATACAAAGTAACCACGTATGCACATTGGGTCACAGTAAAATGGCACAAGGGAAAAGAATAATAAAATGGGGATCTGGAAATAGCATGAATTACTATTTATTCAGGCCTTATGATTTCTTGAGCTCAATAGGAATCACCAGACTGTCTACACTAAAGTCTTTCTCATTTATCTTCTTACAACATTCTCTGTGGGAAGATTAACAGTCCAGTGACATTGAGTACTATAGGTCTGTCTCTAAAAACTATTTCCCCAAATAGAAACAGATGAGCTTTATCCACAAACTCTGGGGAGTGACGGTGTTCTATGGATGCCCCAGTGTTATGTCTCTGCGTAATTCTGGCCTTTCTTGTTTACCTTCCATCTCCATATCTCTTGTGGATATAATCAAAGGACTTCTGGGCTTTCCTAAACCTGATGAGACCCTTGAACATCATAATATTACATTACAAGGCAGGCATGGCTACCATCTCGGTCCACAGAGGCCACAATGTCCCCGGAGTCACTGTGTCATACATTTTAAGGATTCCTGAATAAGTGACTTTATCTGGAAACTGCAATGGAAAACCATCATCTGAAGATTTGCAGAAAAAAACAATTCATGTTATTATATGAGGTATTATTATAGATCAATCAGATGGCAGTCAAGTTAGAAAAGATTATCTCTAGGTAGAGAAATGACAATGCATGTTTATAAGAGACATGATATTTGAGTAATGTGACTTGGTACTAGAGAAGGAAAGAAATATTCGTAGAGGTTAAAAACTGCACAATAAAATGAAATATATTTTTATTACCAGAATCTTAGAGTTTGAAAAACAGAAAGGGTTGAAGTAAGGCTAATCCCTGTAGCTATGATTTCCCCCAGGAGTGCTCAACACATAGGAATGTGGAAGAGCTGAAAAATAGAAGAAAAAGAAAGTGTCCTAGAGGAAGGTTTCCTGTCTCCTTTCAAAAGTCCTTCTAGCTGGACCAAGTATAAAATTGACCTGAGACAGAATAACAAGAAAAAAAAAATGTTATAGTGTGCATATAGAGAATCTGCACAGACATGGGAGTTCCAGATCTAGTGACATAAAATGAGGTCTATATGGCATCCTGAACTAAAAGAGAAGGTGGACTGCAGAGGGAAAAAATGCAGTTCAGAGGGTGGAAAGAAGAGCAGATGTTTGCCCAACCGTATAGATGGGTCACTGAGATTATCTCTGCTAATTATTCTGGGAAAGACTCCCAATTTGGATTATTCAATGTACTTAAGAGAGGGACAAAAGTTTCTCTTGAGCCAGTAGGGTTTTTTATTTTTTCTTTTTTAAAAAATATTTTATTTATTCATTTGACAGACAGAGATCACAAGCAGGCAGAGAGAGAGAGGGAAGCAGGCTCCCTGCTGAGCAGAAAGCCCGATGCAGAGCTTGATCCCAAGACCCTGGGATCATGACCTGAGCTGAAGGCAGAGGCTTTAACACACTGAGCCACGCAGGCACCCCAAGCCAGTAGGGTCTTGATAGCCTTCAGCTCAGAGTAACCTTCATGTTAAAATGGGGCAGCCTATCCTTGGTCCCTACAAAAACAGTGGAATAAGATACTTAGATATGCTAATTAGTAAAAGTTTGAAGTGATGTTCCACAAAATCTGTTCATCTAGAGAGAAGGGATTAATAATGCTAGGTGTTAGAGTATGGGAAAAGAATGTGAAATGCTATTCCCGTGATGCATTTTTTGGAATTTAGGTTTTCAAAGAAGCAACAGTTATAGATGATGATAGATGTGTGCGGGGTCATGTATAATGTAGTGAATTCATCTTTAGAGGCCAGTGGGTTAGAAAGGATCTAAATATAAATATTTCAAAGTCATCTATTAATATAATAGCAATGCAGGTGGAAATGTAAAGTACAAGCCATATGGCAAAGTTTTCAATGAATATGTGTGAGATCTACTAGTTATTTGTAGATGTCAAAGCTGCGGATGAAGAGTGTTTGAAGTGGGAGGTATGAAAGTGCAGTGAAATGAAAATTACCAGCCCAAGGGGAGAGGCTCCTGAACTCCAGATTATGACAATTTAAGAGAAGCATCTATGTAAGAAAGCGCTTTTCCTTTTTCCTTGCTTCTTTGCCCGTCTTTTTTTTTTTTTTTTTTTTTTAAGATGGAAAATGGGGTAAATTTTATGGGATGAAGCTGCAGCTGCAGATATGAGTTAAGTTTTCTGTCTTTTCTATGTCTTTTTTTCTTTTTGGGAAAAATAAATTGGCTTTATCTTTCAAAATACACAGAAGTCTTTCCCTCAAGCCCTCCGCCCAATCCCAGAAAGTTTAAGGGGCTGAAAATATATATATTTGGCACACATATATTGTTGCTTTCTACTATTTTAATATACTTGACTTCTTCCTTGAATGGTAGAAAAATTTGGAGTAATAATAGCTTCTGGAAAAATAGAAAGCCAAATATAGAATAACATATTATGTATTACCACATTCCTTTATGAACAGAAATAAGGATGGTTTGGACTTATGTCTGTCACTCAAAAACATAGTCATAAAATGCTGTTTTCCATGTCTTAAAATAATTCCCTGTGTACCCATTTAGAATTCAGCACATAGCTGTCCTCTGGACATAATGTTATACTTCTACACTGTACTGCTTTTTGAAAGGAAGCACAGTATTGATGAAAATTAAGAGAATGTAATCTTTGATTAAACTGGAGGAGGAATGTCTTTGTTGATGATGGGATATTTAGGGAGTGGTGGAACCACCACCTTCCCCATTTGCCAACATAGAACATAAGGGTCAAGGATAACTCTGAGATTTTTAGTTTAAATGTCTGTGTGACTGACTGCTATTGCCAGCAAATGAGATACAGGCAGATGGTAGGGGAGCTTTGAGGCAAATAGCAAATATTGCGTGGGATATCTTGAAGTGATATTATTTAAGACATGGTATAAACATGTTATATATAATAAAACAGATCACATAGAAAACATTGCATTCTCTCCTTGAACAATGCTCTCTCGAGTGGCAGATTGCCAGCAAGGGATTCTGCTAACTAACCCAGATGCAGGTAAAATTGTTAAAGTCCAGGTGGCAGAAGGAACATTGTATCTGTATGTTTCAGAAACAGATGGAAAAACAGAACTATCAGGAAGCCAGAGGGTGTGAGCAGGCTTTCTGACTTCCAGGGCAATCTGTCTGCTAAATATAAGGTAATGAATGACCTTATTGACTTCATTCAAAATAGGCTGCTCTGCTCTTTGCGTTGTTTCACTTATAGCTCCTTTTGTTACACATTCTAATGCCCTTAAGAGAGCCTGGTCCCTCTATAAACTGAAGCTACTTAAAATCTTTCTCTTAGTATTTCCTCTTTTTTTTTTTTTTTTTTAAAGATTTTACGTACTTACTTGACAGAGAGAGAGAGAGAGAGAGAGTGCAGAGCGGGGGGTGGGGGCAGGGGCAGAGGAAAAGGGAGAAGCAGGCTCCCTGGTGAGCAAGGAACCCTACTTGAGGCTCAATCTCAGGACCCTGGGATCATAACCCAAGCCAAAGGCAGACATTTAACTGATTGAACCACCCAGGCGCCTTTTAGTAATATCTTATAAAGTACATTTACTGATGTCTATAGACCTACTTTTGTTAGTATTATGTATCACAAAGCAATTAAGCTTACTGGTTTGGGTCCGTGATCAAAGGAATGAGACTGACACAAAGCGAAAGTCAAGCAAAGCTTTATTTCATGCCAAGCATCAAAAATCAAACCGACCAGTCGGGGCTGTCTCTTACAAAGAGGCGACGATGACCAGGACACCGACCCCGATGACTCCCCTTACCCTACAACGACGCTCTCCTCTGTGCTGCTACCCCACAAGGCCACTGCCCAACGACAACGCTCCCAGCCGTGCTGCTCCCTGGCAAGGCTGCTCCACAGTGAGGCCCATGACGCTCCCCATGACCACGATGCTCCCCACGATCCCCACGCTCCTGAAGATGCAGCTCCGGATGCTCCCACGATGCTGCTCTGCTCCTGATGACCCTGACGCTCCCCACGTCCCCGACACTATCACTACTCCTCCCCTGCCTCATAGACTAACCTTTATAGAGGTGGTTGAGTCCGGCTCACATACAGGTGGCCGATGAGATTGCAACACACAGGGAGAACTGCACAGTCAGGCTCGGTCAGCAATACGGGTGGCCAATTGAATTTCAATTCACCATAGCAAATATATGCGCACCCCACTGATTGGATGTCTCCATCCAGCTGGCCTGCCCCCCATATCAGGGGCCTGCAGACAAGTTCCTCAAGGAAGGGCAGGGTCAACCCAAGCTCACAATGAAATGGCTCCTTCTGGCCAACCAGGCCCTTACACTTACATTTTGTTCTATGTAATTTTTTTCTACCTAGAAATCATGTTTATGTTTCTAGGTGTATTATTTACTTGCGGCATACCTAGTTCTCTGACAATATCCTCTTGAATTTTTGGTTATCCCAAAATGAGAAAAAATCATGAAACATGGAAAAAACCTGTAAAGGTATCAAGTACTCTTTATATTAAACTTAAAAATCTTTTTTTTTTTTTTAAAGATTTTATTTATTTATTTATTTGACAGAGAGAAATCACAAGTAGATGGAGAGGCAGACAGAGAGACAGAGGGAAGCAGGCTCCCTGCTGAGCAGAGAGCCCGATGTGGGACTCGATCCCAGCACCCTGAGATCATGACCTGAGCCGAAGGCAGCGGCCTAAACCACTGAGCCACCCAGGCGCCCCTTAAAAATCTTTTATAGTTTACATGTTCAATACTAGAAGTTTCTTGCCCCAAGTTCTTATGCTCCCGTTTTTGAAAGATATTTTCTCTGCATGTAGAATCTCAGATTGTCAATTTTTTTCTTCAAATATATGGTTTTGTTATCTTCTGAAGTTTATTGATTCTGATGAGAAAATAGCCATCATTTTTATTGCTGTTCCTTAAAATGAATGTTCCAATCACATTTATCATTGATTTTCAGTACTTTGATTATGATATGCCTAAGTGTGGCTTTCTTCATATTTTCCCCACTTTGGGGTTTGCTAAAATTGCTGCTTGTTTGATATCTTTCATCAAGTATGATCCATATCTATATCTGTATCTATATCTATATACCATTCTACCTGAGGTTATGGGGCTCACATCCAATGTGGCAATCCCTAACCTAACTCTGGCCCTTTGTATTTGGGATAATGTTTAAATTCTGAATTCTCCTGAAATATTTATAATGATTAACTCAAATTTGAATTCTCACTTTCTTATAAGGAAATATCTCAGATATTTATTCACATAGGTCCAGAGTAGCATATGCTTAAAAGGACAATATGCATATTACAAACAGAAAGTTCTTCCCTCACAGATATTATATGGACATTCAAACAAAGAGGTATTGTCAGTAGGAATATTTATTAATATTTATTGAACTTTCATATCAGTTGAGTTTAGGAGCAGATATTGGGGACAATTACAAATTTTAAAAAGGCATGTTATGAAGACTGGAGTGTGCATTCCAGAATTATGATATTAGGAGGAAGTTTGATCCTCAGAAGAAGGTTTGAGGGCCACTACTAGACCAAAAGGACCAGATCAGTGAAAGATCATGAGAAGATGCTTGTGGCACTCAGACCTGGGAGACTGGATGGAAGTTGTTTTGTTCTTCCTTACCATTAGGCAATGGTGGTTGCAAAGCTAGGATCAAGGCCAGGAGTCAGAGGAGGCAGAATACCAAATGAACTTGCATTATTCCCATTAGCGGAAAATGTGTGTTGATAACATTGTTTCAATTATCTGAAAGGATGAAGAAATAAAATTTTCCAAAAAAAAAAAAAAAAAAGAAAGAAAGAAAATCTGAGGGCAAGTAACTTCTTTACTTTACATCTTTCCCCTATCATTTAAAACGTTAAATTAACTTTCATGTAAATCTTTTTTAAAATTGTGTATGGTGGATGTGTGGGTGACTCAGTTTGTTAATGAACTGCCTTCAGCTCAGGTCATGATCCTGGAGTCCTGGGATTGAGTCCTGCATTGGGCTCCCTGTGCAGAAGGGAGTCTGCTCCTCTCTCTGACCTCCCCTTCTTGTGCTTTCTCTCTCAAATAAATAAATAAAATCTTTTAAAAAGTGGTGTATGGTAACTTGATGAGATGTTGAATAAAGTTAACTTTCCTTGGATGGCGCTCCCCCCCAAAAAAAACAGTTTTTCCTTATTACTTGAAACATAGTATACACTTATTAAAATTGGATGGACTGAAAAATGTACTCATATAGGTACTTGCTTTTGAATTAAATAAAAAGTTGTGGAGATATAGCCATTGGAAAAAAAAAAAAACCTGTTTTCTGGAGAATGTTAATTTAAAACTCTATGGCAGATTCATGTTTTTCTACTGTTTTCAGTTGATATTCCTCACTTTTGATACATGCTTCTAACAACCTATCCTTCTGATTATCTTTAAGATCTTTTCTGAGATAAGAAAGCATTTTCCATGTGTTTATTATTTGTAATGTTCACAAGAATTTTGGCTATATTTAAGCTGCTTGGATTTCTTATTCTCTTATTCTGCATTCCTGACTATTTGTAGACTACCATGTTGTTAAGATTATAATTGCCTTTTACATAACCTACGAATTATTATATATATGCATGCATGGCACCTGTGTGTTTGTGTATGCCTGCATGTATTTGCATACTTGATCAAGAATTTTTTGAAAGGAGTGGCTTTTACCTTTTTTAAAGCAAAGTTGATGTCACACAATTCAGAAAACTCCTAGGCACAAAGAAGCAGAAATTTTATCATGACCTGTATAATTGGTAGATAATAAAAATGAAAGTGTAGACAAGAATAAGATTGAACAGAGAAGGGAAAATTTAAAAAGAACTTGATTCAAACTTTTTATTTTTAAATGAAGATCCTGAGGTTCATAATAGTGAAGTGATTGACCCAGCAGCTTCCAGAAGTTTCAGGGAAGAGTCAGCCCTTTAGATAGGCTATCTTAGTGTGCCTGGAGTCTCCATATAGTGAATCAATCTTTCTGTCAACCTGATTTTTGCCCATAGGGAACTAGCCTGTCTACTTTGCATCCAAGTTTGCAAACTTTCCAGTTTTAACATGGCAGACAATGCTACACATCACTACATCTCATCTTTTTTCCTGGTTGGTATTCCTGGTTTGCAAGCTTTTCATCGCTGGATTGGCATCCCTGTCTTCCTCCTGTTTGCCCTGGCCCTGCTGGGGAACAGCGTAATCATCATCACCATCAAACTAGAACCAAGCCTCCACCAGCCTATGTATTTCTTCCTTTGCATGCTGGCAGTGAATGACATGGCTCTTGCCTCTTCCACAACCCCCAAGATGCTTGATATCTTCTGGTTGGATGCTCACAGGTTTGATTTTAGTATCTGCCTAGCTCAAATGTATTTTATCCACACATTCTGCATAATGGAGTCAGCCCTCTTGGTTGCCATGGCCTTTGACCGCTATGTAGCTATTTGTATCCCACTGCGTTATACAACCATCCTGACACCACCAATGGTCATTAAAATGGGTCTTGCTGGTATGACCCGAGCTGCCTTTATGGTTTTGCCCTGTCCTCTTCTTATTAAAAGGCTACCATATTACACTAAATATGTCATCAACCATGCCTACTGTGAGCACATGGCTGTGGTGAAGTTGGCCAGTGCCAACACCCTCATTAACAGAGCATATGGAATCTCTGTGGCCCTTTCAGTGATGGTGTTGGACCTCGGGCTCATAGCCACATCCTATATCAAAATCCTCCAGGCAGTCTTCCGGCTGTCTTCCCAGAACGCCCGCTCGAAGGCACTGGGCACCTGTGCTGCACATGTCTGCACTATACTTGTGTCCTACACACCTGCGCTGTTTAGTTTCCTAACTCACCGCATTGGCAAGAAGGTACCTCCAAGCATTCATATAATTTTTGCAAGTTTGTATCTTTTGGTGCCTCCCACAGTCAATCCTCTGGTGTATGGTGTCAAGACCAAGCAAATTCGTGACCGAGTGGTTAATCTCTTCTTCCAAACAAGAAGATTTCTGAAAACTAAAATACGTAAATTTCAGTCCAAATTAGTAAAACATGATTATTGAAAGTTATGGCTACCCTGATGAGTAACAGAAAGTAGTCTCCATCTGTTCTTTCTGGGTTCTCCTTATGCCTTGCAGCAGGAAGAGTTGATGCTGTCCAGTTACATAAAAAGTTGGATTATATAAACTTCTGTTTTCAGTTGACTGAAATAAACTCAAATCAAATCATAATATGTCATATGGAAAACATTTAATATTTTCAACAATTTTATTATTTTCTATGTATTTTATCTCATTTTTAAAAATATTTATTTATTTATTTTTGAGAGAGTGCCTACAAACTGGAGGGCAGAGGGAGGGGGAAGAGAATCTCAAGCAGACTTTGTGTGAATGTGGAGCCTGAGAGGGACCCTGATCTCATGACCCTGAGATCATGACCTGAGCTGCAACCAAGAGTTGGACACTTAATTGACTGTGCTACCCAGGCACCCCAATATATTTTAATATGGAATTATTTCAAAGTTATTTATATCACATCTCCAAATGTGAAATAACCAAACAAGTATTGTCAAAATATAAAACTCTCAGTTAATTTGGTCAGGGGGGTGGGAATTAGTCTCTTTCTTTCAGCATAGTCAACATACTAGTTACATTAGTTTCAGGTGAGCGACATAAATATCCAACATCCCTCTACATTATGGTTTGCTCTCAAGTGTAGCATCTGCTGCACAGATACCATCTGTCACCATACAATGCTATTACATCATCCTTGACCGTATTTCCTGGGCAGAAGCTTCTATTCCCATGCTGCGTTCATTCCACACCTGGAAGCCTGTATCTCCCACTGTCCTTCACCCCTTTTGCCCATTGTCTCATCCTCCTTTCCACTGGCAACCACGGATTTGTTCTCTATTTATAGGTCTGATTCTGTCTTTTGTTCATTCATTTGTTTTGTTTTTTAGATTTACATGTGAGTGAAATCATACGGTATTTGTCTTTCTCAGTCTGGTCACTTTGATTCCCAAAAATACATTTACCAATTGATGATAACCAGAAGTTTTGTTTTTATTAACTAATATGTCTTTAAACAAACTTTAATTCTAGGATTCATTACCTAAAGTATGTATATATGAGCCATAACAGCAGCAAGCTGCCTGCAACCTAGACTTCTGATAAGGGAAATAATGACCTTTTATGGCTCACAACATATTCTGGAATAATTACATGATGACTTGTCATAATCATAACCAAGATAAATTTCTTTTAACAAACTAATAATTGGACAAAACACTGTGATTCTTATTAATCCCCAATTTGTCCATACATGTATTCAATTTAACACTAACTCAGTGGGCTTAAAAAGTAAAAATTAACAGGGCTTTTGGCCTCTTTCATCACACAGGACATTTGCAATTATTCCTGGGTGGGATAACCTCACCTGATTGAACAACATTCTGTTGTGGTTAAGAGTATGGTCTTTCATCTGGATGTTTGGGTTTAAAATCTGGCACCACTGCTTTTTCATTGTGCGTCTTTGGGTATGTTCTTTGGCTGGTACAAGCTTCAACTGTCTCATTTATAAAATAAGACATTATGAGAATTTAATTCAGATGAGTAATAAAAGATTAAATGAATCATCATAAAATGTACTCAGGCTAGTTTTTAAAACTTAGTATACATTGTAAACCGTTTAAGTGTTCATTTTAAACTGCTGATGATGAGAGATTATTTTCCAGATATCGTTGTCAATTATTAAATATGGGAAACCACTAATACACATAAGTCTATGTGTATGTAAGATGAGGAATACTTTAAAACAGGTAAAATAAAAATGAAGAAAAGTATTAAAAGCCTGAAAACAAAATTTTAAGTCTGAACAGAGAATACGACAAGCCTAGATCAATGACAAGGATAGGGTATTTGAAACAAATTTTCATATTTTGCAGTCTATCCCTCCATTCTGTCCAGGGTCCTAACCAGAATTCAAAGCTGACAATTACTGAATTCGAGTATTTAATTCCTGCAGTTGCAAAGAACAATAACTGAAAGTTGAAAATGACTACATAAGCAGCAGAACTGAGGTGGCAGAAGAGAGAATTAATCACATGAAGAGAGGCCAATTGAGATGATCCTCTTTGAGGAACAGAAATAGAAAAGAATGAAGACAATTAACAAAGCCTTAAGGACCTATAGGATACCCAAAAGTATACTGACATATACTGATGGGAGTTGTAAGAGAAGAGGAGAGAAAGAAAATTGGGAGTGGGGGGGGGGTCTTGAAAAAATAATAGCAGAAAATATCCCAAATTTAATGAAAAGCATTAATCTCTATATCCAAGACCTTGACAAATGCTACTAAGTATTAAAAAACAAAACAAAACAAAACACCAAGAAGTGAGATAAACTCAAAAATATTAATATATAGACACATCATGGGTGCCTGGGTGGCTCAGTGGGTTAAGCCACTGCCTTTGGCTCAGGTCATGATCTTGGGGTCCTGGGATCGAGCCCTGCATCAGGCTCTCTGCTTAGCAGGGAGCCTGATTCCTCCTCTCTCTCTCTCTCTGCCTGCCTCTCTGCCTACTTGTGATCTCTCTCTGTCAAATAAATAAATAAAATCTTAAAAAAAAAAGACACATCATAGTTAAATTGACAAAACTCAATCGAAGATAAAAAGAATCTTGAGGCTGAAAGGGGGAGAATGACTCATTGCATTCATAGGATTCCCAATAAAATTTGTAGCTCTCATCAGAAGCTATGGACAGCAGAAGGCATGGGCATATCATATAAATTTCTCTTGAGAACTCATCCTCGATGTATGTTATTTAGAGGTATATTGCTTAATTTCCAAATACTTTGGGGATTTGCTAGGTATCATTCTATTACTGGTATCAAGTTTAATTCCATTATTGTCCGAGAACACACTTTGTATGATTTCTGTTATTTTAAATTAAAGTTTGCCTTATGTTCCATAATTTGATCTTGTTTAATAGATCATATTGATTTGTATTTATATTCTGGTCCTACTTGATTTTTCAAAAAGATTTTATTTATTTATTTTCAGATAGAGAGAGAGAGAGAGAGAGAGAGAGCCCAAGCAGCAGGGGAGGAGCAGCAGGCAGAGGGAGAAGCATGCTTCCTGCTGAGCTGGGAGGCTGATGAGGGACTAGATCTGAGTACCCTGGTATCATGACCTGAGCCAAAGGCAGACACTTAACAGACTGTATCCCAAGGTCCTGCCCGATTTTATGCTTGCTTGATTTATCAATTCCTTTTTCAGTAATGGGTAACACTAGAAAAATTTAAATGTTATGCTCATTCAAAAGCTACACCTAGATGAATATAGTAGCTGTATGAATAATTGCCTAGTAATGGAAATAACGCAAATGTTCTTCAATGAGTGAATGGATAAACACATTGTACTAAATCCATACAATGTAATATAGTTGGATGTTTTCTAACATCATGATTACAATGGAGGTTAAATGTCTCTATACATATGTAAAATCCTATCATATTGTATGGTGAAAGAAAAAAGTGAACTCTTCCTTATGATAATTAGTTTAATTAAAAATTTGTAGGTAGTTGTAAGTAGGTTAAAAGTAAAAAAAAAATAGGAAAAATAAAACACGACAGGGATCTTCATAAAAAAAAGTAGAATTGATATATTAATGCAGACAAATATACATCAAAACCAGGAAATAAATAAAATCTTTAAAAAAAAAAAAAGGACCCTGAAACCCTCTTTATGCCTGTATATCAGATCAGAAGAACATGGAAAGCTTGAAATTACCAGAAACATAAGGAAATAAGTATGATCATTTATTGCACAGCTGGAGGGATGATAGACAAGCTTAGTCACAGCAGAGAGCAATCCTGACTCATCATCTCTGAAGGACTGAATACACAAGGCAATACATGCATGTGAGCATGGGTTAATAGAAGAGGAGAAATGCAAGGTGACCAATGTATGAGAATTGTGTCAGTAAAATCGTACAAAGGAAAAGGAAAACACATCAGAGATCATGCAATGCCCTGAGCTACCTTTATACTTTCAGACTATTGATCTTTTCCTAAGACATAGGTGCAAATTCAATGATAATCATACTGGAATTAAGGTTAACAATTTGCTTCTCTTAATTTTCAAATAGTTTGCCCACACTAAATTGATTTTCTCTAACCCTTCTCTCAGATTACTTCTGTGAATTGCATATTTGATGGACATCTCAGCCATCTCATTCAACTGGGCATTGTGAGAGAGTCTCTAAAGACTGTATCCTCCAAAGGCGAAACAGGAGAGTACTACCCACATACAAGCTCCGGGGGAGTTTACATAGCTGTTCTAGAGAGACATTGTTACTGCTTTGTGCTCAGTCCTGGCCCAGTACTTTTTTCCTTTGTCCTCTTCTCTCCTAAAGGACCTATCCGTCTTCCATATAGAGGGGCCTTCTGAGCATCTAGATAGCCCATTATAAATCAACAGCAGCTATGAATCAACTACAGTCCTCACAGACTCCAATGGCAACCACAGACATACTTTTTAACCAGCCCCACATAGCATATTGACCTAGATGCTCCAATGGAAAATGAACATTTGAAGATTATCAGAGAATAATAGTTGCTTTTATTATCATCTGCAATATATTGTGGTTTGTGAGATGGAATTTAAGATAAAGCAGGTGAAAGTAAAATGGGAAGGCATGATCTGTAAACATAAAGGATGATCCACTTTTATGAGACATGATGGATATTGAGTAATATGATGTGGTAGTAGAAGAGGAACCAAACAAAAACTTAAACACACACACACACACACACGCACACGCACACACACACGCACACACACTCTGAGACCCTGTTTATGGAAGAACCTTGGAAATTTCTGCTATTGGGAAGTTTCTGGTTCTGTAACCTTTCTCTGGGAGATCAGTAGCCTTGGAAGCAAGATAAAAATCTGTGAAGTTCTTAAGAAACTGAAGAGGAAGTACAGAGACATCCCATCTTTCTCTCAGAATCTACTGAAAGTTAAGATTCAGAAACTTCCTTTGGGAGTTCACACTGATGAACATGGTTGACATGAATAATTGCTTACAAAGCGTACAGTAAGAGCTCTAACAGAAACAAGGACTTCATGGTTGTTGACTGAAGTATTAGATATAAACAGATTGAGGAGGTAAGGAAAATTCTGTGATTTCCTAATTTAATTTCTGGGTGGCCATTGTGGCCAGCATGTAAGATACAATCACATGGGGGAAGGATGGGAGAACTTACTGATTTTAGTGTGGGGTATATTTGTGTTATTATTATAATACATTAATATGAAGTAGATAATGCATGCAGAAGCACTGTATAAAAAATGCCGTGGTATGTGCCATGGTATTTGCCAAGGTATAGAGTCCTCTACTCTCATGTGGCAGATTCAGAAACAGGCAAAATGGCTTGACCCAGAAACAGGCAAAATGGCAAAGCCCAGGGAGTCAGAAGGCATATGGTACTTAACATGATTCAGAAACACCAGGGACGGTTGTGCTAATAGATACTCTGAATGTCCTCCCAGACTGTCTGCTGAACATAATATAAAGAATAGTCTGATAGAAACAAATGGATTTTTTCAATATCTCTTTCAAACTAAGCCTGAGAGAAGACAGAGAAGACCTTCTAGGTAGAAGTGGAAATGGCAACAGGCAGACTGCCATGTGGGGGGCATCCTCTGTAATTTCTTATGTGCCCTACCCTAGAGGTCTCACAGAAAACTTTTGTTTAATGGGAAGTCACTGCTCTTATTTTCTCTTGGTATAGATTAAATATGTTGTTGTTTTATGAATTAATTTACTGAAAACTAAAAGATGATTTTAAAGTATTTGCATATACCAAGAGCATTACCAAAAGTAATTACTCTTGTTTGCAGTCATAAGTAATGTTTCCTAGTTAAAATGTATATGCCTATATTTCTAGGCAAACTAGTCTCTTGCATGTTTGGGACTCTCAGAAGAAGATACAAGAATGAAACTTGGCAGAACAAGTTTCCAAGTGGAAAACAATTATGTGAGGATCTCCAAGAGCAAAAGTTTAATACACACTTAAAAGACTTTCATACTTTGAATTTTTTATATCCTGTATATTTTGTCTGAAGTTCTCTGCCTGGACTTACAGGCTTCATCCATATCTAGTAATTTCTACAACTCTAGGTTTAAGCTCTGGCTTTTTTTTTTTTTTTTTAAAGATTTTATTTATTCGACAGACAGAGATCACAAGGAGGCAGAGAGGCAGGCAGAGAGAGCAGGGGAAGCAGGCTCCCTGCTGAGCAGAGACACGGATGCTGGGCTCCATCCCAGAACCCTGGGACCATGACCTGAGCCGAAGGCAGAGGCTTTAACCCACTGAGCCACCCAGGCGCCCCAAGCTCTGGCTTTTTTCTGAAACATTTTACAACTCATTTGACATTTTTCAATTCCTTACAAAATACCTCAGATATTCATATAGTCCCAGTGTAGTATGCTTAATACTGGAATGCAGATTCCATAACCAGAAAGTTTTTTTCCCTACACAAGTAGTATTTAGACCTCTATAAAAGGAAGCTTTGCCATTCAGAGTATTTCTCATTAGATCATGAGCTCTCACATCAGTGGAGTTAGTGAACAGAAATTGAGATAAATTTAAGAAGCAGATTAAGAAGAGTAGAGTGCATGTTCCAGAATTAAAATATTAGGTAGAAACTGGATGGTAGGAAGAAAAACCGAGATGAGTTATCAAAACTAAAGGATATGGTCAGAACAAAAGTCATACGAAAATATTTTTGCAGCTGAGTCAGGCTGAATTCTACCTGATTTGCTCTTCAATGTCATTAGGCAGGTCTGGGTGCAAGCCAGGGGTAGGGCTAGGTTTATAGCTGAGAGTGATGGCTTTGCAGAATATATACTGAGCTTATTAACCACTAATATGCTTATTTGTAGCAACTTTAAATCATTTACCAGCATAAAGAAATTAAAATTTTCCTCCTTTTCCCTGTTTATATGATTATGCTATGCTGTCCACCTTCAGATCGTCTGTTCTTTCTTCCACTTTCAGATCATCTCGAGCAATTCTTCTAAAATAGGAATAAATTTGTCTTTGATAATAAGGCACTTATTGTATTTAATTTTTATAAGCCTTGTTCTTCCCTAGGGGATAAGATCTTATTCTGAATTCCTGATTAGTTATGTTCTTTATGAATAACTGTATTATTAAAATAATGATTGCACTTTGAAATATTTGTTAATTATTGTGTGTATGTATGTTTATTCATGTGTATCTATACTTGAACTCAACGTCCTTGACAAGACTTGACTTTTTTTTTTTAATGTTTGTATCACAGAATCCAACACTGACTTTGACAAACCATGAGGTCATTTTATTACTAACTGATCCTCTAGTAGGAAATTAAAAAATAGAGTAGAATTAAATAAAATTCCAAAATTCAGGAAAAATTTTCTGAAATATGAACACAATTTTCTCATTTGCAGATGAAGATTTGAGATTCAGAATGAAGTGGTTTACTGATGATTTCAAGCTTTAACGTTTCAGGTGCTAGCAGTATTACTCTGCCATCCTGTTTTCTGCCCAGAGGGGATTAGCCTGGTTACTTTATATCCAAGTTTGCAAACTTTCCAGTTTTAACATGGCAGACAATGCTACACATCACTACATCTCATCTTTTTTCCTGGTTGGTATTCCTGGTTTGCAAGCTTTTCATCGCTGGATTGGCATCCCTGTCTTCCTCCTGTTTGCCCTGGCCCTGCTGGGGAACAGCGTAATCATCATCACCATCAAACTAGAACCAAGCCTCCACCAGCCTATGTATTTCTTCCTTTGCATGCTGGCAGTGAATGACATGGCTCTTGCCTCTTCCACAACCCCCAAGATGCTTGATATCTTCTGGTTGGATGCTCACAGGTTTGATTTTAGTATCTGCCTAGCTCAAATGTATTTTATCCACACATTCTGCATAATGGAGTCAGCCCTCTTGGTTGCCATGGCCTTTGACCGCTATGTAGCTATTTGTATCCCACTGCGTTATACAACCATCCTGACACCACCAATGGTCATTAAAATGGGTCTTGCTGGTATGACCCGAGCTGCCTTTATGGTTTTGCCCTGTCCTCTTCTTATTAAAAGGCTACCATATTACACTAAATATGTCATCAACCATGCCTACTGTGAGCACATGGCTGTGGTGAAGTTGGCCAGTGCCAACACCCTCATTAACAGAGCATATGGAATCTCTGTGGCCCTTTCAGTGATGGTGTTGGACCTCGGGCTCATAGCCACATCCTATATCAAAATCCTCCAGGCAGTCTTCCGGCTGTCTTCCCAGAACGCCCGCTCGAAGGCACTGGGCACCTGTGCTGCACATGTCTGCACTATACTTGTGTCCTACACACCTGCGCTGTTTAGTTTCCTAACTCACCGCATTGGCAAGAAGGTACCTCCAAGCATTCATATAATTTTTGCAAGTTTGTATCTTTTGGTGCCTCCCACAGTCAATCCTCTGGTGTATGGTGTCAAGACCAAGCAGATTCGTGACCGAGTGGTTAGTCTCTTCTTTCCAAACAAGAAGATTTCTGAAAACTAAAATATGTAAATAAAAACCCATATTGGCAGAATCTGTTTAATACAATTACGGTACATTTACAATAGTTGCAGCTTTGTCTCAACTTGATATTTCTCAATTCATTTATACCTCTCAGCAGGGATATGTGATGCTGTACATTTTTCTCTCTATTTTCATCTTTTAATATTTCCTTTTCTTTCTCTTGAAATAAGCTTCATGGGAAGCTTTCAATAAATATTTGCAATAATTGTTATTTATTTATTATTGACATTACTTTGTATTCTATATTTGTGGATAATATTTTATAATATTCACAAATGTGAAATAACTAAGATAATTATTGTAATAATTTTAAAATTCTCAGTACATTGGACAATGTAATTTACAAACATGATTTTTTCCCAATTCAATTGTTACCTACACTGATTAAAAATTCCTGAGTAAAAGTCATTATTTTCAAGTTTCATTTTTCTTATTGTAATAGTTATAATAATTGCTTAACACCCAAATAATGATCACTGTGGGCTTGGCTGTTTACTAATCTCTTTATATATATTTACTCCTTTCGTCCACAAAACTATACTGTGATATAGATGGTATTATTTTTCTCACTGTACCAAGTAGGAAACTGAGGCACAGAAAGGTTAAGTAAATGGCATAAAGGTAATGCGCCTAGCACAAAGCAATGCAGAATTGAACCCAGGGACTATGGCTTTCAAAAGATATGCTCCTTATAGTGCAATATTATCCACCAATGTGCTTACAATTACTTGCTTTATGATTATGGGAGCTTATTCCTCTAAATACTTTTTTTTTTATCCCTCATATCTTCCTTTCTTTTAGATATTGTGGTAGATTTTTTCAGTTTCCTTAAAACTCCTTATAAATGATAAATCTACTATAATATTTTGACAAGACCCCAAGCAAGAATTGCTTCTATTTTATCAGAGGAATGTCCAATCAGTATAGCCTGGTAACATTATAACCATGCTTTCCAGACTTAAGTAAAATGCTAAGAAAATCTCTGAAAATACTACTTTATCCACATGCTATTCCCCCCTCTTTTTCCTTCCTTCCTTCCTTCCTTCCTTCCTTCCTTCCTTCCTTCCTTCCTTCTTTTGCTTTAGTGAATATCAGTTTGTTTCGGTCACATTCATTTAGTGCTAAAGTTGAAAATGATTCACTTCTTTATCTAATGTTAATTTTATTATGCAGGGAACACAGAAGAAATTACATCGGGCCTATCTATAAAATGCTCTGTTCAAAATATTGCTTTACTTTACATCACCATGGAATGAAAGGTTCATTGAATTGGAAACTGTTAGTTTTTGATCAGGACTAGTATTTATTTTGTGGACATTACATGAACATTCTATGCTCTCAAATTAATTCCTCAAAAACTTTACATTTTTAGGTGATTCATCTACAGCCACATTCTTATTTGTTAATGACTGTGCATGTATCTTATCAACATCTTTGTTTTATGTTGAAAATAATCGTGTTTCCTTATAATTATCATATAGTTCTTCCATTTCTTCAATGAGTCTATATTGAGTGGGTTGATCAGATATTTTAGACTGGGTTTTTGGGGGAAAGGTCATTTAAATACTGCTTCTCACCCATCACTAATAGCTGGGTGAGTGTCATTTTTAACATTATAAATCCTAACTTCATCATTGGGAAACACGGGAAATAATTTTTATACTTTATAGTGCTAAAGTCAGAATTCAATGAAACAATGGATGAAACATAATTATCACAATATTCAACACAATCTTCCATACACACCAATGCTCACTGCCATGATAGCCATTGAAAATATTAAGATCAACTAATAAAGGTATCTTTTCAAATGTTTAAATAGAGTTCCCAAATGGGTATATCTCCTAGAAGGTCCTACTTATTCAATCAACATACCCCAAAGTGGGCATTTTGCACTTATTACCTCACACAAACTATCTTTAAAAAAATTATTTTTTTCTAAAAAAATTTCTTATCTCAGTGAAAAACATGTCAAGTGACACAGAACAGTTAATGTCAGCAAGTGTTTAAGTGTCAAATATAGGCCAAAGATACATGAGAAATTAAATGATAAAAAATTAATTAAGAAACAGAAAATAAAATCCACCAGCCACCCCAGATAATATAAACAAAAAAATTAAGTATAATATAGTTAATAATGTGTAGATGATGGGGAGCTGGATGGCTTCATTGGTTAAGCAAAAAGTACAAAAGTTCCAAAAGTTCAGCATGAAAATGAAATTAAATGGAATGGAAAACGGAATTAAAATGGAGAAACCTGACAATTAAGGTCAATATACACAATGGATAAATTATGTTGATAATTTGTACCTTTGGTATGTCATCAACATGGGACTTTAACAGCTATGATTTTCCTCCCCAAAGCACATAATTCCAATCTAATCAATACAATGACATCAGATAAATTCCAATGGAAAAGATTCCTATGAAATACCTGGACAGTACTCTTCAATGTTTTGAAAGTCATTAGAAACAAGTAAAGTCTCAGAAAGGTATAGCCAAGAGCATCGTATAGAGACCTGACAATCAAATGCAATGTGGCATCCAGGATGGGATCTTGGAAGGAAAAAAAGGAAGTTAGGTAAAAATTAAGAAATATGAATAAAATATGGAATTTAGTAAATCAGTTTATCAATATTGATACACTAACTGTAACATATATTAATGAAAGATGACAATAAGGAATACTAGGTAGGGGGTCTATGGGAACTCTTAGTAACTACATATTCAAGTTTCTACAAATCCAAATCTTTTAGATTTTAAAAATGTATTAATTTTCATTTCAATAAAAATTAAGCATCCAAAACTTCTTAATGCTCAGATTAATGTAAGTCAGAAAATAATTAAGACTTGAATGGTGATGATAATTAAAATGATGAAGATGATAAAGTTGAGGAGAAAGACTACTGAAATCAAAATTAGAAGACAAATTAGTACATGGTCATCAGAATTATCAACTTTAGAATGAATTTATTGTTTTTGAAGAACCCCATGAACTTAATATTTTTAATTGAGATTAACCACTTAAATTTATTTGTGTCTTTAAGAAACGTCCTCACTGAAAAATTAAAAATTTTCATTGACTAAGTCAGAAAAAGTCTTCATGTTTTCTGACTTTTATACCATCTACTGATGAGTTGATAATATATTCATAAAAGCTAAAATTGTTTACATAGGAGACAGATCTTGTCTCCAAAGTAAAATCTAGAACTGTATATTTCAGCAGCACAAATGACCTTGAGAAAGCACAAAATCTGACCCCAAACTAGTATTTTTCAAAGTGAAATTTTATTATTTAAAAGGAGTTAAATGAGAAATCAAGATGGATCTTTAGAGTAGAAAATCTTGGACACTCGATCTCGAATCTGTTTGGTCTTCACCCCATACACAATAGGATTGAGCAAAGGAGGGACAAGCAGATAAAGGTTGGACAGAAGAATATGAATGTAGGGTGGAATATGGAATCCAAACCTGTGTGTAAAGAAGGAGAAGAAACCGAGGAGATAGAACTCGAGGAAGACACAAATATGGGCAATGCAGGTATTGAAGGCTTTGAGCCTAGCTTCCCTTTGAGGAAGACTGAAGACAGTAAGAAATATTTGGATGTAAGAGACTGTGATGAAGACTATGTCAAATCCAAGTATAGTGAAAGCCACAAAGAGACCATAGATCTTGTTGATTCGAATGTCTTCTGCTGCCAACTTCACGATGGCCATGTGCTCACAGTATGAATGGGAGACCACAGTGGTCCGGTAGTGTTTCAGCCGACATTTGATGAGGATGAGACATGGAGCTACAAGGAGGGCTGCTCTGAGCGTCACTCCAACCCCAATCTGAGTGAGAAGTTGGTGGGTAAAGATGGTTGCATGTCTCAGGGGATCACAGATGGCCACATAGCGATCTAGGGCCATGGCCAGCAGAATTCCTGATTCGATGCACTGGAAGGTATGGATGAGCCACATCTGAAAGAGACAAGCATCAAAGTATATTTTTGGCAGATGAAACCAGAATATTCCAAGCATTTTGGGTAGGATGCAGGTACTGAGAGCAATGTCCGTTGCTCCAAGCATTGCCAGGAAGAGATACATGGGCTCGTGGAGGCTGCGTTCAGATCTGATGATGACCAGGAGCAGGATATTTCCAAATAGAGCAGTGATGTACATGGCACAGAAAGGAATTCCAATCCAGAACTGCACAGACTCCAATCCAGGGATCCCGATCAGTGTCAGCACGGAGGGCATGAAGACTGTGCCATTGAGATTGAACATTTTGGCTTAGAGCTGCCTGATTAGTGCTTCAAGTTTTATATTGGTTTCTCTCTTCTTTATTTGTTCTCATCTAGAGTTATTGAAATTTCTAGAAACAGAAATTGAATGTGTTTTTAAAAGGCATTTTGTCAATCATATGTATTCATTGATGATGTAAGTCTAGAATGCATATACAGGCTCCCAAAATTCTTTGTCTCTTTCTCTGGCTCTCTCTATGAAGGCAAACAAATACACAGGACAATTCAGTATGCAAAGCAGACTCAGTCACACCTGATATTGTATGTGCATTTGTGCACATTTATCAGTTACAAAATATTAGTTTGGATTAATAATATGTTCAGAAATTTAAGATATTATATATATCAATTCTGTTTTTACCCAAGAGGAATTCATAGGCATTTAGTCTGCTGTCAATACAAAGAGGAAAAAAAAAGGAACATTCTCCATTCCAAGAAGTATTCTATACTATGGGAAAATAGGAAGTTACAAAGTTGTGATCTTGACTTTAAAGACAATAATCTGTTTGTGAAGATGCATTGCTATAATAAAAAGTTAAGTGTCTCTGTGCTTAAAAGGAAAACTTAGTATTATTATTTTTTTTTTTTTTTATATTTTTTATTTTTTATAAACATATATTTTTATCCCCAGGGGTACAGGTCTGTGAATCACCAGGTTTACACACTTCACAGCACTCACCAAATCACATACCCTCCCCAATGTCCATAATCCCACCCCCTTCTCCCAAACCCCCTCCCCCCGGCAACCCTCAGTTTGTTTTGTGAGATTAAGAGTCACTTATGGTTTGTCTCCCTCCCAATCCCATCTTGTTTCATTTATTCTTCTACCCACTTAAGCCTCCATGTTGCATCACCACTTCCTCATATCAGGGAGATCATATGATAGTTGTCTTTCTCTGCTTGACTTATTTCGCTAAGCATGATACGCTCTAGTTCCATCCATGTTGTTGCAAATGGCAAGATTTCATTTCTTTTGATGGCTGCATAGTATTCCATTGTGTATATATACCACATCTTCTTGATCCATTCATCTGTTGATGGACATCTAGGTTCTTTCCATAGTTTGGCTATTGTGGACATTGCTGCTATAAACATTCGGGTGCATGTGTCCCTTTGGATCACTACATTTGTATCTTTAGGGTAAATACCCAATAGTGCAATTGCTGGGTCATAGGGCAGTTCTATTTTCAACATTTTGAGGAACCTCCATGCTGTTTTCCAGAGTGGCTGCACCAGCTTGCATTCCCACCAACAGTGTAGGAGGGTTCCCCTTTCTCCGCATCCTCGCCAGCATCTGTCATTTCCTGACTTGTTCATTTTAGCCATTCTGACTGGTGTGAGGTGATATCTCATTGTGGTTTTGATTTGTATTTCCCTGATGCCGAGTGATATGGAGCACTTTTTCATGTGTCTGTTCGCCATCTGGATGTCTTCTTTGCAGAAATGTCTGTTCATGTCTTCTGCCCATTTCTTGATTGGATTATTTGTTCTTTGGGTGTTGAGTTTGCTAAGTTCTTTATAGATTCTGGACACTAGTCCTTTATCTGATATGTCGTTTGCAAATATCTTCTCCCATTCTGTCAGTTGTCTTTTGATTTTGTTAACTGTTTCCTTTGCTGTGCAAAAGCTTTTGATCTTGATGAAATCCCAGTAGTTCATTTTTTCCCTTGCTTCCCTTGCCTTTTGCGTTGTTCCTAGGAAGATGTTGCTGCGGCAGAGGTCGAAGAGGTTGCTGCCCGTGTTCTCCTCAAGGATTTTGATGGATTCCTTTCGTACATTGAGGTCCTTCATCCATTTTGAGTCTATTTTTGTGTGTGGTGTAAGGAAATGGTCCAATTTCATTTTTCTGCATGTGGCTGTCCAATTTTCCCAGCACCATTTATTGAAAAGGCTGTCTTTTTTCCATTGGACATTCTTTCCTGCTTTGTCGAAGATTAGTTGACCATAGATTTGAGGGTCTATTTCTGGGCTCTCTATTCTGTTCCATTGATCTATGTGTCTGTTTTTGTGCCAGTACCATGCTGTCTTGATGATGACAGCTTTGTAATAGAGCTTGAAGTCCGGAATTGTGATGCCACCAACGTTGGCTTTCTTTTTCAATATCCCTTTGGCTATTCGAGGTCTTTTCTGGTTCCATATAAATTTTAGAATTATTTGTTCCATTTCTTTGAAAAAGATGGATGGTACTTTGATAGGAATTGCATTAAATGTGTAGATTGCTTTAGGTAGCATAGACATTTTCACAATATTTATTCTTCCAATCCAGGAGCATGGAACATTTTTCCATTTCTTTGTGTCTTCCTCAATTTCTTTCATGAGTACTTTATAGTTTTCTGAGTATAGATTCTGTGTCTCTTTGGTTAGGTTTATTCCTAGGTATCTTATGGTTTTGGATGCAATTGTAAATGGGATTGACTCCTTAATATCTCTTTCTTCTGTCTTGCTGTTGGTGTAGAGAAATGCAACTGATTTCTGTGCATTGATTTTATATCCTGACACTTTACTGAATTCCTGTATAAGTTCTAGCAGTTTTGGAGTGCAGTCTTTTGGGTTTTCCACATATAGTATCATATCATCTGCGAAGAGTGATAATTTGACTTCTTCTTTGCCGATTTGGATGCCTTTAATTTCCTTTTGTTGTCTGATTGCTGAGGCTAGGACCTCTAGTACGATGTTGAATAGCAGTGGTGATAATGGACATCCCTGCCGTGTTCCTGACCTTAGCGGAAAAGCTTTCAGTTTTTCTCCATTGAGAATGATATTTGCGGTGGGTTTTTCATAGATGGCTTTGATGATATTGAGGTATGTGCCCTCTATCCCTACACTTTGAAGAGTTTTGATCAGGAAGGGATGTTGTACTTTGTCAAATGCTTTTTCAGCATCTATTGAGAGTATCATATGGTTCTTGTTCTTACTTTTATTGATGTGTTGTATCACATTGACTGATTTGCGGATGTTGAACCAACCTTGCAGCCCTGGAATAAATCCCACTTGGTCGTGGTGAATAATCTTTTTAATGTACTGTTGAATCCTATTGGCTAGTATTTTGTTGAGTATTTTCGCATCTGTGTTCATCAAGGATATCGGTCTATAGCTCTCTTTTTTGGTGGGATCCTTGTCTGGTTTTGGGATCAAGGTGATGCTGGCCTCATAAAATGAGTTTGGAAGTTTTCCTTCCATTTCTATTTTTTGGAACAGTTTCAGGAGAATAGGAATTAGTTCTTCTTTAAATGTTTGGTAGAATTCCCCCGGGAAGCCGTCTGGCCCTGGGCTTTTGTTTGTTTGGAGATTTTTAATGACTGTTTCAATCTCCTTACTGGTTATGGGTCTGTTCAGGCTTTCTATTTCTTCCTGGTTCAGTTGTGGTAGTTTATATGTTTCTAGGAATGCATCCATTTCTTCCAGATTGTCAAATTTATTGCCGTAGAGTTGCTCATAGTATGTTCTTATAATAGTTTGTATTTCTTTGGTGTTAGTTGTGATCTCTCCTCTTTCATTCATGATTTTATTTATTTGGGTCCTTTCTCTTTTCTTTTTGATAAGTCGGGCCAGGGGTTTATCAATTTTATTAATTCTTTCAAAGAACCAGCTCCTAGTTTCGTTGATTTGTTCTATTGTTTTTTTGGTTTCTATTTCATTGATTTCTGCTCTGATCTTTATGATTTCTCTTCTCCTGCTGGGCTTAGGGTTTCTTTCTTGTTCTTTCTCCAGCTCCTTTAGGTGTAGGGTTAGGTTGTGTACCTGAGACCTTTCTTGTTTCTTGAGAAAGGCTTGTACCGCTATATATTTTCCTCTCAGGACTGCCTTTGTTGTGTCCCACAGATTTTGAACCGTTGTGTTTTCATTATCATTTGTTTCCATGATTTTTTTCAATTCTTCTTTAATTTCCCGGTTGACCCATTCATTCTTTAGAAGGATACTGTTTAGTCTCCATGTATTTGGGTTCTTTCCAAACTTCCTTTTGTGGTTGAGTTCTAGCTTTAGAGCATTGTGGTCTGAAAATATGCAGGGAATGATCCCAATCTTTTGATACCGGTTGAGTCCTGATTTAGGACCGAGGATGTGATCTATTCTGGAGAATGTTCCATGTGCACTAGAGAAGAATGTGTATTCTGTTGCTTTGGGATGGAATATTCTGAATATATCTGTGATGTCCATCTGGTCCAGTGTGTCATTTAAGGCCTTTATATCCTTGCTGATCTTTTGCTTGGATGACCTGTCCATTTCAGTGAGGGGAGTGTTAAAGTCCCCTACTATCATTGTATTATTGTTGATGTGTTTCTTTGATTTTGTTATTAATTGGTTTATATAGTTGGCTGCTCCCACATTGGGGGCATAGATATTTAAAATTGTTAAATCTTCTTGTTGGACAGACCCTTTGAGTATGATATAGTGTCCTTCCTCATCTCTTATTATAGTCTTTGGCTTAAAATCTAATTGATCTGATATAAGGATTGCCACTCCTGCTTTTTTCTGATGTCCATTAGCATGGTAAATTCTTTTCCACCCCCTCACTTTAAATCGGGAGGTGTCTTCGGGCTTAAAATGTGTTTCTTGGAGGCAACATATAGATGGGTTTTGTTTTTTTATCCATTCTGATACCCTGTGTCTTTTGACAGGGGCATTTAGCCCATTCACATTCAGGGTAACTATTGAGAGATATGAATTTAGTGCCATTGTATTGCCTGTAAGGTGACTGTTACTGTATATGGTCTCTGTTCCTTTCTGATCTACCACTTGTAGGCTCTCTCTTTGCTTAGAGGACCCCTTTCAAGATTTCCTGTAGAGCTGGTTTGGTATTTGCTAATTCTTTCAGTTGTTGTTTGTCCTGGAAGCTTTTAATCTCTCCTTCTATTTTCAATGATAGCCTAGCTGGATATAGTATTCTTGGCTGCATGTTTTTCTCGTTTAGTGCTCTGAAAATATCATGCCAGCTCTTTCTGGCCTGCCAGGTCTCTGTGGATAAGTCAGCTGCCAATCTAATATTTTTACCATTGTATGTTACAGACTTCTTTTCCCGGGCTGCTTTCAGGATTTTCTCTTTGTCATTGAGACTTGTAAATTTTACTATTAGGTGACGGGGGGGGTGTGGGCCTATTCTTATTGATTTTGAGGGGCATTCTCTGAACCTCCTGAATTTTGATGCTCGTTCCCTTTGCCATATTGGGGAAATTCTCCCCAATAATTCTCTCCAGGATACCTTCTGCTCCCCTCTCACTTTCTTCTTCTTCTGGAATCCCAATTATTCTAATGTTGTTTCGTCTTATGGTGTCACTTATCTCTCGAATTCTCCCCTCGTGGTCCAGTAGCTGTTTGTCCCTCTTTTGCTCAGCTTCTTTATTCTCTGTCATTTGGTCTTCTATATCACTAATTCTTTCTTCTGCCTCATTTATCCTAGCAGTTAGAGCCTCCATTTTTGATTGCACCTCATTAATAGCTTTTTTGATTTCACCTTGGTTAGATTTTAGTTCTTTTATTTCTCCAGAAAGGGCTTTTATATCTCTCGAGAGGGTTTCTCTAATATCTTCCATGCCTTTTTCGAGCCCGGCTAGAACCTTGAGTATTGTCATTCTGAACTCTAGATCTGACATATTACCGATGTCTGTATTGATTAGGTCCCTAGCCTTCGGTACTGCCTCTTGTTCTTTTTTTTGTGTTGAATTTTTACGTCTTGTCATTTTGTCCAGATAAGAGTAAATGAAGGGGCAAGTAAAATACTAAAAGGGTGGCAACAACCCCAGGAAAATATGCTTTAACCAAATTAGAAGAGATCCAAAATCGTGAGTGGGGAGAAAGGGGATAAAAAGAGGTTCAAAAAGGAAGAGAGAAAAAAGAAAAAGAAAAAAAAAAAAAGAAAAGAAAAGAATTTTAAAAAAAGAAAACACCTAAGAAAAATGTAAAAAAAAAAAAATTTATATATATATTAGATAAACTAGTAAAAAATCGTTAAAAAAGAAAAAGGTAACAGTTAAAAAAATAAAAAAATTTTACCCGAAGGCGAGAAAAAAAGAAAAAAGAAAAAAAAGAAAAAAAAAAAAAAAGAAAAAAAAAATGAAAAAGAAAAGATTAAATTAACTGCAAGACTAAAAAAAATCACAGGAAAAAAGCCATGAGTTCCGTGCTTGGCTTTCTCCTCCTCTGGAATTCTGCTGCTCTCCTTGGTATTGAAACCGCACTCCTTGGTAGGTGAAGTTGGTCTCGGCTGGATTTCTTGTTGATCTTCTGGGGGAGGGGCCTGTTGTAGTGATTCTCATGTGTCTTTGCCCCAGGCGGAATTACACCGCCCTTACCCGGGGCCGGGGTGAGTAATCCGCTCGGGTTTGCTTTCAGGAGCTTTTGTTCCCTGAGCGCTTTCCGTAGAGTTCCAGAGGACGGGAATACAAATGGCGGCCTCCTGGTCTCCGGCCCGGAGGAGCCGAGAGCCCAGGGCCGCACTCCTCAGTGCGCGCTCAGAGAACAGCGCCCAGTTACTCCCGTCGGCCTGACCTCCGGCCGCGCTCCGAGCTCACCGAGCCTGCGACCGGTTCAAGGTAACAGGGAGCTGCGAGCTTACTGTCGGCTCTGTCTCTGTAGCCAGCTTTCCCGTTCCAATACCCGCAAGCTCTGCGACACTCAGACACCCCCGATCCTTCTGTGACCCTGCGGGACCTGAGGCCACGCTGACCCCGCGTGGGCTTCGCCCCGGTTTAGCCTCTGGAGCGATGTCCCTCAGCGGAACAGACTTTTAAAAGTCCTGATTTTGTGCGCGGTTGCTCCGCCGCTTGCCGGGAGCCGGCCCCTCCCCCCGGGGTCTATCTTCCCGTCGCTTTGGATTCACTTCTCCGCCGGTCCTACCTTTCAGAAAGTGGTTGATTTTCTGTTTCCAGAATTGCTGTTCTTCTTCTCTTCGATCTGCCGATGGATTTTCAGGTGTTTGCAATCTTTAGATAAGCTATCTAGCTGATCTCCGGCTAGCTGAAGCAGTCTCAGCTTGCTACTTCTCCGCCATCTTGACTCCTCCCCAAAACTTAGTATTATTAAAATGTAATTTATTGTCCACTTGATGCATATATACAATGTAATCCCAATCAACATTCCATTCAAAACTTGTATATATGTACAAACTGTTCTTCAGTTAATATGCAAAGGCAAAATACCCAGAATAGCAACACACACTGAAGATGAACAAAGTTGGAACAATGACACTATTTACTCTAGAATTTAGCATGGCAGTGATCAAAACAGTGTTGTAATGCAGAATAAACAAATCTTTCAGTGGAACAGAACTGAAAGCCCACAACTAGATACACATATGTAAGTAGTTAACACAGGAACAAAGGCAATTTAATGGAGAAAGAAGGGTCTTTTCAACTAATGGTGCCAGAACAACTGCACATCCACATGCAAATATAAATGGAAATAGAAAACAGACCTTACACCTTTCACAGAAATTAACTCAGAATGGATCACAGTATTTCTAGATTGAAATTTTGAAACTCTACAAATTCTAAAAGGGAGAATGGAGTAAAATCTGGGAGACCTTGTCTCTGACAGTAATCTTTTTATTAACATTAAAAGTTTGATCCATGAATAAAGAAACTGATAAGTTGACCTAATTAAAATTGGAAAGCATCAGTTCTGTGAAAGACATTGTTAAGAGAATGAAAAGACAAAGCACAGACAGGTAGAAAATATTTGCAAAGCATATATTTGATAAAATTACTTTTTACTTCAAAATATACAAAGGACTCTTAAAACCCAACAATAAAAAAATTATCAAATTAAAAAGCAAACTCAGGGTTGCTGGAGTGGAGTGGCGTGGGAGAGATGGAGTGGTTGGGTGGTAGACGATGGAGAGGGTGTGTGCTATGGTGAACTCTGTGAATTGTGTAAAACTGATGAATCACAGACCTGTACCCCTGAAACAAATAATACATTATATGTTAATACAAAAAAAATTTTTTTTAATTATACGCCCCCCCAAAAAAGGACTCAAACACCTCGCATTTCTTATATGATTCATTATTAGAACCTTTGGTTTTTGCCTCTCTGCTACCTTTTGTGCTATTAATTCATCAGCAGGAAAACATCTATGAAGTCAGTTTAAATTTTTACAAAATAATTTAAAGACTTAGATCTATAAAATGAATGCTTTAGAAACAGACATTAGAATGCTAATTCCACCCAATGTGGACTTCTACTTCTCACTTGTGTTGGATGACAATGTTCTTCTCACTTGTGTTGGATGATGATTCTTTGGTAGGTTTTATAAGTATGTTGCATAAGTTTCATTTCAGAGACATCATGAAGTTCTGACTATAGATAAGATTAAAAAAAAAAAAAGTGCAGTCTAATTCCCCTAGTTCTTGAAGGGATTTTAAGAGCTATAAATCCGAAGATTTTGTTTGTTGGGCTTCTTGTTTGCTTTTTGTTTGTTTGTTTGTTTGATTTGTTGCTTAATTCACCACTCATCGTGGCTGACTAAGGAACATGCCAACCTCCATAAGTATCTCTCTATCCTTAATTCCCATTAATTCCCCATACTCTCATGAAAGTCCTTAGTGTGAAGCCAGTATTCTTAGTTTACTATCATTATATCTTTGATCATGCAGAGCCTGCTTTATATAATACTATCCATGTGGGGCACCTGGGTTGCTCAGTGGACTAAAGCCTCTGCCTTCGGCTCAGGTCATGATCCCAGAGTCTGGGGATTGAGCCCCACATCGGGCTCTCTGCTCAGTAGGGAGCCTGCTTCCCTCCCTTTCTCTCTCTGCCTGCTTCTTTGCCTGCTTGTGATCTCTGTCTGTCAAATAAACAAATAAAATTAAAAAAAAAAATCCATGTAAGTCTTCCACCCTTCAATGCCTCAATCCATTCTGTATTCCCTCAGAAAAATTTGTTGATCAATACAAATTTGTTTTCTCTCTATCCACCTCATTCTTTACACATTTTCTTTCCTTTATATCTGTGCTGATGTATCAGCCAACAATTTCTTTCCGAATTCTTTTCTCTTGGCAATGTATTGAATGCAACTTGTTGCATGAAATTATTGGCTTCAAAATAACATTCATCTAAATGTTCCAAATTTTAAAAAAGTAAATCACTAAAAGGCACAGAATTCTTATATTTAGATTATAAAAATAACAGATTAAATGAGACAAGTGTTCCTGTACCTGGATTTTATTTTTCTGTCCTGGCAGAAACACTGAATACTTATTATGTTTTAATAATTGTGAATGAAGAAAATAAGGTATTTTATTTTGTTTTGCTCTTTTATTTTTAAATCTCCATGAGTAAAAGCTTTTAGTCATGTTTCATATTCATAGAACTTCAAAGAACCATAACATAAACTTGGAATCATCCTGAAAATGTGTACAACAGACACTATTCATGTACAAGTTACTCATCAAAACTTTGTATTCTAATAAATACCTCTTTTTTATTTTCAGTATATTGTGATCCATGTTGTTTATTTTTCTCTCTAATTCAGGGCCACTATCCCCTCTTCCTAACTCAAATTCTTCTCTTGCTTTTTATTTATCGTATGACATATTAGCTACACCTTGATCATGTAATGAAATATCTTTGCTCATTTAATTACCCATCAGTCTGTGTCTGAAAATCTCAAATTTTGATCAGTCTCTTCTGTTATTTTAACAGAGAAACTCAATAATACTAGAGAAAATCTTAAAAAGAGTTGTCACAACATTTATGCAGCTCTGAATTCCCTGACTGATTTCTACGTCTAAATTAAACCTTTCTATTCAATTTCCACCTCTCTCTCTTTTTCTCTCTGCCATTAAATGTATTTATAATATACATATACAATTCTCACCTTCCTTTTTCTCCCATTTCTTATCCCAGCAGGAAGAGAACTTCTCTTTTTCTTCTGGTCAAATTTCCCCAGATACATTTTGATTTTTTGTTGTTGCTTATTACTTTTCTCCTAAAATCTTGTATTGTAAGCATTTGCAATATTCTTGTTCTTTGCCTACTGACAAACTATTCAAGTATCAATACATTTTGTTATACCAGAAGCGGGGACCTCCTCCTGCTAATATTCCCTCTCTCATTTTGTTTATATTCCTAACCGTCACATTAGTCACTATGACTTCTGGTTTTCTAATCAATCAAAGTGCATTTCAAACCACTGTAATAACGCTTACATGTACAACTCTAACTTCACTTTTCTGGAAAAAAAAATAAAAATGATCCTCTATTAACCAAACATAATAAACTTGGTAAAGACTCTGAATTGATACTTGTGCAGTGCTTGACATTATTTTCTCCTTAAAATACATATTTTGTTTCTATATTGTTTATCTTAATTTCTTTTCTTCCATTTCAAAAATACCCTTCCTATGTTCCTTTGTCTGACTATACTGTTGATACCAGAAATTCCACTGACAACTATGTTCATCTTCATGGTTCTCCTTATACTACGTGTCCTCTCCTGGCAATATTACCCAGTCCCACAGCTATATGGATCACTGAAAATAGAAGAATTACATATTGCTTTTCCATAAATCTAATTTTGAACACAGAAGGCAAATATCGAACTGCCTTTTAAATAGTTCAACCATGGTGGAAAATAAATAAAACAAATTGAAAGCGTCTTTGAATTAAATTCACCTTTCTCATTGTTGTTGACAGGACCTTCCCCCCAATACCCCTGATTCCTGTTGACCCATAAACTAGGAAATACTGACCTTAAAATGTTTGGAAAGGTGATTCCTACCTTTAACTCCAATTTGTCACTCACTTTGCCAACAGGTGAAGATGAAAAGTGACTCATAAAATTGTTGAGATTAGAAAACATGTTAGGTGTCATTTATTTTCTTTCTTTCTTTCTTTCTTTCTTTCTGTCTCTCTCTCTCTCCCTCTCTCTCTCTCTCTTTCTCTCTCTTTCTTTCTTTTACCTTTGGTGATCTTTCTCTAAGTCTCTTGTTTTCTCTAAGACTTTGTCTGTCTGACTTTGTCTCTTTCTTCCTCTCATTTTCATTTTGATCTCTCCAGTACAGTCAGGAGCAGCAGATTACTCTTCGTACTTCTAACGCCACATAGTGGTTAACCTCGTTGGTGACTGGCTGTGGCTGGATGGGAAAGTCCCTCTACTTCATTTATAAATAAGGAGAAAAACACTTACTTTTTGCCTGATATTCTTGTATTCTGATTTAATCTAGCTTCACCAACCATGAAAACCATATATCTCATTCGCGCAAGACACGAGAGATTTTTATTATACAAATCTCAAGGGGCATCTGGGTGGCTCAGATAATTAAGTGCCTGCCTTTGGCTCAGGTCATGATCTCCGGGTTCTGGGGTCGAGTCCTATATGGGGTTCCCAGCTCAGTCCGCTTCTCCCTCTCCCCTTGCCTTTCCCCCTGCTTGTGCTCTCTCTGTCTCTCTCTCTCTCTCTCTCAAATAAATAAATAAAATCTTAAAAGAAAAAGACACCTATAAGGAGATATTATTGTCTGTAATTGTATATGCAATAAAAATATTTCATTTTCTCCCCCTGCCAAAAAAAATAGCTAACTTACCATTCTTTCAAACTCGGTCATACATTTTGTGACTAAATTCTTAACATATAAGAGATGAACTTTAGTACATACTATTGAAGTGTTTTCGCTACCTTTAACTTAATCCAACTGCAAATTTATTGTCATAAGAAAATGTATATTAGATCTATAAAAAACCACTTTAGGTTCTACAATTTTATTATACTTTTCTTTCATTATAATCTATTTTCCCTTAGATTTTCTCCTGTACCCAATATGTTTGTTACCTAGCAAATAATTGTTTATTATTCAAGTCTGAGCTCAAGAATCAGCTCCCCTAGTTCCATCTCCTGTTTATTTTTTATTTATTTAATTTTTAAAAAACTTTATTTTATTTTTTCAGCCTTCCAAGATTCATTGTTCATGCACCACACCCAGTGCTCCATGCAATACATACCCCCTTCATACCCACCACCAGGCTCACCCATCCCCCCACTCTCCTCCCCTTCCAAACCCTCACTTTGTTTCTCAGAGTCCACAGTCTCTCATGGTTCATTTCGCCC
Source organism: Mustela putorius furo (assembly GCF_011764305.1). Classification (NCBI taxonomy): domain Eukaryota; kingdom Metazoa; phylum Chordata; class Mammalia; order Carnivora; family Mustelidae; genus Mustela; species Mustela putorius. Next base: position 1,107,801 of record NW_025422126.1, read on the forward strand.
TCTGATTTCCCCAACTCCCTTCTCCTCTCCTTCTCCCAATGTCCTCCGTGTATCTCCTATTTTTAAGCAGAATTCCAAATTCTTCCTTTACATCCTGGATGCAAGACAATTACTTACTAGTTACTGAGCATACCCTTGGAAGAATAAATTAATTTAGCAGTTTACTTTCCCTGGATCGACTTAATATCAAAGAACACATCACATTTAATGTGGGTGCAAATCTATGTGTTCTATTTCCAGGAGTATATCTGCATGGAGAAAGATTAGAAAACACAAAGAAACAGTTTAGGGAAAATATTAGGAATTTTAGTTTCTTGATATGTAAGCTTTCTTTGTACTTCTGCATTATCTTTACCTAAATACCTGAGGCAGGATGCATACCTCCTTAATGAAAGATCTAGAAATATTCACTTTGGATAAGTGAAGAAAAGAAAGGTGAAAAATGTTCTGACACTCTATATCTTGGGTCAAATCTGACAACTGAATTACTTATTTTCCTTCAACAATTTCCATTCAGAGTGTCTTCTTATGCACAATAACAAGGTGTAATTCCCCCATGCTCCCTTTGGGTCCTTTCTAAATATTTGTCTATTTAGATCTCAGAGGCACCTATGAGAACATTTACTCACGAGTTTAATTCTTCAGCCTTCTTATGTGCACTCACCTAGTTATAAGGCATAGTTATAAATAGAGCAGTTATTTAAAAGATCACTTCCAGTGAAATATAATATTATACTATGATGCAATTCTCCTGAGGAATGTGAGGAAGTGATTAGCTATATTCCCTGTGGTCAACTATGGAGATTTTATACACATACACACACACACAACTATGGAGATTTTATACACACACACACACACACATGCACACACATATTAGTATAAAGATGGGATATTAAAAAAATATCCCAGGGGTGCGTGGGTGGCTCAGTGGGTTGGGGCATCTGCCTCCGGCTTGGGTCATGGTCCTGGGGTCCTGGGATTGGGCCCCACGTTGGGCTCTCTACTCAGCTGGGAGCCTACTTCCCCCCTCTGCCTGTCTCTCTGCCTGTTTGGAATCTCTGTCAAATAAATAAAATAAAATCTTTGAAAAAAAAATCCCAAACTCCTTTGCCTCTAGTCCATGAATCTTAGTGATTTCTGTTCTTATCCCACAATATTTTTACAGAAGAAATCTCAGTCTTTGGTAGTCCTTGAGGTTAATAACAAACAGGGCAAGAAATCCATCAATGACATAAAGGCTTTAAATGGATTCTAAAATTGAATATACCAATGATGGGAATAAGTCAGAGACAATTCCAGGACATTTCTGGTATAGTCATTCATTCATATCCATTCATAAAGTTGTACTCTCCAAGTTGTACTTTTTGCATTTTGATATACCTTATACATTTTTAAAAAGTTATTAATATTCTACTTATTAATATTCTACTTGTCTAAAGACAAGTAGAAATAGTTTTTCCAATAATAGCTGATCATGTTGAACTATCCATTTGAACACTTTGATTTTTTTTTTACATGTAATTGTCCTTTTATTTGAGAAACCACCGTGGTCGTGACCAGTAGGCAACTCTGAATATCTAGAATCAGCAACTCAGACTTTCACTTGAGTTGGCTTATAGAAGCTTCTTACTGTTAAAAAAAAACAAAAACAAAACCAAAACAAAACAACAACAACAAAAATCTTAGTATTATTTTATCAGAAAACTATTTAGACAAAAAATGAATTAAACTGGTTCCTGATTCTTACACTCTCTCCAATACATGTACTTACTATTTTATGTTTTAAAGCCATTTATTTATTTAATATTTGAGAGAGAGAGAGAGACCATGCACAAGTGGGTACTGGGTTAGAGGAAAAGAGAGAGAGAGAGAATTTTAAGGAGACTCTGCGCTGAGTGTGGAGCGCAACATGGGCCTCGAATCACAACTAAGATCTTACCTGAACCTAAATCTAGATTAGGCCACTTAAGTGACTAAGCCACCCAGACACCCCATGTGTTTACTATTTTACCTAGAATATCCTCCAGTATTAAAATGTGGTTGATATAGATTTGCTGTTTTAAACAAGAAAAGAGTTATTGACTTAAAGAGAGTACTTTGTGGTTTCTGAAGAAGGTTTCTTTATAAATGTATAATTATTATTGTTGTTGTCATGGTTGTTATTATAAAATCAACCAAGCCATAAAGTTAGGTACTCTGCTGTTATAACTCTTTCTCACTAGAAATAATCTTACTGAACACATAATGAACTTGCAATTCTCTTTCAGCCTTCCCAGTGTGAGAGAGGACATGGTATTGAAAATTTTCACAGCCATTTCCAGTACAGACTTAAGATACCTATACTTCCTATTACTCGTGACCATTTTTTTTGTGATTTCGTTGAGTGTTACTTCTGATATTTATAAAGTGATAGCATAGGCCTCCATAATCTTGAAGCCCTTAGTCTGCCTTGCCTTAACTTTCCACAGCTATATGTACTCACCAGAGAATTTCATATACACAGAACCAAAAGAAGACCTTTGGTTCAGGAAGTGTGGTCGAAGTCTTCATGAGAGGGTCTGGAACATTTCTGCATAAGTTTGATTAAATAGATTTTATATGTATGACTTATATGTATATGCTTTATGAATTATGTCATGTATACATATATACAAAATATGGCGTATGTATGTGTATCTATCTATATATTTCATTTAGTTTACATTTACATTTAGTTTACTTTTTCCTAGTGTCTATAATTATTAATGTAAACTGAAGACAGTGCTCCAAATGTGTGGACCACACACTTACGTTTAATTATCTGAATGGAGTGAGGTGATTGGAGGATGAATACAAGAATAGTCTAAGACTGGAATTGCTCCTTTAATGATATAAACATACCCATTTTATTTATTAAAGAGAATATTTGATAAAACAAAAATTACAAACTTTTAATCAGTCAAACTTGTTTAAGTCTTTCCTCATTTTGCATGACATTTAACACATTACTTAAATCTCTGGTGACATTTCTCTCCTTTATGGAAATGATAATTTTGGGAATTATTAAAACGATGCCAAGTGTATATGAAAGGACATATGGGATTATATGTGGAACATAAAGCACTAAATAAATGATAGCTTTTATGTGTATGGAACTCAACATCTTTAATCAGTGGACACTCCTCATCTTTGGATGTGTATTTAATACTCTAATTTAACATTTCCACAAAGGTTCCAGCAATTTCTAGATTATGATAAGCTTTTATAAATCTCTGGATTTATAAAATCCATGAATCATCAAAAAGTCATATATGAACTCTTAAAATTTATTTTAATTTCAGACAAAATTATAATGATTTGCCATTTTTAAATATAAGACCAGTCAAAACCTATTCCTAAAATTCTTTTATATTTCTAGGTATGTTTTTCTCTCATTAACCATACCAAGAAAAGCACTTTCCAAAAACCTTTATCTTACCTTCCTTATGGTGCAATAAGAAATTAAAGATGTAGTTAAGGAGAATACTTTTGGAGAGTATTAAATTCTCCCTAATCACTTACATTAATATATTGTAAGTACATTCAATTGAAAATATTAAAACTAACATTATGCTGTACTTAAGGCTTTTAAAATATTGAATATCATGTTTTCATGGATCTAAAATTGATACTTATAATGCAGTCCCTTTTATTTTTACATTATTTCAACACTCTACATTCTATTTGCCTAAATGATGTTACAAAAACAAAAATTAACTCATAAATTGTCAAAAGTATGTATTCTATAACTCTTGATGAGCATAGAATTCAGCTGAAAAAAATAAAATGTTTTGGTATTGTAAAAAACAGACTATAAGATATATGTCATTAGTATAACATGGACATCTAGGAATCTACTTTATCCGTTAAATGTATGTTGGTTAAAAGGGTATCCTTTGTACTAGCTTTCCCCCCAAAGTAAATATGCTGTTAAATACTGCCATATTTTTATTTGGGATGGTTTATTTAACTAGAATGACATTTCTATATTATATAACAACTATACTTCACCTTAGACTTAACACTGTAGCAGAATACCCCTTAATATATTTATTTCTTTCCTTTGCCATCATACTAAACTATTAATTAGTAAAATATGAAAACTTCAGTTTATTAAATTTCTCTATTAAAATTATGTATCCTGCAGGTAATCAATATCATTGTAAATCCACCAATGTACTACTTAGTAAAGACCCATTGAACCTATAATCAATAACCTACTCAGAGTATAACGCCAGACATTTGAGGAAATAAAAGTTTAGGCAATGTGTTTGGTTAATCATTGCATTCAGACATAATTTTCTGTAAGTGAAAAATAATATAAAAAGAAAACTTTGTGGAAGGAGCTGAGATGTCCTTCACCAGATGAACGGATAAAGAATATGTGGTTCATATATGCAATGGGATATTACTTAGCCTTCAGAAGGGATGAATACCTATCATTTGCTTTGACGTGGATGGAATTGAAGGGGATTATGCTAAGTGAAATAAGAGAGAAATACAATTAACAGAGAAAGACAATTATCATATGGTTTTATTCATATGTAGAACATAAGGAATAGCATGGAGGACCATAGGGGAAGAGATGGAAATCTGGATGGGAAGAAATCAGAGATGGAGACAAACCATGAGAGACTCAGGACTTGTAAACAAACTGTGGATCACAGAAGGGAGAGGGCTAAGGGGATGGAGTAACTGAGTGATGGGTATTAAAGAGGGCATGTGTTGTGATGAATACTTACTGGGTGTTATATGCAACTAATGAATTATTGAACACTACGTCAAAAATTAATGCTGTACTGCATGTTGGCTAACTGAACATAATACTAAAAAATATAAAAAGTAAAAACTTTGTAAATATATTTAAATGACATAAATAACAGTGCATTAATAAAAAGATTCTAAATGTAATCTAGAATTTGCAGGTGGGTGTCTTCCTAAAGTTCTCAGAGAAAGATATAAAATTTAGCTGAAGAATGGGGTGCAGTTGTCAGGAATAAAAAGAATAGTCCTAGAGGATTTGTTATATTGTTTGAATACACCGTGAGGTTTGGGAGATGAGAGTTAAGATTTTGGAGCAAACTCTAGTGATGTGCAACATCAACAGAACTCATGATCAGAGAGGTAGGGTGTTTGTATGAAACCTACAACGTCAAGTTCTACAACATTGATGAACCATAGACAAATCAAATATTTTTCTACTTTTAAAGCATTTACATTTAGTTGGAGCAGAAATGTAATAGACACAATGAAGGTTTATTACATTAAGGCTTTAAATCTAAAAAAAATAAAATTAGTTCATATTCTGGACTCAAGATCACTAGAATGGAATTCGACAAACAGATTGAGTGTTCTTCCTTGTGATGAAGGTATCTTTTAGGCTCACTGATTTTGATGAATCACTGCTCAAAGGCCATCTCAAAAGACAAAGTGCTAGAGCATACAACCACATGCACCAGAACATTAATGCACATATAAACAGCCACATCCACATTACAAAAATTGTATCTACATTTATTTTTCTATATATATCAACCCATACTGACTTCCCTTGAGATTCACTCATGTTTCCTTTACTTTTTATTTTTATTATCCATTTGAGAAAGAGCAAGAGAGAGCATGAGCTGGGGATGAAGGGCAGAGGGAGAGGGAGAAGCAGACTCCCCACTGAGCAAGGAGCACAATGTAGGGCTCGATCCCAAGACCCCGAGATCATAACCTGAGCAGAAGGTAGATGCTTAAGTAACTGAGCCACCCAGGGACCCCGAGGTTCACTGAGGTTTTCAATAGAAATTCCAAACGATAGATTTAATTCTACCATTTTTTATAGTTGTTTTTTTTTTTTCCTTTTAAGTAGGCTCCATGTCCAGTGTGGACCCCATGCAGGCTTGAACTCATGACCCTGAGGTCAAGACCTGAGCTGAGATCGAATGAGACACATAACTGACTGAGCCACCCAAGTGCCCCTTTTTCTTTTTTGATATTGTAATTTCCACCCAAGGTGAGGGACGGGCCTCCTATGAATCTCAGCTTTCATGCCCATCATCTCTAACATGGATTAAACAGTTTATGGGATTCATATAAGAATGCAACTAGATTTTGAATGGAATTTTATTATTACATTTATTCAGTAAAATTTTATTTTGTATGTATCATGTCAGCACCATAGTAGGCATTGGAGATATGAAGATAAATTACACCAGTTTTTTCTAGATTGTATTAATAGCTGCCAAGTAGATATCTGAACTAGGGAGATTCATCCTGTAAATTAAACAGTAACATAAGGAGATTTTATGATTGTGTTTCTCCTCCTAAACAATCCTTCAAAATTCCTTATGGCAGTGAATACCACACTAAGTCAATGAAATCAATGAAAGTCTGTCCAAGTCATTGAGTATTAATTAAGTGTCACATATATGACAAAAGGTTAATTGATGCTACATGATCAATATTGTTATTAGACATCCAGTGTAATACCCAAAACGATAGATACATTTTTATATAGTATGGTTTGAACTGCACAGACTGCTATGGATTACAAAGAATAACACTGAACCCAAAAGGAAATCTCAATTAAGTCATCCTGAGAAAGATATCAAAAATGTTGGACTAAATCCTACAGAGGGAAGATTCTGCTAATATAGGAATCAGAGACAGAGGCTCCAGGGAGAGGATATACCACAATGAGTGTGAAGGGTAAAAGTAACAGAAATGGATGTATCTCTTGAAGAGAATATTGTCTTAAAAGGAAGAAAATAGGGGCCCCTGGGTGGCTCAGTGGGTTAAAGCCTCTGCCTTCAGCTCAGGTCATGATCACAGGGTCCTGGGATCAAGCCCCGCATCAGGCTCTCTGCTCAGCAGGGAGCCTGCTTCCTCCTCTCTCTCTCTCTCTGCCTGCTTCTCTGCCTACTTGTGATCTCTGTCTGTCAAATAAATAAATAAAATCTTAAAAAAAAAAAAGGAAGAAAATAAATGTCCAATTGGAAAAATTCTGACTTTGGCACTATACAGATTACTGATCATCTGGCAATTAAAGAGAAGTGTAATGTTAATGGTAAAAATCCCACACAATTTGGTGTGCAGCAGATGACTAGTTCTCCATGTGAAAAATTTACTCCAAAGTCCAAACACATAAATATAATGAAACTGTTACTTTTTGCCCTCATAGAATCTGACACTATACTTCATCAACCACACAAAATGTGAATGTCAGGTTTACATAAAAAAACACGATACTAAAATACACTAACCAGGAGGTAGTAGATAGAAAGAGAGAAGGTCCAAACCCATGTTCCATATTGTTTTATCATTAAGCCATAGTTTTGAATCTCCCTACATAGTAGTTGTTATTAGCCTGAACCTGACTTTTACATTTAAATTTTTTATTTGATGTATCTATAAAGTTATAAAACTTGCTATTTAAAATATTATTTTACTTCTTTGTACGGTCTTACAACAAAATAAGTGAGTATGCTCACTGCTAATTATTCCATATTTATTTCATTTATCCTCCATTCAAATTTCTCTATTAGAATTTAATTTACATTAAGAAATCTAATATATATACCCCTATAATAGTCTGTGTGAAATATTTTGTGGGGAAAGAAGAAACTATGATTACATTTTGATGCACAAATTAAAAATCTCAATCTCCACTTAATGCTTAATTCATGATCACTTAGTAAAGAATTTTGGGATGATGAAGTGTGATCATAAATGGTAGTAGATAAATGACAGAATTAGTTTCATATACACTAGAATTATATTGAATTTCTTGCATAGTAAGAAAAAAATGTCACTTGATGTTTTTAAACAGAGGCCAAAATATTAACATTTAATTTGATTTAAGAAATATTTGTCTTAGTGACAAAGAGCTGATTGAGCTTCAAAAATTTATTCATGATTTTTGTCATCTATGTCATGTGTGAACTAGATATGATGAGCTCTGCCTGTTTCAACTAACTTTGTTCCAAAACAAGTGAAAATTTAAAAATAAGAGTCAGAGCTTTACTGTCTTGAATGCAAAACTATAACTACATATTCTTTTACACAATGAACTTGAGAAGGCCTAAACTTCCACCAAGAACATTTTTTTTCACTATTTTATGGTTGTTGCTGTTATTTGATATAAAATGACATAGTGAAAAATCAAGATGGATCCTTAGAGTAGAAAATCTTGGACATCCGATCTCGAATCTGTTTGGTCTTCACCCCATACACAATAGGATTGAGCAAAGGAGGGACAAGCAGATAAAGGTTGGACAGAAGAATATGAATGTAGGGTGGAATATGGAATCCAAACCTGTGTGTAAAGAAGGAGAAGAAACCGAGGAGATAGAACTCGAGGAAGACACAAATATGGGCAATGCAGGTATTGAAGGCTTTGAGCCTAGCTTCCCTTTGAGGAAGACTGAAGACAGTAAGAAATATTTGGATATAAGAGAGTGTGATAAAAACTATGTCTAATCCAAGTATAATGAAAGCCACAAAGAGACCATAGATCTTGTTAATTCGAATGTCTTCTGCTGCCAACTTCACGATGGCCATGTGCTCACAGTATGAATGGGAGACCACAGTGGTCCGGTAGTGTTTCAGCCGACATTTGATGAGGATGAGACACGGAGCTGCAAAGAGGGCTGCTCTGAGCGTCACTCCAACCCCAATCTGAGTGAGAAGTTGGTGGGTAAAGATGGTTGCATGTCTCAGGGGATCACAGATGGCCACATAGCGATCTAGGGCCATGGCCAGCAGAATTCCTGATTCGATGCACTGGAAGGTATGGATGAGCCACATCTGAAAGAGACAAGCATCAAAGTATATTTTTGGCAGATGAAACCAGAATATTCCAAGCATTTTGGGTAGGATGCAGGTACTGAGAGCAATGTCCGTTGCTCCAAGCATTGCCAGGAAGAGATACATGGGCTCATGGAGGCTGCGTTCAGATCTGATGATGACCAGGAGCAGGGAATTTCCAAATAGAGCAGTGATGTACATGGCACAGAAAGGAATTCCAATCCAGAACTGCACAGACTCCAATCCAGGGATCCCGATCAGTGTCAGCACCGAGGGCATGAAGACTGTGCCATTGAGATTGATCATGCTGGCTTAGAGAACCCTGGTTCAGAGCTTCTGGTTCAAAGTGGCAGTATATGTTTAGCGTCTGTCTTCTGTTTTCTCTTCTCACCTAGATTCATACAAACAGAGGCTGAATATGATTTCACTGGCATTTTGTCGGGCATACTCATTTTTTTCTGAGATATTTAAATGGGACCAGGAACCCAGAAATAGGCCCCTTCAATAACTTACTTGGATATTGGTTTTGTCTTCTGTTTTGTCTCCCAGTTTCTCTGTCTCTGTCTCTCTCTCTGTCATGCATTCATACAGATACAAACACATACTTACATATTCATACAAACGCTCAGTATAGAAAAAAAAGAAATGCTTATTCTAGTGTGTGTAAATTTTAGTGGCTTATTTGCATAATTAGTTAAAGGATATCTCATTGACTATAGTTTGAGCTTTTTTAAAATTTAATTTTATTTTTTTTCAGTGTTCCAAGATTCATTATTTATGCATCACAGCCAGTGCTCCATGCAATACGTACCCTCCTTAATACCCATCACCAGACTCACCCATCCCCCCAACTCCCCTCCCCTCCAAAACCCTCAGTTTGTTTCTCAGAGTCCACAGTTTTTCATGGTTTGTCTCCCCTTCTGATTTATCCCAATTCACTTTGCCTTTTCTTCTCCTAATGTCTTCCATTATACTTTGAACTTCTAAATTAATAGGACTGTGGAACTTAACTGATGTGCTATGTATCACCTCTTTCTTGTTTCCTTACCAAAAAACTTTTAGTTTAGTCAGTCAGACAGGCAGAAGTTAAAATAATAATAATAAAAGCAACATTAATAATGAAATCCTCACTCTTTAGGAGCTCTTCTTGGTCTTGGGCAAATAAGCCCTACAGTGGGGACTTTGACTTCAGGAGGCCACCTGATACCATATCCTTGCTTTTTTAATTATCTACCCCTCTGTGCTTGAATATCTCATGTTATAATCTATACATCCTGTTTTTCCAAAAGAAAAGCTTAATGATATTAGAGAAAGATCACCATTCTAGAAGGATTCCCATTAAAATTTTGCAGCTCTTAATTTCCTGACTAATTTCTGGCCATTTCTATTCATTAATTTCACCTTTCTTCATCTCTATAATAACGCCTCTCTTGATCCTAAGGTGTTGGGTACAATATTACAAATTCTCACTTCCTTCTCTCTGCCATCCCCTACTCCCACAGCAAGGAAATCTCTTTTCTGCCAGCTGCTTTTCCTAATGATGTTCTCTTTCAAAAATTAGCTTTTTGTTTTTTCATTAGCTTTCTCCTAAAACCTTGTATTTTTATCTTACATTCATTTATTGTTATTTCTTTTCTGATAACATTTGTTTCTGGTGGGCTTTTTTACGTTACAATTTCAAGCACATATTTTTATAATAGGTGTCATGTTTTTCTACTAACAATCTCTATCTTAATTGTCACTATGATCCTGACATGAATCACTATGACTTGCCTTATTTTAAAAGTCAAATTCAGTAATTTTTCAAACCACTCTCATAAACCTTTACATCCATAACTCTGAAGTTTATTTTTCTGGAAAAAGTTTAAATGACACTCTAATTAGACATGATAGACTTTTTAGAAGACTCTTTGTAGTCAATATATTTTCTCTTTTAAATGTATATTTCAGGGACGCCTGGGTGGCTCAGTTGGTTAAGCAGCTGCCTTCGGCTCAGGTCATGATCCCGGCATCCTGGGATCGAGTCCCACATCGGGCTCCTTGCTCTGCGGGGAGCCTGCTTCTCCCTCTGACTCTGCCTTCCACTCTGTCTGCCTGTGCTCGCTCTCACTCTCTCTCTCTCTTACAAATAAAATAAATAAAATCTTAAAAAAAAAAAAAAAAGATTCTCTCTTCTTAAAAAAAAAAAAAAATGTATATTTCACTTCTGTTGTTACACTTTATCCTGTTTTCTCCTGTCTCAAAATACCCTCCCTTTGTTGCTTTGTTTGACTCCCTTTATATTGTTAATGCCAAGACTTCCATTATTAACTGTATTCCTTTCCATGGCTCTCTTTCTCCTCATTCTATTTATTTGTCCTGTCCAGAAATATTGCCAAGTCCATAGTTTTAATAAACACTAGTTAAAAATACATAAATATCCCCTCTCCATAAATCTAACCTGAAAACAAGACACACTTGTTAAAACTGCTTGTTAAACAGTCCCGGCTTGGTAAAGGTCCTCTCTCTCAGGAAGCAGGGAGAATTAGTGAAAAATCTGATTTAGGTTTTAGAGTTAAGTATCTGTATTTAATCCTGACTTGTCAGTCACCCAGCCAATACACTTTAATAAGTTCAGGACTCCATAAAGAAGGTCCTTATTGTGTGTAGCTGTATAGGGGGAAAAAATCCTAAATTTCTCTAGAAGAAAATTAAATAACCAGCTATTCTTTCAAATTATTTCAAATTGTACATTCGGTAATTAAATGTTTTGGAATAGGAGATACAATTTTTATATATGCTATTCATATTATTGCTAACTTTCACTGAATCACCCTTGAAAACTTATCAGTCATATTGAAACACATGCTAGAATTCTGTAAACTAATTCAGAAGTCTGCAACTATTTTTCTTATATTTTCTTTTGTTTGTATCCTTTCCTCTAGCTCTCCTCCTGCCCCTCCTTGTCTTTCCGATCTCCAAAATACTTATTCATTATTAAGCTGTCAACTCAAACATTATTTTCCCCCTCTTATCCATGGTAAATATCTTCAAGATATCTGTGAAGGATTGCATGATGATAGAAGCAAGATTCAAAATTCTTCTTTTATATCCTTGACATATGGTATTTATTAAATATATTATGGTAGAAATTAATTAGTACTTCATTTAATACTATTTATTAATACCTGTTTAATATTTTAAAAAACACATAAGACTTAATGCAGATGAAAATCCACTGGCCCTATTTTCAGATGTATCTCTGCATGGAGAAGAGAAAAGAGGAAAAGTGAAGAATCAGTCTAAGAAAAATGCTAAGGATCTTACCTAGAAGGAATATAAACATCTTCTGTTTTTATTTCAGCATTATCTTCAAATACATAAATCAAGATAAATATTTGTTTTGTTTAAAGATATGAAGATATTTACCATGGATAAGAGGGGGAAAATAATGGTCAAAACCACTAACTAGACCAAGATGAACTCAGTACCATTTGTTTATACGCCTCATGTCCTTCGTGAAATTCTGACAATTGTTCTCCTTTTGGGATTTCATACAAGGCAGTCGCTGTGCATAATTACAAGGTGCACTTTCCCACAGTCCTCTTAGATACTTTCTAACATTTCTCTGTGTAGATCTCAGAAGCACCTAGAAGAGAGGATACCCTTAAGCCCAGCTCTCCAATATTTTATGTGCATACACAGACATGCTAATGTAGTCAAGCATGCAGTTATTAAAAAAAAAAAAAAAAAAAACCTGTTCCCAAAGAGACTAATACAGGGCAAATATAATACCAGATGTAGGCAAGACTGTGATGTAATTCTCTTGAGGAATGTAGTTAATAATAAAAGTGTCGAGAGATGCTTTCATACACTATTAAATATTTTTTCATCATTCAATGGCTTCTAAAATTGAGTACATGAACATTGGAAAGAAGTAGCATTAATTCCAACGTTCCATTTCAAATATACCCAGGGACTCCTAATTTTTTTAAAAAGATTTTATTTATTGATTTGACAGACAGAAATCACAAGTAGGCAGAGAGTCAGGCACAGAGAGAGAGGGAGGCAGACTCGCTGCCCAGCAGAAAGCCCGATGAGGGGCTCGATCCCAGGACCCTAGGATCATGAAGTGAGCCGAAGGCAGAGGCTTTAACCCACTGAGCCACCCAGGTGCCCCAGGGACTCATAATTTAATTTCATGAAGCTGAAAGGAAGAAGTGGAAATTAAGAGGTGTCCCTAGCTACAGCTAATCTAAACACTTTTAAGTCTACATCACTAAGATAAAATCTTACAGATTTTTTTCACTTTGATTAATCTCTTCTAGAAATCACCTCAGTGGTCAGTTTTAACCAATAGATGCTAGCCAACTCACCAAATACAGAGTCAACTACCTAGTCTTTCATAATAAGCTGAATCATAGAGACCAGATTGATCTCTTCTAGAAATCATCTCAGTGGTCAGTTTTAACCAATTGATGCTAGCCAGCCAAATCACCAAATAGAGAGCCAACTACTTAGTTTTTTATGATAAGCTGGATCACAGAGGCAAAATAAGTACACTGATTCACAATCTTTATACTGCCTCAATAAATGTGTCTAAGAGTATTTTACCTATAATATCCACATTATTGAGTGATTAATATAACCTTGTTTTTTTACACAGAAAACAGGAACTGCAAAGTAAAAACCGAATTAATGTTGTGTTATATTGGAGGTCTTCCACCTCCAATTTAATTAATTAATTAATTAAGTTTAATTTTATATAGTTCTATTATTTTTACATATTTGAACAGTTTGCATATTATTTAACTATATAATCCATACTCTCTCAGAATGTTATAGAGGTACCATGCTGGAGATTTGGGAAAATGGAAAATTGGGTCATGTTTTGGGTTGATCATTCTATTTAAGCAGATTTTATATAAGTGAAAAATAAATGATAACTCTGTACTAACCCTTAGATGAGACAATATTTAAAGATGGATGAGTAAAACTGAGAGCACTAAATGAAAATTCATTTAATCCAAACTTTTCAGAATGATATCATCTTCAAGTTCCTTAAGATACATATGAAAACCCAGTTGAGGCAGTAGGCACATTTTCAGGACTGGCAATATTATTGTCCTAGAATTTGTATTATCAGCAAAAACACTGTGGAGTTCGGAGGACTAGGGCCTTGAAGACCTTGCAGCAAATCTTGGTGGTGTATGGCAGGATCAGAGGGCACACTGTGCATGAGGCTGGGGCTTTACAGCCTCATTTTTATTTATTTATTTATTTATTTATTTATTTATTATTTTTTCTACAGCATGGGATTTGAAAGCCCTGTAATTTTGTAGAATTTTTTTTAAATTTATTTTTTATTTTCAGCATAACAGTATTCATTATTTTTTCACCACACCCAGTGTTCCATGCAATCCGTGCCCTCTATAATACCCACCACCTGGTACCCCAACCTCCCACCTTCCATCCCTTCAAAACCCTCAGATTGTTTTTCAAAGCCCATAGTCTCTCATGGTTCATCTCCCCTTCCAATTTCCCCCAACTCCCTTCTCCTCTCTAACTTAGAATTAAGTTTTTATTGACCCAAAGTCTTTCCTACCCTGTGATGATTAGGATTTGCTTGACAGAGAGACAGTGAAAGCACCGTTTAGGCTCATTGGTATAGGCAAATCACTACTCAAAGTACCTCTCAGAGGGGGCGCTTGGGTGGCTCAGTTGGTTAGGGGAACAGTTCTTTATTTCAGCTCAGGTCATGATCTCAGGGTCCTGAGATCTAGCCCTGTTTCTGGCTCCATGCTCAGGGGGGACTCTGCTTGGGATTCTCTTTCCCCCTCTCCCCTCTGCCTTTCCACCCCAAATAAGTACATAAATCTTTGAAAAAGAAAAGTACCTCTTAAAGGAATGAGGGGATATACACCCACATCCATACCCACATGACACACATCCACACTTACCCATATATTTCACACACATCACATACATTACATCTATACTTATTTATCTATCAACATGAGACAATATAGGGCAAACATGAGTGACCTAATTCCTATAAAGCCCCTGGTTCAAGGGAAGTGTTAAAAGTTTCCATATGCTTAGACACAGATACTTACTTATGGGAGAGAGAAACCAGACATAACAGCCATTGAGGCATAAAATCATCTGAACAAAAACAAGAGAAATGGTTTACACAGAAGTAACAATTTCAAGCCTGCATGTGCAAGTATTTTTGCTTTTAGGCACCCTAAAAAAGGTCCACTGTGAAGAAGGGCATCCTGTGATTGCATGGGGATCATTATAGTAAATCCATAAGCTGATGATTGTGGGACTGATGGGTACTCCCCCATTCCTAGACCTTCAAACCTTGGAGGAGTGCCTTTATAAGCTGTGCGAGCTACGTCTTCAAGAGCAACATTTCTTTCTTGTTAGTACCCTTGTGTGCAAATTATCTCTAACCAGTTCCACCTGATTTATTTTGGTTTCATTTTTCTCTCTCTCTTCTTTTTAGCATTCATTTTTATGACATTGAGGCTCAGGTCTTGGGGATCCAGCAACACACTGGTCTTGGGGGTCCAGTAACAAACATATAATGAAAACCTGAAGTGTTCACTGACAATTTTAACTCCAACCCCCAACTGCAAGTATCATTCTACTTTATTCCATTTTGAGATTTGTAATTTATACCCCAAGGTAAGGAACAGACTTCCCATTAATCTAAGTCTCCAGATTCCATGTCTTTAATGTACATACAAGACTTTATAGGGTTGGTATAAGGATTAATGAACAGATTTTTATCAATGCATTTATTCAACAAAATCTTATTCTAAATATATCTCTGTCAGTACCATATTAGGAATAGGAGATATTAACCAAAGTACCTTTTCTGATCCCTACTTATAGTTGTGAGCTAGGTATCTATACTAGGGAGTTCTCTGTTCTTTATTAAATATTTCCATAAGTGGAAGGGTTTTTTTTTTTTTCTTTGCACTTACTTCCACACTGAGATTACCTTTTAATATAAATTTATTGTCTCGTGGAGTAACACACCAAGTCACTGAGACCAGTAAAAAGGAAGTCCAAGTCATATTTATTGTCACCTGTATGCTAAAATATTAGGAGACACTGAGTGATAAAATATTAAATTACTATATATCTGTCTGTCATAAAGCCCTAATTCTAAAGATACATAATAATATAATACAACTTGAAAACTGTGCAGATTACTTTGACCCCAAAAGGAAACTTTAATGAAGGCCTTCTAAAAGAGATGTCAAGAAAACCTGAGTTTAGTCTTGAAGGATAAATATGATTTGACCATCGTCATAAAAATCAGAAGGCATTCTCTGTAGAGGAAATATCACAATGTGAGAAAAATAAGCTGAAGTGGAAGCACCACCATAAAAGAATGATGTCCTAAAATAAAAAATGAGAAGAGGCCTTCAAGAGAAAATATTACATTAGGTATTTATAACTACAGACACACACACACACACACACACACACACACACATATTCTTATAGAAGAAAGTATTTTTCCTTCAGCTATAGTAATGGAACTTGATTTTAAAAATTTTTATTTAGAAGCGCCTGTGTGTCTCAGTGGGTTAAAGCCTTGGCCTTCATCTCAGGTCATGATCTCAGGGTTCTGGAATTGAGCCCCGCATCAGACTCCTTTTTCAGTGGGAGCCTGCTTCTCTGACTGCCTCTCTGCCCACTTGTGATCACTGTCTGTCAAATAAATAAATAAATAAATATCTTAATTTTTTTTTTAATTTAAATTCCAGTTAGTTAACATACAGTGTAATATTTGTTTCAGTTTTGAGTTTAGCAATTCAACACTTATGTATAACACTCCGTTCTCATCACAAGTGCCCTCATTAGTCCCCATCAACTATTTCACCCATCCCCCACCATAAGCTTCCCTTTGGATGATGATCAGTTTGTTCTTTACAGATAAGAGTCTAGAACTTGCTTACTTTTATTTAAAAATTCTTTTACTTATATTTCAGATCTTAGCAGAAGACTGTTTTTTAAATGCTAATTTCATATTTACCTCACTGTCTTTAATCTGAATTTCCATTTCTACTTCAATTATATGATAATAATGACAAAGAGGATACTGACTGTGATCATAAACATTAACACAGTTGATTTTGTTCTATATACAATGTTATAATACGTTACACTGACATTTCTTATGCAGTAACATCAATGCCACTTGGTATTTTTAAGCAGAGATTAAGATATTAACAGTTGTGCTTTTAAGAAATGCCCTTTACAGAGGCATCTGGGTGGCTCAGTCTTTAGGCATCTGCCTTTGGCTCAGCTCATGATCCCTGTCTGCCTTTGGCTCAGCTCATGATCCCAGGGTCCTGGGATCGAGCCCCGCATGGGGCTCCCTCCTTCACAGGAAGCCTGCTTCTCCCTCTTCCACTCCTCCTTCTTGTGTTTCCCCTCTTGCTGTGTCTCTCCCTGTCAAATAAAAAAATAAAATCTTAAAAAAGAAAGAAAGAAAGAAAAAGAAATGCCCTTTACTGAGGCTTCTGGGTGGTGCAGTTGGTTGAGCATCAGATTCTTGGTTTCTGCTCAGGTGATGATCTCAGGGTTTGGGTATTAAATCCTGGGCAATCTCTGTGTTCAGCAGGAATTCTGCTGGAGATTCTGTCCCTCCCCCACTAATGCTTGTATGCACCCAGTCTTTCTCTCTAAATAAAAAATACTAACAAAAAGAAAAGAAATGCCCTTTACTAAAACTAATGGAACTTCAAACAAATCTTCATAATTTCTTCCTTTTATGTCACCTATTGACTAAATGTGTTTTCTAAACAATTCTGTATGCATAAATGTTGATATTATTTAAATAGGAATTAGAACTTGTCTTGAATGTAAAATCTAGAACTGTGTATTACAGCAGCACAAATGAACTTGAGAAAGCACAAAATCTGACCCCAAACTAGTATTTCTCAAAGTGAAATTTTATTATTTAAAAAGAGTTAAATGAGAAATCAAGATGGATCTTTAGAGTAAAAAATCTTGGGCACTCGATCTCGAATCTGTTTGGTCTTCACCCCATACACAATAGGATTGAGCAAAGGAAGGACAAGCAGATAAAGGTTGGACAGAAGAATATGAATGTAGGGTGGAATATGGAATCCAAACCTGTGTGTAAAGAAGGAGAAGAAACCGAGGAGATAGAACTCGAGGAAGACACAAATATGGGCAATGCAGGTATTGAAGGCTTTGAGCCTAGCTTCCCTCTGAGGAAGACTGAAGACAGTAAGAAATATTCGGATATAAGAGAGTGTGATAAAAACTATGTCTAATCCAAGTATAATGAAAGCCACAAAGAGACCATAGATCTTGTTGATTCGAATGTCTTCTGCTGCCAACTTCACGATGGCCATGTGCTCACAGTATGAATGGGAGACCACAGTGGTCCGGTAGTGTTTCAGCCGACATTTGATGAGGATGAGACACGGAGCTGCAAAGAGGGCTGCTCTGAGCGTCACTCCAACCCCAATCTGAGTGAGAAGTTGGTGGGTAAAGATGGTTGCATGTCTCAGGGGATCACAGATGGCCACATAGCGATCTAGGGCCATGGCCAGCAGAATTCCTGATTCGATGCACTGGAAGGTATGGATGAGCCACATCTGAAAGAGACAAGCATCAAAGTATATTTTTGGCAGATGAAACCAGAATATTCCAAGCATTTTGGGTAGGATGCAGGTACTGAGAGCAATGTCCATTGCTCCAAGCATTGCCAGGAAGAGATACATGGGCTCATGGAGGCTGCGTTCAGATCTGATGATGACCAGGAGCAGGGAATTTCCAAATAGAGCAGTGATGTACATGGCACAGAAAGGAATTCCAATCCAGAACTGCACAGACTCCAATCCAGGGATCCCGATCAGTGTCAGCACCGAGGGCATGAAGACTGTGCCATTGAGATTGATCATGAGCTTAGAGACCTTTGATTCAGAACTTCTGGCTGAAAATGACAGTATGTGTTGACTGTCTGTCTTCTGTTTTCTCTTCTCACCTAGATTCATTCATACAATCAAACACTTAATATGGTTTCACTGACATTTGGTCCAACCTACAGACATTTGTGTTCTCACTATTGAGAGAAAACATATTTCTATTAACATTAATGTATTTCTATTAGGGTTTTATGTTGTCAGTTTAAAACTGTCCCACTGAATATAATTTTGGTTTTTATTGTTAATAGGATATGGGTATATCCTATATCCTATTAACATATGTTAATATGTTACCTATATATTCTCTATTTGTGTCCTATGATATGTTACCTATATATTCTCTATTTGTGTCCTACCCAAGAAACATTTAGTGAAGTGGTCAAGCAGAAAGCCAGGAAAGGAATACACACTGTTCCAGGTGCTATAGTAATCACTGGGTTAAATACTAATTTGTAAGTTAGGACTCTTAATGTCAAGGAAACAATAAGAGATAATGACATATTACAAATGTAAAAAATACAGGTAACAAGCATACAGAAGTGGTGTGACACAGTATTTAGAGTCCATCTATATTCCAGAAGTGGATGTCAGGGAATTTTCCCCCCGAAACATGAATAAAATTAGGTATTTTAGAGGGAGAAAATAATTATGACACATGAATGTAAATTTCTTATGAAAGCTTTAAACCACAAGTTTTGACATGGGAGAAATCTTTCTTGATAAAATAATGTTCAAAAAGTAAAAGTTTCTTTCTATTTATTTCTCAGAAAATTTTCTATTACTAAAATCTGTTTAGTTAATAATAACTTTATTTGAAAATATTTACAGGAAAAATTAATCTTAATCATTATTATTTTAGTAAAATACACCAGAAATTATGAAAATGAGGAACAGAAATATTTCAAGTGCACTGCAATATTGAATAGATAATTCTATTTCTTCAGTGGGATTAAATTTAGGAATATATAAACCTTTAATAAAAATGACCAGTTTTCATATTTTTACTCTTAATATAAGTGCTATTCAAAATGTACAGTCTAACTATTCTTTGCTCCAAGACAATGGGGTAGAATGGCTCCCAATTCTTACTAAATGTAATATTGGAGAAATTATAAAAAAATGAGGCTTTCTTGAACAAGGTGATATACAAATGTATTAAAATAATAGAATACATTGAAATTATTTGGAATTACACCTCCAGTGAAAGTTCGGTGATTTGCTGTCTCCCTAATGCATTTATCTCCTATTGTATTTCTTCTTCGATTACTTTTTCCTGTTTACGGTACCCTTGGATAATATCACATAACTCAGTTTCTTTTCCTCAAGTCCATTCTTTCTGCTATGGAAATGCTAGCACATGTTCCAATACATGCATTTGCTTGTAATTCCCATTTAAAAAAACATCATTATAATCCCTGGAAGGTTATTTTTCTCTTACATATTGAAACTGGTTCAATGCAGAATAAAATTCCCATAGAATTAATGCAGAGTAGAGTTGCCGTACCGTTGGATACCTCTTAGCATCTTGTCCATGTCAGGATCAGCATTGATGCCCCATCCCACACATCCTTGCAGAATCTTTCTTTCGTGGCAACGGGGTGAATTGAGCTTGATGAAGCAGATTTCTGATTTCAAAATTATCTTTCCTCTAAATTTTCAGAACTAAAAGAGATAAAAATATAAATATTTTTATATAAAAATATAAAAAGGCACACCATTTTATAACGGGATACAGAAATAACAAGTGGTAATGATCAGTCCTAAGATTGGATTCTACTTTTGATAGAAAGTACCCACCATGGGTGGCCTCACTGTAGAATGGTAAGAAAGCCTGTTTAATTCAGATGAAGGTAATTAAAAGGTAATTTGGCTTTGTATTCATTTAGTCTTTTTCAATTTAATGTTACCATCAACAAAACCCCCATATAACAAGTGGATATAGGATCTCTGTAAGGGAAAACTTTGATGTCTATTTTTATAAATGACAGCAAAATATCAAATTTCCCTAAGAGAAAAAAGATCAGAATGTGGTCCCATGTTTCAAAGTCTGTCACCTATTCAATGGCTGACTCATGTAGTCAGCCTCTGAACACTTCCACCATTTTCTCTCTCCTCTGATTTTTTTCAGTCTCTTGCTCACTTGTTGCTGGAATTTTATTCTCACTGCTTTCTCTAACTTATATCTTTCTATTTCCTAATTCACATCTCAGTGTATAGCTCAAAGATTTTGTCTTTTTCTTTAAAAAAAAAAACAAAAAAAAAAAAAACAACAAAAAAAAAAAACCTTACATAGCTGTAGTGTATTATACTTCCCAGCATTAAGGTCTCAGGAAACTACCTGGATTCTGTACTCTATCCACACAGAACACTTTTTGTTTAGTGGTTCAGATCATGGATTCTGGAAATAGAGTTTCAACTACTTTAATGCTTTAACATGAGTCTTATTTTCCTGTGCTTATACCCTGTTTATTTCAGATTTTCTCCTGTCCCCATGATTTTACCATCTAACAAATATCTGTTAGTCATCCCTCAGCTCAAGCCTCACTTCCTCTATGAAACAACTCTTTATTTCCTTAGGTCAAAGTCCGTATTCCTCCTTTTGTCCTCAGTGAGAAGGATAGACTGTTTAATGACTAGGACACACTGAAAATTAGTGAATTAACTCAAGTTTAATTTTCCCTGAATTAATTAAATATATCAAAAATATACAAATTTTAATGCAGATGCAAATCCACTTGCTGTCTTGTCAGGTGTCTATGTATAAGAGATAATAAAAGACTACAGTTAGGAAAAATGAGAATGAATCTAGGAAAAACACTAAGAATCTTTGTATCTTGATGTATAAATTTCATGTTTTTATTATAGCTTTACCTTCCTATGTTGACCTGAGGAAGAATCCATACTTTTCTCAGTTGAAGATTTGAAGAATTTCACTATTGCTGAGCCAAGGAAAGAAAGGGGAAATATTCAGTAGACCAAGAAGAAGTCAGTACTATATTTTTATACCCCTCAAGTCCTAGCGCAGATCTTAAATGATGTACCAATGCCCTTTTCAGAATGTCTGGTCAGAACTGATACTTGCTTGGAACTAACAATCCCTTCCATACATTTACAGTTTCAGTTCCCTGAACTGCCTTTGCATCTTCTCCATACTTCTCTCTAGATCTCTCAGGAACCTATGAGGACATATACTCACAATCTTCGTATGTGTTTGCACTTCTCATGCTTTATCATGGATGAAGAAATCATTTTCATAGGCCAATATAGAACAAAAATAGTACCATCTTGTAGCAAGGGCTATGTTACAATTCTCCCTAGGAATGGGAAGTGATAAAATTGTCTTCTCCGCAGACCACAACTTTATTCAATTCTCCTTTTATTATTGTCATTATTACTGTTTTTATATGGAGAAAGCATATATAAGAAATGTGATGGTGAATGCTTTGCACACAGAGAACCCAAACAAGACCTGTCCAGTCAGGATGTGTGATATAAGTCTACAGGCAAGGATCTTCATCTCCATTGTTGAAGGAAAGAATGTATAAAGGAAACATGTTCTGTACTTTTTTATTCACTATAAATACATTGGTTATTGTTTTTTTCCTAATTCCCGTTGTGACTAATAGAGACTGAGAAAAGGTGTGTTGCATAGACTTGCTTTAGATTCTGTGTGGGAGAGGAAAGGCAGTCTTATCATAAAATAATGAATGTGAGGATAGGATTCTAAGACTGGGATTCCTCCTGTGAAATGACCTATGGTATTTCTGAAGGACATAAAGGAGCAAAATAAAAATCATTAATTTTTTCTTATCAAAACAGTGATCTATACCAGGGTCTTCCTCGACTTGTGTGACAATGGCCAAACGACTCAAATTTTATTACAGTATTCCTCTCATCTATGAAAACAATAATACTTAGAGTTGTGAAAACAATTTTGTGTATTTATGAAAACTCATGATATACAACACGATATGTAACAAACACATAATAAATGATGGCTAATGTACATATGTTTGTTAGATGCCATGAATTTAAAACTCTGTTATCTGGGCAGTTTTCACATTTCTGCTTCATTTTTTGATACCCTGTCTGAGTTTATAAGTCAATAAAGAAGAAACAAAACATATAACTCTTGATGATCATAAAATTGAAAAAGGAAAATATAAAACCATTGTTTGTACTAATATTTTTTTCCAAAGTCATGCTGCTATGTCTTTGGACAGAACTGATTTCCCTCTTCTTTAATTGGTGAAATACTTCTTCTCCTTATGTTTACACAAAACCATATTTTCCTAATCTTTGCTTACTTACCCACTTCAATCACAGTAAACTACCATGAGCTCACATACTTAACAATTTATTAAATATTATTCAATTTACATTTTCTAGCATCATCCAAGCTATAGCTAATTAACATGATCAAAAACACTTGAAGCTATTAAGTAGTAGAGAACTGATTATCTTATAATTCATCTCTGTCTCAAAGAGTGCCGCAAAGGTAACAGACTGGCCATAGGGGTAAGTAGGACCTTGGCCTATGTTTGGAGTTTACCATTATATTTGGGCAGAATTCTACATCTCTGAAAAATAAAATGACATAAAGAAAACTTTTTGTCATCAGGTTTATATGAGACAGCATTTAGGGGTGAGTGAGTAAATCTAGCGATCCTTTTCCCCCCTTTTTTCTTCATTTATTTGAGAGAAAGAGAGATAGAGAGAGAGAGCACGTACAAGCAGGGGAAGTGGTGAGGAAGAGGGGAGAGGGATTCCTTAATCACACTCCCCACTGAGCTTGGAGCACATCTAGGCTCAAGGTAGGTTCATCCCAGAACACTGAGCCCATGACCTGAGCCTAAACCAAGAGCTAGCTGCTTTAACTGACTGAGCCATAAATCCTACAACTTAAAAACAACAAAAAGCAAATTTCCAAAAAATGAGCAAAGGACTTGAATAAACACTTCTCTGAAAAATATATATAATTGAGTAGTTACCACATGTAAAGATGCCCATTATCACTAATCATTAGTGAATGAAAATAAAAACCACAATGTGATGCCAGTTTACAATCATTAGGATGATTATTATAAAAAAACAAAAACAAAAACAAAAAAGCAAACAAACAACAACAACAACAGACTAGCAAACAAATAAAACCAAGAAAATAACAAGTGTTGGGAAGCATGCAGAAAAATTGGAACCTTTGTGCATTGTTAGTTGGTACAGAAAATGCTGTGGGAAACAGTATACAGTTCCTGAAAGAAGTCAATATAGAATTACCATATGATCTAGCAATCCCAGTTCTGATTGCATACCCAGATGAATGGAAAGCAAGGTCTTGAACAGTCTTAGTCCTCCAATGTTCATAGCAGCATTGTTCACAATAACTAAAAAATGCAAACAGTACAAATGTGTATGGATAAACAAAATGTGATATATTCATACAACTTAATATTGTTTAGCCTTAAAAAGAAAAGTAATTCTGACACTGGTTATAGTATGAATGAAACTTAAAGACAATATACTAAGTGAAATAAACTAGATAAAAAAAGGGAAATTACTGTATGACTCCATTTAAATGAGGTACATGGAATACTCAAACTCACAGAGACAGAATATAGAACGGTGGTTGCCAGGGGCTGAGGTAGGGCAAAATGAGTCTTTATTGTTTAACTGGTACAGAGTTTTAGTCTAAGGTAATGAAAAGGCTGTGGAGATGCATGGTAGTGATGCTATACATCAATGTAAATATTTAATACCACTGAACATCAATGTAAATATTTAATACCACTGAACTGTGCACTGAAAGATAATGACAATTGTAAATTTTTTTTAAAAGATTTTATTTATTTGACAGAGAGAGATCACAAGCAGGCAGAGAGGCAGGCAGAGAGAGAGAGAGAAGGAAGCAGGCTCCCGGCTGAGCAGAGAGCCCAATGCGGGGCTAGATCCCAGGAACCTGTGATCATGACCTGAGCCGAAGGCAGCGGCTTAACCCACTGAGCCACCCAGGCGCCCCAAAATTGTAAATTTTTTATTATGTATATTTTGTCACAACAAATATAAAGTTCTTATAACATTCCCCTCCAACTAAAAGGAAATAAACAAAAGTATCCCTATAGATTCCAAATCAAAGGAGTTAAATATAGAAATTTAAAAATGGAGATTGTGGTAGACTGAAAGTGTTTATGTTTTACTCCATGACTTATGAATATATTAGCTAGCTCACATGGCAAAAGGGTGCAGATGTAATTAAGTTAAGGAACTTGAGATGGGGAGATTTTTCTGCATTATCTAGGTAGAATTATGTAATCATAGGGTCCTTGTAATACAGAGGTCTAAGGGTCAGACTTAGAACAGATAAGGGACAACAGAAGTAAATGTCATATTAAGGCTACAGCTGAAGAATGAAGACCACCTCTAGAAATTAGATTTTCCTTTATATTATCTAAAAGAACAGAACCCCACTGACCCATTTTGGACTTCTAACTTCCAGCATTGTAAGATAATAAATTTGTGCTTATTAAACAACTAGATTTGGGGTAATTTGTTATAGTAGCAATAGAAAACTAATACAAAGATATCTTACAATCAGTTGAAGAAGTAGGTGCAGCTTCCAGAGTGAGGCAAGATTAATCCTATAGGGATTGTTACACTGATAGAAGATAGTTTAAGTCTTGGAGATTTATGTTTGCAGTAATCCTAATACAGGTGTAATATCAATAGGGTTCTATCAGAAAAGTGAGATTTTTTTTTTGAATGAGATTTGATAATTGGATTCTAAAACACAAAGAGCATAATAATGAATCAGAAATTGTCTTTGTCCTCAAGATGGTTCACATCTAATTGGAGAAAAATGAAAACAGACATATAGAGCATTTCTGGATTATATTAAAAATCCTATGTGAAACAAGTAAATTAGACAATACATTCAAGATCATTGTGTAATAGGATTAGAAGTCCTTCTAATCCCATGGAATTATGAATTTATTGATTTAAACTCTCTATTGCAATATGGTGATATTTAGATTTGCTTGGCAGAGGTATGGTGAGAGTAACACTTACTATTGCAGTTAGTTAGTGATTTTCCCACATAATTAGAAGAATATATACAGTTCAAGTATCCCACTATTTATATAAATTTAAAGATAATTCCAAATGTGTCAGAATGCAGACAATTCTGGACAAACTAATGCTAAATTAATGCTTTTAAGCCCCATAAACATCGCTGGACATGTATTCTTCACGAAGATGAAATTCACAATCTTCTTACAAACACAAAAATACAAAAAGTTATGGAAAAAATATATAGCAGTGCCAATATATTCATTCAGAATTCATTTACTAACTCATTTTTAAAGAAAAATTATATTGAGAATGCACTTTGAATCCTGGTTAATGCTATTGAGGATAGAGTAGTAAAAAAAAAAAATGAAAGTGAAACCAACAGAATAGACCCCATCCTTCAAATATTTATAGTCTAAAAGATAAAATAATCAGTAAAAAATAAATTAATCAGATTACCACAATGTACACTTTAAATATCTTATCATTTTTTATTCTCTACTTTCTTTTTAAAAATTTTTTTATTAACATAATATATTATTTGTTTCAGGTGCACATGTCTGTGAATCATCAATCTTACACATTTCACAGCACTCACCATAATACATACCCTCCCCAATGTCCATCACCCAGCCATTTTATCTCTTCCCCCACCCCCTACCCCTCAGCAACTCTGTTTATTTCCTGAGATTAAGAGTCTTATAGTTTGTCTCCCTCCCCAGTCCCATCTTGTTTCATTTTTCCTTCCCTACCCTCCACCACCTCCACCCCACCTCTCAAATTCCTCATATCAAAGAGATCATATGATAATTGTCTTTCTCTGATTGACTTATTTCACTTAGCATAATACCCTCTAGTTCCACCCATTGCTGCAAATGACAAGATTTCATTTCTTTTGATGGCTGCATAGTATTTCATTGCATATATATAGATATAGATACCTATATCTATATATTTATGTACCACATCTCCTTTATCCATGCATCTGTTAGTGGACGTTTAAGTTCTTTCCATAGTTCGGCTATTATGGACATTGCTGCTATAAACATTCGGGTGCATGTGCCCCTTTGGATTACTACATTTGTATCTTTAGGGAAAATACCAAGTAGTATGATTTCTGGGTCATAGGGTAGTTCTCTATATATGAAAACCTCTATTTTAAATGATTAAAGAGCTAATACTTATTCATCAAGAGTAGGACCAAGTAGAAAATGGTCCTACTCTTGATGAATAAGTATTAGCTCTTTAATCATTTAAAATAGAGGTTTTCATATATATATGATCCTGTACTTTTCAGCAAAGATTTGGAACACTGATATGTGTTACAACATAGATGGACATCAAAAGCATTATGCACAAGTAAAGAAGTCAAACAAAAACAAGAACAAAACCAAAAAACAACAAAAAAAAATGCCTTGTATGTTTCTATTTGTAAGACATATTCAGACTGGAAAATCTATACAGACAGTAAGGAGATTAAGTGGTAGTCAAAGACTGGGGTTGAAAATAGAAAATGATTCTAAATAGGTACAAGTTTTCTGTTTTGAGTGACTTATTTCTAAAATTAGATTGTGGAGAAAAATTGAAAAATATACTAAAAATGCTGATTTCTATGGTGATGTTAATTATATTTCAATAAATTTTGGTCATTCTCACATGATTTTGGTATACTCATACCTATCTTTAAAACACCTTTCCATTTGGATTCATTGATATAATGCTCCCCTAGTTATTATCATATCCTTTTCAAACTATCTTTGGTGGTTCAACTATATTGTATTTTAATGTTCAAGTATTATAGCATACTCATACTCACACTTGATCAAGTTATCCACCTTCATGATCTCAAATACCATGTTCATGATCATGACTTTCAAATTCATTATCCAGGTTTACTCTTCTCATCAGCTACCTGATACCTATATCAAACCTCTGCTGGACATCTCTTCTTCAGTGAAGCCTGGGAAGAACAATAAATTGAAAAGCCTACATCAAAATCAAGTCCCATGCGCCTGAACCTTGCTTATCTCAGTAAGTGGCTATAGGATCTCTGGAGTTTCTCATCTCAAAAATATAAACATGGCTGGCACCTCCGTGTCTCTTATCCCTGACAGTCAATCAATTACCAGACCTTTTGAGCCTACCAATTAAATATATCTGGTATGTGCCTACTTCTTGCAACTCTCTGAGTGAACCCTTATTCAATAGCTACTGTATCCTTTTATTAAGACACTCCTCTCTGGTCTTCTGCTGTCACCTCATGTCCTTCTCATCAATTTGGCACAAGACTGACTTTCTTAACATACACGATTGATTATTTCACCATTCTGATTGCAATTCATAAGTACTTACATATCACCCTAAGGATTAAAACTTAATCTTTCCTAACATTGCTTCTGTCTGCATTTCAACCTTTATGTCTGAATCTCAAATACCTGAATCTCAGGTATTTGCTTGCTTTTCATACAGTCTGATGTATTTTCAGTGTTTTTGTTTCTTCTTCTGATTGACTGAAAACTTCTTTTTTATTTTCCTCTGGTTGTTTTGAAGCCTCAACTATACATTACAGGGCAGTCACCAATTCCTCTGTACTCTTATTACATCCCCAGTTAAGCCTGTCACTGCTCTCCTGATTTCTCAATAATGGTATTTTTCAGAATTTTTAATTTGGATGTATGATTAAAAATTTGTATTTGTGTCATTTCTTATACTGAAGGCAAAATGCTCTTTTTGCTCTCCACAGTTTTCCTGTACCTGAGCAATGCCTAGCACTGTGTCTGAAACACTGAGGGTACTTACTCAATATTTGTAATGGATTTTATTAATGCTCCACAGATTCTTCATGTTCAATGTTCATATGTTCAATGTAGTTTCCACTATCTCCACTTGCATAAATAATGCTCTTTCTTTGTCACTATCTCATTGAAAGACACATCACCAATTTGATTTCACAAACTAGAAACATGAGCATCAAGTATGAAGCTACTCTGTTCAGCAAGGCACATGCAGTTATTAAGGTGTGTCCATAGATCCTAAATATTCTTCTATCCCTTATCTGATATTCTCTTTTCACAACCATTGCTCTAAGGGAGGTATCATCAGTTCTCAATCCTGCTTTTGCAGAACTTTCAAACTAAAATCTTTTCTGTATACTATGGAGAATTTAAAATACCATTAAGAAATCCCAATGGAAAAAAATCCCAATGATACTCAGTGAAAAAGTGAAGAATGAAATTTTTATGTGGAAAAGGTAATATTTATAGCATGGGAAAAAGTGATAATAAAGTCTTTTGGGTAGTTGGATTCCATATTTTTTTATTTCAAAATTCCTTTGATAGACTTGCATTTGTCACTAATGGGGAAAAAATAATAGAGGTGGGGGAAAGCTCAACATTATAGTTTCAGATGTTCTGCACCTCACCTATAGGAATGAAGAAAGTCCAATTTCACCATATTATGTATTGTGGTATAAGGACTAATTAATGGAAGAATCTAAGCAATAAGCATGTGTCCAAAATTGAGGAGGAAGAGGGTCTAAATGGAATGAAAATATTGAATAATGGAGAGTCATGATTTTCATATAGCAACCATGTTTCAAGAACATGTCAACAAAATGCAGAGACACTTGTTCCTTATATGATGGCCATGATTATTCTACAGCAGACATTCAGAAATATTTTCTGGAATGTGTATTTTAAAAATTAGTTCTATTTTCCCTCTTGTATTGAAAAGCCTCAAGTTCTTTAACACTCAAGTCCTCATTAAACAATAAAATGTTATAATAATTATTATTTATATTGCAAGTTGTTGCACATATGGGAGGTGGCTTCACTCTTCTGACCTTAAACATTCTTACTGATTGCATCCAAGGTTCCTACTTCATTTTTAGGGAAAACCACTTCTTCATCCGGCTTCGGATCTGCTGGGTCTTTACACTGTAGATGATTGGATTCATCAGGGGTGGAAAGAGAATATAGATATTGCCCATAAGCGCATGAACGGAAGGTGAGAGATGCTTTCCAAAGCGGTGCACCATGGTAAGGCCAATGATGGGGATGTAAAAAACCAGGACAGCACAGATGTGGGATAGACAGGTCTGCAAGGACTTGAGCCTCTCCTCCCAGGATGCAATTGCCAGCACTGTATGCAAGATGAAAACATAGGAGATGAGAATGAGCACAGCATCCAACAACAAGGTACAAATCACCAGAGCCAGGGCATAGAAGCTATTGAAGCGGATGTCAGAGCAGGCAAGTCGGAGTAGGTCCTGGTGCAGGCAGAAAGAGTGGGAGAGGATATGGGGGCGGCAGTAATGGAAGAACTTCAGGCGAATGATGACAGGAAGAATGGACAATGCACTTCTCATCAAAATCGCCACCATGACATGAATGACTCTGTTGTTAGTCAGGATGGATGTGTATCGTAGAGGATTGCAGATTGCAATGAAGCGATTGAAGGCCATGGCCAGAAGGACTCCAGACTCTGTGCAGGAAAGTCCGTGGACAAAGTAAGTCTGTGAAATGCAGGCATCCAGACCAATCTCCTGGCTGAGCCCCCACAGGACCCCCAGCACCGTGTGCACTGTGGAAAGCCCTATGCACAGGTCAGTGAGGGCCAGCATGGCCAGGAAGTAGAACATAGGCTCATGCAAGCTCTGCTCTGTCCGGATCACATGCAGCACCAGGCAGTTTCCCAGGAAAACCACAGCATAGATAGAGGAGAAGGGAATTGAAAACCAGGGATAGTACTGGTCTAGGCCAGGGAATCCTGTGAGAATGAATACTGAGGTGTTGATAATGGAAGCAGAAGAAGCAGACATGATTATGTGAAGGTAATTTTCCAGAGAAGATTGATATTTACTGACCAGTTTTGTCCAATGATCTGCTGTGCTGAGAGTAGTGGAGTATGACACAGCTACTCACACTGTAGCACAGGTAAGGCACATTGTAGAATCCCATGAAAGCTCCACTCTACAGGAGAAGCCACAGCCTAGGATGATTTCCCAAGAAAGTTCCTTGATAGTTGGTCTCAGGTCATAGAAGCAAGTCAATGCCCTGACCATTTTGGGCAAATTAGATCATTAACTTCATTCTCTTTTAATCCTTCTGAGTCACTTGTAGGACACACAGCAGGTGACAGTAGCTAAAGTTCTTGAGGGGCATAGGGCTGTTCCTGCTGTGCTGCTCCCGAGGAAGCCCCCTGAACACTGTCTTCTTGCCAGTGACTGTGGCACCGGGAGCCAGAACGCTCAGATTTATGAGAAAGGAATGAACAGGATTGCGTGGGTCACGTGGACCCAGGCTCCTGGGAGGCCACCATTCCCATTTGGAGGCTGACGCAAGTGAGAGATCCCATCCAGCCACTCACTGCAGGGTAGTAGTTTGAGTCCCTGGGACTGAGAGGAATGGGTAAAAGGCCACATTGTCTAGGGACCACAGATCTTTTTAATTCTCGAGGGAGAAAGAATAACCGTGTTGACTAAAAATTTACTACCTACTCAGAAAAAAGCAAGAAGTAAATACCCAAAGGAAAAAATAGTACCAGAAGAATCTTTAGTCTTTATTTCAGTTTGAAATCAACCAAAATATTTACATAAGTTTTACATGAGGTTTATTCATTTTTTCCCTAAATTTCATTTTTATTGTTCACTGACTTCCTCAGTAAACATTTCTCCCTTTTCTGAGCCCCTGAAAAATTTGTCTCCTTTTAGAGAGGCATAATATGAAGAACCATATATAAAACATTTGGAAAAATACTATAAAAATGACACAAAATATATTGACATTCACTTGAGTGTCAATAGTACAACGTTAATTATGCTCTCATGAGTGAAATAGTTAAAATATTTTCTTCTCTTTATTATCTGTATAATAAATCACCAGTGCTGTATAAAAAAGTTATAGATAACTGGGGTGCCTCAGTGCCTTAGTTGGTTAAGAAAATGACTCCTATTTCTGCTCAGGTCATGATCTCAGGGTCAAGAGATCAAGCCCTATGTGGGGACTCCATGCTAAGCAAGAAGTCTGCTTGAGATTCTCTCCCTCTCTCAGTGCACCTCCCCTACTTGCTTTCTCTCAAGTTTAATAAATAAATAAACAAACAAATAAATAAATAAATAAAAGGAAAAAAAGGGGGAAAAAAAAGAAAGAAATGGGGCACCTGGGTGGCTCAGTCAGTTAAACGTCTGACTTGGTTTTGGCTTAGGTCATGATCTCATGGGCTGTGGGATCGAGCCCTGTGTTGGGCTCTACACTTGGCAGGGAATCCACTTGAAGATTCTTTCCCTGCCCCAACTCATGCATGCTCATGTCTCTCTAAAATAAACAAATATATCTTTAAGAAATATATCTTTTATTTAAAAAAAAAAACTTTTCTCCATTTCTCTATTTTGGTCACATTTTATTTTTTTTCTTTGAGATATTTTCAATAGTTTTATGGGAAAGTTTTAAGTACAAAGAACATTTTCATGAATGATTTAATGATGTTTTCTACCCAATGCCCTATCCTTCCTGAATTCTTTAGTGTGTGTTTTCTATAATCAAGGACATTCTCTTACATAACTATAAAATAATCATCATTATGAACTTAACTCGGACACATTACTATTATCAAATTTTCAGACCCCGGATAAACTTGCTTCCATTATGGGGTGCCTGAGTGGCTCAGTGAGTTAAGCCTCTGCCTTCAGCTCAGGTCATGATCTCAGGGTCCTGGGATCAAGCCCCACTTTTTTTTAGTATATGTGCTGCCGAAGTGAGCACGGGATCGAGCATGGGATCGAGCCCCTGTCAAATAAATAAATAAAATCTTTAAAAAAAAAAAAAAGAAATACTTAGTAATGTACTATATCCCCATTTATTTAAAAAAAATTTCTCCAATTATACCATCAATGTAATTTATAGTAAACAAAAATACAGTTCAGAATCATGTATGTATTAGTATTCCTACTTTTTAAAATTTCTTCCCTGTGAAATGTCTTCAAATTTCCTTGATTTGTATAACTTACAAGTTTTTGAAAATTACACGTCAACTATTTTTTTAAGATTTTACTTACTTATTTATTTGACAGACAGAGATCACAAGTAGGCAGAGAGGCAGGCAGAGCGAGAGGGAGAAGCAGGCTTCCCGCTGAGCAGAAAGCCTGATGCAAGGCTTGATCCCAGGACCCTGGGATCATGACCTGAGCCAAAGGCAGAGGCTTTAACCCACTGAGCCACCCAGGTGCCCCACAAGTCAACTATTTTATAGAACGCTTCTCATCTGAGTTTGTTTGATTCGGCCTCATGGTTAGATTCAGATTGTGCAGCAATGTAATGACAATGAGGTTCTATTCTTCTCATGTATATATATTCATGTCGTATGTAGTTTGAATCTGTCCAAATGCTCATGGTGATCAACATGAGCATTTGTTAAGGTTGGGTCTCCCAGGAATCATTACAGTAAAGTTGTATATTTTCTTTTGACTTTAAAAGTATTTTGCAAGAGAGTATTTGATGCTATGGAATTATTTTATTGTTTTTATCTTATTTGATAGGTAATTATAGTCACTATTATATTTTTAGTGTTCAATTTGCTCTAGATTTGGTCATTAAGAGGACCATAATTTGGCTTTTGCATCTTTTTGACATTTGTTTTACCACTTCTTTAATTTTTGGCATAATGGTATGCTCAGCATACTTTCCCTAGATGGCCCTATCAGCATCTATTTTCCCAAAAAGCTAGGGGCCTTTTCATACAGATTACTATTTAGAAGCTTAAGATGTGGATGCTAGGTAAGTCATTTTTATAGGGGAAATGAGCTAGGATATTACATTCATATGTATTTCTCCGTATACATACATTGAAAATCTCAATGCACAGTCACAAGTCAATTACCTTTATTCATGGTTATAAAGTTGCCACAAACACGGAATCATTGAATACTGAACTATTACTGCTAGGAAAAATAAAAGGTAAGATTTCTACAAACCTTAGTCACATTAGTGAGTATAACAGAATTTTGCATTTAATAGCATTTAGCAGAAACCCCATCATGTTGTATAGATTCTCTTGCCAGTGTCACTATGAAACAAGTCAGTCTCATCAGCATTGAAAACCTGCTTATGCACAAAACTGTTTTCCTGTAACATTTAGCAGATAATGAAAGTTTCTCCTGCTTCCTGATCTGTTGATTCTGTCCTGCCTGAAGTTTCACATTTTTCATGCCATATAGCCTTTTGAAACATGCAAACCAGCTAGTACTAGCTCAGTAAGGTTTACATTTTCCCAACTAATGTGTATGGTGACCCTAAATTTCTAAATCTCAGAAGGATGCCCACTATGCAGCTTTTGCCATCTGTCATCTCATGAATCCACAAACGTAGCTGGTTTTCCATCTTTTCCTTCACTTTAACATGCACTAAAGACATTGTTTTAGCCCTTTCTGGGGAATTCTCCCCTGCAGATGAGAGAATTCTCTTTTTCTTTCCTTAGGAGTACCCTATCATTGGTTTGTTCACATTGAACTCACATAAACTCACATACACCATTATTATAAATCATGCCTGAAGGAAGTTTATCTCATGCACACACATATTTTATCTATAAGGTATGTCAACAGCCTTCTTGCACTTAAGAATGCTGGAAAAACTTCAGCACTGTGCTTGGAGGCCATTTTAAATAGTGAAATAACTACCCAAATTACAAAAATTCTTAAAACATGGCACTAAATACACCAAGAACAGGGTGATGCATATAATAATTGAATCAATGTGTTGTATACCTGAAATTAATATTACATTGATTTTTGAAAGTTCTGTTGATGTATATGATTCACTGATTCATTACACAGCATTGCCAGTCTGCTGATGTTATCATCAAAGTCATTCTTTATTTCTGTTAAGGTGTTTTTTATTTCTAGCATTTTATTTTGATTTTTTTCATAGAATTTCCATCTCCTTGCTTACATTATCCATCTGTTATTGTACATTGTATATGTTTTCTATCCATGCCCTTACCATATTAATCATAGTAATTTTCAGTTCCTTCTTTATGAATGTGACTCGTATCTGAGTCTGGTTATGATGT
The DNA here is from genome assembly GCF_011764305.1 of Mustela putorius furo. NCBI lineage: Eukaryota > Metazoa > Chordata > Mammalia > Carnivora > Mustelidae > Mustela > Mustela putorius. The sequence continues at coordinate 1,142,705 of NW_025422126.1, forward strand.
CTGCTTTGTATCTTCATATTGTATCTTGGTTTCTTTTTAGCAGGCGGTTAGCAATAAGCTTTTGTTGAAGGATGGACAAAATACATCAATGATAGGTACTAAGATGCATAACCATTCAGTGTATGGTTTTATATTAAACTAGCTACAGGTTGGAACATTAAACATTTACTGGAGTCATACATGCTGAAGCTTTCAAATTCCTCTATTATTTTTGTCTCTACTTTTGTCTTTAGTTTTCCTAAGAATACCTTAAATAGAGTGTGCACCTTGCAACTTCTCAGCTATAACCCACTGTTGATATATCAAGCCTTGTTGATATTGTGGAAAGAAGTGAGAGAGGGAAAACATTCTTTTACCTTATGGCAAGTCTGTCTTTTGGTGGGCCTGAGTCTTTAGGTTATCATATTTACTTGTGTTAATTTGCTTTTCCCTCCCTTTTGGGTGAGATAGGAAGGCTACAGAGAGCCGGAGCTGGTGATTCCCTTTTTCCCTCTGCCTAAGATGGACACTAGCAAAGTCTCTTCTACTGGAAAGTAGTCCTTTCTCAGGGACACCACACTGGATGTGTTCCAAAATGGCTAATTGCAACTTCCCCCGCTACAGACACAAGATGATTTTTTTTTTCCCTTGGCTTTTCACTGGAAGAATTTTGTGGGTTCTTTGAAGTAAAGTTCATAAAAGTACACTGCCATGTTATTAGAGTCTGCAGAACCCACTCCCTTTCATGTTAACCCATACTGAGCACCCTGAACTTCATCAACAGTGCTGATTAAGTATTTTATTTTATATAAGCATTTATATTTCCCTCGGCTTCTTTTGTCATTCTCTTTATTCGCCTTTCTTTTGTACTTCTAGACTATGGTTTGCCCTGTAACTTCAGTTCTCTGATCGGTTTGAGAAAAGAATGATTTTCAATTTGTTTAGTTTTTATTATTGTTGCTATAAAAATGGGAACTTCTGAGGCCTTTACATGTCAGAACAGAAACCAGAAGCATAACAGTTTGATTCTGAAATTAAAAAAAAATTCCATTATAATTGCACCCCCAAAATAAAATATTTGGCATTAAATCTAAAAAAAATGTTCAAAATGCTAGAATGAAAACCAAATAATAGTAATGGAAAGATCAAAGAATAGACCGATTTAAATATGTTCCATAGTAATGCATTGAAAGACATGCTGATTTTTCCCCAATTTTATTTTCTAGTTTAACACACTCTCAATCAACTTCTCTACAAGTTTTATGCACATATTTACAAATGTATCCCAATATTTATAGGTATGGGCAAAAGAATGGTGGTAGCCAGAACAAATTTAGAGAACCTTGCTGCATTTTAAGACTTTTCTTATAAAGCCACAATAATCAAGATAGGATGGTGTGGTGGAAGAAGGGAGACATAGATTAACACCAGACTAGAGAGGTCAGATACACCACATAAATGCATTCAAATGATTTTTGTTCAAAGTTCAAAGCCAAACCAATTGAGAAAGCGTAGCCAGAAAGGATGAATACCCAACTTTTGTATCAAAATGGACAGGACTGGAGGAGATTATGCTGAGTGAAATAAGTCAAGCAGAGAGAGTCAGTTGTCATATAGTTTCACTTATTTGTGGAGCTTAACAAATAGCATGGAGGACATGGGGAGTTAGAGAGGAGAAGGGGGTTGGGGGAAATTGGAAAGGGAGGTGAACCATGAGAGACTATGGACTCTGAAAAACAAACTGAGAGGTTTGAAGTGGCGGGGGGTGGGAGGTCAGGGTACCAGGTGGTGGGTATTATAGAGGGCACAGATTGCATGGAGCACTGGGTGTGGTGAAAAAATAATGAATACTGTCTGAAAATAAATAAAAAATAAATTAAAAACAAGAAATAAGACACTTGATTTAAAAAAAAAAAGTGTAGCCTTTTTCAAAATGAAAGTGCTGGAAGACAGAAACAAACTTGATACCATTTACAGAAACCAATTCAAAATGGATTATAGGGGCGCCTGGGTGGCTCAGTGGGTTAAAGCCTCTGCCTTCGGCTCAGGTCATGATCCCAGGGTCGAGCCCCACATCAGGCTCTCTGCTCAGCGGGGAGCCTGCTTCCTCCTCTCTCTCTCTCTCTCTGCCTGCCTCTCTGCCTACTTGTGATCTCTGTCAAATAAACAAAATGGATTATAGAACTAAAAGTACAATATAACACTTCTAGGAGCAAAGGAAGGAAGACTTGTGACCCTGGATTTGACACAGAGTTTGTAAACATAACATAACATATACCTTCAAAGAAAAAGATGTATAAATTGGAGTTTGTCAACATGAAAAAAATTGCTTTGCAAAAGTCACTGTTAGGAGAAATAAAGGACAATTTGCAACCTGAAAATAACTATTTGCAAATCAAGTGTCTCCTAAGGGTTTTGTAATTTAAATGTGTAAAGAACTCTACAAACTCAATAAGAAAAGAACTTCATCACAAAAGAAAAATTATTTGAATAACCATTTCACCAAGACTTGTATATATAACAAATAAGCATGTAAAAAGATGCAAAAGAATCATAAGGGAAAGACAATTTAAAACCATAGTGATATATCACTACACATCTATTAATATAGCAAAGCAAAAGAAAACCAAAAAATCTGACCATACAAGGTATTGGCCTAGATGTGGAGGAACTGTAATTCTCATACACTGCTGGCCTGAATGTCAGATGGTAACTTGCCTTGGAAGACACATTGGCAAGTATTTTAGAAAGTTAAATAAATACGTACCATATGATTTAGCCATTCTCTTTCCAGCTATCACCTGAGATGAAGTATTGGTTTGGTTTAAATGACAGTTTAAAATGTCATTTATGTTATATAAAAAGATAAAAGGGATAAAAACACAGAGGACCAGATAAAGGAGGAATCTCATGCAGAATAATGAGGTACATAAAAATAAAGAAAAATATAATGAAGTACAACTAAAAAGGATAAATGATTTAGAGGGGGCTAAACAATGTGGAATATGTAAAAAAAAAAAAAAGTTCTGATTTCTTAGTTTGTTAGGTTTCTCTCAACTAAATTGTAATGTTCTGCAAGTTAGTTTACTTTAATCAGTTTGTTTCCTCTGGGGTCTTATAGCCCCTTGGGAATAGTGACAGAAACATTTTTGGTACTCGAGAAGTATTAGCAATGCATTCCATATTTTACTGAGGATAATAACAGCCGTGGCTGTTACCTTCTTTGAGGAATGAACAAAGACTCCCAGAAGTCCAGCTCCAAATCCAAATCCCATTAGCATCATTATTTCTGCATAAAACCCCCCTAGTTTCTTGGCATACATAGCCACTGGTCCTGGAAAATCTCTGTCTAGACAATGGATTTTTACCTTAAAGAATACAGAAGCAGGTCTCTGTTTTTCTAAGTTTATGACACTTAAGGAAACTGTATTATATTTTAATTTATTTTCTTCTCAAAAGCTGACAAGTGTTACTAGAAATTAGAGGAGCATAAACTGATCTAACTTGTAACATCTCTCTAGAAATATTTTCAATCTTCTACTAATGTCTCGCATCTCTATCTTGAATGTCAGTAGTTCCAGATTTATTCTCACTGGTTTTCCTGGCCTTGAGGTTCACTATCTCTGGATCTCCATCCCTTTCTCCTCCATTTATGCCATGGTCTTCCTGGGAAACTGCATGGTGCTGCATGTGATCCGGACTGAGCCAAGCCTACACCAGCCCATGTTTTACCTCCTTGCCATGCTGGGCCTCACTGACCTGTGCATGGGACTGTCTACTATGTACACAGTGCTGGGGGTCCTGTGGGGGATCATTCATGAGATCAGCCTGGATTCCTGCATTGCCCAGTCCTACTTTATCCATGGTCTGTCCTTCGTGGAGTCCTCTGTCCTCCTTGCTATGGCTTTTGACCGATACATTGCCATTTGCAACCCGCTACGCTACTCTTCCATCCTAACTAATGACAAAATCATGAAAATTGCGGTGGCAATCTTATGCAGGAGTTCTTTACTCATACCTCCAGTCATCATTCGCCTGAAGTTCTTAAATTATTGCCGCCCCCACATCCTTTCTCACTCTTTCTGCCTGCACCAAGACTTAATTAGAATGGCCTGTTCAGACATCCGCTTCAACAGCATTTATGGTCTAGCCCTGGTAATCAGCAACCTATTGTTGGATGCAGTGCTCATACTTATCTCCTATATCATGATCTTGTATGCAGTCTTAGCTATTGCATCACGAGAGGAGAGAATCAAGTCCTTGCAGACCTGTGTATCTCACATCTGCGCTGTTTCAGTTTTCTATATCCCCATCATTGGTCTGACTATGGTGCACCGCTTTGGAAAACACCTCTCACCGTTGGTTCATGTCCTCATGGGCAACATCTATATCCTTTTCCCACCCTTGATGAACCCCATTATTTATAGTATCAAGACCCAACAAATACGAAGGAGAGTCCAGAGATTGTTTTATCTGAAAAGAATGTAAGTCTTGAGATCAAATGTGAATGTATTTGAAAGTCAACAAGTGGAGCTTAAAAGGGTAAGTCAGTAAATAGTTATAAATATATTTAATGATTTTTATTTGTATGTTTTTCATGTTATTCCCTCTCCTTTTTTCCCCACAACCATAAGTCAGTGAAACTGATATGGGTTATATTGTGATCAATTTTATAAATAAGAAAATACATATATAATGGGCTGAGGATCCTATTAATGTATAAGGCACATTCACTATTAAAATGTATATCTTACCATGTTCAGCTGAGTGAAGGTATTTTGGGATCTACTCATTAAGGAAAAGATAAATTTTACTGATTAAAATCCTTTAATTAATTATTTAAGTGTCAGCAATGATCTTAGTCCATTTCTACTACCTTCGGTAGCATTCTTGTTTATTCAGCCATTCTCCCTGCTAACCACTCTATCATATGGTCGTGTAATGGAGTAAATATTATGAAGAAATTTGACTCTTCGGGCCGCTTAAAAAGTAGTGAGACAAACAATGAAAAACTAATCTTGATACCAAGTTACTCACCAGCCACTCAATCTTTCCCTATTCCCTTCCTTCGAGCAGTAATTGAACTAAAGATATTGACAAGCAGTAATTGCCAGGGTAGAATGAAATAGACCTTTGTGATCAGTTTGTTTACCCAAATAATACAAATAGCAACTACCATTTGAAAATAATTCCTAATCTCATTTAAATTTCCTGGCCCAGTTTAAAAAACAAAAAAAGGAAAGAGAAAGCATAAAATGTTACTATGGCCAAGTAATATAAATGTTTATTTTTTGAAAAAATAATCAATTAATTATTTTAGAGAGAGAGAGAGAAAGCAGGGAGGGGCAGAAGGAGAGAAAGAAGCTCAGGTAAGCTCCATACACAGTGAAGGGCCCAACACAGGGCTTAATCTCATGACCCTTCGATCATGAACTGAGCTGGAATCAAGAGTCAGATGCTTAAACAACTGAGCCAGCCAGGTATTCCTCAGTTTGTTTCTAATTTATCTCCCCAGCAAGACTCCATGTAGGTATTATTTTTTTACATACATGGATAGTTTAAAACACATCAAGGTTAAATAATAAGTCAAATTTTGAGGAGGTAGAAAGTGATGGGATTTAGATATATTATTTGATAATTTTCTCCTGGATTCTTCTTAGAGAGGTATCCAAAATGTTGGATCTTAATCTACAAGCCCTGAAACCTGACCTATTTTCTCTTACTTCCCCAACTCTGGCATTTGTGTCTATAGCCCTTGGCTACAGAACCATTTTTCCCTAACCAAAGCAACTCCATTTTCAACTTCCCTAGGCAGCATTTGCCATGGTCTTTGTGTTCCCCACAATGCTGTGAAAAAATCCTATATTCACTGTTGTCTTTGTGAAATAGAAGGAAACCAGTTCTCTGACTGAACGTGCCACATGGTCATTTTTACCCTAATGCTACTCTCTCATAAAGGCATGAGACAACTTGCTATGAAATCTCTTTCAGATATTTAAGCAGGAAATAAGATATTCATCTCCCCTCCCTTTTTCTTCCTGTTCAAAACTCATTGGGTTTCTGTGCTTTTATTCCCTGACATTTTGAACAAGAGTCAGAGAGTGTGAAACTGAAACTAGAACCTTGAAGACTGTATCTTCCCTCTCCTTTCCATATATCTCTTTCTCATCTCATGCTGAAAGGGGTTCTCTTTTGTGTCTAAAGGAACTTCATCTGCATCTAAACCTCCTTCCTTTCTACCCTTATTCTAGCTGGTACCCTTTAACAGAGGTACTTAATGATAATAGACTTAGTGGAGGAAATGAAAACTCAATAGTTTTCAAAAAGCAGAATATCTTGGTATTTCATGTGTATGTATACATACACACACACATACACGCACACACATATATATACACATATATGGAATATATATGGAATTTAAATATCTTTATGAGATATAGATATATAGATATATTCTGATAGGTTAAACTAACTATTCATGGTACTATTTCTTAATTTTGGCTGCTTCTATTTATTATAAGGTAATGTTTATGTATTTTTGGCATAAGTTAAACTTTCTTTACTAAACTACATGTATATCAATTCCCAACCCCAATGTGTCCCTTTAAATGTGCAAGTAAATGGTTCTTCTAAAAATTTACACATTAGTAGAATTCTATATATTTTTCCAGAATTTTTGTGCAAATATGCATATATATGTGATTCCTTATATGAATATGTATGTGTGTGTACATCCATTTATTTGAGGTTACCTGATAAGTCCGTCCCATCTTATGAACCTGTAATTTCTATTTAAAACATTTTTAGCTTAGGGACCCCTGGGTGCCTCAGTCAGTTAAAGATCTAACTTGGGCTCAGGACATGATCTCAGGGTCCTGCGTTGGAACCCCACTTTGGGCTCCTTGATCAGTGGGAAGTTTGCTTGGGCCTCTCCCTCTGCCCCTCCCCCCATGGGGGTTCTCTCTGTCTCTCTCTTTCAAATAAATAAAAAATCTTTAAAAAAAATAATTTAAGTTCTGGGTGTGGAACCGGCTTTGATTCTTTCTCTCCATTTCCTCTCTATCCTCCCCCTCCTTCTCTTTTAATAAAAAGTCCCCCTGAAACAAAAAAAAGCCCCCCAAATTTTAACTTATTTCCATATTACTGTTTTATTGTAATTTTTTCTGTAATATTAATAATTACACTATATTTTAAGTAATGTATTTATCCTGTGCATTTATGTTTTCAGCTTTCACCTTCATCAGCAATGGTATGAGCAAATAAGACACATTTGTAAATTTGCATGAGTACTTGTACAAGTGAATACATATTCATATTCATATTCAATACATATAAAGTTCCTTTATTATTTATTTTGTTACATATTTATTTCATCTGACATCCCATTGTTGCTTTAATTCCCTGATAAATATCTTTTACTGTTACCAGTAGCAGTAATAATTATTGCTCTTATTGTGAAAAAAATACAGTTCATAGCATTCATGTAATGACTAGGATTGTTATAACTACTTTAATATTCATTTGAGGAGCAGATATGGATTTTTTGTCCATCCTAATGCTTTAACTAACATATATGATAATAATTCTTCAATTTCTATCTCTAACAAAATCTTTCTCCTGCCTTCATACCGAGAAATTAAAATGGTTTGATGCCCCCAGATTACCTAAGTCATTATGTCCCAGAATGTCTGACATTATGTGAAGAAAGGAACTAGAGCGTATCATGTTTAGCGAAATAAGTCAAGCAGAGAAAGACAACTATCACATGATCTCCCTGATATGAGGAAGTGGTGATGCAACATGGGGGCTTAAGTGGGTAGGAGAAGATCAATGAAACAAGATGGGATTGGGAGGGAGAGAAACCATAAGTGACTCTTAATCTCACAAAACAAACTGAGGGTTGTTGGGGGGAGGAGGGGTTGGGAGAAAGGGGGTGGGGTTATTGACATTGGGGAGGGTATGTGCTTTGGTGAGTGCTGTGAAGTGTGTAAACCTGGTGATTCACAGACCTGTACCCCTGGGGATAAAAATATATGTTTATAAAAAATAAAAAATTAAAAAAAATACATGGAAAAAAGAAAAAAAGAAAGGAGCCTCCTTTTTCTATCCTGTCCAGTATTTGTGGGATGCAGATCAAATATACTACTGGTAATAATAGCAATAGGCAACATTCTTTGAATTTCACTGTGTTATACACTGCTTTTACAAGTTTTGTATAAATCATCTTATTTAATACTTTCAATAGCCTTATAAAATATGCAGTATTTCCTGCTCACTATAAAGATAAATATGTAGAAACCCAGAAAGGGTAAATACTCTTTACCAAGGCAAGACATCTGGAATTCAAAACTTGAACTTGGAGCTCAAATGCTCACTACTAGATCACAATGCTAAACACATATTATTTTCTCTGAATTTCAAAGGTAATATAGGAAAATGGAAAGAGAACCTGTTAAGTTGATTTGGAATTCTGCTTTATCCATTCTTTTTTAGGGTGTGGGTTGTGTTTTCCTATTTTTCTGTGTTCATATGAAATTGAAGATAGTGACTGAGTTAATGTGCTTTAAGTCTGTTGTAACTAAACTCAAAATTTACAGAGTCTAAGGTGTCCCTAATCTGATACTGTCCTGAAAAAAATCAGCAATAAAATAAATGAATAAGTAAATAAGCTTTTAACATGATCTCAGAAATTCACTGTTACTGTCTTTTCGTAATGCTGGCATCATATAAGATGTCTGATATAATTTGAGGGACTCTACAATTGGTGGAATTACATAGAAGAATGGAAAAATTAAATTGTATAGTTGACATCAGCATAATTTTTTGCTCACAGAAAAGATATGGATAAACTTCTCCTGAATTTGCTTAGTCTTAACTCCATAAATAATCGGGTTGAGAGTGGGTGGTACCACCACATAAAGATTGGCAAGGAGGATATGTACATGGAGTGGTATATTGTGGTCCCCAAATCGGTGAGCAAAGAATGAAAAAAAGGCCGGAGTATAGAACAGTAGGATAACACAGACATGGGAGCCGCAAGTACCCAGAGCCTTGAGTCGGGCATCTTGGGAAGGAATTCTAAACACAGTACGGAGTATAAGAGCATAGGAAATGATGATTAACACGACATCCAGGCATGTAGAAAATAGCGCTACAATCACACCATAGTATATGTTGACTTTGATGCTATCACAGGCAAGCCTGGCAATGCCCATATGTTCACAGTATGAGTGATGAATAATATTCTTCCCACAATAAGTAAGCCGATAAACCAGAAAAACCAAGGGGAGGCAGATAAAGAAACTCCTAATCACAGATGCAATACCCATTTTTCCAATGACTGAGGGGGTTAGAATATTAGTATATCGTAATGGATAACAGATGGCTACATAGCGGTCGAATGCCATGGCCAGCAATATGGCAGACTCTGCCACAAAGATGAAGTGTAGAAAAAACATCTGGGACACACAACAACCAAAAGAAATACCCCCATCTTGGAACCAGAAGATTGCTAACATCTTTGGTGTAGTGACTGTGGAGAGAAAGATATCTGCCAGGGCCAACATGGACAAGAAAAGGTACATGGGTTCATGAAGACTGCGTTCAGTAAATATCAGGAATAATAAGAGGGTGTTGCCTATGACAGCAACTATGTACATGGAACAGATGGGAATGGAAATCCATATGTGTGCATCTTCTAGTCCTGGGATACCAATCATGGTGTACCAAATATCTCTAAGGTTGGTGTGGTTTGAAGAGATTGCCATATTTTACTCCGTCTGCTGATACTGGAACTAGAATTGAAAAAGAGAAAGGGAGAGAGTGAAGAAGCAGAGTTATTTTATCAGGTTTCAGTATGAATCTTGGCACTGGAATAAAGTATTGCTTTAAAAAAGAATCAGTAATCAGTAATGATTCAAGGATGATCATTCAAGGATGATTCAGATAGGCTTCACTGATGTGAAAGTTACCATGACCGTATAGAGCTGATGCTATGGTAATTCTAATGGTTATAACTACAATAATAACAAAAATTATGGGTTTATAATTTGGTCTAGACCCTATGGTTGATACATTATACTTATTGACTTAGCATTATACATGAAGTCTCTTAAATACTCTTGCACATCATGGTTTTCCTTCTCATTTGACTGTTTTTTTCCAATGATAATTCTCAGTTTCTTTCTGATTATTAATCACACACTCCAGAAATAAAGAGTTCAGGATACTAGTGTGGCATTTGGAGAATTCAACCACTAAGTCAGTAACAACCATTATTTCTGTAATTCAATATTAAGTCTTTCATCACCAAATAAAAATAACTTGGAGAAAAAGAAAAAGATATATCGAGATAGCCCTTGCTTTGTATACTGCTGTATTATCTTAACATGGTTTGTATTGGAATCATATTCTCTCTTTCCATAGTCCTAGTACGCATATGTTTCAGTTAAAACAATACTGTGCAAAGCAAGAGCTCCTATGACATCATTCTAGCTCAGCAGATAGTATCCTTTTACACACATTAAATCCTCCCTTCACTCTCTCTTGTCTACACTGCTTTTTCCCTCCTATTTATTCCTTCCAGCTTGTGTTCAAATATGTGTCCTTTCCTTCCCCTCCTTTTTTTCTTTTCTGGTCAAACTTGAATTTTTACTGGAGAAAAGAAAAAGGCAACTCATAGGTAAGGAAAAAACAACAACGAAAAATGAGTTGCAAACTCATGCAAGAGTTATAAGTTAATGAATATTTCTTTAAGTTAATTCTGTGATTAATACTATGCTAAAGAAGGAATTGAATATAAACTACATATATCCTTTAAAATATGTATGGAATCAGAAGAGGCCCTGAATTGCTAAGGAAATGTTGAAAAAGAAAAACAAAACTGGCGGCATCACGTTACCTGATTTCAAGCTTTACTACAAAGCTGTGATCACCAAGACAGCATGTATTGGCATAAAAAGAGACAAATAGACCAGTGGAACAGAGTAGAGAGCCCATATATGGACCCTCAAGTCTATGGTCAAATAATCTTTGACAAAGCAGGAAAAAATATACAATGGAAAAAAGATAGTCTCTTCAATAAATCGTGCTGGGAAAACTACACATATCCTTTATTTCAAGGATCTCTTACCCTTGTGAGGATCATGGGACATAGACAAAAGTAACCTCCAAAGCAGATCAGGATAAGAATGATGAGAGACATGAAGTTACATGTATAGAACACAGAAGAGACATTACCTTTAACTAGAGGGTGAGGCAAAGATTCACTGAAGTGTTGTCATTAGATCCGTTTATCAGAAAACCTTTAGGCTTCCAAGATACTACCATTAGAAAAAAGAACCAAGACAAATAAAAACCTAAAATGAGGAATGCCTTAAATCATTGTAAAAATCAATGTATTTTACTACATGTAAAAATACATGTAGTGTATCAAAGGCTTGCACACTTGAGAAACATGACTGGACAAGTAGATTGTGCCTTAAGGATTCATAGTTTTAAAAGTCAAGCTAACAGCTTTGGGTTTAGTTCTTTATACTAAGAATTGATTTCTTATTCAACAATATTTCCTGAATATCTAATATTTTACCATAGTCCTAAGGAGAACATAATGGGATCAAAATTTAAGATTTACCCTTTCAGAGAAGTTTTTGCGGATGGGCAATATGCTTATTTTTTATTCTCTACTTCCCAGTAGCACACCAGTATAATTCCTAGTGGCAAGTTTTGTAGTATTTTTCACCACTCTGTCTGAAGTTCCATGATAGCTATATCTCCAAAATCTAATATATTTTTGTTGAGTAAATATGGTTTAAATAACAAAAAGATGGATGGAAGAGATGAAGGATAACTACCTCAGTTAATGTAGGAAGCTTTTGCAACAAATCAAGCAGAACTAAGAATTTGGCGTTAAGTGAAAAAAAGGGGATAGAGAAGAAATGTGTTTGAAAAAATAAAATGGAGAATTCCAAGTGATATGTTATATGAAGCAAAAATGAAAGGCAGTATAACATTTGAGACCTACTGTCTGGGAAATGTGATGCCACTAACCAACACAGAAAATAAAGTAGGAGATGCAAGACTCAGAGAAAGTTAAAGCAATTGTTTTGAAACTATTAATATATGATGTGTCTATGGAACCACTAAAGAAATAAATCTGGCAGACTATCAAACCTGCATAGTGCACTGCAAGAGAACTGGACTAGGCATGAGGCTCTGTCTGATCTGATGCCTCAGCTATCCCCTGAACCAACTGGGACCTTGGGGGAGGCATTTCACCCTTCCAAATTCTTTGCCCATATAATTTGGAACAACTAGCTCATAGCTACTTCTAGATACAAAAGACTAAAATCCAATCATGGAACTGGAGCTTAAAAATACATTGATACATATCAGGCTGTATGCTTCAGTTTAGTGTAACTATAAATCATTCTATTAGATTCAAAAAAGAAAGACTTAAGAAGAGAAGAGTTATGGCATTAAATCTCTACCCTAGCTGCATGTCCAGTATGTAGTCCATTTGATCATAGTGACAGCCTTCAATCACCTGGGCTTTTAACCCAAAAAACAAGTTGTACTCCCCACATTATTTATACTGTTTAACTAATGTTTGAGTATTTACCATGAGTTATATCCTGTGCTAACTACTTTCTATAATTAAATGCTCACAAAATGCCATTTAATTATAATAAGAACCCAACAGAATGGCTACGGGAATGGTTTCCACTTCACACTTTAGGAAACTATGACATAACTAGTTTGAATAATTTGTCCAACCTAGTATCTATCCAAGCAAAGATTCAAACTCAAATTCTTTTGCTTAAAAACCCCATGCTTTTTTTTTTTAAGATTTATTTATTTATCTATTTGACAGAGAGATAGAGATTGCAACTAGGCAGAGAGGCAGGCAGAGAGAGAGGAAAGCAAGTTCCCTGCTGAGCAGAGAGCCCAATGCGGGGCTCGATCCCAAGACCCTGAGATCATGGCCTGAGCTGAAGGCACAGGCTTAACCTACTGAGCCACCTAGGCACCCCCTCCATGCTTATTTTAATACACTTTTTCATTTGCCACTAGTGAGCACTCCCTTCTTAAAACTTTCCTCTTCTTCACTTGTCTTGATCCCATCGTATTCTTGTCTGCCTAACAATTTTCACAATTCTGAGGGTTTTTTTCCAATGTTATTTTTCTTATTCTTTCCAGTGGTGGTAGTGGTGATGATGACGATGATGGTTCATTGTCATTCCCCAATTGTTGTGTTGATGTGTGTTGAGAGTAGGATGTGAAATAAAAATATTAGATATTTACTAGTTTCTAGTGAAAAATATTAGACTTTCATTAATGGCTAGTACAATTTCAAAGAATTGGTGTGGGTAAAGTCTGACAACTGATTGCAAGCTATTGGGTGTGTGAAAGCTGAAAACAGCAGTGGTGAACAACTCTTGAGAAGACTGGCACTGAAGGAAAGGAAAACAGTTAACTGGAAGGATCAAAAGGTACTGGAAAGTGTTCTTTTGAACAAGAGCTGAACATGTCCATTGATGTCAGAGGAGTTTGGTAGCAAAAAGGAAGTTGAAGCAAGAAAATGAACAAATTCTGGGATCAAGGCCCCCTGATGACAAAAGATAATTCAACCAGGTTATTATATGGGTGTTCTGCTTCTTCCACTGAAGCCAAAAGTAGTCAGAAAAGTATTTAGGGATATATGAAAGATTTTCACAAGACTCACATTCAATCCAGATATTTATAATAAAATAAAAGATAATGATTATTATAGTTATTGCCAAGCTCATGCGGGGGGAAAAAAAGAAATCTGGAAGAGAGGCTATTGAAAGAAAGGGGTATAGAGCAGAAAATAAGAATGAATAAACAATTGCTCAACAGTAGTAAAGGTTATTAAGGTAAGAAGAAAGAAAGATTTTGTAGGAGAGCTAAGGGTATCCTAGCAGAAAGAGAGGTTACACATGGCCAGAGGGGAAACTGACTTCTCACTAGGATAGTTCAACTTTCCGGGATCAAGCACAGTCAGACAGAGAGAGGGGATCTAATCACAGGAAGAGAATCAATGTCCAGCATTTGAAGGAAATGTTGGGTGGAAGGACAAATGGCTTATAAAGACTGATGAGATGTCATGGATCCCCAAAAGAAAGATCAGTTTTGGTCAGAGAGGGGATTGTTGCCTGCTTCAACTGATGCTAGTCAGTAAGAGATTCTGTTCTTGGTCTTTCTAACTTCTTACTTCTTGGAATCCAGGTAGGCAGTGATCTTCTCCATTTATCTTTTTCTCTTGTGTGCACTCTACTCACTTTCCTTTCAGAAGTACTGAGGATACCACATCTTAAATGCACATATTGTGATGAGCACGGGGTGTTATACACAACTAATGAAACGTTGAACACTACATCAAAAACCAAAGATGTACTATATGTTGGCTAACTGAATATATTAAATGAGTATGCACTAATATATTAAAGTAAATCCCATAAAGCCACATAAATGAGCTGATTTTGAAAACCAGCTTAGATATCAACTCAACCGCAGTTCTTGATAAGCTGAGATGGCATAACCCTTATAGTCTGTGGTCAAGGCTCCCTTTCTCACAGTCAGTCATTTAATTCTGTTCTAGGAATCATCCAGAACCCCAGTATATTCTAATATAATTTACATCTTTTCCCTTTCTCTCTAACACTGCTTACCTCACTCAAAGCAACATTCTGCTGTAACTGCGGGAACACACGAACAAACTATGGCAGGAGAGGCCACAAACAATGAGCCAACTGATCTGAAAATCTGTTACTCTCTTAACAGAGATAGCCAGAACTTTGCCAGACACTTGCAGTCCAATAGAGCTCATGGTTTATTTACTAAGAAGTAAGTTTCACTTAAATGCTCTCCTTTTTCTCCCTCTTTCTTCCCAACAATTTATATCTTTCTCATACCCTTGACCTCTGCATTATGTCCTATTTTATCACTTCCATTTTATTTCCCACCTTAATTCTTCCCTGCCCCAAATATATAGATAAGCCTCTCCCCCCACAAAAACAAACAAACAAACAAACAAAAAACAGTAAGTAGAAACTTTCATAACTGGCCACAACTGTTAGCCTTATGTCTCAGCTCCTTTTCTGCTTTGGATGAAATGAGGTGAACCTCTTCTGCACTAAATTGTTCCAAAAGAGTTTTAACCAGCAAGTTGAAAGTAAATAAAGAAAACCAAACAGACAGAAGTCTTCTGGAGAAGAACCTAAAATCATCATCACCATCATCATCATCATCATCATCATCATTATCATCTCAGGGATCTTTCTTCTCTTGTAAGAAATCTTATGTGACTGACTATAGTCAGGCAACAAAGCCCCGGACACTTTTCTTCTGCTGAGCCCATTTTTTAATTAACCCAACTTTCACATTATGAACTAATTCTTCCTCACAGAGATTGGCTGTGTCAATAGCCATCTACCATCTTTCAATTAACACTTCATTAACTTGAAAGAATATGGTCTGTCCAGGTAGCCAGATATTCATATTAATAACAAATATCATTTCACAGGCACTGGACTTGCCTCCACCACTCCCATGGATCTGCTTAAGCCATGACCCTGGGAAGGCATATATACATAGGCATATAGAGCAGGAAAACAAAAAACAAAAAACACCTTACAAATCCTTTCCTCTGTACCAGGCGTATGCTTAATCTAAAACCTGAGATTCACAGGACACCTTTAGAACATAGCAGTCATTTACTGCCCAGTATGAAATACCAGGGGCTTATTACCTCCTTTGTTCAGCAACTGAACCAAGGCCCTGAAAGATAAGCTAGATGTTCTTCGTTGAAGTCTCAACATTGGCTCTGAGGCTGGTTTTATAGCTTTCTCTATCCCAGGAGACCTAAAACCCAGGAGAAATGGGGAATCTAATGAAGTGTATATGGTCTTCTGAGCCCTTGATTTTTAGTTAGGTCAAGAAAGAACCAATGATGGAGTAAGTAGGTAGGCTTGTAGGAAGAGGGAATTAATGGCAGCCCTATCAACAACAATGATCAACACCAAGAGTGCTCTGATAGATATGAACAAATTACAGAAATATGGGATGTTGTTGAGGTTTTCACTTATTCAATGTATGAGTTTTGGGGAGAGTGTGATTTCAGAGAAGAGGGTCTATTTTTTAGTGTCATGGAAATATGAACCTTAGAATCTACTACCTCCTGAAAAATAGCATAATATCCATGGGGAGGAATAGAGAAATTTATCATGAAATATTTTTCCTGTACTAAATCTGTGTCAAACACAAATAATATAAAGTAATATAAAACGCTCAAAACCAGCTCACTGACTAGTAGAGAAAGGGAGATATACATGTTGGGGAAAAATGTCCTTTAAGACCAACCACTATTGCCATAAAACTTACCAAGTTTAAAACATATTTCAGATGTAACAATTGGCGGGATGAGGATATTGAAGTACAAAAAGTCCACTCACTTGGTTTACCTGCACATATAGTAAGAAATCAAGCTGAAAATCAAATGCAGGTTCTATTTTGCCAAATCTCATGCTCTTCTTAGGCTACCCCCTTATTATTAATAAAACTTTAGAGTGATCAAGTAAAAGAAGAAATGCTTCTTTATCCGAAATAAAACCATTCATTAGAATCTAGGAAGTGTTCAGTGTAATTTATTTTTTGTATGTGAAATATTATGCAATAGTATATGACTGTATGGATTATACTTATACTATAGGGCAAGGATCCAACACCGCATTATGGACCCACCTAATCCAGAATGGTAAAATTACAAAGAAGGACCCCATGTTTCAGGATTTTTTTTAAAAGATTTTATTTATTTATTTGTTTGAGAGAGAGAAAGCATGAACAGGGGGAGAGAAAGAGGGCCAAGCGGACTCCTTGCTGAGTGGGGAGTCTGATGCAGGGCTCAATCCCAAGACAGAAAAACCCCATTTTTAAAGGAGGATAAATCAATATGAAAATTGATCTATCTGTATACCTGTGTAGCTATATGACACTGTATAGCATCAATCAGGTGTAATCAGACAAAGATTGTCTCTGCCCTGTACAATAACTCTACCCCTATCCTTTCTGATGCCCTCATGAAGTTTGTTCAGGAATCAGTACACTCCAGCAGCACAGTGGATGCTGTACACTTCTTCTGTATAGTAAGGCCAAGTACACTGGTACAATATGCTTAGTTCATGCCCTGCAGAAATGAGATAAGAGTGTTGAGAAGCCCGATTAAGGTCTGATTGGGGATAGAGAAAGCTCTGAATCTCTAATGCCTCACATTCTTGACAAATGCAGGTTTCCCCCTATTTAAAAGTGAAAGCATTCCTAGGAAAACTTTTGGAAGCCAAGATGGTGTAAAGTGAAAAAGCAATTAATTTTATATGAAAAAAAGTTAGCATTTCCAGATTCAAAACATAATGCCTCTTAAGCTTTTCTGATTCCTTAGGACACATCTTGTTAAAGGATGCACAAAATAAATGGAGATAAAGAACAGATGCTCACAGACATGGTTCAGAGCCATGAGGGCTTGATGTTGAGATGCTGAGTGTGGCTACTGGAGAAGGATTGTGGTTCCTGGGGAAGAAGCCTGGTGGTGCACCACTCTGGCTGCTCAGGGTCTGAGCGGCCTCTGTAAGGACTTGGCTCCCTGCAGCACAAGCATGGAATTCTAGTTTCGCATTTTGCCTTTTCAGACAGTGAAAGCTGTCTTAGGATTGCTTTTGTTTAGCAAAAACAGGTACTAATAGAGGTCTTTCATGAAGGCAAAGTACTGTTTAAACATTTTAAATATTCATTGCTCTTCACAAGTGTGTCTTAATCCCCAGAAATATGGTGCCATGGTCGTCATAAAACTGCTTTCAGTGTTACAAAATCAGATGTCTTGTATTATTTCTTATTCTGTCCGCCCACCTAATCTCACCCTTCTTAAAAGTTTTCTTTCAATGACTAAGTATTATTGGTCTTTCTTTTTTTTTTTTTTCATTTCATCTAGATTTTGAAATTTATTGTCATTCAGCTATTGTTGATTTTTTTCTCTTTGTTATGATTTTCTTTTTTTTTTTAAATTTTTTTTCAGCGTAACAGTGTGCATTATTTTTGCACCACACCCAGTGATCCATGCAATACTTGCCCTCCCTAATACCCACCACCTGGTACCCCAACCTCCCAACCCTTGCCCCTTCAAAGGCATCAGGTTGTTTTTCAGAGTCCATAGTCTCTCATGGTTCACCTCCCCTTCCAATTTCCCTCAACTCCCTTCTCTTCTCCATCTCCCCATGTCCTCCATGTTATTTGTTATGCTCCACAAATAAGTGAAATCATATGATAATTGGCTCTCTCTGCTTGATTTATTTCACTCAGCATAATCTCTTCTAGTCCCGTCCATGTTGCTACAAAAGTTGGGTATTTATCCTTTCTGATGGAAGCATAATACTCCATAGTGTATATGGACCACACCTTCCTTATCCATTTGTCCGTTGAAGAGCATCTTGGTTCTTTCCATAGTTTGGCGAACGTGGCCATTGCTGCTATAAACATTGGGGTACAGATGGCCCTTCTTTTCACTCGATCTGTATCTTTGGAGTAAATACCCAGTAGTGCAATTGCAGGGTCATAGGAAAGCTCTGTTTTTAATTTCTTGAGGAATCTCCGCACTGTTCTCCAAAGTGGCTGCACCAACTTGCATTCCCACCAACAGTGTAAGAGGGTTTCCCTTTCTCCACATCCTCTCCAAAACAAGTTGTTTCCTGTCTTGCTAATTTTGGCCATTCTTCCTGGTGTAAGGTGATATCTCAATGTGGTTTTAATTTGAATCTCCCTGTTGGCTAGTGATGATGAACATTTTTTCATGTGTCTGATAGCCATTTGTATGTCTTCATTGGAGAAGTGTCTGTTCATATCTTCTGCCCATTTTTTGATATGATTGTCAGTTTTGTGTGTGTTGAGTTTGAGGAGTTTTTATAGATTCTGGATATCAACCTTTTGTCTCTACTGTCATTTGCAAATATCTTCTTCCATTCCGTGGGTCACCTCTTTGTTTCGTTGACTGTTTTTTTTTTTTTTTTTTTTTTTTTTTCTGTGCAGAAGCTTTTGATCTTGATGAAGTCCCAAAAGTTTATTTTCACTTTTGTTTCCTTTGCCTTTGGAGACATACCTTAAAAGAAGTTTCTGTGGCTGATATCAAAGAGGTTACTGCCTATGTTCTCCTCTAGGATTCTGATGGATTCCTGTCTCAGTTGAGGGCTTTTATCCATTTCGAATTTATCTTTGTGTACGGGGTAAGAGAATGGTCGAGTTTCATTCTTCTACATATAACTGCTCAGTTTTCCCAGCGCCATTTATTGAAGAAACTATCTTTTTTCCATTGTATATTTTTCCCTGTTTTGTCGAAGATTCTTTGACCATAGAGTTGAGCGTCCATACCTGGGCTCTCTACTCTGTTCCACCAGTCTATGTGTCTGTTTTTATGCCAGTACCATGCTGTCTTGGTGATCACAGCTTTGTAGTAAACAAATTTTAGGATTATTTGCTCCAGCTCTTTGAAGAATACTGGTGGAATTTTGATCAGAATGGCATTAAAAGTATAAATTGCTCTAGACAGCGTAGACATTTTAGCAATGTTTATTCTTCCAATCCAAAAGCATGGAATGATCTTCCATCTTTTTGTTGTCTTCTTCAATTTCTTTCATGAGTCTTCTGTAGTTCCTCAAGAACGGATCCTTTACCTCTTTGGTTAGGTTTATTCTCAGGTATCTTATGGTTCTTGGTGCTATAGTAAATGGAATTGATTCTCTAATTTCCCTTTCTGTATTTTCATTGTTAGTGTTTAAGAAAGCCACTGATTTCTGTACATTGACTTTGTATCCTGCCACATACTGAATTGCTGTATGAGTTATAGTAGTTTGGGGGTGGAATCTTTTGGGCTTTCCATATAAAGAATCATGTCATCTGCGAAGAGACAGAGTTTGACTTCTTTGTTGCAAATTTGGATACCTTTTATTTCTCTTCGTTTTCTGATTGCTGTTGCTAAGACTTCTAATACTATGTTGAACAAGAATGGTGAGGGTGGGCATCCTTGTCGTGTTCCTGATCTCAACAGGAAGGCTGCAAACTTTTTCCCATTGAGGATGATATTTGCTGTGGGTCTTTCATAGATAGATTTTATGAAGTTCAGGAATGTTCCCTTTATACCTATACTTGGAAGCGTTTTAATCAGGAATGGATGCTGGATTTTTGTCAAGTGCTTTTTCTGCATCAATTTAGAGGACCATGTGGTTCTTCCCTCTTCTTTTACTGATTTCTTCTATCACATTGATTGATTTGTGTATGTTGAACCATGCTTGTAACCCAGGGATGAATCCCACCTGGTCATGGTGGATAATCTTTTTAATGTGCTGTTGGATCCTGTTTGCTAGGATCTTGTTGAGAATCTTAGCATCCATATTCATTAGTGACATTCGTCTGAAATTCTCCTTTTGGTAGGGTCTTTAATTTGTTTGGGGATCAGGGTAATGCTGGCTTTATAAAAAGAGTCTGAAAGTTTTTCTTCTGCTTCATTTTTTGAAACAGCTTCAAGAGAATAGGTGTTATTTCTTCCTTGAAAGTCTGGTAGAATTCCCTGAGAGAATCCGTCAGGTCCTGGGATCTTGCTTTTTGGGAGGTTTTTGATCACTGCTTCAATTTTGTTACTAGATATCGGTCTATTCAGGTTGTCAGTTTCTTTCTGGTTCAATTTTGGGAGTTTATAGTTTTCCAGGAATGCATCCATTTAATCTAGGTTGCTTAGCTTGTTGGCATTTAGCTGTTGATAATAACTTCTGATGATTGTTTCTACTTCCTTGGTATTAGTTGTGAGCTCTCCCTTTTCATTCATAATTTTATTAATTTGGGTTTTCTCTCTTTTCTTTTGGATTAGTGTGGCCAATGGTTTAACGATCTTATTGGTTCTTTCAAAAACCAGCTTCTACTTTCATTGATATTTTCTACTGTATCTCTTGTTTCTACCTCATTGATCTCTGCTCTAATCTTGATGATTTCCCTTCTTATGTGTGGAGTTGTTTTAATTTGTTGTTGATTCTCCAGTTCTTTAAGGTGTAGAGATAGCTGCTGTGTTCTGGATTTTTCAATGTTTTGAGGGTGGCTTGGATGGCTATGTATTTCCCCCTTAGGACCATCTTTGCTGTATCCCATAGTTTTGGACTGAAGTGTCTTCATTCTCGTTGGTTTCCATGAATTGTTTCAGTTCTTCTTTGATCTCCTGGTTGATCCAAGCATTCTTAAGCAAGGTGGTCTTTAGCTTCCAGGTGTTTGAGTTCCTTTGGAACTTTTCCTTGTGATTGAGCTCCAGTTTCAAAGCATTGTGATCTGAGAATATGCAGGGAATAATCTCAGTCTTTTGGTATCAATTGAGTCCTGCTTTGTGACCCAGTATGTGGTCTATTTTGGAGAAGGCTCCATGTACACTTGAGAAGAATGAGTATTCTGTTGTTTTAGGGTGGAATGTTCTGTATATATCTATGAGGTCCATCTGGTCCAATGTGTCATTCAATGCTTTTGTTTCTTTATTAATTTTCTGCTTCAATGATCTATTACTGAGAGAGGTGTGTTAAGATCTCCTACTATTAATGTATTCATATCAATATGACTCTTTATCTTGATTAACAGTTTTCTTATGTAATTGGCTGCTCCCATATTGGGGGCATAGATATTTACAATTGTTAGATCATCTTGGTGGATAGTTCCTTTAAGAATTTTGTAGTGTCTTTCTGTATCTTTACTACAGTCTTTAGTTTAAAATATAATTTATCTGATATGAGAATCGCTACCCTGGCCTTCTTTTGAGGCCCACTGGTGTGAAAGATTCTTCTCCATCCCTTCACTTTGAGTCTGGGTTTATCTTTAGGTTCAAAATGGGTCTCTTGTAGACAACATATGGATAGGTCCTGTCATTTTATCCAATCTGCAACCCTGTGTCATTTTATGGACGCATTTAGGCCTTTCACATTGAGAATGATTATTGATAAATACATTTTTATTGATATTGTGTTACCTTTGAAGTCTTTCTTTCTGTATATTTTCTCTATACTTCTGTTCAATTATATTTTTAGGATTTTTTTACCTTTTACAGAATCCCCCTTAATATTTCCTGCAGTGTCAGCTTGGTGGTTGCATAGTCTTTTAAGCCTTGCTGGTTTGGAAACTCTTATCTCTCCATCCATTTTGAATGTCAGTCTTGCTGGATAAAGTATTCTTGACTGCATATTCTTCTCATTTAGTGCCCTGAATATATCTTGCCAGCCCTTTCTGGCTTGCCAGGTCTCTGTGGATAGGTCTGATATTATTCTGATGGGCTTTCCTCTGCATGTAAGGAGTTTCTTTGTCCTAGCTGCTTTCAAAAGGGTCTGCCTACAATTATAATTTTTCATTCTTACTATTAGGTGTCTTGAGGACTTTTGAGAATCTATAATCTTGGGGGGAAACCGTTCTGCTGCTAGTACATGAACACTGGTTCTATTCACGAGATTGGGAAAATTTTCATGGACAACTTGTTCCACTATATCTTCTAGACTTCTTTCTTTCTCCTCCACTTCAGGGATTCCAATAATTCTGATGTTGGAACGTTTCATGGCATCATTTATTTCCCTGATTCTGTTTTCATGGATTCTAAGCTGTTTGTTCCAGGCTTCCTCCTGGACCTTTCTCTCTATCTGTTTGTCCTCCAGATCACTAACTCTATCTTCTGTCTCAGTTACCCTAGCTTTGAGAGAATTTAGATCAGATTGGAACTCATTGAGAGCATTTTGAACATCATCCCTGGTGGCTTTCAGTTCTGCCCTAACATTATGAACATCATTCCTGGTGGCTTTCAGTTCTGCCCTAATCAATTCCATTTTGTCATCCATGGCTTTCTCCAACCTAGCTATTGCTTGGATAATTGTTAGCCTGAATTCTCTTTCCGACATATTGTCTATGTTGGTAGCCATTAGCTCTGTTGCAGAAGGTCCATCCTCTGTATTTTTCTTCTATTGGGCATTTCTCCTCCTAGTTATTTTGGTGAGAGATGACTGAATGGAAGTAGCTGGATGTATCAACTGTGGTGCAGTGAAGGGGCACCCGGGAACGCTTCTGAGCAATCAGGATTCCCCACCCAAATGAGAGAAAAAAGAAAAGAAAAAGAAAAAGAGTGACAGAGAGAGAGATACAGGAACAAAAGGGAAAATAAAAGAGAAGGCTCAGCCCAAATGGGCCCCAAAGTAAGATTTATGAAGTATACAAACAAAAACAGACAAACAAAAAGACTGATAAAAGTATATGACAAGAGAAAAAAAAAATATATATATATATAAAAGCAAAAAAAGGAAGAACCTCGTCAAAAAGAACCCCAAGTATAAGATTTATATACTATCAGGACAAAAACAAATACACAGAAACACTGGCAAAAACAAAAAAGATGGGAGAGTGGTTATAAATTCTCAGTGTGGGCGAGGAAGGTTATTTTGATTCTTCCTGGATGTATCTTGATATGTTTGTTAAAGGACTCAACTTTCCTAAGATAAAGGAGGATTAAAAACTGGTTTACCTATAAGGGTAGCATTGATTGGGGGAAGGGGATTACCTTGAAGTTTAACTCTATATGAATATGAGAAAATAAAAATAAAAAGAATAAACTAGACTAAACTAAACTAAAATTTAAAAAAATTAAAAAAATAGAAAAGCAGAAGAAAAACACAGGTGTATGAATCAAAAAGTTCAGGTTAGAAGGTTATTATGAAATTTGATGCACTGGACATCTCACTGTGATGGTAAATAAGTTAAGAAATTATCTATCTATCTATCTATCTCTATATATATAATGAATCAGAATAGTGGGAACGAGTTAAAAATAAAAGTTGTATCTATGAAGTAGTGGTGGTTGTTCTCTTGTCATCTTTTATTTATTTATTTTTTTTCTTTCCTGGTTGGTTTTTCTGGGCGAGGGGTCTGCCATGTGGGTTTTCAGTCAATGATGTTTCCTGAGTTAAGTTCTCCCACCCCCCTCAATGGGGTGGGCTCTGAGGAAACCGTTTTTTTTTTTTTTTCAGGCTTTTGTTCTCCAGAGGTTTTTATGTTTGTTCATTTGTTTTCTCTCACCTTGACAGCTTTTGATGGTTTTTGGAGGTTTAGAGGAAAGCAAACTGCACTCTGACCTCCCTCAAAAGCCTCAGTCTGCTCCCCTGTAGGAGCTGCAGAGCCCATAAGGTCCCCCTCGGCTGCTGGCTGAGCAGGCTCCAAGTCGCAGTACCTGGGGATGCAGAATCTCCTGCTTGTACCCAAAACCATGGCAGCAGCAGCTGTCTGGGCAGCTCCAGACTGCCAGAGAGGTTCCAAGCAGCGATCGCAGACAGATTTTCCTGATGGCCTGGGCTGGGATTGCCCGGTCTTTCCAGGTCAGAGAGCACGGGGCTGGTGTGCACCTCTCCCAGGGGAGGGTGTGGGGCACACACATCTCAGGCTCTGATAGCATGGTGTGGTGTTCTGCCATCTGGCAAGGCTCCCAGCCCCTCACAGGATCTGGACCCCATGCATTCTCGGGCACGCTGGTGGCTTAGGGACCAAGACCTGGTTTCTCCACTGCACTCTCTATGGCTCAGTGTCAGGGGCAGCTGTCCTGGGTCCAGGGACTTAAGCCCCTGTCTCTAACTGCCCCGATTCCCATAATTTCCCCCCAAGATTCTTTGCTCTTTTTGAATGCTTTCAACCAGACTCCAAATTGATGCTAGTCCCCAGAGGCAGGGCCCTCTCATATTGGGGTATTACTTTCCAGTCTGTCACCTCTGGTGGCTCCCTCCCCCCTTTGTTTATCTTCCAATATCAGTCTGATGTTTCCACTCTGCTTTACCTTCCCACTGGCATCTTCTGCCCCTGTAGAGATCCAGACATGTATAATTCTGATCTCTGGCTGATTTCATGGGTGATTGGAGTTCTTTGGTAGGCTATCAGCTCACTTTAGGGTTCAGGTTGAAATGACACCTCCTCCTACTTCCCTGCCATCTTGTCTCCTCCAGTATTATTGATCTTTCAACAATATTGTTCCCAATAGTCAGGAATATTTTCCTTAAAATGATTTCTAAGGCATTTTCCACTTTGCTGTGTTTCTTACATGGAGGGACTTCTGTTCTAAGATCAGTTCCTTCACCCTCTTCACCATACTTAGTCCTTGAAGGATTTTCTTGCCTTCTAATGCAATTTCAACCCTTTACAAGCTATTAGTTCTGTGTTAATGGTGGGTAAATTTAATTCCAGCAGTGATATCTCTTATAGGATTAAGTCTTATATGTCTTTCAGTCTATAATAGTCTATAAGACTTGTAAGTCTTGTATGTCACCTCAGCTCAGCATGCTACTCCATCTACTCTGAGTCTGCTCTTCCTTTATGGACTCCTTTACTATCCTCACACAATGTGTATGTATATGTATACACCTCTGCACACACCCATAGTCACTCAAGATAATTCTTACTACTTATTTCTTTGTCTGATACATTATTCTCATTCTGAATGCATTTGACATCTGATGACTCTTATAGCTATACTCCAACCAAAATCTTTCCTAAGCTAAATACAGTTACCAAATATACTTCTCCATTTATCTTCTTATATATACTATATATATATATATATATATATATATATATATGCCATGTGGATATTTAATTTTTGATACATACAATAGAGTTATAACAACTGTTGTAATGCCCTTGACTGCTACTTCAAAAGAATCTATGTCAGTTATGGATCAATTCCTATTGAATTGATTTTTTTTTTCTCTTTCTTGTGAGTCCTGCTTTTTTGTATGCATGTTTTGATTGAGTGCCAGACATTGTGAATTTTATTTGTTGGGTGTAAGAGTAGGATTTATAATTACTAAAAAATTATATAAAATTTGTGTTACTAAAAGTTATTTATATACCTATAAATATTCTTAAGCTTTGCTCTGATATGATTTTTAAATTATCTGGAAATAGTTTGATCCTTAAATTTTTGTGCTTAAGATTTATGAGGCATGAACAGACAGTATATAACCTAGAATTAATTATTATCTACTCCCCACTAATGGATCATTATTTTTCTAAATTTCCTGCCCTGTGGAATATGAGTCCTTCCAGTGTGGTTGGGGAGAGGCACTTATTCAGGCCATGTGTGAGCATTAAACTTATTTCATTTTTCTTTTAGAGGGTTGTTTCTATGGTCTCAGTTAGCTTTTCTACACATATGCATCAATTAGTACTCTGAAAAAATATTTGAGAGGACCCTGCAGATCTTCAAGACTCTGTAGTTCTCTCTTCTTTTTGGTTACTCTGTCTTATGAACTCTTAAAAATTTGTCTCTTGGATTCTCAGCAACAGTTCCTCAACTCAGGAAATTCACAGGCTCTGTCTGGTTTTCTTCCTGGAAACTCTTTCAAATCAGTGAGTTGAGGATTTATTGTATATTTTAGGATTTATTTTGTATGTTTCCCTGACTCTCCAATATTATAGTCCTTTGTTACCAGAGATTCATTGTCTTAAAAACTATTGCTTCATACCCTTTGCCTAATTATTTTGGTTGTTTGAGATTGGAAGATGATTCAATCCCTCTTACTCCATTCTGGCCCAAAATGGAAGCCCTCATCACTAACTATTCTTCATTGATCAAGGATATATTGAATACCTCTACACACTGGGTACCATTCTAGTCATTGTGAATGAAGTAGGAAATAAAGACTATAAATTTGAAAGGAGAGGAAAATGTTACAACCACATAAAAGACATAGTGAACCTTAAAAAGAGAAAATGACTTAAAACTAACAGCCTTACAGGAAGAAAAGGGGGAAGACCTAAAACTTTTAATAATACTATACTAACTCACACTAACATAAGTGATTAAAACAAAACAAAACAAAACAAAAACAAAAACAACACTGTAGCATTACAATGTTGAGAAAGAATATAATCATGGACATTTACAATAATGATATTGAAAGAGTGTCCAACCCTCAACTTCCCCCCACCAAAATAGTAAAAAATTATGGTTCAAAATGATTCACTTCAAAAAATGATCTAAACTAAGTCTGGATACAAAAGGTCATCTATCAGGAAAAATCATTTCTTATAGAAAGAGCTTATTGCATGTTTGTGGTGAATAGCAGAGATAAAACTGGTTTCATGCTGGAATGTGTGCTTAATTACAGGGACTCTGGAGCATTGAGAAAAGCAGGCATGGTACATCATTGCTTCCAGGTGATTTGTTTTTTGTTACATTTCATGTGTAGCACATTGAAATGACTGTCTCTTGAGGATATTTTGATTATCTCCCTCTGGCACCTTACATCTCAGATCTTCTACTTGTGACATTAAATAACTCCAGTATTTGGCAAATACACGTATCAGAGTCTTCTAACATCTTCTGAAAAACCATTCTCTGTGCCAAGGAAGGCGAGTCTCAGAGGAGAATTATACTGCTCAGCTTACATTCTCAGTCCATGTGAAGATGCAGGCTGCATGGTGAGGAGTTTGTACCACACATAAAAAGAACTGTTGAATGTATGTTCTTTAAGAGAAAAGAGATGAGGGACACCTGGCTGGCTCAGTCGAGGAGCATGAGACTCTTGATCTCTGGGTTATGAGTTTGAGCCCCATGTGGCATGTAGAGATTATTTAAATAAATAAAACTTTAAAAAGAGAAGAACAAAGATGAGGAACTGGCTTTAGGAGTTGCTTCATCAAAGTTTCCCATAGATTCAAAATGAAAGTTATGGAAGCTCAGTGCGTTTAGAAAGGAAATCAGAAGGAAAGGTTGGGAAAAGATGAGAGTAGTCACCTAATTGAGGATTAAGGAGCTAAGAATTGTGTTATGGAGTTCAAGGTTAACAAATGGGGATTCAGAGTATATAAGTGAGAGACCAATGTTTGGTTTGGGGCTCTGGGGGGAAGGCCAGAGAAGTGATACATCTTAAAGGAACTTTTAGAAGGTTGAAGGTGGGGCATATATATAATTGATAATTAAATGTCTTTGGCTCTCTAGAAATAACCTGCAGGATATCTTTCTGGTTAGAATGGGCAATCTACCACAGTTGAATGGAACTCTAGCACAAGGATAACTGGAAATTGAGCAGGCTGATAAATACCAGAGTGAATATTCTCCATCTGATTGTCACCTGTCTTGCTACTCTTCAGTTCTAAATGAGACTTTATGAGGAGTATGACTCCCAGAACATTTTGTACAGCAGAATTTAAAAGGGAGCATGAATTCCTGGTGAGTTTTTAATCTTCACTAGGGATTAACACATTTATGTTACAGTAAGAATCTTTAAACAAGTAATTTATTTGTTTAAACAAAGCTTACTATGATCCTTCTATGTCTAAAGAGTATTGGGCTCTCCTTACTCCTATATGTTAAGGGTGCAGTTCTAATCTTAAAGGTGTTTAAAATCAAATTCTATAAGGAAAATTCAGTTGGAAGACAATATAAAATCATATGATATAAATGTCAGCCACTGGGAGAAAAATACATTCTGTAAGACTGTAATGGCTTGAGGAATTCTTGTAATATGAAATAGTCATGAGAAAACTTTATAGGGGCATGTGGGTGGCTCAGTTGGTTAAGCATCTGTTTTTGGCTGAGGTCACAATACAGGGTCCTGGGATCCTAGGGTCCCATGCTCAGCAGGGACCCATGCTCAGATCTCCCTCTGCCCCTCCCCCTGGTCATGCTTGTGTACTCTCTTTCTTTTAAATAAATAAATAAATATTTTTTAAGAAGAGAAGAATATTTTATATATTGTTGGATATAGAATGGCTTTTAATCAATGAATTTAATTACCATCAGTGGAGGTAAAGCAAGATCAGATTTGAGATCCTATCAGAAAGTGTACAGATATTGTGATGTTGAAATGAGTGAGTCATATGTGGTAGAATTAATCCACCAATCTGACTAGAGTGGAGAGTGACAAGAAAAAAAAAATTAGTTGAAATAAAAGACGTTCTCATGGAACAGGGTAGAAATAAGGACACTAGAAGTATTAAAACTGAAATAGCCACCAATAGGACTAAGTATATACTTGAGTTTTACACTGGTGGTGCAGTCATGTTGATGGTGGCATGGATGCTGGTGCTGGTAATGCTAGAGGCTCAGTGCCAAAATCAGAAGGGAAAAATGTGTATAAAGGAGAAGAGAGTGAATTCCAAGATATTCTGCAGCATAAAGCAAACGGAGTAAAGACGGTTAATACATGTGTGTATGACCCTGTAGTGTATGTATTTATGTATGTTTAAATGAGGTCCATTGTGTAAGTCAAAAGTTTATGTCCCAAGCCTCGGTTTGGTGTGATGCAATGTGTAGAGCTACTGTGAGATTGTGGTGTCTTCAGACGTCCTTTCTATTATGAACTATGAGTTTTCCCCTCCTCTTCCACCTCTTTCTCCTTCTCTTTCTTGACTCATGTCAAAGACTCAGATATTTCATATGTACAGATGAAAAAATATGTATAAAGCTTAGTATTCTAATCTCCAAAGAAGTCTGTCTCCGTATTAACGTCTCTCCTTATGAGGGATTGACTCACTCCTTCAGCTAAAAAGACATGCTTTTTACTTGGCATTCTATGAAAGAATGTAGTAGGGTATAGTAGACATTCACTGCCAAGAATATGAGAATAAGGGATTGAACAAACATAGGTCTATATATCAACACATGGAAATGTATGTATTGTGATTCATCTGAGATCCGCTCTTCAAAAATATATTTGCTTCTTTAAAAAGATAACTTTGCTTATGTTGCCATGTTTTTAAACAGTATAGTACTAATTTTGGCTGAGGGTAAATAAAGCCTGGTCTCTTATCCCAATCCTCCCTGTCTCTAGCTTTCTTCCTGAAAAGGAATCCATTAATCTCCATTTAGTTTCTCTTCTGCTGTTTTATTTTTTTTTTAAAGATTTTGTGTATTTATTTGTGAGAGAGAGAGAGTGAGAACGAGCACAGGCAGACAGAGTGGAAGGCAGAGTCAGAGGGAGAAGCAGGCTGCCTGCAGAGCAAGGAGCCCGATATGGGACTCGATCCCAGGACGCTGGGATCATGACCTGAGCCGAAGGCAGCTGCTTAACCAACTGAGCCACCCAGGCATCCCAGCTGTTTTAATTTTGTCATACTTTTAAATAATATGACTTTACAAAATACATTGTATTTTGATTTCATGCTCTTCAAGACAGAGTTTACGTTAGTTATATACTTAACCCTCTTCCCCAATCTCACTTATCCGAATGCATTTACATCACTATTTTGTTTCTGTTTGCAATCTTAAACAAAACACTGAAATCTAAGTGTATTCAACCAATCATATATAATCTCTTCCTGCCCTTCTTTGTAAGATAAAGACATAAGTGTTAAGACCATTTCCTCCAATTATGTTATTTTTGTTTGTTTGAATATAATTGACACAGTGTTAAGTTTCAGCTATGCCACATAGTGATTTGACAAGTCTGCTATGCTGAGCTCACCACAAGTGTAGCTGTCATCTGTCACCATATACTGTTACGATACCATTGACTATATTTCCTATGACTTTTATTCCCATGACTTACTCATTCCATAACTGGAAACCTGTATCTCCCACTCCCCTTAACCCATTTTTCACATCCCCCCACTCCCCTCTGCCATTAGTTTGTTCTCTGTCATTATAGTTCTGGTTCTTTTTTTTTTTTGTTTATTTATTTTTTTGTAAGTTCCACATCAATTATGCTATTTTTAAGATATTTCCTAAAGTATTGGTATCTAGGGACGCCTGAGTGGCTCAGTGGGTATTGGTATCTATTGCCTAATTAATTATGTCTGTGTTTTCAAATAAACATACTTCAAATTTTATTCAGGAAATTGTTAAAAAAAAGAAATTATTTGTTAATGTTTGAACTATTCTAGCACTAGCTAAGATGTAATGACAGTATCCACTTTAATGATTTTATCACTCATGTTTTGAAAAATCAGCATATGATTTTAAAAATCAACATAGAAATTAATTGTAAAAATAAATGATGTCACATGAAGTTTTTTTTTTTTTAGATGATTTGCAGTTTATGTTTCCATGCTTAATTTCTACAGGTAAAACTAACAGGAAAAATGACCAGGTTTCCAGATGCCTGAGTATTTATAGGTATGATGTAGATCTGGAGAAAGTGGAGGAGTTTCTTTTGGGGTTCCAGCTTAAGTAATTGAAAATAAAAGTAGATGCAAACAACTAAATAAATTTTAAAAAATACACTTCTGAAAATAAAATTTTTCTAAACATTGAGATAAAAAAGAAAATCATGTACTTAATTTTCATTGTCACTTGATCAATGATTGGAGTGTTCTAGGCCAAAGGAATACTAATAGCTCTTCCATTTTAATACTAGGTATCCATTGTCCTCACTCCAGATAGTTATTCAGATAAACTGGGAAACATTTTAAGGGTTAATTCTTTGATAACTAAGGATGCCTAGGATTAGTGCTGTCCCAGAGAAGCTGGGTGCACTATGTCCTCTTATCTTAAAATCTATGTTTTTCTCCCAGTAGAAACACCTAGAACCTGATTTGGGCTGGATCCCGAGAAATATCCTTATGGAACTTGTAAATGGTAGCTGGTTCCAGCCACCCACTCTCCTTCTAACAGGCATTTCTGGACTGGAGGCTGTGCAAATATGGATCTCTATCCCACTGTGTGTCATGTATCTAACTGCCCTCCTGGGGAACTGCATCATCCTCTTTGTTATCAAAACCACGTCCAGCCTTCATGTTCCTCAATACATCTTCCTATCTATGCTGGCAACCACAGATGTAGGTCTGTCTTTATCAACTCTACCTACAGTACTCAGGGTCTTCCTCCTGAATCGCAGAGAAATTGAGTTCCATTCTTGTCTAACACAAATGTTCTTCATTCATACTTTCTCCTCCATGGAGTCAGCCATCTTGTTGGCCATGGCCTTTGACCGATTTGTAGCTATTCGCAACCCACTGCGCTACACTGTGATCTTAACCTCTCCTCGAATTATTGGGATGGGAATTGCAGCCGTGTTTAGGGGTGTGATGTTGATGGTACCCTTGCCAATCCTTCTCAAGAAATTGTCTTTCTGCAAAGATGTTGTTCTATCACATTGTTATTGCTACCATCCTGATGTTATGAAGCTGGCATGTGGCCCCATCAGAATCAACATCATCTACGGATTGTCCCTTGTTCTCTGCTCCTTCGGAGTTGACTCTGTGCTCATTGTCATTTCATACATACTTATTTTGAAAACAGTGCTGGGTATTGCCTCAGAAGATGGTCAGTTCAAGGCACTTAATACTTGTGTGTCCCACATTTTCACTGTCTGTATCTTTTATGTGCCACTCATTGTGCTGGCTCTAATTCACAGATTTGGTACGTTCACGTCTCCTGTTCTCCATGTCACCATGGCCAATCTCTTTCTCTTTTTGACCCCTGTCCTTAATCCCTTGGTTTATAGCCTAAAAACCAAACAGATAAGATCTGTAATACACAAGGTATTCAAGGGCAGGGGAAACTTGCTGTTGTCAAGGGTGGCTTAGTGAAAATGATACCCTGACTCTCTCTTCCTCTTTCATCTGTCTGTTTTCCAAGGACGGTTTTGTGAGAATGGATGTATTTCCTTCTTGTCTGACTAAAAGATGGTAGTATTTGAGTTATTGTCTTGAGCCAATTTATTATTATTGTTTTGATCTAATCTATCATCCATTAATGTGTTGCATGAAAGAGCTTATTGAAATAATTTTTATGTCTCTCTGCTATTTAAATGTTTAAGTTTAACTAATTAAGTGATTTACAATTAAATGTAAGATAAAGGCCAAGTTATTACATATTTTAGAAACTTTTCCATTTTCTTATCCTTACCTTTCTCTCCAACCTCAATTCTGATTACATGATGCTCCTTTCTTCAAATTGGGTGATTCAATATATTTTTATACATGTATACCAGCCCTCATAAGACTCTAAACATTTACCAATGCTTGGCTTGCAATTTCAATACCAACATGGTACAGAAATTGTTCTGTTATGAGTGTTCCCAACATTTCAGTAAAATTGGCACTTTCCTTTTCCCCTCAATATAACCCATTAATAATTTTATTATACTACAGCACAATTTTACTTCATATATATATATTCTTCAATTTAGAATTATTGTGGAAAAGCATTGTGCTGCTTTATACTAAATCTTTGTATATACCTATACACTGGCACAATAAATCCCAACTGTTTTCTTTTAATAAATGAAGAAATATTTGTGAGCATAGGTAATTGCACTTGGCAACCATGACGCTTTCCTGCTAACATAATTATTGATTAATGACTCTCCCCCTCTAAACAATCAGGAGTCAGGTCTCTTGTCTTTGCCATTTCATTGTCAGTACCTTGTGAAATATCTATACTATAAATTATAATAAATGTGTATTGCTGAATAAATTAATAAATATGTCAGAGATGTCTTTGGTAATATGTAATACCTGTAGAAGTACTATATTTACACATTAGTGTATATAAATGTATGATATTTACACATTAAAATGTAACTATAAAACAAGTGAGAGAAATCTTTAAAACACTGTATTATGGAAGGAAGAAAGGAAACTGAATTATTGGATATCTTCCTCAAGCTCCAAACTTTTAATTACATTACCAAAATGAGCCTCATTTAAACCAAAGGAGATGAGTTTTACTAGCTCCATTTTAGTGAAAAGGAGATAGCTAAAAGATAGTAAACAATTTGTTAGTATCTGCCTAATAAAAATGATTAGACCTAGGATTAAATGCCACAAGATATTATATAAAGAACACATAAAGTTTACTAAATCCAACTTTTTTCTGACACATGTAAGACGTAAAGATATACAGACACATAGGTGTCATTGAACACCATTTATTTCATTGTAGTATTTTTTTTTAGATTTTATTTATTTATTTGACAGATAGAGATCACAAGTAGGCAGAGGCAGAGAGAGAGAGGAGGAAGCAGGCTCCCTGCTGAGCAGAGAGCCGGATGCGGGGCTCAATCCTAGGACCCTGGAATCATGACCTGAGCCGAAGGCAGAGGCTTTAACCCAATGAGTCACCCAGACACCCCTAATTGTAGCATTTTAACCTGATTGTATCTGTATTCATGTTCACTTACACTAGATAAGCCAAGAGTTCCCTGATTCCAGAAATATTTGTCTTGCTCACAAATACACTATTTTTCCTATCAAGTTATGTCTGCATGAAATATACAGTGCCCAAGAAAGCTGCTCACTGTAAAACTAGGATTTAAACTCACATCTGTCTGTGCTCCTTCAAATGTCTATGCTCTCAACTCCACCACATATTTCATGCCTGAAAAACCTGACCTCTAAGAAGAACATTGCCAAAATGTATAGCTTTACCACACTGTGAAATGTGATTGTATGTGGAGGTCAGTATGTTTATATTTTTATTTTGCTTTCACTTAAAAAAAAAAAAACACTGGAATATTCTATTCAAAAAACTGAGGTTATCCATATTTCAATTCCCTTTTTATGACATACCCTAGATTTGAAAGCGGTCTGATTCACACTCAAAGAACAAAGTCAACTTCAGGATTCCTTCCTCTCATACATTCTTGAGTTGCTCTCTGTTCCAGAATTTAGAGGCACTCTCGTCCTGTGCATGCAATGTGATTTCTGACTTATTACACTGATTCTATATTAAATTATTTGAAACCAGCAGATCTAGATAAGGTGATATTTCTGCCTTTGGTACTGAAGGCTTAATTTGTCTTATTGTCTGATGAAACTTTTAGCAGTGTAAGTGATAGAAGTAAGAATATCTTGAAAAGTGGGGCTGCGGTTCCTCTCCCAGAACACCATATCTGTGTTTCCTTAGCACAGCTAGGCCAGGTCTCCATTTGGCAGTCAAGGAATACATTTTGGAAATATATTTGGGAATACACATGGGAATATACTTCTCCATTTAACAACCAGGGAATATGGAGAACAGTTTTACTATTTGAAGATGGAGGGCTTATTGTCTAGTGAATGATCAAGTAGGGAGTCTGACGACAGGCTCAGAGGAGACATAATAACAATTGCTCTGAAGACATGTGAAAATAAATAACTGTGTATTTATGTGAAAAAGTTGAAAATAGAGCTGCACTATGACCCAGAAATTGCACTACTGGATATCTACCCTAAAGATACAAATGTAGTGATCCAAAGGGCCATGTGCACCTGAAAGTTTATAACCTCAATGTCCACAATAGCCAAACTATGGAAAGAACCTAGATGTCCATCAACAGATGAATGGATAAAGAAGCAGTGGTGTATATATATACAATGGAATACTATGCAGCCATCAAAAGAAATGAAATTTTGCCATTTGCAACAACGTGGATGGAACTAGAGGCTATTATGCTGAGTGAAATAAGTCAGTCAGAGAAAGACAATTATCATATGATCTCTCTGATATCAGGAAATTGAGAGGCAAAGTGGGGGATTCAGGGGGTAGGGAAGGAAAAAATGAAACAAGATGGGATTAGGAGGGAGAAAAAACATATGAGACTCTTAATCTCACAAAACAAACTGGGGGTTGCCAGGGGGAGGGGGTTATAGAGAGGGTATGTGCTATAGTGAGTGCTGTGAAGGGTGTAAGTCTGACGATTCACAGACCTGTATCCCTGGGGCAAATAATACATTATATGTTAATAAAAAAATCTACACCAACAGCAAGACAGAAGAAAGAGATATTAAGGAGTCAATCCCATTTACAATTGCATCCAAAACCATAAGATACCTAGGAATAAACCTAACCAAAGAGACACAGAATCTATACACAGAAAACTATAAAGTACTCATGAAAGAAATTGAGGAAGACACAAAGAAATGGAAAAATGTTCCATGCTCCTGGATTGGAAGAATAAATATTGTGAAAATGTCTATGCTACATAAAGCAATCTACACATTTAATGCAATTCCTATCAAAGTACCATCCATCTTCTTCAAAGAAATGGAACAAATAATTCTAAAATTTATATGGAACCAGAAAAGACCTCGAATAGCCAAAGGGATATTGAAAAAGAAAGCCAACGTTGGTGGCATCACAATTCCGGACTTCAAGCTCTATTACAAAGCTGTCATCATCAAGACAGCATGGTACTGGCACAAAAACAGACACATAGATCAATGGAACAGAATAGAGAGCCCAGAAATGGACCCTCAAATCTATGGTCAACTAATCTTCGACAAAGCAGGAAAGAATGTCCAATGGAAAAAAGACAGCCTTTTCAATAAATGGTGCTGGGAAAATTGGATAGCCACATGCAGAAAAATGAAATTGGACCATTTCCTTACACCACACACAAAAATAGACTCAAAATGGATGAAGGACCTCAATGTACGAAAGGAATCCATCAAAATCCTTGAGGAAAACACGGGCAGCAACCTCTTCGACCTCTGCCGCAGCAACATCTTCCTAGGAACAACGCAAAAGGCAAGGGAAGCAAGGGAAAAAATGAACTACTGGGATTTCATCAAGATCAAAAGCTTTTGCACAGCAAAGGAAACAGTTAACAAAATCAAAAGACAACTGACAGAATGGGAGAAGATATTTGCAAACGACATATCAGATAAAGGACTAGTGTCCAGAATCTATAAAGAACTTAGCAAACTCAACACCCAAAGAACAAATAATCCAATCAAGAAATGGGCAGAAGACATGAACAGACATTTCTGCAAAGAAGACATCCAGATGGCGAACAGACACATGAAAAAGTGCTCCATATCACTCGGCCTCAGGGAAATACAAATCAAAACCACAATGAGATATCACCTCACACCAGTCAGAATGGCTAAAATCAACAAGTCAGGAAATGACAGATGCTGGCAAGGATGCGGAGAAAGGGGAACTCTCCTACACTGTTGGTGGGAATGCAAGCTGGTGCAGCCACTCTGGAAAACAGCATGGAGGTTCCTCAAAATGTTGAAAATAAAACTGCCCTATGACCCAGCAATTGCACTATTGGGTATTTACCCTAAAGATACAAATGTAGTGATCCAAAGGGACACATGCACCCGAATGTTTATAGCAGCAATGTCCACAATAGCCAAACTATGGAAAGAACCTAGATGTCCATCAACAGATGAATGGATCAGAAGATGTGGTATATATACACAATGGAATACTATGCAGCCATCAAAAGAAATGAAATCTTGCCATTTGCAACAACATGGATGGAACTAGAGCGTATCATGCTTAGCGAAATAAGTCAAGCAGAGAAAGACAACTATCATATGATCTCCCTGATATGAGGAAGTGGAGATGCAACATGGAGGCTTAAGTGGGTAGAAGAAGAATAAATGAAACAAGATGGGATTGGGAGGGAGACAAACCATAAGTGACTCTTAATCTCACAAAACAAACTGAGGGTTGCCGGGGGGAGTGGGTTTGGGAGAAGGGGGTGGGATTATGGACATTGGTGAGGGTATGTGATTTGGTGAGTGCTGTGAAGTGTGTAAACCTGGTGATTCACAGACCTGTACCCCTGGGGATAAAAATATATGTTTATAAAAAATAAAAAATTAAAAAAAAATTTTTTTTAAAGGGAGATGTCTTAATTGTTTTCTTATTTATTCATTCACTGGGCTACCAACTCCATAGTAGTGGGTATTTTTCTTTCTTTTATTCATAAGTGGATTCCTAGTGTCTACATTTGAGCCCATGGAAATAAATATGTATTGCCTGAATTTAGCAAATTCCTTTATGTCTATCAAAATGTGTATTTAGATTTCATGCCTATACTTTGCTTGTCTCAAATATGTGATAGTGTTTTCACATTATGAATATGATTCAGACTGACATTGTGAAAGAAGGTGCTTGAAATACAGATTTTTGACTAAAAATAATAAATTCTAATTCTTTGTCCTTATATTCTTCTAATCATTCACACACACACACACACACACACACAAAACGAAGACACAACATTAAATTGTCAACGGAGAAAAGATGTAGGACTTAAATGAAAGGAAAGCATTTATTTGAAGCCTTAGAATTATAATTGTGATTTGGGCAACCCAAACTGTGTCCTCCTGGGAAACAAAAGTCAAAGGTTTTTTAAGACAAAGGGAATGCCTATTATACATTGTTTACAAGGAATTTTGATTGTTGTTGAAGGCAGAAAACTGATTTCTGCTAATAGCAAGTTGTAGCACACATTTCAGCTGAGTCCTTAGGGTATTCTGGTTTGAACCAGTTCAGAAGTTCATGGCGTGTCTCCTCAATGAACTCCTGCTTCTATTTTAAACTCCCTGATGTAAGTCACAGCATTGTATTTCACCTCTCATAAAATCTTACTATGGATCTAGCTATATCCATGCCCTGTTCACAGTAGGATTTTTTGCTACAAATGACTCTGTACCAGGGCAATTGGAGGGGCATTTTGCTGAGCTGGTTATTTTTGCTGTTCACTTCTCAATTCCTGATCTCATTTCCGCAGGGATTCTGTAATCTCCTAAAACATCATACACCTGGTCAGTCCTCAAGGGAGGTGGAAGAGACAGAAGGCCTTTTACTGACTTTTAGCTGTTCCACCCAGCAGAGTAAATGGGTCCTGTAGATGCCGCTGTCTTTCCAAGGTGCCTTGGCCCCAAATATGACTGAGGACTTTCTTGTATGGACAACTGAAAACAGTTAAGTTA
The DNA here is from genome assembly GCF_011764305.1 of Mustela putorius furo. Lineage (NCBI taxonomy): Eukaryota > Metazoa > Chordata > Mammalia > Carnivora > Mustelidae > Mustela > Mustela putorius. The sequence goes on from NW_025422126.1 coordinate 1,181,396, forward strand.
TTACAGCTCAAGATGGGTATGGCTGGTTAAAGCTAGAAATAAAAACCCAGTGGCTGAATTTAAGGTAACCAAACCATTAAGATTGCCAACTCTCTTTTGTTTATCTGCATTAGCCTTTACCATTCATTCCTTCCCATAGCCTGAAGTAAAGACTCCCCATTATCCATTATCTCTTTCTGAAACACTTTTTTTTTCCTCTTATGGTTAAATCCCTAACGTGGCAAGACCTAAGTTAAATAATTTTCCTAAATTATCTAATTGTTAAATGTCATAGTTTATAATAGCACTATTTTTCCTCTCTTGTGAAAGTGTAACAGAATATAATCTGCTTTGTTTTGTTAGAATATTTGAAGAGAATATATGGGATGAGATTTACCAGTACCTTTTCCTTATTACTCTTCACATCTGATCTGTGGAGTCATTTAACAACCAGGGAAACATCTCCCCATCTCAACCCAGGAGTAATTCAGAGAGAACATTGCTCTGACTTGCAAAAATAGTAAGATTCCATACCTGAGCAGCTCCTTCCTTGTCAGGCTTGTTCAAATTGAGCATATGATGCACCATGGAGTTTCTGAAAGCACAGGTATCTTTATTAATTTTTTATTTTTTATTTTTTATTTTTTTTTAATTTGAGACAGAGAGAGAGGGAAAAAGAATCTCAGGCAGACTCCAACTAAGTGCAGAGCATGGTGGGGGCTGGTTCTAAGGACTGTGAGATTATGACCTGAGCCAAAATCAAGAGTCAGCTGCTTAACTGACTGAGCTACCCAGACATCCCAGAAAGCATTAGGTATGTTGTGGAAACTGGACTGGATCCTGGCGGAAGAATCAAGTGGCACTCAGAGACTTTGGAGGATCAAAGGTTTATTTAACACCAGTGGGCTCAGATGAGGTCATTCTCCAAAGGTCTGAGCCCCGAGCACAAGCAGGGAGGGGGATTTATACCCTTCTACTTCTGCATACTTGGTACTTTTGGCACTTTTGGCACATGCGGGAAATGGGGTAGGAAAGAAGAACCTTGAAGGGTTTTGAGACAGGAACTGGAATTCCCTTGTTGGTATGGTCAGCCATCTTAGAGTACAGTTTTTCCCTATCATTTCCCCCTTTGATGCTCCTTTAAACACCTAGTTTAGAGGGCATCATTTTCATCTATTATGATGGCCCTGCAAGGCTAGTATTTGGGCAATGGCTCACCTGATAACATTGTTTTCTATGATCTTAGCAATCCATCTTAAGGTTCCTAAGGCTGCCCAATAAGCAATAACAATAAAAAGTTTCTGGGAGAAAGTCCAGTCAGAAGGGGGAGCAAGGTGAGGGTGTCAGTGTCATGTCAACAATATCCAGGGACCACTGTGAACAGATATCCATCAGTCAGTGGGGTCTCATCAAAGGTGGAGCCAGAGCAGGTCTGTAGGATCTGGTTGGGCTTTCCACTGATGTGATTCATCCAACTGGTGAGAGCCTTCTTTACTCTAGAGCAGTGGACTCATTCAGTGACACCTAAGACCCTGAGGGCAGTAAGGATTGTTAGAACAACAGCGTGGGGCCCTGTTCAGCATGGTTTGAGGGGATCCTTTCTAAAGTTTCTGGGCAGATGTGCCTTTGAGTTTTACTCAGGGCTTGGAGGTATTGGGACACTTCTAAGTTTCTGATCTGTTTGAGGTCTCCTCTAAGTCTACTTACTACAGGGAAGTGGCCAGCCATAGAAAGTTTGAGGTGAATTATAGCTGCAGCAATCTTTTAAATCCAGTTGACTAGAATAAACACTATCAATGACCTCCAACAGTTTATCTCTGTACGACATTCAGGTCCAGACAAAAGGGTAGCTGGATTTAAAGTCTGACAGGTTTGGGGTATTATTTCAGGCATATCTATCAATATAACCTGGTATTTAATAAGTTGGCCTCCATCAAGAGCTTTGCGGCTCTTTCTAGCAGGAACACTGTCATATGCTTAGAAAGGCTTTGTTTACAATTGTATCTCAATAGAGGTGTTTTCTAGGATAAATATAACTAAAAAATACCATTAAGCTCTTTGTTTGAGGTATTAACATTCTAATTACAAAGGATCACTGGCAAGTAGGAGAAAACTTGTCTCAGGAGATAAGGCAATCCCCAAGTGCATTACCCAACCAATCATAAAGTGGAATTATCCATTATCTCCACAAGTTAACCATATGGATTGGTGTATGCTCTCCTTTTAGAGCATGATTTCCTTATTCCAGCCAAACAGAACTGGTCAAGGTGGTAAGTTACACAACTGTTGGGGAATCAGTCCCATTCTCCAGCTGTTTAATCATGTGCCATGGGATCCTGTTATTATCCCCACAGAATATTAAACAAGAAGATTGTCTAAATGAGTTATTGTGTAACTTCTCTGAAGTTTACCTCAAGTTGTCTAGGTTAGGTAAACAACATTAAAGGACAATCAAATCAAGAATCCACAAGGTGTGTTACTAAAACATAATTTTTCTCTCTAAAATAACTCTCATTTCCAGAGATGGCCAAATCAGGGCTAATTTATCTGAAAAACAAGTCCAGTTTTAACAAACATGGCCTAATTATTTACATAAACTCATCAAGAATAGTGAGTGATCATATACATCCTTTATAATCTGCTTTGCTGGAACTTCTTATAAGGAATCTCTAGGTTGAACTTTTAGTAGCCTCTCCAGACCAGAAGCTAAGCCACTTACTTGCCATTAGACATGCCTATAATAACTCTTGATTTGGGTGAATTCCTCTCCCTGCACATGCCAGGAAGTGACATTGTTTACTTACCTAGTGAGGCTGCTGGGAACTCTGTAAGCAAGGTATCAGGCCAACAGTTCCAAAGGGTTTTATGGCTCCAAGTTTCATAAAGTCAACCTTAGTTCCTTTAAGCTGTCTGGTAATATCTGAGTCTATGCATGTCTTTCTTAAGTATGACATTCCAGTCAAAGCCTTGGTAAAATAACCCATGTTTCCAATGGTGTCCTGTTACAAGGAGAACAGATTTTTATTGAACTTATGCAAATGACTGATTGCCATGGAAGAAAGAATACTTACTGAGACCTTTTGAGTTTTAGAGGGTTCATATAGAGAGAAAAGTAGAATGCTTTGATTTGTTTACAGATAAATATTTTTGCATTTCTATATGTCACAGATAACTTAAGTAAAATTTTCTTTACTGTGGAAGAGCAAACATTAGAGAGCCAGCAATCTTTCAAACAAGAGTCACAATATTATAATCTTTTAATTCATTTAGTATGCAGCTTTACTTAGTTCTGGAAATTCCCACTTCAGTTTTAGGATTTTCAAGATATTGAATACCTGTATTTGTTCTGAAAGTCCTTTTCAGGACTAAGGTGAAACTCATTTTACAAAAGAATAAAATTATAAATGACAAAACTCAGAATAGGTATGGTAAAAGAGCTGATGAAATGAGAGTTTATAATTTAGCTGGCAAGGAAATCCGGTTATTTCAGTGACACATAACACTTCAATAATTAAATATCAAGTGATGAAATTATCAAAACATTAAAACTTTAGGAAATGTATAGAACCTCTAGAATCCTTATAGCATTTACCCCAATGTAACCCAAGGTTTAGTATTTGTTTAGCAATACTTCCTGAGTAACTTAGCATACCAAGGAAAAGCCTAATGAGTTAAAGAGATTTCATTTACAATTTAAATCTTGTCAACATTTGCTAAAATATTAGAAAGTTTTAAAGCACATGTCTAAATATAATTAGGGATGTTAAAGAACTCATATAGGCAAAATGTGGAAAATGGTTTTCTGGACAGGCAAAGAGGAAACAGCTGTTTACATTTTCTTCTTAACAGCAGATCAATTAACCTAAGAAAACTTAGTCCTTTTGAGCAGAGAAAAAACTAGCTTCCTATACTAGTGTCTTTTTAAAATTCATTTCAATCTTAGTCCACTTAAAATTCTTTTTCTGAAGATTTCCCTTCACAAACCTTCTACAACTTTCCTTTGCATTTAGGTTTTGTCCCAAGCCATTTCCTTCTAAACAACCATCTCATTTAGGTCAAAATTACCTCTTTTTCTTCAACAAAATACATTCCCATTCCTTATATCTTTCTTGCATATCTCCTACTTTTCCATATACAGAGTTGTTTCCCTTATTTTTATCAGTCATTGTTACAGTTAGTAGAATTTTGTACTCTTAGAAACACCTTAATATCTAGTGATGGCTAAGTATTAATCATTTGTGAACTGTTACAACAGAATTCTTTGAATGGCAAATTTATGAATCAGTTAAGCACAAGACACGTTTACCAACAGATTCAAATATTCTTAGTTTCTTTGCAGTAAGGAGTCAAAAGCACAAACCTACATCCAGCACTCAGTGCTTTAGCACTTTATCCTATTTGGAAAAGACCTAGATGTCCAACAAATTTAATTCCATCTGTCATCCAAGGAAAATTTTAAACTTTCAGATTACCAAAGACTTTGAAATCTATCTCAAGACTTACCCATGAAAATTTTGAGACAGACAATTAACCATCAGTTTAGTCATTTCTTTGCTAACAAATTTCAACAAGTAACAAGAGCTTATTTGACCTTCAGTAAACCTTGATAGAAGTTTCATATTTACTGCTGATAAGTTAAAAGACATGTTTATCTTAATTAAGACAACAAACATAACTTAGTGTAAATACTGATTTACATTCTACCTGAGCCCACTCCACTTTCAAGACCCAGGTAGGGAAATCTGGAGTAGGAGGTGTTAGGTCCAGGGGGTGCTCTCCTTGCTCCTTGACAGTGAAGAGAGGAGGAGCCATAGTGCAGGAGGCACCAAGGATGGTCTAGAGCCCAGTTATGTAGGCCATATCCAAGTTGGTCCAGAAACAGAAGAAGGGGAGAGAGAAGAAACAAAGTGCTGCCAGAAGGCAGAGAAAGGATTCCTGGCTTTTAAAGCTTGTCAGCTCCAACAGAGGAGCAGATGCCATGCTTTCCCACTAACAAGGGAAAGGGGTTAGGCAGTCCACAAGGGGCCAGAGAATAAAGGGAGTTTCCCTGAAACAAAGGGATCTTTGGCAGCTGTTTGGGAATATTTCTTAAAGTCCCCATCCTGAAAGACACCTGGATGCCTCTTAGCCTTGGTGACTCCATATAAACCCCAGACTGGCACTCCAAAGGGGCTCTCCTTATACCCCATGAGGTCACCACAGAAGTGGGTTAGGGCCAGTCAGACCCTATGGGCTTCTGAGGACCCTAAGGTTGCCCGCCCATGGAGTCACAGACTCAGGCCGCCTGACAAATCAGGTCAAACTGCACATTCACTCATGCTTTCACACTGAAGTTATTATAGTCCCCGCCCCCTCCCCCCCCAGCCTCAGGAGGTCCTGACCTGTGGAATTCCTTCCAGAAACTCCTTCCTGTCCCCCCTTATGGTGGGGGTAGAGGTGTCCTGACCTGAAGGACCTCCCCCTTGAGAGCAAAGCAAATAGAGACGCCTGGGCCCCAGCCCTCCTGTCCACTGCTCTCCACCACCTCTCTTGAGGCAGAAAAAGACCAAATGGCCATCCCATCCAGCCAAGAAAAGATAAGAAGTTCCTGGGGATGACCCAGAACTCTCCCAAGATACCTCCACACAGATCACACTTCCACATAAAGGGGGCCAATTGGCCCGAGAGACTGCGAAAAACATTCCACCACCATCCTCCATCACCGGTGATCACAAAAACTCACCCCTAACCCTGTCGGGCACCCAACCAGCCAGGGAAAACAAAGCTGTGCTCTCTCAGATTTCTGTGTGACACTTGAATTTCCTCAGTCACTTCAGATTTTCCTCATTTTTCCTGTGAGACCTCTAAGAGGTCTCTGGGAGGTGATCAGTCTTCCCTTACACCCTCAGGGATGGGCCTTACTGGGCCCTGGGGCTCCAGGCCTTACTGGAATCCGGTGTAAGAAAATAATAAATGTATTATTTTTATTAAAGTATATCAATACATAGAAATAATAAAAGATGCATTATAAACATGGATACAAAATAAGTAGGTCAAAATGTTACTTTAAAAAGTGTATATGTTATTTTTAAAAGTATATCAATGGAAAAAAAAGTTTGTTAACCTTTAATGCCGTTATACATATTGTAAGAATTAAAAACTTTTACATCTTCTTGTTTAAATTCTTAAATAACTACAGAATGGCTAAATATGTTCAGGATACTTTGTGCATAAAAATCAACTATTTATAGTTACCTAGCAAGCCAAATACATTTGACCTTTGAACAAAACAAGTTTAAACTACACGGGTCCTCTTACATGCATTTTTTTTTTTTTTTTTTTTTTTTTGCAGTACAGTCCTGTGAGTGTATTTTCTTTTCATTATGATTTTAATAAAAATTTCTTTGCTCTAAATTACTTTATTGTAAGTATACGGTATATAATGCATATAATACAGAACATGTGTTCATCATCTTTTTTCATTATGGGTAAGGCTTCTATTCCATACTAGGTGCTTATTAGTAGTTTTGAGGGAGTCAAAAGTTATACATGGATTTTTGACTATGTGGAGGGTTAATGCCCTCAACCCCTGAATTGTTCAAGGATCAACTAGAATTTATTGTGCTGTATTTCTGTTGTTTTATAACATACTGTGGTTTCACTTATAAAGGTGTTAGTTTATTAACTCACTGAGTAATACCCTGGGGGGGAAAACAAATTAACATGTTCAATAATATCTCAGCTTTCTATTATTTGGCTTGTCATTGTCCACAAAAATCTGTGTTACAATGCCTGCTTCTTTAGTTCTCCTTTATAAATTTCCTTTTTTTTTTTACTCCATTTATTAATTATACAAATTTTCTATCACTGTTTCTTTTGTTTAAATGTTTTATTTCTATTTTTTTAAACAGGAAGCATGATTAATAAAATGTATATTAATATAGGAAATGAGTTGAAAATGGTTCTTAGCCTATATCAATTGATTCTTAAATAAGTCACTTCTACTTACTGTGTCTCCATCACTTCCTAAAATGACAGGGAACTCTGTTCTGCTGATCTTCTAGGGTCCTGGAGATAAATTCTTGTTTGGGACTTTAAAAAAGCCAGTGGCAGGGCACCTGGGTGGTTCAGTGGGTTAAAGCCTCTGCCTTTGGCTCAGGTCATGATCCCAGCGTCCTGGGATAGAGCCCACATTGGGCTCTCTCCTCAGCGGGGAGCCTGCTTCCTCCTCTCTCTCTGCTTGCCTCTCTGCCTATTTGTGATCTCAGTCTGTCAAATAAATAAATAAAATCTTAAAAAAAAAAAAAAAGCCAGTGGCTATAGCCATTAAAACTATAGATTTATGTTATATAACCTTACACAACTCATGAACAGCAACTGTTGGTTTATACTGACACACTGTTTTCCAAAGTGCTATGAAAGGATGCTCATGGCTGTGCTGACAACGGAAATATGTTAAGATAGCTTGGTGTTCTGGATGCCAAGTTTTTTGTTATTTATTTAAGCGTACTGTGTCCTTTGTTGATTATGGCCTGCCCCAAGTAATTGTAATTCATTTATTTGGCTCTCATTTTATTTATAGATATATTTTATACCACTATTATAGCATCACATATATATTTTCTTATTTGTTCTTATTTATCACACTCACCAAACATTGGCTTAAGAAATCTATCTTAAGGGGTGCCTGGGTGGCTCAGTGGGTTAAGCTACTGCCTCTGGCTCAGGTCATGATCTCAGGGTCCTGGGATAGAGTCCCACATTGGACTCTCAGCTCAGCAGGGAGCCTGTTTCCCTCTCCCTCTCTTTCTGCCTGCCTCTCTGCCTACTTGTGATCTCTGTCAAATAAATAAATAAATAAAATCTTTAAAAAAAATCTATCTTAATAAACTTTGTATCCCCAAATGTCGTAATGTATATTTATTGCAGTATTTGAGAATATTTAATTTGAGTACCAAAAAACAAAAAACAAACAGACAAAAAAACCCCAGGAAAACAAATGGAGCAGATGAAAGTCATGTGATGCAATAAACATAGATAGGGAATAAACTGAGAAGTAGCTTATAAGATATAGGCATCATTCACCAATTATGGTAAATACAGATAATAGATAAGTTGTAAGAGATGTTAAAGAACATATTAAGGAGGTCATGTATTTTGATGAGCATTGGGTCTTATGCGCAACTAATGAATCATTGAACACTACATTAAAAACTAGTGATGTACTATATGTTGGCTAACTGAACATAAAAAATTTTTAAAAAAGAACATACAAAAGATAAAATATATGGAATATGTGATAGAATAAGCAAAAATGTTACTTATAGACAAGAAAGGAAAAAAGATCCTGAGACATAATACGTCATGTCCAAAATGGTGGCTGGGTAGTACCTAAATCACCACTTTTTAATGACATCCCTTGTAGTTTAATTCTGGTCACACTTATTCTTAGAACAAGAAATACAGGTAAAATCCATAGATGCTTAGCATTCTTATTGATAAGTTAGAGCTGTGGCCATGCATACATGATGCTGTATGACTGATAAAGTGTAGGTTGGCCCCAGGTACCTTTTCATCTTTGGGGTTCTCTTGCTCAGACTTCATCTCTGGCCTTCCTAGTGCCATCAGCAGAGGGACAGAGCAGAGTAGTATTGCATAATCCAGCATTCAGATACTGCAGGGCCTTCTCCCCACTTGTACGCTATTTTAAGTGTCTTAACCAACGCCCTCTCTGTTCTCCCACTTCTCACCGTGTATTTTAAATTGACTAAGTTAACCAGGTGATTTGTGACTCTTAATTTGTTCTGTGAATGTTTTTGTTCAAAACTTGCTTAGTTTTTCTGGTAGTGTATTTGGACACTATCAATGTGTCAATAATATATTTGTGCGCACAATATAGAAGTTATAAATCATGTTGAAAATAGAACTGCCCTATGACCCAGCAATTGCACTATTGGGTATTTACCCTAAAGATACAAATGTAGTGATCCAAAGGGGCACATGCACCCGAATGTTTATAGCAGCAATGTCCACAATAGCCAAACTATGGAAAGAACCTAGATGTCCATCAACAGATGAATGGGTCAAGAAGATGTGGTCTATATACACAATGGAATACTATGCAGCCATCAAAAGAAATGAAATCTTGCCATTTGCAACAACATGGATGGAACTAGAGCATATCATGCTTAGCGAAATAAGTCAAGCAGAGAAAGACAACTATCATATGATCTCCCTGATATGAGGAAGTGGTGATGCAACATGGAGGCTTAAGTGGGTAGAAGAAGAATAAATGAAACAAGATGGGATTGGGAGGGAGACAAACCATAAGTGACTCTTAATCTCACAAATCAAACTGAGGGTTGCCGGGGGGAGGGGGTTTGGGAGAAGGGGGTGGGATTATGGACATTGGGGAGGGTATGTGATTTGGTGAGTGCTGTGAAGTGTGTAAACCTGGTGATTCACAGACCTGTACCCCTGGGGATAAAAATATATGTTTATAAAAAATAAAAAATTAAAAAAAAAATTACTGACATAGGCTTTTTCTTTGTTTGTTTGTTTGTTTGTTTCCAAAGATTTTATTTATTTGACAGAGAGAGACATAGTGAGAGGGAATACAAACAGGGGGAGTAGGAGAAGGAGAAGCAGGCTTCCAACTGAGCAGGGAGCCTAGTGCGGGACTTGATGATCCCAGGACGCTGGGATCCTGACCTGAGCAGAAGGCAGATGCTTAATGACTGAGCCACCGTGGCGCCCCTGACATGGGCTATTTGAATTAAACCAAATTCTACTCTATTCAATTTGCTTTGCATGCAACAGATACTTAGCTTGCTTCTGCCTCTAGACTCTCTTGAACCATTGAATGAACTCGAATTAATTTACCACTTGATTTCCCTACACTTGTTCTTTTTTTTAGGTTTATGATCAGGTCTACGTTCAATGGCACCTACTACCAGCCACCCTTCTTCCTTCTTTCAGGAATTCCAGGGCTAGAGGAGTCTCACATCTGGATCTCCATCCCCCTGGGCATCAGGTATATAATTGCCATCCTTGGAAACAGCATCATTATTCACATAATAAACAAGAATCCCAGCCTTCTCAAGCCTCAATATGTGTTATTGTCCCTGTTGGCAGCCACTGACATAGACATATCAGCGTCTACAGTGCATACTGCACTTAATGTCTTTCTTCTCAACCACAGAAGCATTGAGTTCCATGGTTGTCTGGCTCACATACTCTTCATCCACACTTTCTCTTCCATGGAGTCAGCCATCCTGCTGGCCATGGCTTTTGACCACTTTGTTGCCTTATGCAACTCTCTGTGCTACACTGCTATTCTGACTCATTCCTGCATTACTCAGATGGGATTGGCTGCTGTGGCTCGAGGAGTGGCACTGATGGCTCCCTTGTACATCCTGCTCAAATGGCTTCCCTTCTGTAGGAACATCATCTTATCCCACTCATTCTGCTTCTGCCCTGACATGATGAAGCTAGCTTGTGAATCCATTCGTGTGAATATCATTTATGGGCTGGCATTGGTTCTCTGCTACTTTGGTACTTCTTTCTTTATTTCTTTATTGTTCTGTCTTATACTTTGATCTTAAAGATAGTTCTGGGCATTGCTTCCAGGGAAGGACAATTTAAGACATTCATGAGTCTCCCATATTGTCACTGTCCTCATTTTCTATGTTCCACTTATTGCCTTAGCCCTGATCCACAGGGCTCTCTCCCCCATGTCAAGATGTCCAAAATTTTCCTTTACCTCACACCTGTCCTTAACCCTCTGGTTTACAGTGTGAAAACAAAACAGAATAGAAGGGCACTATGTAGATTGTACTCAAGGTAGGAGGATGCAACAGAGTGGGATCACTTTGAGGGCATGACTGGAAGGTACTGGGGATATTGAAAAAAAAAAAAAAGGCCATGTGGGCTGAGGCACTTTCTTTGGTACATCTCTATATGGTTTTACCATAATATTTCTAGAAATATAATAATATTCCCTTCTAGTTTGAAATATTAGAAGAAAGATTCCTAAAGCTCCTTTCACCTTCACTTATATTTCTCATTTCTGATGTTTACACCACTTACCTATGAGCCCATTTCTATCCGAACAACCCTACAGATACTTCTATTTGAGATTCCCTCTTAGATAGCTATATGGCTAAAATCTGATCCAAAATAAAATATTTATATTGTTATACAGACATTTATTATCTTTGAGGTGTTTGAGATTTTATAGAGGGAAATATTCCAAATGAGAGAAAGGAAGGTTTAGTTTCATAATTTTTATTGAAATCTGTTCATATTTTATAATTCTTTGAAATCTTGCCAATATAAGTTCTGTATAACACAAAAATTCAGTGAAAGATTAAGGCAAAAATACAGCAAAGCAGGTATGTAAAATCTACCATTTATGTAATGTATACTCGATTTTCCTACATTGTATGAATTTAGATTTCATATTTAGTTGAATATATAAGTATAGAGTGCTTAAGCTAAAATCAAGACTCTGCAACTTATCTGTTATATATCCAGGGATCATAGTGACCCCGATTCTTATGCCTCAGTGTTCCCATCAGTGAAAAGAAGTTAATACTGTTATCTACTTTGTAAGGACATTATAAGAAGAAATGTGATAATTTATTTAATGTGTTTATAACAATATCAGACATATTGCAAATGTTCAATAAACATTAACCACTTTATTGTAGGTCAAAAATATGGTAGAGGACAAAGACCAAGCCAGGATTTAAACAAAAATCCAAAAGAATAAAGGCTTCTATGATTCAGATGGTGATATCAAAGGTGACCAGAAAATGAAGGGGGGAATCAGAGAGGGAGATGGACCATGAGAGCCTGTGGACTCCAAGAAACAAATTGAGAGTTTTAGAGGGGAAAAACAAACCGAGAAACCAACTGAAGTTTTATTCCTTCAGCAGTCAGAATGAAACCTTATTTATTCTCAGTATGAAATAGAAAATAAGATCTAAATAAAGTATGAATTCTGAATAAGTAAGCAAGATGAGTAACAATAGCCATTTCTCAGATCCTTATATATTATTCTTTGCAGACAGCTCCTTTATCTTTTATTACGAGTCAGAATGTTCAGACATTAGACAGTATCTGGCTACAAGTAGAAGACAGATAATAAGCATATATAGTAATAAATTTATCTTCAATTTTGAATTTTCACACTTCAATTTAAACAACATTGGCAGTCAAGAATCAGGTGACATCCTGTTTTCGGCTATAAAATTAATCCCTCATTGATCTTCAACTCCTCAATTTAGCACATGGGGAAATATGATTTTCATCTGACTTGTACACCAAATACATTGAGTTCCTGATGCCATTTCTCCATACCAATACCAAACAATCATCATTCATGACCACAGTTATGATCATTTATTCAAGCATTCTGCTCACTCTCCCTCCTTAGTAAAGGTGGGTATTTCTTGAGGGGAAAACCAAAGTATTTTTTTTTTAATTTTTTAATTAACGGTACCTTGCATACTACTCGGCACACACTAGTTCTTGAATTGCATTTTTAACTGGTCACCCCTTCTGATAATAGAGAAAACTCATTCATTCCCCAGCAATAACACGTTGCACCCAAAATCGCTTGCGTAAGGCAGACTGGATCTGCTGGGATTTGAGACTATACACAAGAGGGTTGAGCAGCGGTGTCATGAGGAGGTAGGCATTACTCATGGTGGTATATAGAATAGGAGAAGCATTCCGGGTATAGCGATGCAGCACTGCTAAGCTGATGAGGGGCAGGTAAAACACAAGCACCGTGCATATGTGACAGGCACAGGTGTGCAGCGATCTCCAGTTTCTGTCCTGAGTCTTTAGCTTCATAATAGTGCCCAATATTTTTATGTATGAAGTTATGATGAAGACCACATCCACTGCAAATGTGCAGAGTACAAAAACCAATCCATAGGCACTACTGAAAGAGACATCCCCACAGGCCAGGTTCAGCACATCTGGGTAGTAGCAATAAGAGTGTGAGAGGATATTAGCCCCACAGAAAGGAAAGGTCTTAAGGAAAAAAGGCAGAGGAGCCAGCAGAGTGGCACCTCGTATGAGGGCAGCCCCACTAAGGCAGGCAACAGTAGAGTGGGTAAGGATCCTGGTGTAGTTTAGTGGAGCACAGATAGCTACCAAACGGTCGAAAGCCATGGCCACCAGAACACCTGATTCTACTGAGGAGAGGGTGTGGATGAAGAACATTTGAGTTAGGCAGGCATCCAGGCCGACATGGCGGGCATCAAACCAGAAGACAGCCAAGACACTAGGCATTGTGGACAATGAAAGGCCTAGGTCAGTAAGGGCAAGCACAGCCAAAAAATAGAACTGAGGTTCATGAAGATTCTGCTCTGCTGTTACTAGGATAAGAAGAAGAGCATTACCCACAAGGGCTATGAGGTACAGGACACAGAAGGGGATGGAGATCCATATATGTGCAGCCTCCAGACCAGGAATACCAATGAAGGAGAAAGTGGGCCAAGTAGAGGCAGTACTATTAAAAGCCAACATGATAGGATGTATGTAGGACGATAGTCCAAGGTGCTTGCAAACCTGTAAAGGAGAAACAATGTATCAGGAAATTTGAAAGCCAAATTTAAAGTAATTAATGCACAGAATGATCAAATTAAGATATGGAGAACTCAAAATTGAGTTTATATTTTTAGCTTCATAATTATTTCTTTTGGTGTGTGGTTGGCACTAAGTACATGGAAAGATGTTCACCATCATTATTTATTAGGTAGATGTCATTTCTCATTCAATTCAATAAGATACAATTAATAGAATGGCTAGAATTAAAAAGATCAAAAATGCTATATGTTGATGATGATGTGAACATCTGTAACTCTCATATATGGAATCTAAATAGTACACCTCTTTGGAACACATTTCAGCAGTTTTCTTATAAAGTTACACATGTACTACTTGTACAGTTAGCATCATCCAGAAATTTCCCTTCTAAAAGTTTTCCCAAGAGAAATAAAAACTCATATTCACACAAAGGCTTGTACACATTTATTTATAGCAGCTTTATTCATAATAGCAAAAATAAAACAGAAAGAAACCAAATATACAGCCATTACTGATTGGACAAACAAACTGTGGCCAATCCATATATTTTAAATCAAAAAGGAAGATATTACTGATAGATCCAACAATATGAATGAATCATTTATGCCAGGTGAAAGAAACAAACATAAAAGATAAAATGCTGTATGGCCTAATTTATATGAAATTCTAGAAGAGACAACATCATAGTGATAGTTGATCAGAGGTTTCCGAGGTGAACCAGAGTGTGAAGCAATTGATTGTAAACAGGCAGATCTATCTTTTTGGGAGATGAAAATGTCCCATACCATGACTGATTACATGACTTTCTATGCTTTTAAAAATTCATCAAATTCTACTATTAAAATCGGTCATTTTATGTTAAGTGAGTTCCACCTCAATAATGTTAACGAAAAATATAAGATTTTTGAATGAAGGATAACTTTATAATTATTTTAAATTTACAGTTCATCAAAAAGTATCTCTTTAGGATATCTTCTCCAAATCCTTCCTTTCAACTCATTCATAAAGGAACTGTCACTGTCGTTTGTGAAATAACTTGACCCTCTTACCAGAAATATATCATATCTGAGATGAGTGCTAGGCTATGTTTTTCACACATTAACCTGACTCTGGTCTAAATGGTCCACATCCCATACTGAAAAAAATAAAAATCTCTATGTCCTCTTTACCATTTTTGTCGACAGCGTCTTTAAAGAGCTGTAACACCCTACATACATCTTATCCCTTAGAAATCTAAACCTGCCTTTGGACAAAAAACATAGCTTCTTTATTTCAAATTGGTTTACATATCTGCTCCTCTTTTTTCTGAGTCATATAAAATTTCTGAGGACTCTGAAGGTTTCAGTTAATTCCTAAATTTTCATGCTCAACCCAGATCTGTTTTCTGAATATATATTCAGGTGACCCATAGATATCTCTACCCCTGTTTCAAAGGAAATTCAAGTACATACCCTAAGCATAAGGGCTAATTTAACCCTTATTGATGCTTACCACTTTTTCCTGTGCTTTCTTCAGAAATATCCCTCTCTATTACATGCCTTGTGAATTTCTCTTCAGTCTTAAAAGTTAATCTTAAATTTAATTTATCTAGAAAGTATTCCCTAATCCCTACAAAAAGAATTAAACAAACTTTCTTCCCTGGTACTTTTTAATGTTTCTATCATTACACCCACAAAGTTTTGAATTTGTGATTATTTTTCTGCCCTGTGGAGTAGTCTGCAAGTACTTGAGATTACAAGCTTCTTTATTTCTCACAATGAGATTTTTTTTTTCTGAAAAACCTTATGTATTATGATAAACAATGTATATAAATAAATGATTGACTTCTTTAAGAACAATTGAGGTAAATTGCTTGATCTTACTAAACCTCAGGTTTTTTTCCCCAGTAAATTTGTAATAATGTTACTATATTAAATGGTGCTGTGAGGATTAATTGTGTGAGGTAGAGAAAAAAGCATACAACACACTCACTGCCTAAAACTTACCAATCAGTATTTGTTTTTTGGCTTTCATAATACTTAACTCAATACAAATGTATGTGTAAGTGAATTGTAAAGATTAGAAAAATCATATATTAACTTCATTAGAACACACAGTGATCAATATGAAATATTAAAATATTTCTGCAAAATAATAAAATCTCACATTATTTTATAGTTTAAAATTTCATATTAAAATCATGTATCAATTTTATTAAACATTATAGTATTTCAGAGAAGTTATATGTATATATAAACTAAATTATACATACATATGTGTAGCTATCAAATCTTTTCTGTGTGTTGTTCATATTTTTGAAAGAACAGTAAAAAATAAACTAAGGTCATAGTTGATCACACCAATATTCCAGGTCAATAATAGAAGCTTGATTATATGTTGGATAAAGAAAAGAGGCAGCACAAACAGAGATAGAGAGGCAGAACAAGACAGGGGTACAGAGGGAAAGAATGGAAGAAAACAAGAAAAAAAAAAGGGAGGGAAAGAAGAATGGAAAAAGGAAATTTTAGGAAAAATTAAAGTACAGTTAAATTAATTAAAGTACAGCTGATTTAATTAATTTAAAATTAATTAAAATACAGCTGATACCTGGCCCATTTTCATATACTAGTGAAGAAGTCAATACATATTTTCTAGATCCCAGTACTTGGATTTCTATAAGAAAACAAACTAAATAATCAATATAAATATGATATATAAAATAATGTACATCTAAATAATATATGAATATTGAATGCATTATATGTGTGTGTATATGTGTATGTATTTTTCCCTGCAAAGTCCAACCAGAAGCTATGTTCATACACAAATTTTTAAAAAGATTTCACTTTGATTTTTTGAAGGCTCTATCTTAAACATGTACAAATGAGAAATGCCCCTAGTAGTAGTAGGTATTGAGGAGGGCACGTATTGCATGGAGCACTGGGTGTGGTGCATAAACAATGGATCTTGGAACACTAAAAAATAAAATAAAATTTAAAAAGAAAAAAGAACACATAAAACATCTAGTTAAAAAATATCTTGCACTTATGCATAAACCCCTACATAAAGACTGCAGAAATTCAGAAAAGTAAGCCAATTTAAAAGATAACAATGTATGCACCACCTACATTTAGCAGATTTAACATTTTGCCATTTTTTTTTCAGATAACATTTTGTAAAGGAATAAAATGTTACAATACAAAAAAACCCCACTCATTCACATTTATCTTTTATGCATGTATCTTAGTTATTAGCATAAAAGCTTCTTGCTTTACCACAACTCAAGCTTCAAACAAGTTGAAAATAATTCATTTGATTCCAGCTCTTTAATCCTGCTTTCATTATTATATATTATTTTATACATAAATATATATTATAAATATTACTTATAAATAAATATATACAATGTTATTTATAAATGTTCTATGATTATATATAAATAAATCATTATTCAAAAATGTATAAATATAACATATTTATAGTATAATAATTATAAATGACATTAGTTATGTATAAATAAAATAAATCCATTATTTTGGTCAAGGAAAAGACCTAGCTTTAAATCCATTTTATATCATCTGCTGAAAGTTTTCTTTTACTTCTTTCCCCTTTGAAGTTACATTATGTTATGTTATATTATGTTATGTTGTTCTGTTATACTACCTTTTGTCAATTATGTAGTTTTTAAAGAGAACCTTGTTTGTGTCACGTACCATCCAAGTTGCAGAATCAGATAAAACAGCACTATGAAAGAAACTAAATTATTTAGGTTTAAAAATTGGCTTTGTTATTCACCCTTATGTCCTCCAGAGGGTCATTTAGTCTTTCTGAGAACTAATACTCCTATTGTCAAGGTATGGGTAATCATTTTAGAAAGATTAAACAGAATGCAGAAGAAGAGCTTATTGTGATGCTGACAGAATTGAAAGCAAAACTTATAAAAGTTACTGTGGACTAATGCGTTGAGGTCTGCTTCAGAGGTATATACCTAATTCACGTTCATATCTAAATCATTCCATATATGTTAATATGGGAATGCTGGTGAAGGCTTCACTGATGAGCTGGAATTTAAGGAGAATTCTAAGGAAACATCAATTTGGGAAAAGCAAATATGCTTCCTGTGTAAAGGAACAATATTCCTTGTGTAATTCTGCAAAATTAATGTGACATTACAGAGAACTGAGATTAGGAATATTATGGCATCTGGTATTACTAACACACGGTTGTAGCTGCAGATCAGCAAGTCTCTAAATACTAGAACTAGTTCTTCACCCAGGATATATATATATATATATATATATATATATATATATATATATATATATATTTATTTATTTATTTATCAAAATATACAAGTTTGGTTTTGAATGGTCATTTTCCCAAAACACAAATACTCATCTGAATACTTTGAAGCTTGTAAAGAAGATGACAGTTATCACCAGTAGGCATGAACTCAACATTTAGATTGGGAAAAGTTCTTTTGCTTAATAGGATGGGAAAGGAAGCTTCAGAATTTGCAAAATCATTTGATATTCTCCATGGTTTTGCATCTAAAGACAGAGTATGCCAACTTAGTCAAATCTAATGCATGTTTGCAAAATGTATTCATGAGACATGAGTTTTAGGATTGATTCCAGGGAAAGCTATCACATTAAGAAACACAGTCCATGAAATCTGAGAATCTGCTACTAGCTGCGTAACCACAGTATGCACATATACCATTAACAAATACTCTTTAATTTGATCATGATTACAACAATTATTACTTAGAAAAAAACACAGATAAAGTCAAATCAATCATTTAACTTAAAAATGTACTATTTATCAAACACAGATTTCACCAGTTTAATCCTCAAATCTCACATCCCCTAACTCAACAACACTCTGCATTCCTGTAGGTCTCTTTACTCTGGAAAACCGGTTACCGTTATACCAGTTTACTTGTAAGGACACTGATGATGGCAGTTGCTATTACTTATCTCTGAAAGACTCACACAGTGAATGACCTTTTCACTTGCAGATGTGTCTGTTGGCAGGATCCTCCCTCCCAAGAGGAGAGGCAGAACTCCACAGCTCAGCGTGCAGAAACAGTTTTACTTCAAAGGCTTGGTGGTTTAATGGTGATTTACAAACCAACAAGAGAGGGTCTCCCAAGTGCCCAAAAAGTTCTGCTGAGATTTAAAAATCCCTGTGGGTTCCCAACTCACAGCCAAGAAGTGTAAATTTATTTTCACCCCAAAGAATCTGAGAAAGAAGGGAGCATGATAGAGAATCTTTTTGTATTGGAGAAACCAAAAGCTTCCTCTTTTGTTTTGTTTTGAACATAGTGGTCTGAGCAATTTCTGTATCAGATGAAAAGCAGGCTGGAGTGAATACATGTAAATCAGAACTATGTTTAAATAACATCAGCTGTTTAAGAAATGTTAAGCTTCTTAGCAAATAGTAACTACTTAAAAATATTTAGTACAAATAAGTACCTGCATGCTGTCAAAGCTTAAAACATGCATAATTGTTTCATTTAATTTTTGCAAAGACAATAAGTATTTTCCCAGAGGTAACAAAGCAAAACCACATCTAAATTTATCTTTCTGTAAAGAAAATAAAATATATTAAAATAATTTAGCACATGACATCAGACTGTATCCTTCTATACCTTGTGTTTTTCTCCCAAGGATTTATCAAAGGCATATTTCCATGACAGTACCAAAAAATGTCTCTCTGACTTTTAAAAGACAGTTAATATTGCATAATAAGAATATAATATAATGCAATAACTACCTTCCTGATTTTTCCGATTATGTTTCACAAATATGGATAATTATGCCATCTTAGTTCTTATCATTTTGTGCTCTCATATCTGTATTTCTATAGGAGACAAGCTAAAGTGAAATTGCTGGACCAAAGTTTATCTACTTTGCATATTTAATTCCTGTTTAACTTCCTTTCAAAAATGCACAGAAGTGTAAAGGTTTGTCAAAAGATGTGAAAGACAAAATTTTCTATTCATAAGGCAAACTTGTACCAATGTAAGGTTTTCTAATCATAGCAAATATGAAAGGATTGCATAAAATCAGTATTTTGAAACTCAATGTAAAGAAATTGGAGACCAGGCCTAACAGGAGATCAACCTCATGTTGTATCTTGGAGATCTCCAAGCAGGTGAATCATGAGTTCTGGGTCTTGAACCATGCTGGAATGGCAAGTATAAATTAGATTCATAATTTATTAATTAAACTAAAGAGAATCCTACTTTGACATAATCCTAATAGTATTTTTTTTAAAGATTTTATTTATTTATTTTAGAGAAAGAGAGAGCACAAGCAGGAGAAGTGGCGGGCAGAGAGAGAAGGAGAAGCAGGCTCTACACTGACCAGAAAGTCCAACTCTGTGTGTGATCCCAGGACTCTGGGATTATGATGTGAGCCAAGGGCAGATGCCTAACCAACTGAGCCACCCAGGCACCCCCCAGTAGTAGTTTAGAAGAAGGTGGTCAGGTTGGGATCTTTATAGGGTTTTGGGATCTGGACCAAAGATCTGAGATATTTTTTGGAAGGTGGGAATTGAAAGGCAATGTATGAATTTTATAGCTAATGAATTAGGGGGGAGATAATGTGGTATGGGAAGTGAAAGCAGTTTTGACAAATAAACTGTCATTTGATAAGTGACTCAAGCTGTTTTTCTATGTGCGTAATCTATTTCTCTCAAATAATTTCCACTTGTCCAGAGGAACATATAGATTGTTTGAATAAATTTATTTTCAGGAACATAATAAAACCAAGGATGAAGTTATGTGTTTTATCTACATGGATCCAAGTGTTCTAGCTCTGTTTGCCATTTCACTGATGGGAACATTAGGAAATTTTACATTTAGTAAAGCTGGGGTTAGATAGTGTATGATATCTAGTTCTCTGAGATTCTATGTATTTTAGTTCTTCCCAAAGCTTCCCGAGAGGTTAAATTGATTGATAAATTCCATAATGCCATTTCATATAGTAACTGTTCGCAGCTATATCTCAAGAATACATATATAGTCATTAATATATTAATACACAAAGTTAGGGCACATGGGTGGCTCAATTGTTTAAGGGTCTGACTCTTGATTTTGGCTCAGGTCATGGTTCAGAGTCATGAGATCAAGCCCTGTGGCAGTCTCTATGCTGGGTATGGAGCCTGCTTAAGATTCTCTCTCTCTTTCTGTTCCTTCCTCTCTAAAAATAATAATAGTAAAAAATACACAACATTGTTCAATAAATATTTTTAATAAATAATACATTGCTAGATTTATTAATAGAGATGTAACATGAATTTAATGTCCTCTCTTGATAAGCTTCTTTAGATAATATATCTGATAAATCAACAGAAGGATAAAAAATAAGAAATACTCCTTTTCCGGAAAGTGACTGAACTTTATAAATTTGAACACCTCATCTAAGAGTCTGTCCTCACATTTTAGGAATTACTTATACAAAAAACATCTTCCTCTGGCCCCCATTCCTTCGTTTCACTTTTCTCAGATGTCATGAGTCTTCACACCTTTGAGAAGAAAGGAAATTGTTTATTTTATTTTCATCTAAGTCACACAAAAAATTAATGGGTTAAAGGATTATTAATTATAATCTATATTTCCATATTGCTATCTTTTTTTCTTAAAGATTTTATTTATTTGACAGACAGAGATTACAAGCAGGCAGAGAGGCAGGCAGAGGGAGGAAGTGAAGCAGACTCCCTGCTGAGCAGATAGCCCCATGCAGGGCTCAACCCCAGGACCCTGGGATCATGACATGAGCCAAAAGCAGAGGCTTTAACCCACTGAGCCACCCAGGCGTCCCTCCATATTGTCATCTTTAAAAAAGCAAAAAACAGGGCGCCTGGGTGGCTCAGCAGGTTAAAGCCTCTGCCTTCTGCTCAGGTCATGATCCCAGGGTCCTGGGATCGAGGCCCACATCGGGCTCTCTGCTCAGCAGGGAGCCTGCTTCCCCCCCTTCTCTGCCTGCCTCTCTGCCTACTTGGGATCTCTGTCTGTCAAATAAATAAATAAAATCGTAAAAAAAAAAAAAGGCAAAAAAACAATAAGAAAAAGACTCAGGAAAATGGCAAGCTTCTTTAGATAATATATCTTTCTTGGTGGTACTTTATTCTACATACATTAGTGGTTTCAACTCACAGTCTTATTATGGATATGTAAAGATTCAGGATGAGAAGAATCAGTGGAGACAGCTGATCAACCAATATTCACACTAAAGTAATTTCCATTTTGATTGCTTCTCCTCCATATAAGGGAAAATAGATACTTTGCATCAGAGAGGAGATATTTTTCCAATAAAAGTTAGGCTTATAGAAATTATAACTTTGATGTTATTTTGAGGTATATTTTGATAAAGGGAAAATGTGCTTGGGACCATGAATGACCTTTGAATCCTAGATTGCCTACATGTTAATTATCTGACATGGAGGCCAATAAATTAGTTTATTTGAATTTGAGCTTCTTCAAAGATAGCATGATTTTCAAATTGAAGTGAGAATATGTGACTTCATGTGGAAAAAAATAAACAATAAAAGGCACATAAAAAAAGTGTTTTCTTTAAATCCATAGACATGACTCATCATAAGGAGGGTCTACTGCTATTCCCACAATATTTACTAGCTGAATTTGTGGATATTTGACCACTCCTGTGAATGCCATTGAATCTGTGGATTCTACTAGGTTGAAATGCTGTATTTTAATTTGAAACTACATGACAAAAAAGGCCCTTGACATACACTTATGTATATGTGTTTATGTAAGGTGCATGGGA
The DNA here is from genome assembly GCF_011764305.1 of Mustela putorius furo. Taxonomy (NCBI): domain Eukaryota; kingdom Metazoa; phylum Chordata; class Mammalia; order Carnivora; family Mustelidae; genus Mustela; species Mustela putorius. The sequence goes on from NW_025422126.1 coordinate 1,203,730, forward strand.
TAGGGGTATAGTGTGGGATGATGGCAAAGGTTATCTAATTTATCATTTCAGAATTCCAAGGTAATTTCTATATACATTTAATATGGTTTCACATCTGAAACATACAGCATACATTGGACAACAGTAGAGTTCAAACAGATGCCTGTGATGCAATTAACTTTCAAGAAATCTCCAAATATATTGTAGAAGATATGAACAATCTTCAAATTTGGATATTACATATAAAAAATTAACTTCAGAGGGAAATGACACCAAGACTTAATGAGTGATCTTCAATTCATCTGATGTCAAAAAGTATCCAATACTTGGGCTATCTGTGAAGCATTCTTAGTAAGTAATGAGAGAGGGACTTTAAATCACAAAGAAAATGGGAGATTATATCCTCAGGAGATAGTTGCATGAATAATAAAGGAGCTCAAACCAGGTAACCAGGACTCTTGACTTTGGACATGGAAGAGAAAGCTGCCCATGAAGAGAAACTCTCTGCCTTTCAGATGAGAAGTTACCTGAGTTTGGAAAAGGACTAAAAACAAAGAGATTTTGGATGAACTAGTGCATAGAGAAAGTCTGGCCTATAATCCAAGGAATTATAGGAATGGAGAGGTGTTTCTTTCTGTGAAAATATCCCTAATTTGTTTCCTTCAAGAACCTATACAGTTGGACACTGGTATTGAACCAGACAAGTCAGTGGGTTCAGTGTATTCCTGACCTAAAGGAGTGTAGAACTATCCATGCCTGAGTTTCCACTGACCATGAGGTTCAGAGATGACCAATAAGTATAGATTCTGAAAAATCTTCAAAACAAAACAAAACACCATGCAGAAGAAAAAGCATTGAGAATAAACATGGCACCAGCCCTTAATTTTGAAAGGTACAATGATTGGACCAAGCAAAATGAGCTTTATCCAAAAAAGAGTGAGTTTCCTAGCCATGTTAACCCCACTTTCTCTATCCTTTACAACAAAATTTTAAAAATGGTAAAAAAAATGGTAATAGCACTTCTGAAGCTAATCCCAATTTTCTTAACATTTTAAGATAATGCAAAGAAATGTAGTTAATTCCCTGTTAGTATTTATAGAAGTCTCATCCAAATTGACTTGGATTGAGATTTTGAAAAATTGACTAGCCTGTCATAAGGGCACAGGGACAAGTAGGCAGGATCTTCAAGCTTCTAATTTACAATATCATTTTAGATAGTCAGACTTTATAGAAACACTTGAAAAATTATTATTTTCTCTGAGAATCTTAATCTGATTGAAGATTAGATTTAAGGGGGAATTCAAATAGGAACAGCTGGGAAATTCTCGGGCCACCACAGCTAGGACCCATAAACGCCAGACAGGTAATGAAGATTTAGCAGTGCACATCTCTACAAAGTCCCCCAAACAATACCAATAATGGCATTAGTGAGTGAGGGTAGATGAAGGTTTGAAATAAGGAGTACATGCAAGTATTTGTAAAGCTTATTGTTAGTAAGATGACTGCTGTATGAAGGGTATAAGTATATATATGCAATGTCTATTTAGTTTCATAAAAACAGAATCTGATGAGGGATAGACTCAGAAAAGAAATGTGTACTTTGCTATCTACGAGAAGGAGATCCAGTGTATCCACAACTGGTTTTATCTAGATAAATAAATTTTCGAAACATAGACCATGAAAATGGTCTCATCTCTGACATATTGTACATTATAGTTGAATATTAAACAAGCTTATCATTCCTTCAAAGAAAACCTAATTATACGTTCTTAGATCTTGGATATAATCTTAAACCTTAGAGCCAAGCATATCAAGAAAAATAATATTTATTGACTATTTGGGTGAATAACCATAACTTTATGGAACTACATCAACAAAATATGCATTTTATAAATTTTGTTTTATTGTTATTAAAAATGAACAATGTGCTTACACAAATATGTAAAAAACTATGTAAAATATCCCTAGATCTTAAGTAAAACTCAAAATATTTAACCCTATAATAAAAAAGATAAGCCATGAACATGATTCAACAAATATTAAACAATCTAAGATTTTAGTATTTTTAAATATATAGAACTAAATTATTTTTGTTTTTCTTCAAGTTCAATTGAAAAAAATTGACAGTTACATTCAACAATGAATTAACATGGAACAGTGCTTCATAACCTGTGGAGGGAAGGTACACTTAAAATTCTTCAATCAATCACAAAACATTTTCATAAATATAATTATTATTATGTTTAAGAAAAATGAAATGGAAATACATGCAAAATCCAGTAATAGCCTTATTATTGTACACTAATAACAATTACTATTATTAAACTAAAGAAGTAGAGATATATAATGTCAATTAATGCAAAAGTTTCTAATGCTTATTTTATTTAATTTAATTTATTTTTTTAAAGATTATTTATTTATTTATTTGAAAGACAGAGATCACAAGTAGGCAGAGAGGCAGGCTCGATCCCAGGACCCTGAGATCATGCAGAAAAAATAGGATATAAAAATGTGTTCATGGAGAGAAATGTGTCCTTGAACTACAGTTTAAGTAACACTAGTCTAATATGGATCAAGGAAGACCAAGGCACTAAGATATACCTTTGCATGATATACCACTGTAATTACAATAACAGATAGGAATATATATAGATTTTGGAATTTTAAAAGAAATTTATTTGAAGTGCATTATTTATTTTGGATTTTTTATTTTAAAAAAATCATCATGTAAACTAAAGGATTTAAACTAAATATAAAGTGTACATTTTTCCCTCATTTTTCCTCTAAAAAGCCACAATATCTGAAGAATTTGATAAAAAAAAAGGTCTTGTTTTTTAATCTAGAGGCTCAAATGCTCTGTATTGGGAAACAGCATTTAAACTCATACTAGATACAGATCAAGGCTGGTCATTTTAAAATAAAAGGTGTTATGAGTTGTCAAATGCTCAAGTCAAATTGTAACATCTGGAATGAGACAATAAATGTCATTCTAGGAAAGGCATGCAGCACTGGCAGCATGCTGCCCACCAACAGCACCAAAGCCATATTCTCCACCTTCCTGGTGACAGGCATACCTAGTCTGGAGACTGTGCACATCTGGATCTCCATACCCTTCTGTACCATATTCTTCATTACCTTGGTGGGTACTGTGACCACCATGGCAGTTATCCACAGGGAACAGACCCTCCATGTGCCTATGCTCCTCCTCCTAGCCATACTAGCTGCCTCTGATCTGGGTCTGTCCCTCTTCACTTTCGCCAAAATGCTGAGGATCTTCTCGCTGGATGCTTGAGAGCTCAGCCTCTCTGCTTGCTTCACCCAAATGTTTTTTATTCACACTTTCCAGGATTTTGAGTTGGCTATCATACTGGCAATGGCCTTTGACCACTATGTGACCATTTCTCACCCATTGCATTATTCTTTCATTCTCACAGACAGTGTAATAAGTTTGGCCATTGTACTGTGAACCTTGACTGCACAGGTACCTCTGCCTATCCTCTTGAGAAGGCTGTGCTTCTGTCATTCCAATGTACTATCTCATTCCCACTGCCTGCATCCTAACATTATAAAGCTCTCTTGTTCCAGCACCAGGATCAATAGGATCCTTTGGATGTAGTATTATCCCCTGTGGGACTTGATTTTCTTCTCATTTTCTTTTCATATGTTCCAATACTAAAAACCGTACTGAGCTTTGCATCCTACGGTGGCCACGTCAAGGCTCTGAAGACCTGCATTTCCCACATCTGTGCCGTGCTTCTTTTTCACATCCATGATCTGCCTGTCTGTACTGCACTGCTTTGGCCTAAAACTTCCCTCACATATCTACATGACCATGGCTAACATGCATTTCCTCATTCCTCCTGTGATGAACCCCATTGTGTATATGGTGAAAACCAAAGAGATATGAGATAAAATTCTGAAACCCTTCATCAAAAGGGACCAGAATCCTAAGTCATGTTTATAACATGAATGAGCTCTAGCCTTACAGAGAAAGAACGTTTCATGAAACAAAAACCTTGCTCATATTCCAAATGCCCACAAAGATTCTGTTTGATTGAATCTTTTGAATTACATGGAATATTGAGCTGGGTATCCTGTAAAACGATTTCTATTCTCTGGTTTGAACAAATGTACATTGAACAATAAAAATTATTTAGGAAATTGACAGTCTGAAATAATGGACTTTTGTCATTACTTTTTGGTCTCAATGGTTCATATGTTTTAGAGAAGTTTGTAGTCTGATAGCTCATCATGGACAGAGTGAATAAAGTACTTTTTGTTATCATCTGTATATATATCACCTTTGATGTAATGAGAACTTTTTAGTGAATACCAATTCTGTCCTTGACTCTTTGAGGAACTGAGATATATTACTGAATTAAACAAAGTTCTTGCTTTCATAGTGCTTTGTTTTCTTGATAATATTATTTTCGAAGTAAGGAGTAATAAAAACAAAGAAGTGGAAATCTAATATTGTTATTGACAAAAAAAAAAAACAACTAAAAACAATGAAATTTCCAATAGGAGCAATCTCTACCTAAATTGGATTTGCCAACATTTCTCTTGCCAGAGTCTAAAAATCATCATTTGGGAAAAATATAATGTTTAATTCTAGTATGTCAACCTGTAGTATCGCGTTCTGTATTTCAAGCATGTTCACTCCTTGGCTTCTCAGCGTCCAGACTTTGGCCTTGAGGTTCTTAGTCCCAAATCCCTCAAACCATCACCTTCTCTCCTTCCACGACAACCATCGATTTATCATCATCTTTCATATTCACTATGGATCACCCACATTCCAATACTCCAGGAAGAGCTCCATCAGTATTGATTCTTCCTTGGTTTTTATACATTGTAATTGTAAACTTAACTTTGGAATCAACTTGTATTTTCTACTCTAACTTACACTTGTGCTTTTGAGTTCTCCCTAAGAATAACATGAGATTCTTCATATTGAAAGGACTACAAATTAATGATCTTCAATTCATTTGGTTTTACAGTGTCTGAATATATATTTTTTAAACAATTGGTGGTGTTTTTCATGATCCACAGTTATAGTTTTAAATGTTTGCAGCTTTCTCCCAGTCACTCACACTTCACACCATACCCTTTCTTCACTTTCACATACGTAAAAGAATCTATGTCTACATATGCCATCAAATTTTTCCTTCCAGTATTAGAGAAAGAATGCAATGTTTTTTCAAAGAGGGTCAAACTATCTCATCTCTGAAATGCATTTCTTTTAATATTACCTGAGATGCTCAGCTTTGCCCTCTACCCCAGTCTCTTTTTCCCATCTTGTTTACATTATTACTATTATTATTATTGTGCAATATTTCAAGCATAAAAAGATGCAAAGAATAATACAACAAACATGTCTGTATAACAAACAGAGATTTTGTTTGTCTGTTTGTTATACAGATTTTGTTTGTTTGTTATACAGAGATGTTTGTTGTATTATTTCTACTGAATTATAATATTTTGCCTCAATTTGGTCAGAATTTTTTTTTAAAGTCTCTATTATTTGAGAAACAGAGCACTAGCAGGGGGAGCAGCAGGCAGAGGAAGAGGCAGGGAGTAGGGAGCCTGATGTGGGGCTCAATCCCAGAACCCTACAATCATGACACATTCGCTGACGGAGCTACCTGGGTGTCTCTGAGTCAGAATTAAAAAAAAAAAAATTAAATAAGAAAAATACATAGTAAAATAGATAAATAGATACACAGATAATATATAATAAAGAGAACATTTACAAAACTAATAATAGTAACTATTCCTGTAACCTGGGATCTTAAGCCCATACTGGGCCAGCCAGGTGTCTCTCAACCACATTTTTAACCTTACTTTTAGACCTTTTTTGCTTCTTTGGTAGGCTGAATGTTGGCCCACCAACTATCTTGACATCTTAACTTGTGAATGAATATGTTACTTTACATGACAAAAGGAATGTTACAGATATGTTTAAGTTAAGGATCTTTAAAATGGGAAGATTATTCTGAATTTTCTGAGTGGGCTAGATGTTGTCACATAGTTCCTATAAGAGGGAGGCAGGAGGTCAGAAAAGAGAGAAGTGGAATATTGGTGGTTTTATAGATAGAGGACTGAGGGGTGCCTGGGTGGCTCAGTGGGTTGATGCCTCTGCCTTCAGATCAGGTCATGATCCCAGGGTCCTGGGATCAAGCCCCATATAGGGCTGTCTGCTCAGCAGGGAGCCTGCTTCCTCTTCTCTCTCTGCCTGCTTCTCCACCTACTTGTGAACTCTGTCAAATAAATAAATAAAATCTTAAAAAAAAAAAAAAAGAAGATAGTAGACTGAGTCCATGGGCCAAAGAATGCAGATACCTGGGGCACCTGGGTGGCTTGGTGGTTTAAAGCCTCTGCCTTCGGCTCGGGTCATGATCCCAGGGTCTTGGGATGGAGCCCCGCATCAGGCTTTCTGCTCAACAGGAAGCCTGCTTCCCCCTCTCTCTCTGCCTGCCTCTCTGCCTACTTGTGGTCTCTGTCAAATAAATAAATAAAATCTTTAAAAAAATGCAGATACCTCCTAGCAACTACAAACTAGAAAAGGCAAGCAACGGGTTGTTCTTCATCGTCTCCAGAAAGAATTTGACCTGCAGATACATTGATTTTATCCCTGCAAAATCATTTTATAGGTTTAACCTCCAGAACTCTAAAACAATACTGTATTGTTTTATACCATTGGGTTTGTGTTAATTTGTTATAGTAGCAATAGGAAATTAATACACCTTACCAAGCATGAATTTACTATGTTACCTTAATTAGAATCCTTCGAAATAATTTTTATCTAATAACTCCTTTTCCACTAGCTGCTTTGCAACTGTTTAAAAAATTATTTAAGATGCTCTCTTCATAAATTAATTCTTACCTAACATGGTAAGAATAGATCATGTACTTGATCTATTTTCCTCCTTTGGCTCATAAATTACTTAAAAAATATGCATTAATTGTCTTAATTTTCTCCCTCTTGTCAATTTAAAAATACATGTATTATGGTGGAATATAAAGCTTCATGGAAATAAATGTGTAATTTAACAAAAATTTTTATAAAATGAAAATCCATGTAAATATCACCTAAGGAAAGAAATAATAAATTATCAAGACCCAGATTTTCTCTGCAGCCTTTCCTGAACATAATTTCATCGTTGTAACCACATTAAAAGCCAGTATGCTGACTTTTATACTATCTATTTCATTGATTTTTTTATATTGTGACTACTTAATATGCATCACCAAACAACATATTTTGCCTATAATTTAACTGAAGTAAAAATAGTTTCCTCTTCAACTCCATTATAATCAAAATTTGCCCCTACTATTCCATTGAAATAGCTAGGCCAAAAGATCACCAATGAATCAAAAAACCAAATCAAATAACCTATTCCAACTTCCATCTCCTCATCACTGGACATTTCATCAATATTTGGCACTGTTGACCACTCACTTATTTTTCAATATCTGTACTTTTTGGCCCCTCTAATGCTTCTCGATACTGATTATTCTCTGATCTCTTTGAATAATTTGGCTCATTGCATTTTCTGGCTTCACTTCTTTTGCCAACTCCCTGGCTATGAATGTTGCCATATCAATCTCAAACTCATCCTCTCTCCTGAATTCCAGGTAGGTTTGCACATCACTCCTGGAGAATCCCCTTTCTATGCCATATGGAAATCATAAACTCAACAAAGCCAAAATAGAACTTACTGATCCTTCTCCACCCTCAACTGCAAATTCTTCCTGCTTCCTTCCCCATTTGTGTTCTCCATTTATGTACATGGCATCTCCATTCACTCCCTCACTTCAGCCAGAAATAGAAACCAAATGCCACATGTGGTCCTCACTATCCCTCACTTGTAATTTATAATCCCTTGTCAATATTGTAGATTCTATTTACTTGATATTTTTTACTACTTTTACATTTCCACTCCTCCTGCCTCAATTTAGACCTTAATAATTAAGTAGACCATTTAACCATTCAGTTGGTTGGTTTCCCTGCCCTCATTCTCAAATGACTCCAAACAGAACTGAAAAATAGCTTTCAAAATCTAAAGAATATTATGTTGTAACACTTGTTTAATTAAGCTTTTCCATTACTTCTCTTCACTTTCAGTTTAGTCGTTGCTCACAACTACCACTATTATTCTTTGATAGTTATCTAGTGCAAAATGTTTGTTTCTGATTTATGCTCAATTTCCTGAAATAAATGAGCTCCTTTTTAACCACCTGCTGTATCTCTAACAAATTACTACAATTTTTCCAGTTATATTTTCTTCCTTAAATACTCTTCTTATTAAATATCCATAATACAGTCCATCTAGTTTTGAATTAATATTTCTAGTCATCTTTGTGTTATGCCATCAAGGATTAGAATTATGTTTAGGTCACATTAAAAGCTACTCATATTTCAAACATGGTGAATGAAAACATTTCCAACACATGTTCATTGGGTTCAAGGCCATGGCATACTCTTGAAAATGCACAAATCCCTACAAGGAAAGAGGTAATACAACTGATCTGTTTCACTAGTTTTGCTTGTTTTCTGTAGCCATGTTGACAGATGGCCCTTGACCAAACTCTAAGAATAATCCCCTAGAGTGTTCATATAGTTTCTCAGTAAAAATGTCATTATATATGTCCAAGCAGTAGTTCAATATGAACCAGGTTGGTAACATATGTTAGATAAACATAGAATTTGTTATGTGTACCTGTTGCCTGATTTAGAATCTACATACACCAGTCATGTGACAGATGTGTACCCATGTAACTAGCCTGCTTTAAGAACTCTGGACTCCATAACTCAAACAGGCTTCCCTGGAAAGAGATATCTCTCATGTGTTCCTGAAGTTTGTGGCTACAGCAACCCTTGTAAAAAAGAGAGGAAACACTTTGAAGCCTATACGTGGCCTCTATTGCCCTTACTCTGTATACCTTTGTGCTGTTCCTGCACAGCGCCCTTTGCTATACTAAATTTTAGCCATGAGTATAAACTTGTGTTGACTTTTATAAATGACTCAGTGAATCACTAAGTGGCTTTGGCACCCCTATATGATTCCTCTATGTCATACCTAATTTGGTCCCTACTTCAATTTCCCAGGCCTTTCCTGGCCAGATCCATGACGACTCTGACCATAGTTTGCATCTTATAGCACTCTCTTTCTATCCTCAAAACAAAATCCAGGACCTTTTCATATGTTCTGGTGAATCCTTTTTAATCTCCTTCACCCATTCCTCAGTAAATTTGAAAATTTCACTTTGAGGAGGTAGGGAGGATGTAAAGTGACGGCCTGAAAGAAAAGTTAGTTGTATGCTATTGTAACAAAGATCTATCAAAGCAAAATGAATTTGTCTTGGAAGAAATCTGTTAATATTATCATTCATGAAAATAGTGCTGTAGATATTCTACTCTCACCACCCAAGATATGAATAATTTAAAGAAAAAAACCAAAAAACAAAAAACCTACTGAACTGGGAGTGGGGGTTAGGGAGGAAAAGTATTCTATATCCTAGAGATCTGAATATGATACAAGATATTTCTGGGACCAAAATATTGGGGTCTATGTGATGACTTTTATCTCTAAGGGACTAAAAAGTCTTAGACTGGTAACTGAAGAAAGGAAGCTTGAAGCAGGACCAGCTATGTGTTCTAAGTTAATATAGTATATCATCTGGAGACATGGCAAACACTCACAAAGATTAGCAATAGACTCTTCTTTGTTTGGCACATGCACATTTGATGCTTCTCTCAACCCTATACCACAAAGATTGGGTGTGATTCTCACCGGGATTCATAGTGAGTCTCCAGAACCTGCTTTATAAACCTGCTCACTAGGCACCATGCTCAAGGCAGGGAGCCTCATGAGGCCCCAGCTGCATAACAGTTCACAGAGCTCGTGTCCCTGCCCTGGAGTCTGGGGAGTGACAGAAGCACTTCAAACGAGGTCACCTCAACTCTTGTTGTATGCATATTTTGGATGGAAGAAATCCATGGACTAGAGAAATCATGGACTATCTTAGATACAGTTACAAACTAAGTATGAGGATCTCTGAGATGGGAAGGACATTTCCTGGAGCTTCATAGAACCTCTATTCCTCTTATATGACATATTTTATAGTTTTCAGAAAAAGATCCCTGGCCCCCTTTTCCTTACCCAACAATCACCCAATTATTTCCCTTAGAGTTTAAGATCAACTATCAGGTCAAACATCATTTATGAAGAAATGTATTGGGTAATCCATAAATAAATGATGTATGAAAAACAAGAGAGAAGAAGATAACAAAGGAGGAAAGAAAGGAGGGAGGAAAGAAGGGAAGGAGGGAAGCAAAAAATCCGAGATATGATTTATAATTCCCACACCACATTGTAATAGAGGCAACCCCAAATATTTACTAATGACTTTCCCAGGATGAAGAGTTATGTGGCGTTCTTGTCTTAAATGAGATAGTTTAAAGGACTGATAAGATTGAACCTAGGCTATAGGATTTTTGAAAAGCAGAATGGTTCTGCATTCACACTTTTTAAAAAAAGTTTTTATTAAAATTCCAGTTAGTTAGCATACAGTGTAGTATTACTTTCAGGTGGGCAATATGGTGATACAACACTTCTATACAACATCCAGTGCTCCTCACAACATGTGCCCTCCTTAATCCCCATCACCTGTTCCACTCATCCCCACCTCTGGTGACCATCAGTTTACTCTCTCTAGTTACAGTCTGTTTCTTGCTTTGACTTTCTGAAGAACTGACGTGACTTAGTTCATGTTCTGTTTCTCAGGACAGTGCAAACAGCTCCAGGACTCCATTTTTGTGGCTATTGTACTTTGAAGCAGTATTTACAAGTTTAAAGATCTGCATAGCCAAAGAGCCCCTGGCATTGCATCAAAGAGCATGGTAGTGTTTCTTCACAAATTGTATATTTGGGGGGGGGGGCGCCTGGGTGGCTCAATTGTTAAGTGTTTGCCTTCAGCTCAGGTCATGATCTCAGGGTCCTGGGATCTAGCCCCATATCGGGCTCCCTGCTTGGCATCCCTCTCCCAGTCTTCCCTGCTTGTGTTCCCTCTCTGGCTGTCTCTTTCTCCATCAAGTAAAAAATTAATTAATTAATTAATTAAGTTAAAAATTGTATATTTTTCAAAAGGTTTCTGGAATTCAAATTTCCACTATCTTCTACAAATATTAGGCATTGCTCAACAAAATGTCATCTGCACTCAGTTTATAATGATGAGACAACGAAGGAAGAAACTAGAGAGAATTGAGTTATCTGCAACTAATGAATCACTGAACATTACAGCAGAAATTAGGGATGTATTATATGTTGGCTAATTGAACTTAAATAAGAAAAAGAGAGAGAAAGAAGAACATTGGCCCTAGCCTTTACCTCGAGGTGTCCTCCCTTCCACTCCTTGTTAATGCCTGTCATTTTAGCATTTTTTATGATTAAATCCAGACAGTTTGTAATGCGCACCCCTTCTCCATGGGTAGATGAATGCCCACATTATATAGCAACTGCTTATTAGATATTAAACATAAAAAAATTCTTTAGGACTACGGGAATAAAGGAAATACCCACTGGCTCATTTTATCAGATAAGAACGCAGGCTGGAATGCTTGAACGCAGGTAAAATCTGGACTATGAATCACGTAAGGGCTTAGAATACTTCTCCAGCTTGCACAAAAAGCAGTGCGGAAACATACCTTTCCTTAATTTCTTAAATATCACAGTAGGATAGCTTACTTTCTGAGTCAGAGAGTTTCACATTCATTTTAGGGGTACTGCAGACTCTGTTTAGTGGGAATTGGACAGGATGACCTTGAAAAATCTTAAAAGTTTGTTTCTTTTTGCTTTTGTTTTCTGGAAAAGCTCAAATAAAGAGAATACCATTTTTACTACTCACTCTGCCAGATGTTCTTGTGGGAAGGATATTTTGCCCATCCGCTTACACTCAGCAGAGGACGGCATGAGGAAAAGCAGGCGGAGAAATGCATGCTTCTCACCTCTGGTGGACTAAACTCTAAGCACCATGACTGGTCTGTTAGAATCCTTCTCTCTCTTCTCATACTTATTGCCACAGTTATCTCAAATGAAATTATGCTCTTTGGATAATTATTCTCTATCAGAATTTGGCTTTATTAAGTCCATTATCTCTCCACAAATTCCAGTAATATGCCTGACACATAACAGACTTTGAATTATATTGAAAAAATGTATTTCATGCTGTTGACAAAATGCAGTATCTGCTACTATCTTCATTTTCTGCTTGCCTGTCTCAGGCAATTCCCCAAATCCCTAGCGTCCATGATTCTTCCCACCAAGCCTTATGTTTGGTGAGCATCTGCTGTCTTTGGAGGATGGAAGTTTGCCTTCCTGAGGTTCCTACTCAGCTCAATACCTAACTATAGACAGAATCAGACACATAGGTGGAATCCATCCCTATACTTGAAAGTCTGATCGTAGCAACCTTTCGTTTTTGACTTCCTTAGAAGTTAGAGTCAAGGCAAAGACGTCCAACATCCCCAGAGACTTTTCCCATCTGTGAATTGACCACCAGCTTATCGCATATCATCACATGTCTCCCGAATACAAAATTTTCTTCTTTCCCATTCTTGTCCTATTTCAGGAATGGATTTTCTATTCTATTCATAATGGTATGTTAAATATTTTCCCAGGAATATTAATGCTGAATCTCAGATGTTTTATTTTGACTAATGATGATTATGTCTCTGCATTTATGAGAATTTTAGTGTATTATTAGGGGGTGGTGCTTTTCCTTTCTTTTGAAAATATGCTGTGGTTAACAGCCTATAGGTAAAACTTGTTGAGGTAAATTGATGGATGATACAAAGTGTCTGCATTGCGCACCTCACCCTCTATAATCAAAGTTCAGAGAGAGTTTTTATTAAAGCAACAAAGATGATGACTGGTACTCACCCACCATCACCTCTCCACAGGTATAAACAGAAAATTCCAGTCCTCCCCTGCCTATTGCAGATCTTTTCTCAAACCTGATAGGACGCCTCTGCCTTTTGCCTTTCTTGTAGGTGGCTATCACTTTTTCTTCCTCCACAACCCATCCTATACTAATTGTCAATATTGATTTACTGTTCAATTACCATTTTGCTTTGATTCTGACATGGTTTTCACTCTTCACAGAATTTCTTCTCTAGGTTTTTCTTAGATGGTTAGTCTGTTGGAAAGGGAGTGTAGGTATTCTTGATGACGTTAGAGGACAGTATTATACTTAGTGTACAAAAAAGGAGAACATGTTAAAACCTCCATCGTTAAGAGAATTTTCCTAAGATGTTAGTTAAGAAAATCGTCATTCAATGTGAACTTCATGTATGTGCTCAAGTTTCTTTCGAACTCTATGTACTCAGATTTCACACTGTATTCCTTTCTTTAATAATTGACTTTGAAGTTACCCAAGATCATTTTTTAAAAAAATTAATATATAATGTATTGTTTGTTTCAGGGGTATAGGTCTGTGATTCATCAGTCTTACACAATTCACAGAACTCACCATGGCACATACCCTCCCCAATGTCCATCACCCAGCCACCCTATCTCTCCCATCCCCTCCCTTCCAGCAACTCCCAGTTTGTTTCCTGAGATTAAGAGTCTCTTACTGATATGAGGAATTTTTTTTAGCATTTATTTATTTATTTAATTAAATTTTTTATTTTTTTATAAAAATATATTTTTATCCCCAGGGGTACAGGTCTGTGAATCACCAGGTTTACACATTTCACAGCACTCACCAAAGCACATACCCTCCCCAATGTCCATAATCCCACCCCCTTCTCCCAATCCCCCTCCCCCCAGCAACCCTCAGTTTGTTTTGTGAGATTAAGAGTTACTTATGGTTTGTCTCCCTCCCAATTCCATCTTGTTTCATTGATTCTTCTTCTACCCACTTAAGCCCCCATGTTCTGATATGAGGAATTTGAGAAACAAAACAGCAGATCATAGGGCATGAGAGGGAAAAAATGAAACAAGATGAAAACAGAGATAGAGACAAAACCAAGATCATTCTTTAGAAAAGTGAGTTGTGGGGACTCAATTAGTTAAGACTCTTGGTTTCAGCTGGGATCACAATCTCAGGGTCCTGACATCAAGCCCCATGTCAGGCTTTATGCTCAGTTCAGAGTCTGCTTGTCCCTCTCCCTCTGCTCTTCCACCTGCTCACTCTCTCTCTTTCTCTTCCCGGGATAAATAAGTAAAATCTTTAATTAAAAAAAAAAAAAAGTGAGTTGTGGAGGGAAGAATGTCGATCCCGGTTGGGATCTTTTATCTGTCCCATGGTCATCCATGAGTGCCCTCATGGATGTGTTTTGTGTTGGCCAGTGGATTACTAGACCTCCAAAGACGTAAATTACATATTGTCTGTTTCATATTACTTAAACTGAGTGCACAGCGGGAGCTCAGTAAATGTGTAATGCCATTGAGAATATATGTATTTCCAACTACAAATATTTACTCTCCATCTTCTTCCTCTCACACATCTGTCCTAGCTCTCCAGCACTTTTTCAGAGAGTGATAACAGAGATTGAGAAGGGATTTAATCCATGAGACAAACACATCAAGCCCAGTCCCTCCTGGTGTCTTCTTGTCACAGGTACTACTTTTAAATCTCTTTCAGAGAAAAAGATATATTTGGTGGCATCAGAGTTCAGAGCCAGTATTAACATTCTTGTACTTGATTTTCTAACTTCCAAGGAACCATTAAATATAATTATCTTTTTTTCTTTAGAACCCATTTTCTGGTATTAAAACTAATCTAGTTTATGCATCTGTATCCTGTGCTCTCACCACAGTTTCCCTTTCCATTTTTCAAGCCTTGAAACATCTTCAAATGAGGAAGGAGTTTTCTCTGCGAAAGGCACAAACAGCCCCCTGAAAACTAAGACAAGCCTCCGAGAAGACAGACAGCATTTGTACTCTAGTGGAACCTCTAAAGGAATGAGATTCAGTGCTGGAAAAGAGGAAGGAGAGTGATATTACTCGGCAAGCATGGGCCTTGGGTGCTGTGGGATGAGATGCTAGGAAAATGCTATGAAAGAATAATTTTTTTGCCTTCTTTATAATTTTTCCAGGGCAAGCTCTTCCCAAATTTATGGTAGTTCTTAACAACAGTAATTCCAGCAGCTTCATCTTCATACTGATGGATCTCCCAGGATTGGAGGCCGCTCATTGCTGGGCAGCTATCCTTGTCTGCTCTGCCTATATTCTCTCTTTGTTGGGCAACATCACCATAATGTACATTGTCAGGTCTGTTCCCAGCCTCCACATACCTATGTACCTCTTCCTATCCGTGCTTTCAATGGCTGACCTGGGCCTCTCAGCTTTTACGCTGCCTTCAATGGCAATTGTCTTTCTCCTAGGCCAGAGAAAGGTAGGAGCTGCAACCTGCTTTCTGCAACTCTCTTCATCCACACATTCTCAGTTATTGAATCAGCTGTGCTCTTGGCCATGGCCTTTGACTGCTGTGTGGCTATTTGAGAACCCTTACACTATGCCACCATCCTCACAACCACACGCATTGGGGCCATTGGGCTGGTCATTGTGACCCGTAGTGCTGCTCTCCATCTGCCCCTGCCTGTGCTCCTTGGCAGACTGCAATTTCAGCCCGTGAATGTTCTATCTCATTCATACTGTGTTCATCCTGATGTCTTAAGGCTAGCCAGTTCTAGCACTTCTAGCACTCTTCTAAACAGTGGCTTTGGGCTCTTTGTCATGCTCCCCACACTGGGGTTGGATGCTGTACTCATTCTGCTCTCCTATGTGCTAATCTTGAGGACAATATTGAGCATTGCTTCCAACACTGAGCGACTCAAAGCCTTTAACACCTGCATTTCCCACATCTGTGCTGTATTACTGTTTTATACCCCACTGGTCAGCCTGTCAATAATCCACTGTTTTGGGAAAAGGAAGCTACCAGCTCAGGTATACATGCTTCTATCCTATCTGCACTTTCTTTTTCCTCCAGTGCTCAACCCAATTGTCTACAGTATTAAAACCAAAGATTCAGGTACGTATTCTGAAGACGTTCCATCCAAGAAAACTCTGAGTCACAGAGATGAAATATTGGTTGCTATAGTCCATCTTCCAACTGAAGACATCTCGGAGACAGGGCAGAGCATATAGCTCCCATCTGATGTATCAATCAATTAATTATTCAAAAACATCAATTGAAATATATTGAAATGTGTTTTAACATATACCTTTTAAAACAACACCTGTTTAATGAAAAAAAAAAAACATGTTGCTTATTCTGCAAAAATCAATATCAGACTGTAAAAGACTCAGATTATTACAGAGGGAACTGACAGTATCTTGAGAGAATATCATTAACATGTAAGAGCAAGCAGATTAGAAGAGTGGAATTCAAAGAAATCTAAGATATCTCCAACTAAAAACCTAGAATTCTATTTATAAATTAAACTCAGGAGGACTTCACTTGGTATACCTTCTGAAAATTTGGCAAATATGTAAAATCAAAATGTTTTTCTTGTGATTTGCATAATAACTGTAGATGTGGGTTACACTAGAAAATCTAAACCAAATGAAATACTTCAAAACTTTAAATACACTTAAAGAAATAAAGACCTTAATTATCATAATAAAATGTGTCCCAATGTGACTATTAGGCAGTTCAGTATGTTTTTTAATATTCCATGATTCAAGAAGGGTGGACACAGCCTCCAATCTTCACCAGCCCTGTGAATGAAGTTGAATTTATTGTCTCATCATTATATCTCTTGTACACATAAATGTAGTTTCAAAATTATTAATCCATACTCCTGCTGGAGACAAATTTACCACCTTGAGTGCAATGTATGTGTGCAGTTCCGTATCATTAAACTGACAAAGTCCAGTCAAAATACCATTTTCTGTGAACCTGGTGGTGGGTACTAAGGAAGGCACATATTGCATGGAGCACTGGGTGTGGTGCATAAAAAATGAATCTTGGAACATTGAAAAAAAAAATAAAAGAAAATTACAAAGAAAAAGAAAACAAAGAAAAATAAAACAAAACTAAAATACCATTTTCTGAAGTTATTGGGATCAGCTCCATTTCCCTTTATGCCCTTCAGTGATATTGTGTCACATATTTGTAATACAGGTACAATATTTTTTCATAGTCAGCCATCTATCATGGGATCTCCCAACATTTTTTTTTTCTTTTTTAAATTTACATGCAGCGAAGTTCACACTTTGTGGTTTACAATTCTGAGTTTTGTTGAAGAATATAGTCATGTTTAAATAAGCTAATGAAAGAAAGCTAGAATGTACCCCCATGGGGCTGGATTATGCATACACACACACATATGTATATACACATATGTACATATATATGACTGCTAATGTTCATGTTTCTCTTTACATGTGCAAATGTATTTGTCCTAAGTGTTTTAAAGCTCCTTTCCTCTAATTCCAGAATCTCTATTCATCCTGAATCTCTTTTTCTTTCTCTTTTACTTTATTCTGATTATCTTCTGCATTTTATTTGTCTTTTTTTTTTTTTTTTTAAAGTGGCCATGGGCACTGCAAATGCTATGCTATTGGGAATCTGGGTCATATTATCTTATATAAAGAGAATCTGATTTGACATGGCAGTCAGTTAAGTTATTGGAGGATCATGTTCATGTTTTTACATCTTGGTTTTTGGCCTTATTAAGGTTGATGATTATTAGCCCTCTTTCTCAGGTTACAATATTCCTGCCTTCCATTCACCCTGTTGGTGAGAAAGATTTCTACTGCACGGTTATAGAAATGGGTGAAAGCATGGCACTTGACACTGGAGAGATAAAACTGATAGCAGTTTATTGGTCATAGATACTCAGAGACTAGGGAAAGAGGAAACTGCACACCAGGCACGGGGCACACAGGGGTGGCACTTGGGGACAGAGTGAACAAACAAGGGGCCATGGGAGACAGGTTCTGTAGTAACGGCTGATGGGGTCACCCCCTCATTCCTACAGGAGGATTTGAGTGGCTTGTTTGAATAATTTCATCGGCTTATAGGAAAGTGAAAGCCATTAGTTGGAGTGCAGCTGGTTTGATTGCTGGGAGGGGTCCCTTGTCCACTGGATGCAGGGTGTATCTGGAAGAGTAGGGAAGCTCATGGGTAGGCTTTCTGATGCATCCAGTTTCAGATGCCAAAGCAGCACATGATATTGAATCAGTTTCATGAAATCAGAAACCACACCACATACTCCCTCTTCTTATGGCATGGCCCTTCTAGGGTTTCAGGTCAATGTCCAAGGTGTTCAAGAGCCCTGTCCTCTCTCCCTTGTTGGAACTCCAATGCGTCCCAGTACTGAATGAACTCCAGAATCTATAGGCAACTTATAGCCCACGCATTGCCTCAGAGATGTTCTTTGCCAAGCTTTTCAGAATCTTGTCCTCTGAATCTGAAGTTTAGTACTTGGTGAAAACTTCAAGTGTACACCTAAGCAGATTTCTAGGATTTCTTCATGTCTAGTAGGTGCCCCAAATTTTGATCCCTCATGACCTCTAAAATCACTTCTGTCTTCTTTCCCTCCCTTAAGGAGAGAGCTGCTTTCAATTTGCCTTCAACTTCCTTGTCTTAGTTTGTGTTTGTGTGTATGTGTGTGTGTGTGTGTGTGTGTGTTTTTAAATTTTTAAATTTTTATTTTATTTTTTCAGTGTTCCAAGATTCATTGTTTATGCACCTTTTCTTAGTTTGTAAAGTGCAGTCTGGCAGAAAGCCTAGATGGTTATGGAGTTTACACCTTATTTTTATCACAAGGAATCACACCTCTGTACTGTCTGTTTTTCAATATCTGATATATTTTATATATATCTTGCCCAGAGTTAGAGTTGTTTTTCTGTTGGAATATGTCAAACATCCATTTCTTCTTTAGTACATGTAACATTCAGGTTGAAAGTTTTTGGGGTCTCACTATTTTCTTGCATTCATACTCAAAGTTTTGACAAATGTGTATGCTCACAAAAGCTGAGCTTTTTTGTTTTGCACTTATATGGTGAAACAAAGAATTTTACAAAACAGTCTTTTGGGTGGGGAAGTATGAATTATTTGTGGCAGACAACCCAGTTGTTGTGGCTAAATTTTGATTTCTGTTCTATTTATGTCCATTTATTTTTTATTTTTATTTTCCTCTAAGTCATAAAGTCCTTCATTTTATTGAATTTTTATTTTTTCTGTTGCAACAGTAAAAAGTTTCTTTGTTGCATTTGTAAGTGTATCATCATCATCATCATCATGATTATCTAACTTATTAAGTGCTTAATGTGTGCTTTTTTTAAGAATGATAGTAAGTGATTTGCATATATTATATTAAACTCTCACAATGTTATTATAAAATAATAATAAAATAGTAGGTAATTATTCAAGTATTGAAAAACATAATTATGTTTTTAATGGAGGACCTGATTTAATCCTCACAGTAATATTGTACATTAGTTTCTTTCACTATTCCAGTTTCACAAGTGAGGAAACTGAGAGGTTTGATTCAGGTCTTTTTGATGTTGAAGTTTGTACTCTCAAAAGCTAATTGCTTTATAATAATATTGGAAGAATCTGTAACTGAGACAGACTTGTATTCCAATCAGGATGGAGTTTCTTATAGCCCATTTGAAAACTTCTTTGGCAGTGACATGGTTAAAGCTATTTGCTGCCCCAAAGCCCATGCTGCCTATTATATTAATCAGGGGATGCTATCCAGGAATATACCCTGGAGGAGGGTGAGAAATGTCTTCAGCTCTTAACTCCTTGTGGGTGAGTCAATTACATGGGGTTTGGAGAGGAAAGGGGTGAAGCCATTTGCCAAGATTCCTTGTTAGTGTTCATAGAAAAATAGCGTTAATATGATGTAAGGCCCTGAAAAAGAACTATATTGAGGATTTAGAGGAAGAAAAATTGCTCTTTATCTTCAGGTGCCATCTGGGAACTACATTTACTGAAGAATTCCTCAAATGTACTTTCATAATAGATAAAACCAAATAAATGGGAAATTGGCAGATGGGCTAGTAACTCACCAGCCTCAATCCTCCATGCCTTAAATGTATTCTGATAAATGTGTACCTAAATCTTTAGGCAGATGGATTCTATGCCCCTGAAGGGAAACATGCTGAGATGAGGAAAAGTTTGAGGAGCAGAATGGAATGGAAAGTTGCTGGTTTGGGAAGACAGTTTGAAAAGGCAGTCCATTTCTATTTGAATGATGGAAGGTTAACAGAATGATGATGGGAACTGATAAATCCAGAGTGATCAAGGTTAATTGCAATTGCTTCTAAATCTTTGAAGAATCATCTATGAAAAGGCTCCTTGCATTTTGAGCACAGTAAATGAATTTAGGAAAAATTAAAGAACAGACATATTAACAATGATTCTTTTCTAACTACTTTACAGAATATTGGGAACTCTTCCACCCACTGTCTTAGCTTCTCACGGGAGAAACCTATGAGATTTGTATGAGATGTAGTACAACTCACCCACTGCCGTTCTTTAGACAATGGGAAAAGTGAAACCAATGTTGTACATCCATGTAAGTGTGCCAGCTCTATATTGTGAGAGGAGACTCTTTTGTGAACATGAAATCTATGTTCTTATTATTTCTTATTACCGTCATGGCAGAACATTGGCTCTTAATGCTGTTAATCTGAATCCCGGTGTGACTGCAGAAGAAAACAGACATTGGTGCTAGGAAACCCAACATGGTTTCTCACTTTACTCCATGAGGACACAGGTTTACTACATCTGACTAAAAATCTGTTGGCAAGCCAAAAGGAAGAGTTCCTGCAACAAAAGATCACAGTGCATTCTTAACCCTTTTGGATAAATAGCTGTTGCTTATGCCCAAGCTGGCCCAAGTTATATGTTTGGTTGTTTGTCTTGTTTTCCAGAGTTTTGTGCCAAAGCCAGGACCAGAAAGAAGTACCCTGCCTTTTCACCTATATCCTTGTGTTCCTTATCACAAAATCCCTTTACTCCACAGGGCTTTCTTAAAAATTAAGAAAAACCATCACACGCACACACACAAACTCACGAAACTCTTCCTCTTCTGCATAGTCAGCTTCATGCAATACACAAAAACAATATGCTCTACATATCTGAGCACCCGAGTGCCTTTTCTCATAAGACCATTTTCTCAAATTCTAAGTGAAAAATGTCAGAAATTCCGAATATGCTCAGACTATGCCCATTCATTATGTTTATATTTCCACGTTTGGAATCTAAGGGAGAAAGGATGGGACTTCCAGTGTACTAAAGAAATGTTACACATTTTTCTCTAATTTTGAAGAAACAATCCAGCATGAATGTCGGGTAAAGAAGTCATAGATGGCATTCAAACTCTCCATTTGAATACACAATTCTTCCCAGTCAGTATCCTCAAACATTTCTCCATCTTACTTCAAGTTTGCACCATGTCCCAGTACCTGACTAGAAATTCATAAATCTGTATATAGAGGGGTCAGTAAAACAGCTCGTCCGGCTTCCTATAGCAGCAGCAGTTCACAGACTATAGATTTTCTTATTAATAATTTAGTACTTTTCAAATAAATTATAAGGCAAAAATTAGTATCTTTATTTTATAATTGCCATGTGCTTTTTTGGTCTTTATGGTAAGATCATATCAAAGAATCCGGGTCTGTGACCCAGCACCCTTGCAGGCTCCTTCTCAGAGTTGAGCCCTCAGGAGCAAGGTTTCTTTCTTTGTCTAAGGGTGTCCCTTTCCTATTAACTCATAACCTCTGCTTCTCTCCTACTTCTTGCTTTTCCCATAGCACTGCACTCATCTGCTTACAAAATAATACTATACCTAAAGATGGACCTCTGTAATTCTCAGGCCTTGGTCTGCGTCAGAGTCACCCACAGGGTTCAGTAAAACACTGGACACTGGGCTTCAACTCAAGAAATCCTGATTCAGTATGTTGGGGCTGAAACCTAATAATCTGTATTTATTACAATCTGTCGTGTGCCGATGATGCCACCAGCCAGGCCACACTGTCAGAGCCACTGAATACATACTCAGCACAGAAGACAGTACCTCCCCACCCTGGTCAAGTGAAACGTAGTTCTCTGAAGTAATTGTGTTGGTTCTGGAAGGTTGTCTCTTTTATTTGTCACAGCACCAGCTTGAATGGATACATATCTCTTAGCTATCCTGTATGCTAACAACTTTAGGTTTTTCATGATGTACCTCCATACTTTCCCTACTAATCAGAACTCACTCACCAAGACATGCACAAATCTCCTTCTTTTTGTTTTGCCCGTCTCCAATTCTCCCCTCCTCAGAGAGCTGTCACCTAAACTCTGAATTGAAAATCATGTACCCTTCTCTTCCCATATTGTTTTAATTTATTCACGTATTTGAAGTATTGATTCATGCTTTCCTTATTATTGGGATCATATTTATATCTTGTGTCTAAAACAGTGACTTAGACGGTTTAATTACTGAATGGAAATTAGGACATTTAATCTGGAGGAAACAAAGTAGATTACAAGAGGAAAACCAGAAATGGCCATCATAATGGAAATTTTTAAACTTAAACTTTTATTTACTTAGCTGTGAGGATAAAGATTGTGAATTTATTGATTTGTTTATTAATAGCTGACCTTTGTGTTTACCATCAAGTGACAATACCCAGAGTAAAAGCTACTTAGTCAGATATTATTTCCGGTCCTAGATCGCCCTTTATAATCGATGTGATTTTAGTAAAGTTATATAGTTGAATTCTTAAGGATTAAGTATCTTAATCTGGAAAAAAATGATCTGCTAACGTCCAAGGCTCCAGATGCTTTAAAATCAAACATCTGAAAGTGTTTTGAAATATGTTGAAAAATACTTTAAATGAAATATGAAAGGAAGAAATTATACTTGTATATTTTTACCTGCAGAAGAAAAAGCGACAGAAGTCATCTTTCTGTGGAGCTACTTTTCAA
Source organism: Mustela putorius furo (assembly GCF_011764305.1). Taxonomy (NCBI): domain Eukaryota; kingdom Metazoa; phylum Chordata; class Mammalia; order Carnivora; family Mustelidae; genus Mustela; species Mustela putorius. The sequence continues at coordinate 1,226,650 of NW_025422126.1, forward strand.
AGCAAGAGGAATACTGGATTATTTTCCAAGACATAGGAGAGAAAAGGTGATAAAATGAAGAGAAAATCAGGATCATTGGAAAAGAACAAAACAAAACAAAACAAAACTCTAAAGAGACAGTTAAGAAAGTTCCCTAAAAATTAAGCTGTTCTTGTTGGTTATTGTTCTTCAGTTTTGTACTCCAGGGAAACTCCAGAAATCTCCCTCCTTTATTTATGATTAGGTGGGAAGGCAGAAAGTTTTCAGACAGTGCTTGGACTGGGTTCTCAAAAAATGGAACGTTTAATGGGTTAACTCTGGGGAGAAAGCTGAAATGGCAGGAAGTAAAACAGGAGCCAAAGTTCAAGGGAGAGAACACAAAACCCAAGATGTAGTCCCAGATCATTGTATTTTTTTTTTCCAGAAATCACTTTATAAGTAGATCTAAGTTTTGATTCCTTCAGAACTTTTTCTGATTTTGTATATTCATCAATATAATGCTGAATAATGACAGATAAGGTACACAGTAACTGTTTAATCTTCTACGAGTTGAATCATTCTATTTTATGTTCCACACTTACAGCTCAACTGGAGAATGAATTGTATTTGGGAAAGTATTTAAAATGTTTGCCACAGGTTAACAAGGTTAACATTTTAAGCCATATGGAAGATAAGATTGTATCTGTGTGCTCACACAGGTGGGCTGACATGTAAGAAGGAATTATTTTATATTGTTTTAATTATTAAAGATGTCAGTCTGCAAAATTTGGATATTCACACCGAAGTACCTACTGAAAAGCAGTGTGAAGGGAAATATGACAGGAAATGAGGAACCTGCACTCTGCTCCCAGATCAGGGACCTAGAGTTCATGTCTCAGGAGGTAGAGGGAAGAGTTAGGACCAACACTATCTTGGTCCCTTTCCTGATCCACCATTCAACTTCTGATTTTGTGATAAATTTTGTTGTGAGGCTGGCAAGCCAGGCTCCCCATGAATGCAACATTTCTTTAGTAATTTAAACTAACCTTTGTTTCAAGGCTCATTCCCAAAGACCCTGGGGGAAATGCCTCCACAACCCACAAGGCCATGGTTGTCAGGGAAACACTTTGGGGGATCAGTGAAAGGTCTTGGTTTGTAGAACAGATTCTGACCCAGCAACTCCTTTGATTCCAGGGTCTGTGGCTGCATTTCTGCTGGGACATCTGCCCACCATGTCAGATTCCAAGGCCTTGAGGTGATGCACAAATGGCTCTCCATCCCTCTGTGTGCCATGTATGGGGCCTCTCTGGCAGGGAACAGCTTGATCCTATGGCTGGTGAAGTCAGAGCCCTCCCTTCACCAGCCCATGTACTACCTGCTGTCGATGCTGGCAGTGACCGACCTGGGCCTGTCTGCCTTCACGCTGCCCACCATGCCCCCCATCTACATGCTGGGCCTCAGGCGGGTGTCAGTGGATATATGCCTGGCCCAGCTCTTCTTCATCCACACCTTCTCCATCATGGAGTCCTCCGTGCTGCTGACCATGGCCTTGGACCGTTTTGTGGCCATCAGCAACCCCCTACACTATGGCACCATCCTCACGAGCCCCCGTATAGCCAGCTTGGGCCTGGCCAGTGTGGTGTGCAGCCTCGGGCTCCACATCCCAGCCCCCATCATGCTGAAGAAATTGCCTTACTGCCAAAATCACCTGCTTTCCCACTCCTACTGCCTGCACCCAGATGTCATGAAGCTGGCCTGTGCAGACACCCACATCAACAGCGCCTATGGTCTCTTTGTAGTGCTCTCCACACTGGGGGTGGACTCGGTGCTCATTGTTCTCTCCTACGGAGAGCTGATCCTCCAAACAGTGCTGTCCATTGCCTCCAAAGCTGAGCGCCTCAAAGCCCTCAACACATGTGTCTCCCACATCTGTGCTGTGCTGCTCTTCTACACACCTATGATTGGCCTGTCCCATGATCCACAGATTTGGGAGGCAAGCTTCCCCTTCCAGCCCTGTGCTGCTCTCCTATCTGCACTTTCTCATACCTCCAGTGCTTAATCCACTGGTTTACACCATCAAGACCAAGCAGATCCGGCTGAGGATGCTACGCTTCTTTGCATCACATGGGGCTGGCATCAGAGACATTCAGGTTCAGTAGGTCTTTGGTAGAGAGAGAGAGGGCATGAGAGACTTTGGTCATAGATGTTTAACGGGCCATTTCACATAAATTCCTATAGTGAGAAAAATGTAACAAGGAGACAGCATCATCTTCATAAGAAGTTCTCACTCATGGGAAGAAATAACCATGTACTCATTTATTTCTCATTACGCAAAGTTTCACTGAGCACTCTGTTAGTCTGTCAATACTACTATTGACCCTATAAATAGAAATAGAACTAAGATATAGTCTCCATTTTAGAGGAAAGGTTCATAATATTTAAGACTGATGAAGGGGACTGCCATCGAAATGGGAAAGGAATTCGAAAGAATAACTTACAGATCTTACAAATGTAAACAGTGCACATAGTGCTTTGCCTCGGAGTTTAGAAGAAAGAATTTTTGGCAAGTAAGGTGGTGGCTATATTTGGAATTCAGTGATATTAGAAGCATTTTTGGAAAATCCCCACTAAAAATAATCCTCATGAGGAAAGACATTCCTTTTCTCCTGTAAGTCACTGCATCCCCTTTCCTAAATGTTGCCCTTTCCATACATTAAGTATTTTGTTAGTCTTTGCAGAATGAAAGAATAAAAGTGTCTTCCAGAAGCTCTGTCTGTATCTGCACTCTCTAGGTATCTTCAGTAAACTCTGTTCTCACTTCCTCTGGGCTGTTTGATTTCTACTCCATGAAGTGAAGGACCCCTTTTGGCTGATCCCGTGGGACCCCTTTTCTGGATCCTGGAACCCAGCCAGTCTGCATCCTTGCAAAGATGAAATGTTCATAAGCAGTGAATGTAATTCCAGATATGTGAGAACCAAGACTATGAGGACTTCTTAATTTCCCTTTTAGAGTATTCCAGGATTTTGCTGGCTTTTTCATCTTTTCAAAATAAATTTCAAAAATGGTAAGCTTACGTAGCTCTTAAACTGCAATGTCTCTGGCCAGAGATACTGCTGCGAAAAATCTGAGGTGACGGAGGAAATCCAAAGGGCACACGGAGAGATGGGAGAACACAGCTTTATCAATGCCAGTGGGCTCAGTGGGATCGTTCCCAAAGACTGAGCACCCGACAGGGTTAGGAGTGAGTTTTTATGGTTACAGACAATGGGGGATGGTAGCGGGCTGTTTTCTGGGTCTTTCAAGGCCAGGGCACCTTCCCAGTCTCTCAAACCCAAATGGCCCCTCCAGGTGGAAGTATAATCTATGTGGAGGCATCTCAGGAGGGTGCTAAATCACCCTGGGGGCTGTTTCTCTTTCTTTTCTTATTCAAAGAGGACCAGGCTTCTGGTCTTTTTCTTCTGTCTCTGCAGGAGTCAAACCGGATGGCTATTGGTGCTTTTCTTGGCCTTAGCAAGAGCAAAGGGGAACCAGGGACAGAAAGGGGCTCCAGCCTGGAGTCTCTATCCGCCTCAATACCAACACATATTTTTTTAATAACAAGAATGAAAAAAAATTTCAAGCAGTATTCTCTTAGCTGTAATGTTATTTTTCAAAAGATCTCATCAGTCTTGAGCACAACTATAAATGAAAGATGCTTTGAAAATAAAACAGGTGAATTTTATTTCTATAGCCCTTGCAATGAATGGCACAGCTATTTGTATATACTTCATAAAATCTTCCCTTGTAGCATCCTCACTTATATCAGATTAGGAGGGAAATTTAGAGATACAGTCAGGGATGGAAGTAGCAAGTGGATGTGTTATTACAAATCAAAATGCAGGAAAAAAATTATAATTTTGAAAAATCTAATGTAAGTAAAGAAAGATGAGCAGACCAAGGACTAAATAGTCTCATATCATTTAGCTATCACTTGAAATACCAATAGACACATTACTATATATACTATAATTGGAATTCATAATATGAAACAAAATCTGGGTGGGAAACACAAAACAGAAAAGTATTTCTTCTGGTGACATGTTCTAGGAAAACATCCATTCTACATATATACTATAAACAAAAAGTTTCTGTTACTTAAGGATATCTGCTTGTTTGTCTGTCTTCAATAACCATAATTAATAGTGCTAAATCAATGTAGAATCACTAATCACTACATTTAGTTGCTGAATATGCCTGTTTCCACAATCTATCTCAATTTAGGCTTTTTTTATTTTATTTTTTTTCTGATTTTAATGACTGAGTATATGATGGCACATTTTACTGGCACTATAAGTAAAGATGGATAAGAAGATGAAGAATTCAATTCTGTATATCTTTGTGTGAGTTTTCTAAGGTAATTAAATAACTATGTACACAAATAAGAATATAGTTCTGAAACTGAGGAAAGAGATCAGGGCTTCAAACACAGATATGTTAAATAATCAGTATATAAGTGACTGTTAAAACAATGACATGGATTTTATTGCCCAAGGATTGATTGATATTTTCCCCCCAAGGATTTAAAAGTAAGAAAGAATGAGCAGTGGTCAGAGAATAAAACCACAGGGAAATCAAGATTAAGAGAGAATGAGAAAGTATTAATTTTAAATGGACTCAGAGAAGGATAAGGGAGTAGAGAGATTGTTCCTTCAGAAGGCCCATAACAGACAGTTTAAATAAGATAAGATCTTTTCAACTATTTCAAATGCCAAAGTAGTAGTAGTCCTGGAATCAGGGTAAATGCTCCTATTAGCACTCTACCCTGAATTGCAGAATCCTGTGTATAGAATTGTCCCTCCCTGCCTTTAGGGCCTTGTTACTGGTCCAATTGCTAAGTGTCCTTTTTAGCCATGTGGAAAAAAAGATTCTCAGAAACTAAATTTCTACAGCCAAATAGATGGACAATGGGGAGACCAAAGGAAAAATTTTCATTGTTCAAATCTCTAAATATAACTACAAATCACCGAATAGTAAAGTGCATGGACTGTGTGATTTGAGGTGCTTAGTCATTATTGAAACTAAAACTGGGAGGCAGAGAAATGAGATTCATGTGAGGAACAAAATGATTTGGATCTAGAGATCTATATCTATATAGCAAGAACAGTAGATATGTACGGTGCAAATATTAGATTTCCCTCAGACATACATTGCAAAAACGTTTTCAGATAATTCCCTCCAGGTGGATTAAGAATTAGCAAAAAATCAGAGGTGCCTAGGTGGATCAGTGGGTTAAGAATTAGCAAAAATTCTTTATTTCTTAATATATCACAGAAGTAACAAAGAGAATCTAAGATACATTGACAAGAGCTGCCCAAGCCAGCAAGTAATTTAAAAGCTGCGATTTTCTCAGTTGTCCTTCTGGAAGCTGTGCCATAAGATGAGATGCCTAAATTATAACCATTACTGCTATTTCTGCTTATGTACCTTCGCTTGCTAACCCACGAGGAGATGGAAAAATACCAGCAGACTTTCTATAGACACTCTGTAACCACACATCCTCTGCCCAGAATTGAACCTGACAGAATGGCCGCTCCCGGACCCCCCACCCGGCTCTGGGCCGAGAGATAACAGCCATCTGGTGCCAGAGAAACCCCCACCCAGAACTGGACATGACAGAATGACTGCTCCCGGACCCCCCATCCAGCTCTGGGCCTAGAGATAACAACCATCTGGCGCCCTGCGGCTTGACAGGAAGACCCCGGTCAATCCTGAGGTGACACATACCCTAGCGGCGCCAACTCAGCAGTTTGAAGAATGACAGCCCTGTGACCTAACCAATAATCTGTTCCCAGCCCTTTCCTGCTCTGTAGCGCGCCAGTCATATTATAGAGTTCCTTTTTGATTTTCCCGCGGTATGTGGCGATTTGTTACAAGATACTATGATGTATGCTAAGTCCCTGCCTCCCCAAAAATAGTGTATAAAAGATATTGTGATCCTGAGCTCGGGACCTCTTAGCGTCACCAGCAACGAGTGCGCGGAGGGCCGGGTTCGATCTCGTAATAAATGACCCTTGCTGTTTGGCTTTGACTCTGGTCTCTGGTGGTCGTCTTTGGGGGGTTTCGAAATTTGGGCACAACAAAGACACTCGTTGCAAGAAAGCAGATAGAGAATGAGAGCAGAAAGAGCTACACAGGAATACTAGGCAAGAGGGTAGTATTTATTGCTCTCTAGCCTGAGACAAACTGGCTATTTTCCCAGTAAGTATACCATTTGCTTTGCAATACTTTTTTTCTTCTCCTTTTCTCCATCTTCACATAGGCACAAGACAAATCTGAAATTTCATATTTTAAGATCCACTAGGCATTCTTAGTCATAAAATATTAGAAGACTGAATGAAATAACTAGACTCTGGGAAAAGGAGGTATATAAAATGATTGAAGACATACCTGTTTGTTGGAAATGCTTTTAAAAAATTATTTCAAACAGGAATGATTTTAAAACTCAGTTAAGCATATTTGGTTGGCTAATATTCAAATTGTGTTTAAATAGAGAAAGTATTCAACAGAAACTTTTTTTTTTTTCATTTTGGTTATTCGGATGGAAGAGGACAGCTAGAGAAGACCTACTGAGGATATGGCCACGACTCTGTTCCCTATGACTGGAATTTAAAAATTGTGAACACATGATTTGTTATGGAGGTAAATTAAATGATAACTGGTATATTTCTGAATTGCATGTCACATGAATCATATGACAAAACTCTGAGAGTCAATCACCAATTTTAGAGCAATTAAAGAAATTGCAAAAAAAAAAACCCTAAATAATTTATAAATATCTCTTGTACTTTTCAAAAGATAGGCATCTGATAATTTTTATTTTTAGGTGAGAAATCAAAGCTTAGAGATATTTAGTAATTGATCTTATAGTTAGAAAGTGGCACAACTGGGATTTGTGACAGTTAATTTGAATCTGAATCTGATACTCTTAAAAATTAAATTGCCCAGGGGCGCCTCAGTGGGTTAGAAGCCTCTGCCTTCAGCTCAGGTCATGATCCCAGGATCTTGGGAATCTCTGCTCAGCAGGGAGCCTGCTTCTCTTCCTCTCTCTCTGCCTGCCTCTCTGCCTACTTGTGATCTCTGTCAAATAAATAAATAAAATTCTTTAAAAAAATTAAATTGTTCAATCCTTTTCAAACTCTTCCCAAAAACTGAAGAGGAGGGAACACTTCCTTATTCATTCTATAAATCCAGCATTACCCTGCTACCAAAGTCAAAGATATTACAAGAAAAGGATATTACAGACCAATATACAGGCATACCTCCCTCTATCGTGCTTCACGTTATTGTGCTTTGCAGATAATGAGTTTTTCATAAACTAAAGTTTTGTGGTAGCTGTAGGTTGAGCTGTTTATTGTAGCTATAGGTACGAGAAGCTGTTGCTTTTATTTGTTCTTTATCATTCTTTATTTCCCTTTTGACTTTAGTTTTTCCAATGTGTTCTTCCTTAGAGAAAATCTCTATATAGTTTTATCATGTTATGTTAGTCACTATACAGTAGTACATCATTACATTTTTTTAAGTACCTTTTTAAATTTTTTATAAACATATAATGTATTATTAGCCTCAGGGGTACAGGTCTGTGAATCACTAGGTATACATACTTCACAGCACTCACCATAGCACATACACTCCCCAATATCCATACATCATTAATTTTTGATATAGTGTTCCATGATTCATTGTTTGCATGTAAATATGTATTTATACAGACTTTTTTTTAGCTGTGATCGATTGATATTTTACCAGGCCCTTGTTAGGTTTCTGGTAAGGAATGGTGGGTTGTGGAAAGCAAAATGGAGTCTCTCATGTCAAGTAGGGGACAGTGTCAAGCAACGAGGCAAGCAGTTAAGGTCCTTCAGCTAGGAGATGTCCCCAGGACCAATGTCAGCTGCCACCCCAGAACTGATAACAAGCAAAACCAGAGGAGGCCTGCAAAGACCCAGAACTGATGAAATCCCTTTAAAAAGAAAAGGATTTGGGGCTTCTGGGTGGCTTAGTCAGTTAAGCATCGGCCTTCAGCTCAGGTCATGGTCTCAGTGTCCTGGGATAGAGTCACAAAGCAGGCCCTGCTGCTCAGCAGGGAGCCTGCTTCTTCCTCTGCCCCTCACCAAGTTTGTATACTTGCTCTCTTCTTTCTCTGTCTCTCTCTCACAAAAATAAATAAACACACTAATTAACTTAAAAAAAAAAAGGGATTTTGGCAGCAAATTCTTACACTCTTCCAGCCTGACCCCTCTACCTCTGATCCCTTGAAAAAGGTAATTGCTGCTGCCAGAGGCTCTTCCAAATCCATCTCTGAACAGAACCGAGATCCTTCCCTGTTTGAACATCAGAAGCACTGACAGCCAACAGTTGACCAGGACCAAACCAAGGCCTTACCCCAACTGTGTGCCACCCACCCCCCACCGACTAACTTTACATTTGGTTCCTTAATTTCCTGCACCCTTGTGTTATCTTGTTTGTTGTGTGGCTTGTCTTCCGTCCTGCTTTGTATGCTGTGTAAGAAGCCAAGTTTAATCACATGGTGAACTGTCATTGAGTTTGGAAACCTGAACTTGCTTTATCATTGTGATTTAACTTTGCTTTATGATTGAATAAAGCTGACATTGTGGAAGGACACAACTGCTGTTGTGCCCTCATAATGTGCTCATGACATAGGTGGAGGAGGAAAGCATACAATAATCTTCTAATGAAATCTTTGTGCACCTGATATTACTGGGATTGTTTCTCAGAGCTGTGACCTTCACAGGGATTTCTACAATGGTCTTCCTCCCTGTCTGCCACCACCACATTCATATCTTTCTTCATTCACTATAGCATTCCCAGTCTAGTGAATTGTGATCCTTTCCCTCTTAGATGAGACAGGAAGTCTGAGGGAGCTGGAAAGAAGGGGAATTCACTTAATTGGGATAAGATTGTGGCAGTCTTTTTGCTCAAAACAATTGTCCTGTGTTATGGGGAGGACTCTAGGCCACCCTTTCTCTTGGGTTCAGGAAAGGAGAAATGTTTACTGAAGAATTAAGTGAAAAATAAAAATGAAATATGGTATTAAAATATACAAGATATGTTGATTCAGATAGATATGGTAAATAAAACTTATTTGGAATACTAATATATCTTGTCCCCTTGGATGTTTATTGTCTTCTCCTTCTGAGTAGGCATTGAGATTTCAGTCAATGCAGTGGGCATCCCTCCCTTAAAAGATCTGTGGACCCCCAAAACGGCTGTCATTTCCCCATTCCTTTCATTCCCTGGGACTCAAACTACTAGCCTGCTGTAAGTGGGTAGAATCTCTCACTTGCGTCAGCCTCCAGATGGGAATGGTGGCCTCCCAGGAGCCCGTGGTCCACCTGGGCCACACAATCCTCTTCATTCCTTCCTCATAAATCTGACGTTCTGACTCCCTGTGCTACAAGCACTGGCAAGAAGACAGTGTGTGGGGGGCTTCCTCAGGAGCAGCAGGGAAGAAACAGCCCTGTGCTCTCAAGAACTTTAGCCACTGTCACCTGCTGTGTGTCCTACAAGTGACTCAGAGGGATTAAAAGAGAATGACGTTAATGATCTAATTTGCCCAAAATGGTCAGGGCATTGACTTGCTTCTACGGCCTGAGACCTACTGTCAAGGAGCTTTCTTAGGAAATCATCTTGGGCTGTGGCTTCTCCTGTAGAGTGGAGCTTTCATGGGATTCTACAATGTGCCTTACCTGTGCTACAGTGTGAGTAGCTGTGTCATACTCCACAACTCTCAACACAGCAGGTCACTGGGCAAAACTGGTCAGTAAATATTGATCTTCTCTGGAAAATTACCTTCACATAATCATGTCTGCTTCTTCTGCTTCCATTATCAACACCTCAGTATTCATTCTCACAGGGTTCCCTGGCCTAGACCAGTACTATCCCTGGTTTTCAATTCCCTTCTCCTCCATCTATGCTGTGGTTTTCCTGGGAAACTGCCTGGTGCTACATGTGATCCGGACAGAGCAGAGCTTGCATGAGCCTATGTTCTACTTCCTGGCCATGCTGGCCCTCACTGACCTGTGCATAGGGCTTTCCACAGTGCACACAGTGCTGGGGGTCCTGTGGGGGCTCAGCCAGGAGATTGGTCTGGATGCCTGCATTTCACAGACTTACTTTGTCCATGGTCTCTCTGGCACAGAGTCTGGAGTCCTTCTGGCCATGGCCTTTGATCGCTTCATTGCAATCTGCAATCCTCTACGCTACACATCCATCCTGACCAACAACAGAGTCATTCATGTCATGGTGGCGATTTTGATGAGAAGTGCATTGTCCATTCTTCCTGTCATCATTCGCCTGAAGTTCTTCCATTACTGCCGCCCCCACATCCTCTCCCACTCTTTCTGCCTGCACCAGGACCTACTCCGACTTGCCTGCTCTGACATCCGCTTCAATAGCTTCTATGCCCTGGCTCTGGTCATTTGTAACTTGTTGTTGGATGCTGTGCTCATTCTCATCTCCTATGTTTTCATCTTGCATACAGTGCTGGCAATTGCATCCCGGGAGGAGAGGCTCAAGTCCTTGCAGACCTGTGTATCCCACATCTGTGCTGTCTTGGTTTTTTACATCCCCATCATTGGCCTCACCATGGTGCACCGCTTTGGAAAGCATCTCTCACCTTTCGTTCATGTGCTTATGGGCAATATCTATATTCTCTTTCCACCCCTGATGAATCCAATCATCTACAGTGTAAAGACCCAGCAGATCCGAAGCAGGATTAAGCAGTGGTTTTCCCTGAAATTGAAGTAGAAGCTTTGGATTTACTCACTGGAATGTTTTAATGTCAAAAGGGTAATTGTATTTCTTATGTGTGAAACAGTTTATAATCTGAATAATATCTAAAACATTTTGCTGTTTAAAGAAAATTTAAGTATTAAAGAACTTAAGAGGCTTTTTAATGCAAGAAGCAAGATAGAACTAGTTTTTGTCAAAAAAAATTTGACATTCCTGAAATTTTGCTGTAGGATAATCATAGCCATTATGGGCATGAGAACACCTGTCTTGGCATCTTATTGAAATATTCTTAAAGCCATATGAAGATTATGACCTTCAGTTCATCAATATTTTATTTCCATTTAGACACACCTCTACCTAAAATTCTGGTAGCATATTTATTGTTTAGATTCTTCAAGTAACAGTCCTTATAGCAAAATATAATGGAGTGATTCTGGACTTTTTCTCCTTCCTAGGGGTGAGGCGAAAGGCAACTGAATCTATGATATTGAGCCTTCCTCCTCCTCTATTTTTCCCCATTAGAAATTTAACACAGATTCATTAAAGGATGTGTAGAATAAAAATGTATATAATCCTTCTCAGATGCTTGGGTGACTAAGTCAGTTAAGCATCTGCCTTCAACTCAGGTCATGGTCCAGGAGTTCCACGATTGAGCCAAGCATCAGGCTCCTCACTCAGTGGAAAGAATGCTTCTTTCTCCCTCTTCCCCCTGCTCCTTCTCTCTCTAGCTCATTCTCTCTGTCTCTCTCCCTCAGTTAAACAAAATCTTTTTTAAATAAAAGTTAAAAAAAGAATGACTGTATGATCCAGCAATCCCATTTCTAGGTACTTATTCAAAGGAAATGAAAACAGAGATACTTGCACTCTCATGTTCACTGCAGTACTATTCACAATAGCCAAGACAGACTAACCTGTGTTCAGCCTAAGTGTTCATTAACAGACATGGATAAACAAATTACAGCAGACACCTATAATGGAATATTATACCACGTTTATTTTTTGTTTTAAGTAGGCTCTACACCCAGCGAAGAGCCCAATGTATGGCTTCAACTCAGAACCCTAAAATCAAGATCTGAGATGAGATCAGGTGTTATATATTCAAGTGACTGAGCCACCCAGGTGCCCTTTATTCTACCTTTAAAAAGAAGATAATTCTGTCCTTTGTGAGAATATGGATAAATGTGGACAACATTATGTTAGTGAAATGTGTCAGACACAGAAGGAGAAATGCTACCACATGCCACTGATAAGAGGGTTGAAATTTCTTAGCATGGTACACAAATCCTCCTTTTTCATATTTTTGTAACTTCTGCTTTAGATATTAAATTTCAGAAACACAGAAACACCTATAGTCTTATAGCGCCTAATGTTTATGTTGCTGATTCCAGTGATTGTGCTTCCCTTTCTCCTGATACACTGCGTGGAAAGCCTTCCAGTCTCAAATATTCGTTCTAACATAGAGAGCATAAGATTTTGCCTTGTTTGAGTTCTAAGTGGTCAGTTCTAGAGATCAGAATGAGATAATTCTTTAAAGATCCTCTTTCCCCCCATGCATTTTAGGCTTGCCTCAGCCTAGGATGGAGCATTCAGAATCTGAAGAACTTGCACTGGGATAGGGCCAAACATTTCTCAGTCATGAAAGAGTCTTTCTGTGGCCCATTGCAGAACTTGTCTGCATGACTTCCCCTAGCCCCTTGGAAGGAACCTTCCCTGTTTCGGAAGGAAAGAGCTTTTAGGGCATTAGCCAGGTTGCCGTGAACCCTGTGCCACTGAACTCCTGTAGTGGAGAGACATAGTCCCAGCTTTGACATTCTGAGAGTGACTCAGTACCATGGGACTGGGAAAGGAAAGGAGAAACAGCTCTGTGGTTGAGGATACTACCAGCAGACTTCCTGGGGGAAGTCCTGAATATCAGTACCGTGGATATCTAGAAAGACAAAAGAGCTGCACTCTAATGAACCATTTAGGAGCCACTGAGAAGTATAGTTTCCTAGATACTTCTCCAAATGTACTACTATAAGAGAGACCAACAATAAAATGTACAATAAGGGGAGGCTGGAAACCCACTGGGAAATTTCCTCTTCTTAAATACATTTTGGTATAGATGTACTTGAATCCAAGAGTGGGTTAATTCTCTGCCCTTCAAATAAGCCATACTAAGACTGAGGAAGGTCCCTGGAAATGACTGGTGTAGGATAAAATTTTGGTAGAAGGACAGGAAAATGACAAAGTATCTTTCCTCTTGGGAAAAAAAAAAAAAAAAGAATAGTATTAGCCTCAGTCAATAAACTCAAGGTTATTGAGATTAAAATCCATTATTTCTAAATTATTGATTTATTAACCTCAAAAACATACTCTAAAGCTTAAAATATAATAACTTGAGGAATAATTTACAGGTTTACTTACAAGTCTAATTTACAAGTCTAAATTTAGAAAATTTCTTGACTCCACGTTGTTATTAAAGATTAGTGTTTTTAATGCATATCAGCTTGATGTGATCTGTATATATGTAATGGTATTAGATTTATTTGGGGAACAGAACCGCCATCTCTTAGCTTAGTATATTACAGGGAGATTGGAGAGCTAAAACTAGTTGCATGAGAGCTGTGATAACATCCAAGAAACGAAGAAACACAATGGTAAGTATGAAAAAGAAAAAGTAAAAATGAAACAGTTATGTGACCAATTAGTTCCATTCTCCTTGATAGAGTCTTGGAATATTATGAAACACTAAATAGCAGTATGCAATAACAGCGTGAGGTTCCACAAGTCTTCAAGGATAGTATAAACTTAAAGTCATATATTCCCATAACATATCACAGAAGATATCCTTGCTAAATATTTGATATCATCAATATATTTAGTACTGCAAAGTCACATACTTGTTATTAAGTCATAGTAAATCATTCTGACAATGCCAAATCAATAAATAACCATTCCAGTCAATCTTTCAATGTGCCTATTCCTATCTCTATCTCTGCTGGGTTTTCCTTGTCTAAATCATAGCAATTCTGCTTTCTATTTCTCCATGTTTCCTTTATCTACATTCTTTATCTACATTCAAGCAGCAGTTCAGTCCAGGCAAGATGTCTTGAAAAACTACCAAATAGCAGAATGAAAGTCATAAGAAGCAATATTTTCATTTCTACTTTATGAATCCTAGATATCATTCATACATTCTTTCAACAACTATTTGGCAGGTACTAGGCTCAGTTCTACAGATGCAGAGTTAAAAGGCATGGACATCCAAAATAGATACACCACCCCACCTCCTGAACATTGTGGCACAAAGAGGCAATACAGGTTTGAAACAGGTACCATAAAGTGATCTACCTATATTTCATAGATATCTTGAATATCCATTTAAATGGCTAGAGTTGAAAGTACAAGGATATAAAGCAATCACTGGGTCATAGGGTAGCTCCATTTTTAACATCTTGAGGAACCTCCATACTGTTTTCCAAAGTGGCTATACCAGCTTGCATTCCCACCAACAGTGTAAGAGAGTTCTCTTCTTTGCATTCTCACCAATATTTATTGTTTCCTGACTTGTTAATTTTAACCATTCTGACTGGCGAGAGGTGGTATCTTATTGTGGTTTTGGTTTGTATTTCCTTGATGCTAAGTTATGCTGACATAAACATTCTTAAGAATTTTCTCCTTGGTCTTTTGAAAAGGATACCTACTAATAATGGAACTAATGGTAAAGAAGCAAAACTGAGAACTGGAGAAGACAGAGAGAGATTAGGTCCATGTTATGTTCAAACTACTCACTTGAATCCCTTTTTATAAAGCTACCTCTTGATTTAAAGAAACTTAAATGCTTCTGCTAAGTAAAAGGAGACAGAAAGCTAGAAAGATTGTGGAGTAGAAGGACCCTAGGTTCTCCTCATCCCAGGGATACCACTAGATAACAGCTATATCCATGTAAATAACAGAGAAAGTGATCCAAAGACTGGCAGAACAAATTCCAAAATAAAGGTAGAGAAAAGCCCCCATCAAAAAATAGAAGGGCAAAGATCTAGTTTGGAAGTGAAATTGACCTTCATCATCTATGGTGGGGATGGAGCCGGTAGCATGAAACAGGATAGAAAATAGACTTTCACACCAGGGAGCCCTCAAAAGGGAGGATGGATTCCCACAACCTTTGTCTTTGAAAGCAAGAGGGGACAAATTTTGTGAGTTCTTAATAACCAGTGACACTTAAAACCCGGAATTAAAAAAAAAAATCAGCATGCTGGGTTGTGGGAGAGCCTGGAGGGTATTAGAATTGGAGTCCCTGTTCTTAAAGAGACAGCCATACATGGATAAGGAAGATGTGGTCCATATACACTACGGAGTATTATGCCTCCATCAGAAAGGACGAATACCCAACTTTTGTAGCAACAGGGACCGGACTGGAAGAGATTATGCTGAGTGAAACAAGTCAAGCAGAGAGAGTCAACTATCACATGGTTTCACTTATTTGTGGAGCATAATAAATATCATGGAGGACAAGGGGTGTTAGAGAGGAGAAGGGAGTTGGGGTAAATTGGAAGGGGAGGTGAGTCATGAGAGACTATGGACTCTGAAAAACAATCTGAGGGGTTTGAAGTGGCAGGGGGGTGGGAGGTTGGGGTACCAGGTGGTGGGTATTATAGAGGGCATGGATTGCATGGAGCACTGGGTGTGGTGAAAAAATAATGAATACTGTTTTTCTGAAAATAAATAAATTAATTTTAAAAAAATGAAAAAAAGAAAAAGAGACAGCCATACAAATAGTGCATGCAGACAACACAGAAACAGCAATTTGAGAAACACTAGGAGTCGGTGGGAAGAAGAGTGTTGTTTTTTGTTTGTTTGTTTGTTTGTTTTTTGTTTTTCAGTCTCAGAGCACACCTCAGAGAGTTAGGTCATCTGGAAGCCCCTGCAGGAACAAAGATGCTGGCAGGCGCCATTTCCCTCCTCTGTTCCCCAGCATAAACCAGGGTCACCTGAGGACCAAGACAATGCTATCACTTGCTACCTAACTTGCTTTTTATCAAGCTCTGCTTCTCCTGTTCTTTGACACATCTGCCCTTCCCAGGCATGCTCACTTTAGTCCCTACACTGTTGTTCTCCTCTTCCAGAAGACCAACTCAAATAAAAGACAATACCCTATCTCCCAATCCACATGTTTTGCATGACCTCAGTTCTCTTGGTGGCAGGGGCAGGTCTCATTTTGCAAGCAGACTGCTGCACACCTTGTTAAAACACACCTATCCAAGCTGGTGACAAAGCACTAGCCACAATAGAAAAAGAGAGCCACTGCAGATAACTAGAATTAAAGAAAAAGAGGTCAAGACTCAACAGCAGAGTACATACAACATAGGAGACACTCCCTGAAGTGCCAGATCCTAGGGAACAGGAGACACTGCACTGCAGGATACTATGGGACCTCTCCTTCATAAAGCTATCATTGTTAAAGAGCAGTGGAAGTAGATGACTTTTTAACACAGAAAAGCAAACTTAGAGTGAGACAAAAGGAGGAGATGGAGAATTATGTCCCAAATGAAAGAATAGGGAAAAAACCACAGCAGACAACTAAGCACAGCAGATACAAGTAATTTGCCTGATATAGAATTTAATGTAATGCTCATAAAGATACTCACTGGATTTGAGAAGAGTAGAGAACATCAGTGAGACCTTAACACGAAGATAAAAAAAAAAAACCAATCAGAGTTGAAGAACACAATAAATGAAATTAAAAATACACTTGATGGAAAAAATAGCAGGCTAGTAAAGCAGAGGAATGAATTAGTGACCTAGAAAACAAAGTAATGGAAAGTAGTCAAGCTGAGCAAAGGAGAGGAAAGAAAATTATGCAAATTGAAAATAGTTTTAGGGAGCTCAGGGACTCCATCAACCATAATGACATCCACATTATAGGGATGCCAGAAAAAGAAGAGAGTAAAGGGGGGGGGCCTGAAATTTTATTTGAAGAAATAATAGCTGAAACTTCCGAAATTTTTGAAAGGAAAAAGATATCTAGATCCAGGAGGCACCGAGATCCCCCCAGAAATTCAAAAGAAAGAGGTCCATATCAATACAAAGAGTAAATAATATGGCAGAAAGCCATGATAAAGGAAGAACTTTAAAGCAGCAAGAGAGGGGCACCTGAGTGGCTCAGTCAGTTAATCATCTGCCTTCGGCTTAGGTCATGATTCCAGGGCCCTGGGATTGAGCCCCAAATCAGGTTTCCTGCTAGGCGGGGAGCGTGTTTCTGCTTCTTCCTCTCCCTTTGCTGCTCTCCCTACTTGTGCTCTCTCACTCTTCCTTTCTCAAATAGATAAATAAAATCATTAAAAAAAAAAAAAAAAGCCAGCAAGAGAAAAGAACACAGTTACCTATAAGAGGAGACACCATAAGGCTATGAGCAGATTTTTCAGCAAAAACTTTGCAGGCCAGAAGGAAGTGGCATATTCAAATATATTCAATATATTCAAATATATTCAAAGTGCTGAAAGGGAAAAATCTACACCCAAGAGTACTCCTTTCAGCAAGGCTATTATTCAGACTAGAAGGGGAGATAAAGAGTTTCTCAGAAAAACTCTTGAAGTTTTTCTTTAAGAAAAAGTTCATTATGTTCATGACTGTTACACAATCCCTACAAGAAATATTAAGGGGGACACTTGAGCAAAAAGGAAAGACCATAAGTGAAAGTATAAAAAGCCAAAAACAAACAAAAACAAAAAACCACAAAATCAATAAAAATATTTTTATACAAATATATCAAGGGATCCATAAGAAAAAAGAATGTAAAATATCATATCATATACCTAAAACATGGTGGAGAGAGAAGAATAGGTTCAAACTTAAACAACCATCAACTTAATACAGACTGCAATATGCAGAAGATGGTAACGACAAATCAAAAACCAGTAGTAGATATGCAAAGAATAAAGAGAAAATAATCTAAGTGTATTACTAAAGAAAACAAGCCAACCATGAAAGAGAGCAAGAGAAAAAGATCACAGAAAATCTATAGAAACAACCACAAAACAAGTAGCAAAATGTCAATAAATACATACCAATCAGTAATTACTTTGAATGAAAATGAAATAAATGCTCCAATAGAAAGACATGGGATTACAGAGTGGATTAAAAAACAAGACCCACCTATATGCTGCCTAAAAGAGACACATATCAGACTGAAAGACACCTACAGATTGAAAGTTAGGGGATGGAGAAATATTTGTTATGCAAATGGATGTCAAAAGAAAACTAGGGTAGCTGTACTTATATTGGACAAAATAGACTTTAAAACAAAGACTGTAAGAAGAGACAAAGAGGGACACTATGGAACAATAAAGGAAACAATCTAACAAGAGAATATAATAGTTGTAAATACTTATACACCCAATATGGGAGCACTCAAATATATAAAACAATTACTAAAAAACGTCAATAATGTAACTGATAATAATACAATAATAGTAAGGGACTTTAATACCCCACTTACATTGATGGACAGATCATCCAAAGAGAAAATAAGGGAAATGGTGGTCTTGACTGAGAAACTGGACCAGATGGATTTTTAAAAAAATATTTTATTTATTTATTTGACAGACAGGGATCACAAGTAGGCAGAGAGGTCAGCAGAGAGAAGTGTGGGGAAGCAGTCTCCCTGCTGAGCAGAAAGCTCGTGGCGGGGTTCCATCCCAGGACTCTGAGATCATGACCTGAGCCAAAGGCAGAGGCTTAACCCACTGAGCCATCCAAGTGTCCAACGACCAGATGGATTTAATATACATTTGAGAACATTCCACTCTAAAACAGAAGAATATGCATTCTTTTCAAGTGCACATAAAACATTCTCCAGGATAGATCACAGATTAAGCCTAAAAGCACGTCTCAAACACTTTCACAAAATTGAAATAGTACAATTCATCTTTTCTGATCACAACCCTATGAAAGTAGAAGTCAACCACAAGAAAAAAAATCTGGAAAGGCCACAAATACATGGAAATTAAATAACATGCTACTAAACAATGAATAGATCAACCAAAAAATAAAAGAAGAAAAAAAATACATGGAAACAAATGAAAATGAAAACACAAAGTTCCAAAATGTTTGGAATGTAGTAAAAGTGATTCTAAGAGGGAAGTTTATAGCAATACAGGCTTACCTCAAGAAGCAAGAAAAATCTCAAGTAACCTGTCTTCCAACCTAAAGGAGCTAGAAGAACAAACACAACCAAGACCCAGAAAAAGAAAATAAATAAAGATTAGAACAGAAATAAATGATATAGAAACTAAAAAAAATTAAATTAAATTAAAAAGAGGAGCACCTGGGTGGTTCAGTTGTGCTTGGGTGCCTCAGTTGGTTGACTGTCAAACTCTTGGTTTCAGCTCTGTCATTATCTAGGGGTGGAGATATTAAGCCCTACATGGGGCTCTGTGCTCATCACAGAGTCTGCTTGTCCCTCTCCCTCTCCTCCCCGCCCCCTGCTCTTTCTCTCTCTTTTTCTATCTCCTTCTCTCTTAAACAAACAAATAAATAAAACCTTAAAAAAATATGGAACTTTAAAAAAATCCAGATAAATGAAACTAGGAGCTGGTTCTTTGTAAAGATAAACAATATTCATAACTCTCTAGCCAGATTCATGAAAAGAAAGAAAGGAGACAGAAAAGACCCAAATTAAAAAAATAAAAAATCACTAATGAAAGACAAGAAATAACAATAAACACTTCAGAAATATAAACGATTGCAACAAAATATGAAAATGTATATGTCAACAAATTGAATAACATAGGGTCAATGGGTAAATTCCTAGAAATATACAAATGACCAAAATTAAAGCAGTAAGAAATAGAAAATTTGGACAGACCAAATTAAGTGCAATGAAATTGAATCAGTAAAAAACAAAATTAAGTAAAACAAAAAACCAAAAAACAGAAAACCTCCCACCAAGAAAAGTCCAGAACTAGAGTGTGTCCCAGGTGAATTCTACCAAACTGTTAAAGAAGAGTTAATATCTATTCTTCTCAAATTATTCCAAAAACTAGAAGATAAAGGAACACTTCCAAATTTATTCTATGAGGCCAATATCACCCTGATACCAAAACCAGATAAAGACACCACAAAAAAGAGAACTGCAGGCAATATCTCTCCTGAGGAGAGATGCAAAAATCCTCAACAAAATATTGGCAGACAACATTAAAAAATATGTATATATATATATACACATATATATATATATAATGTTTTTAAAATTTGTTTTGGATTTTCTTCTTTTTTTTTTTTTTAAGATCCTATTTATTTGACAGAGAGAGAGATCAGAAGTAGGCAAGAGCAGCAGGCAAAGAGAGAGGGGGAAGCAGGCTCCCCGCTGAGCAGAGAGCATGATGCAGGGCTTGATCCCAGGACACTGAGATCATGACCTGAGCCGAAGGTAGAGGCTTAACCCACTGAGCCACCCAGGTACCCCTCAAAAATATATTTTAAAAAATCATACACCACAAACAAGTGAAATTTATTCCTGGTATGCCGGGTGGTCAATATTCTGAAAACAATCAAAGGGATATGTCATATTAATAAGACAAAGTATAAAAACCATATAATCATTTCATTAGATGCAGAAAAACCAAATGACAAAGTATAGCCATTCCATCCATGATGAAACCATATCTATTCATGATAAAAACCCTCTAGCACTGAAAAGTTGGTGTAGAAAGAACTTACCTCAACATAATGAAGGCTTTATATGAAAAACCGCAGCTAACCTCATACTCAATGATGAAAAACAGAAAGTTTTCCCCTTATCGTCAGAAACACGATAAGGTTGTCCACTTTCACCACTTTTATTCAACATAGTACTGGAAGTCCTAGCCACAGCAATTACACAACATAAAGAAACAAAAGGCATCCAAATTGATAAGGAAGAGGTAAAACTCTATTTGTAGATGACATGATACTATATAGAGAAAAACTGAAGGACTCCACCAAAACCCTAAGGATTCTGCCATTAGGACTGATAAATGAACTTGATAAAGTCACAGAATACAAAGTCAATGTACAGAAATCTTTAAAGAGAGTCCAGGCATTAATTTCCCTGACATCACCCACAGCAACATTTTTCTAGATAGGTCCCCTGATGCAAGGGAAATAAAAGTAAAAATAAACTATTCAGACTACATCAAAATAAAAAGTTTCTGTACAGTGAAGGAAGCATCAACAAAACTTAAAGGAAACCTACTGAATGGAAGAACATATTTGTAAATGAGATATCAGATAAAAGGTTACTATCCAAAATATATAAAGAACTGATACAACTCAACACCACCCAAAAATAATCTATTTAAAAATGGGCAAAACACATGAACAGACATTTCTGTAAGGAAGGCAGCCAGATGGCCAATATACACATGAAAATAAGATGCTCAATGCTACTCATCATCAGGGAAATGCACATCACAACTACAGTGAGATATCACCTCACAGCTCAGAATGGTTAAAATCAAAACCATAAGAAGCAAGTGTTGGCAAAGATGTGGAGGAAGAGGAAACCTCTTGCACTTTGTAGGGAATGCAAACTAGTAAATCCACAGTGGAAAACAGTGTGTAAGTACCTCAAAAAATTAAAAATAGAACTACCTAAGATCCAGGAATTGTGCTAGTGGGTATTTATCCCCCAGATACAGAAATGTTAATTCAGAGATGCATGTACCCTTATACATATCGCAGCATGATTCACAATATCTGATCTATGGAAGCTGCTCAAGTGTCCATCAATAGGTGAATGCATAACATTTTATGATTATATCTATATCTACATAATAGATGTAGATATTTAGATATATCACATGACTAATGAGATATCTCATTCAGCCATAAAAAAGAATGAAATCTTACCATTTGCCATGACATGGATGGAACTAGAGAGTATAATGTTAAGTGAAATAACTCAGAGAAACACAAACACTCTATAAGCTCACTCATATGTAGAATTTAAGAAAGAAAACAGATGATCAAAGAGGAAACAAAAAGAAAGAGAAAGAGAAACCAAACAGACTCTTTATAGAGAACCAGTGGGTAAGTGGGTAGGAGGAAAGGTGAAATACTTTATGGGGATTAAAGAGTACACTAATGATGATGAAAAGAAAAAAAATAAAAGAAGATAAAAGAAAAGAAAAGCTGATTCAAAAGGGCACAATTACAACATGTTTCCAACTGCAGGACACTGTGTAAAAAAATAAAACTATGGAGACAGAATATCAGTGGTTGTCAGAGGGCTTAGAGTGAGGTGGAACACAACGGATTTGTAGGACAGTGAAACTGTTGTGTATGATACTATAAAGGTGCATACATGTCATTATATACTTGTCAAAATCCATACAATGTACAACCTAAAGGGAGAGGTCTTATGTAAACTACTGACTTTAGCTAATAAAAATGTGGCAATGCTGGCTTATGAACTATGACGCATATATCACAGCAATGTGAAGTGTTAATAGGGGAAACTGGGTGGGTGAGGAGAAGGGATCATATGTGGGCTGTGTACTTTCTGATTATTTTTTTGTAGACCTCAAACTGCTCTATCAAGCAATATGTGTTAACTTATAAACTTTTATTTGAGAAATGGGAGTTATTCAAATATATTGCCATGCTTTTTCCTTTGAAAAACCTCAAAATATCTCACTAAAGGACACTTTGTCATGCATAGACATGTATTGAAATAGTCTCAATAGTTAGGCTTTGTCTTAGAAGACATCCATGTTCCAGTAGATTAACTCAGGAAACCTTATTTTTTTAGTTCTGTTTAAGGGCTACATAGTGAACTAGCAAAAAAGTGTAGAAATGTTGCTCAGAGACTTGGCTGGACATGGAAAATTATCCAATGCTGTTCAAAATTGGGAAATATAATTTCATAAGTATTAAAGATAGGTTCAGTCTACTAATCCATATACTAACTGTGGGTCTCAAGTGCCAAAGCAATCACTTAGCATGTGAAATACCCAAAAGACTTCTTGTCCCAGAGGTTAGTCCTTGAGTTGCTGTTGTAAAGATCTATGTACAATACAAGTATAGATATTTATTTGCACACACACACACACACACACACACACACACACACATTCTCTAAATCCCTATAAACAGACATGACATTTTTACCTAACACCTAAGAATATCACTGTGTGCTAAGAGGAAATTCAACATCTACCTTGATCTTGAAAAACCATGCATCTGAAAGGTAAGTTAGAATAGTTTCATGGTTAAAATTGTGGGTGCTGCAGTTAGGATCCCTGATTTGCAAACAGACTTTACACACCCCTTAGTAATACGATCTTAGGAAGGTCCTCAGGTACCTGAGTTGTCTTCTGTGTAAAATTAGGACACTAATGATAGTTATTTCTTATAGTAGCTGTTACCATTAAATTGGATAATCCATGTAAACTGATTAGCATAGGTTTTAGGAAAATGCTTTAGCACACTGCAACCATTAATATGTATTTCCAATTATTATTTTTACCATTACTGCTACACTGCCCATCCCTGTGCTGATATGTGATATGACTTCTATCCAAATATGGTGATAGTCTGTGTGGTTGTTACACAGCAAAATCAGGCACTGTTGAGAGATACCAGATAAAAGAAGCAAAGCCTGGTGATGGGTATTAAGGAGAGACAGATTGCATGGAGCACTGGGTGTTATATGCAAAAAATGAATCTTTGGAACACTACCTCAAAAATTAATGATGTACTGTATGGTGACTAACATAACACAATAAAAAAAGATAAAGCAGCAGAAGCAGCAGCAGCAGTAGCAGCAGCAGCAGCAGCAGCAAAGCCACAAACTTACCAGGCTAATAAAATTGTGTTGCCTCCATATTTTTAACAGGATAACCATTCAAAAAAATAGCTCTCAGAGTTGCATTAAAAATAATTTCATCCCAGGACGCCTGGGTGGGTCAGTGGCTTAAAGCCTCTGCCTTCGGCTCAGGTCATGATCTCAGTGTCCTGGGATAAACCCCTGCATCAGGCTCTCTGCTCAGCAGGGAGCCTGCTTCGCCCTCCCCCTCTACCTGCCACTCTGCCTACTTGTGATCTCT
Organism: Mustela putorius furo; assembly: GCF_011764305.1. Classification (NCBI taxonomy): domain Eukaryota; kingdom Metazoa; phylum Chordata; class Mammalia; order Carnivora; family Mustelidae; genus Mustela; species Mustela putorius. Next base: position 1,250,467 of record NW_025422126.1, read on the forward strand.
CTCTCTGTCAAATACATTAAAAAAAAAAAAAAAAAAGACAATTTCATCCCTTCCATGTGTTTTCCCTTTGATGAAAAAATTTGTCTTTTCTTTCTTATTTCAATTTCATATGCGAGAGAGAGAGAGAGAGAGAAGACAGTGTGAGGGAGAATAGAATAAATATGTGTTAATTCATATGAAAATATACCCTTTTTATTGTGAATGGTAGAGATAATCTGAAAAAGGTTTCAATTAACAATTACAGGGATAATAGACATAATGTAATACAGTGTAGCTTTCGATCTAAGGGATGGTGTGACAGGGCCATATGAAAAGTGTACCCTTTGTCTATCACTTTGAAACTTCTCAAGAATTGCAGTCAAAAGCGTTTCTAAACATACTTTGTGCCTTTGCCAAAAATATTGCCCTTAATTACAAACTTGACTAATTGAATTAATATTTTATTGACTTGGGAAAAGAATAATTTTATATTGGAGGGACTTTTTAGAGAAAGCTATTTTTATATTATAGTTTTTTGATAGATTAAAAGTAAGAACTACTGTTACTTTAAAAAGTTGCTAAAATGTTATCTTATTCTTTGGTTGGTGAGTATGAAAATCGAAATAACTCTGCTCTGTAGAAGGGTCTTTCAATGATAGCTGTTGAATGATAATGGACTTTGACATCTTCAGTGACTGTCTTGTTCTGAAAGAGAACACTCTGTACTCTGGATTTTTAGTGTCTTCCTTGATTCTACTTCATGATCCTTGAGAGTGCTTGTTAGGATCTGAATGATGCTACAACTTTGGCATAGCAGTTTAAACTTCATGTTTAAATGTTCATTGTCTTCAAGAGTTCAAATGAGAGGCAGATGAGTAAAACTTTTTCTTTACTATAGCAAAAGTGTAGGGTAAGGAAACATCTCTCAGATTATCAGGATGGGAAACAAGACTTGGAAGCTTTATACTGGCCCATTATGTATCAGTCTGTCATCGAACCCATGACCTCCCCTTAAGATTTTTGTCAAAGAATGGAATATTAACCATCTCCAGACTTCTATGTAATGTTACAGAGAAAAAGGAAAGAGAAAACGACTTTTCTGTATTTAATTAATTATTTTTTTATTATTAGGTAGACAAAAATTATACACATAACATGGTTAAAAGTTCAAAAGACATATACATACATGATGTGGTTATAACAATTAGGTTTACACAAAGATTTCAACCCTTATTATTCTGATTTAATTTTTTTTTTCAGAAAGAACTAGATAATCCATAAGAGAGGTGATTTTTGCTTATAATCATTCAGGATTTTTTAAATAATTTATTTATTTGTTTGTTTGTTTTGGTGGGGGTTTTGTGTGTGTGTGCTTTGTTGGTTGCTGTTCTCTGAGTTTTGTTTTATTTTGTTTGTAAGCTCTAAGCCCAAAATTGAGGCTTGAACTCAAAACCTGGAGATTGAGTCACATGCTCTACCAATTGAGCTATTCAGGCATCCTTATTCAGATAATTAATAGCTTTTCTCAGACCATTTTATTTTCCTTCCAGTTCGCCATGTCAAAATTAATGGTTAGGTTGTCACTAGGATAAAAGAATAAAGATTTGTTTTCTACTAGTGTGCACTCTACCTATTTTCTCTCCATCATGTAACAGACTTGGGACACCTGTCCGTAAGACCATGTAATTCTACATCCACTCACCTCAGTGCCTTTCTGTTGACTGGAGTCCCAGGATTAGAAGACTTCCAAATCTGGATCTCCATCCCCTTCAGCTTCATGTACCTTTTGGCTGTGATAGGAAATGGCCTGGTTATGGCAGTGGTGGCCTGGGACAGGAACCTCCATGAACCCATGTATCTTTTCCTGGCCATGCTGGCACTCAATGATGTTCTCCTTTGTACTGTCACAGTGCCCAAAATGCTTATTATCTTCTGGCAGGGCCCTTCCCCATCAACTTATCCTGCATGTCTCACACAGATGTTTTTTGTTCATGCCCTGTTCCTCTCTGAGTCTGCTGTTCTCTTAGTAATGGCTTTTGATCGCTACGTGGCTATCTGTGCACCACTCCATTATGCAACCCTACTTACAGGCTCTCTCATCAGCAAGGTGGGCCTGGCTCTGCTGGCTCGGAGTGTGGCTGTGGTCACTCCTGGTGTCCTCCTCATTTTCCGGCTGCATTTCTGTCGGAGCAATGTCATCCACCATACCTACTGTGAGAACATGGGCATTGCCAAGTTAGCCTGTAATAGCTATGCCCTTAATAGCATTTATGGACTCACCGCTGCTCTCCTCACCACAGGGCTGGACTTTGTGCTCATCTCCCTGTCCTACTGGCTAATCCTGAGAACAGTCTTCCAGCTGCCTTCCAAGAAAGCCCGGACTAAGGCCTTTGGAACATGTGGAGCTCATATATGTGTCATCTTGATATTTTATACTCTGGCCTTCTTTTCCTTCTTTACCCATCGCTTTGGAAATCATGTACCCAGACACGTCCTTATCCTCCTGGCAAACCTCTACTTACTGGTGCCACCTACCATGAACCCCATTGTTTATGGGGTAAAGACAAAGGAGATAAGGATGCGTGTCCTAGGGCTTTGTAACCAACCAAAATGACCCAAGGGTTATGAAGCAACAAAGAATAGATGAGTTCAGGGTAGAGGATCAGACTTAAATGTCAAGTGTGAATCAACCCAGGCAGATCTATCCCCAGAACACCTAACCTCTGGATAGAACTTAAAATACTCACATTTCTCAATGCTGCCTTCCCAGCAAAGGGTAAAAAGGAAGGTGTCAGGCAACTGCTCCAGTACCATGAAAGGGTATCTCAACATATTAAGGTAATAATCAGTGGAGTCACTATAATAGCATAGATGAGTGAAATATCCATTTTGTACTACAAAATGCCTCTCTTAATGTCAGTTTGCTATGGGCAATCTTAGCATTGATTGTCATTGATGCCTGGGTGGCTCAGTCAGTTAAGCTGCTGCCTTCGGCTCAGGTCATTATCTCAGGGTCCTGGGATTGAGTCCTGCATTGGGCTCCTTGCTCAGTGGGGAGCCTGCTTCTCTCTCTGCCTCCGCCTGCTACTCTGCTTGCTCGTGTTCTCTCTCTCTCTCTGACAAATAAATAAATAAATAATCATTAAAAAAATACTGAATGCTAATAATTCTAAGTAACAAATGCCCTAATATGTCCTTATGTATTGTATAGGGCATATTCTTTAAATACTTCCTTCCTTTACTCTTTCACTTAGCTTGTTTGTTTCATATCTCCTTCAATACTTTGTTGCAATAAAGATATTTTTACACACAATAGAAAGTTATTTTGATTGGGTTAAGTAAACAAAAAAGCAGGATCTGAGGAGTGGCATGACATGCAAAGAATTTGAGTACTGATGACTCAGGAAGGAGAAAGTCAGGCTAATTGCCCCATCTTGGGTCAGGTTGCTAAAACTGCATTAATCTGTCACATCACTTAACATTCTGGTTAATGGGGATGAAATTTTGTCAACGAAATTCTCAAAAAAAAAAAAAAATCACAGCAAACCAGCAGGATTATGTTCACTGGATTCATTTAGCTCTTTAAATAAAAAAGCACATGTAATTTTCCTAGTGTAGCTTTTCACACCCCAAACCTTCTTGCTAATTGCATTCTATATTACCTGGGACAAACGTTATCATCTATAAATCTATCTGGCAAAATTCCTGGAATGTAATACCTTTTATCCCATATAAAATGTCCACCCGTTGATTAATAAAAGAGTTAAAATTTTCCCTGGCATCAGACAATAAAAATGAGTATCATGAACATAATATAAACATATACATGGTCTAGTAGTTGAAGTAGTTGATGGAGTGCCTTCAAAATATTTATATTGTTATCATTCTCCTTATTAATGCATGTGGCTATTTCCAGACTCTACGTGTAGTCAGATCATTTCCACACTGTACATTTTTGACTGAATTATGTTTTTATTATTTGAGATACCGGATTGGATAACTGAATTACTAAGTGGGATAATGAAGTATTTTGTGGTAATGCTTTGTGTAGAAGACAATACTGGACACTTTAATGACAAAGGGGATAGTGATCTCTGCTATTATTTTTTCTTGCCATTGTGTTTTGCAACAAGAAGTCTTCTGCAGTATCAAGAGGATTAAGGTATAACCTAAAAGATAACATTTGACATTATGAAAACAATTGCATTGCATTTTGCCCAGTGATTGGGGATTCGTATACAAAAATGAATTATGATTTGGGTTTCTGGATCACTTACACATTCTGCAAGATGGCAGAGAATGTTTTCAAAAGACACTCATGACTTTGTCAAGCAAGGTAATATGAGTAAGAGTGCCTCCTGATTTATAAATCCATATACAAATGAGAAAGACGTTTCAGTCATATTATTATAGTTCTAGGCAAGAACAAGAGACCTCCTGTTTTTCGAGCACCAACTGCTTGCCAGAAGACTGAACGCTTGCCTTCAGTAAGGTTCCAGAACAAGATCTTTCTGTTCTCAACTCATAGTACTAACTTGTCATTCATTCATCCATTCAGATATTCAATCACTCATCTCCTCAGCAATGATATTCTTTGGGAAAAATGATCTTAATTTAAAAATATGTGGTTTTCTAAATGTTTTTGATAAAATATGTTATGATTATAATGCAATTATAGTAATAAATTTAATGTAACATAGGAAATAATAATTTGTGTGTCCAAATATTGCATTACCTATGCAGGTATTCCTTTAAAATAGCTTTATTCATATGCAAAATGCAAAATCTAAGGTGCAGTAAGTAGCTTAAACATATTTCTGTGAACAACAACAACAAAGCCTAATACAACACTGGTTTTTTTTTTGAAGCATAGATGCTAGGAAAGGTATCTTCAACATCACAGGTTGAAAATATATTTTGTAGGGTTCTTGGGTGGCTCAGTTAGCTAAGTTTCTGCCTTCAGCTCAGGTCATAATCCTGAGGTCCTGGGATCCAGTCCGGCATTGGGTTCCCTTCAGTGGGAAGTCTGTTTCTCCCTCTCCCTCTGCTGCTCCCCCCTGCTTGTGCTTGCTCTCTCTCTCTGTCAAATAAATAAATAAAATATTAAAAAAATACATATTTTGTATTTGAAGTTCTTATTTTAAAAATGATTATTAGGGGCGGCTGGGTGGCTCAGTGGATTAAAGCCTCTGCCTTCAGCTCAGGTCATGATCTCAGGGTCCTGGGATGGAGCGCCACATGGCATCGGGCTCTCTGTTCATCAGGGACTCTGCTTCCCCCTCTCTCTCTGTCTGCCTCTCTGCCTACTTGTGATCAATGTCTGTCAAATAAATAAATAAAATCTTTAAAAAAATAAAAATAAAAACGATTATCAATAGTTAAATATTACTTATACAATGTATACCATGATCATTCTCAAAATTTTTACTTTTCCTATCAATTTTATTTAATTATTTATTACACCAAATATTATCTAATTATGATGTTTATACATCTTTCTTATTTTTAGTTGATGTCCCTTACTTGAAGTGAATGTGCTAAAAGGAGAAGGGTAATTAGAATTAGAATCAAGAAATAGGATAATATGGTGGAAACATCATAGTTGAGTTAAAACCAGATAGCAGATATAAGTTGTAGATATACTCCATGTGCCTGAAATTTGAAATCCTGATTTTAAGTTAGTAAACTCTCTTTTATTATGTGACATGTAGGTTCATGACATGTCAAATCTTTTCCTTCAAGACTTTTTTTTTATATCCAAACTAGTCATTCTTTTTCAATAATTGATTCATTCCTTTCATTATTTATATATTCAATAATTATTTAATGTCACTTTTATGCTAAGCATAATATTCATGCCTACAGGCAGCAAGCTCTTTGAAGCACAGTTGCTATACTAGGTAGAACAAGATATGTAAAATATATTACTAATTATTACATAAATACTGGGAACCATAACACGTTTTTAAAGTTTTATTTATCCCCTTTGTTTATTTTTTGCTTTGCACAATTTTAACTGTACCAGCTAAGAAAATTCAGTTGCATTTGCAAGTATTTTTATACAACTCTATGCACAGCCAGGTGCCAGATAATTTCAGAATCACAAGGAGAGATAGTTTTGTGTGTTGAAAACAGTTCTAGATAAAATTGTGAGACCTTCATCTTTAGCTGTTTCCAGCTACCACAAATTTATAAGTAGCTACACCCCAATGAATTATATTGCTACATGAGTGAAATTCCTCATAGCCAAGGATACCAAAGATAATATTTTTTACATTTAAATAAATAGTATGCCCTTAATTATTAAGATGAATTTAACCCAATGGATTATAATCATAGACTTCACATCATAATATCTGAAGTATTTAAGTAATGACAGGATCTCAATTTTTATAAAATTAAAATTATTTCTAAAAATTGAGCAAGAAAAAAATATGCATATTGTACTTTTCTATTCCAGAGGAAACTAAATATCCTTAGTAGCGTATAACATAAATATAAACTTTTGAAATATGATGTGGATACATTGCTAGGATTTCTAACTTCTGTTTTGAGCTCTAAAATGCCTTTATGTCAAGATAAGATTTTTCTCATTGTTAAGAAAGAAGGAAAAGTAGATATCCAGAGACACTGATATTACAAGAAGGGGAATAGTAAATTCCCTGACAAATGCAGAGTATCAGGAAGCAAAGATACATGGATTTAATATATTTAATGAAGAATTAACAGATAAATCACCCTGGAAAAGATTGGAATTAGAAATGGAAGGGAATAGATGGAAATGATTTCTATGACACTCCACTCCAATGCATTTATATTTAAAGGGAATTTATGAAGTACATGTTAAGCTGTATAGTCCCAATGGACACCAGCTCTACTATAACCACTTCTCAACATACTCTGTTGACTCTATTTCTGTTCTTTACTCTTTTGTTGGAAATTATGATGACAAAATATCTAGAGCACATAAATAAGTATTATTTAAATCATTTAGATTGAAACCTTCATTGCCTTGATGACATGCCTACATCACAGTAGAACTGACTTTTGTGGGGAAAAGCAGATGGAGGATTCCTTGGCGGATCTGTTTAGTCTTCACACTATAGATGATTGGATTGAGCACAGGTGGGACCAATAAGTAGATATGAGCCATGAAGATATGGATGAGTGGGGAAGAGTGTTTGGCAAAACGATGGACGATAGAGAGCCCAATCATAGGCACGTAAAGGATGAGTACAACACAGATGTGGGATGCACATGTGTTGAGAGCCTTAAGCCTCCCCTCACGTGATGCAATTCTTAATATTGACTGAAGGATGCACATATAAGACACAAATATACCCAGAGAGTCCATGCCCCACAGCACAATGACCAGAAGCAACCCATATATAATATTAAACATGGTGTCAGCACAGGCAAGGCGAATCATGTCCTGGTGTAGACAATAGGAATGAGAAAGGGTGTGGGAGTGGCAGAAAGGAAAGAAGGCCAGCCGGGCCAGAAGTGGAATCATGGCAAAGGCACTCCTAAGCAGAGCTGCAATTCCAATTTTAGCAATAAGTCTTGGTGTGAGAATGGTAGTATATCGTAGAGGGTGGCAGATAGCCACATAGCGGTCAAAGGCCATGGCCAAGAGCACAGATGATTCTGTGAAGGAGAAAGTGTGAATAAGAAACATTTGGACCACACAGATATTGAACTGGATTTCCCTGGAAATGGACCACAACACCCTGAAGAGTGATATCATTGTGGGCATGGACATGCCCATGTCAGTGAGGGAGAGCATGGCCAGGAAGTAGTACATGGGCTCGTGGAGCCTGGGGTCCGTCCGAACAATATGCAGGATGGTGCAGTTGCCCATTATTCCAACAAGGTAGAGGACACAGAATGGGATGGATATCCAGTGGTGAAATTCCTCATAGCCGGGGATACCTGTGAGATAGAATGTGGAGGACAGGGTATTACTGGAGTTTATGTTTGCCATGGAGCTCGCTGTTAAATCACCACCCAGTTTCAGGATCCCACTCCAGTGGGGAGGGCAATGATGAGATCAGCATCTGAGCCTGGAAAGCAAAACAAAACAGTGAAACTTCAGTGCTTTCTGTAAACACTCTTCCATTCATCCCCACATTTCTTGCTCTTTCTTCATTGCATTGCTGAGCATGGCAAGTTACGTAAAATATCTACTTTACAACCACAAGGACTTTTATTCCTGCCTCTCAGATGCAGACCCATTGACATCCTGTCTAAATATGGACAATCTTCTTCTAAATACACTATGAGGAGCAGTATATAGAAAAGGGTTCTAGATTACAACTTTCATTTTATAGTTTTCTTCCAGAATTTCCTTGGTGAGGGCTATTGATTTTAACATTACTCTTTTTTTTTAATAACTTCTTCAGTGATTTACATATAATGTCTTATTCTGCCTAAGAACATAGATTTTCAGGAATACTAGAACACCATGCAGGTACCTTTACAAGATTTGGGCAAGTATGGGTCAGCAGTACTTGTGAACATAAGCAGGTCTTACTAACATATGCCAGTTATAAATTGAAGGAATAGGCCTGGTCTTAGACTAACATTGCCAGAAGCTAAGTATGGGTTAAAATAGACTTAATTAAAATAATTTTGAATTTAAAAAATATAATAATTAAATATGGAATTTCAGATCTTATCAGTCATTTAGAGAACTGGCACCTTCTACAAGAAAAAAAAAAAAGAAAAAGAAGTGCTATAAGGAAAGACAGAGTAGTAAGTCATGATTCAAAGCAAAAAAAAGAGAAAATAAGATTAGGAAAAGAAATGATAATGTTCAGAAAAACACCTGATCTTGAAATGAAATATTTCCTACTCAGAACAAATGAGAACATATATTTCCCCCACAATAGATGCCTATATTTCTGTGGTCAAGTAAAACATCTCTGAAGCAAGAAAGATCAGCCACCTCTCAACATCTCACTTTCCCATCACTTGCCAAGAATTCCTGCTTAACAAAATACTCTATTGAGAATTTATAATCCAGGAGACAGATTACTTGCCGCTGTAAAAAAAAATATATATATATATATATATATGCTTTTCTCTTCCTATCATGTAAAGTCTACTTTCATCCTTTAGGAACTTCAAATCTCTTTCAATCTTCTCTAGCTCCACACAGATAAAAACTGAATTCAGCAATTTTGACTGGAATAGTTTAAATAATCACAATTTTCTAGGAAATGGAAGACCCATAATCTAGAAAGCAAATAAGCAAATGTCAGAGATAGATTCAATCTCTCTGACTACTCACATTACAATTGAATACTGCTCACATATTGTATACCTGGTGCCTATGGTCCTATTTTCTTCAATCTGCCTGGCTTATTACCACCACAATTCCTTCTTCTCTTGCCCTGGGCTTGTCTCCTTCACCTTACTTTCTTCCTTTCTACACTTGAACTCATTACCTTCAATGCCCAGATTTTCCAGTATTATATCTTTTTTATGTTGATTATTTTCCAATATCTCATCCCTAATCCAAACATAGAAATATGGCTTCTTTTTACCTCACTCCTTGGTCAGTCAGACCATTTCTCCAAATTTATAGGGGCTCTCTCCTTCTGCCACGAAAAGGTGAACTTGAAATTTAATTTAAAACTGGAAGATACCGGAGCTGGAGGCCAGTCTGAAGCAGCTTTATCATCTCCATGACTTTCTATTGAGGTTTTAGGAAACAACTGTCCACCATTCCCTTTATTCAGACTCTCTCTCTGCTTCCACAAACCTATCCACAACAGGAATATTCTGGTTCCAAGGCTTCCTCACTTTTTAAGTGGGACAAATTGCTGATTTTCTCCTGTAGCAAAGTAGCCTCATCTGTGAATTGTAGATAAAAACAATTTGACAGAATTGTGCTTCAGAATAAAGGAGATCCTGTGGGTGAAATACTTAGCCTAGAGCCTTACATATAAAAAACATAATGACATAATATTTTGAACATAAAATAATGGTGATAATGATGAAGACAACAATGACAACAACAATAATTCTTTGAAGTGTAATGGAAGAAAGTAAGATATGAGGAGACTCTGGAGTATCCTGCCAGAGAGGAAACCCCTGAGTGGGCAACTCACAAAAGTGACCTAGGTCAGCTGAGTGAAGTGAAAGATATCAGATTCATCTCTGTGCCATCTAGTGAAAAATTCAGTATTGCCATAGGTACAAACTGCTTCATGCTCTTTTACTCTACCCCCAAATTCTTCTGGTAATTTTAATAGCTTTACTTATATACTTTTCATTCTATTCATTGCCAATTTGAGAAAAAAAAAAGATACATTTCAGGATAAAATGGGAAGTCTCTTGAAGAAAAGCAATGAGATTTGGGACTACCATGAGCTTGGAATCTGAGCAGCCATGTTAGTATTCTGAAGTAGCCACAACAACAAATATGCACCATATTCCATGTATTCACTACGATCTGCCTTGCCTATTATCCCACAACTCCTTGTATTTTGACATGGCTTCATTTTGACTGCCCAACTCCTACTACTTCTTTTTTTTTTATTAATTTTTTATTTTTTATAAACATATATTTTTATCCCCAGGGGTACAGGTCTGTGAATCACCAGGTTTACACACTTCACAGCACTCACCAAAGCACATACCCTCCCCAATGTCCATAATCCCACCCCCTTCTCCCAAACCCCCTCCCCCAGCAACCCTCAGTTTGTTTTGTGAGATTAAGAGTCACTTATGGTTTGTCTCCCTCCCAATCCCATCTTGTTTCATTTATTCTTCTCCTACCCACTTAAGCCCCCCAAAATTTACAAGTCTCAGTGACAAAGAGAAAATCCTGAAAGCAGCCCGGGAAAAGAAGTCTGTAACATACAATGGTAAAAATATTATATTGGCAGCTGACTTATCCACAGAGACCTGGCAGGCCAGAAAGAGCTGGCATGATATTTTCAGAGCACTAAATGAGAAAAACATGCAGCCAAGAATACTATATCCAGCCAGGCTATCATTGAAAATAGAAGGAGAGATTAAAAGCTTCCAGGACAAACAAAAACGGAAAGAATTTGCAAATACCAAACCAGCTCTACAGGAAATATTGAAAGGGGTCCTCTAAGCCCTACTACTTCTGATCCTGTAATGTAAACTTCATTCACATGGCCTTGTGATGTCTTCTACCATTCCTCAGAAGAGGAGGATGGTGTTTGAGGACTTAGTTTACAAACTCAAAGACTGAAAGGAGTTATAATTTGGGGTTTACATTTATGAGTCACAATTAATGTCATATCAAAAGCACTGATATTTGGGATTCTTGGAGTCTTTGAAGGTGATCTGATACAATCTCAATCACTCTGGAATCTCCATTCTGTCATGTCAGAAAAAAAAAAAATTGTCACCCCATGTAAACATCACATCCTGCCCAGGGACATAGACACCACCTACCATAAAGATCTAGGGGATCTCAAGCAATTCCAATCTGAAAAGTCTGACTGAGGCTGGCCTGAATGCTGTAAGAATGAGCATGAACAATGAAGGTATTTTGGTGAAAATTATGTGATGAACTGAGAACCTCTTCCTTCCAGAACAGTCTCCTGGTTCTCCTCCTCACACTCTGGGTGTCCACTCTCCTCTCTTTTGTCTCTCAGGTCCCACTCTGAGTTTCCCTCTTACCTCCTGCTTTCATTGTCGCTAGTCCTCACATACCTGGCAGAATAGTACCTCTTGTCATTAGAGACCATTCTAATTCTCAGAGCAAGAAGGATCAGATAAGTCTTCCTCCAATCCTTTGAGACAGGAAACCCCAGGATAAATGCAGCACAGTGTGTGTAACCCTGTCAGTGCTGCCAGTTCAGTGTGGTTTCTCCCAGGCACTCAGGCTGCAGCAGGGGATGACAGTTTGGGAATACAGGGGAAAGAATCCTATTGAGATTCTCTAATGCTTTCTGCCTCAATGTCTGGAACAAACGAGGTAGTGCAACACGAGATGAAATATTGGTTTGTATCCAGAATATGATGGGTCAGTAAAGATGTTTGGTTTCAATATAGCCAATGAGAGGGCCTTGTTAAGTAGTTAAACTGGGGATGAACCTAGATTTGTGCCATAAGAGCTGGAAGTGACATTAGTTCAGTACTATTATTTTACACTGGATAAAAATGGGATTCTGTTATGTGATCTGCTTCCCTCAAAATCATACAACAATGGGTATATGGAAATGTGTGTTCCTTTCACTCAATTTTGCTGTGAACATAAGACCACTATAAATATAAAATCTATATTTAAAACCAGATATAAAGCAATAAAACCAATGTTATCACTTAGCTGATTGGCTGGTGTGGTCCTGTGCCATAGAGTTCTTGATGCAGAAGATTAGTATGTTTTATATGATTAAAAATGGAGGCTTTTGGAGAGGAGTCAGGATGGCGGAGAAGTAGCAGGCTGAGACTACTTCAGCTAGCCAGAGATCAGCTAGATTAGTTTATCTAAAGATTGCAAACACCTGAAAATCCATCGCCATAGAAGAGAAGAAGAACAGCAATTCTGGAAACAGAAAAACAACCACTTTCTGAAAGGTAGGACCAGCAGAGAAGTGAATCCAAAGCGACGGGAAGATACCCCAGGGGGAGGGGCCAGCTCCCGGCAAGCGGGGAGCAACGGCGCACAAAATCAGGACATTTAAAAGTCTGTTCCGCTGAGGGACATCGCTCCAGAGGCTAAAGTGGAGCGAAGCCCACGCGGGGTTAGCGTGGCCTCAGGTCCTGCAGGGTCACAGAAGTATCGGGGGTGTCTGAGTGTCGCAGAGCTTGCGGGTATTGGAACAGGAAAGCCGGCTACAGAGACAGAGCCAGCAGTAAGCTCACAGCTCGGGGTGACCTTGAACCGGTCGCAGGCTCGGTGAGCTCCGAGCGCGGCCGGAGGTCAGGCAGACGGGAGTAACTGGGCGCTGTTCTCTGAGGGCACACTGAGGAGTGGGGCCCTGGGCTCTCGGCTCCTCGGGGCCAGAGACCAGGAGGCCGCCATTTGTATTCCCGTCCTCTGGAACTCTACGGAAAGCGCTCAGGGAACAAAAGCTTCTGAAAGCAAACCCAAGTGGATTACTCACCCGGGCCCCTGGTAAGGGCGGTATAATTCTGCCTGCGGCAAAGACACTTGAGAATCACTACAACAGGCCCCTCCCAAAGAAGATCAACAAGAAATCCAGCCAAGACCAAGTTCACCTACCAAGGAGTGCGGTTTCAATACCAAGGAGAGCAGCAGAATTCCAGAGGAGGAGAAAGCCAAGCACGGAACTCATGGCTTTTTCCCTGTGATTGTTTTAGTCTTGCAGTTAATTTAATTTTTTTCTTTTTCATTTTTGGTTTTTTTTTCTCGCCTTCTGGTAAAATATTTTTTTTAACTTTTAGCTTTTTCTTTTTTAACGTTTTTTAACTAGTTTATCCAATATATATATATTTTTTCTTTTTTATATTTTTCTTGTTTTCTTTTTTTTTAATTCTTTTCTTTTCTTTTTCTTTTTTCTTTTTTTTTCTTTCTTCATTTTTGAACCTCTTTTTATCCCCTTTCTCCCCCCTCACATTTGGGATCTATTCTAATTTGGTTAAAGCATATTTTCTTGGGGTTGTTGCCACCCTTTTAGTATTTTACTTAATCCTTCATATACTCTTATCTGGACAAAATGACAAGACGGAAAAATTCAACACAAAAAAATGAACAAGAGGCAGTACCGAAGGCTAGGGACCTAATCAATGCAGACCTTGGTAATATGTCAGATATAGAGTTCAGAATGACAATTCTCAAGGTTCTAGCCGGGCTTAAAAGACATGGAAGATATTAGAGAAACCCTCTCGAGAGATATAAAAGCCCTTTCTGGAGAAATAAAAGTACTAAAATCTAAGCAAATTGAAATAAAAAAAGCTATTAATGTGGTGCAATCAAAAATGGAGGCTCTCACTGCTAGGATAAATGAGGCAGAAGAAAGAATTAGTGATATAGAAGACCAAATGACAGAGAATAAAGAAACTGAGCAAAAGAGGGACAAACAGCTACTGGACCACGAGGGGAGAATTCAAGAGATAAGTGACACCATAAAATGAAACAACATTAGAATAATTGGGATTCCAGAAGAAGAAGAAAGAGAGAGGGGAGCAGAAGGTATACTGGAGAGAATTATTGGGGAGAATTTCCCCAATATGGCAAAGGGAACGAGCAACAAAATTCAGGAGGTTCAGAGAACACCCCTCAAAATCAATAAGAATAGGCCCACACCCCGTCACCTAACAGTAAAATTTATAAGTCTCGGTGACAAAGATAAAATCCTGAAAGCAGCCCAGGAAAAGAAGTCTGTAACATATAATGGTAAAAATATTAGATTGGCAGCTGACTTATCCACAGAGACCTGGCAGGCCAGAAAGAGCTGGCATGATATTTTCAGAGCACTAAATGAGAAAAACATGCAGCCAAGAATACTATATCCAGCTAGGCTAACATGCAGCCAAAAATACTATATCCAGCTAGGCTATCATTGAAAATAGAAGGAGAGATTAAAAGCTTCCAGGACAAACAAAAACTGAAAGAATTTGCAAACACCAAACCAGCCCTACAGGAAATATTGAAAGAGGTCCTCTACGCAAAGAGAGAGCCTACAAGTGGTAGATTAGAAAGGAACAGAGACCATATACAGTAACAGTCACCTTACAGGCAATACAATGGCACTAAATTCATATCTCTCAATAGTTACCCTGAATGTGAATGGGCTAAATGCCCCTGTCGAAAGACACAGGGTATCCGGATGGATAAAAAAACAAAACCCATCTATATGTTGCCTCCAAGACACTCATTTTAAGCCCAAAGACACCTCCAGATTTAAAGTGAGGGGGTGGAAAAGAATTTACCATGCTAATGGATATCAGAAGAAAGCAGGAGTGGCAATCCTTATATGTGATCAATTAGATTTTAAGCCAAAGACTATAATAAGAGATGAGGAAGGACACTATATCATACTCAAAGGGTCTGTCCAACAGGAAGATTAAACAATTTTAAATATCTATGCCCCCAACATGGGAGCAGCCAACTATATAAACCAATTAATAACAAAATCAAAGAAACACATAAACAGTAATACAATAATAGTAGGGGACTTTAACACTCCCCTCACTGAAATAGACAGATCATCCAAGCAAAAGATCAGCAAGGAAATAAAGGCCTTAAATGACACACTGGACCAGATGGACATCACAGATACATTCAGAACATTTCATCCCAAAGCAACAGAACACACATTCTTCTCTAGTGCACATGGAACATTCTCCAGAATAGATCACATCCTCAGTCCTAAATCAGGACTCAACTGGTATCAAAAGATTGGGATCATTCCCTGCATATTTTCAGACCACAATGCTCTAAAGCTAGAACTCAACCACAAAAGGAAGTTTGAAAAGAACCCAAATACATGGAGACTAAACAGCAACCTTCTAAAGAATGAATGGGTCAACCGGGAAATTAAAGAAGAATTGAAAAAAATCATGGAAACAAATGATAATGAAAATACAACGGTTCAAAATCTGTGGGACACAACAAAGGCAGTCCTGAGAGGAAAATATATAGCGGTACACGCCTTTCTCAAGAAACAAGAAAGGTCTCAGGTACACAACCTAACCCTACACCTAAAGGAGCTGGAGAAAGAACAAGAAAGAAACCCTAAGCCCAGCAGGAGAAGAGAAATCATAAAGATCAGAGCAGAAATCTATGAAATAGAAACCAAAAACAATAGAACAAATCAACGAAACTAGGAGCTGGTTCTTTGAAAGAATTAATAAAATTGATAAACCCCTGGCCCGACTTATCAAAAAGAAAAGAGAAAGGACCCAAATAAATAAAATCATGAATGAAATAGGAGAGATCACAACAAACACCAAAGAAATACAAACTATTATAAGAACATACTATGAGCAACTCTATGCCAATAAATTTGACAATCTGGAAGAAATGGATGCATTCCTAGAAACATATAAACTACCACAACTGAACCAGGAAGAAATAGAAAGCCTGAACAGACCCATAACCAGTAAGGAGATTGAAACAGTCATTAAAAATCTCCAAACAAACAAAAGCCCAGGGCCAGACGGCTTCCCGGGGGAATTCTACCAAACATTTAAAGAAGAACTAATTCTTATTCTCCTGAAACTGTTCCAAAAAATAGAAATGGAAGGAAAACTTCCAAACTCATTTTATGAGGCCAGCATCACCTTGATCCCAAAACCAGACAAGGATCCCATCCAAAAAGAGAGGTATATACCAATATCCTTGATGAATACAGATGCGAAAATTCTCACCAAAATACTAGCCAATAGGATTCAACAGTACATTAAAAGGATTATTCACCACGACCAAGTGGGATTTATTCCAGGGCTGCAAGGTTGGTTCAACATCTGCAAATCAGTCAATGTGATACAACACATCAATGAAAGAAAGAACAAGAACCACATGATACTCTCAATAGATGCTGAAAAAGCATTTGACAAAGTACAGCATCCCTTCCTGATCGAAACTCTTCAAAGTGTAGGGATAGAGGGCACATACCTCAATATCATCAAAGCCATCTATGAAAAACCCACCGCAAATATCATTCTCAATGGAGAAAAACTGAAAGCTTTTCCGCTAAGGTCAGGAACACGGCAGGGATGTCCATTATCACCACTGCTATTCAACATAGTACTAGAGGTCCTAGCCTCAGCAATCAGACAACAAAAGGAAATTAAAGGCGTCCAAATCGGCAAAGAAGAAGTCAAATTATCACTCTTCGCAGATGATATGATACTATATGTGGAAAACCCAAAAGAATACACTCCAAAACTGCTAGAACTTATACAGGAATTCAGTAAAGTGTCAGGATATAAAATCAATGCACAGAAATCAGTTGCATTTCTCTACACCAACAGCAAGACAGAAGAAAGAGAATTTAAAGAGTCAATCCCATTTACAATTGCACCCAAAACCATAAGATACCTAGGAATAAACCTAACCAAAGAGGCACAGAATCTATACTCAGAAAACTATAAAGTACTCATGAAAGAAATTGAGGAAGACACAAAGAAATGGAAAAATGTTCCATGCTCCTGGATTGGAAGAATAAATATTGTGAAAATGTCTATGCTACCTAAAGCAATCTACACATTTAATGCAATTCCTCTCAAAGTACCATCCATCTTTTTCAAAGAAATGGAACAAATAATTCTAAAATTTATATAGAACCATAAAAGACCTCGAATAGCCAAAGGGATATTGAAAAAGAAAGCCAACGTTGGTGGCATCACAATTCCGGACTTCAAGCTCTATTACAAAG
Source organism: Mustela putorius furo (assembly GCF_011764305.1). NCBI lineage: Eukaryota > Metazoa > Chordata > Mammalia > Carnivora > Mustelidae > Mustela > Mustela putorius. The sequence continues at coordinate 1,267,779 of NW_025422126.1, forward strand.
CTGTCATCATCAAGACAGCATGGTACTGGCACAAAAACAGACACATAGATCAATGGAACAGAATAGAGAGCCCAGAAATAGACCCTCAACTCTACAGTCAACTAATCTTTGACAAAGCAGGAAAGAATGTCCAATGGAAAAAAGACAGCCTCTTCAATAAGTGGTGCTGGGAAAATTGGACAGCCACATGCAGAAAAATGAAATTGGACCATTTCCTTACACCACACACGAAAATAGACTCAAAAGGGATGGAGGACCTCAATGTGCGAAAGGAATCCATCAAAATCCCTGAGGAGAACACAGGCAGCAACCTCTTCGACCTCAGCCACAGCAACATCTTCCTAGGAACGCCAAAGGCAAGGGAAGCAAAGGCAAAAATGAACTATTGGGATTTCATCAAGATCAAAAGCTTTTGCACAGCAAAGGAAACAGTTAACAAAATCAAAAGACAACTGACAGAATGGGAGAAGATATTTGCAAACGACATATCAGATAAAGGACTAGTGTCCAGAATCTATAAAGAACTTAGCAAACTCAACACCCAAGGAACAAATAATCCAATCAAGAAATGGGCAGAGGACATGAACAGACATTTCTGCAAAGAAGACATTCAGATGGCCAACAGACACATGAAAAAGTGCTCCATGTCACTGGCATCAGGGAAATACAAATCAAAACCACAATGAGATGTCACCTCACACCAGTCAGAATGGCTAAAATCAACAAGTCACGAAATGACAGATGCTGGCGAGGATGTGGAGAAAGGGGAATCCTCCTACACTTTTGGTGGGAATGCAAGCTGGTGCAGCCACCCTGGAAAACAGCATGGAGGTTCCTCAAAATGTTGAAAATAGAACTGCCCTATGACCCAGCAATTGCACTATTGGGTATTTACCCTAAAGATACAAACATAGTTATCCAAAGGGGCACGTGTACCCGAATATTTATAGCAGCAATGTCCACAATAGCCAAACTATGGAAAGAACCTAGATGTCCATCAACAGATGAATGGATCAAGAAGATGTGGTATATATACACAATGGAATACTATGCAGCCATCAAAAGAAATGAAATCTTGCCATTTGCGACAACATGGATGGAACTAGAGCGTAACATGCTTAGAGAAATAAGTCAAGCGGAGAAAGACAACTATCATATGATCTCCCTGATATGAGGAAGTGGTAATGCAACAATGGGGCTTAAGTGGGTAGGAGAAGAATCAATGAAACAAGATGGGATTGGGAGGGAGACAAACCATAAGTGACTCTTAATCTCACAAAACAAACAGGGTTGCTGGGGGGAGGGGGTTTGGGAGAAGGGGGTCGGATTATGGACATTGGGGAGGTTATGTGCTTTGGTGAGTGCTGTGAAGTGTGTAAACCTGGTGATTCACAGACCTGTACCCTTTGGGATAAAATATATGTTTATAAAAAATAAAAAATTTTAAAAAATGGAGGCTTTTTCTCAACTATTACAACTCTATGTTTTTCAAAAATACTGACTCCTTAATGTTTCTTTGTGGTTGAGTGGTGCAACAGGGTAGTATGTGCACTAATGAATAATCAGAACTCTCTCGTTGGGATGGGAGTTTCAGTTGTAAATTCAGATCTGTTTGGTCCAAGAACAACTTTTAAAAATGTGGTCCTCTGTTAATTTTTCCAACCCCAATTTTGTTCTTGGCAATTTTGGTCTAATTATAATGCCTTACAACTTTATCATGTGTCCACTCCCCTCACATGTTGTCTATTAAACGTCATTCCAAATTGCTAATCTCTAGGCACTGCTGTATTTAATATTTTCAACTGAGAACCAGCTTTTTCAGGAGTTGAGCACCTCAGTATAATAATTGTCCTACAGAAAATGTACTCAAGTACTAAAGAAATTTGCCATTCACTGATAGTCTAGGAAAGTGAGAGATTATTTATAGCTTAATAGTCAAAAAACACTCACAGTTCCATCTTTGAATGTCTTCTTAGGGAATTGTCAGACAAACGATCTAAACTTACTGACTTACCTGGCATTGGATGCCTCTCATTCTCCTTGTACTTTAATTTCTCTAATATGAATTTAAATCACTCTTCACAGATTTTCTTATAAAGCAAATCAATAATAACATACATTTTGAAACCTCTGCTGATTTAAGTAAGCCAAGATGCAAGGAATTTTAGCCTATGGTGAAATTACAATGTCTATAAATGTTTAAGTAGAAATTATTTATATCATATCACATTTTATCATATGAGCATATATTATTTCTGAGTTAGTCTACCTCAGCAAGGACACTATCCAAATAAATGTGTAGAAATTGTCTTTAGTGACAGACAACTGCAGGAGTATTTTGTTTCCTTATTACAAGGCACTGAGATGATCTCTGTAAATATCTCCTTATTCATGAAACTGAGAAGCTTTACTAACTATTACTAATATATTTCCACAGATGTATTTTCATTAATGTACATGTATGTATATGTAATTTGCTATATTACCAGCATCATATAAATGAAGGAAAGTACTAAGTATCGATATCCAGAGTTAAATGTAGGAAAATCCAAAAATCTTCCATTGGGAAGATAGTTATACCACTTGTAAGCTGAAGAATGTGTATGAGTCTTAGGTTTGGAGTACTTAGTAAGAAATAGTCTAGTTGTGAGACAATAGAGTGAGACATGGTATGATAGACAGTTTTCACAGAAAATAATTCCCCCCAGATTTTTTAAAGGTATTAGTCTAAACAGTTTAGGGACTGCCAAATTATAGGGCAGGGCTTTGAGATTGAAATACCAGAATTTGTGAAGATATGCTGCTTGCTGGGGAATGAGCCAAGGGAAGTTCATTTGCACCAACATGAATTTCATTCAGCATGATGTCAAGGTGAGCTTGTTGAGTGTGTCAGAAATGGAACAGCTCCTTGCATTGCTCCTGACTCTCCACTTGTGACACAATTTGTATTTACTTCTGACCTCAGCAGGCAAGAATTGCAGCAATGTGGTTATAATCCACACTCTGAGGTTCCTTCTCTTCCTTACATGTTTACAGTTAGTGCCATAGCTTTATGACAACTTTATGACTTTCTCTCCATTCAGTCCCCTCTCTAGACAAATTCATCCAAACTTCCCCTGAGGACCTTTCCTTTGCTCTGCACACTTCTGTATCGGCCGACCCCTCTCCCACCCCATACTGTGATTGGCTGACTATACTTGTTTCATTTCTTAACACCATAGTACAATATTTTGAAAGTCATACTGGTCCCATAATAAACAGCCTCCACCCCCCGCCCCACACACACTTTCTTCTTTTTAGGAGCACAACTGACATTATTCCTTGGACACTCTTTTACACTACCCACTGATACCAGAGGCAGGGGAATTCTCAACACCTGAGACGTCAACTGCCAGCCAATGCCGGGTTCTTGACTGTGCTGGAGAAAGAATTAAAAAACAAGTCAGAATAAAGTGTAGCAGAAGAAGCTTTATTGCAAAAAACGAAAGTGCACACTCCAGATGAGGAAGTGAGGGCAAACTCAGAAAATTCGAGTTGTGCCATTTGGACGTTGAGCTCTGATGTTTATGGGTGTTTATAATTTGGGAACAAAATATTCATGTGAGGTTCTGGGTATAGGAGTGGATTTCTAGGAATTGCGCCTAATATTATTCATGATATAAGTTAGGTATTATGTGTAGACAGTCTAATCTTTCTCTTGCAGGTACTCCATATATAGACATATAGACAAAACCTACTAGGAATCTTCTCACATCCAAAGTGGAGGGGCCATTCTGTCATTTGAGAGCTAGCTGGCTTTTTGTGTGTATGTATGCTGCAGTTAAGCAACAGCAGCAGGATGCTTGTGGTTATGGGAAACCACAGAGCGACCATAAGTTTGCTTAATCACCACAAACTGTCAGGTGTCAGACTCAGTTCCCTGTTTTTTTGTTACTCTTGAAAATATCCAGCACTTAACTATTCTGCCTGCCTCACCTGTATTATAGACACCTGAAAATTATGGAGTCTTGTGATGAGGAAAAATAACCCTTAAACCAGTGTCCATTGAAGCAGGGATTGGAATATGTATGGCAGAGAGGGCATCAATACTGAGTTACAGTGATTTACTTGTCCTGTTGTTGAAGTTTCATACTCAAAATTTCTGCTTACTGTGATTATATGGCCTTCAAGATCCTTAGGGATGAATATTTTCTTTTGAACATGAAAACAGCTGGATGTGTGGGTCAAGGAGTAGGGAATGTCTAGAGAATAACATTTTTGAATCATGATATAAACGGGGACACAAGAGGGCTACAGGGTAACCAGATTATTGGGAAGTTATATAATAATTTGCCATTCCTAAATGTTTACTCAGAATCAGTTGTTTTTCTGAGAACATTCCATGTATTAAACCACATAAATTTTAACTCGAATCAATATAAGTTTAAGTGACTTGTATAACATTAGACAGATGACAAGTGATAGACCTGGTTTGTCTCCACACACTAACTCCAGAGCCCTCATTCTAAAATGTTTTTTATAAATTGTCCTAATGACACAATAGTTTATTTGTATTTTTGCATGTGAGACACTGGATGGTGACTATTCTGTACATAATATTGGAAAATACCATCATTAATTTGATTATGGGTGTTGGTTGAAAATATCCCTTTTAAAAAAATTCCTCAAAGGGGCTGGTCCACATCTGAGCCTTTCTCTTCCAAATTAATGCTTTTACAGTGCACTTACCCACCATATATGAGCTTTTACCTCAGAGTAAAAAATCATCACCAGACAAAAGCTCTCTCAATCTTACCCTGTCCTACCATTCAGTTTCTGTATATTCGTCAAGAAAACTCATTTTACATACCTTTCCTTTTTTTTTTTTTTTTTGGTCCTAAAATAAAATTTTATATCTTTTATATCTTTTTATCTGTGTTTGTGGCTTCATCAAGAGTTTCACGTTTCCGGGCACTTGGGTGGCTCAGACCGTTAAGCATCTACCTTCAGCTCAGGTCATGATCCCCAACTCGTAGCATAGAGTCCTGCATCCGGGTCCCTGATCAGTGGGGAGTTTGCTTCTCTGCCCCTCCCTTGGCTTGTCACATTCTCTCTCTCCCTCTCGCTCACTCTCTCTCTAAGTAAATAAAATCTTTTTAAAAAAATTCACATTTCTTTTTTCAACATTTTGAGGAACCTCCATGCTGTTTTCCAGACATGGAAAGCTGGTTGCACCAGCTTGCATTCCCACCAACAGTGTATGATCTCCCTGATATGAGGAAGTGGTGATGCAACATGGGGGCTTAAGTGGGTAGGAGAAGAATCAATGAAACAAGATGGGATTGGGAGGGAGACAAACCATAAGTGACTCTTAATCTCACAAACAAACTGAGGGTTGCTGGTGGGGAGGGGGGTTGGGAGAAGGGGGGTGGGGTTATAGACATTGGGGAGGGTATGTGCTTTGGTGAGTGCTGTGAAGTGTGTAAACCTGGTGATTCACAGACCTGTACCCCTGGGGATAAAAATATATGTTTATAAAAAATAAAAAATTAAAAAAAAAAAAGAAAACTGGTGAAATCCAAAAAAAAAAACTTCACATTTCTCATGCACTTTCACATTCATTCTTTCTATCTCTATCCCATTGCACAATTTCTTTTTTCTTTTTTTATTTAAATTAAATGACCCAACATATGGCACATCATCAGCTTCAGATGTAGAGTTCAATAGCTCATCAGTTGCATATAACACTCAGTGCTCATCACATCACGTGCCCTCCCTAATGCCCATTATCCACTTACCCAAACCCCTACCGAACTCCCCTTCAGCAACCCTGTTTTTTCCTATAGTTAACAGCCTGGTTTAAAACATGGTTTGCCTCCCTCTCTGATGACTTTCCATTCAGTTTTCCCTCCCTTCCTTTGTGATCACTTGTGCTATTTCTTATAGTCCACATATTAGTAAAACCATATGATGACTGTGTTGATCTGACTGACTTCTTTGGCTCAGCATAGTTCCATCCACATTGATGTAAATGGTAAGAGCTCACATTTTTTTGTAAGATTTTATTTATTTATTTGACAGAGAGAGAGATTACAAGTAGGCAGAGATGCAGGCAGAGAGAGAGGGGGAGGCAGGCTCTCCATTGAGCAGAGAGCCTGATGCGGGGCTCGATCCCAGGACCCTGAGATCACGACCTGGGCCAAAGGCAAAGGCTCAACCCACTGAGCCACCCAGGCACCCCAAGAGCTCACTTTTTTGATGGCTGAGTAATATTCCACAAATATATAAACACACACACATATGAGAGACATATTGTGTGTATATGTAGATATATACATATATATGCATATATATGTGTATATTATATTATATTATATTATATTATATTATATTATATTCACACACATACATACATATACATACCATGTCTTCTTTAGCCATTCATCTGTCAATGGACGTCTGGGCTCTTACCACAGTTAAGCCTCATGCTGTCAAAAATTTGCCTATAATTTCTGACTCTCCAAAACTTAACTACTAATATAGCCTTCCGTTAGCCCTACTGATAATATAAACAATTCATTGATGAACATATTTTGTAAGTTATATTTATTATATACTGTATTCCTAGAATAAAGTAAACTATATAAATAAAATGTTAAGAAAATCATAAGGAAGAGAAAATACATATACTGTACTATATTTATAAAAACAATACATGTATAAGTGGACCTAGGATGTTCAAACCTGTGTTGTTCCAAGGTCAACTGTGTAATATATACACAATTGTAATGGGAATTACATAAACATAGGAAAAAACCTAAAAATCCACACATCCAAACTAGGAGTCTAAAATGTAGGATGGATGGCAAAAAGTACAGAAAAGGTATCATTTAGTTGACTTTCTGGGGTCTGACATTTTTAACAGTGCCAATGTACTCAGTGCTTTCCCGCCTTACCTGTGTTGCAGTTACAATTGTATTCATCAGAAAAAATACATACAAATAAATTACAAAGAAGATGTGGCTTTCCATGTCTTGTAAAACATTCAGAAATCTTTCGCTCCTCTTAAAATACTTTTCTATATCTCACTGCATAGAGAACTTGTCATCTACTTAATTCATGAAGGTGGCAACTCCGTGTCTTTTTCTTCATGGCATTTCTTCACATACAAAACCTCCCTCGGTAACTTGGTTAGAAGTGATGGCTCTTTTCACATATCAGCTCTTATAAGAGTAATTTTCTAGGAATTTGAACCCTGATTGACACTTATCCTCTCATCCATATGGCATGTGCACTTACCTGTCTTTTATCTCTTGTCATATTTATTTTATATTTTTGCATGACTTTCTCCTTTATTATATTGCACATTTTTCTTTGGAAGAGATCTTGTCTTTTCATATAGTTGGCTGCCATTCCAATGAATGAAGAAAAAGAGAAGCAGAAATAAAGTAAAAGAGTGTTATTATGTGTTTGGTAAATAATTTCAATGTAAATCTGAAACAACCAGTGAATTGTCATAAATTTATTAGAGCCCACACTGACCTCTAAATGCTATAGTGCACTAACAGTTTCCTGATTATAATATTAAATCTTTCAGACACAACCAAGAATCAGTCTCCAACAAAATTGAATTATGTCAACATTTTGCTCCTTACTTAACTACAGAATGGAAAGAAAAGAGAATAGAGGACAGAAACTCACATCTTCTTTCCGGGAAGAATAAAATAAATGACCTGTAATGTTTTCTGGCTAAATCTTACATCCTCTCTCTATCTCTTTACAAGAAATTAATTAATTAAAAGAAAGAAAGAAACAAATGCGTACTGAGCATATATGAGGGCTATGTGAGTTGCATTACAGGCGTTATCCCATTTACTTCTTTTTTATTTATTTCATTTTATTTTAAATTTAATTACAGTATAGTTAATACACAGTGTTCTATTAGTTTCAGGTGTACAATATAGTGATTCAACAATCCTATACATTACTCAGTGCTTATCTTCATAAGTTTATTCTTAATTCCCTTTAAGTGTTTCACCCATGCCCCCACACACCTCCCCTCTGATAACCATTAGTTTGTTCACTCTAGTTTAAAGAAACTGTTTCTTGGTTTGCTTCTCCATCTCTTCTTTTTTGTTGTTCATTTGTTTTGTTTCTTAAATTCCACATGTGAGTGAAATAATATGGACTTTTCTTTCTCTAAATGTGTCATTTCACTTAGCATTATACTCTCTAGATCCACCCATGTTGTTGCAAATGCCAAGGTATCATTCTTTTTTATGGCTGAGTAATATTTCTAGGGATGATAGATAGGAATTTATCTATCTATATATCTATATAAGGATATATAGATAGGAATTTATCTATCTATCTATCTATCTATCTATCATCTGTCTTTATATATATACCACATCTTCTTTATCCATTAATCTATCAATGGACACCTGGGCTCCTTCCATAATTGAGCTATTGTACATCCTACGATAAATATAAGGGTACATGTATTGTTTTGAATTAATGTTTCTGTATTCTTTGTGTAAATATCCAGTAGTGGAATTACTAAATCATATCATAATTCTATTTTTAATTTTTTAAGAAACCTCCATACCATTTTCCATATTACAATTAATACTTAAGAAATTTCATGGGATATAATCATAGCATGACACAGTTAAGCAAACAAGCTAATAATGTTCAATTCATTTACCTAAAACTACTCTAGTATGAATTCATTATACTGGAATTTGAACCCAAGTATAATTACAAATTTGTAATCTTTACACTTACATTGTAAACTTTGGATTCATATAGTTACATATCATTAAGTCAGTAGTCACTAAACTATTAGTAGTTAAGTTTTGGGGGAGTCAGCTTAAAAGATAAGCACTCCACAGGGTTTTGTAAATTTAAAATAACATAATGCATTTAATACTGTTTTGAGCAGCATGAAACATTACTCAAATACCATAGATTTCTTTTAAAAAGTTATTTATTTATTTATTTGACAGATAGAAATCACAAGTAGGCAGAGAGGCAGGCAGAAAGAGAGGAGGAAGCAGCCTCTGTGCTGAGCAGAGAGCCTGGTGTGGGGCTCGATCCCAGGATCCTGTGATCATGACCAGATCAAATACCATAGATTTCTAAAGTTTGTTCAGAATTTGGGACTCCTACATCTACTCTCCCACCCATTCCTTCATCAACCTTCCTCTGATGGACTGAACTAAGCAGGGGCATCCATGCGTGAATTCATCTTCAAAGAGGCTGCAGTCTAGTCCCAAAGTATAACAGAATAGAGATGCTGGTGCTTTTAATATGGGCAATTGTATGATCTTAAGATCCATATACCCTTTATTTTATTTAAGACTTTAATCAGTTGGAACGTGTCCACTCCTACTATGCATTTAAGCTAAGCTAGCTATCAGAGATAAAGAGCTTCTTTGAATTTGTCCACCTAAGTCTCCCTTGGGCATTCTCTCTTCCAGTGGAAATCCCCACTATCTCATCCTGAGCCACATTCATCCCTCAGGCCCATGGGTTCCTACTCCTTAAGTAGTATTAGTAGCTATAGTTCCCTCAGGCTTCCAGGAATCCTGTATAACCAGGAGAACCTAAAATCTTCTTTCGCCTCAGATAGATAAACTGGTAACCTCCTATGTCCTTTAGGAAACACTGTCTACATTTGTGAACTCTGAGCAAGAAAGCAAAGCAGTGAATGTTCATTAAGTGATGGGGAAACAGAAGTGGCTATAGATTCAGGTAAGTTTGTTATAGGGAAGGAGGGCTAATCTTGGAGGAAAAACAATGATCAATTTTTCAATGGAAAGGAGGGCAGAAAATTTGGGGTAAAGAAAAGAAATTGTGGGTAGTTGGAAATAAGGATTGAAGTGAGGTGAAAAGGGGGTTTGAAGGAAAATAATGCATAATGTGGCACAGTTATGTGAGATTAGATATGTTGAGTGTTTTAGGTAAGTGAACAGGTAATAATTGAACAGAATTATGAGAAGGATATGTAGATTATTTTATAGGGAAAAAGAAAGAATATCTGTGCTTTGATGAATGAGGGTAACAATAATATGTATTGAGGTCAGAAATAGTAAAGCTATCTGAGAGGCACTCTGGAGGATTTGAGCACAAAGGTAAAGAGAAAGGGGAGTAGGGACAAAATCAGATGTATCAATCCATCTCCCTTTCCCCATACACTGGAAAGAAGGATCTTATTAGTAATGACTATGACTTTCCTTTCATTCTGAGATCAGTAGGCAGCAGTTAATAATTTTATAAACAGGAATGAAGGATGCTTGGGTGGCTCAATCAGTTAAGCATCTGTCTTCTGCTCAGGTCATGATCCTGGGGTCTTGGGATCAAGGCCCACTTCAGGCTCCCTGGTTGGTGGGGAGCTTGCTTCTCCCTTTCCCTCTGCCTACTGGTCCCTATGCTTGTGCTCTCTCTCTCTCTGTCAAATAAATAAATAAAATCTTAAAAAAAAAAAACCAAAACACAGGAGTGATTTACCTTGTCTATGTCTTTCAGAATTGACTGCTGTAAGAAAAATTGATTTGAAGGAATGAAACAAAAAAGGGAAGACTTAGGTGAGTTAAATGGCTAACAAAATAGTTTAGAAGAGACATCATATCAGAACTAAAGAGAATAGTTAGTTAAATACTTTGGATATAGAAACAAGAGGACATATTGATGGGTGGATGGGAGTAAAAAAAGGTTTGAATAATCAAGGACAATACTTAGTTTTTACATATTATCAATTACACAGCATGAATTACATTTACTAAAATAGAAATATTAAGGCAATTATCAAGAATTCTTTCTTGGCCATGTGATCTTTGATGTGCCTTTTAGACACACAGACAGAGATATCTAGTAGACCATTTCTTATTTCCCCACTATTGTTGGAGATTCTTTTTTTTTTTAAGATTTTATTTATTTATTTGAGAGAGAGGCAGTGAGAGACCATGAGCAAGGAGAAGGTCAGAGGGAGTGATTCTTTTTATTTATTTTGAGAGAAAGAGAGTGAGAGAAGGGGGCATGGCAAAGGGAGGAGAGAGAGAAATTTTTTTTAAGATTTTATTTATTTATTTGACAGACAGAGATCACAAGTAGGCAGAGAGGCAGGCAGAGAGAGAGGGGGAAGCAGGCTCCCTGTCGAGCAGAGAGCTGAAAAGGGGCTTGATCCCAGGACCCTGAGCCACCCAGGTGCCCTGAGAGAGAGAATCTTAAGCAGGCTCTGTACCTTGCATGGAGCCTGATGTGGGGCTCCATCTCACAATCCTGAGATCATGACATGAACCAAAATCAACAGTCAGGTGCTTATCTGACTGAGTTACCCAGGTGGCCGTAATTCTAATGATTCTTATGTTTGCTCAGTAACATTTCTGGGCTTCAGGCTACTCATGTGTAACATGGCCTCTGTTGATCTGATATAAATAGTTAGTAGTTCAAATATAATATATATCTATAAATAATTTTTATTATGTCAGTTAGCTACTGTAAGGTATGTGATTAGTGTTTTTTTTAAGATTTTATTTATTTATTTGACAGAGAGAGATCACAAGTAGGCAGAGGCAGATAGAGAGAGAGGAGGAAGCAGGCTTCCCGCTGAGCAGAGAGCCCAATGCGAGACTCGATCCCAGGACCCTGAGATCATGACCTGAGCCAAAGGCAGTGGCTTAACCTTACACTGAACCACGCAGGCACCCACATGATTAGTTTTTGATGTAGTGTTCAATGATTCATTAGTTAAATATAATTTTAAGGAGTCTACAAGTACTCTTGGACATTGGGATATGATTATAACTTATGTAGTTATCACTATTCATAACTTCGAATGAATCATTGCATTCATTATGAGAAATAAGATATAGATGGTTAAGTGACCAGGGCTTTAGTCACACATGTATCATGTGTGGCAAAAAAAAATATAGATTGATAAAATATAAGCTAGTGAAGTGTCTGAAGAAACTGAATTTGTTTAACACTGCTTTGGCATTCGTGACTGCATGTGGTGGTAGGCTGGAACTCAAATGTTGACCAAGCTAGTCACATGGCTATAGGAAGCAGACAGGTGAGGGAGGGAGGTGAGGGAGTCACTATCCAGGGAAATCACCATCTACATGAACAAAACCCTGAAACCAAGATTTATGAAAGCTATTATTGTACCTGTGTGGCTTCCGGCAAACCACTTCAGTCTCTAAGCTTCGGTCTACATATCTGTAACAAGCCTCTATTTTGACATTATTGGAGATATTTTACAGTACAAATATGATCATTAATATGTAAAAATATGGGGCACCTGAGTACCTCAGTGGATCAAGTCTCTGCCTTCAGCTCAGGTCATGATCTCAGGGTCCTGGGACTGAACCCCACATCAGGCTCTCTGCTCAACAGGGAGCCTGCTTCCCCCCTCTCTCTCTGCCTGTCTCTCTGCCTACTTGTGATTTCTCTCTCTGTCAAATAAGTAAAATCTTTTAAAAAGTGTAAAAATTCAAATTGAAATAGAACTGGGGTAAGAACATTCATAAATTATTTAATGTAATCATCTATATTCTATTGTGAGATAGGGTTTGTTAACTTTGTTACTGAAATACATTCAAACTAAATGAACAAAGAAGCTAAAACAAGAAAATCAGGAGGTTGTCACCAGATTGAATCACAGTCTAAGGATGTCAGGGGTCCTAACTTCATTCCAAGGCCATAGGGACAGTTAGGCTGAGATTGGTGGTATTTTTCCTGCTTCTGTCAGAGATGGCCCAAGGCCATGTGTAGACAGGAGCATTAGAAAAGGAGCTGCAAGTTCCAATGACACCAAAAAGGTGGCTCCAGGATCAATGAGGATGATGTAGTTCACAATTCAATTGCATCAATGGAAAAAATGTTAACAATTCAATTAAGTAAAATCCTGGCCTGGCTGCAGTTTAAGTACACGTAGATGAACCTTGGTAGACAATATGAAATGGAAACCAAGCTCCAAATACCTGTGATTGAGTAAGTGAGGATAAGTTCTATTTACTCTTGGATGGGGTTCTGGTTCCCATTTAAACCAGTTTGAGGACTCATTTATTTCACTCTCTAATTGGTAATCACATTGCTGCATATACAATGTTTTTGAAGTATCCATTTATATCTCATGATATGATTTGATGTATCTTATGGACTCTTTTCTATTAGAGATAGCTAACTCTATACATTTATTGCCTATGCTTTTTCTGACATTCCTTCTAAATTATTTCCATCCAGTTTCCTTGTCAGAGGAAAATGAATGCTTAACATGGAGAGGTCTTGGCAAATATCCTTGCTTAACATCATACACAAAATGAATGACAAGTAAATGGTGACTCTAAAAGTAGATAGAAACAAACCAACTTATAAAAATATCAGTAGGAGATAGGAGAATATATTACAAATTTAGGGAAGGGAAGAGTATTCTGTGAATGACTCAAAATCCAGAATCAATGGAAATAAAAGGTTGACAGAAAACTACATAACCATAATACACGTAAAGAATTAAAAAGTAATATATTAAAAGATGATGGTGTCTTTGGATAATTTTAAAAATCATTTTACAAACTGTACAGATACTGCCTCTACAAAGAATAAGAGGAAAAAAAAACTAATGTAGAAACATAACTTGCTATCTTCTTAATGTTGTGTGTTTCTCTTCCTTCTAGGAGACCACATTCTTATGGTAGGAAAATGGCTACTTGGGACACCCTTTTAACCGGTTCTAACTCCAGTACTAAACAGTTTGTTTCATTCTACCTCACTGGGATTCCTGGCTATGAGAATGTTAATCACTTTATTTCCATCCCTTTTTGTGTGTGCTACCTGATTGGGATAGTGGGCAACTGTACAATCCTTCACATCATCCACACAGACGAGAGTCTCCACGAGCCCATGTACTATTTCCTGGCCATGCTGTCCCTCACTGACATGGGCATGTCATTCTCCACCTTGCCCACAGTATTAAAAATCTTATGGTTTGATGCTAGGGAGATTGAGGTGAATGCTTGTGTGGCACAGATGTATTTTATTCATACATTTTCTCTGATGGAGTCAGCTGTGCTTCTAGCCATGGCTTTTGACCGGTATGTTGCCATTTGTGATCCTTTGAGGTACTGCAGCAAACTCACTCCACAACGCATTATCTATATAGGGGTCTTCATTATAATCAGATGCTCCACTGTCCTCCCTGTTATTCTTGTTCGTATTCCCACATTTCCCTTCTGTCACTCCCATGTTCTCTCCCACTCTTTCTGCTTACATCAAGAAGTCATCCAGTTGGCCTGTGCTGACATCTCTTTCAACATTTTATATGGCTTGTTTGTTGTTGCATTTTATTGGGGTGTAGATTCTCTAGGGATCTTGTTATCTTATGCTTTCATCCTCCATTCTGTGCTAGGCATTGCATCCCAGAGAGGGAAGCTCAAAGCCCTCAATACGTGTGCTTCCCACATTTGTGCTGTGCTCATTCTGTATGTGCCCATGATAGGGCTATCCTTAGTGCATCGCTTTGCAAAACACTCCTCTCCCATTGTCCACATAACCATGGCCAATATTTACCTGTTAGTTCCACCAGTACTTAACCCAGTCATTTATAGCATCAAGACAAAGCAGATTCGCCAAGGCTTCCTAAGGATATTAGCGCCCAAAAGGGTTGGACTTGCTCACAATTAGAAGGGATAAGATCCTCTATTATTCTGACCATTGTATCCATAACCTTCATTCTGAAGAAAACCAGCTTAGAATTTTTTGAACATATTTGGTATATAGTAAGTGCATGATAGTTAATAAATTCTACATATCTCTATAAGAAAAATATTGTAATTGTGTCTTTCATTACTTCCCAGCTTTAAAGCATCTCAAAATCCTGATACAAAGAGGTTTAATAAGAGGAAATTCATTTCAACCAAAACATTTGTGGAGATACTTTTTGTTCAGGTTTGGAGAGAAGCCCAATCTCCCATGTTAAAACTAAGACATACAGAATTTAATATTGCAAAGGTAACAGAGGTAATATGTAGTAAACTGGGCACTGGTAACTAGGAACATTTTCTTTCAAATGAAACAAAGTAGACCTCATTCTTCAGATTTTGAGCCAAATCATAATAAAATGGATGTTTCAGTTTAGATATAGAATAAATAATTTCTTTGTCTGCTTTACTTCTGTTGGAATGAATGTCAGAAAAAAAACTTGGGCAATGAATGCATTGGGTTAGATTTCACAAGACCAATCAACACTTCACACTCACGGGGCTGTATATTCATGCTGAGTATAAATGTATCAAACCCCCCTGGTCAGTGTACACTCATATGAGGAAAAATGTCTTCAGAACTTTAAGCAAAATAGAGAAAGAGAGATGCCAAAATTTCCCAAGACTCTTGCTGTCTCATCTAATTCCCTAGGAAAGAAGAGAAAACAAATTTCCAAATTGAAGCTTAAAGTGTACACTCTAATGGGACAATGGAAATGCATCTGAAGTAATGAAAGAGCATTCAAAGAGAATCTAAACTAATTATTTTTCACTCTAGTACCATAAAGATAATGAAACTCTGAATGCTGGTATTTTCTTGCATCTGCTGTCTGCTGTGTGTCTTATCTTCTCTCAGTGCCCACTTTTGTAACTGATGTATTTAGGAAAACTAAATATGCAGTGATTAATCTGAAGTTTTCTTTCTTACACTTCTCTGAGGTAACCCCCAATTTTGAAAAAAGAATTACGCCTGATTAATCAAAAAATGGACATCAGATTTCTTGTAAGAAAACAATGAAGAAAAATGACATGTTAAAAATTCAACACTTAATAAAATCCAGATAGTGATAGTCCTGGTGATCCACGCAGAGATGGTAAGGGATAGAGATGTATACACGCATGTGAAATAGATATTTCTCTTTCAGATTAATTAAGAATTTGTTAGGAAACAGACACCACACTCAAACTGGATAATTTCAAGAATTTGATAAAAGGGTCAGGATTCATTGAAAATATGTTGGCAAGATTTAGGAACATGAGGAAGGTTTATATTTATAACTATATCTATATCTATATTTGTATTTATAGTATTCTGGATGAGAAGTTTGTTACCATCACTAGTCCTATTGAGGCAAAGGAAAAAGAATTTACCCAAATTTAGAAAAGGCATCGTGTGGAGAAGGACACTTGACATCCACTCCCTCTTTCTGTAGAAAGAGGCAACCATTGTGAGGGGTTGGTGGGCTTCCAGAAGAGTTAACACCTCAACTGTATGTTCTTCTGTATTCCTGTTTTCAGCTTCCATCACTGACTAAGTCAAACCAGAAGCCAGAGATTGAAAGGAGCTATTCATGCAGTTCATTATGGTCAGGACAGAAAGCAGAGTAGATTTGGGAAATAGAATGAGCATGCCCTTGTCACAGAAACCATTTTGCCTTTCATTTTTATATCCACTCTCAGGCTTGTGAACCTAGATAGTACTCTACCCATAGCTCTAAATGTGAATATTTGCCCATCACATTTTCCTCATGATAGTGAATCATTCAAAATTGAACTTATGACTTAAGGTTGTCAAAAATGTTGGCAGTGGAAAACAAAATTAATTCCTTATTTTTTCCACTGTGTATCTGAGGAATATATATAGACCATACAGAAAAAGAGTATGGATGCAATGACTATTAAAAACACTTTAATTTGGGAATCCTTGATTATATCAAACTTACATGATACCAAACTGATTTAAGTTAAAGAAACTAAAGTGTAAGGAGAATTATGAAGCATCCAGTGCCAGTAAAGGCAGTAAGTTTAAATCATTTGTCTGGCAATTCCTCAATATGTTTGGAGATGGAACTGTGAGCGTTTTCCTATTGTTACAGTATAAATAATCTCACATTTTCATAGTCTATCAGTGAATGATAAATTTCTTTAGTAATTGAGTACTTTTTCTGTAGGAAGACTATTACTTATACTGAGGGCATCAGTTTCTTAAAAAGCCAGTTCTCAATTGAAAGTAGTAAATGCAGCAGTGACTGAAGATTACTGAGTCACTGTGACATATGTGCAATAGAAAACACCCGAGTTCAGTGAACACGATAAAGTTGTCAGATGTTTTTGTTTGTTTGTTTGTTTGTTTTCAATTTTCTTTCTTTCTTTTTTCTTTATTTTGTTTGTTCTTTCTTTCTCTCTTTTTTTTCTTTCTTTCTCTTAAATTTCACTTAGTTAACATACAGTGCAATACTGGTTTCAGGAGTAGAATTTGGGGATTCATCACTTACATATAATACTCAGTGCTCCTCACAACAAATGCCCTCCTTAATACCCATCACCTAATTAGCCCATCCTCCTACCCACCTCCATCTATCAACCCTGTTTGTTCACTATCATTAGGAGTCTATTATGTCTTGTTTCCTTCTCTCCTTTTATTTCTTTCCCCCCTTCCCATATGTTATCTGTTTTCTTTCCTAAATTCCACACGAGTGAGATCATATGGTATTTGTCTTTCTCTGACTGACTTATTTCACTTAGCATAATACACTACCTCCATCCATGTTGTTGCAAATGGCAAGATTTCATTCTTTTTGATGACTGAATAATATTCCAATATATATATTATATATCATACACACACACACACACATGCACATATACCACATCTTCATTATCCATTCATCAGTTGATGGACATTTGGGCTTTCTCCATAGCTGGCTGTTGTTGATAATGCTGCTGCAAACATCAGCGTATATATAGCACTTTATTGTATCCTTTGGGTAAATGCTTACTAGAGCAATTCCTGGATAGTAGGATTGTGCTATTTTTAACTTTTTGAAGAACCTCCAAACTCTTCTCCAGAATGGCTGCACTGGTTTGCATTCCTACCAGCAGTGCAAGAGCGTTCCCTTTTCTCTGTATCCTCACCAATACTTGTTGTTTATTGTATTTTTTAATTTTAGCTATTCTGAAAGATGTAAGGTGGTACCTCATAGTGCTTTTAATTTGTATTTACCTGATGATGAGTGATGTCAAGCATTTTTTCACGTGTTGGTTAGCCACTTGGATGTCTTCTTTGGAAAACTATCAATTCATGCCTTTCATACATTTTGAATTTATTTTTGTATATGGTGTAAGAAAGTGGTCCAGTTTCATTGCTCTGCAGTTGCTGCCTAGTTTCCCAACTCCATTTGATGAAAAGACTGTCTTTTTTCCATTGGACATTCTTTCTTGCTTTGTCAAATATTAGTTGACTCTAGAGTTGTGGGACCATTCTGGGTTCTCAATTATGTTCCATTGATCTAAGTGTCTGTTTTTGTGCCATTACTATACTGTCTTGATGATTACAGCTTTGTGACATAGCTTGAAATCTGGAATCATGATGCCTCTATTTTTGTTTTCTTCTTTCAGAAATGCTTTGGGTATTTGGGGTCTTTTGGCATTCCACACAAATTTTAGGATTGTTTATTCCAGCTCTGTGAAAAATGCTGGTGTGATTTTGATAAAGACTACACTGAATGTGTAGATTACTTTGGGCAGCATAGACATTTTGGCAATGTTTTTTCTACCAATCTATGAGCATGGAATGTTTTTCTACTTATTTGTGCCTCCTCATTTACTTTCATAAGTGTTCTATGGTCTTCAGTGTACAGATTTTTTGCTGCTTTAGGTAAGGTTTATTTGTAGGTATCTTACTGTTTTTGGTGCATTGCAAATGGAATCGATTTCTTTTCCTGCTGCTTAGTAATTGTTGTATAGGTATTTCTGCACGTTGATTTTATATCCTCCAATGTTGCTAAATTCTGGGAGAAGTTCTAGAATTTTTGTGGTGGAGCTTTCAGGTTTTCTACATAGAATAGCATGTTGTCTGCAAATAGTGAAAGATTGAAGCTTCTTTCCCAATTTAGATGAATTTTATTTCCTTTTGTTTTCTGATTTCTGAGCCTAGGATTTCCAATACTATGTTAAATGGTAATTGTGAGAGTGGAAATCCTTGTCTTGTTCCTGACAATAGGGGAAAGGCTCTCAGTTTTTCCTCACTGAGGATAATATTAGCTGTGGGTCCTTCAAACATGGCATGATGTTCAGGTATGTTCCATCCATCCCGACTTTTTTGTTTTTTTTTTTTAATTATTTCTTTTCAGTGTAACAGTATTCATTGTTTTTGCACCACACCCAGTGCTCCATGCAATCCGTGCCCTCTCTAATATCCACCACCTGGTTCCCCCAACCTCCGACCTCCAACCCCTTCAAAACCTTCAGATAGTTTTTCAGAGTCCATAGTCTCTCATTGTTCACCTCCCCTTCCAATTTCACGCAACTCCCTTCTCCTCTCCATCTCCCCTTGTCCTCCATGCTATTTGTTATGCTCCACAAATAAGTGAAACCATATGATAATTGCCTCTCTCTGCTTGACTTATTTCACTCAGCATAATCTCTTTCAGTCCCGTTGATGTTGCTACAAAAGTTGGGTATTCATCCTTTCTGATGGAGGCATAATCCTCCATAGTGTATATGGATCACATCTTCCTTATCCATTTGTCCGTTGAAGGACTTCTTGGTTCTTTCCACAGTTTGGCGACCGTGGCTATTGCTGCTATAAACATTGGGTACAGATGGCCCTTCTTTTCACTACATCTGTATCTTTGGGGTAAATACCCAGGAGTGCAATTACAGGGTCATAGGGAAGCTCTAGTTTTAATTTCTTGAGGAATCTCCACACTGTTCTCAAAAGTGGCTGCACCAACTTGCATTCCCACCAACAGTGTAAGAGGGTTCCCCTTTCTCCACATCCTCTCTAACACATGTTGTTTCCTGTCTTGCTAATTTTGGCCATTCTAACTGGTGTAAGGTGGTATCTCAGTGTGGTTTTAATTTGAATCTCCCTGATGGCTAGTGATGATGAACATTTTTTTTATGTGTCTGATAGCTATTTGTATGTCTTCATTGGAGAAGTGTCTGTTCATATCTTCTGCCCATTTTTTAAATATGATTGTCTGTTTTGTGTGTTGAGTTTGAGGAGTTCTTTATAGATCCTGGATATCAACCTTTTGTCTCTACTGTCATTTGCAAATATCTTCTCCCATTCCCTGGGTTGCCTCTTTGTTTTGTTGACTGTTTCCTTTGCTGTGCAGAAGCTTTTGATTTTGATGAAGTCCCAAAAGTTCATCTTCACTTTTGTTTCCTTTGCCTTTGGAGACATATCTTGAAAGAAGTTGCTGTGGCAGATATCAAAGAGATTATTGCTTATGTTCTCCTCTAGGATTCTGATGGATTCCTGTCTCACATTGAGGTCTTTTCTCCATTTTGAGTTTATCTTTGTGTATGGTGTAAGAGAATGGTCGAGTTTCATTCTTCTACATATCAAGAAAGGATGCTGTATTTTGTTGAATGCTTCTTCCTCATCTATTGACAGGATCCTATGGTTCTTTTTTCTTATTAATGTAGTGTATCATGATGTTTTATTTGTTAATGTTGAACTACCTCTTTAGCCAGTGATAAATCCGACTAGATTATGGTGAATAATTCTTAAATTCTCAAGTACTTTCTCAAGAACTCTTGAATTTGATTTTCTAGGTTTTTTTGTTTTTACTTTTGCTTTTTTATAATTTTTGCATGTATGTTCATCTGTGATTTTGGCCTGTAAGTCTCCTTTTTATTGGACCTTGATTTTGGAATCAAGGTAATGCTAGCATTCAAGAATGAGCTTGGAAGTTTTCCTTCCATTTCTATATTTTGAAACACTATGAGGATAATAGGTATTAACTCTTCTTTAAATGTCTGGTAGAAACCCCTGGGAATCAATATGGTCGTAGATTTTTATTTGCTGGGAGATGCTAGCCATTATAATTACACCAATATTGCCAAAATCAACACCAGAGTTGGAGAAATTCATAGAAGACCACATTTTTAGAAGTAGTTTCTGTACCAAACAGGGCTGACATTACAATTGCAACATCCATCTAATTATAGATTTCTGATTATTCAGTAATGCACATGCCACCCTGTTGTTTCTCAATCCCAAATAGAGATTCAGGAGTCAGTATTGTTGACAAAGAGAGAGTTTTAAAAGTTAAGTAAAAGCTTCTCCTTTAGACATAAAAACACTTTTATCTGTGTCATTAGGAAGAATTCAGTGGCACAGTGAAGAAAATACCACCAGGCAATCAGATCTAAGTGATAATATTGGTTTCATTGTTTTATATGTGGTTTTAAATAAAGATTTTATTTTTTATAGTGGTTTTAGGTTCACAGAAAAATTGAGTGAAAGGAACAAACATTTCCATATACCCACTGTTGTGTGATTTTGAGGGAAGCAGATCACATAACGGAATCTCATTTTTATGCAGTGTATAATAATAATACTGAACTAATGTCACTTCTAGCTCTTATGGCACACACTCTAGGTCCATACCCTGTTCCAGTATTTAACAAGGTCCTCTCATTGGCTATATTGTAACCAAACACCTTTACTGACCCATCGTATTCTGGATACAAACTAATATTTCATCTCGTGTTGCACTACCTCGTTTGTTCCAGACATTGAAGCAGAAAGCCTTAAAGAATCTCAATAGGATTCTTGCCCCTGTATTCCCAAACTGTCATCCCCTGCTGCAGCCTGAGTGCTGGGGAGAAACCACACTGAACTGGCAGCACTGACAGGGTTACACACATTGTGCTGCATTTATCCTGGGGTTTCCTGTCTCAAAGGACTGGAGGAAGACTTATCTGATCCTTCTTGCTCTGAGAATTGGAATGGTCTCTAATGACAAGAGGTACTATTCTGCCAGGTATGTGAGGCTTGGCGACAATGAAAGCAGGAGGTAAGAGGGAAACACAGAGGGGGACCTGAGAGACAAAAGAGAGGAGAGTGGACACCCAGAGTGTGAGGAGGAGAACCAGGAGACTGTTCTGGAAGGAAGAGGTTCTCAGTTCATCACAGGACATAATTTTCACCAAAATACCTTCATTGTTCATTCTCATTCTTATAGCATTCAGGCCAGCCTCAGCCAGACTTTTCAGATTGGAATTGCTTGAGATCCCCTAGATCTTTATGGTAGGTGGTGTCTATGTCCCTGGGCAGGATGTGATGTTTACATGGGGGTGACAATTTATTTTTCTGACATGACAGAATGGAGATTCCAGAGTGATTGAGATTGTATCAGATCACCTTCAAAGACTCCAAGAATCCCAAATATCAGTGCTTTTGATATGACATTAATTGTGACTCACAAATGTAAACCCCAAATTATAACTCCTTTCAGTCTTTGAGTATATAAACTAAGTCCTCAAACACCATCCTCCTCTTCTGAGGAATGG
This sequence comes from Mustela putorius furo, assembly GCF_011764305.1. Lineage (NCBI taxonomy): Eukaryota > Metazoa > Chordata > Mammalia > Carnivora > Mustelidae > Mustela > Mustela putorius. The sequence goes on from NW_025422126.1 coordinate 1,290,047, forward strand.
TAGAAGACATCACAAGGCCATGTGAATGAAGTTTACATTACAGGATCAGAAGTAGTAGGAGTTGGGCAGTCAAAATGAAGCCATGTCAAAATACAAGGAGTTGTGGGATAATAGGCAAGGCAGATCGTAGTGAATACATGGAATATGGTGAATATTTGTTGTTGTGGCTACTTCAGAATACTAACATGGCTGCTCAGATTCCAAGCTCATGGTAGTCCCAAATCTCATTGCTTTTCTTCAAGAGACTTCCCATTTTATCCTGAAATGTATCTTTTTTTTCCTCAAATTGGCAATGAATAGAATGAAAAGTATATAAGTAAAGCTATCAAAATTACCAGAAGAATTTGGGGGTAGAGTAAAAGAGCATGAAGCAGTTTGTACCTATGGCAATACTGAATTTTTCACTAGATGGCACAGAGATGAATCTGATATCTTTCACTTCACTCAGCTGACCTAGGTCACTTTTGTGAGATGCCCACTCAGGGGTTTCCTCTCTGGAAGGATACTCCAGAGTCTCTTCATCTCTTACTTCCTTCCATTACACTTCAAAGAAATATTGTTGTTGTCATTGTTGTCTTCATCATTATCACCATTATTTTATGTTCATTATATGTAAGGCTCTAGGCTAAGTATTTCAGCCACAGGATCTCCTTTATTCTGAAGCAAAATTCTGTCAAATTGTTTTTATCTACAGTTCACAGATGAGGCTACTTTGCTACAGGGGAAAATCAGCAATTTGTCCCACTTAAAAAGTGAGGAAGCCTTGGAACCAGAATATTCCCGACGTGGATAGGTTTGTGGAAGCAGAGGGAGAATCTGAATGAGGGGAATGGTGGACAGTTGTTTCCTAAAAACTCAATAGAAAGTCATAGAGATGATAAAGCTGCTTCAGACTGGCCTCAAGCTTAGGTATCTTCCAATTTTAAATTAAACTTCAAGTTCACCTCTTCATGGCAAAGGGAGAGAGCCACAATAAAATTGGAGAAATGGTCTGAACTAACTAAGCAGCGAGTTAAAAAGAAGGCATATTTCTACATTTGGATTAAGGATGAGATTTGGAAAATAATTAACGTTAAAAAGGAGTAATATTGGAAAATCTGAGCATTGAAGGTAACCAGTGGAAGTATAGAATGACAGAAAAGAAGGTAAGGGAGACAATCCCAGGGTAAGAGAAGCAAGAATTGGGGGTGGTCATTAGCCACACAGATTGAAATATATAGGAGGACCATAGGCAACAGGTCTTACAATATGTGACAGGTTTGAATGTCATGGGAGTAGTCAGAGACTGAATTTATCTCTGGCATTTGATTTCTTGATAATGGTTCTTCCATTTTTTAGAAAATTATGATTAGTAATCATTCCAGTAAAAACTGCTGAATTCAGGTTTTATCTGTGTGGAGCTAGAGAAGATTGAAAGAGATTTTAAGTTCCCAAGGAACAAAGTAGACTTTACAAAACAGAAAAAGGCCAATTTATCCATTTGAAATGGGAAATACCCTGTCTCCTGGATTGTAAATTCTCAAAACAGCATTTTGGTGAGCAGGAATTCTTGGCAAGTGATGGGCAAGTGAGATTTTGAGACGCGTTTTCTTTCCTTACTTCAGAGATGTTTTTCTGGACCACAGAAGAAATACTGGAATCTTTTGGGAGAAAATATATTTTCTCTTTTGTTCTGAGTAGGAAAGATTTAATATCAAGTTTAGATGGTTTTTTTGAACATTATAATTTTTGTTATCCTATTTTCCCTTGTTTTTGCTTTGAAGCATGGGTTTCTACTCTATCTTTCCTTATAGTACCTATTTTGTGTGTGTGTGTGTGTGTGTGTGTGTGTGTGTGTGTGAAAGGTATCAGTCTCTAAATGACTGATCAGATCTGAAACTTAAGAGAAAGAAGGTTTTGAATTTTTAAAGTCAGAGTCAGACAGTTATGTTTTGTTTAAATCGTATATTTTCTTACAGTAAGAACATTACATATAAAATTTCATATTTCATTATTATAATTTTTAAATTCAAAATGGGAGGTCGGGGTACCAGGTGGTGGGTATTATAGAGGGCACGGATTGCATGGAGCACTGGGTGTGGTGAAAAAATAATGATACTGTTATGCTGAAAATAAATAAATGAAAAAAAATTGTTTTAAATAACTCTATTTCACCTTATATTTAGCTCCTAGCAATGCTAGTCCAGCACCAGGCCTCTAGCTTTAATTACACAATGAAAGATATATGTTAGTAAGATCTCTGCTTATGTTAATAAGTACTGCTGACCCATACTTGCTTGAATCCTATAAAGATACCTCACATGGTGTTCTAGTACTTATTGAAAAAGCTGTGTTGTTTAGGCAGAATAAGGCATCATATGTAAATCACTGAAGGAGTCATTAAAAAAAAAAAAAAAAGACAAATGTTAAGATCCGTACCCCTTGCCAAGAAAATTCTGGAAGAAAATTATAAATGAAAGATGTTAGCTAGAAACATTTAATGTGTGTTTGGTGCCTTAGGAGTGTCCTTAGAAGAAGATCGTCTGTATGTAGACAGGATGTCAAAGGGTCTTCATTTGAGAGGCAGGAAGAAAAGTCCTTGTGGTAATAAAGTAAATGTTTTACTTAACTTGCCATTCCCAGCAATGCAATGAAAAAAGACAGAGCAAAAATGTGGAGATGAATGGAAGAGTATTTACAGAAAGTGCTGAAGTTTCACTGTTTTGTTTTGCTTTCCAGGCTCAGATGCTGATCTCATCATTGCCCTCCCCACTGGAGTGGGATCCTGAAACTGGGTGGTGATTTAACAGCGAGCTCCATGGCAAACATAAACTCCAGTAATACCCTGTCCTCCACATTCTATCTCACAGGTATCCCCGGCTATGAGGAATTTCACCACTGGATATCCATCCCATTCTGTGTCCTCTACCTTGTTGGAATAATGGGCAACTGCACCATCCTGCATATTGTTCGGACGGACCCCAGGCTCCACGAGCCCATGTACTACTTCCTGGCCATGCTCTCCCTCACTGACATGGGCATGTCCATGCCCACAATGATATCACTCTTCAGGGTGTTGTGGTCCATTTCCAGGGAAATCCAGTTCAATATCTGTGTGGTCCAAATGTTTCTTATTCACACTTTCTCCTTCACAGAATCATCTGTACTCTTGGCCATGGCCTTTGACCGCTATGTGGCTATCTGCCACCCTCTACGATATGCTACCATTCTCACACCAAGACTTATTGCTAAAATTGGAATTGCAGCTCTGCTTAGGAGTGCCTTTGCCATGATTCCACTTCTGGCCCGGCTGGCCTTCTTTCCTTTCTGCCACTCCCACACCCTTTCTCATTCCTATTGTCTACACCAGGACATGATTCGCCTTGCCTGTGCTGACACCAAGTTTAATGTTATATATGGATTGGTTTTGATCACTGTGCTGTGGGGCATGGACTCTCTGGGTATTTTTGTGTCTTATATGTACATTCTTCAGTCAATATTAAGAATTGCATCACGTGAGGGGAGGCTTAAGGCTCTTAACACATGTGCATCCCACATCTGTGCTGTACTCATCTTATATGTGCCTATGATTGGGCTCTCTATCGTCCATCGTTTTGCCAAACACTCTTCCCCACTTATCCATATCTTCATGGCTCATATCTACTTATTGGTCCCACCTGTGCTCAATCCAATCATCTATAGTGTGAAGACCAAACAGATCCGCCAAGGAGTCCTCCATATAGTTTTCCCCACAAAAGTCAGTTCTACTGTGATGTAGACATGTCCCAAAACAATAATAACATCAACAAAATGACTTAAACACATACTGATTTTTGTATTCTAGGTATGTTAGCATCATAGTTGCCAATAAAAGAGTAAATAGCAGATATAAAGGCCACAGAGCATCACGAGAAGGTCCTAAAGGAGGCAGTTCATGTCTACTAGACCATACAGCTTGACTTAATGTGTTCTTTACAAATTCCCTTTAAATATGAATATTTTGGAGCAGAGTGTGTTAGAAATCATTTCCATCTATTCCCTTCAATTTTTAATCCCAACCACTTGCAAGATGAGCATTTATCTATTAATTTTCATGAAATATATTAAACCCATGTATCTTTGTTTCCTGATACTCTGTGTTGTCAGAGAATTTAATATTACCTTTCTTGTTTTATCAGTGTCTTTGTATATCTACTTTTTCTTTCTTTCTTAACAGTGGAAAAAATCTTATCTTGACATAAGAGCATATTAGGACTTGAAGCAGAAGTTATCATTCTTCATAGGGCATCAGCATCATCTTTTAAAAGTTTATACACATATTCTGCCCTTTATGAGGTTATTTTGTTTCTTTTTTATTAATTTTTATATTGTGCTAGTCATCATATTATATTTAGTTTCCTTAGCAATAGAAAGGTCCAGGGCTAGTGAGTACAGCAACAAAGACAGGTAATGAAATTTTTATAACTAGTTTTTGAAAGATAAAATTCAAGGAGAAGGGAGTTGAGAGAAATTGGAGGGGGAGATGAACCATGAGAGACTGTGGACTCTGAGAAACAAACTGAGGGTTTTGGAGGAGAGCGGGGTGGAAGGTAGGGTGATCCTGGTGGTGGGTATTACTAAGGACACGTATTGCATGGAGCACTGGGTGTGATGGATAAATGATGAATTCTGGAACACTGAAAAGAAATTAAAAAAAAAACTCAAACAGGTATTCCTAGTGCTGGCTTTCCTTAGTCTTCCATGGTGGAATAAATATCTTTGGCTTTATTTGGAATCCTTAAGACTTTTATTTCCATAGATCTATTTCCCTTTATCAAGTGACCCGCCTGAGCAGGCACTGCAATCGATTTGTTATTCCCACAATGATTTAGCACAGATTCCCAATTTCTTTTTGCAATTTATAGAGAAGAATAAGAGAAGGAGATGCTATTGGTTTACCTAAGTTTCTTTTTTTAATTATTATTATGTTATGTTAGTCACCATACAGTACATCGTTTTTGATGTAGGGTTTCATGATTCCTTGTTTACATATAACACCAAGTGCTCCAAGCAATACATGTCCTCCTTAATGCCCACCACTTGACTAACCCATTCTCCCACCTTCTCCCCTCTGAAACCCTCAGTTTGTTTCCCATGGTCCATAGTCTCTCTTGGTTCTTCTCCCCCTCTGATTTCATCCCCATTCATTTTTTCCTTCTTTCTCCCAATGTCCTCCATGCTATTCCTTATGTTCCACAAATAAGTGAAACCATATGATAATTGTCTTTCTCTGCTTGACTTGTTTCACTTAGCATAATACCCTCCAGTTCCATCCATGCTGTACAAAAGTTGGGTATTTATCCTTTTTAATGTTTGAATAATATTCCATTGTATATATGGACCACATCTTTATCCATTTGTCTGTTGAAGGGCATCTCAGCTTCTTCTGTGCTTTGACTATTGTGGTCATTGCTGCTATGAACATTGGGGTGCCATGTGGCCCTTTTTTCATTACATCTGTATCTTTGGGGTAAATATATAGTAGGGCAATTGCTGGATATTTGGATAATTGGTCATTTGGATAATTACTTGGTCACAGAGTAGCTCTATTCTTTTTTTTTTTTTTTTTTAAGGAATCTCCACACCATTCTCCAAAGTGGCTATACCAACTTGCATTCCCACCAACAGTGTGAGAGTGTTCCCCTTTCTCCACATCCTCTCCAAAATTTATTGTTTCTTGTCTTGTCAATTTTTGCCATTCTAACTGGTATAAAGTGGTATTTCAATGTGGTTTTGTTTTGCCTTTCCCTGATGGCTAATGATGTTAAGCATTTTTTCATGTTTCAACTAAAGTTCATGGGAAACTCCAATAATGTTCTTTCCTTTGATCATTTCTGTTACTATATATGATCCCAATCCCAAGACACAGCTTCTAATGGTCAAGTGATAATTGTTCATGTGTATGGATAAACCACCTTAATTAGGAACAGAGTATATAAAACTGTCATTACTAGCCATGATTTTTAGTGTCAATTATATATGAACAGACCAAAGAAATATACACATTATTAATTAAGAGGAGTCTACTTTATAAGTTTACTTGAGGGAAAAACAACAATTGACTTATTAAATGTTGATGAGTCAGACAAGTGACAATTTATTGCAGTGGTTAGAGAATACAAGTAAGATGAGATTATTCCTTTCATGAAGACAAATAATTATGATGCTTTTCAGTGGTTATAGATATAAAACAGTGCAGTTTATCTTCATATATATTTTTATTTTCAGGTTAATTATATTTGTACCTTTAAGTACTCCTTGAATCTGAAGTCACATACCCTCTTAATTCAAAATGTTTTAATAAATCACCCATTTTATTAATTTTATGTTTTAAAGACTTTACTTATTCTTTTTTATATATTTATTTGAGAGTGAGAGAATATGTGTATGAGGGGGTATGGGACAGAGGGAAGGGAGAGAATTTCAAGCAGACTCCATGCTAAGCATGGAGTGGAGGCAAGACTGGATCTTATAATCCTGAGATTATGACTTAAGCCATAAGCAAGAGTCCCATCCTTAACTCACTGAGACACTTAGGAACCCTAGTAAGTTACCTATTTTAATTCATCAATCTGAAATTATCATGAAATCCTTCTATTAAAACCCATGAATATCTCATCCACCAAATTTGGGAAATTATTAAGTATCAGTCAGAAAACACTAGATAATATAAAACTATGCTGCATTTTCCACCAAGAAACATTCCAGGCAGGGTTCAACAATATGATATTCATTTAGAATGTTCCTATGTGCCAAATATAGGTCTCAGCCTCACCTTTGCTGTTGATCTCACAGAGTCATGTCTAATCACAAATATCCTGTAGTTCCAAGAGATAAATCAGCAATGCAACTGCTTTTCCCTATGGTCCTTAAGATTATGTAATTTATTCCTTGTTTAGATATGACATTGATTTTTTTGTCTAATTTGTAGATTATGTCACAAATAATTTGGGACTATATATTTATTTCTTGATTCTTTTGATATATATTTTGTAAATCACATTAATGCTGGGATTCTTATTGGTATGGTTACTCAGTGAAAGATACATGTTAATGAAAGAGATACATATTCTACAGTAAAAAAAAAAAAATAATAAGAAAGAAAAAGAAAAGCGTTTCCAGGGTAAGATAAGGACATTGAGTTCAAAAAATAAAAAGTTCTGGAATGATAAAAAAGATGAAAATGACAAATGACAAATAAAAAGAACCATGGCAGAAAATCTCCATTGGCTTTCCAGAGTGTCTAGACAGAATGTATGGGGTTAGCATTAGATTGTTTACAGGCACACGTGAGACAATGAGTTAAATTTACAAGACCTTACTTTACCTTACAACCATTTAAAATTACCATGAATTTCCTGTCATATCCAGAAATCTTTGTAAGTATAATGTTGTACAAATCTATTTGTTGTTTTTTTTTCCTCAGTAAATACAGGAAAGTTATAGAAATCAGCAATTTCTCATTAAGGTATCAGCATTTCTCATGAGATGAGAAATATATAAGCCCCTGTAGCCTGTGGGAAGTTATAGTACTGGCTCATGAGGATCTCCTTCTTATTCTTGCCAGAATATGCTGCAAATGCAACTCACCTGAGGGAGTTATTTCTCGTTCTTGCCGTTATTTTAACGGCAAGGTTTAAGGTTTAAGGTTTTTACTCTTTGAAGGTAAAAACTATTTAAAGTGAGTACTGTTCAAATAAATGTATCTTCCCTGTGAAAAACTTCTCAGCAGCACACTCCCCAATTGATACTGAGTGAATAGCCTATTTTTACTTAAGTTTAGTTACATAATTTCATGAATCAGGAGAATGCTAATTAGCAAATAAAAATATGAGATAAGAGGTAGTACCTAGCATGCAATGACAAAAATTCATTTCAGATTTTCAGTCTGTTCTTTAACTTCTGGCCTAGATTTCTAGGCTTTATATGTGTGCCTATCATTAGATGTCAAAGTGGTTGAGTCAGTGCATGGTAAAGTAGGATAATACATTGTAAAGTAATATCTAAATATAAAACTTTCACAAGTGAAAGCTGAGAAAGTTATATAATTTCAAAGGTATCTTGGAAAAAGTCATGGAAGAGACATTCATGGAAGATATCATCAGAAGTTACATTGCAGAATGCATGGGGTCAGATGAAAACATGGCCTCTACTGGATGCCTTATGATTTGCACTCTACATCTTCCAACTAATCTGCTGGTTTCCATGGATATTAGGGATCTCTGACAACATAGATGACTGAGAACTCACCTTTTATTTATATGATTATTTTTCATCTATCTGCACTGAGTTACTTGAGGGAAATGAAAAGCCAAAAGATACTGTTAGTACATTAAAAAACTTCCAGAAGACTGAAAGATAAATATGTCCATGGGGATTGTGAACATAAGAATATTTATCCAAGATATATGTTTCCTCTGCTCAAGTTAGAAGCTGATTTCATAAGGATTATTCTAGAAATATATGTGACCCTAAAGCACTCTCTGCTATAATCTTAAGAGATTACCCAGAATACGGGTGCGTATCTCCTGGGTTTTAACACAGTATACAACAGGGTTGAGAACAGGAGGAATCAGCAGGTATACATAACCCATAATAATGTGCACCAGGGGTGGAACATGTTTCCCAAAGCGATGGATAATGGATACCCCCATCATAGGGACATAGACCAGCAGCACAGCACAAATGTGGGAGACACAAGTGTTAAGGGCCTTGAATTGTTCTTCCTGGGAGGCAATGCTTAGCACAGTGATCAGAATCTTCACATAAGAGAGGAGAATGAGTACAGAGTCTACTCCAAAGGTGATGAGAATGATGATGAGGCCATAGATGCTATTTATTTGGTGGTCAGAACAGGAGAGCTTAATGATATCCACCCAGTAGGAGTGGGAGAGCACATTAGCCTTACAAAACCTGAGTCGCTTAATGAGAAAGGGTCCTGGAAAGATGACAACCACAGCCCGTAGCAGAAGCCCTACACCTATCTTGGCTATGGTGGAATCAGTCAAAATAGTAGTGTACCTCAGTGGGTTGGAGATGGCCACATAGCGGTCAAAAGCCATGGTGAGGAGGATGCCTGACTCCATTAGGGAAAACACATGAATGAAGAACATCTGGATGAGGCAGGCATCAAAGTCTATTTCACGAACATTAAGCCAGAAAAGCTTGAGTAGTGTGGGCAGGGTGGCAGCACAGAGTCCCAGGTCTGTAGCAGCCAACATGGAGAGAAAAAGGTACATGGGTGCATGAAGTGACTGTTCTACCCGAATAACCACCAAGATGGTGATGTTCCCCATTAGGGCAATCAGGTAGAGGGCACAAAACAAGATGGAAATCACTGGATGTGAGTCTTCCAGACCAGGGAAACCACTCAGCAGAAAGGGTCTGTAGGTACTACTATTGAAAAAGACCATGACGTGTCGTTTGGAGTAATCGATAGTCTTTGTGTCCGGAGTAAACCAGTCAGGATTAGCACACCATCAACATGAGCCTTATGTCACAAAGCTGACATTCTGTGGATATGCCGTTGACTATATAAATTCCGTTCACCACCTATTCAAAGCTGTAATCAAAGAGAAACATGCAGGCACTAGTAAACTTTCAGACAAGAGCTCGTAATAAGAAACTTGTATCAGTATGTATTTTCCCCAAATAATAAGACATGAAATATTGTGTAAAAACATAGTCTCTAATTTTTTCTAACATTTCTAATATAAAGTGTGGTATGGTTTCTAGCAGAGAGCAACCTGAAACTTGTTTCAGGATTAAAGTTTAAACAAATAGGAGCAAATTGGAGAAACTCTCCACTTTTCTTATGCTTGTGTCCCCTCTTCAGTCCACTAAGGGAATCAAGTGCTGAAAGTAGGGAAGTGTGGATGTCATCCATACAGAGTTCCTATCTTTGCAAAGAGAACAATCTCAGATCCCTGATTACATTAGAATCTCTATCAGTACATAAGCTCAGGGCCCTGTTAGGAGATGATGCTGACTCCATTATTCCTGTACCTTTATTCTCTCTCAACTTCATTTTGAAAGTGTGGACCAAAGAACAAGACTGGAGTCCAAGAAGTCTGTATTCTTCTGTTCCTCATCTGACACTAACTATTGGATAGTGACTAAGTTGCTTCTGATCTCTGAACTAAGATTTTTTTATTTTATTTTAAAATATTTAAGTGATGTGAAGTTAAGTAAATGATCTTCTAAAGACTCTTGCCAAGAGGATCTATTTGGTTAATTTATATATTTTTTTAACAAATAAGTATTTAAAAAATTATTATGTACCTACAAAGCTGCCCATTCTAAATACTGCCTTGTGCAATCAAAATATAAAGTGGACCAGATTACAATGCTATGCAGCTACATGTATCTTGTGTTGGGAAAGCTCCCTGGGAGGGAATATAAGAGGTCATATTTAAGTGGTCCTAAAGGTGGGGAAATAGTGCCCACGTTGGGTTCTGTGGTGAGATAGGAAAATTCCATAAAGATAGAAAAACCATGAAGCAAAGGAGAGTATGAAAAGTTCTGGAATTTATAACAATTTGCAGAATAAGTTTTGGATATAGATAAAGCCTTGATATGAGAAGCATTATGAAACAAGACAGAAGTAAGTAATCTTAAAAAAAATCCATATTATTCCTAAATAAATTAATGTAAGTGCTAATTTTGAATGAGTGTGTGTGTGTGTGTGTGTGTGTGTGTTTGAGAGGGTGAATGGTATGTTCATGTTATTAAAAGATGAATCTAGTTGCTCTGTGGTCAGTTAATTGCATGAGAAAATTTTATAATTCTCAGTAAGGTTATTCCCCTGTTTGGGAAGCTGTATATGGATAACAATATCTAAATTCTGCTGAAAAGGACTAATACCATAGGTCTGGGACTGTAACAAGTTTAAAGATCATCTCCATAAAATTTATGAGACCCCTATGAAAAAAATTCTTATTCATTCTTACTTTTCTGATGAAGTATCAAGCTTTTAGAAGGAAAGTGACTTTCTTAAGAAATAGCTATTAAACTGCAAGACAGATGAATTCAGTGGAGGCAAGAAAATACACAATCTATTAATTTTTCCATACTATGACTGATTTCCTAAATGGACCATCTCAGTACAAACAAAGGAAAACACAGGGTTTTGCTTGGCTTCAGTGGTTGTATGGCCTTGGGCAAATAATTTTACCTCTTTGAGCCTAAGGTTTGTACCTTCACATTATGGATAGTAACTGTAATAATGTCTATAACATACTAGTTCTGTGAGAAGTAGATGAGATGATACATATTAAGAATATATAACTTAGTCTGGTATGAAGGATCTTCTTAGAAATATTGGTTATTAAGAATATTTCTGAGAAGAGTGCCACATGTTTCTATGCTATATCAAAGAAAACAAATAAGTCACCTGAGTCTGTGTTGCTCGCTACAGAAACAATTAGGAGGTGAGCACCATACATTTCATAAATAAGATCCCATGAGTTCTTCAGGGCATGGCATTCCCTAGAGACTTACTTACTGATCATTGCTTGCTTGCATCTAGCATCTCCATTGCTCATTTTGTAAACCTAGTGAGTCCCAGCAAATTTGCATCTTTAGAATGAGTACAGTGAACCAAGATCAAAAGGAAGGAGTGTTCCACCGGCCTCAGTCTCATTATACAAACAGATATGTAGAGGAAATGAAATCTGTGGACAAGGATGACCTTTTAAGACCTCTCCTTTCCTGGAATTTCTGTTAGGAACAAGAAAGATACCTGATTTTCCACCATAAAAGAAATATACCTGGTTTTCCACCATAGACAGTAAGTCAGTACTTAGGACCATAAGCATAAAAGAAATATACCTAAAATTATGTCTAGGAGCAGACAGTTAATGAATTCTGCACGTGTGTGTGTGTGTGTGTGTGTGTGTGTGTGTGTCTGTTTACCAGCCAGTATCTGAATTCTTCTGCAAGTTTCCCTATAGAAATCATGTCTATCTCCCATGAGAACCATGGGTGTTTCCCAAAGTCCATAAATCTTATGTAGCTATTTTCTTCCACCACTTTATAAGGCATAAATCAATCTTTCTTTTGCACTATTATCTGCAGTATTTTTCTATCCTAAGTAGGATCTTAATGCAGATCACTTAGAAGAAATGCTATGCAATTAACATTTGATTCTGTGGGTAGTAGCAAATGAATTATATGGGCTAGTTTTTAATTACACTGGGTTACTAATTATAGAATGCATGGGCAAGATCTTTTCTTTGATTTTTTCACATGCTAACCTGTTTTTTCACTGTATCTGTGTTTATGGTAGAGGAGACTGTTGTTTACCTGACTGCACGGGCACACACATGTCAGAGTAACAGAAAAAGAAAAACAAAAAGAAAGGAAAGGGAAAAAGCCACAGAGAAACATATATTAATGTTGAGTAAGGTTGAGGCTGAACTGTTCACATTATATTAACTAAGAAAGACTGCAATACTTCAAATATTTAAATGCTGTGGAGATGGGCTGAAGATACTTTCACTTTAATTATAAATAGGAATTGATATTGTTAATTACAATGGTGAAAGTGTTGAGGATGATGATACTCAACATGACAGCATTGATGATATTCAATCAGAAAAAGAAAGCCTCTGCAAGAATAATTTTCAGTGTCCTCCTCTCTGTGCCTATGTGATAACAGAAGGCGGGAATACAGGTGTTCCTGCAGATGAAGGGTGTTGACTATTGATCCTCAAGAAAAGAGAGAGGAAACATAGGAAATGGATAGTAAATGCTGCAGTGATTGATTGGACATGAACTTGTTTGAGCAGAAAAATGTCTAAGAAGATGAGTGCCTAAAAGTGGTACCTTTCAGAGTGGTCCATTCTTAAATAAATAAGTAATCAGAATGAACATCAGTACACACATTATGAAAATGAAACATAGTAAAATAGTAAATGTGGTACTCAGGACATCAAAGTTAAAGGCAGTGCAGGATTATACGTTATCATACACATACACAGAAGACAAAAGGAGGGGATACTGTCTTGAAACAAATTCCAAATAAATATAATGAATGATCACCTTAATGAACTCAGCCAAATGAAACTATGTTTAAAAGATATCTTACATCACATTTGATTGAAAAAGTGAAATAATCATCTTCACATGAGATCCTGGCTTAGAGATGTGAGAGGCAATCTCCATTAACTCTCTGCTTAGCAGGGAGCCTGCTTCCCCCCCACCCCTGCCTGCTTCTCTGCCTACTTGGGATCTCTGTCTGTCAAATAAGTAAATAAAATATTTTTTTAAAAAATCTTAAAAAACAAAACAAAGCAAAACATGACTTTTCTACCTTACAGTCCTGGAGTTTTTCAGAGGAACATGGATCACATGGATCCTGGTGCTATCCCAAAGTGGCCGAGGGCTGATGTTTGCCCTTAACTATCAGAGACACTGTGGGTGTAACTAAATTCCTTCCCACACATGTTCCCCAAACTCTTGCCAGTACAGATTGTTGTAGTCTTACAAGTTTTCAGTGAATAAACTAACTAAAATCGGAGAGATGAGATTGGTTAAGAAGGATGTCATCTTATGTTTCGCATGAGGTTAACGTGCTGCCATTATTTTTCCAGAGTTCAAACTTGCAAGTCTTACATGTGTACTTCTTCAGTTTAATAATAAAAATATGTGTGTATTAAAAAAAAAATGAGTCATGTGGTTTCTTGACATCTGGATGATTAAGTCTAGAATGAAACACAGCATCGTTAGATAATTGTTGGGACTATGACAATGAGGAAAAGGAACCCACATTTACAGTGGAGTTGGGAGGCTCTGAGAGGTGCTCTTCTGTACCTGCTACATGCTGTGTTTGCATAATCAGCAAGGAGAGGAAATTGTTTTGACAGGGGAGGACACTTTTCTCATAGGAATTTTATCTGCTACTCTTTTTTTAATTTAAATTCAATTAGCCAACATATAGTACATCATTAGTTTCAGATGTAGTGTTCAATGATCAATTAGTTGTGTATAACACCCAGTGTTCCTTCCAGTAAGTGCCCTCCTTAATACCCATCACCCCGTCACCCCATCCCTCACCCATCCTCATTTTCAGAGCCCTCACTTTGTTTCCATGAGTCAAGAATCTCTCGTGGTTTGTCCCCCTCTCTGATTTCTTCCTTCTCCTGCTTTTAAGAAAAAAGAAAGACGATCCCTCCCTGTTTTAGCAGCAACACATTAACCACTGCCTGCAGCCAGTGGGAATCTGCCACAACCTCGAAATCTCTTTCTGCTCCATAAAAGCTTACTTTCACTTGGTCTTCTCAGACTTGCCTATGGTTTGACATCATTTGCTCGTCCCAATTAGTAAGTTCTCTGCTATTCTAAATAAAATCATTTTGCTGCTAAAACAACTGGCCATTTTATTTTTAAGGTTGACATTACCCAGGTACAGTGAACACAGACTCCCCTGAAGTCAGCCTGTCTGTCTGGCATGTAAGTGTGCCTCCCATTAGTTTCCCATGTAGAACTGGAAAAAGGTAAGGAAGAGAGCCTTCAGGACTCTAACAAGGATCAACCCCAGATTCCTGTGCCTAATGGAATAGGCATTAAGTTAAAGCAGTGAACAAACAGGACACATACAAAAATAAGCTTTAAGAGTAATGAGTAACATTGAAGTGGGACACAAAGGAGTTCTGGTGTGCATTGCCTTACCTGACCACAGGTTCTGTGGGAATGAGGATGAGCACCCACCTCACCTGAGGAGGCCTTCAGTTCTCTCACAGTCTTATAGCTTTTCCAATAAGCTCAGCTACAGGCAAGTTTTTGAACGTTGAAGGCTCCCAAGGGCATGGAGGCACATAGCCTCCCAGTGGTATCATGGTAAGACACTACTGGGAATTGGATTCTAAGTCTTTACTCTTAACATCATAGTAATGAGAGAATCCAGGATTGGGTTGACGGGGGCAAAAGAGGTGAATCCTCCTCAACTATCTCTGGAGCCTGTCCCTCAGCAGGATTGAGTCTCAGAAGTTTTGATTTTTTTCAATATCATATGTATGCATTAGAGAGAAAAAGGTAGTGTCTAGTCCCTTTATTTTAAATAAAGCTTTTTTATGCTGAATATAGTAGATCTCCACATCTGTCCTTCAGAATCTTAACAGATCATAAAGAAGCCTCAAGGGGATTCAATCATGTAGATCATGCAGATGGTCTTAACATCTTAGTCTCTCAAGGTTTTGTCCTTGGAATAGCTCTTTGTGTAGAAATGGTGAATGGAAAGTCCATGCCATGGTGGGGAGTTGCAGTAAGGAGCCTGTCAATTGCCGAGGTCCAGCTGTGGGGTTAGCTGGGAGTCACCACCTTTTGATGACCTCTTTAACACTCCATCCCTCATGACGGGCTCTTCCATGCCCCCTCTTCTGCAATGTGCCCTGAGCAGTGAGCAGGAGTTTCAGTAGTATGGGTTGGGGGAGGGTTCATCTGCTATCTGCCTGCTTTGGAAGCACATGTCCCAGCAACAGTAGAGACTCATGCAAGAGAAAACACAGATTAAGATAACAATTTTCAAAATAAGTAACATATTTTTTCTCCAAGGGCCCCAGGATCCAAACCACTGATGTATTAAGTTCCCTAGGCTGGGAGACAGATAACTCAGTGTCCTCAAGTAATTTAATAAAGATGATTTACTAGCAGACTCATGAGATATGAACATGCAACATTCTCTTTGGGTAATTTCACAGGGGAGCAGTAATAATATCCAAGTCCATGTTACTTCAGAGGACAGCTGTTCCCATTAGAAAATTTTAGTGTTCAGTAAAGACAGGCTTTGCTGACTATCATTTAATTTTGTCAAGTGAATTTAGTGGAGGCTTCTATATGTGCTATATAGTGTCCTCCAGGTCAGAGGAGGGAACAAAGACAGTGGCCAAATGATTGTACCACTGAAAAACACAATATGCACACCTGGCCTTGAGAGAGGGAGGTCAGCCCCTTTAGGAACCTAGCCAGGTGTGCATACCATGCATGTGGGCTAGGGGAGACAGTACTGCCTGCTGGGAGAACGATTTGGGGTATGATATGCCAGACCAAGACCTCCATTATCTTCTCCTTTCTCTCAGAGGTGGGTGTTCCATTGCTGGTAGAGGATGCTTCCATAGTTCTGGCCCATAGCAGGACAATAGGATCCAAGTAGAGACTGAGTAGTTCCCCCTCACACAAAGCTGTGAAGTAACTCACCTACCCTGGTGGGAGTCCCCATGGCAAATTCTAGTAGGTAACACCTTTTCCAGGCGTGTTGACCTTGATGCTCTTGGCAACATAGCACGTTGATCCACACTGAGTAGTGGAATGGTTGCTATCTCCTGCAATGTGCACAGCTTTATGATGTTGAATGTCCTGGCAGACGTCCCCAGTCTCACATAGGGGGCAATAGGCCCTACTGGTTGATTATTTGATTATTCAAATGTATGAAAACCTGGGACAGTACTTTAGCCCACCCAGCAAAGGTGGTTTTACTTGTTAATCATTCAATAAGCTGCTTTAATATTGCATTCTTCCTATCAGTCCTGTTGCTTGTTGATTATAGGGGAGGATGGAACCTCCATTCAATGTCATGTTCTTTCACTTGGACTTGCATATGAAGACCTTTGAAATGTGACCCTTGATTATTGTGTATTTGGTGAGGGTGTCTAGAAATAACACTCAGCTTTTAAACTCCCTGAGGGTGATAGCCCTGTTTATAGCATGACAGGGAAAGCTTGGGGTAGACCAGACAATGTGTTTACAGAAACCAAGGCATATTTAGAACATCAACTCAGAGGAATGGGGCCAATATCATCAATTTCTTAATTCCTCACCAGGTGGGAGCTCTGGTGGATGGCCAGACTCCTTTGGCAGCTGCCTTGGGTGTTGCTCAGAAAACAGAGACTATACTGTTCCTGCATTAATCAAGTCACTATTCCCAGGGCAATCTGTCATCCTTGGCAAAATGCCTTCCCACCTGACACTACAGTGCCTAGTTTATTTTTGTTTTTTTTTTTTTTTTTCAGCTTGAAGAGTTTATTAATCTCACTCCCAGAGTGAGATTAATTCTTTGCAATCATATGCTGAATCTACTGCAGGGTCAGCTGCTAGAGTGTGTACCCAAGCTAGTGTAGCAGTTTCCTGATGGCCAGGGAATGTCAGCACCTTATGAGCTGGGAAATGGAACACAGGAAGGACTGCTGCAGATTCTTGCAGGTGAACCCAAATGTCTTTCCTTATATCCCAACCACACAAGGGCTTATTCGTGATCATCCATCTTCTTGCTTCCCATTCTTCAAGCTGTGGGGTTAGTCTTTTTAAGTCCAACTGATTTGTTGGAAGTCTAGGGTAATTACTATTAGAAATTTTCTTGTATTAGGGGTTGGATGGAGTGGGGCACATTGTCTTTTTCACTCTCATGACATCCTTCCCTTTATTCTGTTCACTTTCCCCCGATGCCACATTTATTTGTCCAAATTGGATTGTGATACAAGACCTCAAACTTTAATCCATGGCAGCCTGAACCTTCTTCTCTTTGCCAAATGACATGCTAAGTTCTTCAACTTATTACTCTGTTCTCCCACCTTTGTCTGTAGACCCAAAACTTGCAGAGTAGTGTACACCTGTATGTCCTTCTCTAAACTAAGATATTTCTCCAACTTTCTAGCTCAAGTTTTAGCCTCTCACTGGGCATTAGTGGCTGCCAGTTTGCCCACAGGGGATGCCTCCCCGCAGTGGCCACCATGTGCTTCCCTTTTTTGCCACAGTGCAATACATGTAGTTTCTCAAACAAAGGTATTAGACAAGCTGTTGTTTCTGGGGTCCCATATTACTGTGTTGTACACAAGTATGTGGTATATGGGCCATGCCTCTCCACACAAAGTTTTATGGCCAACTCCATATTCTCCTGCCAACACCTCTTCTCCAGAACGCATTTCCTCTATCTCCTGGCTGGCTCATCAATTGTTAGTTCACAAACCGGACTAACCATAAATGGCAATGTATAACTATAGAAAGAGATAGGCTACACTAGACAAATAGGTGACTGGTTTAATAAGCAAGGGAGCGTACTCATGAGGCTTTTATTGAGTGGTCGCAAGATGAGTAGCTCTCTTCACCTGTCCAAAGGAATCTTACAAGTTTATGTAGAGGCCTTCATGGGTTTTGGTCATATACAGTATCCAGGTGGTCTCAGAAACACACTGCTCTCTCAAGACTGAATCCTTGGAACAAGTCCTAGTGCAGGGATGGTGAGTGGAATGTATATTCCAAAACAGTGGAGTGAGTGAGGAGCCCAATTGCCTGGACCTAACTGATGAGTTGATCACTGGCCAAATCCTCGTAATGACCTCCTCCAAAAACATGAACACAACATTGATAACAAAACAATTATATATATTATCTTCCTTGAACTACATCTTCCAGAATTCTTGTATATATTTCATGATTTTTTTCAATAAGTGTCATGTGTGGTTTATCTATCAAAAATAGTACTGTCGTGGGGCACCTGGGTGGCTCAGTTGGTGGAGCATCAGATTCTTGATCTCGATTCAGGTTGATCTCAGAGTTGTGATTTTGAGTACTGTATTGGTGTTTATGCTGGGTGTGGAGCTTAATTTAAAAATATATATATAGAGAGATATTCAACAATAGGACTTAAACCCTCTTTGCAGGGTAGTGTTCAGAGCAGTAGTTGTGTGTAATTTTAGCTTTCTTTTTTATTTCTTTTATATTCCTATCACACCTCAGTAAGGAACTGATCTTCACATTTTTTTCCCCTAATCCGTATAACAATAAAAACAAGACACTTATCCAGGAACTAGAAAATGGTTAAGTGAATAATGGAACATGAAATTAAATATGTATTTTGTGACCATTAAAATTATAATTATGAATACCATAACATTAAAAGTAATGTCTTTACTGCATATTTTTTTCTCATAGGCTATTAGGAATTATGTATGTGTAATCAAGGCAAAAATCATTATGTAAAGCCAATGTGATTATAAATTTGAAAAATTTAGTGCAAGAAGCACATCTGTAAACTATATCTGACCAACCAGTATGCCTTTACTGAAGATAGTTTCAGAGGGAGACAAATTCCATTAAAGAAATTATTCTTTTTATTCCCTTTTCTGAAATCTTTAATAAAAATGTTGAGAAATTACCTCTGAAGACTTGATGCTATCTCTGTTCAAGATTCTGTTCCAGCATAAGTTGGGATCCACAGAGAATGCATGCACCCCTGGGCCACTTTCCTGGCTCCTATGAGGTGGTGGTTCCAGATGTATTATATAGTTGAGGTGAGCTGAAAAGGCTGAAGACTATAAAAAGACAGGCCAGGAACTTTGGATGATTCAGGACAGGTAATATCAAAATAACACAAAACCTCAAATCTCCATCATTAATACCATGGAGAATGAGGCCCAGAGGACTTCATAAAGGTGAAAGGGGTATGAAAGCCGAATAGCATTGGAAGATACAAATGAGCCCTCAGGCAGTAAGAGTGAGGAAATCATGGGACGATGATTAGTATCTTCTATGAAGGAACTTCCTTATCAAATTAACAAGAGGCCATAAAATCATTTTTATTATGCTTTTCTCTTTCATTCTATCAGTCCTATCAATTTTGATTTGACTATGATGTTTCTTGTACCACAATTTTCCTTCTCTCCAGTAGCTTTACACTATTCCCATCTGATCTTTTCTCCAGGAATGGCAGTCAACCCAGCTGAGGTTTTCCAAGGATAACTAATGGCAGTGAGAACAAGGGACCGAAAAGTAGCAGCTCTTTGACCTCCTATTTAGTCAAATCCTAAGAAGAAGCGGGTGTACACCAGATGCAAGGACAACCCAGGTTTTCTAATCAAGGATCTGAGAGTGAAGAGTTCTAGGCTGTGATACAGAAGGAAGCACTTGGAAAGAGAGGGGTTGCAAGTTTATCCTCTTTTTCCAATTCTGCATGTCCAGGAAGGCTAACTGCATTTGTCCTGTTTGCTGAAGAGAGAAGCAGGAGCTTTGAGACTTACCGAAGAAAAACCAGTTCCTGTAGCTTCAAGGGGACCCAGAGAAAATAATTCCAAGCAGATATTGTGCCACTTGGCTTCCGGAGAAATAGACAATATGACAATGTCCCAAACAGGATCCAGGCTGCCCCCCTCCTTCATGTTCTTACTTCTTACGGCAGAATACTCAAAGGGCTCTGAATTGTTCATTCAGGACCCAGTCACTAAATCTCCAGAAGAAAGTAAACATCAAAAAACGGTGATTACAATGGTTGATGCCTATGGAAAGAAAATTTGTACAGAAGAATATTCTTTTGGTAATGGGTCTTCTGCATGGGCCACATAATTCCCTAGAGTGAAATGTATGTGGAATTTCACACTCAATATTTCAATTGCTGTTCAGTGTTTCTAAATTTGCTTAATTTTTCTCTGTAGCTTTTCTTAAATTTGGAAGACTCTTATCAGATTTTCCTCTCTTTTAAATCATATACTTGTAATATTTTACTGTTCTGCCAGATCACCCTTTCTTTTTATTTTCATTATTGCCTTGCTCCTATTTTTCTAGAGGTTATTGTTGGTGTTATTTTAAAATTTTTAATTCAATGTTTATTTATTTTTCTTTTAACATTCATATAATAAAGCCAACGAACTCTATGAATTTACTGCAAACGCACAATTAGCATTATGCCATGCAGATGACAATGTTCTCATACTTTACAATTTTACAAGGACGTGTTGTTTTGAACTTGATTTTCTCTTTCATTTAAAAGCCAATCTGAAAAGCAAATTTAATTGCACAATGATGGGTGTGCTTTACTTGTCCTTTACATACTACTATCTCATTTCTAAACTGTTTTATTTGCTGAAATAAAGTGACTATGCAAAAACACATTGAAATAAACTATTTATTAGGCCAATTCCCAATTCCATTAACAAGTAATTTGGGATTTCCTTTTTTTTTAATTAAATTTTTTTTCAGTGTTCCAAAATTCATTGTTTATGGATTTCCTTTTTTGTCTTTTTTTCTTATTCATTTAAAATGAGAAAGATCAGCCTATGCTCACTGCTTCCCAACTCCAAAATTGAATGATGTTTATCTCTTCTCCCACACCATCCTCCAGGCTGCAGAAGTAGTAATCCTTTTAATTCTTTTTAATCCTTTTTCTCTGACTACACCTGAAGTGGGTGTTGAGACCATGGCTCTGAGAAGTTCTGCATCTTCTATATATTTCTCAACAGAGTTGGAGTTTTCTGCTCAATCACCCTTTGGGTCATCTTTGGAACAGTAATCGAACCTGCAGTTCTCACTTTTATAAGCTCTCTCTTTCCTGTATCTTCAGCAGGTTTCAGTTGCTGTGATTTCTGTCTCTCTAAGGTTACCATGTGCCACAATCATTGTCCTTGTGTATCTGGTCTGTAAACTGTCCTCAGAGTTAACAGCAGGACCTGTGAGCATGCACACCTCAGCTCTCTGCTAGACCCCACAGCCTGCAAAACTCTGAATTCTGACCCTGTTGAATGGGAGGTTGGAGGAAAGAGGAGGTGCTTGAAGGAGGATTGAGACATTAACTGAGGCATGAGGATTATTGCCTGCTTTAAAAAGTGTTCCTGTCATAAGAGGGTGGCTCCTAATTTTTGTTTAATTTGAAGAGAAACATGCAGATGTGCCCTGGCTTAGAACGTTTTGCCGTCACTCTTTTACCACTCTTTTACCTCATTCCTTAGAAGAAGAACCTAGATTATATGAAATTAATATTATTTATTAATACATGCTAATTAGATGTAGCATAGTGGATAATCTAGTAAAATTTAGGAAAGAATCTCCTGTTCTTTTCATTCTACAGTTTCATTGCCATATAAATCTGTTTAAGGAACAGTTCTGGACAAGTGAATTCTAAATGAAGTGAGGCAATTACAGTTAGAGTTCTACTATGATAATCCCCATGTAATAGCAATTTCCCTAGAGAGCCCCTCCCAGGATATATGGAAAACAATGCCATACTTCTAAATAGATTAAGGAAATCAAAAGAAACATTAGAAAGTTATTTGAAGCAAACAAAAATGAAAATGAAACTTGTTAGAACTAGTGAGAAATCACTAATGCATTACCTTTTTTTCTTCAAAAAGGAAAAATAATGCTTGTCTGTTATACAACTTTTTTTTTCTTTAAATAAGTATTGTTATAAAAAACAATACTTTGCTGCTGTCTCCTTGGGTGTATAATTCCCAAATTCTGCTAACAGTTTGATTTGTAATATTTTGGACTTTTCTCTCTGCTGTGGTATATACAAAGAATATTATTTAGGCAACCATATTATGTATAATACATAGAAATTTTCTTTTGCCAATTAACAGTGTATCATGGTGGTTTCACCAGTGAAGTTGATAGCACAAGGAGGCAGAGATAAAAGCTTATGTCTCAAACAACTACTTCATCTTCACCCACATACAAACCAAAGACATTCTTTGATCTCTCAGTAGAAGCACTGATGTCTTCTGATTGTGAACTTGATTTGAGGTATAATTTTATCCTTATTTCAAAGGTCCAGAATGCTTCAGAACCAAGATTAAGCCTCATAACCATGAATCCTCTGACTCATACAAGTGAAATAAATTTCCTGGTTTATTCACATAACTTTTATTGCAGTAATCATTAGGGAATGTAATCATTGGTTTGCATCAGTTTTTCCACTATTAGAATGTTAAATTCTAAAGTTAGAATAGATTGCATCCTATTTATCATTGTCTCCTTAGGGTATAAAACATTGCCAAATATTTTATATAAATAAACAAATGAAAACATCAGTAAATGAATGGACAAATGAACATGAAAGAGTCTACACCACCCTACAACTGAATTCAGCCAGGAGTTTCCATCATGTCAAATGATATGAATTTCCATCCCAGTACTTTTCTTCTCCTTGGCACTCCAGAGATGGAGGCCATCCACACTTGGCTGTCAGTGCCCTTCTGCCTTGTCTACTTGGGAGCTCTCATGGGTAATTTTGTTATTCTATTTATTATCAGAGCAGATTCCAGCCTGCACAAGCCCATGTTATTCTTCCTCTGTATGCTCTCTGTGGCTGACTTGGTCATCTCCACTACTGTTGTGCCCCAAATCCTCAGCATTTTTGGTTCCACAGCAGGGAGATATATTTTGAAGCCTGGCCTGCCTTGTATAAGTGTTTCTCATTCATTCACTATGCAGCATGGCATCAGGTTTTATCTTGGCCATGGCCTTTGACAGGTATGTGGCAATCTGCGATCCTCTGAGACATTCTACTATCCTGACACATAGAGTGATCAAGAACTTGGGGCTGGCTATTGTCTTCTGTGGGGTTTTGCTCTTCAGCCCTCAACCCTTCATGCTTCGGTGGCTTCCTTACTATAGAACTAATATCATCCCTCATATTTCCTGTGAATTTATGGCTCTTATCAATCTTGCTTGTGCGGAAACCAGGATCTGCAAAATCTACAGTCTGACTGCTGCCTTCCTCACTGGAGGTTTAGATTTCCTACTGATCCTATGTTCCTATGTTATTATCCTTTACACGGTTTTCCATCTTCCATCCAAGGCTGCTTGACTCAAGACCTTGGGCACTTGTGGATCCCATGTGTGTGTGATTTTAACGGCCTACACTCCTGTTTTTTTTCACTTTCCTTACTCACAGGTTTGGTCAACATGTGGCTCCTCATATTCACATCTTTGTGGCTAACATCTACCTCCTTGTTCCACCCACGGTGAACCCAATGATCTATGGCATTAGAACCAAGAGGATTAGAGATCGATTCAAGCTTTTACATTTCACAAATTCTGAAACAAGAAACTTTTCAAATATTCTTTCACTAAGTTGTTGACTTAAAGAGGAAAAAAAATTAACTCTCCTTCTAAAAGCCCAATCCCTATATCTTCTACTTTTGATATTTAAAGTATTAATTATCATTGACTGGATTTTGTTCTTCAGAGAATTTCTTGGGAAATGGCAGATTTAGGTTATTTATTCTTAACATATTTACCTGATGATCCAATATCTACACTACTATGTGTTTTTATCTGCCATGTTTGCTCCACAGGACTATCCTATTGTTCAGTCTTATCAGCTTTATGAGAGATATTTTACTGACTCATATCTCTGACTTTTCCTGTGTTGTTGTACATTTGTAGGTCTTCACTAACAGGAATGTTTATATGTCCTGAATGATAAGACTGAAGGCAGTTTAAATCTGTAAAATTGGAATTTTGCCTGGTTTTGGCAAAATTTCTAAATGGATGGATGAAGAAATTGTCAGGATATGCTGTGTAGAGAGTTCTTCTTGGACTTTCTTTTTCATGTAGTCTTATTTTATTCTGTATACCTATAATTCTTTTAAAGTTTTTAAATGAAATTGCTTCCCACAAACACTCTTCTAGAAGACCTGATGATATCAGAAATTGTCCTACCATTTTTCTTTTATCTGTTTCCTCATTGTGGTTCAGGTTGACTCCGTTGATTCTTTGAAAATATCTGTAGTTGTCTGTCTATTCTTTGAAGGTCTTGAATATTCTAATACCATCTACCCCCAATCTATATTACAAACAGGAGAATATTTTGTTCTGGTATTTTCTTATAATTTATCTTTCTTCATAATTTTTCTTTCTTAATAATCTTTCTTTATAATTTCTTTATAATTTACTCTTGACTGCGATATGCCTTTTTTTTCCTGTTTTGAAGTTTAATGACTCATATTTATATGGAATGTTGTGTAGGATAGTCAGTATTGTATGTAATACAAAGATTTAGGCTTCTTTAAGATCTATTGTTAAAACAGTTTTTTCATTAGTCCATATTAGTATATGTTAACAATTTCTGCTGCAGCTAGAATTGGATCATGTCAGTTTTTACCTTGAAATTTTTATTTCTTCTTTCTGGACAAGTGGGTTATCAGGTGCCAGGTATAACATGACCACTTTTTTGCTGACTGCCATATGATTTCACACTTTCTCCCTTCAAAATAAAGTGCTAACTGTGTGTTCATATTTCTCGTAGTCTAAATTTCTTTTATTATCCTCTATTACACATTGCCTTAGATAAGATATATATATATTTGCATATATACAATTCTAAGAGAGGCAATAAAAGGTCATGTTTGAGACAACTGCTCAGGTTTGAATCTCCAAACAACCACTTACAAACTATGTTGTAACTTATGAAGATATGGTAGCTTTCTGCCTCAGTTTCTTCAATGATGATATGGAGACACTGACAGGAGTTATTTCAGGAAATAATCTTGACACTTTAAAGATTTTTCCTACATGTAATTAGGCTCCACTGGAATTAATTTATCAGGATCTTGAAAAGTCAGAGCCTGGAAGTAAAAATGGTTCAGCAACTGTGTTTAAATTGGAATCAGGGAAATAGGAAATAACTTCACTGTTTAGGGTTATATTTTTATTAGTTCTGCTGAAAAATGATGAAAATTTGCCAGTGGACATAGAAAAGAAGAAGATTCAAGAAAGAAGAAAAGAGTCCATTTAGAAATCCAGAGTGGGGCACCTTGATGGCTCAGTTGGTTAAGCAGCTGCCTTCAGCTCAGGTCATGAACCCAGCATCCTGGGATCAAGTTCAACATTGGGACTCCCCTGCTCTGCGGGGATCCTGCTTCTCCCTCTCCTTCTACTGCTTCTTCCTCTCCCTCTACTGCTTCTCCTGTTTGTACTCTCTCTCACGTGCGTTCTCTTTGTCAAATAAATAAAGTTTTCTTTTAAAAAGCCAGAATAATATTCTCAGAATCATTTTCATATTCAGATTTATACTGAATGTACACAGATAAAAGTGATGACTTTGGCTCACGATCCCACTATCATAGGTAATGTTTTTTTTTGTGTGTGTGTGTGTTTTGTTGTTGTTGTTTTGTTTTCTGGATCTGTGTGTGTGAATACTAGTTAATATTGAAGAAGTATCTTCAATTATTTCTAGATCAATTACAACACATTCTGGTAGTCAGGACGCTAGGCCACTAAACACATAATAGGTCAGCCAGCTGCATAATTAAAAAAGATTCACACAATGAATGTATGTTAGAATTCTACTATGGCCCAGTAAGTGCTGAAGATGCAGTAACAAACAAGGATGATATGAAGCATATGGGCTCTTTGCTTCATATAAGGTCCACCTAATGGAGAGAGGGCATTTTAGAAATTGCATAAAATAAATTATTTAATGCATAAATTCAGTAAAGATTTTCACATTTTGAAAATGTGGTATAAAAATGGATGAGGTGGTCTGAGGGAACAAAAGATAGATGTCTAGAAGGATAAAGCATTCGTCTCATGTTCTAGGTTTTATTGTGACCATACAAGGAAAAGAGATAACTTGATTATGTGAGTGAAGTAACAGACCTCTGGTTGTAGCAGGAATGACAGCTTTACTGTTTGTAACTCAGGAATTGTGCCTTACTGGCACAGAACGATATTGTGCACCATGCTATAAAATAATGTTAGACATGCAAGCAAACAACTGACTCAGCGGCTTAACTGAAAAAGATGACTCAGACAAAGTTTCCTTCACCATGACTGAATTACTACTCATATCTAAGGACCCAAATCCAGAGAAAAGATTATGAAAGTTGGAGTGAAGGTAAATTTGTGCTGGGAGAAAGACTTACCTTCTCCACTTATGGACTATAAAATGGTCCTAGACATATCTGAGATAATGTGAATGATAATGCCATTGGTATGGATGATGGTTACTGGTTAAACTAACTCATTCCTCTTGGCTAGCATTAGGAAGGTATACCTGCAAGCCCATATACCAAAAGGCAGCAGGCTTTGGCATTTATCAATAAGGGATATGTATGAGGGTCCCTGCCATGAGATAGGACAAATGCTAAAGCTACATACCAGACCACAATGTTAGAGCTATAGGATATGAAACTGTGCATCAGTGCTGCAGTGACCCCAAATGCCTCAACAGCAGATCTGTGGGTTGGCTTTTACTCCACTAGAACTCCAACTCATGGAGAAATACCTAGAAACTTCTGCATCTCTCCCTGAGGGATGGAGTTTTTGTAGAACTGCCAGACTTCAAGGGCAGATGCAGAAGTGGCGGTGCCAGTTTGACCTGGTGATGTTCTATGGGCAACAGTGTTTATATCAGCGTCACCATTGTAGAGCTGGACAAAAACCTTTTAGTTGTGACTGTTATACTAGAATATTCTATCCTAGAGCTTAGACAATATTCTCTGCTATCATATAGCAGGTGATATCCCATATCACATTGGGAATGCAGACATACGGGGCTCCTCAAAATGAGAGGTCTTGAGTTGGTTTATTTAAAGTTTAAGTTAGGAAACTATGCATGACAGTTTCTTACTTTTATTGGAATTGACTGTGTGTTAAGATAAAATGTCAATAACGGTGGGATGCAACAAAAGCAGTGGTTGAAAAGAAATCCCAAGCTTATAATGTAAATATTCCAAAGGACAAAAGTTTGAAAATCAGTGAACTTTCTTATAAAAAATTAAAAGAATAGTAAATTAAACAAAAAGGAAGACATTGATAAAGATAAAATTATAATTTAAATGCATGAATAGAGTTAATAGCAGTCTTAACCTGAACAGATTTTATTTTATCCTAGCTATAGTTCATGAAATAAATGCCTTTTAATAAATGTCTTTAAGTTTGGGCATCTTGAAGTAAAGCCCCTAATCATGAACACAGCTGCTTAACTGGGAAACACGATGCGGGCACAGTTCTCTACCTGGGGGTAGAGACAGAGTTCAACTTGTCTCTACCCCTAGGAAGTGAAAATATTCTCTCCAAGAACATAACCATTTAATAGTTTACTGCTGGGATTGATGATTCAGAAAAAAAATCTGTGCCACACGTTTACGGATTACCTTGTTTTTTATACCGTAAACAATAGGATTGAGTGCGGGTGGTACAAGGAGATAGATGGTAGACAGAAGAATGTGGGTAGGAGGAGCAACATGTCCAAAACGGTGGCTAAAGAAGGAGAAGAAGGCAAGAATATAAAACTCAAGGAAAACAAAAATGTGAGCTGTACATGTATTAAATGCTTTGAGCCGTGCCTCCTTTTGGTGTAGACGAAAAACAGCCTGGAAAATAAGGATATAGGAAATGAGGATAAAAATCATGTCAAATCCTAATATGGTAAAACCTACAAGGAGACCACACGTCTTATTGACTCTGACATCTTCTGCAGCTAACTTGACCACAGCCATGTGCTCACAGTAAGAGTGGGCAATTACAATGGAATGGAAAAGATGTAGTCTTTTGATTAAAACTGGTAAAATGCCAACAAGCACCATTGCCCGAATTGCCACAACCAGCACCATAGTAACCAGAATGAAAGGTGTGAGGACGGATGTGTGTCTCAGTGGATCACAGATGGCAACATAGCGGTCAAAGGCCATCGCCAACAGGATGCCAGATTCTATTCCCTGCAAGGCATGGATGAAGAAAAGCTGGGCTAAGCAAGCATCAAAAGTCATGGAGCAAGACCCAAACCAGAAGATAGCCAACATCTTGGGAGCAATAGCTACACAGAGTCCTATATCAGTGGCTGCCAACACTGCCAGGAAGATGTACATGGGTTGATGCAGACTACGTTCTGCTGGGATGATGATCAGTAAAATGATATTTCCCAGAAGAGCCACCACGCATATTACAAAGAAAGAAAACCCAATCCAAAATTGCACGTGCTCTAGTCCAGGGATCCCAATTAGCATTACTGTTGTGGGGTCAATATATGACATGTTAATGGATGCCATGGAAGTTAGTGATCTCTCTTTTCACCATTAATTCTCATTCCTGTAGAAAGAGAATGGGAGTGGGAAGTGAAAATACACAGACCCTACTATTACTCAGACATATAGAGCTTTAAGAAATAAGTTCAGTACTTTGGATGACAGTTTGGCCAGATTATTCGGAGGTTTAATGCTACATGCCAACATAGCAATAGCAAGCAATCCTACAAACCTCCACTAGAGGGGCACCTGGGTGGCTCAGATGGTTAGCTGTCTTCCTTTCAGCTCAGATCATGATCCCAGGGTCCTGGGATTGAGCCCCGCACTGGGCTCCCTGCTCATCAGGGAGTCCACTTCTCCCTCTCTCTCCCCACTGTCCGCCCTGCTTGTGTCCTCTCACTCTCTCTGTCAAATAAATAAATAAAAATATAAAACAAAACAAAATAAAACAAAACCTCTACTAGACTCATATGTGAACAAGGGAGAGTGTTAGGATTTCTGACATTTTTTGTGGAAATGGAAATCACAAGTCTGAGATCATTGATCTTTTGCATTTCCCATGACCTCTACACTCAGGTATTTGAAACACCTTCTGTAGGCTTTCCTTCTTTATTTCCTTGTAGATGTCAGTCCAATTTTGTGGCAAATGCAGATCCCCTCTGGGCATCTTGTGGACCTAAAAGAATCCCATTTCTCTTCTATGTGGGTGAGTACATAGCTAATGAGAGCCTTATCCTCAACCAATATTATTCCTGGTCCCGGGGAGCAGGTTATAGACCCTGAATCTGTGACATTGGCTCTCAAATGAGAACTGGTGGGAGAGAGTCTAGCTGTATATTTACTCAGTTTTCATCATAAAGACA
Source organism: Mustela putorius furo (assembly GCF_011764305.1). NCBI lineage: Eukaryota > Metazoa > Chordata > Mammalia > Carnivora > Mustelidae > Mustela > Mustela putorius. The sequence continues at coordinate 1,319,661 of NW_025422126.1, forward strand.
TTGAATAAATCACTGACGGGACATTAAGTGTGGCCCTTTAAGGAGATTTGAAGAGGGTGGTCTGTTGTCACAGGCAGCCAGGGATGTTTAGTTGTCTGAATGAATTAAGTTCACTTAATTTCAAAGTGTATTTGTTGAGTAGAATAGGAAGGGTAGAATATGGAGGATGTTTTTTACAGAGGGGCTTAGGAAATTAGAAAAAGAATAGAGAAACATTTTAAGATGAGTAACAGCTAAAAATAAGACAGGATGCAGGCAGAAGCAGAATCGGTTTAGAGATACCATACTCCTGGATGAATATGATGTTTTCTCTCCACAAGCTAAATGTCAATGGATCACTCAGTAATCTGTGTGGAAACCCTCTGGTTTCACAGTGGGAGTCTTACATTCTTATTAATAACTTTACACTATACTATGACTCTGTATTAAGATTCTATAATTACACTATGATAATTGCTATGATTTGAATCCTGAGGCACCTCTGAATATCATGAGCTAATCTTACAACTCCCTGTTTTTATACTTTTTACAGAATTGATCTGACTTCTCTCTCTTTTTTTAAAAGATTTTATTTATTTATTTGACAGACAGAGATCACAAGTAGGCAGAGAGGCAGGCAGAGAGAGAGGAGGAAGCAGGCTCCCTGCCGAACAGAGAGCTTGATGCGGGGCTGGATCCCAGGATCCTAGGATCATGACCTGAGTGGAAGGCAGAGGCTTTAACCCACTGAGCCACCCAGGTGCCCTGATCTGATTTCTCTTTAAGGGAATTCAAATTTCACTTTTAAGAAATCCATTTTTTATTTCCCAAGTGTCTGTTGCATTAATCATTATCTGATAGCTAAACTGGTTCACACTTTATACCAGTCTTTCCATGTCAACACATTGACTGAAATAACTCCCACAACAAGTTTTCCTCTAATCTGATGATATCCATAGAACCTGAAAAATGGAAACTTTTAGGTATAGTAATGGAAGTCTATTTCTTTCTTGGGCAATCTCTTGGAAATAGTCATATAAATAGCTGTGTCATAGTCACATAAAGTACATGTGTGGACATATCAAAGGAATTTTTGGTACAATAATTATTACATGAATGAAAAGTAATTGGAGGAGGGACATTGAGTTCTCTTTGCTTGTCTTCCTGCAAGAATACTAATGAGCAGACAATAGGCAAAGTAGTCATAAGATATGGATTAAAGCCATATTGTGTAAAATGGTTTCCTTTGGATGTCTCCATGTTACATTTGGATGTATGTGGTGGTAGAAATGATGGAATATGTGGAGAATGTTGCTAATAGTTATGAATGTGAGTTTCCAGTTGATAGAAGCTAAGAGAGAAAGAAATCTCAAAATCTTAATAAATCGGTATCTCCTAAATAATCGTTCAATAACTGGCTGATATTGTAAAGGCAGAAATATTGTACTTAGCTGCATTAACTTGATGATATTGCCTTTTTCAGAGAACAGTTATCTAGGAATCAACAAGTGGTTAAAATCAAGGACATGAAACTGATAGATGAGTCCCCCACCACGCACACATATTTATATTTTGTGGGATCCTGCCAAATTACCTTACACACCACCCCAGTTTACCCATCTGTAAATTAACAACAAATCCTTACTTACCCCAGTGCTAAATGAGATCATATATAGAACACATCAGTGGTTGGTACAACTCACATTTTATCTGTAGCAGTTTTTGAAAAGGTATTTTATTAAGACAGAAACAGGTGATGTCAAAATAAGGTGATGTCCCAACTAGTTTGTAGATTTCCATGCAGTTAAAAAATGCCACTTGAATTTTACAAAATCTTTGTAACAATTACTCCTTGGCAGACTTTGCAAGTTATTAGGAATAAAATGAGATGAGCCCCCTTCATCTGAGTTACTTAAATATAATTACTATGAGAAACAACAAGGCCATGAATTTGATGATTTAGCTTTCAAAGTGGCCTAAATGCTATCATAAAAGAAACTGGCTCGTTTTTAGTTACTGTGCAGAAGAGAAAGAAAGGTTTTAATACATGATCTCCAACAGAGGCAAGAGATCAGAAAGGAGGTTGAGGTATCTTTTGTTCCATCACAAAAAAGGACCAAGATGGCATGTAAACGGATGAGATACTGAAGCTTTTCATGACCTACAATTTTCCTCTATTTTTCTTCCTTTCTGTATCACTCAAACACTCCACATCTCTACAGATATAAGTGGTGAGTTATCTCATCTTTTTTTTTTTTAATTTTCAGTGAACATTAGAATTAATAGGCATCCAGGTGACTAGAATCCAGAATCATGAAAAACATTTTGCATGTATCATAAATTGTTAGAAGGCCATACATAGAAGATGGGACCAAATTATCTGCAAAATTCTTTCAAGTCTAAATTATATTAGATTTACACTGATCTAACCCCCTCTTTATCCTTTGGTGGATGAAAAATTCTAAACACACAGAATGGAAATAACATGGCACTGGATAATAAAATTAATGAATAAAACAGGATTGGAAAACGTTAGTCTCTCCATTCTCTCCTAAAATAAGCACCCATTACAGCTCCTTACTAACTCCTAGTTCTAAAACTGTAGGGGCAGAACTTTACCTGGATAGAGCTGAGGGCTGATTTGGCATGTGAACCGTCTAGTAGTATCTTTGTTTCCACCAAGATTTCCAGCAGAGGTTGATATTAAAGGAAAGCTTTCTCGGCCTTCCTGAGTGCCTGGGCGGATCCCAGAGCGTCATTACCTTTCTGATTCCCCAGTGTGTCATTATCCTTCTGACCCCCACGTTTCCTTCCCAGGAGTAAGTTGGCCTGGCCTTGTACCATCAGGCTAGAAAGTTCCCTCGATTCTAGAAGGAAAGGGTCTGCCTGGAATGAGAGCTCTCTGATCTTGGGTTAGGTTTAGAGAAATTTGAGCAAAAGCTCATGAGTAGTGAGGACACCAGAATGTGAGAAATGGAGATTTCTCAAGACATAGAAGTAAAGTATAATTAGGTTGTTCATCCTCTGTTAATGGAGGTGAAGTAGTATAGTAATTTTTATTGCACTCATAAATACTATAGTAATCTGGCTCCACCTGCTTCTCCTTTTCCCACTACTACTACACATTACTCCTATTTCTCCTTCACCTCCTCCTTTTCTTCCTGATCCTCCTGCAAAGAATGTTACGCTTGCCTAGTATTTTACAGTAATTTTCAACTTCAAATGAACTTTAAGTATTTTTTTTTTCTCAAGGAACACATTCTTCAAGCTTCCCACGGTCATTGAGATATTTAAAAATTCTCTCTTCTCTTTTTGGAAAGGTAACGGCCATAACTCCAGTAACAACATTTTTACTGTGTCACTGTGATGTATCTAAAACCCCAGATGGCAAGTTTTGTAGGTCATTGTTAGTAATAGGTTATTCCTCTCAGAATGTGGAACATATTTTACAGGTTGGCTGCTTTCTGACCCAGAGTTTTCGTTTAGTCATTTGACATAGAAAATCATTAGTTAACTGACGGCAATATGATGGTGGCAAACTGTCTTTCTCTAGCAAGCCTGTAGGTTACTGGCTTTTGGAAGATAACAGCCAAAAAAGCAGGGATTTCCACTTAGATTTTTTTTTTTTTTCTAACTGAGGTTCAATAGTCTGATACTCTGTATCTTCATGTGATACCATCTTCTTTATTCCCTTGTGTACTTAATTTTTGGCTTTAAGTTGTCAGTATTCGTCCCATCTCAGAATTATTAGTCTAGCTTCAGTTCACCTACAAAATCAGTTTGGTCTGTGAAGAGAAGAAAATGCTTATATGTGCCATTTTTGGGGGGGTCATCTTCTTTGATTTTTCATTTTCTTTCTTATTCTCAGCTTCCTCAGGAATTTATGCTAAGGACTGACATCTTTCTTTTCTGCTCACCACCTTATCTTACCTTCTTTTCTCTACACTTTATTTCCCATATTTTATTCTCTGTCATATCTCTCATCTTTCAATTCTTGTTCCTTTTTTTTTTCTTTCTCTTTTTCTTTTTTTCTCTCCCTCTCTTTTTATGCTTACTTCACACAGTTTTCTCAAAATATCTCTGTCAGTTGTCTGTTCTCTTTGGAGTATTTTCCCTCTCCCTCCTTTCTTTAATACATTTACATTAATGTGAAGTTTTCATTAAAAGAATACAATCATTTTTAGCCAAGAAATATTTTAGAGATTTTTCTCATTATATTTTATAGCTTAATTATTGAAACATAGTTAATGTCCATTTTTTTTTTTCTGGTCAGGTCCTATATTAATATGGTTTAATCTTTCTTTCTTTCTTTCATTTTTAAAGATTTTATTTATTTATTTGACACAGAGAGAGACATGGAGAGAAGGAACACAAGCAGGGGGAATGGGAGAGGGAGAAGCAAGCTTCCCGCTGAGCAGGGAGTGGATGTGGGGCTCGATCCCAGGACCCTGGGATCATGACCAAGCCTAAGGCAGATGCTTAATGACTGAGCCACCCACGTGCCCCATCTTCTTTTCTTTCTATTTGAATTTTTCTTGCAAAGAAATATATATCTCCCTTCATAATCCAACAGTTCTACTACTTAGTATATACTAAAAAGAAGTAGTATATACTACTTAGTATATACTAAAAAATAAAGAGGCAAGTTTATATGTGTTATTCACAAGTATACATAAACATATGTATGTACATATATATCTGAATACTTCAACTTCAGTATATAGTGTAATATTAATCATTCATCTCTGTTTTTAGAGGATGTAAAAAAGTTAGCATTAAGGGAAATTAGCAACAATAATATGGGGCAGTGTGGGTTGGAGCTTTCTAGTATAATGCAAACAAATGAGTTTAGTGACCTCTCATAGAGAGTCAACGGAAGATGAACATGACAAGAATAAACCCCAGAACCCATCACTACTCTTGTTACTAGTGAATATTTTTAAGTTTTCCAATTTATTAATGGTAACTGTTAGAACTAATAAATAAATTTAGTATAGTTGCACCACACAAAATCAATATACACAAGGTATTTGTGTTTTGGTATACAAATAATGATTTATCTGAAAAAGAAACTAAGGAAACAATCCCATTCAAAATAACAACAGAAAGAATAAAATATTCAGGAATAAACTTGACCAAAGAGACAAAAGACTTATACACTGAAAATTATAAAACATTGATAAAGGAAATTAAAAATGACACAGAAAATTGGAAGAAAGTCATATTCAGTGAGTGGAGGAATTAATATTGTTAAAACTTCTGTACTATCCAAAGTGATTTACAGATTGAATGTGATCCTTATCAAAATCTCAGTGGCATTATTACAGAAACAGAAAAAAAAAAAAAAACACTTAAACTCATATGGAATCATAAAAGTTTCCTAAAAGTGAAAGCAGTCTTGATCAAGAACAAAGCCCTATGACCCAGCAATTGCACTATTGGGTATTTACCCTAAAGATACAAATGTAGTGATCCAAAGGGGCACATGCACCCGAATGTTTATAGCAGCAATGTCCACAATAGACAATCTATGGAAAGAACCTAGATGTCCATCAACAGATGAATGGATCAAGAAGATGTGGTATATATACACAATGGAATACTATGCAGCCATCAAAAGAAATGAAATCTTGCCATTTGCCACAACATGGATGGAACTAGAGCGTATCATGCTTAGCGATAAGTCAAGCAGAGAAAGACAACTATCATATGATCTCCCTGATATGAGAAAGTGGTGATGCAACATGGGGGCATAAGTGGGTAGAAGAAGAATCAATGAAACAAGATGGGATTGGGAGGGAGACAAACCATAAGTGACTCTTAATCTCACAAAACAAACTGAGGATTGCTGGGGGGAGGGGGTTTGGGAGAAGGGGGTGGGATTATGGACATTGGGGAGGGTATGTGATTTGGTGAGTGCTGTGAAGTGTGTAAACCTGGTGATTCACAGACCTGTACCCCTGGGGATAAAAATATATGTTTATAAAAAATAAAAAAAAATTAAAAAAAAAAAGAACAAAGCAGAAGGCATGACACTTTCTGTTTTTAAAATATATTTCAAAGCTGTAATAATCAAAACAGTATGGTACTAGCATGGAAGCAGAAAAATAGATCCATGAATCCACAACCCAGAAATAAATCCATACATCTCTAATCAACTAGTCTTCTACAAGGGTGCAAAACAAAGGGAAAACAATAGTCTCTCCAATAAAAGGTGTTGGGAAAGCTGGGTATTCACATACAGAAAAATTAAATTTAATCCTTATGTCACACCTTTCACAAAGATGAAGATAAATGGATTAAAGACTCAAAAGCAAGATCTGAAAACTTGAAAGTTCTTTAGTTAAACATAGGGAAAAAGCTTCTTGCCATTGGCCTCCACAATGATTTTTTTAGGTATGACATCATACATAGCAAAGGTGACCAAAAAAAAGTAGACTGCATTTTGCATCAAACTAAAAAGCTTCTGTATGACAAAAACAAACAAACAAACAAATAAAAACAAAACACCCAGTTTTGTATCAAACTAAAAAGCTTCTGCATGACAAACAAAACAAAACAAAACAAAAATAGAAACACTCAGGAAAGTGAAAAAGCAATCCGTGGAAAAGGAGAGAAAGTTTTTTCAAGCCAGATAGTTCATTAGAGGTTAACATCCAAAATATCTGAGGAATTCATACTAGTCAATACCAAAAGCAAAAACAAAACAGAACAAAACAAAAAACCCAAATATCCCCGTCACAAGATGGACAAAGGACCTGAAGAGACATTTCTCAAAAGGAGGCAGGCAGAGGTTTGACATGTATATGAAAGGTGCTCAACTCCACACATCCTCAGGAAAATGTAAATCAAAACCACAGTGAGGAGGCGTCTGGGTGGCTCAGTCCCTTAAACTCAGATAAAGATCTCAGGGCCCTGGGATTGAGGCCTGCATTGGGCTCTCTGCTCTGCGGGGAGCCTGCTTCTCCCTCTGCCTCAGGCCCCTTCCTGCTCCACTTGTTCTCTCTCTCTCTTTCTCTCTCTCAAGTAAATAAATAAAATCTTAAAACACACACACACACACACACACACACTCAGTGAAATATCACTGCACACCCTTAGAATGACTGGTATCAAAAAAGACAAGTAAGGGGCACCTGGGTGGCTCAGTGGGTTAGGCCGCTGCCTTCGGCTCAGGTCATGGTCTCAGGGTCCTGGGATCGAGTCCCACATCAGGCTCTCTGCTCAGCAGGGGGCCTGCTTCCCTTCCTCTCTCTGTGATCTCTTCCCTTCCTCTCTCCTACTGTGATCTCTCTCTGTCAAATAAATAAGTAAAATCTTTAAAAAAAAAAAAAAAGACAAGTAAGTGTTGGGGAGGCTGTGGAGAATAGAGAAACTTCTTATATGCTGTTGGTGGGAGGGTGAGTTAGTATAACCATGATGGAAACCAGTATGGAGCCCTCAAAAATGAAAAACACAAAACCAAACAACAATATGATCCAGCAGTCCCACCTTTGTCATACATCCAAAGGAAACTAAATGACGACTGTCACTTGTTTCCGATTGGAATTAAATTGAGTTAATCAAAGGAATAAAGAATATTTTGTTAGCCTTTTCAGTCCCCTTCAGGATTTCAGGTCCTGTTAAGTGGTTGGCAAACTAAATGATATCATGTTGCTGAGGGATGGCTACATTTGGAGCTAAAAGCTGAGGATATGCACAGGCGAATTACTAGGACCGATCATGTAGACTATCAATCACTACCAAGGATACAAACCATTCTCCCTTCTGGCAATGATTCTATAGGGACCCATTTGTGACAAATGCTATTCTTGCTTATCCTCTGAGAATATCATGGTGAAGCTGCTACATATAGAAGCTACCTCTTTGGGTTGCTTATTGGCTCTGATTCAGTATCCTGTATGAGCTAATCAGTATCGTTATCAAAGTAGAGAAGGGTGGAGAAAAGGGGCTAGCCCAGGTGATTTCTGTAAAATGTTTTAGGACATGAGATCTCTTCCAAATACCACCCTTTTATTTTCTGAATCATAGATTCAATGGAGGAGTAAAAAATCTTTAAGCAGAGGAAATAAACATTTCTTTTTTATTCTCAATGGAAGAAATGATGAAAGGGCCAGATTTTAGGAGGCAAAGATATTTTTTAAGGATATCATAGAAGTGAGGATTATCTTTCCTTTTGAAATTCTTTTTATATTCCATGAACTTGAAGGAATACAATATGGGTAGCAAAAATAAGGCTACCTTGTGGTATCTGGACTCATGTACAGGTTGGTATTTTCAAGAGGATGTTATCATAGTGATCATATCATGTGTGCTTCTGGGGGAAAAAAAAAGTATTTTTTGAAACCAATGTATGTATCCTTCTGTGCAGTTTTTTTCTTTTCCAATATTATATACTGTTTTCAGGTATCCTACATGTATTATTGAACACCTAATAGGTCAAAGCCAGTGGTCTAAACCCGGGGTTATAAAATTCCCTGTAAGTTATACAATGTGTATACATATGTATGTATATATTTTTTAATCCATAGAATCTTAGCTATTTTATAACTCTTTGAGCCCAGAGTATAGAAGATTTAAATTCAATATGTCATGATTGCCATTCTTAATGGAACTTTGTGCTTTTTTCCTTGGATATATACATATCTACATATATTCATCTCTATTTATCTACCTCATATATATGTATACATTTCCAAGACCAGATGTTATATGTTGTTTAGATTCCACTCTAAATGAATCTTACCCTGAGTGACAAAACTTAATCTATTGTTATCATTTCTATAGAATTCATACATACTCATGATAATCCACTGCCTAATAAATCACTTCCTCATTGTCTATTTATCACATAAATCATCAAAAATCCATATCTTAAAAAAAAAATCCGTATCACCACTGTTCAAGAGTTTTTCGCTAGAGGAAAGCCCAGGATTAGTAAATGTACAAACCCAGAAAACAATCCTTCAGTTAGTGATATCTGGAGAATGTGAATGTGTTTTCATGGTTCTGGTAAGCATATGAAGGGATAACCATGCATGTTTTTTTATGAGTGCATATTGTACTTATGAGGACTTGTTTGAGGCATATTAGAAACAGATGATTCTTCAAGAGCTGACAGCAGTACTACTCAGTGTCTGTGACTCAGTGGGGGATGGGGGAGGACAAAAAACTAGTAAAGGAGTGTTTCTTTACAAACAAATAATTTGTAGCAATCTAAGAGCCGTTCTCCTCTCTAACTCTCCCAACGCCTGCCTCCACACTCATCCCTTTATCTGGGGATATCCCCATGGCTTCTCTGTCTTAAGAGGCTCATTTCTGTGAGAAGTATAAAGGACTATGCTTTATTATGCTTAATTGATATTTTGGACATCATTAGACCAATTTACCAATCCAGTAAATGACTTCTCTGCATGTATCAGAATGCAGTTTTCTGGATAAATAAATGAGGGAACACAAGAAGGGTCCATCTCCACAGTGAACAGATAAAGTCTGAAGCACTGAGTATGGGAAGGTAGTAAGTGACATTAAGTTTAAGAAATACGTTGTTTGTGTGTGTGTGTGTGTGTGTGATCCTTATTGATATATTTCTCAGGAGAACAGATGATGTCTCTATTTAAAGGGTACATGATAGAAAAAAAATATGAAAAAGTGACATCATCATATACTACATTCCATGTTAGTCACGTATGGAGTGTGGCAGATGAGATCTGGAAGACATGGAATACATTATTCTCATTTAAGAAGCAAGCCCAACAATGTACACATCATGTTACCATCTAGAAATATTCCAAGTGATGTTGCACTCCTATCACATGCAATCCTACAATTTTTTTGTTGTCTAAATTTAATAACTAACTCTGAAAGCTTGATTGCCTCAATTATAACTGTCTTTCTCTTAAATCAGGAGATAAGAGATCATTTATTTCTACTCTCTACATCATATAGAGTGTGGGTTGTGCAATCTTCTGCATAAAACAAGAATCCCTTCAATAACTTTAAGTTTCACAAGGTTTCCACTTGCCATTTATATTCACCAGAGAGAAATACTGACTGAGAAATTAAAGAGTAAAATTTCAAATTCTGGAATCCTCCGAAGGAACCCATAGAAGTTAAAACCCAAAATGGCTTTGGAAAGTACTTCTGCATTCTGAGGAGTAATATACTACATTATTCACCTTGGAGAAGCTGAAGAATACTCTTTCTTGGACTCTTCAACTTATCAGTAGTTAAATATTAACTGCCCTGACATATTTGACACTGGATTTGACACATAAAATAATGAAAATGTGAGAGATACAATTTTCAGACAGGTATTAACAGTAGAAAGGAGGAGAAAGGAAAAATAAACACAATACTATGTAATAAATGATAAAGAGAATGATAGTGAGTGATAGATGAAAATATACCAAGTCAGGTTATCCAAAGCATATAATTGAGGCGAACTTAGATCTTTTGCAGAAAGCTCTGAAAGAAGAAAATGAGGCAGGGAATTTTAGAATGTTCTCAAGACACTTGTTTATGCACTTAATGTTTGTGTTTTGTTGTGTTTTGTTTTGTTTTTTAAACAGGCAGAGGAAAAGGGAAGACATGAGGAAGCTACTCCTGGAGAGAATTTGTGCCCCCCCCACCACTTTCTCCTTTGACTTAGTTTCCCAAACATGGGCATTTTTGTCTGTTTCTGTTTGTTCCTGTTTCACAGCAGTTTTTCTTGCTGTCTTCATTCCCAGAGTGTGTAATGATACTCAGGATCTGAAGGCTTGAGCCCAACCATTCAGACATCAACCTCAATATGGCATTCTCTTACCCACATATATACCATTCTTCAGTTATCGTATTCTGATGTTTTCCCCATGGAGTGTAACCTCCACAAAAGGATCTGATCTGTGCATTTCTTTGCTACCAGTGCCTGGGGCATGGTTTCGTCACACAGTAAGATGTAAATGACATTAAACTTAATGTCCAATACTTCCCATACTCAGTTAATTCCTATACTCAGTTAGTTAATTCATAACTACTGAACTGTTGTTGAATTAAGTACAATTGAATAGACAGGGAATCTTTTTATGGAAATGAATGGTTAAGGGGACTTCTATGCCCCTGTGATAATATGAAATGATACATGAGTTATCTTTTTGTATTTTCAAATGCAGTATTTTATATAATGTTACAAATTTGATTACTCTGGTCCTAGTGAATTTAAATAGACTTTATTATTTGAATTGTTTTTAACATAAGGGACTTCTAGAACTGAATCTCCGTATTTTCAGCATCTGGTTGTGCTGCTTCCTCTTCAGAAGTAGTGACAAAAAGCAAAGGGAAAAGCAACATGCCTCCTCTCAACACTTCTCGTCCCTCTCCTGTCACCTTCCTGTTGATGGGCATTCCGGGACTAGAGCACCTGCATGTCTGGATTGGAATTCCCTTCTGCTCCATGTATGTGGTGGCTGTGGTGGGGAATGTGACCATCCTGGCTGTGGTGAGGGCAGAGCGAAGCCTCCATGAGCCTATGTTCCTCTTTCTCTGCATGCTCTCCATCACCGACCTGGTCCTCTCCACATCCACCCTGCCCCGAATGCTCTGTCTCTTCTGGCTTGGAGCCCATAACATTGCCTTTGATGCCTGCCTGACCCAAATGTTCTTCATCCATAGCTTTACTACCATGGAATCAGGCTTTTTCCTGGCCATGGCCTTTGACCGTTACGTGGCCATTTGTGACCCACTGCGTCATACCACGATTCTCACTCATGCTCGCATCACCATAATGGGTATGATTGTGGTGATTCGGGGAATAGCTTTCTTTTCTCCACATCCCATCCTGCTCAAACAGCTGCCCTACTGCAGAACACGAATCATTGCCCATACCTACTGTGAGTTCATGGCTGTGGTGAAGCTGGCGTGTGTGGACACAGGAGCCACCACACGCTATAGCCTCAGTGTGGCTTCTATCATTGGCTCGTGTGATGCCATTCTCACTGTTGTATCCTATGCCTTCATCCTCCACTCTGTATTCCGCCTGCCATCCCGAGAAGCTGGCTTTAAGGCTTTGGGCACATGTGGATCACATGTCTGTGTTATTCTTGTGTTCTATTCCACAGCTGGTTTTTCCATTTTCACTCACCGTTTTGGGAAGAATGTGCCTGCACATATCCATATTTTTATTGCAAATATGTACCTTTTGGTGCCCCCTTTCCTCAACCCCATTGTGTATGGAGTAAGAACCAAGAAAATACGGGAGCATGTTCTTAGAGCACTAAGGATCAAAGTCACCTGATTTTAGTTAGATCAATAAAAGAAATGTCTCAAGCTATACAGAAATACAAGATATGATGTAGAGAAAATAATTATCTGTTCTTACTCCTACAAGCTGAATTAGATTTACCACCTAAAGGCTGTTCTTTACCAGATGTCTAGAATTTCTGAGAATACTAACTCGACAAATTATTTTAACTTTTTCATTTAGTAAATATTGGTGATGAATTTGTTCATCTCATTTTGAATATGTATCTTTCAGGAAGAGTTATAATAGGGAATAAACAGTATGTTGAAGGAGGAAAAAAAAAAAACCTATGGAGAAACAGGGAAGGGAAGGAAGTGTTCTCTGAGATCTATATGCTGAATTTTATAGAGTAGTTACTTTGAAAGAATATTGACACATATATATATGTATATATATATATGGTTGTGATTTTTAAAAAAAGGTAAGAAATGTTGCATCTCTAGTCTAGTAGTATCAATGGAAATCTCAAGGTACATGAGTAGACTAAAAATACAGGAAGATTTTAAATGTAATTAAGAAGAAATGATCACCCAGTCAAGGAAAACAAAAATATAAAAATTAAAATTAAATCTTTTAACACAGGTTTGTGTGAAGGTGCCAACATTGGTATTAGAGCTTGTATGGTTTCTAGAGCAATTTTGATTGAAACAAGGGGTACTCCATAAAATAAAGCAACAGCCTCAATTCTACTGACTCCTAAAGTATAGTTCATGTCCTTCAAATTTAATAGTTAGTAGTTAAAATTAGCAGACTACCAGGCTACCATGTGCATTGAATCTTCCTCATTGACTAGTTGACCTCAAACCTAATCTTAAAACAAAAAATATGAAATCTCTTATTAACAAAGTAAAATATTTCCCCCTTTTATTGCCTCAATACCTACGACTAGCTTCTTTTTTTTTTTCATTTTCCTCAGCTTTCACTAGTTTCCCTGCTATGTGTTTCTCATCTTTTATAAATATTATCTAAGAACTATGGGACATTTCTTTTCCTGGAAGCCATCTGAAAAAGGATGTGTGATTGCTGTGAAACTTTTCCTCATTCCTTCCTTATTTATCCAAGAAACTTAAATCCACAGCTAAACCCAAAGACTGATAATCTCTGCATTCACCAATACTCAGTACATAATGTAACTATAAGTAGAACACAAATTTTTCTGTTTTGGAAAACTATATACATTTGGTGTGATTCCCTTGAAATAAAGGGTTAAGATCTGAAGCAATTTGAGGGTTACACTAATAAATTTAGTTTGGATATGACTTAAGAGTCATGTAGAATATTAAATTGTATTTAACCTCAGGGAGAAGGTCTTGGTTAAGGTAAATATTCACGTATTTTGATCATGTAAGTGGTGATGATCATCTAGTCTATTAAGAGTAAATTCACTCAAGCAGCAGTTGCCTAATGAAGAAAACAGACAATCTGAAAAATGCTGAAATTTTTGTTCCATGCCCATCACCTACATTTGTCTGAAGTATTCTTCATTTGCAGCTGTTGTCCCAGGTTAATTACCAAGTGTGCCCTTTTACAATCGTTTCTTTTTTTCTCAGATATTGTGTGTTCTCTTTGTCATCAAGTCACCAATGATTGTTAAATTTTTAACACGTTTTATACTATTGTATGTGTAATGTATGAATGTATTTTTGAGGTGCAATAAAATACAGTGAAATTACAGATCTTAAATGGACAGTTAGGTAAGCTTGAACAAACATATGACCAAGGTAACCTACTTCACAATCATAGTATAAGACATTTCCACCACCCCCAAGAAATGCTCCCACTTTTCTACTTTGAAAGTGTACTATTGGGGAAATGTATACTTTTTTTTTAGTTTAATTTTATTTTTTCAGTGTTCTGAGATTGTTTATGCACCACACCCAGTGCTCCATGTGATATGTGCCCTCCTTAACACTCACCATCAGGCTCACCTAAACCCCACCCCTCTCCCATCCAAAACCTTCAGTTTGTTTCTCAGAGTCCACAGTCTCTAATGGTTTTTCTGCCCCTCTGATTTACCCCAATTCACTTTTCCTTTCCTTCTCCTAATGTCCCCTATGCTCCACAAGTAAGTGAAACCATATGATAATTTACTCTCTCTGCTTGATTTATTTCACTCAGCATAATCTCTCCAGTCCCATCCATGCTGATACAAAAAGTTGGGTATTCATCCTTTCTGATGGAGGAATAATATTCCATTGTATTCATGGACCATATCTTCTTTACCCATTTGTCCATTGAAGGGCATCTTGGTTCTTTCCACAATTTGGTGAATGTGGCCAATGTTGCTATGAACATTGGGATACAGAGGGCTCCTCTTTTCAATACATCTGTATCTTTGGGGTAAATACCCAGTAGTGCAATTGCATGGTCATCGGGTAGCTCTATTTTTTAATTTCTGAAGAAATCTCCCCGTTGTTTCCCAAAGTGGCTGCACCAACTTGCATTCCCACTGACAGTGTAAGAGGGTTCCCCTTTCTCGACATCCTCTCCAACATGTGTTGTTTACTGTCTTTTTAGTTTTGGCCATTCTAACTGGTGTAAGGTGTTATCTCAATGTGGTTTTGATTTAGCCATCAGGGAGATTCAAATCAAAACCACATTGAGATACTTTTTATACAATAGGAGTATTTGTCTTACTTCTGTCAGTAGGACAGCAATGATTTGGGTTACAATTTTAACGGTTTTAGACTATTGCATTTAGTAGGTACATGGGTTAGAAAGTCTTCCAGTAGGGATTCTGAATAGATTTATCCAATGATTATTGTCCATGATCATACCCATAACTTCTGTATGTCCTTGTTTATGCACATACCTGAAACTATTATTTGCATGAATCTGATGCTCAGATTCTTCCCACATGATTCCCAAACCCAGATCTTCATTGTGTCAGATATATTCAGTGACCTGGACACCAAACTAAGAGGATCAGAAACCCCTGGAGGGGAACTGGCACCAGAAGTTCTGTGTTAGTTGCCATGTATTCTCATGAGATATTATCTATTTTGCTGCCACCTTTTAGCCCTTGTGTCCACAGGAAAACAAGTGGGCAGACAGCTAGCTATTTTTTTTAAAAGATTTTATTTATTTTATTTGACAGAGATTACAAGTAGGCAGAGAGGCAGGCAGAGAGAGAGAGAGGAGGAAGCAGGATCCCTGCTGAGCAGAAAGCCCGATGCGGGGCTCCATCCCAGGACCTGAGCCGAAGGCAGAGGCTTTAACCCACTGAGCCACCCAGGCACCCCGGCAGCTAGCTAGCTATATCTATCTTTCTTTCTTTCTTTCTTTCTTTCTTTCTTTCTTTCTTTCTTTTTTTTTTTTTTAGCTCTCTGAGACCTGAGTGTTTTCCAGGAAGAGGAAACAACCAGGTGCATGGGCAGGAGTACAAGTCCCAGACACATTTGCTTTACTTGGGTGTAGTGGTAATTCAGTGCTTCCAGTAGAAAGGTTGGAAAGATTATTTTAGCAGGTGGAAGATCCTGTAAGGATGTAGTCTCAGGAAATGCCCTTGAGGCTGCCCTAAAAAAATGTGTCAACAACATAACTTAAAGGAGATGCTTAGACTGGGCTTCATAAAATGGCAACAAGTTGATTGGACCCTCTATACCAAAAGTCCTACATCCACTTCCCTTAAATATGATCATAATTTCACAGATCACATAATCACATTCCAAGTAAACTTAGAAGGTACTTTTAATCTTAGAGTCCTAAGTTTTACATTTATAATATGTGTCCATCAATTGCTTTCCAGATCACACGGTGGTTAAGGTTCTTATTTAGGAAACATTTCTAATAATTAATGTGGTTTTGGATCAAAATTAACAAGGAACTGTAATCAACAGAAGGAAGGATCACAGGAAAAGGGGAATTTGTGAACAGAATGCCGTGACTACATAGAGGAAGGAGAAAGAATATTCTGTGGTACCTTTCCATGATAAAGAAACCGGGTTCACGATTGAGGGTTTACTTATGGCACAGCCTTCAGTTTTATTAATTTTTGGGAACTTTTTGTGTAATTAACATATAGCTCCCCCCCCTTTATTATTCTGTTATGTTAGTAACCACATAGTACATCGCTAGTTTTTGATGCTGTGTTCCGGGATTCATTGTTAGCATATGACACCCAGTGCTCCACATACCACTTTGGTATGTCAGTTTGTGCCACATACATTAGGAAATATTTTGCCTCAGGAATAATGTAACTTTGAATAGTCTTAGTTTGGAGAAAAATTATAAAAATGAAGGGAAAGAAACAGAGAAAGAAAATTTTGGTGATCTGCTGAAAATCTACTGACAGATTCTCTATTCTATTGGAATACTCTTTTCAAAGTAACCATTTAAAAGTAGAGTATTAACTTTATTTATTTATTTTAAAATATTTTATTCCTTTATTTGATAGAGAGTACACAAGCAGGGGGAGCAGCAGGCAGAGGGAGAGGGAGAAACAGACTCCATTCTAAGCAGAGAGCCTGATATGGGGCTTAATTCCAGGGCCCTGGTATTGTGACTTAAGCCTAAAACAGATTCTTAACCCACTGAGCCACCCAGGCACCCCGAGTCTTAAATTTAAAGGGAAATGGTTCATATGGTATTATATTGGCTTTACATGATATAGATCATTTTAATATTTTCACAATGATAATGACTATATTTTTGCTTATACGATTAAAATATTTTATTTTATTTTATTTTTATTTATTTATTTTTTTTTCAGTGTTCCAAGATTCATTGTTTATACACCACACCCAATGCTGCATGCAATACATGCCTTCCTTAATACCCACCACCAGGCCCTCCCAACCCCCTGCCCCCTCCCTTCCAAAACCCTGTTTGTTTCTCAGAGTCCACAGACTCTCATACATGTCTCCCCCTCTGATTTCCCCCAACTACTTCTCTCTTTCACGCAATGTCCTCGGTGTTATTCCTTATGCTCCACAAGTAAATGAAATATTTTATATCAAAAATTAAGCAATTAAAAAAAAGAAAGAAAGTCAAAATACTATTCTGGTCAAAAACAAAAACAAAACCCACAATGGTTATTTTCTGAGTCTTTATTTGAATACTTGGAAGATATTTCTCTTGCGACACCTGGGTGGCTCAATTGGTTAGACATCTGCCTTCTGCTCTGGTCCTGATCTGGCTCCTTGCTCATTGAGGAGCCTGCTTCCCTCTCTGCTGGCTGCTCCCCCTGCTTTAGCACTCTCTGTGTCTCCTCCAACAAATAAATAAATAAAAATCTTTGAATCTCAGAGTCAATCTAACCTCCGAGAAAAGACTCTAAATTACCTTTGTCTTATTTGAAGAATCTTTGTCCCAACTGTAGTATGCAAACTAGTCTGAAGCCCTCAAGGATATTCCAACTTTAATAATATGAGACTAGGAGAAATAAATTTGATTTTTGTTAATTACTTCTAAAGTCTTTTTTTAGGGAGAAGGGGCAGAGAAAGAATCTCAGGCAGGCTTCACCCCCAGCACAGAGCCTTATGTGGGGCTCTATCTCACAACCCTGAGATGATTACCTGAGCCGAAATCAAGAGTCAGAAGCATAAGGCACTGAGCCATCCAGGCACTGCTACCTGCTTCTGAAGTTAACTGAAATTTAAGACTGGCCATCTGTATGCTTTAATTTCCATGGAGACTACTAATAAATATTAGAAAATATAGTGACTAAATTAATAGAGGGTAACATGGAATAATGAAAATAATAAATCTAGAAAATGCAAAAAAAGAACAGAAAATTTCACTGTCAATTTAAAATATAACATAAAAATAGCAAAAACAAGTCCAAGCATCCAAACAATTACTTTCAATATAAAGGACTATGGCTATAAATCAGGTTAAAAATAATCATATTCTGTACAAAAGTAGTACAAAGAATATACAGAGATGTTGAAGTATATGCATGGGGAAAACTAATTCTATACAAAATTTTTAAAAACAAGAATATGTTATTTTTCAGATCATAACAGTACAGATCTTGATTGGCATTTGCTCAGATTTATCCAAAATTATTTTGGAAGCATAAGTTCCAAAACATGTCTTTGGTCACAAATGTCAATAGGCCCCATATGTGAAATCTGACATTTAAAAATTTTCACTTTTAATGTTTCATAATATATATTTTTATTATTCATGGCCATGTTTTAAATGATACACACTTTTTATTTTATATCTTCAAAATGTACATCTTGGTGATTTGATGTACATGTATATTGTGAAATAATTGCTACAATCAAGCTAATGAACATACTCATTACTTTACATATTTACCTTTCTTTTGTATGTAGTAAAAATACTTAGTATCTATCCTTTCAGCAGATTTCAAGTGTACAGGACAGTATTGTTATCCATAGTCATCATGCTATATATTAGATGTCAGGATGTATACATTTTGCATAACTGAAATTTTGTACCCTTATCCAACATCTCTCCATGTTTCTTTTCCCTCAGTCTTGATAACCACCATTATCTGCTTCCATTTTATTTTTTTAACTTTACTGAGAAGCCATTGACAAGTAAAATTGTATATATTTAAAGTTTGTAACTATGCTTTGGTTTACATACACATAAAATGTGCAATGATCAGCAAAATCAAGATAACTAACACATCCAGCACCTCACGTAATTAGCATGTGTGTGTGTAAGTATTCTTGAGTGGGTCTTAAGATCTACTTTCAGTAACTTTCAGTTCACAGTACCATATCATTAACCATATTATTAACTGTATTATTAACTATACTCACCAAGCTGTACATTAGATTCCCAGAACCTATTTTTATTACCTGAAAATCTGAACCTGTTTCCCCTTGCCTGTTATTTCTGCAACCTGGCGTTCTATTTATTCTGTTTTGTTTCTATGAAACTTTTTTTTTTTTTTTTTTAGATCCACATATAAGTTAGATATTCAGTATTTGTCTTTTTGGAACCTACATTTTGTTCTCATGAAAAACATCCTTGATACTCACTATAGGCATTTCCATATTTTCAGTGAAAATTAGTAAAAAATTATTAATATTATAGCATTCTTGTGCTAAACAGGAGCTTTTAATTCTTATTCACACCAATCTTTCAGAAGTAAAATGTTGGAACTTTTTAAATTGCAGTCATATTTTCTGAGTGAAGTATTGTTTGCCTTAGAGTTGGCATTCTCATTACTATTTGCTACACCAATTGATACCAGTCAACATAGCTCACTAACAACCTGATAGGTACACTTCACAGTTATTCCAGAACCATATAATGTAGTGTTTCACTGTACACAAGACATGAAATTACTGTATGAATCTTTCTATATCCAAAAATCAATGGTTGCATATTTTCATTAGTAATAAACAAAATAGTGTTGGGTTGAGATAACAATGGCCGTTCAATAATGAAAGAAATTTCAAGCAACCAAAATTTTTAAAACTTACATGCAACTAATAATTACTTCAAAAATATTAAAACATTCATACAGTTGTGGAAATAAGTGGGAACAAGCAGATATATTTTATTTGGAACTTGCTTTAGCAATAGTATTGACTATCATGGTTTCCCTTTTTCTGAGATTCAAAGACCACCAGACAGTGGGAAAGTTTTATAGGGAATAAAAGGGAAGGCTTAAAGTATGTTCTGACTGGAGGTTGTCAACATATGGAAACTGGAAGTGGGCTAACTAGCACTCAAGAGACCTTTGGGAAATAATAATGTCCTTATTTATTATCTTAAGGGATAGTAAATAATAATTGCTAAACCTAAGAGTAATTTAGGTCTTGTAGTTTGGGAAGAGGCCCAGTATCTCAGAGGACCACTGGTTTCTCTGTAACTGACACCCATAAATCCAGTGGGATTTACAGTTTGATGTAATTCCAGCTCCCGTTCACTGAGCACACATCTTAGCATCTCCTCCCTATAGAAGCTGACTTTGGATGACTCTCAGCTTTTAATCTGGGTGAGTTAAGATAGAGACACAGGACAGAGAAAGAGAGGAAAGGGCTACATTCATACATTTGCATTTATAGAATTATCAGATCCTCAAAAAAGTAATGTTTGCCTCTTCAAATACACTTAGTAAAGTTAAGAATAAAGATCACAGACATGTAATATACTGGAATCAACCTTTTATTTCACAACAGATATATAGTTACTCTTGATTAGTTCTGAAGTAGAGGGAGCATAAGGTCATAGATACTCCAAATTAGGATTAAAATAGCATTAAAGCTGCTTGACCAGAACAGGCTTTGAGGTCAGAGACAGCTGTGAGCAAAGAACAGCCAGTTTCCTCCCATTCAGCATTAGTTAGGACAATTCTTGTGGGAGGAAGAATATTTTGGAGTGAGGTTAAAAAAAAAAAAGTGTCTGTTTATTAAAAGGGATAAAAAAACAAGCTATAGCCAGTCTTTACTCTATACATCCTTTATTTTCAAAATACTTCCAACCTCTACACTCCTTAGTAACTTTAACTGTTGTAATATTTGATGTAGTTAATCTTCATACTAATTAATCTGCACAGATAAGAGAGTACAAAGTACAGAAAGACTTCCATAGTAGAACTTTGTGGGGTGTAAACATTCCTCCTAATGGGTTTTCTAAAAGAAGAGAGTTGAGGGATGCCTTAATGGCTCAGTCAGTTAAGCATCTGCCTTCAGCTCAGGTCGTGGTCCCAGGGTCCTGGGATCAAGCCCCATGTCAGGATTCCTGCTCAGCAGGGAGTCTGCTTCTCCCTCTCCCTCCGCTGCTCCCTTGCTATTATCTCTCTCTCTCAAACAAATAAAATCCTTTAAAAATATAAATAAGAGAGTTGACATCTCTGTGTACCATCTCTCATTCAGATTTTGGTTTCCAGCCTAATAATTCTAAGAAAAAAATGGAGAGTGTATTTTAATAGGTATAACAGTGTTTCGTTTGTGCTTTAAAATATAAGCTTATTTAAATATATCCATGCATATTTGAATACACTTATGTGTGCATTAATGCAGTGTGCTCGAATGAAGCTTAATGTTGTATTTAAAAATTTGAAGGGTCCCTTTGTACTTGCATCTCTGCATATAGGATACCATAATTTATGACAACACAAGAGAAAATGTCACATGTAAAAAATATGCTTGTTTGCCTTTTTTAGGCATATGTGAATGCTGGTAGGTAGGTCTTCTCTCAATGAATTTGTTAGTTTAAACAGTGTTGGGAGAAAGAGGAACCCTCTTTTACACTGTCGGTGGTGATTTGAGGTGGTACAGCCACTTTGGAAAACAGTGTGGAAGTTCCTCAAAAAGTTAAAAATAGAGCTATAATATGACCCAGCAATTGCATTACTGGGTATTTATCCCAAAGATACAGATGTAGTGAAAATAAGGGGCACATGTTCCCCAATGTTCACAGCAGCAATGTCCTAATAGCCAAACTGTGGAAAGAGCCAAGATGTCCTTCAGCAGATGAATGGATAAAGAAGATGTGGTCCATACATATAATGGAATATTACACAGCCATCACAAAGGATGAATACCCAACTTTTGCATCAACATGGACAGAACTGGAGGAAATTATGCTAAGTGAAATAAGTCAAGTAGAGAAATTCAATTATCATATGGTTTCATTTATTTGTGGAGCATAAGGAATAGTATGGAGGACATTAGGAGAAGGAAGGGGAAAATGAGGGGGAAGATCAGAGGAGGACATGAACCTGAGAGACTATGGAATCTGGGAAACAAATTGAGGGTTGTAGAGGGAAGGGGGGTGGAGGGATGGGTTATCCCAGTGATGGGTATTAAGTAGGGAAATTGGAGGGGCAGAGAAACCATAAGAGACTGTGGACTCTGAGAAACAAACGAGGGTTTTGGAGGGGAGGGAATGGGGTTTAGGTGAGCCTGATGGTGGTTATTAAGGAGGGCATGTATTGCATGGAGCACTGGGCATGGAGCATAAACAATGAATCTTGGAACCCTGAAATAAAATTAAATTTTAAAAAGAAGAAAAATAAGAGTGGGTCAGATGGTGAATTTAGAAAGTGGTATTGAATTTTCTTGTACACGGATGTTACCAAGTTGGTTTTTTTCTGTTTTTTTTTTTTTTTCTTTTCTAGTTGGAACAAATTTGTAAAATTCATGAGAATAAGTGCTTTGTGTCTGGTTGTGTAGCTTTGCCTAGTGTCACTAAGTGTTTTCACTCTAAATTACAACCTTGATGTTTTCTAATGTGCTGTTTTAGGGTATTTTAGATTTGTTTTCTCATTTGTTGCCAGATTTGCTTGTGATGATCTTGCCAGAAAACTTTTGCCCTAAAAAGGAGGCTTCCTTCCAGAAAAGACAGAGAGCAGCAGCACTATGGGACCAGCCAATAAATCTCAAACATCTCCAGACACCTTCCTGCTGATGGGCATCCCAGGACTAGAGCACCTGCATGTCTGGATTGGGATTCCCTTCTGCTCCATGTATGTGGTGGCTGTGGTGGGGAATGTGACCATCCTGGCCGTGGTGAGGGCAGAGCGAAGCCTCCATGAGCCTATGTTCCTCTTTCTCTGCATGCTCTCCATCACCGACCTGGTCCTCTCCACATCCACCCTGCCTCGAATGCTCTGTCTCTTCTGGCTGGAAGCCCATGACATTGCCTTTGATGCCTGCCTGACCCAAATGTTCTTCATTCACAGTTTTACTGCTATGGAATCAGGCTTTTTCCTGGCCATGGCCTTTGACCGTTACGTGGCCATTTGTGACCCACTGCGCCATACCACGATTCTCACCCATTCTCGCATTGCCAAAATGGGAGCTTCTGTGGTACTCCGGGGAGTGGTCTTCTTTTCTCCACATCCCATCCTGCTCAGGCAGCTGCCGTACTGCAGGACTCGAATCATTGCCCACACCTACTGTGAGTTCATGGCTGTGGTGAAGCTGGCGTGTGTGGACACAGGAGTTACCAAACGTTACAGCCTCAGTGTGGCCTCTGTCATTGGTTCCTGTGACGGCTTTTTCATTGCTGTCTCTTATGTCCTAATCCTCCGTGCGGTCTTTCGCCTTCCATCACGGGAAGCAAGTTTTAAAGCTCTAGGTACCTGTGGCTCCCATGTCTGTGTCATCCTTGTTTTCTACTCCACAGCTGTCTTTACCTTCCTCACTCACCGCTTTGGCCACAATGTGGCTCCCCAAATTCATATATTTATTGCCAATATGTACCTTCTGGTACCACCTTTCCTTAACCCCATTGTTTATGGTATTAGGACCAAAAAAATTCGAGACCATGTTCTTAGTTCTCTAAAGGTAAAAGTTACTTGACTATCCTGAACTTGTTTGCAAAGATATTATCATAATAATGATGGAAATAATCGATTATGGAAATAATCGATTCCATTTTTTTAACAGGCATGAAAAATTACCTCTCTGAAACATTTTAGTGGGAAAGACTGACCACACATAATTGAAATTCTCTCACTGTAATGAAACTAGATGACATGAGATATTTTGTGCACACCTGGATATTAGGGAGCTTATTCAAAACTTGTTGCTTTGGAAAGTAGCAGCTTCTTGCTGCTACTGATCTTCTGTGTTGTAACTGAGACTAGTAGTTTATTTTAAAATAGGGAGTGATTGAAAATGTGAAGAAACCCACGGGAACCTCAGAAAATTCCACAGGAAGCATCTGCAATTGGAACATTAATGAGTGCTGTCAATATTCTACAGAAGAGGCAGTGTAATAGGATTGATGTCCTTTTAATATAATAAATAATTGTGTTTTATTCCCAAGAATGGACACACAGGACAGTTGTCAAACAGAAATGTGGAAAAATTCAATATTGTAATAATGAAGCCCACAGAAGTTTAGACATTGTATTGCTCATAGAATACTGTGTCTCCACCAAGAATGACTTGTGCCTGCTATTGTTTTGTTACTTGAACTAATTTTGGGTCTCTTTAAAAATAATCTCTGCCTTCATCACAGAGTGTCCTGAAAACAGAAACAACTTTATGCTTGATGCTTCATACTTGGGAATTTACCCAGAGCTTAGGCACAAGCCACTGAGCTAGATTCAGCTTTGCCAGTCTTCATATATTACATGTGCTTGCTAAAGGAGGAAGTCCATTGGTAAAATAACCGAATTAAAAAAAATTGTGATTATGCTACTGGTGATAACTAAAGACAAAATCATTAAAAAAAGATGTAAATATTTTACTGAAAAAAATCTGAGTATTTTCTCTTCAAAAAATATCACTCTTCACTTCTTGGCTTGTACAAAATGGAAATTATCCCAGAGTTATGTAATAAATACATGCCAAATTTCATTGAATTGATGCTCTCTATTTGTGATTTATTACTTATGAAGTATTATTTATACTTTTTTTTCTCTTTAATTTCCTTCTATTTAATATAGGAGCTTTTTAGAGGTAAATATCAGGGCTGCTTCTCTCTGTTTCTCTTCCATAGACTCTACTAAAATATCATTGTTGAGGGTTTTATCATTTCCCAGTTGGGCTATTTCAACAGTTGCCACTGATATTTTCAAGGCATTAGTTTTTAATTACTATGCCTAGCACATCTCTACATTGAGATCAGTCATCCTCCTAAAAGTTAAAGAATACACAAAATTTGTATGTCAGGACCCTATAAGCACCAGGATAGCAAAGCAAAGCTTAACAAAATCCTTTTCTGCTGTTTCTCTTCTCATTATTAAATATCCTTTGAACTCATTGTCCTGTTCATGAAGACTTCACCTTCATTCAAATAATAGATCTCTGGGGCACTTGGGTGGTTCAGACAGTTAAGGGTCTAGCTCTTGATTTCAGCTCAGGTCACGATCTCAGGGTGCGAGATCAAGTCCTGCATTGGGCTCTGCGTTCAGCAGAGAGTCTGCTTCTTTCTCTCCCTCCCTCTCCCGTAACCCGCTCTCTCTATGTCTTTCTCTTTCTAAGATAATGCAGAAAAATGAGAATGACAGTAGGGACAGATCTAAAGAGAAGAGAATGCCTAGGGAAATGTAAACTTTGAGACTGTTGCCATTACATTGAATGTTTCCTGAAGACAAATTGGTAAGTCTGAACCTTATTGCTGTATTTTTTTTTTAATTTGGAGCATCATAAATCATGGAATTTAATTATAATGTATTCCTTAACCAGCATCAGAGCTGTTTACATGTTATGACTGGAAATAAGAACTAAGGAGTTAGTTACATACAAAATGTACAGGATGACAAATAGGAAATGTCCAACAATAACAAACACAAAACTAAATCTTCAAAGATTCTACATTAAATTCTAATCAAGAGAAAGAAGATATGCAACTTATTCATGTATTCATGCAGCAAAAATCTATTGATGGAGTGGCTAAAATGGGATACATTGAGCTGGATTCTGAGGAGAGGTAGGCAAAACAAAGTTCATGTGTCAGGGACTTTCCAATCTGGTGGAGGTGAAATGATCAAGTGATGCTCACATGCATAATTCCACTGGATATTAAGTCCTGTCAAGTAGAAACAAAGATTTATATAAGCACGTATAACATGAGGTTTTGATATAGTCTAGAGCAATCAAGGAAGGTTGAAATGACACTTCTGGAATGCTGAATGGGCATCAAGTAGCTGCGAAAAGGAAAAGAGGTCATGAAATGGGACTGGTGATGTTACAGGGAGAGAGAACAGGATGCATGAACATGTGTAGACCTTAAGATAGGAAGTGATGTCATACACTTGAAGAACCAGAGAAAGTCCATTTCACAGGTCGGAGGATGGAGAGTGAGGTGAAGAGCAGATGTGTGAGGCTGAGACAGTAGCCAGCAAGGGTGATAAGCCATACTGAAGATTCTCAATTTTAGTCTAAAAGCGAGAAGACTATGAATGTTTTATGCATAGGAGTGATGTATCAGGTTTGTGTTTTAAAAAGATCATTGGGGAGTGCCCTGGTGCCTCAGTCAGTTAAACAGTTGTCTTCGGCTCAGGTCATGATTCTGGGGTGGTGGGATCAAGTCCTGCAGGGGGCTCCCGGCTCAGGGGGGAGTGTGCTTCTCTCTCTCCCTCTGCCTCCTCCACTCACATTCTCCCTTTCTCTCAAATAAATAAATAAATAAATACTTTTTTTTTTTTTTTAAGTAAAGAGAGCATTGTGGCTACAGTGAGGAAAATGGGCTGAGACAAAGAATGTAATAAATGAATGCAAAAAAGACCTTTTAGTGGTTTATAAAAGTTTTCTAGGTCAGTGTGATAGTCATTTGATCCAAGTTGGTAGCAATCATGATAGGAAGAATTAAATTGAATTGAGTACTCCGAATGTACTTTAGGTTGAGGAACATGGCTTAATGAAGACTTTGACCAGCTCACAGGTTGTGCGACTGCTGCTTTCACTTGCAGTGTTATTACTGGCCTAGATAGAGTCTAGAGCAGATGCTTGATGAAGACCTGTGGAGGTAGGGACAGAGTGTATGCATTTATTCATATGAAAATATTTGAAGACCTACCACTTGCCAGGCACTGGGAAATAATAGTAAATAAACAAGGCCCAGGCAGTGTTATTAGGATGTTTACCTTGGTTACCTGCAAAATAGTTAACGGTTTCTCCCCTCTTTGCTATTTACTCTCAAATTGAGTTTGTGACTTTTGCCAAGTCTTTCTGAAACTCAGTGTCTCTTAAACCTAGCAGCTGTGAAGTGTATAAACATGGTGATTCACAGACCTGTACCACTGGGGATAAAAATATATGTTTATAAAAAATAAAAAAGTATATTAAAAAAAAAACCTAACATTTTGTAATATTTTTTTTCTAGAGTTCCTCTCTTGTTTCTACTTTAATCTTACCCTTATGTTCCTTTTTATATATCTTATTTACCAAACTATGGCCTCAATTTAGTCAATTAAAATTTCTTAATGCATACATTTTTTGAAGTATAATGTACAGTGTTATATTACTTTCAGGTGTGCAATATAATGATTCAGTAATGACACCTTTCTCAGCAGTCATCAAGGTAAGTATGCCCTTAATCTCTCCCTTTTTTCAGCTTCTTGTGGATTTTACTTGCTTCTAGGAAATCAAGATTCTTAATTTTAGTTTAAGTTTTAGTTATGGGGTCCCCAAAGTCACTGGAAATGAAAATGGTTTAAACTACTGGTTTTGAAGCAAACTAAAGCGATTTGTATGTGATTATAGCAGTAAGCAGCTCTGCCCTCTGTTACTGTAGGATTTCTTTAATTTCCATCCTAAGTGATTCTCCCATAATCCTTACTCTTTCTCCCTCAAGTTCCTAACATAGACCAACAGTTATATTTACAGTGCTCCTTAATTATCTGCTCTTATCCTCCCGTGGTATCCTTAGTAATTGGCTCTAAGATGCATATCCAAGCTAGGTATGGCATTTTGCCCAACAGAGAGGCCACTGAGGACCCAGAAGAACCAGAACAAACCAGCATAAATCTGCCTCCAGCTTAGACACTCCATCTTATTCTGGCCATCAACAGGTTTTCTTCATACTTGAAGCAGATGGATGCTTTGCTGGTCCCAGTCCCAGTGTGACCTGACTCACAACTATCTACAGGTATTACTCTAGGAAAAGGGAGAAAGGGATGAGGAAAGAGTAGAAAATCCTGGGATGCAAAGTCGTGTAAGGAAAAAGAGATTCTCAAATTTTTTTTATTTTTTTTAAACCACATACTACTATCACCAATTCTTGTAAGGCCAAGATTGGGGTCCACAGTCTTTAGAATTCCCAGTTACATTCTCTAAAAAATAATAGGCTCATTTCTAAATTTTATGTCCAGATTGATGGTGTCTCTACTTATAATTAGTGTTGATATGTTTGTTCCTGGCTGGCAACTGTTCCTGATCACTCAGACAAAACTTTACCATGTTGCTTAACACACTAATGTCCTGATGTCCCCGTCACATGGAGAAATTTTCATCTACATTATTACTTATAGATAGATCATCATTCAGTTTCTACATGGAAACTCCCACTGGTAGTGCGCTTCTGGTTTCACAGGGTTGTCTTTTCTGTGTGTTTTTGTGATAGGTTCATTTCCCTTATTGAACTAAAATGTACCTATTAAAATTTTTTAACATCCTTTTTTTGGCCAGGTAGCTATTTCTGGTGACACTACATATTATTTTTTGTTCTCTAACAAATAATGAATCTAAAAATATTTGAGGATAAAAATGTTAGGACCATTAAATATTCTTTTTTGGGATCTCAATTCAACTTTATTATTCTAGTTAGAGTTCTTTCCAAGAATCAAACCAAAAGGATTTTTTTTGAATATCTCAAAATTTTTACTTCATAGAAAAGGAAGAAAATTTGCATTTATAGAACACCAAAGCATGATGCATATTTTATACAATGTTGGACTTTAATGATGGATTTCATCCTCACTGCAAGCTTCGAAAGGTAAACCTCATCCCACTTTTGAGATGAGGAAATGAGACTTAAAGACTTAAACAACTTGGACAAATCACTTAAGTGACAGGACTGAGATTGTATTCCAGACATATATTATCTCAAAAACTTGGCTATTTTCACTGTTCCAAGTTACTTTCCAGGCAGTCTTCCTATCTATCATTTGGCTGTGGTACGCTTTTTGCCAAATGCAGTTGGTATATGAAATTCTTAGATCTGAATAACTCATTTTATGATGCATAGATGATACAGATATGCCACTCTATTTGGGGATTTTAAATATTTAGAATAAATAAATTAGCAAAAAAAAAAAACATACAAATAACCTGAGTTCATTGACAATCGAAACAAAAAGGTCACAGTATGATTACTATACTTTTACTTTTAGAGCAACTTTGTGTTTTATTTTCTATCTCTTTATTTTCAGCTTATATAGAAATTTTTCTTCTGTGATTATCTTTTATAAATATGTAGTTAGAGTGTTTCTAATAAAATATGGAGTCTAAACCTTAATAGTGGAATTTAATTTCATTCATAGTATAAGAAAAAAGTCTTACTCCTTTGTTATTTTTGTTTGATTTCTACTTCTAATGTATTCATTAAATACACTCT
Organism: Mustela putorius furo; assembly: GCF_011764305.1. Classification (NCBI taxonomy): domain Eukaryota; kingdom Metazoa; phylum Chordata; class Mammalia; order Carnivora; family Mustelidae; genus Mustela; species Mustela putorius. The sequence goes on from NW_025422126.1 coordinate 1,348,867, forward strand.
TTTTGAATTTAATGAAATAACTTATAAATTTGTAAATATGCATTTTGATTCAAAATAGTTGTAGGTTAAAATATTTAACAAATATAATATTCTTAATTTCTATAGAAATATGTATTACCACTAATCTTAACCATATTCCCCACATAAATACACATATACATAAAAGATTATTAATTTGCCTTTACTTTGGCCCACTCCCTAACCATGCCTTATTGAATAATCTGGGACTTTAATACTAAATTATTATGAATTGAGGCCTTTTCGGCACCACATTTGTCATCCAAAATATTAGTTATTGCTCCAAAATAACATCATGCTTTTCAGGTATAAAATTGGCAGAATTCTTAGATTCTCTGTCAAAATCAAAACAAAGGGTCCAGAGAAGAATTTCAAAGTACCAAAGTCAGACTTAAGAACTGAAGACTCTGGGATGACGAATTCAACTGCCTCAATTTTATATTAAAACCAAGCTTCATAGCTTGTCCTTACCCTACCTCCTGCCTATAATGTCGGAAATGTGCGGTCTCCCATCAGACTGTATATCTGGGAAAAAGTCCTATAGGATTGCACACATTGGTTATTAAGTAGGATCAGAGCCACATGAAAATCTAAAGTATGGAGTTTATATCTCTTTATTGAGCATTTATCCCTGAGACTGCTTCTGCAGAGACAGTAGTCTAGAATTATCTCCCTCCATACTTTAAGTAGCTAAAGCATTCATTTGATCATTAGTTTATATAATATAATTATGATTATCACTGTAAACTAGAATACACAGCATTTTAGGTCAAATGATGCAGTGGTTTCAAAGTGTCCTTTGTTTCTTTCTCCCTAGGAATCAGACTTTGAGGAGCTCAGGTTAGGGATGACCTCTTGCAACAGCTCCATTCCTCAACCCCTGATATTTGTCCTGGCTGGAATACCTGGCCTAGAATCTTCCCATGGCTGGTTCTCTGTGCCTTTTTTCTTGGTATTTGTCATTACAGTTATTGGGAATGCCACCATCTTATGCATCATCCGAGTGGAGAAGAGTCTTCACGAGCCCATGTTTCTCCTACTGGCCATGCTATCTATTGTTGATCTGTCCCTTGTCAGTGTCACTGTGCCTCGCATGCTGAGTATCTTCTGGGTGAATGCCAAAGAGATCAGCTTCAAGGCCTGCCTCACACAGATGTTTTTTATCCCTTCTTTTTACGTCATGGAGTCTGGGATCCTCTTAGCCATGGCTTTTGACAGATTTGTGGCTATCTGGTTCCCTCTGAGATATACAACCATCCTTGCTAACAGCATGCTTGGGAAGATGGCACTGGCTGTCCTGGCAAGGGCAGTGGCAGTGCTGACTCCAGCACCCATCCTGGCGAAAAGACTGGAAGGCTTCCAAACTCACATCATAGCTTACTCCTACTGTGCCTACATGGCTGTGGTGCAGATAGCCTGTGGAGACGTGTCCAACCACATTGTCTATGGCCTCATGGTTATTGTAGCATCTGTGGGATTTGATCTGTTTTTTATCATTCTGTCATATGGGCTGATCCTTCATGCTGTCTTTCAGATCCCCTCTTGGGAGGCACGGGGCAAAGCTCTCAGTACTTGTGGCTCCCATCTTTGTATTATAGCTCTCTTTTATTCTCCTGTTGTCTTCTCTGTCCTGGCCCAGATTTTAGGCTACCATATGGCTCCCTATCTACAGATTATTATTGACAATCTCTACTTTCTTGTGCCTCCCATGGTCAACCCCCTGATTTATGGGGCTCGGACTAAGCAAATGCGGGAGCGGGTGCTGTGGATCTTCCACTGTCATAGAAATTGAGGCTGATATCTGAGGTGGATAGGATACCTATGATATGGAGCTGGAAATCTTCTTAGGCTAGAGGGTTCTATTTGAGGGTTCATGGGAACAGGAATAACCAAAACAAGAGAAGGATTCCATGTGGGAATGTAACTGGGGCATGTCCTCTCCATCAGAATGTAGTTGTCATTATGAAACCCATTATGAGCTATCTTTATCCTTTTCAGTCTAACCAAACAGTTCCTATGACCAATAAAATATTTTTAAAATGCACACTTTTTACTTTGAGTATATAATGTCTAGATAAAAAGTGAATGAAAAACAATTATGTATTCCAACTCAGAAATACCTGAAGTTTTATGGTTTTTATGAGTACTATTTGAATGTTAAACACTTATTTCTTTAAATTATTTTATCTGTACATATTGTATTATAAGTGGCACTTTCAACATTACCCAGAAGTTTCCTTCATCAAATACATCGGTTCATTAGGTATATTGTTTGCTTTCTACCTTAATGAAGGTGACAGGTTTGTTTCCACCATCACAAAGCACAGATTGCTTTCTTCTCTAACACACAGCAACAATTTTGTTATTCTAGTTAAAGTCTCTATTAACAGTCTTACCACTACCCTTCAAGCTTCTGTCCATGCACTCAACGCCAGTGCTGCATGTTTTAGGTTTAGAAATGTTTTAGGTTAGAATCCAACACTTAAATTTATTTTTTTTCTTAAATTTTAATTAATGTTGTGTAATAAAACACCCCAACACTTAAATGATATATTATGATTTTTTTTCTCAAGGTTCTATTGATGGTTTGGACTCAGTTGTGTAGTTCTTACTTGGAGTCCTTCAAGCAGCTGCAGATAGGAATCCATGACTGGACACTGAAGCCTTCTCCTTTACTCATAGGTTAGACAGCTCAGTCTACCTCTGCACTGACTCCTGTTCCATCAGATTAGAACCCACGGGTTCTTACATGGCATGCAAATAGGAAAAGCTGTGATAACAGTTAAGGACTCTGCCAAGACCTGGCACAGATTGACTTCTGTTGTATTCATGGCAGTTGAAGGGTCTCAAGCATATTCAAAGATATAGGCAAGAGTCCGTTCTTAAATGAGGAGAAGCAAGATCATATAACAGAAATGTGTCTGTTACAGAAGACATGGTTATTAGCCATTCTTGAAAAATAGAATTTGCTACACTCAGCTTTCTTTCATTTTCATCATAAATGATTCTTTAGTTTCTACCTCCTCTCCAAAGTTCTATATTATGTCTCCAAACATTTATATCATTCTCACTCATGATTATTTGCCAGTGCTTCCCTCATTAGCTCATGCACATCTAATTAGTCTACTCTCAATTTTGTGAATCTAGAGATTCCAAGGTAGCCAAAACAGCTTGGGTTATGTATACAGAAATGTATTGGGATTCATGAAAGCCCAGACACAACAGCATACATCTGTTTCTAGTTGAGACAGCATGCCCTATTCTGCACCACAGCAGTCTTCCTCCTGTAACTCAAGAGGTTAGCTTCTCTTCTGGTCCCTGCCCCACTGTAAAAAGACTCTCAACCTTAGGCTCAATTCCAGGGGAGGAAAAAGTTGGATTGGGTACAGATATGGGATGTAAGGTCATATAGAAGAAAGAAGCGCTCAGATGTCCTCATTAATTAAATATGCCAACAATCCATCCATCAGTTCGTACTTCTACTAAGTGAAAATAATTATAATTCCTCATAGCTTGGACTCAACCCAACCAGTGGTACTAAGAGCTGCTGTGATTTTCTTCTAATTCCATCTGCCACATGAAGAATGCCCATCCTTATAGAGGATTATTCACTTGCTATTGGAAAATCTCCATTAATAGAAGCCCCCCCCACACATACAATGGCACTATGTGGCATAATTTACATAATTCACACTATGGCAATGTGTTTCCATAGAGTTTATAGCAATAATGAACTAAAATTTACCTTCTTTTTATCACCCACTCTTGAAATATATAAACTCTGTTGGCCACAGAAGAAATAGATTTTTGTCTAACATATTCTCCTTATAATTAAAGACAGTTGCCAGAGCCTTGAAATTATGCTTTCAGAATGGTAAGAATTCTGGGGCACCTAGGTGGCTCAGTGGGTTAAGCCTCTGCCTTTGGGTCAGGTCATGATCTCAAGGTCCTTGGATTGAGCCTCACATCAGACTCTCTGCTCGGCAGGGAGCCTGCATCCCCCTCTCTCTCTGTCTGCCTCTCTGCCTACTTGTGATCTCTCTCTCTCTGTCAAATATATAAAATATTTTTAAAAAAAGAATGATAAGAATTCTAAGTTGTTTAATAACATAGGTTGCTTTTAATTCTGGTTTGTATAGTTTGTTTAGTTTACAGATGACTGACAAAGTTTTCCACCTTATAGAGAAGAAATAACATTTGTACTTCTTAGTATCATTTAGATACAAAACTAAATGATTCCATATAACTGTCCTATCACAATCACAAGATTTGTATTATTATTTTTTCATCAGATGAGGAAATTAAAGCATAAAGTTTAAAACAACATGTTCGAGGTTACATCTAATAAGCTCTGAATGCTGGGGTACCTGGGTGGCTCAGTGGGTTAAGCCTCTGCCTTCAGCTCAGGTCATGATCTCAGGGTCCTGAGCCTGAGCCCCCATATTGGTCTCTCTGTTCAGCAGGGAGCCTGCTTCCCCGCCCCTCTGCCTGCCTCTCTGCCTACTTGTATCTCTCTGCCTCTCTGTCAAATAAATAAATAAAATCTTTAAAAGAAAATAAAAGGAGCTCTGAATGCATCTCAGATATGCAGTACTTTTGATCTGTGGGCTATACCAGCTGACTTTCTTACATGCATTATCATTTAGCTGTGGTTTCCCTCATACCAAGTACAGCCAGCATGTAAAATAAAACTAGAGGCAAAAAGCATTTTTTCTCCAAAATAATTTGATGTATAATTTGATGTCATTTTTTGTTATTATGGGGCAAGAACGCTTGGGTGGCTCAGTCAGTGAAGTATCTGACTCTTGATTTCAACTTCGGTCATGTCAGGGTCCTGGGATTGAGACCTGAGTTGGGCTTCACACTCAGCAGGGAGTCTGCTTGAGATTCTCTCTCTCCCTCTCCCTCTGCCCTTGCCCTTCTGCCATCCCCCCACCTAAAATAAATAAATAAATGTAAAAAATTAAAAAATAAAAATGAAAAGATGGACTGTTGGCGGAAATGTAAATTGGTATAGCCCTATAGAAAACAGTATGGAAGTTCCTCAAGAAATTAAAAATAGAACTACCATAGAATCAGTAATCATACTTCAGGGTATATAGTCAGAGGAAATGACAATAGGATTTCAAAGACATATCTCTATTCTCATGTTTATTACAGCTTATTCACAATAGCCATGATACAGAAATAGTCTAAGTGTCTGTTAGTGGGTGAGTGGATACACACACACACACGCACAATGGAAGATTATCCACCTATGAGAAAGACATCCTGTTGTTTGCCACAACATGGATGGACATTAGTGTTGGGGTTAATGCAGAGCATGAAATCAGTCATAATACCTGGCTTGCTAAAATGTAACAAGGAGGCTGTTGAAGGTGATGGAGGATTTTCAAGAAGGGAGTAGGTTTTTGGAATGCCAAGGCCTGTGTGACCACTCTGCCATTGGAATGCTGAGGGGAGCTGCCGTCCCCAAAGTTTTCTTAGCCAAAATAGCCGCCCTGTGATCTAAGAGTTGTATGCATTGTCCCTCACACTGTGTTCAGCACTGGTAGAACACTCTGATTAGCTTTTGTTTCTGTCCCATCAACAGGTCCTCCTAGTTTCAGTAAGACCCCTTATCACAGGTCACATGCTGGAAAAACAGTGATAAGGATTTGTGATTATCCTGAAGGACCAATAAAAGCAAGAGCAAAGAAGAGCAAAGGGTCTTATTTTCTGAGTATTGACTGCATTGTGTTTTCCCGTCTTTCACAGCAAAGTTTAGAGTAACATCTTATCCATTGGTACAGGGGTTGCTGGCCATGCCTGGCACATTGGGGGTATTAAGTTAAGTGATATAAATCACACAAAGACAAATACATATCACTTATATGTGAAATCTAAAAGAGTCAAACTCCTAGAAACAGAAGTAGAATGGTGGTTATCAGGGACTAGAGGACAGAGGATAGAGGAAAAGGGTAGATGTTGATCAAATAGTATAAACTTCTGGTTATAAGATGAATAAGTTCAGGGGGTCTAATGCATATTATAGTGGTTATGGTTAGCAATACCGTATTACATACTTGAAAGGTATTAAAAGAGAACATTTTAAATGTTCTCACAATAAAAAAGAAATGGTAATTATATGTCATGATGTTTCTGTTAGCTAACACCAGGGTGGTATTATTTTGAAATATATAAGTGTATCAAATCAATATATTGTACATCTTAAATAATGTTATATGTCAGTTATACCTCCACAAACTAGAAAATAAACAAATACAATGTAGAATTAAATTAATTCTGCTCTGGTTTTGAAGGAGGTGCTTGAGTAGAATACACAAAGGAATTTTCTCTCTAATTGATCTCACTTGGGCATTGGTATGTGAACATAAAGGCATGGACACCAGTTGAAATTTTTATACAAATTAACTTCAGGTTTTCCCTAAAATTATTTTCAATTATATGTAATAAAGGAGCTTGGGTGGCTCAGTCAGTTAAGCTTTGCCTTCAGCTCAGATTATGATCCCAGGGTCCTGGGATTGAGCTCTGCATTGGGCTCCCTGTGGGTAGTCCCCTTATCCCTCCCCTTCTGCCCCTGACTTATGCTCTCTCATTCTCTTTCTCTCAAACAAATAAATAAAATGTAAAAAAAAAAGAAGTAATAAAGTGTCCATGTATCAAATATTTTATGATTTTTAAAATTTGTTACCTTTTTTTATATTTTTAATTGTTTAATTTCTTTTTTATTCTATTTTCTTTTATTTAAAATTTTGCTAAACAGTGCAATGTTGGTTTCTGGATTAGAATTCAGTAATTCATCATTTATATACAATGTCCACTGCTCACCACAAGTGCCCTCTATAATACCCATCACCCTTCTAGCCCATCCCCCCCACCTCCATCTATCAACTTATTCTTTATCAATAAGAGTCACTTATAGCTTGTTTCCTTCTCTCCTTTTTTCTTTCCCCCTTCCCATATGTTCATCTGTTTTCTTTCTTAAATTCCACATATGAGATCATAAGCTGTTTTTTTTTTCCTGAATGACTTATTTCACTTAGCATAATACATTCTAACTCCATCCATGTCATCGCAAATGGCAAGATTTCATTCTTTTTGATAGCTGAATAATGTCCCATTGTGTGTGTGTGTGTGTGTGTGTGTGTGTGTACCACCTGTTCTTTATCCATTAATCAGTCAATAGACATCTGAGCTCTCTCTATGGTTTGGCTATTGTTGATAATGCTGCTATAAACATTAGGGTTCATGTACCCCTTTGACTCTGTATTTTTATATCCTTTGGGTAAATACCTAGTAGTAAAATGCTGGATTGTAGATTGATTCTATTTTTTACTTTTTTGCAGGACCTCCAATCTATTCTCCAGAGTGGTTAGTGCAGTCTGTATTCCCACCAACAGTGCAAGAGGGTCCCCTTTCTCTGCACCCTCGCCAACATGTGCTGTTTCTTGTGTTGCTAATTTTAGCCATTCTGATCTGTGTAAGTTGCATCTCATCATGATTTTGATTTGTATTTTGCTGATGATGAGTGATGTTAAACATCTTTTCACGTGTCTGTTAGCCACCTGAATGTCTTCTTTGGAAAGCTATCTATTCAGTCTTTTGCCCATTTCTTAACTGGAATATTTATCTTTTGGATGTTGAGTTTGGTGAGTTCTTTATAGACATTTGGACACTACCCTTTATCAGACACGTTGTTTGCAAATATCTTCTCCCACTTCATGGGTTACCTTTTAGTTTTGTTAATTGCTCCCTTAGAAAATAAACAAACAATAAATAGATAAATAAATAAATAAATTTGCATTTCTTTTAAAAATAGGTATTCTTAAAAAAATGACATTCTTATTTTAATTCAGAACAAGAAGCTGTATGTCAAGAGGACTAGAAAGAGAATATAAATCTTAATGTAGTAAGATTTTCTTTAAAATATTAACATTTTGCAATAGAAGCAACAAAAAATACACATCCAGTGTTTCCCTACTCCCTCTTATTTCTCTTATTTCAGGTAACTATCCAAGCAATTACTCCATTGTATTTTATACTGGATTTTTAATGTCTGCCCTCATTATTATTGTTAACAATTTTAATAATGATAATGACTATCTTTTAAGCACCCTATCATTGTATGCTATGCTCAAAACACATTTTAAATTGTGATGTTCATGCAACAGTTCTTTTAGGCAATTGACATTATCCCAATTATAAAGATGAGGAAAACCACACTCAATTTAAATATTTTAGTTGTTTTTTTTTATAACGCATAACTAATAGACAGTTGAATCAAACGTCAAGCCTAGATCTGTTCACAATATCTATGCTTTTAATCTTTGTGTAATACTGTTTTCTTTGACAGAATTTCTTGAAAACAGGGACTGCCTTTCATACTATGTGCAAGATATATATACTGAGTTAAAACAAAATGAATGAATTAATAAATGGATAAATAGATGAATAGCTCTCATACCTGTTTTGGATCTCGATCAAATAGTGGCATGAGGATTTAAAGTTTCCTTCATTACTATATTCCATACTTTTATCTGAAGACATTTACTTTATCTTTTTTGGAAATATCACTTTTTTTGGCCTATCTTTCGTTTAAAAGACTTTCTTTTAAAAGACTTTAAAAAAAAATCCTTTTAAAATGATTTTTCTTTTTTTCTTTCTTTTAAAAGGCTCCATATAGTCCCACAATATATGTAGAATCATATTATAAAAATTACTTTAGGAGAATAATTTAATCCAATATGCCTCAGTATATCTCGTGAGGACAGGCAAGATTATCCTAAATAAATAAATAAATAAATAATCCAATGAGCACCATGTTGTCTTTCTGGGAAACTAAAGGCGCCCTGTCCCTCCCGGTAGAAAAGGCCGTATTAACCAAATTCAATATCCCATTAGATCAGATAGTGGAGAAATTCTCCATGTACTGGAAAGCCGGTGTTTCCAGTTGCTCTTCTAAATAGCTGATACTCCAATTTAGAACTCTTGCCATAAATGTCAGACTGCCTGGTGCCTTACACCAATGTGATAATTCTTCTACAAGTCTATTTCATGGTAACTCATCTGTCTGGAGTACAGTCTATGAAGCATCCAGCAGTGTCACATATTCTGTCTACCTCTGTGAAATCATGAAGGAACTTAGAATATGTCTTCTGTGGGTTTTTTTTTTTTTTTGCATGCTTACCCAATAAAACATTTTTTTTTTTTTAGCTACACTTAACAAGACTGCCCATATACCCTCATCCTGCTCCATAAATTGCCTGTAGATAGTCTGTTAATTCCAATGGATACCTATGACTCTTTGTTTGAGCCCTTCCTCTGACCTGGGGAGCATGCTCTGATTGTGACTGGTACATGCGAGAAGTGTTGGGAAGGTGATCACCTTCTAATAAGAGATGGAGAATTACCATCTAATAAGAGATTGAGATTGCTAGATAAATATGCTGTTTTGAGACCTTCAGTGGGACAGTATCAAGTGTGATCTTTACCTTTTTCCAACACATCCAACAGGAAAAAGCTCTGATAATTTATAGCAGTAATCTGCTCACTCATACACACATTATTGACTTTCTTCACTTCACTGTCTTACTTACTCAGTCCCTTACAAAATTTATTCTGGAATCAATTCCCAAATATACCACATACCCTAAAATTATTGCTTCAGTATGCCTCTGGGGGAACACTTGATAGACATTCCTATATCATATTCACCTGTTTATAGATTGAGACCATCAGAAGATAAACTTTAATCTTCTCTTCTTACTGTAAGTAACTATGTAAGTCATTAGCTTGACCATCAAGAGGAGGGAGATAAACCACTGTGGTAAACAGAGAAACGAGCTGAGTTAAAATTATTGGTGTCCATGTGGTGATCGTGTGCTCTCAAGCCACAGAGACACTGGACAAGTAGGTCTGATATGAAAAGGGAACTAAAGGAGATATGGCTAAACTTAAAGTCTTTGGATTTTCTTCACTAGCTTGTAAGACCTTCTGAGCAGTAAGGATAAGAAAGATGGGAGAAAAGAAGCTGTTATGTTCCTAATCAAAAAGCTTGCTCAGATTGGTGGATTGTGTCTCAAAACTTCCCAGAATCTCTCCAATGGCATTTTAGGGGGGGAAAAAAAGTAAGTTCATAATGAGTTGCCACACAATACAGAAAATGAACACTTTCTAAGGCTATCACAATCAGTGCCAGCTAGTTAGTGGTAATTCTGAAAAGTTGACTTTTTCATTTACCCAACAAAAGGACTATATTTGTGAAATTAAATAAAACCGTGTATCAAATACTGTTATATTAATACATTATTCCCTACTTCAGAATTATTTATGTGTTTTGATCACAGATGAAAGCATAGATGAGTCTGGCTTTTTCCCAAATCATGCGCTCAAGCAGGTTAGAGTTACGCAAACCTGCATATACTTCTTCACATCTACATAAATTATAATGATAGTTAGTGCTTTTAAAAACTTGAAATCTTGGTTAATAACATTTCACCATCTGAAGTAAAATGCATTATTCAAACTTCACATTTGCCATGACTTCTTGTATAAGGTCTTTTCTGATTTCTTCTAAAATCTAAATTAGTTGCTTCTCACATGTGAAAATAAATCTCTTCTATTCTCTTACCATGGCCTAAATAATATTAAATTATATTTGCTCAGTTTTTTATATCATCACTATGCTGTGAGCTTTTGAAATCATGGAATATGTCTTTGTCACTGTTACACATCAAATGTTAAACTGCCTCTTGGTATTGCAGAAAGATACAATAGATGTGTGAAAAAGGAAAGATGAGAAAACAAGGAAGAATGATGGAAGGAAGGCAATAAGAGAAGATAAAAGAAGAAAGGGAGAGAGAGGTGGAAAGATGATAGGAACTTATAAATACATAATTATTTTTTCACTCAAGTTTATCTCACATTCAGAATTATTTTGTTTGAGGAATATAAATCCTTTAAAAAAGATCTTTATCAGATAAATTTTCACTAACATAAACATAGTACAAAGACTTTGCATATATTTGCATATATCTTTTTCCTGTGTCATAATATTTTTGGATCACTGTTCAGTGCCAGGCTTCAGAATACAAATCTGAGCAACACGCATGTGGATCTCTTTGGTCTTCACACCATAGATAATGGGGTTAAGGGCAGGAGGCACAAGCAGATAGATGGTAGACAAGAGGATATGAACATAGGGTGATACATGTCCAAAACGGTGGCTGAAGAAGGAAAAAAAGGCAAGGATATAAAACTCCAGGAATACAGCAATATGGGCAGTACATGTATTGAATGCTTTGAGTCTTGCCTCCTTCTGGGGAAGACGAAAAACAGCCTGAAAAATCAGAATGTAGGAGACAAAAACAAAGATCATATCAAAACCTAGAATTGCAAAGGCCACAAAGAGCCCATATGATCTATTAAGATGAACATCTTCTGCAGCCAGCTTGACGACCGCCATATGTTCACAATAGGAATGAACAATAACCACAGACTGGAAAAGTTGCAAGCGTTTAAGTAGAATGGGTAAAATTCCAACAAGCACCGTTGCCCGGATGGCCACCATCAATACCGTTCGAAATAGAAAGAGAGGTGTAAGGATGGATGTGTGCCTCAAAGGATTACAGATGGCAATGTAGCGGTCAAAGGCCATGGCCAATAGGATACCAGATTCCATGCCCTGCAAGGCATGGATGAAGAAGAGCTGAGTGAGGCAAGCATTGAAAGCCATGGAATAGGAGCCAAACCAGAATATGGCCAACATCTTAGGAGCAATGGCTACACAGAGACCTAGGTCAGTGGCTGCTAAAACTGCTAGGAAGATGTACATGGGTTGGTGAAGGCGGTGGTCTGAAGGGATGATGATTAATAAGAAGATGTTCCCCAGCAGAGCCAGCAGGCACACTCCAAGGAAGGGAAATCCGATCCAAAACTGCACATGTTCTAGTCCAGGGATCCCAATGAGGATCACTGTTTGTGGGTTCAGATATGACATGTTTGTAGATCCCATCAGGTCGATAAATCCTTTTCTAACCATTGATTCTGAGACTTATTCAGAGAAAAATCAAGAATGAAACAGAACAAGGGAAATCTTATAATTTCTTCTATAACACGAAAAACATGGATAGAAATGTGGCTTTATGACTTTGAATCTTTGGGAATCAAGTTAAGGCTGTGTCATATAGGATTATTCAATATCTTTTCCCAAAGCCAATGTGGGTATTTGTGCATGAGGAAGTTGTAGAAATGAAATTTATGATTCTAATAGCATTGATGTTGTTAGGTTCTGAAATGTCCTCAGAAGCTGCTACAGATGACAACATTAACTTTTTTGTCTATATCCCTCTCCAAACTCCAGACACACTTTAGATTAAGTGAAATCCCTTTGTAGCACTTGAAGTTGTGGAATAGATTCTCAATCCCACAGCCCTGTCCATTGTGTTCAAAGTTTAGAATCTCTGGAAAGCAGCAGCCTTTCCCAGTCTTCTCATTTTCTCTGGTTTAGGGAGTAAAATATCTCCCTACAAATCTTAGAAATTGACTCTCAGATCAGGGAGTGAGGAGATTTTGTTCTTTCAGCAAATTTTATTTGAGTTGACTGTGTGCGGACCCATTATCCAGTTTTGGGAAGTGATGTGAAGGAGCTGTGTTTTATCAGTAGAAGCAGAACATATTTGACTCGTTGGGATAATTCTGGACGGTTAGCTTTCAGAGTGGATGTGTAAGCAGAATAGGGTAGATGATGATGTAAGTCCTCTTGGATCTTAGAGGAGACAGAAAGTTGGGAAGATAAATAAATAGGAAGTTAATGGAATAAAGACAACAAATTAGGATAAGATGGTAACATATAAAAACAGATCTATTAGAAAATGAGTGTAGCTTAAATATTTTGATATTAATATATTTCAGATGCAAAAAGTCAGGATTAGTTTTGAGTTACTCTATTGTCCATAATGGAGCTCAACCTAAACCTGGTACTTTCATTCATTTTACTGGTGTTAGTTGACCAAGAAAATAATTTGCTATTTTTGATTACAATTCACACAAATGATGCCATTTCACACTCACACCACACTTCTGAAATTTTAAAAATTTGCCTGTTCTCTTTCTTTAGAAATTTGTTCAGTAAACCTTAAGAGAACTTTATGTACTCATTTTTACTTTTTCATTAATCATTCTACAAACTTAAAGTCATCCCAAAGTTTCATTCTGTTTTCCTTATGATTTTGTCACAGTCAAATTATTTAATACGGAATACTGAATGGGATTTTATGTATTTTTCCTTGAAGAGAAACTAGAAGGATTACTGTTGTAAAATTATAGGAAAAATAGTGGTTCCCAGTCAGTAGGATATATGTGTAGGTATAACTAGGAAGTCCCTAATGCAGTAAAATCTAAAATACTTTACTAGTTCATTGAGAGTAGGAGATGGTTGTATGACCTTCTGTAGCTATATATATATCCATTGACTATGACCAAGGCAATAAAGAGACATATATTAAAATTGGAATTTTTGTGAAAAGCAATTCCCCATGATGCCCAAATAAATGAGTTTAGGTGAGCAAGTTGTGGATTCCCTAGAATTCATTGGGATAAACATGAATATACCTTGTCAAGGTGACATGAGTAGACAAAGGCAAAATCTAAAGGAACTAGAGAAGGCAATACATCCTAGATATGTTTAGAAATGCCTGATAATGTAAGGATAAAATTCCATATAGTATAGCATATATATTATATGTTAATATATATTAGTTTTGTAAGTATTTATATATTTATAGTAATGTGTATTCATATTCTATTATAATACATATACATGTAATATATATTTGTGTTACATTGTATTGTAACACAAATATATATTTGTATTGTTTATATATTTATAATGTATATTTATAAATAAATAAAGATGTAATTATAGATACAAATATATATGTAAATATAGTATAGACACATATAATTATACTATATATTATATATACAATATAATACAAAGATATATATAAGTATATAATACATACATTATAAATACAAATATGTAAATACTAATATATTGTATATAAATATATACTAAATATTAATATAGATAATACAATACTATGCATATATATAATACAAATACATTAAATATAAATGTAATATATAAATTGTATGTACATGTGAATAATACAAATGTATTACATAAATTATATGCATATATAAACAATGCAAATTTAATATAAAATTGTATGTATATATAGATAATATAAATGTATATTATATAAAACAGATTTGTATTAATAAATTTTATAGAAATATAAATTTTTATATTTTTTATATTTTTATATTTTTATATTTTAAATTTTATAAATATAAAATATAAATTTTATATTTCTATAAAATTTATGTATAATTACATATAATTTATATACAATTATATAATTAATAAATTAAATCAATAAAATATCTTATTAAGTTTTATATTCATGTTAATAAATTTGTAATTTACAAATATATTTATTAAACAATTGTATATACTATGCATTTTTTTAAAGATTTTATTTGTTTATTTGACAGATAGAGATCACACATAGACAGAGAGGCAGGCAGAGAGAGAGAGAGAGAGAGGGAAGCAGGCTCCCTGCTGAGCAGAAAGCCCGATGCAGGACTGGATCCCAGGATCCCGGGATCATGACCTGAGCCAAAGGCAGCGGCTTATCCCACTGAGCCACCCAGGCGCCCTATACTATGCATTTTATATAAACATATAATGTTCAAATGTATTGAATATATTTTTTAAAGATTTTATTTATTCATTTGACAGAGAGAAAGAGATCACAAGCAGGCGGAGAGAGAGGGGGAAGCAGGCTCCCCGCTGAGCAGAGAGCCCGATGTGGGGCTCGATCCCAGGACCCTGAGATCATGACCCAAGCCGAAGGCAGAGGCCTCAACCCACTGAGCCACCCAGGTGCTCCAAATGTATTGAATATTTAAGTAGAACATAGATACAAAATATATAAAGAACATAAATATAATTAAAATAAATAAAAATGAAATTTATATGCTATAATACACATTATACATAATGCTTTATATATAATATTTTATATATATATATGTAATATTTTGCATGTTCATTCCTGGTTCCTGAGTAAAAAAGGACAGAGGGATTGGAAGACATTTTAAAACGAGGCAAGATAAAGTATAAGGAAGAAGAGACAAAAATACAAGATTTTGATACTGCAGATAAAGAGAAGACCATATTTCAGGGGATGAGATATGAGCTGAAGTTACAGGGTAACAAACGCAGATAGCAAAACAGATACAGGCAGTAAATAATATGCTCCCATCTTCGATCTCCTCTCCATTTCTTACAAGCTCTCCTGCTCAAACTGCAAACACACACACACATACAGACAGACAGACACTCCTTTCCAAAACAGAGACTGCCTTCTTATTTTTGATAAACCAAGCAATGTTAAAACTACTTTGTAGTCAAATTAGAGGAGGAGCCTGAAAACCTTATTTTTCTTGCCCTGCCACTAATTAACTGGGATGTCAGTTCAAAAAAATCACATGTGATTAAGAACATGATACTAGGTCACCTTTGCATTACTTCCATCTCTAAATGACATGAATCTAGTCCATGCCTCATATTATTGATAAATACACTTGGGTCAGAGAAAATAACATGGCATGCCAAAGGAAAGTATGTTACTGAGAGACACAAGACTGAGATCATCTAATTCACTGTCCTTTCCATTACCTTTTAACATTTGCTATGGTTAGAAAACTGAGCTATACCCAGGTTCCGATTCATGGTGGAGTAACTCACCCAGAGAAACAGACAGCCGGCTAAAATATAAAATTGTTGGATGGAACAGGTTTTTTGTCTGCCAGGATTTGGATTTGCTAAGCGTCTTTTATCATCTGTCTTTTTTTGGCCTTTGGATCTGAGGTGATCCCCGGGCAATTTTCAGACCTGTCCCTAAAGAGTTCATGACATGTCTGAAACTCAGCTCTGTTTTGGAGCAGAAAGGTATCTCTTGCCTGAACACAAAGCCAGAAAGCACTGTTACTTTCAAGGAACGATAACCAGGAAATCTCAAGTTATGGGTCTTGTTCAGATCATGGTCAATCTGAGATCATTAGGAATGTGAGGGGTAAAAAAAAAATCTAAGAAATGGGGTGCACCTGGCTGGCTCAGTTGGTTGGGTGTCTGCCTTTAACAGAGGTCATGATCTTAAGGTCCTAGGATCCAGCACCATGTGTGGCTCTGCACTTAGTGGGAAGTCTGCTTGTCCCTCTATTCCTCCCCACCGCCCCCAAGCATACTCTCTCTCAAATAAATAAAATCTTTTTAAAAAATCTAAGGAATTTAAAATCTGGAAACTGAAGAGGGAAGAGAGCAATTTAGTTTACTTTCTGGCCTGTGGCTAGACTTGTGGCTTAAGGGAACAGAAGATGCTTATCTTTATAAATACAATTTTACTACAGCTGAAACTCATACCATGCAAAATCATGTTTGAAAACTTAGTTTCCTCTTCTTTACTCTGTCAACTTAGACATAAAATAGCCAGTTATTTTACTAGCAAAATGAGTTGATTCAGGAATACCAGAGAAGTTGTAAGTCAGGACAAGCAAACTATGGCAGACCATTGAAAAGTTCTAAGAGGCAAAGGAAAGGTCAGCTATTACTAATTTTTAGGAGAAAATTGGGGACAGTGGTTTTGAACAAAAGTTCATGGAGGAGAACAAGAGTCCGAGGTTGTGATGGTTTCTTTTTGGCTGCAATGGAGTGTGCTGTTGCTGTCAGGGAGAGATCTTCACTCTTTTTCTTAAAAGCAGTAAATAAAATTCCTATGTGAAGTATCTTTACTTGTCAAGATAAGAATTGTCTTCCTTCCATGTGTCTGCATGTTTAATAATGTGTTTATTACACATAAGTTGATGTAACACTGTATCATGTAAATGAAATTTGCTGAGAGTAGAATTTCAATGTTCTCAATAACAAAAACAAGGTAAAAATATGAGTTAATAGGTGTGCATTAATTTGATGGGCAAAATCCCTTCACAACATATACATATATCAAATCATCATGTTGTTCATCATATTGTACTTACAACTTTATTTGCAAATTATACCTCAAGAAAGCTGGAAAAGTGTAAAAAAGAAATTATTTTAGGTGTTCGACTAGGAATGAGCCAAGTTCCTAACTCCAACCACCAGGTTGTCTCAGTTGTTGATTCTACGATCAGAAAAAAGATATTAATTCTACATGTGCAATATTCACTGTAAGTAAAAGGGATGGATGAAATATTTCCTTATCTTTTGCTTCCTTGGTTTTTCTTTTTCTTCCCCTACCAGACCTGTGGTCAATGAGTTTCTCTACAAATTTGGCTTTAAAGTGTATTGCATTTGTTTTCCTTTCTACTCATCTTTTAAAATCTCTTCTGCAAATATGATCTTTATTTTGTTCCCACAACATCTTTTTCTTTAATTTTTTTTTTCATTTTCTCTTTAGAGAATGACTTCAAAGTCAGAGGTTCCCCATCAGCTGCCTTTTCTTCCATATTTTCCAGTATTGCCTTTCTATTTGATCCTTCTTTAAACAAGCAAGCATGTTCAAGTCTTATTTAAAAAAAAAATAATAAGCTTTTGAAAACTGAAAGAACTCCAGAGAACTATCTCTCAGTCTTTTTCCCCAAAGGAAAGCTTTCATTGCCCAGTTGCTCTTGTTTTCATCACACCATTATATTGTTTCCTTTCTCTCTATTAAATATTATACCTCACTTTGTTGAGGGCACCCATGTTTACAATTAACAACCTAAGCAAGTACTTCCTTGTTTCTGTGGAATTAACTTATTTATAATTTTTTACATGACCAATACCTAACTTTGAAATTATTTACTGTGTTGATTTTATCCCAACATTGTCAAATGCTTCACTTTTCAATTCTCTCACCATTCCTTTGTTTGTGGATTTATTTTAAAAATGTATGTTAGTTTCCCCTAGGGAGGAGGGTTAGAAGTCTAGAACAATTCCTGTCAGTCACTCTCTTTCTAAATGTGCTTGTGTGTATACACATGCATATATAAGAATGTACACAGGGATTAGAGAGCAGGTGGGTTGCGATAGTCTGTTGCAGTGTAGGGTAAACATGAGCCTCATGGATATTGGGGGAGGGTGGAGTTGCAATCAAGAAATATAGAAAATGCAAAGACATAGAAATAGAACATGTTATGCGTGTTTGAGCTGCTGTAAGGGGGCTTGGGTAACTAGAAAGGAATAAGCAAAGAGGGATTCACTTACAAAACATAATTTCTTAGAGATAAGAGTGGTGCAGAGAATATGTGTCCTGTAGTAATTTTAAGACTAGGCTGTCACTAAAAAACTAAAAAAAAAAAAAAGGGTAAGGAAACAGAGAGAGAAAGGGAGAGAAATCTGGAAATCTAGGTTGGTTTTCTGGTAAAGGAGTGCTAAGGTCCTGAACTGTAGTTAAGTAAGATGCCTGGCTATTCCTTTAGTAATTGCCTAAATGGAAAATGCTGAGACAGGGAGCCATTTAATAATCTGTATCAATCAAAACAGACTAAATAATGTTCTGATAATATAAATTCCCTAAATCTCAAGAACTCGTAATAATAAAGGCATAGTTCTCACTGATATGTCCATTTTGCAGCTTTGATCTGGGGCTTAGTCTGAAGATGGAGCCCCTTTGTGAACCACTTCTGTTGTGTCAGTGGAGAAAGAGACACTATGAAAGTGAATGATGAGTTTTAAAGCATTAGTTCACAAGTGATTAACTCTCTCCATTTACATCTCCTTGACAAATGGAAGTCATTTGATTGATACTGATGTGGCTAATATGGAACAATAATGCTCACGTAGGGTGAAGACTGGTATGGATGACATTATTAGGAGAGTTTAGTAATTATTAGGAACTGATAATGCAATCTACTACATTGTGACTGCAAATGAATGGTTTATAGCAGGTAGTTAATAAATAAGGTGGCAAGATTTTTTTTCAAATTTTTAATTATTTATTTGACAGACAGAGATCATAAGTAGGCAGAGAGGCAGGCAGAGAGAGAGAGAGGAGGAAACAGGCTCCCTGGCGAGCAGAGAGCCCGATGTGGGGCTCGATCCCAGGACCCCAGGATCATGACCTGAGCTGAAGGCAGAGGCCTTGACCCACTGAGCCACCCAGGCACCCCAAGGTGGCAAGATATTTTAATAGGAACCCCATACACTAAGATATTGAACGAGGAAAAAAAATGTATACTGATACATGCAGATAAAGAATTTTTTAAAAGTTCTATATGCAATTTTCATTAAAAAAAAAAAAAATCCAGTCATGAGCAAAATTGAAGTATCACTCACATCAGCCCACGTGATTCATTTTCATAGTGGAAAGCCGATTAGGAAACATAGCTGGCCTATAGCCCCTTGTACCTCAGCTCTTAAAATACCTTCAGCTTTGATTTCAAGAGAGCTGAGTATTTACACTTGGTCTGAGCTTTCTTACCCTATTGCTGACAACAGTATCAGAATAAGATGAATTTCCATTTGTTCATCCTGTCCTTTTGTACCATTCTTTTCTTTAGCAGATGTCGAAGAGAATATTTAATTGTCAGCTCTATAAGTGAAGGAGGCTGCGAGCACTAACATTCACTGAAGAGAAATGGCAGACTGCCCCTGCTTCCATATTGTGTTCCTAGTACATGTCCCAACTTTATTGTTTACCATGCAGGTTGTGCTGGTTAAAGACTGATTGCCTCTCAGCTCCAAGTTCACTTTTTGCCTTCTTGGTGAAAATGTACATTGGCCCTCTGAGTACTTTTTCTTTCTGAGCTGGAGCAATGCTGAACTTTGTCAGTGGGAGGGCACTGGTAAGCCATTACAAAAGGAGAAGGTTTTGCTCCCTGGTTCGTATTTGGTTAGTCCACAGGCTCAGTGCAGTTTGTTGGCCATCTCTAGTCTACAGTGGGCTCCTCCAGCTCTTGCAACTTTTCCAAGGCCCAAATACTACAGTAAATAAAGCAGGCAGCACCCAGTGGCCAGTGGTTTCTTAGAAACCCACTGACAGCTCTTTTGGGTATCCTTGAAGGTGGATTTCTGGCAAGTTCCACTGGAGCAGTGTCACGGTCACTTTTCAGTGATCCAAGGCTGTTCCTTCTCTAATGAGGTCTGGTTTACAGACTTGAGATTTATCATTTTTTTTCTTTAATGCTTAGGTATATGATTCACCTTAAATTAATTTTGCTATGGAATATGAGGTAGTCATCAAAGTCAAAATCCATTTTCTCATACAATTATTTAGTTGTTCCAGCTTTCCATTTCAGGGAGAATTTCTAAATCCTATTACATTGCTTAGACATCTTCAAAAATCAACCATATATGTATGATTTTATCTCAGTATTTTACAAGTAATACGGAAACACAATGACTATTAGTCTTGTTTTTAATTGAATAAATGAAAACATAAAATACCAAAATGTGTGGTATACAAAAAAGCAACAGTTAAAAATAAATCCATACTTGAAAATGCATACATTCCAAAAGGGAAAGTTTGAAAAACAATCAAAGCTTCCCTAGGAAGAAGTAAAAAGAAATGCAAGTTAAACACAAAGAAAGTAAAATGAAGGAAATGATAAAGATTCAAAGTCAGATGCATTGCAGATAGAAAACAAGTATCATTGTTAATCTCGATACCTTTTATGTCAACCTGACCATAAAAATAGAAGCTTTATGATAGAGCAAGTGAGTTCCCAACAATGAACACACAGAGTCCAAAGTCCCTTCATCTCTAAGAAATGAAAGTGTTCTCTACATGACCAAAGCATTTGATAGATCACTGGTGGGATATATGATTCAGAAGAAAAATCTGTGCCACATGCTTACAGATTACCTTGTTTTTTACATCATAGACAACAGGGTTGAGTGCAGGTGGCACAAGGACATAGGTGGTAGACAGAAGAATGTGGGTAGGGGGAGCAACATGTCTAAAATGATGGCTGAAGAAGGAGAAGAAGGCAAGAATATAAAATTCAAGAAAAACAAAAATATGAGCTGTACATGTATTAAATGCTTTGAGCCGTGCCTCCTTTTGTTGTAAATGAAAAACAGCCTGGAAAATAAGGATATAGGAAATGAGGGTAAAAATCATGTCAAAGCCCAGTATGGTAAAACCCACAAAAAGGCCACATGTTTTATTGACTCGGATGTCTCCTGCAGCTAACTTGACCACAGCCATGTGCTCACAGTAAGAGTGGCAATTACAGTGGAATGAAAAACATGCAATCTTTTGATTAGGATGGGTTACAGACCAACCAGTACTGTATCTCAGATTGCCACTATTACTATCATGTGAACCAAGATGGAAGGGGTAAGGATGGATGTGTGTCTTAGTGGATCATAGATAGCAATGTAGCGGTTAAAAGCCATAGCCAACAGAATGCCAGACTCCGTGCACTGCACGGCATGAATGAAGAACAGCTGAGTTAGGCAGGTGTCAAAGGCCATGGAGCAAGATCTGAACCAGAAGATGGCCAACATCTTGGGAGCAATGGCTGCACAGAGTCCTATATCGGTGGCTGCCAGCACTGCCAGGCTGATGCAGGCTGCGTTCTGTAGGAATGATGATTAGTAAAGTGATATTTCCCAAAAGAGGCATGAGGCAAAGAAAGGAAACCCAATCCAAAACTGCACATGTTCAAGTCCAGGAATTCCAATCAAGATTACAGTTCTGGGGTTCATATATGAAGTATTGATGGATGCCATAGAGACTGGTATTCTGTCTTCTTGCTGTGGATTCTGACACCTGCAGAAGAAAATTTGGATGGGAAGTGAAAAGGCTTTATCCCTCACTATGATTCAGCTATTATCATACAACCATATTGAACATTGAACAAGTGAGTTCAGTTCTTTGGATGGCAGTTTGGCCAGAGTATTCTGGTGAAATTCTGTAATACATGTTGTAATGGCAGAAGTAAACAATCCTGTAGATCTTAACCAGGGGTAAAAAATGAGAAGATTTTGAGATCCCTGCCTTAGCCTTTGTGGAAATGGAAACCATGGAACTGAGAACACTGATTTTTGTCATTTTTCTTGAGTTCTAGCCTAGGTTGCTTGAAAAACCACCATTAGATGTTTCTTCTTTACCTAGATGACAACCCAACTTCATTGCAGTTTGAAATTTTCCTGGTCCTAATTTCCTAGAAGAAATCTTGTTTCTGTGTGTGCATTAGTTTATAACACTTTGGGAGTTTTCAATATTAACCACATTACTCCTGGTGCCGGGGAGGGAGTTATTTATCTCAGAGGTGCTGGCATTTGTTCTCAAAGAGATTTGTTAGAATGGTTTGACTTCCTTATATTAACTCATTCCTGATCAAAATATTGAACAATCTACTGTTTTTCAGTGCACTAGGTGTGGCCCTATGAGGAAATTTGAAGATGGTGGTCATCTTTCATAATATAGCCAGCTGAAATTAATTCTCTAAATAATTCATGCTCACTTATTTAGGATAATTTTTGTAATAAGGAATATGAAATAGACTATTTTTAGGGGGGCTTAAGACAAAGAAGAAAAAGAGAAAGAAGGAGAAACAAAGAATGTCGAGTTACCAAATTCAAGAAGAATGTAGGATAGTGTATAACAAAAAGCATAATCTGGCTAGTTTGGTCCTACTCTGAAGCTAGGTTACCAGAATTATGTTTTTTCTCCCAGTGTTTAAAGATCAGCAGATCACTAACTCCTTGAGCTCTGGATAAGCTTGCATATCCTGTTTTGCATGGTAAACTCCCTACTTTTGCTTTTTAATAACTTTACACTATACTGTGAGTGATTAACTGTCCCAAAGCTCCTTTGAGTAAAATGCCCAGCTCTTAATACCTCCCTAGTTCTACAGTTTTTTGGGGGGAATTCTTCTTGGGGAATTCAAATCAATTTGACAAAATCTTTTTTTCTCCCTTTGGTCTCAGTTTCATTAATCACTCTCTAATATTTTAATGATTTCACATTTTGTTCCAATCTTTCTATGCCTAAACACTGATCCTAGTTGCTCCCACAAAGAGATCTTCTCAGGTCTGAATCTTTGTACATGCTGGAAAAAAATCCTTTATGAGGTAGTAGAAGTCTCTACTTCTGTTTTCCTCTGAATGCCATTTTCTTGAAAAAATATTGGATAAGTAGCTGTTTCATGGTCACATGGAATACTCGTGTGGGGGTTTAAAAAGGAGTTTTTTGGTGCAATACTTCTCATTTGAAAGAAAAAAAATGGTAGAAGGACATTTCTATTTCTTTGCCAGTGATTCTGCAACAATACTAATGAGTGGACTATAGTCACAGTAGTCATAAATATGGATTAAAGTCATAAACACTATTGTGAAAATAATTGCTTTGATATTTCTATGTGGTATCTAGGGGTGTGTGGTGGTAGAAATAGTGAAATGTGTGAACACTATTGCTAATACTTATGTGTAAAAGTTGCCAGAAATGACAGAAACAGAGAGAGAAAGAGATCTTATAAATTAGATGTATCAATATTTTCTTAAAAATCATTCAGAATACCCCTGGGGATAAAAATATATGTTTATAAAAAATAAAAAATTAAAAAAATCATTCAGAATAGATAAAGAACAGGTGGTATAATATACAATGGAATATCAGCCATTCAAAGGAATGAAATTTTGCCATTTGCAATGATGTGGATGGAACTAGAGGGTGTTAAGTGGAGCAAAATAAATTGGAAAAAAATATCATGATTTCACTCACTTAAGAAATAAAATGAATGATCATAGGGGAAAAAAGAGAGAGACAAACCAAGTTCTCTTAACTACAGAGAACAAACTGATGGTTACCAGAGGGGAGATGAGTGGGGAAATGGGTTAAATAGGTGATGGGGATTAAGGAGTGCACTTATGATGAGCACGAGATGATATATGGAAATGTTGAATGACTATATTGTAGACCTGAAACTAGCATTACCCTGTATGTTAGCTGTTAAAGTTTAAAGAAAACTTTAAAAAAATCATTCAGTAGTTGATAAAAGGCAAATATAAATATTCTACTTAACTCCACCTACTTGATGATAATGACTTTATCATATTACTTATTATTTATCATATTATCATATTACTTGCCTAGTGTGATGTAGTGATTTATAATTAGAAATACACAGTTGGTCTTCAACCCCTTTCCTGGCACTGGGCTACTAAAACTCTTGGCATTTTCTAAGTGATAAGAGCAATGGGAACATCTTTTCTTGTAATAGTTTGTCCTTTGTCCTCAGTTCCTGAAATAGCTCCAGAGCAATAAAGGTAAAAGGAGTATCTTTTGTTATTCCCAATACCTTTTAACCACAGCGGAGTTTATGTTCATGAGATTTTTGGAAAGCCCCTAGATTAACTACAGAATGGGGCTGGTTGTCAAGGGAATGAAACTTGTGACTCCTGTGTTGGGACTTTCAATCCTATCCCCAACTTCTGCAGAAAGAGAAGGGCTGGAGGTTGACTTAATCACCTATGACCAATGGTTTAATCAACCTCACTTATGTTTTGAAGCTTCCAGGAAAGTCAATAAAATACAGGGTCTGGGACCTTCTGGTTTACTGAACAGGTAGAGTTGATGAGAGCATGGTACACCTGCAGAAGTTAGGCAAGCTCCATACCCCTTCCCATATTGTACACTATGCAACTCTTACATCTGGCTGAAGTAAGTAAACTGTTTTCCTGAGTTCTGTAGCCATTTATTCTAACAAATTATTGAACTCTGGAAGGAGGTTGTGGGAACCCCTGATTTTGTAGCCAAACTCGACATAAGTTCTGGGTAGTTAAGGAATCCACTACTTTTGGATAAACTAAGGTTAGCCTGTCAGACAGGGATGGTCTTACAGGACTGAGCCCTTTACCTGAGAAATCCAAAGCTAATTTTTTTCTTTTTTTTTTTTATTTACTTATTTGACAGGCAGATATCACAAGTAGGCAGAGAGGCAGGCAGAGAGAGAGAGGGAAGCAGGCTCACCGCTGAGCAGAGAGCCCCATGTGGGGCTTGATCCCAGGACCCTGGGATCATGACCCGAGCCAAAGGCAGAGGCTTTAACCCATTGAGCCACCCAGGCGCCCCCTAATTTCAAGTAGATAGTGTCATAATTGAATTAAATATATAGGACACACAGTTGGTGTCTGCAGAAAAATTGGAGAATTGCTTATGTGGAGCCCCTTATCATGACCACCACATACAGGTACATCTAGTGTGAGAAGTGCTGGAGTTAATGTAGAGAAAAATAATGTGTTATTTTTCCTTTCACCCAGTATTCAGCAACTAGTTAAAACCAAGGGCTGGAAATCAGAAAGATGACCTGTATACTAATTTTGGATCCCTCATCATTTATGGACTCTTGCTGAAAGAGCCATACCTACTACTCACAGTTTACTCATCTAGAAATTAAGGATACTGTCCTCATTTGGCTCAACGTTAAATGAGTTAATATACAGAAGAGATGAGTGTCTGGAACATTCAAATACACAAAATATGGTAGGTTATAAAAAGCCTGGTGTTTTTGTCAAGACAGAAACAGGCTATAGGATATTAAAGAGAAATAAAACAAAACACAGAGAAGTGAAAATTTTTTCATGATAAAAATGAAAACTAAGGGATGCCTGGGTGGCTCAGTCAGTTAATCATCCGTCTTCAGCTCAGGTCATGATCCCAGGGTCCTAGAATAGAGTGCTGCATTGGGCTCCCTGCTAAGCCAGGTAGCCTGCTTCTCCCTCTGCCTGCTATTACCCATGTGTGTGCTCACTCTCTCTCTGTCTGACAAATAAATAAATAAAATCTTAAAAAAAAAAAAGGAAAGAAATGAAAACTCCATTGAAAGAGGAATTTCTAGAGCCTAAGAACTTTCCTCCATCATCTGTTATATAATATTGGCTATTCCTTCAAGTAGTCATCAAATGGTCACAAGTGAAAAAATAAAATGATATCCTAACTAGTTTACAGACTTTTTCTGCAATTAAAAAAACTCATATGATTTGTTTGAGTACATAGAACAAAAGCAGGAAAAATGAATACATCTAGATTTCATTAAATCCAATTTCTATGAAAGACAAAAGGGCATAAGCTTGATCACTCGTAGCTGTTAGAAAGTACTGTAACTTACATCATATAAGGAGCTGTCACATTCCTACCTACTTAGAGGAAGAAGAAGAAAAGGTGATAATATTTGATCTCCAGGAAGAAAGAAGGTAAAAAGGAGATTGTGGTGTCCTTTATCCTTTGCCTTAGGGAAAACAGTTGCTGGAATCAGATACTAAATATTTTTAATGCATATGTTTCTCCTATCTTTCCTCTACTTTCTACATTTTTCAAATACCTACTACATTGCAGGTTACTTCAAAATAATCCTTTTTCATTTTCAATAAACCAGGAAACATGAGAATTAATAAGGAGCTAGTTAATCAGAACCCAGAAAGCTTGGGAATGACCTTTGGTTTCTTGGGATTCAGAAATACAAACTGTGACTTGATTACCTATGAAAATCTTTCAACTCTAAATTACATTAATGCAGCCCCTCATCTTTTTCTAATAAAATATTTTAAACACAGAGACAATGTCGACAGAGGGGGAAAAAAAAAAAACAAGATTTAAAACCCCTATACTGTCAATGTTTACTAAAAGAAACTGCCATTACAACCCCTTATCAGCTACCAGTTCCCAATTTGTAGGGACAAAAACTTACCTGGAATGAGCCAAAGGTTGGCTGGCATGTAAATGGGATGGTTGCATCAGTCTGTTTCCATCAAAATTTCCGGTACATATGAATGGAAGAGTAGTGGGATATTCTTGAATGCCTGGGTTGATCACGGAGCATCATTATCCTTCTGATCTCCCTAGAGTATGATTATTCTCATCCCAGTTGGCCATCCTGGTTAGCCAGGAGGTGCTCTGGTTTCTAGAGAAAGGAGTCTCCCAAGAATGAGAACTGGATAATATCTGGTCTTGGATCACATTTAGATCAAATTGGCTCTAAGTTCATGAGGAATTCTATAATACAATTACATTGTGCTTACAAATACCGTTATGCCAACACTGTTACTACTACTACTTTAATGAATGTCAGTCACCTGTTCCCAAAAATTTTATAGTAACTTTCAGATTTGAATGAAAATTGAATACATTTTTTCAGGAACAAAATTTTTCAAGTTTCCTCCATTAACTGACATATTAGATAAGTTACTATTATCACCTCTATCTCTTGATAGCAGTTGAGATTAATTACAATGACAATGCTTATCCACTGGCATTAGAGAGCTACTCAAAATTTCCAGATAATAAATTGCATAGAATATTAGCCATAATATGTTTTTCCTTCCAGCAGTCTGGGAATACACACACACACACACACACACACACATATATATGAAATATTTATTTTATATAAAATTATATATAATTTATAAATATTTATAATTAAATATAAAATATTTATAATTAAATATAAAATTATAATTTATATTATGCACACACATATACATACACACACACACTCACACATGCTAAGATTTCATTTGCTCAAGAGAGAAGGAGAGAAAGAGAGAGTACAAGCATGGGGAGGAGCAGGGGAAGAGGGAGAAGCAGGCTCAGCACCAAGCAAAGAGTCTTCGACAGAGCCCAATCCCAGTACCCCAGAACCACAACCTGAGTCGAAGGCAGATGCTTAACCAACTGAGCCACCCCAGGCACCCCCAGTCTGGAGATATTTTAAATGTAGTCTGTCCTTCTAACTTCAAGATTTTCAGTAGTTCACTCATTTACCATAGAAAGCCAGTAATTCACTGGTTGTAATACGAGGCTGGCAAACTGCTTTCCTCTAGCGGAGTCCCAGATAACAGAACTGTAAATCATAATGACCAAAATGTGAGCATGATTCCCACGTAGATATTTTTTCCTCTGTTACTTTCAGTGTTGTTAAGCTGTGAGCAATTGTCCAGCTTCAGAATCATTCATCCAGCCCAAGTATTTGTGCAAAAATCTATTTGAGAAGAAAACACTTTCAGACAGAGTCAGTTGTCATCTTCATTCTTTTCCTTTTTCCTCTCAGTTTCCATAGCAATCTGTCTATGGGTCGTTTTATCTATTTAGTTAGTCTAGCTCAGTTTCCACGGAATCAAGTCTCATCAATCGTCTACTCCTTCTAGTACAATAACACAACCCCTGTCATTCAAATGGTAGCTCTATTTTTAATTTATTGCAGCCTCCAGACTATTTTCTTTCATTTTTTTAAGATTTATTTAATTTTGAGAGAAAAAGAGAGAGTGTGATCAGAGAGATAGAGAGAGAGAATCTCAAGCATACTCTTTGCTGAGTGCAGAATCCATCACAAGTTTGACCTGGGGCTTGATGTCACAACCCAGATCTCACCCAATGAGCCAAAGCCAAGAGTCTGATGCTCAATTGACTGAGTTACCCAGGAGCCACAGTTATCTGTATGTACACAGCCCTGTGCCTCCAGGATCAACTTACTATCCAGGGAGTAGCCTCCTCAGGAAACCAAAATGGCCTCAGGACAGCCTTGGGGGAGGGGCCATAAATTATCCCAGACCCTACCTCCCAAAAACCTGGGCTGCAGTGGGGTTGTGGCCATGGTTGGAACCTGTCAGCAACATCCCATAGAGGGTCTCCTATGGCTAATACCTGAGAAATGATTTATCTCAGAAGAGATAAGGTGTTCTTTGAGGAAGAAGGAAGCACTTGACCTTTTAAGAAACTACTTTGGAGGAGAAAAATTGGGGGTGGAGATGATTAGAAACGGGTGGGCCTGAGAAAAGTAAATTACAGATGACATAGCAGATGAGTATGAAAGAGGAAGGGGAGGGTCTTTGAGGACCACCATGAGCTACTGCTCTGCATCAACTCCAAAGCCTCTGCCCCAAGGTGACAAAGAGAAGGAGGATTCCAGCAGGCACCTCAGAGCCTGTGTGCCACACTCACCCTTTCACTGCTGGTACCCAGGCCCTGCCTTCAGTGGTGTGCTTTAACAGAAAAGAAAGACCCTCAGACAGCTGATCTTTTTGCTTCCCATTAGTCAGCTGTGACCTTGTCCTCAGTCATGTTACACAGTGTCCTGGCTCCTCTAGAAGACAGGCAGGACTGCACATGGTACCCTATGTTCTTCCCTGAGTGTCTGATCATTTGCAGAGCAGAAGAGGAGTGGGAATGAATTCCAGATGCCTTGCCCCTCCTTTCCCAAGTCAGAACAGAGGCCTTTCTCTTTGTGTGAGCAAGGTAACTAGGTTGCTGTAACTTCTAAAGCATGGACTCCAATTGGCCAGAACCTCAGAGAGACCAAAACACTAGCAAGTGCTGCTGACCTAGCCCTAAGACCAAACCTGTGAGAAGTGCCTGGGCATGGTCCCACCCAAAGGGCCTATTGTCAGCCCAAGGCCAGAGTCAGCCAGACCTGGCTCATGATATGAGGAGGCTGTCTCAATACTGCACAGGCAGGCCATCACCAGGTCCTTGTAGGTCCTGGGTGCCACACACTTCATCTTCATGAGCAGTTACAAGTGGACAGCTTCTGAGATCCCTCTCCCTTGTCTGATAAGGCCACTCCAGGCCTCCCATAGAGCCAGATCAGTTCATCACTCCATAGCTCAGTAAACTGACACTTTCGTGGGTTTGAATCTCCATTTGGTGTTTGATGTCAGCTTTTTGTTTTCTCCGATGTCTTTGTTTACCTTCCTTACCCTTCTGCCTCCCAGCCAGGTCTCTCAGCCTATCTGTGCCACTGTGGGGTGTTTTCAAATCTTTCAGTCACAGTTGCCTGGCCTCAGGCTGGACAGTTCAGGGGTGAGAGTGAAGATAGGAGCCCTGTTTGTCTTGTTTCCTCTTTGTGATGGTTAATACTCATGTATCAGCTTGGCTAGGCTATGTATGCAGATCTTTGATCCCCAGTCCAGAGGTTGCTGTAAAGGCACTTTGTAGATGTGATTCACAAATCAGTAGATTTGAGTAAATTGAGTAGATCGAGTAAAGTAGATTGCCCTCCCTCCCATGCATAGGCCTCATCCAATCAATGGAAGGCCCTAAGAGAAAAGGACTGAGGCTCCCCAGTGAAGAAGGGGTTCTGCACCCAGACTGCCTTTGAATTTGAGACTGCAACCTCAACTCCTCCCTCGGTCTCCAGCCTGCTAGCCTGCCTTACAGATTCCAGACTTGCCAGTCTGCACAATCACATGAGTTTTCTCTCTGGAAGATGACAGATAGATAATAGATAGATAGATAGTCCTTTTATATTCATATGTATATTCTAGGGGTTCTGTTTCTGTGGAGAATTCTGATATAGATTTTGATACTGAGAGTAAGGTCTCAAGGAAAAGAATCTTTTTTTTTTTTTTTTTAGATGTATTTATTTATTTATTTGACAGACAGAGATCACAAGAAGACAGAGAGGCAGGCAGAGGTAGAGGGGGGAAGCAGGCTCCCTGCTCAGCAGAGACCCTGATGTGGGGCTCGATCCCAGGACCCTAAGACCATGACTTGAGCCAAAGGCAGAGGCTTAACCCACTGAGCCACCCAGGTGCCCCAAGGAAAAGAATCTTAAGGATGACTTTTCTAGATTAGTTTCAAGGTTTCTGGAACTGGTTTTATAATATGATTAGATTTAAAGGTATTAGTGATCCAAAGGATCCAAAAGGATCTATGGACTTTTACCAGGGCAGTTGGGAAAAAAGAAATAATTAGATGACAAAGTTATTCCCTATTCCTCTTTTTGGTGACTATTCATTAAAATTTTATGATTTATCATCAAGCCTTAATGCTGGTGCTAATATTTAAATTCTTCTGGAATGTGGGGCACGTGGGTGGCTCAGTTGGTTAAGGGTCTGCCTTTATCTCAGGTCATGAAGCCAGGATCCTGAGATCGAACCCCACATCAGGGGTCCTTGCTCACTGAGAAGCCTGCTTTTACTTCTCCCTCTGCCTGCTTCTCCCACTGCTTGTTCTCTCTCTCTCCCTCGAATAAATAAATAAAATCTTAAAAATAAAAAAATTCTTCTGGAATGTGTTGTTTCCCATGACTTCACTGACTGGAACAGTTACTGGGTTTTCAACTTACTCCTCACCATGGAACTAAGCTAAAAAATCAGAGTCCAGGACAAAGGTCTAATATGCTATTACCTTACTGGAGACTCTGATATCAAAACATTTGAATAATGGACAAGAAAAGTAGGAGGTCCTTGATTATGATGTGTTATGCAGCTGGCTTTTGCTAACTGTGTCTACATGATCTATCTCATGGGCCCATTCTGTAAACTTTTATCTCATAATTGATGCTTGCAAGAGAGGAAAGGGGACATTCTTCACCCTCTGATACCTACCTGTCATTTGTAAAAGGATCACTCCATTACATTTTCTGATTCATAGTGTTGATTGCTCTGACCCTAGGAAAGGGATTTGGAGCATGGCATAAGGTGCAGCACTATGTGGTTGTACTTGAATTAAATTATTCAGAGTCCATCAAGGGTTTATCATCTCAGATCAGTTGGAACAAGAGGGACCTTAGACCAGTGGTTTTGGAGGCTGCTTAAGAAGCACTTGATTTAGTTTTATTTTCCATGTTTTTAATAATTCTGAACTTTCAATAAATGTGTGAATTCTTTTGTTTTCCCAAACTAAGTCCTCTGTGTATCTTAGGCTGAGGCACTTGATTTTCTATTATTTACTTATTTGTGTTTAAATTTATATAAGAAACTATTCAGAGAAATTAAGTAAGCATTTACCTTTAAAGAACTTTTTAGAAACTGTATCCTACTAGTAAGAACAATAATAATAATTATTAATAGTAGTTGTAGGGAGAACGGTGTGGGATTATGGACATTGGGGAGGGTATGTGCTTTGGTGAGTGCTGTGAAGTGTGTAAACCTGGTAATTCACAGACCTGTACCCCTGGGGATAAAAATATATGTTTATAAAAAATAAAAAATTTAAAAAAAAATAGTAGTTGTAGTATCTACTGTATGTATGCAAGATTTGGAGTAACGATCTGATTCACCCAGGAAGTGTATAGGAATTAAAGTTAAAGAGGCATTAATGAATCAAGCTGAAATGTATGGGAAAAGCAGAAAACCCTTCACTATATATGAGGCTTAATAATGGGACCTACAAAATATTTACATCTTTACCAGATTATCAAAATCATGATGCATAGAGAGATACATTTTATGAAATAGTTCATTTTTCTTACAATTTTGTATGTCAAGTACACTTTTTATGATTATATTTACTAGCAAACGTATTTATCTTTATTTATAAATGCCAAATAATATTATTTTATGGGGAAAAAATAGAGACTCAGTCCATATAGGAAATAATCTTTATTCATAAATATTGAATGCTTGCTTATTATGGTTTAGGTATTATTACAGTTACTAGCAATCGAACAAAACACAGGGATTGAGTAAAGTAGGACTATGAAATTTATATGACTTGCAGAGGTAATGTTATTTGTCCAAAGAAATATAAAAAGCTATAGAATAAATGTCCTCTCACATACACTTAGATTATTATAAATGTATTTAACACTTAAAAGAAAACAAGTACACCATTATTAGGTTATATATGGACATATAACATATTTTAAAATTTAGTATTACCCTTGTATTTTTCAGTGTTAATGTACTCATGAATTAGGTCCATTCTTCTCACCAATAACAAAGTAATAGTAACCATGTATCTGAACATTGCTGATGGAGTGTTGTTTTGGGGGGTTTGTTTGTTTGTTTGTTTTTTCCTAAAAAGAAATGGACAGGTTCACTTCTCAGCACTGTGAGACTCTGACTATCTGTCATTGTGAGCCCCTAATGCTGCTGAGTTCAGGTATTCTCTTCAAAACTTTGATTCTTTTCCACTAGCTGGGACATTTATAACCTCATTTAACATGATGCAACTTCCCCAGGTAGTCACCTGTCAAGAACCTTGCATTTTTAACAACTCTTTCATGTAGTTGTGAGAAAATGAAAAGGCACAGCATGGCACCATTTCAGTTATGAATGTACTACAGTTGGTCAAGGAGGAGAAATCTAGTTCTCTCTGACTCCACAGCCACGGTTTTAAATAATGTGGTTAGATTAATATAATGTCTGTGATACCTGACAACATTCTTGAAGAATTAATTTTACTTACACTGTCTGTATATTTTACTCTTATATTGTTTTCTGTGTTATCAAAAGTTTAAGATTGCCTTATATCAGTGTTTTCTTCAAAACTACCACTCCTAAAGATTCTAGGGTCTTTCATCCCTCTTCCTAAATGAGTTTTTGTAAGGTTTTATAGAATCTGTAGAGCTGAGTTTATTACATATAAGACAGTATTGTATTGTATTTTCAGTACTTTTTTACTGACTTATTTTTGTCTGTCTTGAATGCACACAAAAATAAATTAGGAGCTGGAAATAAGTAACATATTCCACAGTCAGGCCAATACATATCTTTAGAGTAAGAGCTTCAGTTTTTCTGGAAGTGTTTCTTTTTTTTTTTTTTTAATCTTTGCATTTAGGTAGAGGTGAAATTTGCAAAACTACCAGAAAGGAGGTGTAAATGCTTCTAATCCATGAAAATATTTTCGGTGTTTGTACTATATTGAAATGTTAAATTGAAAAATTGAAATATATTACTTAATGATGTAAAGAATCACTTCATATTATAGGTACCTTATTTTCATATATTATTATACACTCATTTTTCTTAAATTATTACAAATTCATTTTACTTAATGTGAAATTCACATAACAAAGAGGTGAATATCCATTAGGTACTCTCATAAACACATTAAAAAATATTAAAACCTTTGTCAAAGTATTTGAGAGGAACTGGGAACAATGAAACTTTAAAATCTAAGAAAATGGGCAATTAAAGATTCCTGACACTTATGTGTATCATCATATTATTTAGATATCTGATCCCTATTTTTGAATTTTAATTAATGGATAAACTACTTGAACCCTGCAGTGATGTAAATTACATTGTTTCTATGGTTTCTATCTACTTGGAGCCTGAAAATATATTGTTCTGTACATTAGGAGACTAAGCAGAACATTGAGACAGCCTCATGACAATCAGTTCAAGATATCCTGTATATCTACTTACATTATTAACATAGGAGCAAAGAAGAAAAGTAAACTGATTTCTGCTTACCAACCTTCATTGGGAAAGAAAGAGTAGTCTTACCCTAAAAATTCTCCCAAATGTTCTAGCAAAGCACTAATCAAAGATGACTCTAAAAAAATGTTTTCCAGGTTTTTTATCTACTGTGATATGACATTCATTTCTATTAGAAACACATTGTGTTCACAGTGGAGTGGTGTTGGTAAACTCTGAGAGTGAAGACTCACATAGAGGCTGTACAGATGACTGCCAAAAGCTACAATAACTGCAACAGATAGGATGATTCTGGATTTTAATTTATAGCATCAGTTTTCCTTTGTTAAGAATAAAAATTGTACTCTCAAGCCTCTTTATTTATGTCATCTTTTGGGGGGAGTGGAGGGAAGTGTTAATTATTTTAAAAAATTTTTTGATATATTTCCCTAAGATTATATTCATGAGGTAAAATAAGGAAAATTAGGGAATTTGAATATAAACTTATAAAATGATTTGGACATAACATTCTTGGAAAGAATATTATAGTACTGTTACATACTCTAAGATTTATCTGAATATTTACCACAAATAATTAGAATAAGCTTAGACTTACTAGTAGACATTTCACACAGAATTCTGTTACATTATTTGAACACCAAGTTTAATCAGAGAAACTTGGAAACATTAAATTATAGGGGCCCATCTGCAAGTCTTCTGATTTCTCTTTTCTTCAAGAATAATGAACTACCATAGTCAGAGGCTACAGCCCTTCAGCAAAAATAATGAGATCTTAAAAACAGACTTAAATCAGGAATTATTTCCCAAGGCTTGGATTATTTGTTATGGCATATCAGTTTGCAGCTTCAATTACTGTTTTCTTACATGTACAAATATGCTGGCAACTGCTTCTAAAGTATTAATATGGAGGTGGCGTTAATGTTGTGACTACAAGCAGCTCTTCATCCCCAAAGACCAAGTATAGTGTCCCTTATTTCCCAATAAATACTTGGCTCACACACTCTCTGATTTGCTTGGTCCTTACCCCATAGATGATAGGGTTGAGGGCTGATGGAAGGACCACATAGGTGTTGGCAACAAGAATGTGGACATAAGAGGGTATTTTTTGGCCAAATCGGTGAGTGAGAAAGGAGAAAAGAGAGGGTGTTTAGAAAACAAACATGACTGCGGCATGAGAGTTGCACGTGCTCAGCGTCTTGTGGCGGGCCTCTTGCGATTTGAGGATGTAGCCGTCAGAGATTCCAACGAATACCAGGACAAGAACAAGGAAGGAAGCAACAAAGAGACCATAGATAGCATTGATTTCAATGTTGGCACAAGCCAACTTGGCAATGCCTATGTGTTCACAGTAGGTGTGGGCAATAATGCGGGCATTGCAAAAAGGGTAGACGGTGGATTAGGTAGATCATGGGCAGTGTGAGCACGACTGCACTCAGTGCAAGCCCTACTCTAATTCCTGACAACACTCGGACTGTCAGGATGGTTGCATAGTGGAGGGGGTCACAGATGGCTACATAGCGGTCAAAGGCCACAGTCAGCAGAACAACAGATTCCATTCCTGTGAAGGTGTGTATGAGAAACATCTGGCTACACAAGTTCCAAAGCTGATTTCATGAGCATTAAACCAAAAGATACCCAACATTCATGGTACTGAGGTTATAGAGAGGGCCAGGTCTATGGCTTATAGAATGGCAAGAAAGAAGAACATTGTATTCCAGAGGGCTCTTTTCTGTCCATATGACTGTCGAGATTGTGACATTGCCAATAAGAGCCATAAAGTAAATACAACAAAATGGCAATGAAATCCAGGCATGGGCAGTCTCAAGCCCTGGGATGCCAAAAAGAAAAAAGGTGGATAGATGAAATATGGTTATATTTTGATGGGGCATTCTGGGTTTGGCTAGAATAGGAGAAGAAGATATGTATGTCCATTCCTAGAAGAAAAATAAAGCACAAAAATAGTTTCAAATTATTTCAAATTAGTTCTTGTTTTATTGCAGTGCAAGAGAAGGCAGTGATATTGTTTCCTAACTGGTTCCTTATACTAGATTTACCAAAAGGAAGATTCCCATTACTGGACACAGTTGAATTCAAAGGACACATCATTTATGATGACTACTAGCAGAGTCAATGCTTACAGATAATATAACATCTTGTACAGTTTTGATCCAAAATATTCTACAAACTGGTATTTTTTTCATGAGTGAAGAGTGGTATCTAGATTAACACATAATGTAATAACTTCCTAAATTGAGGATGTTGAGGACAAACATAATAAAGCAAAGACAAAAATGTGCAGCTACATATACAGGCCACAATGACATAGAAAAACACAGATAGTTGTCTTTCTCCACTTGACTTATTTCGCTAAGCATGATACCCTCTAGTTCCATCCACATTGTCACAAATGACAAGATTTCATTTCTTTTGATGGCTGCATAGTATTCCATTGTGTATATATACCACATCTTCTTTATCCATTCATCTGTTGATGGACATATAGGTTCTTTCCATAGTTTGGCTATTGTGGACATTGCTGCTATAAATATTGGGGTGCACGTGTCCTTCTGATCACTATGTTTGTATCTTTAGGGTAAATACTCAGTAGTGCAATTGCTGGGTCATAGGGTAGCTCTATTTTCAACATTTTGAGGAACCTCCATGCTGTTTTCCAGAGTGGTTGCACCAGCTTGCATTCCCACCAACAGTGTAGAAAGCTTCCCCTTTCTCTGCATCCCCGCCAGCAAGTATCATTTCCTGACTTGTTAATTTTAGCCATTCTGACTGCTGTGAGGTGATATCTCATTGTGGTTTTGATTTGTATTTCCCTGATGCCGAGTAATATGGTCTCCCTGATATGAGGAAGTGGTGATGCAACATGGGGGGTTAAGGGGGTAGGAGAAGAATAAATGAAACAAGATGGGATTGGGAGGAAGACAAACCATAAGTGACTCTTCATCTCACAAAACAAACTGAGGGTTGCTGGGGTTAAGGGGGTTAGGAGAAAGGGGGTGGGGTTATGGACATTGGGGAGTGTATGTGTTTTGGTGAGTGCTGTGAAGTGTGTAAACCTGGTGATTCACAGATCTGTACCCCTGGGGATAAAAATATATGTTTATAAAAAATAAAAAATTAAAAAAAAAAAAGAAAATTGTGATAAATGTATCCTCTTGAAGATCTTTAGGCATACTGACCAGCTGTCTAATCAAGGTGCTCTGAATGTAGTAAGATGCAGGAGTCCCTCTTAGACTCTTAGTTCCCTGCTTCCTCCTTTATTGTTTGCTTTTCGAGCCTACTTTCACCTATGGTCCTATCTTAATTTGGATTTTTCTACTCCCATGAAAAGTCATTATCATTACTATCCTGCATTTGTCAGAGAGAATAGAAATTACTAAATACTAGAAAAATCTCTCTGTTTCCTATTACTGAGTAGAAGTTGTCATCAAAGACCTCACTCTTAGTCAGTAGCCTACAGAGCAGAGTCCTGGTGGATGCACGATATTCCCTTACAAAAATTAAGTGAAGCCAACCTCCGCCCCTCCAACACACACACCCCAGCCTTACCTCTGAGCAAAGAGATTTGGGTTAAGGCTCACTTAGATTCCTTGGTCAACTGTAACCCAATGTTTATAGCAGCAATGGCCACGGTCGCCAAACTGTTGGAAAGAACCAAGATGCCCTTCAATGGACGAATGGATAAGGAAGATGTGGTCCATATACACTACGGAGTATTATGCCTCCATCAGAAAGAATACCCAACTTTTGTAGCAACATGGACGGGACTGGAAGAGATTATGCTGAGTGAAATAAGTCAAGCAGAGAGAGTCAATTATCATATGGTTTCACTTATTTGTGGAGCATAACAAATAGTATGGAGGAAAAGGGGAGATGGAGAGGAGAAGGGAGTTGGGGGAAATTGGAAGGGGAGGTGAACCATGAGAGACTATGGACTCTAAAAAACAATCTGAGGGGTTTGAATTGGCAGGGGGATGGGAGGTTGGGGTACCAGGTGGTGGGTATTATAGAGGGCACGGATTGCATGGAGCACTGGGTGTGGTGAAAAAATAATGAATACTGTTATGCCGAAAATAAATTAAAAATAAAAAAGATTCCTTGGTCAACATATAACCTATCTCCATCTAGAATGTGAACTGGAGTCCCTATTATGCCCATCTTAGAGAAAAGATTTTGAAACTTCTGGCCTTTTGTCTCCTGAGGGACAGCTCTGAAAATAAACCCAAGCCTTTAGCTCCCTATAGCCTTGGGTTTTAGGACCATGATCTCAAAGTCTCCTTGGAAAGGGGCTGACATTATTTGTTCTCCAAGAAGGAGGGAATGGAAAAGAAGCAGATGAAAGACAAACATACAAAAAGGCAGAGACAGACCTTAGCATAAAAATATATACCCATATACGTGCACAGAATATACACACAATAAATACTGAGTATATTCAAATGATTGTAAATTTGTATGTGGTCTTTTCAGATATCACTCTTCTCTAAAATCAGGACAAGATATTTCTGATGGAAATATCTTGCATAGGCTTTTTCTTCACACATGCTTATCTTTGTGTAGAAAAAGAAAGTTCCTGATTTCCCAAGTTATTAAATTGCCATCATGGTTCTTAAGAGCTTATCCTGCCTTATTTATTGTTGATTCTATCTACACATGCAAGGGTCTTACTTAGATGGTTTAAAGTAGTTTTGTTCCATAATATTTACAAGGCATCCTATATAAATTATATTACCACCCACTTTACCACACTTACTAAATTTCATGCATCTCTTTTCTGTCTAACATATAAACATCATGTTTCTGTGAATGATATTCCTTCATTCTTTTTCCATAATCATTGGACTATATTTCTCTCCTCTCTCCTCTGCTCTCCCCTTCTCTTTCCCTTTCTTTCCCTTCTTCTTTTGATTAATAACCATCGTAATATGTGTGAAGTTGTCTCATTGTGGTTTTGATTAGAGATGTTGAGCATCTTCTTGCGTGTTAATTGGCCATTTGTAGATCTTCCTCAGAGAGGGCTAGTACAGACACCTTAACAATATCAAGTCTTCTATTCCATGACCTGGGATGTCTTCCTATTTAATTGGTTTCTTTTTTAATTCTTCCAGCAAAGTTTTACAGATTTCAGTGTACAAATATTTCACTTCCTTGGTTAAGCTTATTCTTAAACACTTTTTTTTTTTATCCTATTTCCAAACTCTCAAATTGCCATCTGCTTTACCATACTATTTGGGTATTTTATTTTCAATTAATTGGATTATTTTTTAAATTTCCTTTTTAGAATGTTCATTGTTAGTGGCTAAAAATGCAACTGAATTTTGTAACCTGAATTCTTATTGAATTTGTTTATTATTTCTAAACTTCATATTTCGGTGGAATGTTCAAGGTTTCTACATATTAGATCATGTCATCTGAGAACAAAGATAATTTTACATTTTCCTTTCCAATTTGGATGCCTTTTATTTCTTTCTTTTCTTTCTTTTCTTTTTTTTTTTTTTTTTTTTTTTTTTTTAAGTAGGCTCTTTGCAGGTCTTGAACTCAGGGCCCTAGGATCAAGACCTGAGCTGAGATAAAAAATCAGATGCTTAACCAACTGAGATAACCCAGGCATCCCTTCTTTCTCATTTCTAACTGATCTGGCCAAAACTTCCAAAATTGTGTTGAATAGAAATAGTGAAACTGGGCATCTTGGTTCTGATCTTAGAGGAAAAACTTTAATCTTTTAACATTGAGCATGTTGTTATCTGTATAAATTGTAAATTTAGGTTTTTCTTTTTTAATATAAGGGTTTGTGGCTATACATTTCTCTCTCCCAAGTGCCGTTTGGAAGGTAGTTTTTTCATTTTATTTTTGCAATGTTTTCCAACTGTTCTTGTGATTTCTTTCTTGGCCCATTAATAGTTTTGTTTAATTTCTACAAATTTGTGGATTTTCCAGTTTTTCCTCTATTGATTTCTAGTTTCATTCTATTATGGAATAAAAAATATTTTCTCTGATTTCAATCTTTTTATGTTTGTTACATCTTAGCATCTTGTCTACTTTGGAGAATGTTCCATGTGCAGTTAAGACACATGTATTTTCTGCAATTGTTGTATGGGGTGTTCTGAA
The DNA here is from genome assembly GCF_011764305.1 of Mustela putorius furo. Taxonomy (NCBI): domain Eukaryota; kingdom Metazoa; phylum Chordata; class Mammalia; order Carnivora; family Mustelidae; genus Mustela; species Mustela putorius. The sequence continues at coordinate 1,389,155 of NW_025422126.1, forward strand.
TATATTATGTCCAATTGTTCTATAGTATAGTTCAAGTTCTCTGATGGTGTAATGGATTATAATCATTGGCTTTAAAGGGTGAGTAAGTTTTATATAACTGGGACAAATTGTGCTTAGTCATGGTTATAATTTTTTTACACATTGTTGGATTAGATTTGCTAATACTGTCTTGAGAATTTTTGCATCAGTGTTCCTGACCGATATTGGTCTGTAGTCTTCTTTTGTTGTTCTTTTTGTTTTTGGTTTTGACATTAAGGAAACCCTGCCCTCATAGAACAAATTAAAAAGTATTCTATCTTCTGAAAAGAATTGCAAAGAGTAGATATACGTCTATATCTAGTATAGATATAGATATAGATATCTATACTAGATATACATTCTTCTATGTCTGGTAACGTTCATCAGTAAATTAGTCTGGGCTGAGTGTTTTCTGTTTTGGAAGAGTGTCAATCATTGAAACAGTTTCTTTATCAGATACCAGCTTATTCAGATCACCTAATTCTTATGTGAGTGTTGGCATATTGTGTCTCTCAAGGAATTGTTTCATTTCATCCAGGTTATGGAATTTATGGGCATAGACCTGTCCCTCGTATTACTTTTTTTTTTAATGTTCATGGATCTATAGTGACATCCCCTCTTTCACTTCATAATGTGGGTCCTAGATCACTCTTACTTTGTTAGCCTGTCTAGAGGCGTATTGTTATAACCAGGTTTTGGTTTCATTGATTTTCTCTATTGATTCACTATGTTGAATTTTACTGAGTTATACTCTAAATCTTGTTTTTTTTTTCTTTCTTTTCTCCTGCTTATTTTTTATTTAATTTGTTCTTCCTTTTCTAGCTTCCAGGGTGGAAATTGTGATTTTTAAATTTTATATCTTTCAGGGCGCCTGGGTGGCTCAGTTGTTAAGCGTCTACCTTTGGTTCAGATCATGATCTTAGGGTCCTGGGATCGAGCCCCACATCAGGCTCACTGCTCAACAGGAAGCCTGCTTCTCCCTCTCCCACTCCTATGTTTCTGTTCCCTCTCTCGCTGTGTCTCTGTCAAATAAATAAATAAAATCTTTTACAAAAATTATATCTTTCTTATTTTCTAATATATACATTTAATGCTGTAAATTTTTCTCTAGGCACTGCTTTAGCTGCATTCACAACATATTTTGTTTTAATTTTATTTAGCTCAAAATATCTTTTATTATCTCTTTGAGATTTCTTCTTTCACTCATTATTTAGGAGTATATTGTTGAATCCCCAAGTATTTGGGTATTTCTCTTGTTGTTTCCAGTGTAATTTCATTGTGGTCTAAGAACATACATTATGTAATTTCTATTCTTTCAAATTTGTTAAGACAGAATCCTAGAGGAGAACATAGGCAGTAATCTCTTCGATATCAGCCACAGCAACTTCTTTCAAGATATGTCTCCAAAGGCAAAGGAAACAAAAGCGAAAATGAACTTTTGGGACTTCATCAAAATCAAAAGCTTCTGCACAGCAAAGGAAACAGTCAAAAAAACAAAGAGGCAACCCACGGAATGGGAGAAGATATTTGTAAATGACAGTACAGACAAAAGGTTGATATCCAGGATCTATAAAGAACTCCTCAAACTCAACACACACAAAACAGACAATTATATCAAAAAATGGGCAGAAGATATGAACAGACACTTCTCCAATGAAGACATACAAATGGCTATCAGACACATGAAAAAATGTTCATCATCACTAGCCATCAGGGAGATTCAAATCAAAACCACATTGAGATATCACCTTACACCAGTTAGAATGGCCAAAATTAGCAAGACAGGTAACAACATGTGTTGGAGGGGATGTGGAGAAAGGGGAACCCTCTTACACTGTTGGTGGGAATGCAAGTTGGTTCAGCCTCTTTGGAGAACAGTGTGGAGATTCCTCAAGAAATTAAAAATAGAACTTCCCTATGACCCTGCCATTGCACTACTGGGTATTTACCCCAAAGATACAGATGTAGTGAAAAGAAGGGCCATCTGTACCCCAATGTTTATAGCAGCAATGGCCACTGTCGCCAAACTGTTGGAAAGAACCAAGATGCCCTTCAACGGACGAATGGATAAGGAAGATGTGGTCCATATACACTATGGAGTATTACGCCTCCATCAGAAAGGACGGACCCAACTTTTGTAGCAACATGGCCGGGACTGGAAGAGATTATGCTGAGTGTAATAAGTCAAGCAGAGAGAGTCAATTATCATATGGTTTCACTTATTTGTGGAGCATAACAAATAGCATGGAGGACATGGGGAGATAGAGAGGAGAAGGGAGTTGGGGGAAATTGGAAGGGGAGGTGAACCATGAGAGACTATGGACTCTGAAAAACAATCTGAGGGTTTTGAAGGGGTGGGGGTGGAGGTTGGGGTACCAGGTGGTGGGTATTATAGAGGTCACAGATTGCATGGAGCACTGGGTGTGGTGCAAAAATAATGAATACTGTTATGCTAAAAATAAATAAAAAATAAATTTAAAAAATTTGTTAAGGTGATTTTATAGTTCAAAACAGGCTCTATCCTGGTGAGTGTTCCATGCAAACTTTGCAAGCTTGAGAATGATTTGTATTCTTCTGTTTTTGGATAGAGCAGTCTATAGAGGTTGATGATACCTGGTTGATCAATGATGTTATTTAGTTCAACTGTATCCTTACTGATTTTTCTGCCTACAGCAACTGTCAATTTCTGATAAAGGTATGTTGAATTCTCCAAATATAGTAGCAGATTTATCTATTTCTCCTTGGAATTCTATCAGTTTTTGCATCATGTATTTTGATATTCTGTTTTTAGCTACATACATGTTAAAGAATATTATTGTGGTTTTAATTAAAAATTTTATATAATTCTATTTTCTCTCTTTCTTGGCATATCAGTTGTACTTCTTTTTATTTTATTTTATTTTATTTTTTACTTTTTTTAGTCACTGCCCTAGAGTTTGCAGTATACATTTAAACTAATCCAAGTCTACTTTCAAATAACACTATACCACCATGAGAGTAACTTTTAATAACAAATTAACCCTAATACCTCCCTTCTGTCCTTTGTATATTGCTGGTATTCATTTTGCTTATACATGTACATGGACATACATTTATCTAACAGGTAAACATTTATTCAAAATAATTATAGCAACTGTGTGTAAATGTATGTTTATATATAATGTTCATATAATTATTTTGAACAATCAACACTTTAGATAAATTACAAACAAGAAAACTAAAAGATTTTATTTTACTTTCACTTATTTTGTCCTTAATACTCTTCCTTTCCTTAAGCAGATTTGGATGTTTGACCTATATCATTTTCCTTCTCTCTAAGAATTTGCTTAACATTTCTTTCAAGCTGGTGTACTTATACCAAATTATCTCAATTTTTGTGTGTTTGAGAATTTTTTTATTTCTCCTTCATTTTTGAAGAATTATCTTTCAGGGTACAGAATTATCTTTTTTATCCCAACTCCTAACACTTTAATTTCACTCCAGTTTTCTTGCTTGTATGGTTTCTGATGACAAATTAAATGTAATTTTTATCTTCGTTTCTTGATAACCAACGTGTTGTTGTTGTTGTTTTTTAAACTCTGGTTTCTTTAAGGATTTTTTCCCCCCATCATTGACATTTTGCTGTTTGGAGATGATACGCCAAGATCTGAAATTCCTTAATAAGTACTTTGGTGTCTGGCATTACTCTGAGAAAATTCTCCATCAGTATCACTTCAAATATTTCTTTTGTTACCATCTCTCCTTTTTCTCCTTCTGATATTCCCGCCATTACTCATATGTTCCATAGTGTGTTGTTATTAGTTGTCCTACAGTCCTTAGACATTGCTTGCTTGCTTGCTTTTTTTGTTTGTTTGTTTCTTTTTCTTTTCTTTATTTATTTTATTTTTTTAGTCTTATTTCTCTTTGCCTCTCATTTTGGGAAGTCTCTATTGAGGTATTCTCATGATCAGAGATTCTTTCTTTAGTATGTCCAATATACTAGTTAATAATCCCCTCAAAGTCTTTCTTCATTTCTGTTACTTTTTTGAACCTTAGCATTTCTTTTTGGTTTTTCTTAGGATTTCCATCTGTCTACTTACATGGGCCATGTGTTCTTGCATGATGTGTGTTTTATCCAATAGAGTCCTTAGTATATTAATAATAGTTTTTAAAAGTCATGGTCTAGGAATTCCAACATCCTTGCCATGTCTAAGTTTGGTTCCAGCTTTGGCTCTTTCTCTTCAAATTGTGTTTTTTGCCTTTTAGTATGTCTTGTAATTTCTTCCTGACACAATGTCCTGGGTTTGAAAACTGCCACAAATAGTCCTTTAGTAATGTGGCAGTAAGATGTAGGGAGAGGGAGGATTGCTCATTGTTCCATGATTAACTCTCAGTCCTTTAGTAAACTTTTACATCTGAGCTATAAATTTCCTGTGTTATACCCAATTTCCCCTTCATTCCTCTTAGGAGGAACCAGATGTCTAGGGTGGACTGAAGTTGGCTTTTTCCCTTTTCCCACCTGGAAGGCTAGAGCCGGCCAGAATTGAGTATTTCCTTTCCTCCAGACCAGTTAGACTCTGATAAAACCTTACCAGGTTAGGGTTTGGCTAACTAGTTTTTTCTAAATGCAGACCTTGGAGGGAGACAAACCATAAGTGACTCTTAATCTCACAAAACAAACTGAGGGTTGCTGGGGGGTAGGGGGGTTGGGAGAAGGGGGTGGGATTATGGACATTGGGGAGGGTATGTGCTTTGGTGAGTGCTGTGAAGTGTGTAAACCTGGTGATTCACAGACCTGTACCCCTGGGGATAAAAATATATCTTTATAAAAAATTAAAAAATTAAAAAAAAAAGAAGAACAGAATGCTCTGATGTATTTCCAAATGGTTCACTTTCCCCTGCCCCTGCCGAATGAGAGAATTTTCTTTTATACCACTGTGAGGACCTGATGAGTTCCTGTATGTAAAACTTATGAAAGAGTGGGGACCAATCAATGAATGGGTTCCCCTGGAGTTTATCTCTCAGGTTTGCCCACACTAAGCCTCTAGCACCTTGTCAACTGTGGTTTGTATTTTCTTATCCTGGCACTGCTTCCCATGGAGATTTCTGCTCAAATAAATTGTATTCTTCTGTCTTAACTTACTGGTTTCTTCAGCTTCAGAAGCAGCAGTTTGCCCTGTGATCTTGCTTCTCTTATGGGCCCAAGAACAGTTGCTGACTTTTCAGTTGGTTCCACATTTTACTTGTTGTTAGGGTGCAGTGTAAACTTCCAGTGTCTCACATGCTAGACTGGAAAAATGAAGTCTGAATTCTGGTTTTTGTTGTTGTTGCTGTTGTTTTAAGATTTTATTTATATATTTGACAGAGAGAGAGAGAGATCACAAGTAGGCAGAGAGAAAGGGGGAAGCAGGCTCCCTGCTGAGCAGAGAGCCTGATGTGGGGCTCAATTTGGGGCTCAATCCCAGGACCCTGAGACTGTGACCTGAGCCGAAGGCAGAGACCTAACCCACTAAGCCACCTAGGTGCTCCTGGATTCTGTTGTTTTAATCCATCCTGCCACTCTTTGCTTTGACTGGGGATTTTTAAACATTTACATTTAAAATAATTGTTCATAAGGAAAGATTTACTATTATCATCTTACTGTTTTCTGTATGTCTTATAATTTTTTTGTCCCTCCTTTCCTCTCTTACTGCCTGCCTTTGCATTTTTTTTAATTTTTTCAATGACATTTCTTGATTCCTTAACATTTTTTGTGAATATTTGACAAATATTTTCTGGCAATTATGATTGCCAGAGGGATTATATATAACTTCCTAAAGTTATAACAATGTATTTGAAACTGATAACAACTAGACTGCAATTGCATACAAAAGTTCTACTCCTCCCTTTAGAGCTTCACCATCCATACTCTGTGTTATTAATGTTACAAAGTACATCCTTTGTGGGAGGCTAAGATAAGGTTTGAGATGAGGACCAAACCAGGCCCTGACTTGTGCCTCCTTTAAAGGCTGAATAGCCGAACAAAAGGCTTAGATCAATGAAGTCGAGTAGCACTGAGAAACGGTCTGTGCTATGTGTTGTGCGCTCACCTATGTGACTTTCCACACGTTTGCCTGTCAGATAGAGATGATTTGGTCGGGGTCACGAATTCTTGGCTGGTCCTTGCTGTCCTTGCACAGGCTATAAGCTACACCATTGTAAGATTGTGCTATGCTTACGTAAACTATGTCTTGAGTGGCCTTGAAGTCAGTACATCTGGTGATAGAGGGTCTGCTATCACCAGAGAAATAGATAATGGGAAAGCTTGAAGGGTTTTCTGTGCATGTTGCAAACTCTTTCGTAATCAGTTAAAAATAGATACTTTTTTGTAGTTGTTTCTGTTAGCTGTATAATTATTCACAGCCTTGAATAAAATTGGCACTATTGGACACCCTCCTTGGTGCTCCTCCTGCCCCCATTTCTTTGTCTCTTAATTTCTTTTTCTTTTTTTTTTTAAAGATTTTATTTATTTATTTGAGAGAGAGACAGTGAGAGAGAGAGAGCATGAATGAGGAGAAGGTCAGAGGGAGAAGCAGACTCCTCATGGAGCTGGGAGCCCGATGCAGGACTCGATCCCAAGACTCCAGGATCATGACCTGAGCCAAAGTCCAACCAACTGAGCCACCCAGCGTCCCTGTCTCTTAATTTCTTTTCACCATCCTCTTACCCTCACGTTCCTGGTCGATTTGTTGCGCCAGCCGCAACAATCTTTATATGTCCTATACCTATTAACTTAGATTTATAATTCTGTTTGTGCTTCTGTCCTCCTTATCCTGTAGCAGAATAAAAAGTAGAGTTATGAACCAAAATTGTGATCATACAGGTTTTTATATCTGTGTGTGCTTTATCTTTACTGAAGAACTTTATATTTTTGTATAGGTTTGAGTTACTCTCTAACTTCCTTGAATTTCAACATAAAAGACTCCCTTTCAGAGAATGTCTAGAGATAATGAACTCTCTCAGTTTTTGTGTATCTGGAAATGTCCTAATTTTTCCTTTATTTTTGAAAGGCAGTTTTGCTAGATAAGGAATTCTTGATTATTTTTTTAAATAATTTAAACATACCATCCCCCTCTTCTGGCCTGCAAAGTTTATGTCTCAAGTTGACATTGGGATGAAGTTGATGTATACAAGGAATAAAGAATGTGTTCTGTATTTTTTCAGTTTCCTTCAGGTCCTATTATGTGATTGATAAATTATACCAAAATACTAAGAGATGGCTTCATCTGTAACTATCCCTGAAAATAGGAAGATAATCAAACCTTTTACCAAAGCACTAATACTGCCCCTCTCCTACTGATTCCATAAGGACCTGGTTGTGTCAGATGTTATCCCTGCTTATCCTCTGAGATTACCATGTTGAAACTGCTATATATAGAAACTGCATGTTTAGGTTGCTTCTTTGTTCTGAATCAGTTTCTTCATGAACTAATTAAGGTTATGAAACAAGAAATGGATGGAGAGAAAGATATAATCTGAATGATCTAAGGAAAACTTTCAAGGACATGGGATTTTCTTAAACTCTTTTTACTTTCTGAATTTCCTGGAGTCAAGAGGGAATATGTAATTCTTTGAAATTGAGAGAATGCACATTTCATTATTTATGGATAAAATGAAGAAAAAAAATTCTAGGAAGCAAAGATCTTTTTAAAGATATTATTAAGTGAGGATTATATCTTATTTTGACCATATTTCATATTATATGAATCTATTGGAGGAACAAAATAAGGCTACTTCATGATCTCCATATTCAATGACAGGTTGGCATATTCAGGGAGATGATACCATAGACGTTGTATTATGTGTGTTTGTACAAAAAAAAAAAATATAGAAACCAGCGTGTGTGTATCTGTGAGTGTGTGTACTTTCCAGTTCTGTTTTTGCAATGCTCTGTATTGTATCTGTAACCCCAACATGTACTTAGCACTTAAGTGATAGCCACTCCGTTAGTCTAGATTATAACATTTCCTATTGGTTATGTGCTTACACATGAATGTTGGGGACTTTTGTTTACTCACAGAATTTTATTTCACTTTAATCTCTTTGTAAACTTTGAGTTCCAGCTACACTAGATTTATTTCATTACATCATGATTGTCCTTCAGGTGGAACTTTGCTTATGCTCCTTTCCTTTTCCTTTGTTTATGTGTGTGTGCATATGGGTGCAGATAGGTAGATATGCATTATTTATATCTATACCTAAATATCTATATTCAGAACCCAGGGGAAAAACTCATGCAATCTTCACATTCTAGCCTAAGTAGAAGACTTTTCTTAACTCACTAAACTTAATTTGATCCCTTGCTGTCATTTCTGTATAACTCATCCTTCCCTCTCCTTTGGGAAAAAAAATTTGCCTTATATATTACCTGTTTAATTTTATAGTGTAATTACTTGTTAAAAGCTAAATCGTGGGCAGGAGGGAAAGCCATAGTTGTGTTCTTCAAGTGTTTTTCACTATAGTAAAGCTAGGTTCTAGTTAATGTAAAAGCCTAGAAACTATATATATATATGGAATCTAAGTTTTGGCATGATTCAGAAAGCCTATATAGCGATAACTCTGTGTAACTTATTAGTTCATATTGCATTTATGAGAATTTGTTTGAGATATAAGGAGAGCAAATTTTCTTTAAAAAACTGATGACAACATAACTACATACATACTAAGTATTGCCTTAATAGGTGATAAGAAAAGCAGAAAACTCGTAAGCAAGGGTTACTCTACAACTAGAGCATTTGTAGTGACTTAAAAGTTAGTTCTTTTCTTCAACTCTCCCAGCTCCTGCCTCATGCTCAGCCCCTTTATCCCAGGGCTTCTTTGCCACGGAGGTTTGACTATATGTTGGAACTATAGGAAGACTTATAGAGAAACCCACTGCAGTCAGTAACTGGTACCTAAAGCATCATTAGGTAAATATACCAGTCCAATAAATAAACTATTGTGCATGTTTGGAAATTCGGGTTTCTGGATCAATAAATGAAGGAGCACAATTAGTATACAGCTGTGCAGTGAAATAATATAAATCTGAAAAAAAAAGAGGATAAAAAGGTAGTGAGGGGTTAATGTTAAGAAATACCTTATCTTTACAAACAGATATCTGTTGGTTCAACAAAACATAATATGTGCCTACTTAAGTAATACATGATAGCAAGAAATAGGCAAAAAGAAAAAAGTAACATCATTGATAAATTTGACAGATTAGTAACATATGCAGAGTGACAAATGAAAGGCTAAAGACAGAAATTGAGTTGATTCTACTTCAAAAATTGTGCCAAAGTCTTCAATATTGTGTCCAGAGAGGGACAAAGACCATTTATTTCTATTCCTCACATGAATGGCAGAATGGACTATAAGGGTCCTTTCAATAACTCCTAGATATTTTCACAAGGTCTCTGCTAGATCTCTTCCAGTTATGGAAAACTCACTGACCTGAGGGAAATACTGAATGAGATCTTAAGGAAGAAACTCAGTAACCTCTCAGTAAATATTTGTTGAACTAAGTACAGGTGTGACTAAAGATGGAATCTTTCATTGCAAATGAATGGACAAGGTAACATATAGGTCCCTAATATAGTAAGTATTACCTTTCTATACTTCTGTCATTTGGTATGTTATTACCAATTTTAGCATTATTATCCTACTGAATTTAAATACACGTGATTATGACTTGAATTGTTTTTAGCAACAAATCATTAAGGGTCTTCTTGAACTGAACCTCCATGTTTTTAGCATCTGGTTGTGCTGCTTCCTCTTCAGAAGTAGTGACAAAAAGCAAAGGGAAAAGCAACATGCCTCCTCTCAACACTTCTCGTCCCTCTCCTGTCACCTTCCTGTTGATGGGCATTCCGGGACTAGAGCACTTGCATGTCTGGATTGGGATTCCCTTCTGCTCCATGTATGTGGTGGCTGTGGTGGGGAATGTGACCATCCTGGCCGTGGTGAGGGCAGAGCGAAGCCTCCATGAGCCTATGTTCCTCTTTCTCTGCATGCTCTCCATCACCGACCTGGTCCTCTCCACATCCACCCTGCCCCGAATGCTCTGTCTCTTCTGGCTTGGAGCCCATGACATTGCCTTTGATGCCTGCCTGACCCAAATGTTCTTCATTCACAGTTTTACTGCTATGGAATCAGGCTTTTTCCTGGCCATGGCCTTTGACCGTTATGTGGCCATTTGTCATCCACTGCGTCATACCACAATTCTCACTCATGCTCGCATCACCATAATGGGTATGATTGTGGTGATTCGGGGAATAGCTTTCTTTTCTCCACATCCCATCCTGCTCAAACAGCTGCCCTACTGCAGAACACGAATCATTGCCCATACCTACTGTGAGTTCATGGCTGTGGTGAAGCTGGCGTGTATGGACATAAGGGCCACCAAGAGTTATAGCCTCAGTATGGCTTCTATCATTGGCTCGTGCGATGCCATTCTCATTGCTGTATCCTATGCCTTCATCCTCCGCTCTGTATTCCGCCTGCCATCCCGAGAAGCTGGCTTTAAAGCTTTGGGCACATGTGGATCACATGTCTGTGTTATTCTTGTGTTCTATTCCACAGCTGGTTTTTCCATTTTCACTCACCGTTTTGGGAAGAATGTGCCTGCACATATCCATATTTTTATTGCAAATATGTACCTTTTGGTGCCCCCTTTCCTCAACCCCATTGTGTATGGAGTAAGGACCAAGAAAATACGGGAGCGGGTTCTTAGGACATTAATGGTCAAAGTTGCTTGATTTTAGTTGGATTGACAAAATGAATGAAATAAAGGAGACGATATGAGTAAGATAACTTGCTGCTCTTACTCCTGCAAGTTGAATTGCATCTACTGCCTGAAAGTTCTCTTGCTTACTACATGTCTGTGAATTCCAAAAATTCTAATCTAACAAGTTATTTCAGCTTAGTCATTTATTAAATATTGAAGGAAAATTGTTAATCTCCTTTTATCTGTATGTCTTTTGAAGGATAATTAAAAATAGAGAGAGTGAACAATAGAAAGAGAAAAAGAAGAGAAAAAGACATACATCATAAACAAAATAAGATATCTCTAGAGAACTAAATGATGGATACTATCCTACTCTTGCTTATGGAACAGCTTAGGGTACAACTGAAAGAAGCTTCACTGCTGTTTCTCTTTGTTAATATATATTTGTATGTTGGTAATAAAGAAAAAGCCATGAAGATCAATCTATCATCTATGTGTCTATCTATCTAATATTACCATTCATGTTTTTAAGCATTAAGGTGGAATGTAACTAAAGGGTGTTTACTGGTGCCTTTTTTATTATTGTGGTAAAATACCATAGCTAATAATTATTATTTTAACCACTTTTAATTGTCCAGTCCAGTGATTCATGCATTCACATTGTTGTGCAATCATCACCACCAACCTTCTTCAGAGATTTTTTTTTATCTTCCCCATCTGGAATTCTATGCCTTAACATTAACTCCCATATTCCCTACATCCTCTGACAACTACTAGTATTCTTGCTTTCTCTGTGAATTTGGTTACTCTAGGTACTTTATCCAAGTGGAATCATAACAGTATTTGCCCTTTTGTGATGGCTTATTTCATTCAGCATAAAATCTTCAAGGCTCATTCATGTTGTAGAATGCATCAGAATTTCCTTCCTTTTTAATGTTGAATAATATTCCTGTATATTATAGTGGACTATAGTTACACAGAGAAAACATATATAGATTAGATGTAGATTCCTATCTATCATCCATCTATCTATCATCTATCATCTACCTATCTTACATTTTACTTATCCATTTATCTGTGGATGGATATTTTGCTTCTACCTTTTGGTTATTATGAATATTGTTGCTATGAATATAGTTGTATAAATATCTGTTCGAGTCCCTATTTTAATTTATTTGGGATATATATCTAGAAGTCAAATTGCTGTATCATATGGTAATTTTTTGTTTTCATTTTTAAGGAATGATCATGCCTTTTTCTACAGCATCTGTATCATTTTACACTCCCACTAGCAATGCACAAGTGTTCCAATGTTTTCATATCCACATCAACTGCTGTTTCTTTTTTTATTTTATTTTTTAAAGTAATAGCTATCCTAATAAATGTGAAGTAATGTTTCATTGTGGTTTTTTTATTTTCATTTCCCTAAAAATTATTTATGTTGAACATCTTTTCATGTGTTTATTTGCCATTTGTACACACTCTTTGCAAAAATGTTTATTCAGGTCATTTGCTCATTTTCTGATCCAGTCATTTGTTGTTATTGTCATTGCTGTTGAGTTTTAAAAGTTCTTTATGTATCCTGGCTATTAATTTCTTATCAGATGTATGATTTTCAAGTATCCTCTCCCATTCTGTGGGTTGCCTCCTTTTTACTCTGTTGATAGTGTCCTTTGATGCACTAAACTATTTTTCTGTCATTTTTAATTAAAGAATAATCAATATACAGTGTAATATCAGTTTCAGGTGTACAATATAGTGATTCAACCCTTATCTATATCACCTGGAACTCATCACAGCAGGTATACTCCTTAATCTGCATCACCTGTATCACCCATGCCCCCATCCACCTCTCCTTTGGCAACCACCAGTTTGTTCTCCATATTTAAGCACAGAAGTTTTAATTTCAATGAAATCTAGCTTTTTTTTTTTTTTTACTTCTTTTGCTTATGCTTTGGTGTCATATCCAAGATATCGTCAAATACAATGTCATGAAGTTTTTTTTTTATTTTTTTCCTTAAGAATTTGATAGCTTTAGCTCTCCTGTTTAGGTGTATGATCTATTTTTACTAATCTTTTATATGCTGTGAGTCCAACTTCATTCTATTTTATGTGGATCTGTAGTTTTTTCATCACCATTTGTTGAAAAAAAATTATTCTTTCCCCATTGAATGATCTTGTAGAAATTACCTGACCATATGTGTGAGAGTTTAATTGGGAACTCTCCTTTTTATTCCATAGATCATATGTCTAACTTTAGGCCAGTAACATACTGGTTTAATGACTGTCACTTTGGAGTAAGTTCTGAAATCAGGAAGTATGAGACCTGAACTTTGTTTTTATTTTTCAAAAAAAAATTTTTTTGGCTATTTTGTGTTCCTTGAAATTTTGTATGAATTTTACATTGGATTTTTCCGTTCAAAAAATGCCAGCTTGACTTTGATAGGGATTGCATTGAATTTATAGATCACTTTGGGTAGTATTAACATATTAACAATATTATGTCTCCCAATCCACGGGTATGGGATAATTTTCCATTTATTTGTGTCTTCGTTAATATCTTTCAACAATGTTTTATATTTTTTACTGTGCAAGTATTTGTCTCTTTGCTTAAATCATTCCTATTTTATTATTCTCGATATTATTATAAATGGAATTATTTAGATAATTTCCTTTTTATATTGTTCATTATTGGTGTATAAAAATGCAATTTTTGATTTTTGCATGTTTCTTATCTTTGAGATTTGATTGAGCTATGAGATATAATTTGTATTTCTTATACAAATTTTTTTTAAAGAACTATGGGAAGCCATACCAACTTTAGGTCTGTGAAACAGAGAGAAGAATCAGGAGTTCAATCATATCTCAAAAATATGAGTCTCTCAGTGGAAGCTTAAACCATGGAAGTCCCCTCTGGCAGGATCTGGAGTCCTGGAGCAAATGGCAGTTAAAAAGAGTAAGAAATAGGGAGAAATAAACTAGGTTTTTCCTTATTTTTCCCTAATATTTTCCCACCAGTGCCCCCACTGAACAAACCCAGCATAAATACAGATCATCTGTGATCCTGGAAAATATAGTCTATAATGTTCATCACTCCTGAAATACAGAAATAGAATAGGAGGATGAGGAAGGGCATATCTGTAAGGAAAACATACCCATTATTTGCATAATGCACTAACCAAAATGTAATTAATGATTCTTTTGTAGAGGGGGATAATGAATATTCTGTACTTGATCAAACAAGTAAAGTTCATGGGTGATTCAAGAATAGGAACATGACTAGAAAATATCCTAGAGCTTCAGTTGTTTTTCAGAACTAATTAAGATTCAGGTAAGTAACTTTAGAATATCTGGAGATATATGGGAATGTTAATTTTGACACCCTAATTAATTCATAAACATGCACCTTTCTGGTATCCTCCACTCCTTCTAGCTCTCATCACATACAATGTAAGAAGACATTAATTTACAACCTCTGAATGTGCTTAGGCCCAGGGGGTATAATAAATCAAGCATCTCAAGAGACTTGGGAGTCCAGAGGCCATCTCCTTTTTGTTTCTAAGCTAAGAGCTTAGGTGGTGAAGACACTACTAGATTGATTCCCTTCAAGAGACTAAATTGTGCCTGGAGAGACTGGGAGAGACTAGTGAAATTGTTTACAATCAGATAGCATTCTCATGAGTGGCGATAGGCAGGATATTCCTGGCAGGCCTCTAGTCCCCCAAGAAAAGAGGTATAATGGCTCTTGCAGTTATAGCCAGTATTAAGCTGACCCTCAGGGTGAGAAATGAGACCATCTCATAGTAAAGGTAAGATAACCAGGATATAGGGTGAGAAATTGTAGTTGAGTTGGGATGGGAAAATTCAGGGCTTGCATGAGAAGGGAATTATGGAGACTATGATGGGGGCTCTAGATCCAGTCTTAAGTAATGAAGACAGCACCTATGGTTCTCTGAAAGATGCTTAAACTCAATGTCCACAATAGCCAAACTATGGAAAGAACCTAGATGTCCATCAACAGATGAATGGATCAAGAAGATGTGGTATATATACACAATGGAATACTATGCAGCCATCAAAAGAAATGAAATCTTGCCATTTGCAACAACATGGATGGAACTAGAGCGTATCATGCTTAGCGAAATAAGTCAAGCAGAGAAAGACAACTATCATATGATCTCCCTGATATGAGGAAGTGGTGATGCAACATGGAGGCTTAAGTGGGTAGAAGAATAAATGAAACAAGATGGGATTGGGAGGGAGACAAACCATAAGTGACTCTTAATCTCACAAAACAAACTGAGGGTTGCCGGGGGGAGGGGGTTTGGGAGAAGGGGGTGGGATTATGGACATTGGGGAGGGTATGTGATTTGGTGAGTGCTGTGAAGTGTGTAAACCTGGTGATTCACAGACCTGTACCCCTGGGGATAAAAATATATGTTTATAAAAAATAAAAAATAAAAAAAAAAAAATAAAAAAAAAAAAAAAATAAAAAAAAAAAAAAAAAAAAAAAAAAAAAAAAAAAAAAAAATAAGGTAGAAGATGAACTCAATATTTAAAATGATCTGAAACCTCTGTTCATAACTATTAATTCACTCAGGATTTAGTACTGAGCCACATTTGTCAAAACCTTTAAAAAAAAATCACACTGAGTTTCATTCTGAGTGAAAGGATACCTCAAGGTACATAAGATCACCATATACGAATATTTGAACCAAAATAATGATTTATCAATTTTGTATTGCTAGAATACCTTTCCAAAATAATTGCTCACAGATTTTAAGGCACTCTATCTGGCAAGCTGATATGTGGGAGCCAAGAGTTGCATTTAAAAGTTAGCTTCAGAAATCAGACCTGTAAACGCAGACAACAAACTGAGGGTTGCTAGAAAGAAGGGGGTGGGAGATAGAAAAAAATGGGTAAAGGGGAGTGAGAGATAGATAGAGGCCTTCCATATGGAATGAATTAAGTCTCAGGAATAAAAGGCACAATATAGGGCATACGGGGCAGGCGGGAGGGGAGTTTGCTTTGGAAACAAAAGTCAGTGTGAAGTATATTGTGTTATTGATGAATGTATTACTCACTCACTTTCTGGAAAATTTGATTGATCTTTTACAAAAAACATACAAATATCTGGTAATCTGAACACTCATACTTTTCAGACTTAGTCATTTTCTCTATAGTCCTTTGCTAAATATTTTCTTATCATTCAGTTGAACTCATTTTATGAAGATAAGTGTCCTTCATTTATTAGCTCAATGAATCATCTTTAAAAATAGGACCAGTTTTGTTCATACCTCTTCATTCTGCTTTTTTAGATCGCTTCCCTAATTGTTCTTTAGTATTTCCCAAGTCACCTTTTCCTTATATCTATAAGTTCTATCATTGGAAGGGGAATAAGAGAGTTAAAATATCACAAATCACTGATCTCATTCATGATGGTGGTACTTACACTTTTTTGCTTTTCTCAAACAGTAGAAAATTATATCTTCATTCTTAGCAATGTATCAACTACTACTTCTGGAATACCTCTGAAATGCATCTGGCTATCTGAGCAACACTTTCTGAAAAAAAAAAAAAGTCAAGGAGATAGAATAGATAGATATGTAGATAATAGCTAGCTAGCTAGCTAGATAGGTGATTTTCTAATGATTTTTCTTACCCTCCAAAACATAGTCCCATGTATTTGACGCCTTTCAAGATTATATTACAGAAGGATTAATTCAATAGCCAGCATCCATTCTGGCCTAGAATAATGAAAAAAAAAAACCTGGTATTCATATATTTATAATTTTTGTGATTTTTTAAAATTTGAACAGGGCCATGGAATATCTACTGTTTGCATAATGTTAAATTATAACAGGACCAATCTTCACCCTTCCACCTTCCTACTACTTGGCATCCCAGGATTGGAGACTGTCCACGTATGGATTTCTATCCCTTTTTGTCTCGTCTACATAGTGTCACTAATGGGAAATGTTGCCCTTCTATTCATTGTCAAGACAGACCACAAACTGCATGAACCTATGTACCTCTTTCTATGTATGCTTTCCGTGGCTGATTTGATGCTTACTTCTTCTACGCTTCCCAAGATTCTCAGCCTCTTCTGGTTCAATTACAGAGAGATCCACTTTGAAGCCTGCCTCACTCAAATGTATCTTATTCATTCTCTGTCTACTATGGAATCTGGGTTTATTTTGGCCATGGCTTTTGACCGCTACATAGCCATCTGCCATCCATTAAGACATTCCACTATCCTAACACCTGCAGTGATTGTAGGCTTGGGTTTGGGCATTGTCTTCAGAGGAACTATACTCCTCAGTCCACACCCCTTTCTACTGAGGTGGCTTTCCTACTGCCGAACTAATGTCATCCCCCATACCTACTGTGAGTTTATGGCCCTGATAAAGCTGGTTTGCACTGAGACCAAGATTCGTAGAGCCTACAGCCTAATTGTGGCATTCCTGACAGGGGGACTGGATTTCATATTGATCATCTGTTCTTATGTCCTTATTCTTCTCACTGTCTTTAATCTCCCATCCAAAGCTGCCCGCCTCAAGACCTTAAGCACATGTGTCTCCCATGTATGGGTCATCTTAGTGTTTTATACACCAGCCTTTTTCTCTTTTCTCACTCATAGGTTTGGCCACCACATTGCTCCACATATCCATATTTTTATAGCCAATATATATCTTCTTATTCCACCCATGATGAACCCTATTATTTATGGTGTGAAAACCAAGAGAATCAGGGAAAGATTCTTTAAATTCTTAACAATCAAATGTATTTAAAATCATATCTTATTGCTTGGAAGATTATCCCTTTGCTTTCTTCTTTCAAAAGTTTGACACTGGTTAAGAATATCTTGATTTCAACCTACTTGAAATTTGCTGAGCTTCCTGTATATGAGGATTAAAGTTTTTTTTTTTTTAAGCAATTTTTGAAAAATTTCAGCCAATATTTCTTCAAATGTTATTTCTGTCTTTCTTGTCATTTTCAGTTTTCTTTTATAAGTATGCTGCTATTTTTTGTTAGTATCCTGAAAGTTTTTGAGACTTTGTTTTTCTGAATTCTTTTTTTTTTTTTGCTTCTTTAGTTGGGTAGTCTCAATTGGCCTTTCTTCATGTTTGCCTATTCATTTTTTTCTACAAGTTCATATATGCTTTTGAGCACCAGGAGTGAATTTTACATTTCATTTATTATATTTTTCCATTATATTTGGTTCTTTTTTTAAATTCCTATCTCTTTATTTATATTTTTTATTTGGTGACACATAATTCTCAAACTTTTTTTTTTCTGCTTTAGAC
The DNA here is from genome assembly GCF_011764305.1 of Mustela putorius furo. Taxonomy (NCBI): domain Eukaryota; kingdom Metazoa; phylum Chordata; class Mammalia; order Carnivora; family Mustelidae; genus Mustela; species Mustela putorius. The sequence goes on from NW_025422126.1 coordinate 1,407,200, forward strand.
TTGGTTTCTTTTAGTTCATAGAACTTATTCATAATAGCTGATATAAAGTCCTTGATTAGAAAGCAAATTTTTATTTTGAGTGTATTTTTTTTTAATCTTGTGCATGTACTATGCACACAGGTATATGGTTTTCTAGATTATTAGGACTATGTTGGAACTTTTCAAACTCTCTGATTGGCATCTTATTCTATGTTTTTTGCTTATTTGTTTGTTTAAGTTTTATGGTCTTTTGTTAGCCCAATCAGTAAATTTGCCTTAAGATACTCCAATGGTAAACAATTGCCACTACAAATGTCTTTTATTCAGGGTGATTTCTGAGTAATGTCAAATTAAAAAAATTAAAAAAAAACTTTCGAATGGGGCATTTTAGTGAGCTTCTAGTTGTGTCAAATAGTGACAGTTTATGTTGATGGTGAATTTTGGACTGCCATGCTTATATCTGTTAATTCTCGTACCTGTGTCATTTGTCTGGGTCATTTTCAGTTGATTCATTGTTCTCCTCACTTGTGAACCTTTTTCTACTTTGTTTCATGACTGGTAAATCGGAACAAATGCCAAACATTATGTATTTTACCTTGCTGGATGCTATTTTTTTTTTTAATTTCTCTGTTTTCAAGCTTTATTCTGAGACTTGATTAGATTGCAAATTGGTTGATTTTGCCAGATTTTGTTTTTATACTATCCTATGCAAAAGCAGAGCATCTGGTACTCATTTTGCCTCAGTGCATGGTCTCCCTCTATCTTTCTATCACTATTGTGATATTGTGACATAAAGATTACTCTATAGATAAAGCTATCACAATAAATTATGAAAAATTCTTGTGTGGCTGCTCAAAAAGGGTTAGCTTCAAGTATTGCCCCATTTTTTTGTGTGTGGTTCTTCCTCCAATTTCGGTAGACTGGTTCACACATGTTTTGGGTAGATTAGCTAGAACTAATTAGTTTGTGCATGAACTAATCAACATTAAAGTAAGTTCTTAATAAAGTCCTTCTGAAGATCAAAATAGTTCCCTCTCTTTGCAGATTTCTTCTCTTTGGTATATTGGTTGATTGTTTCTAATTGTTTTATTCTCCCAAGAATCTCAGCTCCAGATCCTGAATTTAGGAATCATGTTGAACTCTGCCTGGGTTCTACCTTTCCCTAATGTGTTTTGATAGCTTTCCCTAGGCAGTAAGCTTGGGGATAACCTCAGTTGGTTCCCACCCCTCAGGTTCCATTGCCCCTCATTATCTGATGTCCAGTATCTTGAGTGCCTTGACTTCATTTATTTTATGGTATTTTAGTTCTTTCGTGCAGGTCCCTTTACCCCAACTTGTCCAGAAACAAATGTCCCCATATAATCCTTTAAATTCAAATTTAGAAAACCTAAGCTATCTAAACTCTTATATCTGAGTCTTCATTATACAAATTGTGAGACATTTTTCCATACTATTTATTGGTTGGGTAAACATACAGAGACACATGCATATACATACACACACAATGTATCTACACAGATTGTCATCAGAAACATCAGTTGAGGACAAGCCTATCCTAAAGGATACAGAGTGAACTGTAGGTTTACTCTTTAAAGTGTTACCTTTTCCTTGTATTCTTTAAATGAGTTGCATTTTATCATGTTATTTTCCTCATATTATTAAGTGAAAATATGTCCTAAGGAAATAGAAAAGTCTGTGAGAACTATATTCCAATCTAAGAGACATGGAAAGGCCCACATACCGGAAGCAAATTCTCATTCTCCTTCCCCACTACTAAGTAGCAATTATGACCAGAGCTGCATCTCCCTTTTTTTCCCCAAATTTTTATTATAAATATTTTTAAACAAACAGAAAAGTTGAAAAAATCACACAAATACTTGTCATGTTTACTCAGTCCCTTGATTCTCCACTTAACATGTTATGTTTCATTTATCTCATATCTATCCTTCTGTTCATCCCCCTATCATTTGTCCATTCATCCTATTTGTTTTCTGATTCATCTTTCTCTTACTGACACCAAAACTTATTGAGATAATCTCAGTATGTAATTAATCATTTCAATTGGCTCTGATTATTCCATTTTAATTTTCTAATGAAATGACTACAAATGTGCCGTGATTTTTTAAATTGTGTATTTATGAAAGGGTGTATGTTACTGATGACAAAGAGAGTAGAATATTTGGGACCACTACATCAAAAACTAATGATGTACTCTATGTTGGCTAATTGAACATAATAATAAAATAAAATGAAGGGAAATAAATTATTCATATCTATTCTGTTTATTATTTTGCATATATACTCCAACATCCAAATAATAAGGCAAGTGTAATAAGTAACTGATGTTAACATATCTATATTGGATAGAAATAATTGATATAACATTACACCCTTGTTTTTGAGTGTTTAAGTGATATCTAGGGAAATCTGGGAGACTTTTAAAATTAGCTAGGAACAGGTTAATATTATTATTTATTTAAATAATGAAATAGGGGTTGATACTATTCTAAACTTTATTCCCTACTATATTTTCTGTAACAGATATCATTTAATAAGTAAATGTATAATTCTATTTTTAATGCAATTAATTTTTCCATATGAAAATAGCCTACTACGTGGAAGACTAATTGCCAGATATCAGGCATAAAACAGTGATAAAATTTAGATGTTGCTCTCAGGAATCCAGCAATTTATTTGGAAGATAAATTTAAATATACATTGTATAGGGGGCACCTGGGTGGCTCAGTCACTTAAATGCCTTCAACTCAGTCATGATCCTGGGGTCCTGGGACGAGACCCCCATCAGGCTCCCTGCTCAGTGGGGAGCTTGCTTCTCCCTCTGCCCCTCCCCCTGCTCATGTTCTCTCTCACTGGTCCTATCTCTCAAATAAATAAATAAATATTAAAAAACATATATATATATATATATTGTACATATATTTAAAATAGCATAAAAATTAGAACTACTTGAATGTGTGTTCTGTGAGTGCAAATGAGAAGCAAATAAACTAGGCTTTATCACCAGAGTTATTCAGAGATAGTTTCCTGGGAAGTTAATACTTGCTTCAGGTAAAGTGGGTATGGGGATTTTCTTGATAAAGAGGAGTGTGTTCTGGGAGGGTTATGAGAGAGAATAACTCCTACAGAGAATCACAATAATTCTAGATAAGTTGCATATCTGACCAAAAAAAGGGATCTCTAATTTTTCTTCATAAACAGATCTGTCTATTAAACTTCACAAAAAATATGGCAGAGTGTTTTGCTTTTCAAAGATTATCTTCACATTTGGATATATTTGGACATATATTATCTATACACACACTTATATACACACATATTTGTGTGTGTGTGTGTGTGTGTGTATATAAGTGTGTGTGTGTGTGTGTTTGTGTGTGTGTGTGTGTGTGTGTGTGTATTTCCTACATTACCCTGAGGGGGGGGAAAAAAAAAACAGGGACTTTAGTCTTTGAGAAAGGAAACTCAGGTCCTGGGATAAAATTCATTATATAGCATTATAATTTTTTCCCCTTCCATTCAAGTTGACATATAAAATCCCCCAATTCTAAATGTGTTCTCTGAGAAATCCTCAGTTGCTCTTCGTTTGATTTGGACAAATCATAAATCCTATGAGCTTTATGAAGATATCATAAACAACATACACATCATATGCAAATATCAATGGTATAGTTGATGGTCCAGGGAAGTTTGTAATCATAGACTGGTCAGAAAAGACTAATGATAAGAGAAGTGACAGAAAAGGGGACAAAGTGACTCATTATATGGTCTGTTTTGACTCATGTCTGGTATAATAGTTCCTTCATTAGTCATTAATGATTGCCAGTACTAATTTCACAGATTCTTTCCAAGGCCATTAATTAAAAAGAGTAACAGGGAATTTAATTACACTGCTTGACATTTTTACTTAGCTCTTCATGTTCATTTGGAAATGGAAATTCCAGGCCTAGTTTGAAAATCAACATTACAATAACAACAATAATAATAAATATAAAATGACTTTTTATTTGTTAAATAGTAAATAGCTTGGCTGGCTCCATTAGTTGATAGCCTTTGGCTCAGGTCATGATCCCAGCATCCTGGAATCCAGTCCCTCATCGGGCTCCTTGCTTGGCAGGGAGTCTGTTTCTCCCTCTGCCTGCTGCTCCCCCTGCTTGTGTTCTCTCTGTCTGACAAATAAGTAAAATAAAAAAAAAAAAGAACTTTACTGTTCAAAAATGTGGGGCTATATAAAGTTTAATCAACTTCATGCTGCGAAGACTGATGCTTTCCCTATGTAATCTGTAATGTTTAGTCCCACAAAAGTACAATTAAATAATCACCATTATGACCCTAATAACCCCGACTCTTTCATTATTGGTTCCCAAGGCTAGTCCTCTAGTGACTGCAAAATTCTCAAAGGCTGTCAACTCTCTGGTCAGTGAGACTCCTTTAGAAGAACAAAAAGAGATATTCTCATTCATGATCATTGACAGCCAACTCCATGGGGCATTAATTTTGCATAACCCTCCTGAAAAACCCAAAGGCACCAGCGCAAGATGTAGGAGGCAGCTGGTGCATCTGAAAGCTGAGTACAACCCAGGTAAAAACCAGTCAAATAAAGAAACTGGACTACATGATACAGGCATTTCTACTCCAGAGAAAAGCAGAGGAAGAACTAAAAATATTTAACAGAATGTATAGCAAATTTAGTGACCAATGAATGGACTCCAACTATAGGAGAAAAGCAGGGTCAGGAAGGTCTCCTGCTGTGCCAGTCTTTACCTCAGAAGCTAAACTGTAATTGTATCTAGAGGGTCTTCAATATAGTAAGGTGAGTAAAAGAAAGGTGGCACTTAGGGAATTTAAAATGGAAACCATTGACAAGAACATTTTATGGACTTACTGGTGCATACAGCTGAACAAAATATTTTGGAAATTTAAGATACTTAAGAGCAAAAATGATGATAAATGAAGTAGGCTAGATTCTGAAATAGTGCTTATTTTGTTGCTGTTATAGAAATGTGTCTGAGAGATGTAGCTGGATGCTTTGTTTGAACTTCATAAAGTGAGAGTAACAAAGATCAGTAAAGCTAAAAATCAAGGTTTAGTTTTTAAAATGAAAATCAAGGTTAAATGGTCCAAACTTTCATATTTGTCTTTGCATATCAATCTGATCATATTCACAGAAATTGATTTGTACTAGGTTCAGTAAGTTTTTAATCTAAAATAGCAATATACTTTTATAACGAGTTTTATGAAAAAACAAAATTCAAATGAAGAGAAAAAACAAGCTTAATAGAGCAAAAGATGTTTTGGAGACATAATCAGAGCAATAACTTTCTACTTTTCACTTGAAAATAAGCTTCTTTTGTACTTTTTTATTTGTTTAGTGAAAATATAATCAAAATAAGTACTTGGCATGTTTCCAGCAATTACTAGGTGTTGTTTATGCAGTGGAGAATAAATGAGATATGGAGTAAAATGTCACAACTGTAAGTTCTATTCTTTCTTTCCCTAGGTTTCTGTTCTTTCTTCTGAAATCCTACTCTTTCAAGCACCTTTTGAATTTTGAGATAAAAACAAATATTATTGGCTAATTCCATGTCCTCACCCTGATGCCTGAATCTGGAACAAAGTTTCCTGCTATAGATTGTCATAAGATATGTATCACATATTTCAGGTATAAACTAAGAGTATTTTTTTATGCTCAACCTATTGAAAACAACATTGACAACACTTAAATTACAGCAAGTTCAGTGACTGAAAATGTTAGTTCAGAATAGAACCAGTTTCCATCCAGCTACTTTCCTTCTCCTTGGAATTCCAGGACTAGAGGTGGCTCATGTCTGGATCTCCATCCCCTTTTGCCTGGTCTACCTACTGGTTCTGATGGGGAACTGTGTTCATCATCAAGATGGACCCCAATCTTCATGAGCCCATGTGTCTCTTCCTCAGCATGCTCTCTCTGAATGACTTGTTGCTTAGCACCACTGCCATTCCCAAGATTCTCAGCCTTTTCTGGTTCAATGACAGAGAAATCAGCTTTAAAGCTTGCCTCTCCCAGATATTCATCCACTCTCTGTCTGCCATGGAGTCAGGTTTTTTATTGGCCATGGCCTTTGAACGTTATGTGGCCATCTGCAACCCTCTAAGGCACTCCACCATCCTTACACATGGAGTAATCAGGGCTTTGAGTTTGGCCATTGTCCTATGTGGAATTATCCTGCTGAGTCCTCATCCTTTCTTACTGATGAGGCTTCCCTACTGCAAAACCAATGTCATCACCAATACCTACTGTGAATTTATGGCCCTGATCGAACTGGCCTGTGCCAATACCAGGATCCACAGACTCTAAGGCTTAACTCACCTCCCTTTCAGGTGGGCTGGACTTCATATTGATAATGTGCTCTTATATTCTCATTCTTCATGCTGTGTTTTAACTTCCATCAAAGGAGGCTAGACTCGATCTTAAGCACATGCAGCTCTCATGCTTGGGTCATCCTAGTGTTTTACATGCCCGCCTTTTTCTCCTTCATCACTCATAGATTTGGTGAGAACATAGCTCCTCACATCCACATCTTTATAGCCTACATTTACCTTCTTATCCCTCTGATGATGAACCCTGTCATCTATGGTGTCAAAACAAAAAATATCGGGGAGAGATTTCTTAAAGTCTTCATAAACACATACATTTGATATGTTTTGTTTGTAAAGTTTGTTGTTGTAATTTTGTTTTGTTGTTTTCAGTTTTTCTTTTTGTTTTAATTAGCCAGCAAGACAGGTGGATACCATGGAATTATGACCTTGTTTACATTCAATTAAATCACTACTACCTCAGAAGACAGAAATTTCCCAGGTGAATGTGTCATACTTACTAAAAAAAAAAATTGTAAAAAAAATTGTAATTAATATATGGAATACAGTAGGTACCAACACTTATATACTATTTTGTGAAAGACATTACTATTTTATTAGTATAGGGCTATTTCCTAGTTTGTGTTCCCAGCACAAACTGCCCAACACTTAGAATTAAATTCAAGAGGCATAAGTTACTTATTATGTTTCTTCAATGACAAATGTTTTCTCATTCCATCTTTCCTTAGCACAGGCGCACTCAACCCAGAGTGGCTAATACATTGATGACAGTATAAGTTTGTAGGGAGTCAGCATGTTTTCTCTTGCTTGTAACAGTTAATAATCTAGGACTTAAAAGTAGAAGAACTGTAAAGGCAAAGTGTGTCTCCGAAATTTTTAAATTTTCTTCCATTTTAAAGAAACTGAGCATATAATTGTTGCTTAAATTATCATATATTGTTTTGTTTTGTTTTAGTTTATCATATATTCTTTAACTTTTTGTAACCAGTGTAGAGGTCAGCTCTACATATAAGTAGAGCTCTTCTATATAAGTCAGCTTTGGCCACAGCTAATTTAGGATATGCTTTGCTTCAAAAATAATATATACATTAATTTTTTTTTAGTTTGGGAAAAAGTATAAAACAAAGGGAAAGGAATAGAAGCAAAAAATCTGCATACAATTTTTCCATCCAACAAGACTGTTAATCATCAAAGTAGCTATTTAAAACTGAAGTTAGTTTTGAAGAGAAATGCAGCATGTTATTAAATTGGCTTTATATGATATAGATCATCTCAATTTATTCACAATGACCATATACTTTTCCTGACAATGCAACTGAAATATTCTTTAGAAAATTTGAACACTGAAAAGGTAAAAGAAAAATATTTGTTTAGAAGTGTCAAACAAAGGGTGCCTGGGTGGCAGAGTTGGTTAAGCATCTGACTCTTGGTTTTGACTCCGGTCATGATCTCAGGGTTGTGAGATCAGTCCCATGTCAGGCTCCATGCTCAGCATGGAGTTAAGACTCTCTCTTCTTCTATCTCTCTCCCCTTAAAAAACATAACTCAAAATGTTGAAAATAGAACTGCCCTATGACCCAGCAATTGCACTATTGGGTATTTACCCTAAAGATACAAATGTAGTGATCCAAAGGGACACATGCACCCGAATGTTTATAGCAGCAATGTCCACAATAGCCAAACTATGGAAAGAACCTAGATGTCCTTCAACAGATGAATGGATCAAGAAGGTGTGGTATATATACACAATGGAATACTATGCAGCCATCAAAAGAAATGAAATCTTGCCATTTGCAACAACATGGATGGAACTAGAGCGTATCATGCTTAGCGAAATAAGTCAAGCAGAGAAAGACAACTATCATATGATCTCCCTGATATGAGGAAGTGGTGATGCAACATGGAGGCTTAAGTGGGTAGAAGAAGAATAAATGAAACAAGATGGGATTGGGAGGGAGACAAACCATAAGTGACTCTTGATCTCACAAAACAAACTGAGGGTTGCCGGGGGGAGGGGGTTTGGGAGAAGGGGGTGGGATTATGGACATTGGGGAGGGTATGTGATTTGGTGAGTGCTGTGAAGTGTGTAAACCTGGTGATTCACAGACCTGTACCCCTGGGGATAAAAATATATGTTTATAAAAAATAAAAAATTTAAAAAAAAAAACATAAATCTTTAAAAACATAGATCTTTAAAAAAATAAAGTCTAAATTTAGCATACTGACAACAAACACAATGGACATTTTGTTAGTCTTCCTTTCATGAAACTCTGTGGTTTGGAGTGTACATAAATTTTGTAATTTTCTATGATGTGGACAGTATACTTACTTTTCTTACTCTAGAAATTACCTTTTATTTTTTTCTGTCATTCCTTATATATTCTTAAAAGTCTCTCTCAAGTTAACTAGTGTGACCAAATTGTCAATCCTTTTATAACTTTCACCATTTCTGTTTGTAGTTGAAAAAAATATTAGGGAAAAAAAGAAATATTAGAATCAAGAGAATATAGGTAGTTTTAAAAACTACTGAAAATGGAATATTTATTTTAAGTGATATTCTATACTTACTCAGATTTTACTTTATGGCTATGAATGATTGTTAGGAATAATGTCAATGTTAATATCTAATTCCTTTTTGATTTCCATGAAATATTCATTAGTATAGGTATATTGGACCTTATTACATTCACTCTCTGTTGCTAGGCAGTCAATTTCTTTAAAAAAAAAGTTATTTATTATCTATCTAGTTATGTAAAATTTACTTTTTCAGTCCAAAGCAAAACTGAGAGGAAGGTACAGAATTCCCATTATCTCTCTGCCCTCACAAACACATAGCATACTCTACTATCAACATTCCTCATGAAGGTGATGCATTTGTGAGAGTCAGTTACCTTACAGAGGCACATCACTAGTACTCAAAGTCCACAGCTTTCATTAGGATTAACACTTGGTGTTGTACATTCTGTGTGTGTTGACAAATGTATCATGACATGTAACATGTATCCATTGTTTTAATATCATACAGAATAATTTCATTGTAGTAAAAATCTTCCGTCCTCTACCTATTCATCCTTCTGTCCCCCAGGCCCTGAAACTGAAACCACTTGGTCTTTTTACTGTCTCCCTAGTTTTACATTTTCCAATATGTCATGCAATTGCAATCACACAGTATGTAGCCTCGGTTTCTTTCATTTAATAATATGCATTTAAGTTTCCTCTACATTATTTCATGGCTTGACATGCTATTTTTTCTTTTGAAGATTTTATTTGTTTACTTGACAGAGAGATCACCACTAGGCAGAGAGGCAGGCAGAAAAAGAAGAAGGGAAGAGAACGGTTAATGGAAGGGAAGAGAATGGTTAAGTTAATGGTTCTCTGCTGAGCAGAGAACCTGATGCAGGACCCTATCCCAGGACCCTGAAATCATGACCTGAGCCAAAGGCAGAGGCCCAACCCACTGAGTCACCCAGGCGCCCCTACATGCTATTTATTTTTAGTGCTGAATAATGTTCTACTATCTGAATGTACTACGGATTATTATAATTATTATTTTGTACCACAGATTATTTATTCATTCACCTGCTAAAGAACTTGGCTGCTCCCAAGTTTTGGCAAGTAAGAATAAACATTCTTATTGTTTATATTGTTATAAATATTCATGTGCAGATTTTGTGTGGGCATAAGTTTTCAACTCTTTAAGTAAATACTAAAGATAGCAATTGCTGACTCATATGGTAAGAATATGTTTAGTTTTGTAAGAAACTATCTTCCAAGTAAGTGTACAATTTTGCATTTCCACAAACATTGAATAAGAGTTCCTATTCTTCCACATCGTCCTCAGCATTTGGTATTATCAGTGGCTTGAATCTTCCTCATTATAATAGATGTGTTACACTATTTCATTGTTGCTTTAATTTACAATTCTCTATTAACAGATAATTTTGAGCATCTTTACATATGCTCCTTACCATCTGTATATCTTCTGTGGTGAGATGTCTATTGAAGTTGGGTCAATCATTTTCTTCTTGTTGAGTTTCAAGAATTCCTTATATATTTCATGTAACAATCTTTTACCAGATATGTCTTTGCAAATATTTTCTCCCACTTTGCAACTAGTCATCTTACTCTCTTGACAGTGTCCTTCATAGAACAAAAGTTTTAAATTTTAATTGGAGTATAATTAATCAATTATTGTTTCATGTGTGGTGTCTTTTGGTGTTGTAAAAACTCATTGCCTAACCCATGGTCATCTACATGTTCTATGATATCTTTTAGGAGGTTTTAGTTTTGCATTTTACTTTTAAGTCTGTGATCCATTTAGAGCTAATTTTTGTGAATAGTTAGAATGTGTGCATCTAGAATTTATTTTTGGCAGGAATTCAATTTATATTTAAGTTTAGGTTTAAGTTTATTTATAGTCATATATATACATTTATATTTAAGTGTATGCAACTTATATTTATGTTTATGTCATTAAGAATTGCTATATCAACTACTATTGTAAATATTTTCTTTTTTTGTTTGTTTGTTTTTAAAGATGTTATTCTTAAATAATATTTACACCCAACCTGGGATGCAAACCCACAACCCCAAGATCTAGAGTCACTTGCTCTACTGACTGAGTCAGCCTGGCTCTCCTATTCCTTCTTTTAAAGTCAGGTTTATTGGGATACAATTTATGCAGTGTAAATTTAATTCGTTTTAGTGGGCAGTTCTATGAGTTTGTTTGTTGTTTTTTATTTATTATTTGTTTATTTATGTATTTATTTATTTATTTTAAGTAGGTTCCATGTCCAACATGGGGCTTGAACTCATGACTATCTCTGAGCTGAGATCCAGAGTCACATGCATTACCACCTGAGCCAGCCAGGTGCCCTTCTTCTATTTATAAGCAAATTCTGAATCACCGTTATTACTTTTATTACTTATATTACTTGTACTATATTACACTTCAGTTCAAAGTTATATTCTTACTGAACAATCTTTAATGAGATGAGCCATTTTTAAAAAATGTATAGTCCATACACAATTGCTCTCTTTTGGATTACTTGTAGATATCATTTCATTAACTTTTCTGTTTGCTTGAATTGACTTCTCTTCCATGGTTCACATTTCTTTGTACATTGAGGAGTTTATCATTTCCTATGCAAGATATATGTTCTACAGATCTCATTTTTAAGAAATCATGATTGTGTTTTCTTTTACTATAATTGTTAAATATAATTTCTTAATTGTTAGGTGCTTCTGTATTTTCATTTGATAATTCCTGCCTTAATTTTTTTATAACTAGCCAGCAAGATAAGAAGATAGGTATTTATCTATTTATATAGATGCATATATAGTAGAGAACATAGATTATGATATATGAAATTAAATTCTATAATACAGTCTAGGATATTGTATGTACCAAACCATTTGTTTTTTGTTTTGTTTTGTTTTGTTTTAAAGATTTTATTTCAAGATAATGAGATAGTTCTATGTTTTCTTCTAAAAGCAGTATTTTCTAATTCACTAATTGTACAAACATTATGAAGCTGATTGTTTGGGGAGGAGGGTGTAATATAGGATGGGCATACATATTTTCCTAATTTGGTTACCTTTTCTTTGTTGGAAACCCCATTCTATCCACACATTGTTATAGATCATATGCGGATTTCTTGTTCCCCCCCTTTTTTTTGTTTGTTTAAGGTACAACACAGATAACATAAAATTCACCATAACCATTTTAAGTGTACAGTTCATTTAAGTGTACATTTCTCTTAAAAGTTTTATAGTTTTAGGTCTTTTATGTATTTGAGTTAATTTTCATTTGTGGTCTTAGGTACGAATTAAACTTCATTCTTTTCCATGTAGATATCCAATGTTCCCAGAACCGTTTGTTGAAAAGACTGTCCTTTCTTCATGGAATCACGTTAGCACAATTCTATGGTTGTGAACAAATAAGAAACATATACTTTAGGGTTTCATCTAATAATGATATGTATACCTGCCTCCAGTTTCTGACAGAGGGGTCCTAAAACTCTTGTAAATTTCGAAGTGATTTGAACATTAGGAATATCTGTTGCTCCTAGATAGGCACTGGTCACCAGAAAGACCAAACCATAATTAGAAGCTTGGAAGTTTCATCCCTAAACCCTAGCCATTTTTCCAGATAGAGGAGAGGGGCTGGAAATGGAGTTAGTCATTGATCATGCCTAAGTGAGGAAGTCTACATAAAAAATCCCAACCATATTGGGTCTGGAGAGTTTCCAGGTTGGTAAACACATCATCCACCTATCAGGAGGTTGATGCACTCCAACTACACAGGGACAAAAGCTCCTTCCCTGACCTTGTCGTATGCATCTCTTCATCTAGCTGTTCATCTGTATCCTTTATCATATCCTTTAATAAACTAGTAAACATAAATAAGTATTTCTCTGTGACCCACTGTGAGTTCTGTGACCCACTCTAGCAAATTAATCAAAATTGAGGAGGACAATATAGCAAGCTCTGACTTAGAACCCATCCGTCAGAAGCACAGATGACAGTCTGGATTTGTGATTGGCCTCTGAAGTGGAATGGGAGCAATCTTGTGAGACTGAGCCCTTAGCTTGTGGGACCTGATGCCATCTCTAGGTTAATAGTGTCAGCATTGAGTTAAATATAAGACACCCAGATGGTGTTGGAGAATTGTCAGGTGGGAGAAACCACCCCAACATGTGGTGTCAGAAGTGTTATAAGTGAGGTGGTAGTATAAGAGTAAAGGAGAAATACAGGAGGGAGGACTGAGTTTTTCCTAACACAAAGGTTGAATCCCATTTGGTTATACTGTGTACTCCTTTTAATATGCTGCTGAAGTTGGTTTGCTGGAATGTTATTGAGGATTTGTGCCTCAATGTTCATAACAGATATTGTCTATTCTGTTCTTTTCTTCTATCTTCTAGGACACCATATGTGACTTTATCTTTATTCTGTTTCACTGATCTATTTTTCTGTCCTTGAACTGATACCTCACTATCTAAATTATCCTAACTTTCAATTGTTCTATTATCTTGTGTTGAATGCCCTCCAGACACCTCAAGGGAGCAATCGAATCTTTTGCCTTTAGTGTAATGCTTACTGTAGGTTAATTAGTTATATTTTGAATATATATACATCTCATTGTAAACTTAATTTCTGTTGATTTTTAGTTATGAATGGCTATTTAATATTAACAAATGTTTTTTCTGTACATATTGATATAATTATGTTTTTCCCCTTTTCTGTTATATTCCTTGATTATCAGATATTAAACCAAACTTGCATTTCTGGGATAAATTTAATTGACAATATTTTTTTATCATTAACATTGAGAAGTCTTCTGTCAAGAATAATTTATATGCTTATTTGGGTAATCTATCTTTTTACTCTTTTTTTTAAAGATGACTTGCATAACACAATAAAAAATAACTAACATAAAAACGATTTTACTTATTTATTTGAGAGTGAGAGAGACAAAGAATAAGAAGGAGCGGGCTGTGGGGGAGAGGCAGAGGGAGAGGGAGAAGTAGGATCCCCACAGAGCAGGGACTGCCCCCCATGTGGGGCTCTGTCCCAGCACCCAGCTCAGGTCATGATCATGGGATCATGGGATCATGACCTGAGCTGGAGACAGATGCTTAACTGACTGAGCCACCCCAGATGCTCCGCCTCTATCTGTTTTAAGATCTCTATGAGTTCTGAAACCTGACTTTTTAAATGTATTTATATTGAGATACAGTTAACATATAACACTGTATAAGTTTAAGGTGTACAGTTGTTAATTTGGCACATTTACATATTGCAGTATGATTACCACTGTAGCATTAGGTAACACCTTTAATCATATCTTTTTTATTTCTTATTTTTTATATTTTTATCTTCTTTTTCATTTCTATATTCTTATCTTTTGTTTTTTATCTCATTATCATTTCTTTTTTGGTGGTAGGAATGCTTAAAATGTAATCTCTTAGGTACTTTGAAGTTTATAATGCAACATTTTTGTCTATAATCATTATGCAGTACATTAGATCTCCAGGATATAGTACTAGTTGTAACTTTCCATTGACATTTTGCTAATTTTTAGAACTTATTGCTAAATTCTAAATTTTTTTCATTCATTTTATCCATTTCAAAGCCTCACTCAAATCAAATTTCATTATAAATGGATATTATGTGACAGTAATTATGAGTATAATTTTGTACTCTCTCTGGTAATATTTATACTCCTCAGAAGGGAGAGAAACATCTGTTGCAGGGTTCGAGACCCTGGGATTAATCTGAAATTAGCCATTCATGTGGGAATACTTCAAATCTCTGAGTTCCTGGTTTTGATTCAACAACACAATCAATCTGGAGGAATAGACAACTCATCTATGTTTGCTCAAGCTTAAGAAAAGTGAGAGGCAGTTATGGGGGACTATAGTATATTAGTTTGAGGAAGAGCTTTCTAGACCTCAGGAAAAAATATTCAAAATTACTTTGGACTCTTGAGACTCAGCTGTGCTGAAAATAAACTGAGAGCATGAAGACAAGGTGATCCCTCTGAAGATAAGTTAAATAATTATTTGGATCACCTCATTGTTGAGAGATAAATCAGTGTAACCCCGCCATGAAGAATTGGCCATTTATAAAGTTAGATGAGGATGCTCTTGAAGTTCTCCTCAACTATCCTTTAGAGATTTTGGCCCAGAGGTCAGCTGGTAACATCTTTGGAAAAGGAAGTGTGTGCAGGTATATTCTCTGGGCTTAGGAATAATTTAATAAGAAATAGCATACTAACCATTAGTTTCATGGTGAATTAGTTTCACAGTGAACATCTGGCATTAACAGAGGTGTTGGAGTGCTCGCTTCGGCAGCACATATACTAACAGAGGTGTTGGAATAGTAAGTTAGGATTATTTTATGGATTTTGCATGGGCCATATTAGTCAGTCCATGAAACCACAGTTATAAAGCAAAAGAAATCAGAATGTATGTCCTTATTGCTTCTGAGTACACTGTGAGAATCACTTATGATAAAATTTGTGAAAACATTTAACAGGAGCTTTCTTTTTAATTTTATCGCATATTGTAGTAGAACAAAGGTGAAATTTTGGAGTGAAACTAAGGTGTGTTTTCCCCTACAACATGCTGATTGTGTGACTTTGGAGGAATATTTAGCTTATATAAAGTATGTTTCTTCTTTTATAAATCGAGAATAATGGCAACCTCACCAGATTTTATGCAAATCAGCAACTGGGCACTAGGAATGACATTTGCATTTTGTGTGGTACATATAATGATACCAAAAGGTAGTAAGTGTTACTACTTTCAAATGTTGATATTGTTTGATTGATTTAGAGCTCAGCAGTCCTTCTTTCCCAAAGTGTATTTTAATGTACCCTAGTTAGTACTGCAGTATAAATTTTATAAAAAAGAAAGATTTAATGATTTAATGAGTAATGTATAGAATTGTGGAAATGTTAAGTTGTCCACCTCAAACTGATATAACATCGTATGTCCATTACACTTCAATAATAATAAAAAGAGGCTATGTTCTTTAGCAAGTAACTTCTCCTCCCTGGGAATTTTGTTAAACAAATTTAACAGTTGTCCTTTTGGGGATAGATGATAGATAAAAATATAGATACATATATAGATAGATATAGATATAGATAAAGATATAGATAAAAATATGAATTACCATGAAAACATGAACAAGTCACGTTTTTCCAGGAATCCTAAAAAATCCAGGGAGCATAATTTTTTGGGTGTGTCAATGAGTTGTTTCTGTTTTAAAGCTATTATACATTTAAGTAATCAGATGCTGGTTCTTTTATGGCCAAAAATTCACTAGGGCAGCAAATTTCAAAAAGCATTGTAAAAATGAAAAGCTTATTGTCATTCAAAGCATTGTAAGTATGGAAAGTTTATTATTCCTTCATGTCCTGCTTTCAAAAATCTTTATTTAGAATTAACTTCATGCAAAAAGTCTTCAGGATTATTTTGGAAGGGTATTTTTCAGTGAAGGTAATGTTATAAGTCCCCCTACCCACTCCCCCCGCCGTTGCCTTGTTAGAGAGAGGAACCTGAGTTACTCACTGAAACTTTTTCTCAGCCTGGCTATAACAGACAGAAAGAGAATAGTGTCAGGCAGAATACTGTGGAGCTTCTGTGCCTAAGGAGACATCCTGTACTCCAGCTAGTTCTTAATGAGATTAATAGCTGGCAGTGAATAATACAATACTTATAATTTCAGAGAAGTTCATCAAGGACTTAAAATGTTAATAAATTTGCTTAATTGTATTTTTACAGTAAGTAATTCTGCTGTATATTTATCAGAGTATATGTGTTTCTGACTGCTCCTGGGACAAAAAGGGAAAGAAAGCAAGAATATATCTTCATATAACCAGAATCACCATGCATGACTTTAACTCCACTGCATTCACCAATCCTAGTACCTTCTTCCTGATGGGAATCCCTGGTCTAGAAGACTTGCATATTTGGATATCCATCCCTTTCTGCTCAATGTATATTGTTGCCCTCATGGGAAACATACTCATCCTTTTCATCATCAAAACTGAGACTGTTCTCCATGAGCCCATGTTCTATTTTCTTTTCATGTTGGCCATCACAGACCTCATCTTGTCAACCTCCACTCTTCCCAAGATGTTGGGTATATTCTGGTTCAGTTATCATGAAATCAGCTTCCATGCCTGTCTCACTCAGATGTTTTTCATCCATGCTTTCTCTGGGGTGGAGTCAGGGCTTCTTGTGGCCATGGCACTTGACCGGTATGTGGCAATCTGCAATCCACTGAGACACTCATCCATTCTTACAAATTCTGTGGTGGCTCAGGTTGGCCTGGTGGCACTTCTGCGTGGGTTAGTACTAATGACACCACATCCCTTCCTGGTGAGGAGATGGCCATATTGCCAGTCCAATGTAGTCCCCCACACATACTGTGAGCACATGGCTGTGGTGAAATTGGCTTGTGCTGACATTTCCATCAATAGTCTTTATAGTTTGGCAGTCATTATCTTAATTGTTGGGACTGATGTGACATGTATCTTTCTGTCCTATGTACAGATTCTTCAAACTGTATTTAATCTCCCTTCTAATGATGCTAGGTTGAAGACCCTCAGCACTTGTGGGTCCCATGTGTGTGTCATCCTCACCTTTTACATCCCTGCTCTTTTCTCCTTCCTCACCCACCGTTTTAGCAAACATATGCCATGCCACACCCACATCTTGCTGGCCAACATGTACTTGTTGGTACCGCCTATGCTGAACCCTATCATCTATGGAGTAAGGACCAGGCAGATCCGAGAATGTGTTCTACAATTATTTATGACTAAAATCAGCTGAGAATTCTGGGTCTTATTTTCTACTTATTCCCATCCTCTTATAATTCTTTGGTATAAATTTCTTGGAGTCTAGCTTTAGTGAGACCAAGCATTAGAATCTTAATTCTTCCTCTTACTATTTCTAGAAGTGGAAATTATATTTAATTTATCTAATAAGCATCTGTAAAACAGATATAATAATACCTGTGTCATATATCAACGGTTACAAAGTATTTAGCACTGTTTCTAGGATAGTTTAAGTAAGATTTCAGTGTGTGAAGTAATTCTTCTGTGTGTTATAGGTTTTCTCACTGTCTTTATGAAACATGCTTACTAGTTTAACTTATAAAATTAACCAAATAAGAACATCTATCTGACCATTTTTTTTTCCATAAAGGAACTTTAGACCAGATAATCCAAATGGCAATCTGAATTGGGTTGATTTATACTCTCACTGTAACTATAAGGGAATGTTGGTGAGAAGTGGGCAGAAGAGAAAAATGTTGGGTAAGCCATTGGGCTTTTGCCTTGCAACTTACAAGAAGGGTGCATTTTAGGAACTCCCTTGAGAATGAATACAAATTGTAAAGTGAGTCATTCCCACTGCTAGAGCAGACATTGTGTATCTTTCACATTTGTAAAAATTTCAAAAAATCAGAACTCTTCTTCATGAAATGAGCAAGTAAAATAAAATGATGACTGATTTTGCATTCATCTATCTACTCAGTATCTAGTAAGCATCTGTAATGTGCTTCGTACTTAGATGGTCATAGAAGACATGACAGTAAACAAAAGAAGGAGAATTACTTCCCTTAGTGGAATTTATAACCATCTTTATAAAGAAAGATGGTAAATGATAGTAATTAATGTATACCTACTATCAAAGAGAATTTTCTAGTAATATTTAATACTATAAATTTTAGTCTAATCTATTTTTTTTTTTAATTTTTTAGGTTTAAGTGGGTAGGAGAAGAATAGTCTAATCTATTTTTAGTAGTATCCCACACCTTTTGTTTGCTGATTTTCTATTTGTATTTATATATCTTAAATTCTCTAAGTATAATAGTGCATTTGACTAATGTGTTCTTTCATTCCACTAGTTTTTCTTCATGTAATCTGAAGCTCTGCACTTAAGTGCATATACATTTATTATGGTTACATCTTTTTGGTGAATTCATTCTTTTATCTTTATATAAAATCCATTTTTATCCTTGATGCTATTTTTATTCTGAGTTCTAGTTCATCTTATATTGATACAGTCACTTCAGCCTCTTTTAAAAATACTGTCTTTATGGCATATATTTTCCATCTTTTTAGCTTATATATGTATTTATATTTAAAGTAAGTTTTGGGGGCACCTGGGTGATTCAGTCAGCTAAGTGTCTGCCTTCAGCTCAGGTCATGATCCCGGGGCCCTGGGATCGAGTTCCACATCAGACTCCTTGCTTGGTGGAGAATCCACTTCTCCCTCTCTCTCTCATATAAATAAAATCTTTTTAAAAAAAAGTTAAGTTTTTGTATACAAATTTAGTTGGATCTTGTCCTTTTATTTGATTTCACTATCTCTATCTTAAATAGGTGTGTTTAGACCATTTTTATTTAATGTAATTAGTGATATGGTTGAATTTATGTTTACGGTTTTGATTTGAATTTCTTGTTTGTTGCTCTTCTTCATGCCCTCCCCCACTGCCCACTTTGGGGCTTGAATAGTTTTGGTAATGAGTTTTAACTTATCTATTGGCTTTTGACTATATCTGTTACAGGGATTTTTAGGGATTTTTTTTTTTTTTTTTAGGATTGCTCCAAAGCATGGCTTTCCAGTTTGGGGACTATTAACTATCTGTAGCCAAGTAATACTTTGATGTGAAGATTGTTCTGTGTACTGTAGGATGTTTAGCAGCTTCTCTGGTCTATGGCTGCTAGATACCAGGAACAAAAAGTGGTATCTCTAAAAACTGTCAAATGTTTTATTGGGAGCAAATGGGACTGCAAACCGTGGATGTACAGATTGCAATATACAAACCTAAACACTCACAATTGGCTTACAGTTAATATTTTACCACTTTAAGTGAAATGTAAATTGAACCTTCCCATTATAGGATCCTGTATGTCCCTACATGCTGCAGTCTGTGGTCATATGTATATCTGCATGCATGAAAACCCCACAAAAGCTAATTAAAAGTTCTTTTAAACAACAAGAACAAGTGAGTCTCACATTTAACCAAATAATTATAAATTCTGTTGCTCTTCCTTTACTACTGACCTCCTAACTTTCTTGTTTGTATAATTTCTCTTTAACCAGAACTTCTTTCAGGATTTCATTTTGAGAAAGTTTGCTGGTGATGGATTCTTTCAGAGTTTTCTCATCTAGCAAAGCCTTTATTTAATCTGCATTCCTGAAATATATTTTCTCTGTATATAGCATTCTGGGTTAACTGGTATTTTAAAAATAAATATCAGCACTTAAAAATATTACACCACTGTCTTCTGGACTTTAAGCTTCCTTATGAGGAATTAGTCATTCAAATTGTTGTTCATCTATGTATAATATCATATATTTTTCTGACTTTTTGCAGTAGTTTTTATTTTATCTTTGGTTTTTATCAATTCAACATGTTTCTTTCAATATATATGCTTTTCTTTGAGTTTAGTTGTAAGGATCATGGAGTCTTAAAAATCTAAATTTGTGTCCTTTACCAAGTTTGAAAATGATTTCCCATTGTTTCATTAAATATATTTCTCTGTCCAATATTTTTTTCTTCTCCTTCTGGGATCCCAGTGACATGAATATTAGAGATTTTTATATGTGTTCCACATGCCTGAGGCTCTGTTCATGATTTCAATGTTTTTCTCTATACTTCAAATTGAATCATTTTTTCTTAATTGCTTTCAAGTTTACACTTTCCTTTCTCATATTCATTCTGGTATTGTGTTCATCTAATGAATTTCAGATGTTAAGACTTTTACTTGTAAAATTATGATGTTGTTCTTTTTTAATACTTTCTGTTCTCTCTGCTGAAGACCTCTAACATACTTCAACAGTACTTACTTTTAAGTCATGAAGAATACTTAAAATAACTGCTTTAGATTCTTTGTATAACAATTTCAGCACCTGAAATTGAGTTGGATTGAAATTGAGTGGATCATCCTTTCTCGTGACAGTCACATGTTTTGTTTTTTCATATGTTTAATATTTTTAAAATTTTATCCTGGACATTTTGCAAATGGATCATCTAAAAATTCTTTGTAAAGGGTTGATGTTGTTTTCCTTTGTTTTGTTTTACCAGGAAATCAATTTGGTTATGTTCAGATTGCAAGTCCAACCTTGCCTCCTGTGGTGGTTCTAATGGATGTTTTTTGTCTATCCAATGGATGCTTTTTGTCTATCTATCCTGAGATTTGGAGATGTTTTATATTGTAGTTCAGTTCTCAGAGCCTTTGTTGTGTTTTGTTGGGTCTGTTCTATGCATGTGCAACTCAGGAGTAAGCTCATGGTTTGTGTTAGTTCGTATACAGAATTAAAGAAGCCACTTATCCAATTCTCTTCTCTCCATGATTCTTTTCATATTCTGCAATTATCAGAGGTCAACTCTCATATCTCCATAATCAAAAAGACAGCATTTCTGATAGAATTCTAGCTACATGTATCACCATGTCATCAAAATGGATACTACCCTTGGGGAAAGAAGAAGGAAGGAAGGAAGGAAAGAGGGAGGGTTGGAGAGGGAGGAAGGAAGGAACGAACGAAGGGACGGAAGGAGATAGAGACAATTATGATAGGAATGTCAGATACATTCTCCAATATCTATTTTTTTCATCTCTTTCCTCTCCTTTCTTTCTTTACTGTCTTCCCTCTCTCCCTCCCTTCTCTTTTTTCTTTCTTTCTTGATTTCTCTTCCTTTCCTTTTCTTTCTTTCTTTCTTTCTTTCTTTCCTGGCCAGAAAAGTAAACCTTCTCTTGGAGTTTTAGCTGCTTTTATTATTCTATGACAGGGATATAACTTTCAGTTGGGTCTAGAAGAAAAACAAAGAAGAAAAAAGAGGATCCTCCTCTTTATCTCCAGCTCACAGACAACGTTCTTCCGATCCTCTGACTAGCAAACAATGAGGTATAGCTTACATTTTTGTTCCCTGTACTACCTGCTGTAGCTCTGTGGGATGCTTGCTCCCTAATCAGTAGAAGGAAACAAATGGTAAAATTTTCTTGAGAAGCTACATGATTTAAGTCACTTCTTCAAAATTTGACTCCCTATTTTAACTTGATTTATTTGCTGACTTCATAGAATTCTGTGGTAACTATTTTGTATTTTGTTCAGATTTTAGTTGTAATCTGTTAGGGAAGCTGGCTATAGTAGACTTATTTTGGCAAGGCTGAAATATCTTCTTAATATAAAGTTTTAAGCATATAGTAAAACAGAAGTAAATGCTGTGGAAAAAATAAAGAAATGGAAATGAGGGAATATTGTATATGTGATGGGAGATATATTTCTATTTAGGATTGTCAGGAAAATATCATTTAGTAGATGATATGTCAGAAAGTATTTGGAGACAGCTGATTTAATCAGGCAGACTGATAGGAAAATTTTAAGCAGAAGAAGTAGGAAGAAAAAAGCACTGAATTTTGCACTGTCCTTGAAATCTGAAAGAAAGGAGGAAACCAATATACTTTGAGAGTGATAAGGAAAATACAAAGATGAGAATACTAGTGGAAAAAGTTCAAGGATATTTCACCCCACATGTAGAACAGCCAGCTAATGCTAATGTCTTTGGCTTATATTATGAGTAATAATGGCAGTCACTGGGAATATTTTTTAAAATGTTTTTACAACTTTATTGATGTCTGGCATACAGTAAAGTGAATTCATTTAAAATATACAATTTAAGATATTTTGTCATATGTATTCAACTGTGAAAGAACTGCAAGATAATAAATGTATCTTTATTCCCTAAAAATTTCTTCATGTGCTATGAAACACATACTTATTGTCTTTTGCTGAAATCCATCCTATTTTCCAAAAAAATGACAGTTCATGTCTATACATTAGGTTAGGGTTTTTGTTTTTTGTTTTTGTTTTATTTTGAATCTATGTAGATCTAATTATACACTATGACTCTTTTCTTCTGGTAATTTTTTTCTTCATTAGGCATGTTATTTTAAGATTTACCCACATGTGGTAGGTATCATACCTTTATAATGCTGAATAGTATTATATTATGTGGAAAAGCCTGAGTTTGCCCATTAAGTCATTATTGATAAATATTTGAATTGGTTCCAGATTTTGGATATTGTGAATAAAGTAGCTTTGAATATTTGTGTATAAAACTTTCTGTGAACATATGCCTACCATTATCAAAGGTAAAATTACTTAGCAGTAATAGGAAATTACAGGAAGGTTGCAGGATACAAGGTTAATACACAAACATCAATTACTTTCCAGACTTCTGGGGAAGATTGTAGAGTAGGATGACCCTAGGCTCACCTCATCCCATAGATACAACTTGATAACACTCACATCAGTATAAATGAGTCAGAAAATGACCTGGAGACTGGCAGAAGAAACTCCACAACTAAATGTAGGGAAGATACCACATTTAAGAGAGTGGATATGTTAGAAATGTAGTCACAAACTAACAAGACTTGTGGTGCTATCCACAAGAGGGAGAGATGCTGCAGGTCTAGAGAGGAGAAAGCAGCAGACCTTCACACCAGGGAGCCCACATGGGAAGATGAATCACCATAACAGCACTATAACACCAAGTTTTTACAACCAGGAGGACTTAAAACCCAGAATTCTTAAAAATTCAGTGTACTAGATTCTGGGAAAGCCTGGAGGGTGAGAGCACACTGAGTCCTTGTCCATAAAGAGACACCACAACAAACAACCCCCGGAAATACAGCATAGAAGCAATACTTTGAAAGGTGTTTGGAACATGCAGGAGGGAGTTTTTTCTTAGTCTCAGAATGTATCCTGGAGGAACAGAATCACTGGGGAACTCCTCCAGGAACAGAAGAACTGATGGATGCCATTTCCGTCCCTGAGGGTAAACACATAACCACCTGTGGACTCCTTACCTAACTTCTAGAAGTTAGGTTACTTGCCATGTCCTCCCACCCCATGCTGTGCTTGCACCCTCTCTCGACATCCTGCCTCAATCTGGGTGAAGCTGGTGCCCCACTGTATATACTTGAACAGATCTGCCTTTACCAATATGTTCTTGGTTAGAGCCCATACAGTGGGTTGCCACAGGTCAGGCAGTGTGCAAGCAGGCACTACAGTGGTCCACATCAGTCAAAAGTGAGTCCTGCCCTGGAAAGCGGGTAAGACAACTGTACACATTAGTTAGAAAGAGATCCAGCTGTGGGTTGGAAGCAGATAACTGATCTGATTGCAGGCTGCACCAACCAAACAAAACAAAACAACAAACAAACAAAAAAAAACAAAATACAAAAACAAAACAAAACTTCTTTGGGGGTAGCACAGAGAAAGCCCCCTACATTTACTGGTGCTGTATCTCTGCAAAATGCTTAGTTTGAGTCAACCCAAGACCAAGGCATACCCATACTGGCCCACTAATACCACAGAGACCAAAGACTGTCCACAACAGGAAGAGGAAAAAGTGGTTCAGTCACAACAGTAGGATACACACATCACACATAAAAGACAAAGTGCCAGGTTCCAGTGAGCAGAGACACTGCATGGTGGGGCACTACAGGACCTCTTTTTCATAAGGCCATTACTTTCAAGTGCAGGAGATGCAGCTGTCTTTCCTAACACACAGAAACACAGAGTTAAAAAAAATGAAGAGACATGGAAATACATATCAAATGAAAGAATAGAACAAAATCACAGAGAGACACTTAAGTGGAATGGAGATAAGTAGTATGCCTGGTAAAGAATTTAAAGTCATGATTATAAAGATATTGGACTTGTGAAAAGAATAGAAGACATTATTAATATCCTTAACAGTGAGATAAAAAAGAACCAATTGAAGATGAACAATGCAATAAATGAAATTAAAAATACACAGATGGAATAAATAATAGACTAGATAAAGCAGAACAAATCAGTGACCTGGAGGACAGAGAAACTGAATGTAATCAAGCTGACCAGGGAAAAAATTATGCAAAATGAGAACAGACAGGGAACTCAGTGACAGTATAAAGCATAATAACATTTGTATTATAAGAATCCTAGGAAAAGAGAAAGAAAAGAGACTGGATTTTATTTGAAGAAGTAATAGCTAAAAACAACCTGAATCTGCAAAAGGAAACAGAAATCCAGATCCAGGATGCATAGAAATCACCAAATGAAATCAATCCAAGGAGGTCCACACCAAGACACACAAAATTAAGATGGCAAAAAGTAGTGACAAAGAGACAATTTTAAAAACAGAAGATAAAAGAAAGAAATTATATAGAAGGGAAACCCCTTAAGGCTCTCAACTGATTTTTCAGCAGAAACTTTGCAGGCCAGAGAAAGTGGCCTAAAATATTCAAAGTCCTAAAAAGAAAAAAATCTATAGCCAAGAATATTCTATCCAGCAAAGTTATCATTAAAAATAGAAGGCGGGACACCTGGGTGGCTCAGTCCTTAAATGTCTACCTTTGGTTCAGGTCATGATTCCAGGGTCCTGAGATCAAGCCCCACATCAGGCTCTCTGCTCAGTGGGAAGCCTGCTTCTCCCTCTCCGACTCCCCCTGCTTGTGTCTCTCTCCCTGTCAAATAAATAAATTAAAAAAAAATTTTTTTTAAATAGGAGAGAGAAAGAGTTTCCCAGACAAACAAATTTAAAGGAATTCATGACTCCTATATCAACCTTACAAGATAGGTTAAAGGGGACTCTGAGTGGAAAGACTATAAGCAAAAGTAAGGAAAATAGGAAGCACAAAGCAGAAAAATAAGTATATCTGTTATAATCAGTCAAAGGACCCATAAAATAAAAGGATGTAAAGTCTGACAGTATATTACGAAAACATGGGGAAGAGAGGAGTAAGAATGCATTCAAACTAAAGCTACCATCAACTTAATATAGATTGCTATATACAGAAGACCATATATAAGACAGAATTACAACAAATCAAAAACTAACATAGATATGCAAAAAATAAAGATAAGGGAATCCAAGTATATATCACTACAGAAAGCCAACTTATCATGAGAGAAGGCAGCAAGGGAAGAGAGAAGAACTACAAAAACAACCATAAAACAAAATGCCAATATATACACTCCTATCAATAATTACTTTGAATGTAAATGGACTAAGCACTCCAATTAAAAGACACAGGGTGATAGAATGGATAAAAAAATCCAGGACCCATTTTTATATACTACCTACAAGGGACTCATTTCAGACCTGAAGACACATACACATTGAAAGTGAAAGGATGTAAAGGATGTATCACCCAAATACATATGCAAAAAAATTAAAATTAAAAAAAAAGGCAAGGACAGCAGAATCTTATCTCAAACAAAATAGAGACTTAAAGACTATAACAAGAGACAAAGAAGGATATATGCAACCACTCAGAGGACAGCCCAACAAGAAGGTCTAACAATTATAAATATTTAGGCACCCAACATGGGAGCACCCAAATACTTAAAGCTTACTACTTAATTCTTAATACTTAATGTTAAAAACAAACATAAAGGAAATAATTGGTAATAATATAATAATAGTAGGGCATTTTAACATGCTATATACATCGATGAACAGATCATCTAAACAAAAAACCAGCAAGGAAACAGTGGCTTTGAATGTCTCAAAGGACCAGACTATTTAGCAGATATGTTCAAAATATTCTACCCTAAACCAACAAATACACATTCTTCTCAAGTGAACATGGAACATTCTTGAGAATAGATCATATATTAGGCCACAACACAAGCCTCAACAAATTCAAAAATATTGATGTCATACCATGCGTCTTTAAAGATTTTATTTAGTTATTTATCAGACAGAGAAAGAGAGAGAAGAGCACAAGCAAGGGGAGCAGCAGGGAGAAGGAAAGAGAGAAGCAGGTCCGCTGCTGAACAGGGAGTCCACACGGGGCTCAATCCCAGGACCCTGCAATCATGACCTGAGCTGCAGCAGATGCTTAACCAATTGAGCCACCTAGGAGCCCTGACATGCATCTTTTCTGAGCACAATGCTATGAAACTAGAAATCAACCTCCAGAAAAAAATCTGGAAAAACCACAAATACATCAGAGGTTAAACAACATGCTACTAAACAATGAATGGGTGAGTGAAGAAATCAAAGATGAAATTAAAAAGTACATAGAAACAAATAAAAATGAAAACACAACAGTCCCAAATCTTTGGGATACAGCAAAAGCAATTTTAAGAAGGAAGTTTAGAGCAAGTTTATAGGCAAGAAAAATCTCAAATAAACAACCTAACCTTACACCTAAAGGAGTAAGAAAAGAAGGAGGGGAAAAAAAAAACCCAAAGCCAGCAAAAGGAAGGAAATAAATAAAGATTAAAGCAAAAATAAATTACATAGAAACAAAAAAGGAGATATTTCTTTGAAAATATCAACAAAATTGATAAAAATTTAGCCAGATTCATTGGAAAATGAAATAAATTAAATAAACAAAACCACAAATTAAAGAGGAGAATAAAAACCAATGTTATAGAAATACAAATGATTGTAAGAGAATATTTTGAGAATCTATATGCCAACAAATTAGGCAACTAAGAAGAAAAGGATAAATTCCTAGAAACATAGAACCTACAAAAACTGAAGCAGGAAGAAAGAAAATTTGAACAGATTACCAGCAAAGATTGAAACTAATAAAAAACACACTCAACAAACAAAAGTCCAGACCAGATGGCTTCACAGGCAAATTCTACCAAACACTTAAAGAAAAGTTAATACCTATTCTTCTCAACTATTCAAAAACAAACAAACAAACAAACAAACAAGAAGAAGAAGAACTTCCAAATGCAAACTATGAGGCTGGTAGCACCATTATATTAAAATCAGATAAAGGCCCCATGAAAAAGAGAACTTAGACCAATATCTCTGATGAACATAGACACAAAAATCCTCAAAAAATATTAGCAAACTAAAAGTAACAACATTAAAAGAAGGTATTCACCATGATCCAGTGGGATTTATCTCCAGGACCAATGGTCCAATAATCACAAATCAATCAATGTGATATGTTACATCAATAAGAGAAAGAACAAAAACCATAATATCATTTCAGTAGATGCCAGAAAAGCATTTAAATGAGTTAAACATCCATTCATGATAAAAACCCTCAACAACATAAGTTTAGAAGGAACTTACCTCAACATAATAAAGGCCTTATATTGAAGAATACCGGTGGAATTTTGATCGGAATGGCATTAAAAGTATAGATTGCTCTAGGCAGTATAGACATTTTAACAATGTTTATTCTTCTGATCCAAGAGCATGGAATGGTCTTCCATCTTTTTGTGTCTTCTTCAATTTCTTTCATGAGTATTCTGTAGTTCCTCGAGTACAGATCCTTTACCTCTTTGTTTAGGTTTATTCCCAGGTATCTTATGGTTCTTGGTGCTATAGTAAATGGAATCAATTCTCTAATTTCCCTTTCTGTATTTTCATTGTTAGTGTATAAGAAAGCCACTGATTTCTGCACATTGACTTTGTATCCTGCCACATTGCTGAATTGCTGTATGAGTTCTAGTAGTTTGTGGGTGGAGTCTTTTGGGTTTTCCATATAAAGAATCATGTCATCTGTGAAGAGAGAGAGTTTGACTTCTTCATTACCAATTTGGATACCTTTTATTTCTCTTTGTTGTCTGATTGCTGTTGCTAGGACTTCTAATACTATGTTGAACAAGAGTGGTGAAAGTAGGCATCCTTGTCTTGTTCCTGATCTCAACAGGAAGGCTGCAAGCTTTTTCCCATTGAGGATGATACTTACTGTGGGTCTTTCATAGATATATTTGATGAGGTTCAGGAATGTTCCCTCTATCCCTATGCTTTGAAGCATTTTAATCAGGAACGGATGCTGGGTTTTGTCAAATGCTTTTTCTGCATCAATTGAGAGGACCATGTGGTTCTTCTCTCTTCTCATATTAATTTGTTGTATCACATTGATTGATTTGTGAATGTTGAACCATCCTTGTAGCCCAGGGATGAATCCCACCTGGTCATGGTGGATAATCATTTTAATGTGCTGTTGGATCCTGTTGGCTAGGATCTTGTTGGGAATCTTAGCATCCATATTCATCAGTGATATTGGTCTAAAATTCTCCTTTTTGGTAGGGTCTTTGCCTGGTTTGGGGATCAGGATAATGTTGGCTTCATAGAAAGTGTCTGGAAGTTTTCCTTCTGCTTCAATTTTTTGAAACAGCTTCAGGAGAATAGGTGTTATTTCTTCTTTGAAGGTTTGGTAGAATTCCCCAGGGAATCCGTCAGGTCCTGGGCTCTTGTTTTTTGGGAGGTTTTTGATCACTGCTTCAATCTCGTTATTAGATATCAGTCTATTCAGGTTGTCAATTTCTTGCTGGTTCAATTTTGGTAGTTTATATTTTTACAGGAATGCATCCTTTTCGTCTAGGTTGCTAAGTTTATTGGCATATAACTGTTGATAATAACTTCTGATGATTGTTTGGTGTTAGTTGTGATCTCTCCCTTTTCATTCATAATTTTATATTAAAAATCTACAGCCCATATCATACTCAGTGATGAAATACTGAGAGATTTCCACCTAAGATCAAGAACTAGAAAATGATGTCCATTATCACCACTTTCATTCAACATAGTACTGGAAGTTCTAGTCATAACACTCAGATAACATAAAGTAACATAAAGGAGTAAAAGGCATCCAAACTGGTAAGGAAGAACTAAAACTTCCACTATTTGCAGATGACATGATACTCTATATAGAAAACCCTAAAGACTCTACCAAAAAAACTGCTAGAACTGATAAATTAATTTAGTAAAGTTGCGGGTTACAGAAATCTGTTGCATTTCTACACACTAAGAATGAACAAATAGAGAAATTAAGAAAGCAATCCCATTTACAATTACACCAAAAATAATGAAATACCTAGGAATAAACTTAATCAAGGAGGTGAAAGTCCTATATTCTGAAAACTATAAAACATTGATGAAAGAAATTGAAGATGACACAAATAGAACATTATACACCAATGGATTAAAGAATAAATATTGTTAAAATGTCCATACTACCCTAAGAAATCTACAGATTTAATGCAATCCTTAAAAAAACACCAGCATTTTTCACAGAACTAGAATGAATAAGTCTAAAATTTGTATGGAACCACAAGACTCTGAATAGTCAAGAAAATCTTGAAAAAGAAAAACACAACTGGAGGTAGCACAATTCTAGTTTTCAAATTATACTACAAAGCTGTCATAATCAAAACAGTATGGCACTAGCACAAAAATTGACACAAAGATCAATGGATAGAAAACCCAGGAACAAACCAATGATTATATGGTCAATTAATTTCAACATGAGAGGAAAGAACATATCATGGGAGAAAGACAGTCTCTTCAATAAATGGTGTTGGGAAAACTGGAAAGTTACATACAAAGGAATGAAATTGGGCCACTTTCTAAGCCACACACAAAAATTAACTCAAAATGGGTTAAAAACATAAATGTGAGACCTGAAACTCTAAAAATCCTAGAAAAGAACACAGGTGGTATTTCTCAGACATCAGCTGTAGCAACTCTCTTCTAGATATGTCTCCTGAGCCAAGGAAGTAAAAGCAAAAATAAACCATTGGGACTAAATCAATATCAGAAGCTTCTGCACAGTGAAGGAAACAATCAACAAACCTGAAAGACAACCTACTGAATGGGAAAAATATTTGCAAATGACATATCTTACAAAGGATTCATATCAAAAGTATATAAAGAACTTATACAACTCAATACTCAAAAAACAAATAATACAATTTAAAAATGGGCAGAAGATATGAATAGACATTTTTCCAAAGAAGACATCCAGATGGTCAAGAGACATGTGAAAAGATGCTCATCATGACTTATCAGGGAAATGCAAATCAAAACCACAATGAAATATCACCTCACACATCTCAGAACAGCTACAATCAACAACGTGAGAAACAACAGTTGTTGGCAAGAATGTCTGGTACACTACTGGTGAAAATGCAAACTGTTGCAGCCACTGTGGAAAACAGTATGGAGCTTCCTCAAAAAGTTAAAAATAGTACTAAAAATACCCAGTAATTAAATTACTGGGTATTTACACAAAGAATACAAAAACAGTAATTCGAAAGAATATATCCTTCTTTATGTTCTTTGCAGTATTATTTACAATAGCCAAACTATGGAAGCAGCCAAACTGTCTATCTATAGATAAATGGATAAAGAAGATGTGGTATATACATAATCATATATTATTTGGCCATAAAAAAGAATTAAATCTTGTCATTTGCTACACATGGATGGAGATAGAGGATATAATGTTAAGCAAAATAAGTCAGTCAGAGAAAGACAAATACCAGTCATGTATGGATTTAAGAAAAGAAACAAGCAAAAAAAGTCAGATAAAGACAAATTTCACCCATATGTGGAATTAAATAAATGAAACAAGCAAACAAAGGTGGGAGCTGGGGCAGGGGAGAAAGAGACAAACCAAGAAACAGACTCATAACAGTAGAGAACAAACATATGATTACCAGAGGGGAAGTTGGATGGTGGGAGATGGGTGAAATAGGTGAAGGGAATTAAGGAGTGCATTTACCGTGAGAAGTGAGCACTGAGTAATGTATAGAATTGTTGAATCACTAAATTTTACACCTAATATAATATTATATGTTAACTATACTGGAATTAAAATTAAAACTCTAAAAAATGCCAATTACTTTTCTATTTAACAATGAAAAAGTGGAATTTTAAATTTAAAACACCATACAACTTAAATTAGCAATTAAAAAATACTTAGGTACAACTCTTAAAACACATGTATAATCTATGTGAGAAAAACTATAAAATTCTGCAAATAAAAAGATCAAATAAATAAACAGAGGAGTAATAAATGTTCATGGGTAGGATGACAATATTGTCAAGAGGTTAGATCTTTCCAACTTGATGCATAGATTTATTACAATCCAAACCAAAATTCCAGACAGTTACTTATGAATATTGAAAAACTGATTTTACAGTTTATATAATGAGGGAAAGGATGCCCAGAATAGCCAATGCAATATTGAAGGAAAAGAACAAAGTTAGAGAAGATATACGACTTGACCTCAAGACTTAATATAAATATACAGTAATTATGACAGTGTGGTATTGACACAAGAATAAACAAATAGATCGATGAGACAAAATAGAGAGCCCAGAAATAGGTCTCCAAAAATATACTCAATAAGTATTATAGTCAGTTTTTTTAATGTTTGGATATCATAATAATGTGTTGTATGTCACTGAGATTTTAATTACATTTCCTAATTATTAATGGCACAGAAAATGTTTTTCAATCTGTATATACCTTTTGGTGAAAAGTTCATTTTAATATTTTGTCCACATCTATTGAATGGCTAGTTTGCTCTTTATCTACATTTAAAACTGCCTTATGTATACTAAATTCAAGTCCACATATTTAATTTGCTAGATTTTCTTGAAGTCTGCAACTTATGTTTTATTCTGTTAATTGTACTTTGGAAGAGCATAGTTTCTTAAATTTTATGAAATTCAGTTCAATAATTTGAAAATATATGTGATTATTGATTTTCAATGTAATGTTTCCCTAGAGTTTTTTTTATTTTTAATTTTAGGTTTTACATTTACATTTATGATCCACTTTTACTTTATTTTTATAAAGGATGTATAGATTGAGGTGCATATTTTTGCATATAACTAACCAGTTGTTCCACATCTTTCCATTCTATGTTGAATTACCTTGACATTTTGTTGAAAATCAATTAAGATTATATGTATGGGTCTATATTTGGGCTCCCTAGACTAGTTTTTTGATTATCTTATATATCTTTATGTCACTACTTTATGCATACTGTCTTACTAATTAAGTACCCCAACTTCGTTAACATATTTTTTCAAAGTTGTTTGGTTATTTTAGTTACTTTCCATTTCCAAAGAGATTTTAGAATATGCTTTTCAATTTCTACAAGAAAAAAACCTGTTGAAAATTAGATTGGAACATGAGTAAATCTATATATCAACGTGGAGAGAATAGAAATATTCATGATATTGAGACTTGGATACATGACAATCGTCTATCTCTCCTTTTATATATGTTCTCAGCAATGATTTTTAGTTTTTCTCTCTACAAGTCTTACTTTTTTTTTTAATCAAATGTGTCCCTAAATATTCTATTTTTAGGCTTTTGCAAATGATATTTTTACCTAATTTTCTAACAGAATCCTATTAGACTAAGAAATTTAAGTGTTTGTGTAGTAACCGTGCATCTTCTAAACTTGCTAAACTCACATATTAGTTCTAGTAGCTTTTAGTAGGTTATGTAAGATTTTTCTACATAGAAAAACCATATAAAAAGTAAATTTCTTTTTAATATCAGTGATTTTTATTTCCTCTTACTTACCTTAATGCATTGGCTACAAGCCCCAGTACAAAAGCAAGCAGACACTGTAAGAATAATTTTACTTTTTTTTTTTTTTTTGGATGATAGAGAAGAAATAGTCTTTCTTCATTGTGATGTAACCTACCACTTTTCATAGGTTTTCTTTACCCTACTGGTGAGTTCCCTTCTTTTCCTAGTTTTCTGAAATTTTTATCAGAAATTCATGATGGATTTTATCAAATGTTTTTTCTGCATCTATTAACATTATATGCAATTATTTTTGTTTGAAAATATGGTGAAAAACAGTAATAGATTTTTTTAAATGAAAGTTTCCCCCACATTTGTAAGGTAAGTGCTACTTGATTGTGATATAGTATCATGTCATATATTATTAAACTCGATTTTGCATAATTCTTGTTAATACTTTTGTAACTGAGTTTATGAAGGAATTTGATAACAAATTTTATTTCATGAATGCTTTCCTCTGGTTTTAGTATCATTGTAGGACTGGCAACAGAGAATGAGTTTGACTCTTTCAGAGACTGAACTGAGTGATAAATAGCATGCAGATTGCAGTAACTCTCTGAGTGAAATTAAGAAATATCACCTAGATGAAAGTAATATTGGCAGACAAATAGGTAGTTGAAGAACACATTCCAAAATATTAATCCATGAATATTTCCAAACCCTGAAGAATTTTATGCCACTGGAATTTTTTTAATCAAATCTGTACATAAATTTTACTGCTGTACATACTCAAGAATTTCATTATGTCTTTGACTAGGTCCCACAATCTTCTCTCACCTTCAATGAGAAAAAGCAATATATGATCTATTGAAAAAGTGGAGATTACATAAAGGCATGATGGAGCGTGAGTTTAGGAGATTCTAAAAGAGGCTGAAGTAATACCTACCTGGCTTTTACTAATCTCAGTTTGGGCCACACTGAGAGATGTACAGGTTGAAGGTTAGCCTAAAAGAATTTATTAATTTTTAAATACATTTAGGTTACTCTTTCTTTACAAATATTTTCACAACTCGATCCTGAATTTGCTTTGTCCTAACCCCATAAATAACTGGATTTAAACAAGGAGGAACAACCACGTACAGATTGGCCAGGAGGATGTGAATGTAGCGAGGAATATTTCTACCAAATCGGTGAGTCATAAAAGAGAAAAATGCTGGTGTGTAAAAGGCTAAGATGACACAGACATGTGAACCACATGTGCTAAGTGCTTTGAGTCTGGCATCTCTTGAAGGAAGGCGGAAAACAGCTCGTAGGATCTGAACATAGGAGAGGGCAATAAGAATCAAGTCAAAAATCAGAGCAGCAATGGTAAATAAGCCATAGATGATATTGACCCTTATGTTAGCACAGGCAAGACGGGCAATTCCCATGTGTTCACAGTAGGTGTGAGGAATAATGTAGTTTCCACAAAAGGGCAATCGTTTGAGAAGTGGGCAGAAGGGGATGACAAGGAGAACTGGCCTCCCCACTACAATGGACGCCATGATGGCTACCACTCTATTGGTGAGAATAGTGGTATATCTCAGTGGATAACAGATGGCGACAAAGCGGTCAATTGCCATGGCCAGCAGTACAACAGATTCCATGCCAGTGTAGGTGTGGATAAAGAACATTTGGATGAGACAGCCTTCAAATCTTATCTCCCTAGAGTTGAACCAGAAGATAGCTAGCATCTTGGGAATGGTAGAAGTGGAAAGGCCTAGATCAATAAAGGACAGGAGAGCCAGAAAATAGAACATGGGTTGATGAAGACTCTGCTCAGTCTTGATCACAAACAGGATTGTGACATTCCCCAAGAGTGCTATCAGATAAACAACAAAGAAAGGGAAAGCAATCCAGATATGGAAAGCTTCTAAACCAGGGATACCCAACAGAAGGAAGGCAGAGGGATAAGAGTCACTGTCATTGACAGAAGACATCCTGAAGAGAACTCTTGGAAAATACTCTATGATCTTCTTCAGTATTTCTGGGGAGACATAAAGTGATATATGGTGGTTGGGTGTGTATAATAGCATACCAACTAGACACTTAAGAACATAATAGGAATTTGAGGACAACTGACTATTAAATTCAAATTATTGACTATTCCATTTAATATTCCAAGGAGATTGCAGAAGTTAGAAATAGTCTTTTCTGCTGTGGTAGTGATCCATGATCATTTTTAGCTCATTCTTTGGTGAAATTCTCATCCATATTTACTAGTATCAACTGAAAACCCTTCCAGTAACCAAAATTTGTATTATATCTTTAAATCACATTAGTTACTTAGTTGAGTGGATATGTAAGAGAAAACTTTATCAAAATGTTAAAAAAAAAGAATGTAGAATTGGAATGGTGAGAAACTTTGGATATGGTGATCAAGAAGATATCTACTTATAAGGCTTATTTGACTGTCATAGTCCCCTCTTTGTTAATTATTATTTTTCCCCTTACTTGCTTTAATAAGACTGTGTTTATAGCTATCTTTTAATAAAATGTGCTTTTATCACTGTGATTGATAAATGTATTATTAGTATTTTTCTACTTTATTGTCAAAAAATTCACCACATAAATAATGCAAAAAATAGTTTTAATACAGGTTTAAAAAGTTATTAAGTTCAGCATCCATATGTGTTATTAAAGAAACTTTTAGCAAACTAGGCAATACATAAAACTTGTTCAATTTAATGAAAGGAATCTATGGAAAAATGCACAGCTAATATACTGAATGGTAAAACACAGAATGGTTTGTTTCTAGGGTTGGGAATAAGGCAAGCATAGCAACCAGTATCAATTACATTTAATATTTTACTAGAGGTCCAAAAAATGTCAATGTATCAAAAATAAATAAATAAGACATTAAGATTGGAATGAAAGAAATAAACTTTCCTATTCATAAGTGACAAGACAACTTACATAAAACTTAAAGAATATAAAACAAATTCTTTAGCTTATCAATTAATCAGGTAAAAGAATCAATACTTCTCCATATACTGTTAACAACAATTATAAACTAAAATTTTCAGTTAAAATTTTGTGAAAATTCCCACTACCACTTAAAATGACATCAACAGTATGGTGTACTTAGCAATAAGCACTTAAAATTGTAAAACATGACAGAAATTAAAAGGACATAAAAAAGTTTTAAAGTATAACATGTTCATGGTTTGGAAGACTGAAATATGTTATGATGTCAGTTCTTCCTAAAAAGATCAATAGCTTTAAAACGGTTTCAATCAATACCAAGAAATTAAAATAATTATAGGAATACCCTAAATTGTTTGGAAGAAGAGTAACAAAACAGAGGAACTTATAATAAAGGACTTAAGACTTTAAAATGTATAGTAATCAAGGCCATGTGATAGATGAAAAATGATGGACAAATAGATAAGCAGAGAAAGAACAGAATAGACTTATTTTATGTCCTCAGTTAAATTTTATAAAGTGACAAATAAAGTAATTCAGTGAAGATAGGAGAGTTGTTTCTACCAATGATACTGGTGCAACTAAATATACATATATTTTTAAAAAAGAACCTTGCTTCGAACTTCACAACAAAATCAAATATTAATTACATTTCTAAAATATACCTAGATATTTTTTAAAAAGCAACTCAATTTCTAACATGTATGAAGTCAAAGAAAGGAAAGTATCTTTGCAACCCAGTGGAAAGTAATGTTTTTTTAGAACACAAAAAGCAATAACAATTAAAAAAATAGCCTCTTACGTGCTATTAAATTTTATAATTTATTCTTAAGAACGTGAATTTAGAGGGCAAAGACTGAGAGAAAATATTCACAATCCCTTACAATTTCTTTTACAATTTCTGTTAAAGAATTTGTGTTAAAAGCATATGACAGTGCTTAAAATAGCAAATAAGAAAACAAGCAATGGAAAAAGAAAAAAAGAAGAGCCTACACTGTTGCTTAGCAGAAGAAAATATACGAATGACATTAAACTTCTCAAAATCTTTAAAAAAAAATCTTTAGACATCAGGAAATGTACATTAAAATTAAAAATGACATATTATTAAACATCTATTAGAATGGCCAAAAAAACCCCAAAAAAGGCATGATGATACCAAATTTCAACAAGGATGTGGAACAAATTCTCCTAATTACCTCCAACAACTGAATTACTAGCAGTTTACTCAAAACAAGTGAAAGTATATCTGTCCACACAAAGACTGGTACAAGAATGTTGGTAGCAGCTTTATTCACAACTGCTCCAAATGGAAACAACATAAATACTGTGATCAAGAGTAAACAGACAAATCCGTTTCGAAATATTTACCCAGCGAAATTCTACTCAGCAATAAAAATGGATTGACTACTTCTATGTGTGACAACGTAGATGAATCTATGTCATTATCCTGAACTGTCAACTGCCACTAGTTA
Source organism: Mustela putorius furo (assembly GCF_011764305.1). Lineage (NCBI taxonomy): Eukaryota > Metazoa > Chordata > Mammalia > Carnivora > Mustelidae > Mustela > Mustela putorius. Next base: position 1,444,814 of record NW_025422126.1, read on the forward strand.
CTGGAGAGTACTAAGTATATGATTTCACTTATATGAAGATAGAGAAAATGGTTACCAGGGACACCTGGCTGGCTCAGTCAGCAGAGCACGTGACTCTGGATCTCAGAGTGGTGAGAGATTACTTAATATTAAAAGCTTTAATAGCAACAAAAAAATGGGTACTGAAGATATCTATTCAGTGGTTGCCCAGGAATTGAAAGGGGTCACGGACAGACTGGGAAGGGACACAAAAGAATTTTTTGAGGTAACAGAAAAATTTTATATTTGTATTGGGGCATAGGATACCTATTTGTTATAGGGGTGTAGGAAAAGTATATACATTTTCCAAGACTGTACAGGTAAGATTTTACATTTAAACAGAATTCAAATTTTACTTAAAAAAATCAAATCCAGGTCTGGAGAGAACAGAATATTTACAGTTGTTGACATTGGATCCTGAGAGCATTACACATCTCTGCTTAGTTTGTAGATGTTTGAAATGCTCCATAATGAATTAGTGTAATATATAAATCTAGTCAAAATAAGTGTCTTCTTTAATATTTTTTTATAAAATACAGTATCACTTTAATAAGTATAAAATACAGTATCACTTTGGGAGCTTATTTTAAACACAAGATTATTTATCTCAATCAATATAGAGATAAAAATCCTAAAATCTAAAATGTTTTACAATCCCACTCAAGAAGCATAAAATAAAATTAAGAACCTATGTTAAGTTTTAGTATTCTCTAATAATTTTTGTTACGAATAGCACCTAGCTTTTATTCCTGATATTTTCCTTTTTATTCACACTCATCAGCTTTTAAGTCAAATGCTCACCATGGTATATTCTTTATGATTATTTGCAACAAGCTCACTGATGATCATCGTCCCCAAGGCTTTACAGCTACCAAAATAGAGCAACCATTTCAAAGAGGTCACTCTACTGACACCACTTTGATTTCCGTAGTTCTGGATTCTGGTCACTCACTCAAGCTAACATCTGCTATGAAAGCAAACCTTACTGTGCCCGGGTGCTCCTTCTCTGAGGGGTAGCTGAGAAAAAGGGCACTTACATCCTTGATATTTCTTTAAGTGTATTACCTGATGTAATTTTCCAAAATGCTCTTCAGTGTCCACTATGCTGAGCTGCCCTGCCTGTCTCAGCCTTTTCACGGAAGGCCTCCCACCATATAAAAATGCAACCTGGACTACCTTCCCAAGGCAATGTTCTGCTTCCTCCTGCAATGTCAGGCTGGCCTTTCTGCCCAGGATCCCTCAAAAGGATGAATTTATGCAGAGGATGTAGCTCCCCTGAGAAGGCCATCCTTGGTCAGTCCCTGCAGGGACCAGATGTCTGGGAGATTGAGCCAAGTTTTATGAAGCATCTTGGTTCAAACCTGCTTCCAGGGAACTGGGATTTTATTTCATATTTGTCTCTTGGGCGTGCTAATTTTTTTTTAATGTAGCTTATTTCCCCTTCCATCTTTTCTATCTATTAATTTTCTCTAATACTTTAATCATAGTCTCTTCATATTTGAAGCATATATATACATATTATAAGATATATATATATATATACTATCATCTTTTATCCACATTTCTGAATTAATAGTAATGCTCAAAGCATTATATAATTCCATTTTAAGCTGTAATATAACATGTTGCCACCTAAAAATCATTTGTTTTCTTAAACTTTGATTACCTGTTTCACAGTCTGTTTCTACATTAAATTATGCCAGAGAGGTTAAGGAAACTTCCCTGGAACTAAACTCATTTAAAATCCTGTTTCATAATAGTTACATGACTATGTGTAAATTACCTAACTTCTGAATCTCCACCTACTCATTATAAAATGTGGATTATCTAAAGAGCCAAATGGAGTTTCTAGAACATTATAAGGGGTCAAGAAATATTAGATGTCACCATTGGTAGCCATAATGCCTCTTGTTTCATAGCATTTATACGATTCTTACATCACAGGGAATTGTGGAGTGCCTCTTCCCATCAGTGTCCTATATAAGGAGTCAGTTTTTCCTACTAATAGTATCTTGTACCCATTTACATGTAAAATTTATGTACTTTTGTTCATAGTTTTTCTTTAATATACTCACATTGTGTGTTTAGGTTACTCATCTGAGAAATGAGAGTGTTTCTGTTCAACTTTGAAAATGCTACTTTCTCTAATATAATGTTAATGTTAATATGCAATATTATTATTGCTTCAGTTCCCTCAGCTTTAGAAAGGGAAAAAACTAGAAACTACTTATTGTAGTTGTAAGAATTTAAAGAATAATACATACTTGTGTTGTCAAGTATTATATAAAGTATTATATAAAGAATAATACTTACTTGTATTGTCATGAAATTACATACTTGTCATGAAAACAGTGCCTAGCTCATAATATATGTCTAATTTTTGGTATTATTATTATTATTATTATTATGCTAATCAATTTTTGTCAACTTCATGGAATTTTTTCATGTAAATGCTATTTTATTTATCACATAGTTGCTGTCATTTGTCATATGTGGTTGGGACTATGCTTATATTAAATAATTATTATTGTTACTTTTGGCTGACATTTTCTAAGATGAATGAAAAACTTCATAAATCTGCACATAGGATACCACCTAGACATTGTAATGTGACAATTTTTAGAGTAGAGAATAAGCTTCATTTTCTCATACTCAAACTTTCTTAATATCTGAAGACCAAATTTCATAATTTATACCTGAACGTTCTAGTTACCCTTTCTTTTATCTGCTTAGTTCTGACCCCATAAATTACAGGGTTGAGAGAAAGTGGGATGACAACATAAAAGTTGGCAAGAAGAATGTGGATGTATTGAAGAACATTTTGGCCAAACCAGTGGGTCATGAAGGAAAAAAAATGCTGGAATGTAAAAGGCCAACATTACACACACATGGGAGCCACAAGTGCTGAGTGCCTTCATTCGGGCATCCCTGGAAGGGAGGCAGAAGACAGCATGGAGGATATAGACATAGGAGATGATAATGGCTATGATGTCATACACCAAAATAGAGATGGCACATAAGCCATATATGATGTTCACCTTTATGCTGGTGCAAGACAGGTGGGCAATGCCCATGTGCTCACAGTATGTGTGGGAGATGATTTGATGCCCACAGAAAAGTAACCTTAAGATGAACAGAACGAAGGGGATTGCAATGGCTAAGGGTCTCAGGAGGATGATCAATGCTATAACAGATACCACTTTGTTTGTCAGCATCAGTGTGTACCGAAGAGGGATACAGATGGCTACATAGCGATCATAGGCCATGGCCACGAGCACAGCTGACTCCATGTCAGTACATAAGTGGATGAAGAACATCCGAATGAGACAGCCCTCAAAAGTGATTTCTCTCAGGTTGAACCAGAAGATTACAAGCATCTTGGGGATGGTGGATGTGGACCAGGACCATGTCAATAGATGACAGAATGGCCAGGAAGTAGAACATAGGATGATGGAGACTATGATCAGTCTGAATCACAGAAAGAATTGTAATGTTTCCCAATAATGCTGTCAAATACACAACACAAAATGGAAAAGCAATCCACATATGCATTTCTTCTAGCCCTGAAATTCCCAGCAGGAGAAATAATTTGGGATGGAATTATGTGTCATTAGATGGGACCATGTTTCCGTTGCACTTGTACTGCTGCATGTAACATAGACCAGATGTCTCATTCACTGAGAGATGCCATCTCTTCTTGTCCAATGTTACTGATTTCCTACAGAATGATACAAAAATATGTTTGAACTTTTCTAAACACCCCACCCATCATTACATAACTGTGGATTTTTTTTTTTGAAAACTGAAGTACATATTGTTATCGTTTGATCTCAACTGATCTGATTCATTACATTTGTTTCCATCCATTTTAATAACATAATTAAACTTTCATCAAGGACCAATAGAATATCATACAAATGGCTAGGTATTTGGTGTTCAGATTGTACATAGTTAACCATCTTCAAGGATGTTCTAGCTTAGGAATTAAAATAATAATACAATGTATGGTTTCTCTGGGATTATGACAAGTATGTTTTTCTTTCTATCTCATAGTCAATTGCTATAGCCTCTGGAGGTAAAATTTGCACGAAACCCTTTTAAAGGTATGAAACCTAATGGAAAAAACCAGTAGGTGAACTCGCGGACCTCAATCAGAAACATCATTGCAGTTAGGGAAGACTGTATGAAATGCAGGAAATCAAGACTCATGGTGGTTATAATTGATGCGGTTGAGATGGCTTCACCATTAGATTTTACAGTTGATTGTTTAAAACAGCAGAAGAGATAAGAATGACACTGCAAGAGCAATTTCGTTCAAAGCAGCACTAGTAATCAAAGGTTGACTTGAGTTATATGTAAAGAACTTAAATTTGAATATTTTATGTAATGTGAACTTTTCCTTATAAAGCTATGGTGGGAGATATTTTTAATACTTGTGTAGAAAGATCCAAAACAGTAGTAACAAAATAGTGCCAGGTTGCATTAAAATAAAGCAAATCTAATATCTATGAATCATTAGCATTGCTTCTATTTCACATCATATGATAAAAAGGTCTGACTTTGAATTTTTGGTTGACCTAAGTGACTGTTCATGGCCACTCATCTTCTGCTATTTTCCCCACAGTTATATCCTCAATCTGTTTGCATATATAAATGCCCTACCTTTCAGTTATTGAACTCCAAGTCACAGTTTGACCACACCTCACATTTTTCCTACCCTCTTAAGGATTTTTCTTGTCACCTCTGTTCCAATGTCACATCAAGTTCTGTAGCCCCTAGTTCAGTCTTTTTCTTCACAGTTATTTATTTCCTGACAGCTTCACTTCTTCAACTCTCCAAACCAGATCCTTCCCATCTCTCTGCATGTTTCTTTCCTTGACTCTGCTATCTCTTCATTCAGCTGTCAATCCATCTTCCCCAGATTCAGCCCTGACCTCTGCAACCACTTCCCATCCAAGAGCTCTGGTTGCTGAGAGTTAATGGAGAAAAGCTACAGAATTATGCAGTTGCAGTATCTGCAGACAGGCCATCCAGGACATGAAAATTTTTCCCGTGTCCTTTAGATGGTTCCTTTTTTAGTTGCCTCAGAGAATATACCATACATGCACTATTCTCACACCGCAAGGTACTGATACATTTATTCTTTAACTTGCAGCACTTTCTCTTGTCTCTCTAGAAAATTAAGATGACCATGCAAGTGATATTTGCATCCCCTTACTCTTCCCTTCCCCAGTTGTACAAGTGTTTTACTCCAGCCTGCTGCTAATAGAAGCACCTCTGCTTTGACCTCATCTTTCAAGTCTGCATATACCACTCTTAACCCTCTTTGTTTTTTCCCATCTCTATCTCTCTTGTGTTTGCACATTCTCCACCTGTTCAGTGTCCCCCCCCCCCAATTTTTAAAAAATAGCAAGAATTTTGAAATAGTATATGTTATTTCTATTTACTCCTATTTCATTCACTTCTCAATGGGCTATAAAGAATGTAAACTGACTTCTACTTATAAATGGAGTTTCTTTCATAAATAGTACCAAATTGTGTCCCTATTTCCAAAAGTTCTTGAATAATTTGAACTTATGCTATTTATATCCTACAGGAAATACACTATTATTGGTCGTTTTTCTTCCCAATATCCCACTAGTCTTAGTGATTTAACAGACTTGTATCATTCCAACAATTTTTGAGTGTATGAAATTACGTTTTTAATAAACATCAAATCAATCTCCGTTTTTTGTTTACTTTCCTAACATTTATTTGGATCACCATTCTTTCTTTCTGGTTTACATTTTCAGGTATTGCTGTTGCTATCGCCTCTCTTTGCTCTATGTTAAAGGAGCCCTAAAGAATGTTGCAAAATAAATCCCATAGAACACCATGTATTTATGTGAAGTCAATGTGTCTCATGTTCCTGCTTTGCTACAAAATATTTTTTCTAATAGCCACATCAAATTGGAAATTTCTGTAGGTTTTTATTTTTCCTCTTAGGTATTTACAATGTACATCAGAACTATGAGATTCTCTCCTAAAGCAACTTTATTTAACTGGTGATTTCACAAATGTGTTTGACCAGCAAAATCTCTAAATAGAATACCTATAAAACCAATGAATGATAATATTTCAGGCTCTTAAGTTACAGAAGTGAACCTATGGTGTGTCAAATTTTAAAAAATTTTCTGTGCTGTCTTGAACTGAGTATCAATTGTTTTGCCTCTGTTCTAGATGAATATATATCAAATAGATAATTTTCTAGGAAAGAGAAGGAGAAAAAGGACACTCTAGACCTTGTTTTCAACACAGTATCTAATGAATTTTTATAATATATTCATTTTCTAGATCTTCACCAGCATGTATTTAAACACAGCTATGTGCCAGTTTGTATCCATTATTTAAGAATCCAGAAAGATTGGGACACCTGGGTGGCTCAGTGGATTAAAGCCTCTGCCTTCAGCTCAGGTCATGATCCCAGGGTCCAGGGATTAAGTTCCACATCAGGCTCTCTGCTCAGCAGGGATCCTGCTTCCTTTCCTCTCTCTCTGCCTGCCTCTCTGCCTACTTGTGATCTCTGTCTGTCAAATAAATAAATAAAATCATTAAAAACAAAAAAAAACCAGAAAGATTGTAATTACTGACAGAGTTAAAATGAAGAGAGAAAGGCTCAGATGAATCACTTACCCCCTTAGTAACCCACCAAAAAAATATTAGAATGATATGTCATGCTGCTTCCTAAGTATTCACAAATTTAGTCAAAGAGATATTTAAAAAATAATAATGAGGAGCGCCTGGGTGGCTCAGTGGGTTAAGCCGCTGCCTTCGGCTCAGGTCATGATCTCAGGGTCCTGGGATCGAGTCCCACGTCAGGCTCTCTGCTTAGCAGGGAGCCTGCTTCCTCCTCTCTCTCTCTCTCTGCCTGCCTCTCTGCCTACTTGTGATCTCTCTCTGTCAAATAAATAAAATCTTTAAAAAAATAATAATAATGAAAATGCCATCAGAATAATGTATATAAATTTAAGTTGAAGAGAGTCAGTCTGATAGAATTTTTCACACAGGAGAGGGAAGGTCTAGATATTAAAAGCCTATGGCTGAGATGGGCACAGTAACTGGATTTTCTGGACCATGTGACAATATGGTGACGCATTCACTATTTTTTTTCATCCTTGTTTCTTCCTTTTTTATGCTCACACTCTACCTCCTTTCTCTGTGTACAGTCTAACCACCTTTCAAAAATATCTGTTATATTCCATTAATATATAACATTATCATTTTTCTCATATTTTCTAGTGAGTATTTACTTTTCAGCGTCCTGAGAATTTGAAAGACGTGACTTCCCGGATTAAAGAACACTTTATATTTGGCTTCATCTTGCCAGGCAGCTTTTTTTAGACAATTGACCTGCTCTCCAAAGCTATCACAAGTTACTGCAGGCAAGAAGTAACCAAAACTCTCCATGGGTTCCATCAAATACACACTGAAAGAGGGTTTACACAGCAGTGATTTCTAATCCTGGCTTTTCATAATAGACTGTGGAGTACTGGATACAAATACAAATTCTAAGTTCTGATCCTGAAGATTCTGAATCATTAGGTATGGATGGGATAGCTCTTTATGACTTTGATAAAGCTCCTCAAGTTAATCTAATTTAATTTATTTGATTTTTGGGAACTGCTGAAAAATAAGTAAGATAGATAATCAATTATAATATGAATTAGAATGTGTTTATATATAATGTTGGGGGCATCTGTGTGGCTCTATCAGTTAAGCTTCTGCCTTTGGCTCAGTCATGATCCTGGGGTCCTGGGATCCAGTCCCCTCTGGGGCTCCATGCTCAGCAGGGAGTCTTCTTGTTCTCCCTCTCCCCTTCCCTCTGCTTCTGTTTTCTCTCTTGTTTATTATCTTTCTAATAAATACTTTTTTAAAAAATACATAACAGTGAATTTTTAAAACAGTGTATAACTTAATATCTGATAACCTTGACTTTGTATAGACTTTTCTTTAAATCCTCAAAACCAAACATAGGCACTGATTCCATTCTGTACTACGATACTCTCAGGTTTTGTAGTGCTCTGTCCCTTCCTTGACTGGAGATACTTGTGAGAGAAGGTGGTAATTTCCAAGCACTTTTTTTAAAAGCACATATTAGGAGCTCCCAAAGAAATATACCTAGGTAGAATGACTAGTTGTGGCAATAATAATAATAACTAACTATTATTATTATTATTATAGTAATAATAGTCAGCTAGCAAAGCTTTCCTCAGGACTTTCCTAGTGTTAACGTTCCCCTATTAGAGGGGAAAGGAGAGGAAAAACGTAAATAGAATTGACATGGACAGGACATTTTCTGTCTTTTTGAGGATCTGAAAGTTCACAATTTCTTAGAATCCTACCTATTCATCAACTCTTATTCAGAAGACTTCCATGAATTTCACAATTATTGTGCAAAACTACCAGCTGCAATAGAAAAGAATATTTTATTTTGCTGACCCTATTTATAGGAAGAATAGTAAGTTACGTGGTCAGATGTTTTTCAGTTGGCTAGATTATGACTGTCTTGGTGACAAGGAGAAAATATAACAAATTTGTATAGAAGAGAGAGTGATTGGTAGTGGGGTTGCATACTCAGGATGATAATTGGAGGCAGAAATACAGAGAGAGCTGTATGTAACTGCAAGTGGGCCCAAATAGGCAAAACTGACTCCATGATATGTGATAATGGAAAGAGTTCAGGATTTGAAGATAAAAAAATTTTGTTTAGATACTAGTTCTGTTTCTTTCAAGCTGCTTAGCAATATTCCATAAACTTATTTCTTTATAAAACATATTCACATAATAATGAAATCATACATATCTTGCAAGCTTAATTCATGAATTATAAATAAATATGATAACATATTAGGAGACCAGCATAAATTAAGAAATTTTAATCATATAATTGCAAAATTATTTGAGTTTTTGTTCTTGGCATCTATTGTCATATTTGTGTTACCTTTCAATTAGGGAAACATTTAAAGCCATTTATAGAAATGAAATTTAGACAGACTATATTGCTTAATCATCCTCATATGGATCTAGAAATGTTTGGAAAACTTTGGAATTTGTTTTGTAAATGATGAATCAATGCTAAAAAAAAAAAACCCACTATTTTGGTAATAGCTTTGGAAATATAAGGATTCTTGATCTGGTATTTTTATCTGTCAGTTATATGAAGGCATGAATTGTGAAATATTTCTCTTGAGAGCTGAATGGAGGACAGAGGAGTACACAAAGTTAGTTAAAGTTCTGCATAATCGATATAGAATGGTGACTGCTATGAGAGGGAAAGACAGACAAGACTGAAGGTTAAGGTACAATCACAGGAAGCAAAGAAAAAAGTGAGTTGAATGACAAAGACTTCAAGAAAGACACAGAAAGCAAGTTAAAAAGGTGTTTGCATAAGCACACACACACATGCACACTCCACTTATCCAGATAAGAATAAGATTAAGAATGAGATTTATAAACCCTTTGTCATAGTATACACCTGAGTCTGTGTAAATTATCTTGTTATACTCTGGGCTCCTTCCATATTCAATCAGCCTTCCTTTTTTCTCCATTCCTCTTGTCTATTTTATCTCTTCAACCTACATCTCAGTGAAATGACCACAATGAAATGGTTTCTGTCTCTTTGTTTCTTAGTTTGAAAATAAAAAAGAGTTACTGTCTTAGTGGATCCTTCTTGAACCCAAGGCCAGATTTACCAGCATAGCTTCTGGCTTTCTTGATAAGCTAGTTCACCCACCTGCCCCAGAATGTTTTCATTTTCATCTGCTCTGACTGAAATGGAAGACTTACACTGTAACCACTGACCTTAAAATGGAGTGTCTCCAAACACTGGTGCTCTCTGGAGAAAACAGAGGCACTGAGCTACATGCTCCATAAATATGAAGCATAACATCATTGGTGATAAAAAAAAAAATTAAAAAAGGAGAATTAGAAAAAGAAGAAGAAGAAGGAGGAGGGGGGGGGAGAGGGAGAGGGAGAAGGAGAAGAAGAAGAAAAAGAAGAAGAAAGAAGAAAAGAAAAAGTCCAGATTCTGAATGCGGTTTCCCAAGTTTAAAATGACTTGTGATAAACTGACTTATCTCTAGGCAGGAACAGCTATGAGGAGGGCTTACCACCCATTCTTTCTCTTCAAGATCCCTCTAGTTCTACATTCCCTCTCATGAGCCCCACATAAAAGGCCAGGTCACAGAAAATCTGGGGTGATTTTATGTAAGGGATTGGCAAGTCATTCTGTTTTTTTCTTTGTTTGTTTTTGTTTTTGTTTTTGTTTTTGTTTTTCCATTACCATTTTATTTATCTTGCTAGGTATCTGGTCAATTTCTCCAAAATTTACCTACCTCTCCCTCCCATCCCCATGATAAACACAATTCAATCTTCAGTACTATCAGGAAAAAAATTGAAGCCCACCTAGTATCTATCATTTCATAGAGTATTCATTAGAACTAGGATGTGAGAGATATTGGGTCCACAGCTCCAGGAATGCAGGAGGAACAATAAAAATGGCCAACGGATCGTTAACTCCCAGGCCACCCTCTTCCTTTACCCATGACTCTCCCGCCGGGAGGACATGTCACCATAAGTAACCCTATATCTACGCAGGAAACAGGAACATCAGGACACCCCCTACCCTCCAGTCACCAAATACTTTATCTTATATGGCTATGAACTATATGCTGTCTTAACCCAAATAAAAGACCCACTCGACCCCCTCCTGGGAGTGACTTCCCCGACTCTCCTCTCCTGAGTCACGAACCTTGCCTAAGGGTGCCTTTAATAAACTTTGCCTTGCACCTATCTCACCTGTAAAACCTTACAAGAGGTAATATAATTTAAAAAAAAAAAAAAAAAAGACTAGTTATTTTGAACACAAATCCTCTCTGCTTCCTGGTTCTTCTTCTTCTTCTTCTTCTTTTTTTTTTTTTTTAAGATATTATTTATTTACTTGACAGAGAGAGAGAGAGAGGGGGGACAAGTAGGCAGAGTGGCCAGCAGAGGGAGAGGGAGAAGCTCTTTCTCCACTGAGCAGGGAGCCCCATGTGGGGCTCAATCCCAGGACCCAGGGATCATGACCTGAGCCGAAGGGAGCTGCCTAACTGACTGAGCCACCCAGGTACTCCCACCTCCTGGTTTGTGTTGATAGTAAAATGAGACAGGGTTTAATTTACTGGTGAGAAGAGGTCTAGGGAAAGAAGTGTGAGATACCGAAAATTAGTTAAATAGATGGACTTTGAGACAGACTATGTGAGTTTGAATCCCACCTTTCCTACTTAATGCACATAAGAGTTTGGGAAAGAAATTTAAACTCTTTATCTCCATTTTCTCCTCTTATAAATGAGTAGGATAATACCTAGTGCAAAGCATTGCTGAGGAGATTAAAAAAGGTAATATTTGTATAACACTTAAAACATTTCCTGATATATAGTAAGAAATTTGTAATGGTTTATTGATAGTAAACTAAACCACTTAACTAACACTTAGTACTTCCAGGCGAGGATATTTTCTGAAAATTGATACTGACAGGAGTTGCCATGAAGAAGTCTCCTAGATTCACTTTTGGAATCTTACGGGAGTTGATAAATGTGATATCATTTTCCTTCCTAGATTTATTGTCAATAAAGAACAAAACATACAGGTAAAAGAAGAACTCAGGATTATTACTGAGTAAAAGCTGTGTATTTCTTGGTTAAGCTATGCATCTAAACTGGTAAATTGGGCTTTTTAACAATCTTTGCCCTCTTAAACCCCCCCCAGTTTAACTTACCTCAAAAGTCAGGTTTTTGTTTGAAGGGCAGAGCCTTGTCAAGAAACCTATGGAACTCCTGGATTTTACTGGGATCTGCAATGTCAACTGTCACGTGACAACTAAGTCTGTGTGTTTCTAGATTCTCTATACAGTGCATTTACCATTTTTGTTTATTCCTTTGTCAGTTATATTCTTTCATAATTTCAACAGTGTATTAAAATTTTGATATTTTGTAGAACATATCCTGTTTCTCTCTCCTAGGCCTGTAAGGTAATTTCTGCCTAATTGATTTTCTATATGCATTTTTTAAAAGATTATTTACAACACTGTAGATTATAGAAAAATGCAAATGGAGTACCGAGAGCTTTGATATAAATGTATACATATCTCCCCCATCAGTAACATTTTACACTATCATGGTCATTTGTTATAATTAATAAAACAGTATTAACTAAAGTTTATGTTATATTAAAATTCATGTTATTCAGATTCCCTTATTTGTACCTAATGTTCTTCTCTAGTGGGATCCCACCCAGAATACCAAATTACACATACAAGTTATATCTACTTAGGGCTCTTAGGTTCTCTTGACTATTACAGTTACTCGGGTTTTTCTTAGTTTTGATGACTTCACAGTGTTTAAAAGTGCTAGTCAGATTTTAGGGGCACCTGGGTGGCTCAGTGGATTGAGCATTCAACTTCTGATTTTGGTTCAGATCGTGACATCATGGATCCTGGAATCCAGCCCCGCTTTGGGCTCCCTGCCTTGCCTGGAACTTGCTTAAATATGCTAATCCTCTGACCTTCCTTCTCCTCCCCCAACCTTTGCCCCATGCACACCCTCTATTTCTCTCAAATATATATATATATATATTTTTTTTTTTAAAGAAGTACTGGTCGAGTTTTTGTAAAATATCCCTTAATTGAGGTTAGTCTGATTATTTCCTCCATGACTAGACCAGAATTATGACTGGGGAAGAAGACCAAGGAGGTAAAATACTAATTATGTCAAAACAGATCAAGGATACATACTATCAACACGGTTTATCACTGTTGTTATTGAGCTTCATCACCTGCTGAGGTCATGTTAGGGTTCTCTTTCTCCTCCATTTCCAAGTTTTCTCTTTGCAAGTAATTTACAATGTGTAGCCCACAAATTAAACAGTGAGTAGTTACGTTCCTCATCCTTGGACATGAAACATCCTCATATATTGTTTGGAGGGTTTTTTCATTTGTTTGTTTGCTTTTGCCTGGAGAGAATCTATTCCCCCATTTGTTTATGTATTCAATCATTTATTTTTATCCATACGGACTCAAATATTTATTTTATACTTTAGGCTGTAATCCAATATTACTTTTGTTTCACATTGCCCAGCTTTGACTATTGGGAGCTCTTACAGTTGGTTCCTGTGTCCCTTTGTCTCACCCTCATAACTGTGTGTTCTTTTGGGGGGGGGGCAGGGTCACTTCTTTACTTTCTGGGACCATGAGATTCTACAGGCATATCTCATATATCACCTGCCCAAATCTTAGAATGTGATATTTCTCCAAGGATTACTGATACCTTTTATTGGATAATGATATTAGAAACAAAGGTTTGGGTGTTGGACGTACTTTGCTACGGGGGTGTCATTGGTTTAAACCATCTCACCTGGTATATCAAGGAAATATAGGAGTAAATATTTATCATCTATTTATCTATCATCTTTCTATCATCTTTCATCTACTAAAACTAAACATGGTAATGTCTCTAACTCTAATCTGTTACCACATGAATTGTTCTAATATCCCCTCATGGTTCTCTGTGAACTCACACTCCAAAAAAATAAGAAACCTAGTCCTCACTATATGTCGTATATTTACATAATTGTTCAATAACACTATGCATATGTAGGTGCATTGGAATTGTTAACCTATAACTCTATGAGGGAAAAATTGCCCAAGAGAGAACGGTGCTTTATTATAGCTCTTTTTGCCTTTGGTGTCACAGACTCCATTCTTTTCCAGAACTACTTGGGTTAAAAAATTTTTTTTCATCCACCCTAGTGAGGTTTTTTTCTTCCCTACATTTTGAATATACAATATTTCTCATACTATGCATTTCATCATGGAATCCCCTGAACTCCTCCATGATTTTTTTTTAAATTTGCAGACATTAAGATCATCTTTTGTGTTTCAAAATTCTAAGGGTTTTTCCAAATGTATATCATACATCCACCTTTACAGAATTATATAGAATAGTTTCACCAACCTAAAAACTTCCATGTGCATCACATATTCAATATCACCCCAGTCCTCCTCCTCCTGGCAACTATGGATATTTTTTTGTGATTTCTTGTTTTGCTTTTTCCAGAATATATTTTCACTAGAGTCACCCAAGGTGAAATCCTTTCAGATTGGCTTCCATTACTTCAGAAAATGCATTTAAGATTCATCTGTGTCACTTAAGATTCATCTGTGTCACTTAATGATTTAGCATCTTATTTCTTATTAATGCTGAATATATCCATGTGTTATGTACACTGGATATACCATAGTTTGGATATTCATTCTCCTATTGAAGGGCATTTTTGCTGCCTCCAGTTCTTTATGAATAAAGTTTAAATGATTGTGCCATTTTGCATCTCCACTAAAAATGAATGAAAAGTTCTATTACTTCCTTTGCATGCTCACCTACCTATGAAATTTCCTTACTGATTTATTTTTAGTTTTAGCCATTTTTAGAGGTGCGAGGTGGAAAATTTTGCATCTTTTAATTAGTAATTCCTTAGTGGAAAAATATACTGAACATCTTTTCATGTGCTTTTTTCAATCTGTATATTTTCTATGTGGTATGCCAGGACAAATCTTTTGCACAAGTTTTAATTGGTTTATTATTACTTTTTAAAGTTACATATGTTTTACTTGAAGGTTTTGATTTTTTAGTCAAACTGAGGGAGATCTCCTCTATTCCTTGTTTGCTGTGTGTTATTTTAAGTATGTGTTGTTGTTGTTGTTTTAAGAAAATATATATTTTTTTTCTTTAAGATTTTATTTATTTATTTGACAGAGAGAGAGAGATCACAAGCAGGCAGAGCAGCAGGCAGAGAGAGAGGGTGAAACAAGCTCCCCGCCAAGCAGAGAGCCTGATGTGGGGCTCGATCCCAGGACCCTGAGATCATGACCCGAGCTGAAGGCAGAGGCTTAACCCACAGAGCCACCCAGGAGCCCCAGAAAATATATATTTTTAACCATTGATATGATCAATATAATTTTTCTTCTTTAGGCTGATGTTCTAGGTTACATTGTTTGTTTTTGAACATTGAATCAATCTTGTATATCAAGAATAAACATCATTTGTCAATGCATACTTACTTATTCTGATAAATTGTTAGTTTTAATTTAATAATATTTCATTGGGGATTTTTACATTTATTCATGAGAGATAATTTTGAGACATGGTATATATAGATAGCTAGGTAGCTAGATAGAATCTCTATGTATGTTTTTGGACATATTTAAATGATTTGTTATTAGGGTATGTCCATCTTCGTAATATAAGTATTTTTTAGCTTCTATAGTCTGGAAGTAGTTTTAAAGAATTGATGTAATTTCTTTCTTTTGTGATTGGTAGAATTTATCAATCAGGTTTCATTCTGAAACCTTCAGAACCTGATTGTTTTGGAAGGTTATTAATTAGTTATGCAACTTATTCAATAAATATGGAGATATTTAGGTATTTGGAACTGCAAATTTTCTCCCGTTGGCCTTATATCATTTGCATATATCTAGCTGGCCATTGAGCAATATGAGTTTGAACTTTGTGGATCCACTTAAATACGGTACAACACTATACATGTGTTCTCTCTCCCTTTACATTTTCTTAACAATATTCTATTTCCACTACCTTATTTATTATAAGAATATGTATATAAAATATATAACTTACAATAATAGGTGTAATTGACTGTTTATATTATCAGTAAAGCTTAAAGTCAACAGCAGGCTATTAGTAGTTAAGCTTTGGGGGTGTCAAAAGTTATAAGTGAAATTTTGGCTGCATTAGGGTGGGGGAACAGTACTCCATTTTCTTTGTTGTTTGGGATCAAGACCCACCAACATAGTATTTGGGAGTGCTGACCCTATATATAGATCTAAAAGATAATTTCATTGCGGTTGTTGCTAAACTCTGCTTGGCTTTTTAATCATATGGAATGTATGGAAAGGAACCTTGGGAGATGGTTGGAGGCAATGAACATTAAGACTATAAAAAACATGGTTAGGACATGAATATATAGTAGCTATTAAAATTTTAGTAGAAAACATCATTACTTACAGATTGGCATATCTGAATCTTATCATTGAGATAACTGGAAATATGTACGAACTTTCCCTCAAAAGGTAGGACACTGAATTTAGTTTCTTTGAGGAATCCTGTTGGTAATCTTGTGTGGCTTTCAAGATAAGGGGCCTCATAATGGATGGAGATTTAAAGCCAACTTATAATAATAATTTATAAATGGAAAGATATCAATCTTTATTTTATGTATTTTATTCTTAAATATTACTAAATTTGAGTTGTGCTTAAAATGAAACACAGCATCCAATTAAGGAAAACACTGGGAAGAACACTGTTGCTATTCTTTTGCAAAAAAGAGGCCATCAAGAGCTTAGAATGTACATCTTTCTGTCTCTAAGAGAAAAGAGCACTTAATTTGCTCAAGATGCTCCAGGAAGTAAATTCTTCAGATAATTATATATAGATATCCTTGAATTCCTTTCAGAAAGTGTTTACCGATGTCTCTAGTCCATGCTCCTTGCTGACAGATAACCTTCCATACTTCTTTTTTTTTTTAAAGATTTTATTTATTTATTCGACAGAGAGAGATCACAAGTAGGCAGAGAGGAAGGCAGAGAGAGAGGAGGAAGCAGGCTCCCCGCCGACCAGAGAGCCTGATGCGGGACTCGATCCTAGGACCCTGAGATCATGACCCGAGCTGAAGGCAGCGGCTTAACCCACTGAGCCACCCAGGCGCCCATAACCTTCCATACTTCTAAACCCTGAAGGTACATGTTCTGGATCAGTCATGTTGCAGAGTTGTACAGTCATTTTTATACCATCAGATGGCAAACATGCCATAGGAAAACTTGTTCCTAGCCTCCTGAGCAGGTGCTTTTATGTTCTGTCTCATGATTTTTTATGTACACATCTGTTTCTGCTCACAACAAATTCAGGAAGATTAATAAAGAGATCCTTGATCCCCAGAAGTCATGGAAGAGATACGTTCCTAAAAGATTACACAAAAGTACTTGTAAGAATATCCAACAAATTCTTGTGAAAGTAGGGGAACTTTGAAAATTTATTTTCTACCTGAACTTGTCTGAGATTCATCTACTTTTGCAAAGCATGGAATCAAAAAGGATGTATGTATGTTGTAGTTCACAAGGAAAGAGGGCTTTGGAGAGGTAGAAATAGTACTATAGATAGAAGTTTGTCTAAATACACTTAACAAACACACACACACACACACACACACACACAACACCACACCCCCTTGTAAGGAAAAAAAAAATGACTAAATATAACTCATATTCACTATTAGAATTCCATACATTCAAGCTTCTCTTAAAAACAAGATTTTCATTCTTTAACACAAGTTTTCATGTACTTGTTTTCAGGTACGTTCGCCTCCTGCTTCTCCAGAAAGGGTGGTGGTGGCACAGTGAGAGCATATAGTGCCTACAGGGTTTTATGAAGAATAAGTAAAAAGATGCTAAAATGAAAGGCAAAAACTGGAGACATTTAAAAAAACAAAAACTGCACTAAATACCCCAGGATTGTCCCCAGTGAAATCAGATATATCTAAGCTTTTCACAGAAATCTATTAACATATTTTTTTTTTAATTTTTTATTTTTGATAAACATATATTTTTATCCCCAGGGGTACAGGTCTGTGAATCACCAGGTTTACACACTTCACAGCACTCACCAAATCACATACCCTCCCCAATGTACATAATCCCACCCCCTTCTCCCAAACCCCCTGCCCCCGGCAACCCTCAGTTTGTTTTGTGAGATTAAGAGTCACTTATGGTTTGTCTCCCTCCCAATCCCATCTTGTTTCATTTATTCTTCTTCTACCCACTTAAGCCTCCATGTTGTATCACCACTTCCTCATATCAGGGAGATCATATGATAGTTGTCTTTCTCTGCTTGACTTATTTCACTAAGCATGATACGCTCTAGTTCCATCCACGTTGTTGCAAATGGCAAGATTTCATTTCTTTTGATGGCTGCATAGTATTCCATTGTGTATATATACCACATCTTCTTGATCCATTCATCTGTTGATGGACATCTAGGTTCTTTCCATAGTTTGGCTATTGTGGACATTGCTGCTATAAACATTCGGGTGCATGTGCCCCTTTGGATCACTACATTTGTATCTTTAGGGTAAATACCCAATAGTGCAATTTCTGGGTCATAGGGCAGTTCTATTTTCAACATTTTGAGGAACCTCCATGCTGTTTTCCAGAGTGGCTGCACCAGCTTGCATTCCCACCAACAGTGTAGGAGGGTTCCCCTTTCTCCGCATCCTCGCCAGCATCTGTCATTTCCTGACTTGTTGATTTTAGCCATTCTGACTGGTGTGAGGTGATATCTCATTGTGGTTTTGATTTGTATTTCCCTGATGCCGAGTGATATGGAGCACTTTTTCATGTGTCTGTTCGCCATCTGGATGTCTTCTTTGCAGAAATGTCTGTTCATGTCCTCTGCCCATTTCTTGATTGGATTATTTATTCTTTGGGTGTTGAGTTTGCTAAGTTCTTTATAGATTCTGGACACTAGTCCTTTATCTGATATGTCGTTTGCAAATATCTTCTCCCATTCTGTCAGTTGTCTTTTGATTTTGTTAATTGTTTCCTTTGCTGTGCAAAAGCTTTTGATCTTGATGAAATCCCAGTAGTTCATTTTTTCCCTTGCTTCCCTTGCCTTTTGCGTTGTTCCTAGGAAGATGTTGCTGCGGCAGAGGTCGAAGAGGTTGCTGCCCGTGTTCTCCTCAAGGATTTTGATGGATTCCTTTCGTACATTGAGGTCCTTCATCCATTTTGAGTCTATTTTTGTGTGTGGTGTAAGGGAATGGTCCAATTTCATTTTTCTGCATGTGGCTGTCCAATTTTCCCAGCACCATTTATTGAAAAGGCTGTCTTTTTTCCATTGGACATTCTTTCCTGCTTTGTCGAAGATTAGTTGACCATAGATTTGAGGGTCTATTTCTGGGCTCTCTATTCTGTTCCATTGATCTATGTGTCTGTTTTTGTGCCAGTACCATGCTGTCTTGATGATGACAGCTTTGTAATAGAGCTTGAAGTCCGGAATTGTGATGCCACCAACGTTGGCTTTCTTTTTCAATATCCCTTTGGCTATTCGAGGTCTTTTCTGGTTCCATATAAATTTTAGAATTATTTGTTCCATTTCTTTGAAAAAGATGGATGGTACTTTGATAGGAATTGCATTAAATGTGTAGATTGCTTTAGGTAGCATAGACATTTTCACAATATTTATTCTTCCAATCCAGGAGCATGGAACATTTTTCCATTTCTTTGTGTCTTCCTCAATTTCTTTCATGAGTACTTTATAGTTTTCTGAGTATAGATTCTGTGTCTCTTTGGTTAGGTTTATTCCTAGGTATCTTATGGTTTTGGATGCAATTGTAAATGGGATTGACTCCTTAATATCTCTTTCTTCTGTCTTGCTGTTGGTGTAGAGAAATGCAACTGATTTCTGTGCATTGATTTTATATCCTGACACTTTACTGAATTCCTGTATAAGTTCTAGCAGTTTTGGAGTGGAGTCTTTTGGGTTTTCCACATATAGTATCATATCATCTGCGAAGAGTGATAATTTGACTTCTTCTTTGCCGATTTGGATGCCTTTAATTTCCTTTTGTTGTCTGATTGCTGAGGCTAGGACCTCTAGTACGATGTTGAATAGCAGTGGTGATAATGGACATCCCTGCCGTGTTCCTGACCTTAGCGGAAAAGCTTTCAGTTTTTTCTCCATTGAGAATGATATTTGCGGTGGGGTTTTTCATAGATGGCTTTGATGATATTGAGGTATGTGCCCTCTATCCCTACACTTTGAAGAGTTTTGATCAGGAAGGGATGTTGTACTTTGTCAAATGCTTTTTCAGCATCTTTTGAGAGTATCATATGGTTCTTGTTCTTTCTTTTATTGATGTGTTGTATCACATTGACTGATTTGCGGATGTTGAACCAACCTTGCAGCCCTGGAATAAATCCCACTTGGTCGTGGTGAATAATCCTTTTAATGTACTGTTGAATCCTATTGGCTAGTATTTTGTTGAGTATTTTCGCATCTGTGTTCATCAAGGATATCGGTCTATAGCTCTCTTTTTTGGTGGGATCCTTGTCTGGTTTTGGGATCAAGGTGATGCTGGCCTCATAAAATGAGTTTGGAAGTTTTCCTTCCATTTCTATTTTTTGGAACAGTTTCAGGAGAATAGGAATTAGTTCTTCTTTAAATGTTTGGTAGAATTCCCCCGGGAAGCCGTCTCGCCCTGGGCTTTTGTTTGTTTGGAGATTTTTAATGACTGTTTCAATCTCCTTACTGGTTATGGGTCTGTTCAGGCTTTCTCTTTCTTCCTGGCTCAGTTGTGGTAGTTTATATGTTTCTAGGAATGCATCCATTTCTTCCAGATTGTCAAATTTATTGCCGTAGAGTTGCTCATAGTATGTTCTTATAATAGTTTGTATTTCTTTGGTGTTAGTTGTGATCTCTCCTCTTTCATTCATGATTTTATTTATTTGGGTCCTTTCTCTTTTCTTTTTGATAAGTCGGGCCAGGGGTTTATCAATTTTATTAATTCTTTCAAAGAACCAGCTCCTAGTTTCGTTGATTTGTTCTATTGTTTTTTTGGTTTCTATTTCATTGATTTCTGCTCTGATCTTTATGACTTCTCTTCTCCTGCTGGGCTTAGGGTTTCTTTCTTGTTCTTTCTCTAGCTCCTTTAGGTGTAGGGTTAGGTTGTGTACCTGAGACCTTTCTTGTTTCTTGAGAAAGGCTTGTAGCGCTATATATTTTCCTCTCAGGACTGCCTTTGTTGTGTCCCACAGATTTTGAACCGTTGTATTTTCATTATCATTTGTTTCCATGATTTTTTTCAATTCTTCTTTAATTTCCCGGTTGACCCATTCATTCTTCAGAAGGATACTGTTTAGTCTCCATGTATTTGGGTTCTTTCCAAACTTCCTTTTGTGGTTGAGTTCTAGCTTTAGAGCATTGTGGTCTGAAAATATGCAGGGAATGATCCCAATCTTTTGATACCGGTTGAGTCCTGATTTAGGACCGAGGATGTGATCTATTCTGGAGAATGTTCCATGTGCACTAGAGAAGAATGTGTATTCTGTTGCTTTGGGATGAAATATTCTGAATATATCTGTGATGTCCATCTGGTCCAGTGTGTCGTTTAAGGCCTTTATTTCCTTGCTGATCTTTTGCTTCGATGACCTGTCCATTTCAGTGAGGGGAGTGTTAAAGTCCCCAACTATTATTGTATTATTGTTGATGTGTTTCTTTGATTTTGTTATTAATTGGTTTATATAGTTGGCTGCTCCCACATTGGGGGCATAGATATTTAAAATTGTTAAATCTTCTTGTTGGACAGGCCCTTTGAGTATGATATAGTGTCCTTCCTCATCTCTTATTATAGTCTTTGGCTTAAAATCTAATTGATCTGATATAAGGATTGCCACTCCTGCTTTCTTCTGATGTCCATTAGCATGGTAAATTCTTTTCCACCCCCTCACTTTAAATCTGGAGGTGTCTTCGGGCTTAAAATGTGTTTCTTGGAGGCAACATATAGATGGGTTTTGTTTTTTTATCCATTCTGATACCCTGTGTCTTTTGACAGGGGCATTTAGCCCATTAACATTCAGGGTAACTATTGAGAGATATGAATTTAGTGCCATTGTATTGCCTGTAAGGTGACTGTTACTGTATATGGTCTCTGTTCCTTTCTGATCTACCACTTGTAGGCTCTCTCTTTGCTTAGAGGACCCCTTTCAATATTTCCTGTAGAGCTGGTTTGGTATTTGCAAATTCTTTCAGTTGTTGTTTGTCCTGGAAGCTTTTAATCTCTCCTTCTATTTTCAATGATAGCCTAGCTGGATATAGTAGTATTCTTGGCTGCATGTTTTTCTCGTTTAGTGCTCTGAAAATATCATGCCAGCTCTTTCTGGCCTGCCAGGTCTCTGTGGATAAGTCAGCTGCCAATCTAATATTTTTACCATTGTATGTTACAGACTTCTTTTCCCGGGCTGCTTTCAGGATTTTCTCTTTGTCATTGAGACTTGTAAATTTTACTATTAGGTGACGGGGGGTGTGGGCCTATTCTTATTGATTTTGAGGGGCATTCTCTGAACCTTCTGTATTTTGATGCTCGTTCCCTTTGCCATATTGGGGAAATTCTCCCCAATAATTCTCTCCAGTATACCTTCTGCTCCCCTCTCACTTTCTTCTTCTTCTGGAATCCCAATTATTCTAATGTTGTTTCGTCTTATGGTGTCACTTATCTCTCGAATTCTCCCCTCGTGGTCCAGTAGCTGTTTGTCCCTCTTTTGCTCAGCTTCTTTATTCTCTGTCATTTGGTCTTCTATATCACTAATTCTTTCTTCTGCCTCATTTATCCTAGCAGTTAGAGCCTCCATTTTTGATTGCACCTCATTAATAGCTTTTTTGATTTCACCTTGGTTAGATTTTAGTTCTTTTATTTCTCCAGAAAGGGCTTTTATATCTCTCGAGAGGGTTTCTCTAATATCTTCCATGCCTTTTTCGAGCCCGGCTAGAACCTTGAGAATTGTCATTCTGAAGTCTAGATCTGACATATTACCGATGTCTGTATTGATTAGGTCCCTAGCCTTCGGTACTGCCTCTTGTTCTTTTTTTTGTGTTGAATTTTTACGTCTTGTCATTTTGTCCAGATAAGACTAAATGAAGGGGCAAGTAAAATACTAAAAGGGTGGCAACAACCCCAGGAAAATATGCTTTAACCAAATTAGAAGAGATCCAAAATCGTGAGTGGGGAGAAAGGGGATAAAAAGAGGTTCAAAAAGGAAGAAAGAAAGAAAAAAAAAAAAAAAGGAAAAGAAAAAAAAAAGAAAAGAAAAAGAAAAGAAAAGAATTTTTAAAAAAAGAATACACCTAAGAAAAATGTAAAAAAGAAAAAATATATATATTAGATAAACTAGTATAAAATCGTTAAAAAAGAAAAAGGTAACAGTTAAAAAAAATTTTACCCGAAGGCGAGAAAAAAAAAAAATGAAAAAGAAAAAATTAAATTAACTGCAAGACTAAAAAAAATCACAGGAAAAAAGCCATGAGTTCCGTGCTTGGCTTTCTCCTCCTCTGGAATTCTGCTGCTCTCCTTGGTATTGAAACCGCACTCCTTGGTAGGTGAACTTGGTCTTGGCTGGATTTCTTGTTGATCTTCTGGGGGAGGGGCCTGTTGTAGTGATTCTCAAGTGTCTTTGCCCCAGGCGGAATTACACCGCCCTTACCTGGGGCCGGGGTGAGTAATCCGCTCGGGTTTGCTTTCAGGAGCTTTTGTTCCCTGAGCGCTTTCCGTAGAGTTCCAGAGGACGGGAATACAAATGGCGGCCTCCTGGTCTCCGGCCCGGAGGAGCCGAGAGCCCAGGGCCGCACTCCTCAGTGCGCGCTCATAGAACCGCGCCCAGTTACTCCCGTCTGCCTGACCTCCGGCCGCGCTCCGAGCTCACCGAGCCTGCGACCGGTTCAAGGTAACACGGAGCTGTGAGCTTACTGTCGGCTCTGTCTCTGTAGCCGGCTTTCCCGTTCCAATACCCGCAAGCTCTGCGACACTCAGACACCCCCGATCCTTCTGTGACCCTGCGGGACCTGAGGCCACGCTGACCCCGCGTGGGCTTCGCCCCGGTTTAGCCTCTGGAGCGATGTCCCTCAGCGGAACAGACTTTTAAAAGTCCTGATTTTGTGCGCGGTTGCTCCGCCGCTTGCCGGGAGCCGGCCCCTCCCCCCGGGGTCTATCTTCCCGTCGCTTTGGATTCACTTCTCTGCAGGTCCTACCTTTCAGAAAGTGGTTGTTTTTCTGTTTCCAGAATTGCTGTTTTTCTTCTCTTCGATCTGCCGATGGATTTTCAGGTGTTTGCAATCTTTAGATAAGCTATCTAGCTGATCTCCGGCTAGCTGAAGCAGTCTCAGCTTGCTACTTCTCCGCCATCTTGACTCCTCCCTCCAACATATTTTTTTATTTTACATTCAAAACTAGTTCTTTGTTTCAGAGAAAACAAGGCAATTGACATAAACTAAGTGTGCCAGCTGGAATACTATCCTATTTTCAAACATAGAGAAATGGAGGTTCACTAAATCTCTATACTTAAAAGGAAAAGGCTCTCGTGGGATTTTCCCCCTACTGTAAGGGAACCCAATATTCAGAAAAACAAGCACTCCACACCAACAGGGAGAAGAAACATTGAGATTTAAGAACAGAAAGCATTCTCAGGGCACCTGGGTGGCTCAGTGGGTTAAAGCCTCTGCCTTCAGCTCAGGTCATGATCTCAGGGTCCTGGGGATCAAGCCCCGCATCGGGCTCTCTGCTTGCAGGAGCCTGCTTCTCCCCCGCACCCCCGCCTGCCTCTCTGCCCACTTCTGGTCTCTATCTGTCAAATAAATAAATAAAATCTTTAAAAAAAAAAAAGAGAGAACAGAAAGCTTTCTCTAAAGTTTGTTCCTTTAGGAGTTACAGGATCTCTTGGTATGAGGAGCACTTAAAAAGATAATTAACCTAGAGTTGGGTCAAAATCAACTTCTTTCAGTTCTGACCACACCTTCAAGAGCTAAGGAAACAAGGGATTTTATGTTGAGGTGAAAACACGGATCACACACTCACGAATCTGCTTTGTCCTCACACCATAGATGATAGGATTGAGGGCAGGTGGAACAACCACATAGAGATTGGCAACCAGGATGTGGACATAATGGGGAATTTTTTTGCCAAATCGGTGGGTGAGGAAGGAAAAGAGAGAAGGAGTATAGAAAACACACATGACCCCAACATGTGACCCACACGTACTCAGAGCTTTGTGACGAGCCTCTTGAGATGGGAGGCGGAAAACTGCACGAAGGATGTAGGCATAAGAGATTCCAATCAATGCCACATCTAAAATAAGAAAAGAAGCCACAAAAAGCCCATAAATGGCATTAACTCGAATGCTGGCACAGGCCAACTTGGCGATGCCCATGTGTTCACAGTAGGAGTGAGCAATAATTCGAGTCTCACAGAAGGGCAGTCGATGGGTTAGGTAGAGAATGGGCAACATAAGCAAGACAGGGCGCATTATAATACCCACACCAATGCCTGCTAGCACTCGGGGTGTCAGGGTGGTTGTGTAATGGAGTGGCACGCAGATAGCCACATAGCGGTCAAAAGCCATAGCCAGCAGAACAGCGGACTCCATTCCTGTAAAGGTGTGTATCAGAAACATCTGAGCCACACAGGCTCCAAAACCAATTTCATGTGCATCAAACCAGAAGATACCCAGCATTCTGGGCACTGAGGTTGTGGAGAGGGCCAGATCTATGGCTGATAAGATGGCTAGGAAGTAGAACATAGGATCCCGCAGAGTATGGTCAGACCAGATGATCAGCAAAATCGTAGCATTGCCCAACAGAGCCATTAAGTAAATGGAGCAAAAAGGCAGGGAGATCCAGCCATGGGAACACTCAAGTCCTGGGATGCCTGTAAGAAAGAAGGTGTCTGGGTGGAAAGTGGAAGTGTTTGTGTGGAACATCTTGCCACGGATGAGATGATAAGTAGTTGACTACTCTAGAAGGAAAAACAAGAGCATATCTCAAAACTTTCCAGTAGGCTTAATTTTTATCTGCAGTTTTCTTATTATAAAAGCTAATGCTGGGAGGCCTGGGTGGCTCAAACATTTAACTGTCCAACTCTTGATTTTAGTTTAGGTCATGATCTCACAGTTGTGAGACTGAGCCCACATTGGGCTCTGATTGGGCATGGAGCCTGCTTAAGCATCTCTCTCCTTCTCTCTCTGCCTTTCTCTTCTTTCTCTCTCTATTATGAAAGGAAAGAAAGAAAGAAAGAAAGAAAGAAAGAAAGAAAGAAAGAAAGGGAGAGAAAGAAAGAAAGATAGATAAGGAAAAGGAAAAAAAAGAAAAGAAAAACTAATGCTAAAATGAGTTATAAAGTAATATGCGGGAACACACTTAGCACTCTTCAAATGGAAGGAACATTAACTTCATAAAAAGTCTCCCTCCCTTTCAAGTTTTGGACAATAATATCATATATTCCTTACTGAAGCCCCAATAAAAACTGGAGGGAATTTTAAAAACAAAATGGCTTATATTTATACTGAAATATCAATCTTCTTTGGAGACAAACTTCACTTTACCTAAACACATCAACACAAAATCACCAAGCAACAGTACAGACAACTGCACACAAAATATGACAATATAAAGGTAATATAAGTGTACCTAGAACTATAGAATGATAGTAAATACAACAAGATTTCATTAACTGTTTTGTTCAGTGTTCAGTATACATTGATACATATTTAGAAAACCAGATCCAAAATGATCTGGTCATTTTGATGACTGCATCTCTCCATATTTACTCAGATTCCCCCACAGATGCGCTGTGCTGAATCTCAGATATAATAAGAGTTGCACAAAGATGGATAAACACACCATACACTGTACTGTGCATCAGATATGAAAAAAAGACACACAAAGATAGTAAAATTCTGCAGCTAGAAATTACCTCCAGGAGAGAAACACATCTCTTTTTTATAACATTCTGATTGGAATTAATAAAGAATCTGAAGATTTCTGTTGGTTGCCAAATTCTTTCCATATATCCAGCAATTCTACCCATCTTTGTAGTGTGTGGGGGGAGGAGGGAGATTTGGGGGAAGAATAGTGAAAATCTATATTGAAAGAAGAAGCTTTGAGAGAAGTAAAGATTTGTTTCCAATTATAATCATGGTGGTCAACATCAGGCTTAAGAAATACACACTCCTGATTTACCACACTGTAGTTGTGATCTCTCTCTGTTTCTCCTTTTCTCCATCTTCCCATCCATCCTTCCTCCTCCTATCTTTCTTTCTTTCTCCTTATAGAAAAAAAAAAAGCAGAGATATCACTATAGGAAAAAAAGGAACGTATAAAAAAGATAGGAAAAGAGGGGAGGAAAAGTGAAAAAAGGAAGACAAGAAAGAAAAACATAAGGAATCATAAGGGAAAGAAGATAGGAACGAATGTAGGAAAGAAGGTCATCTCAGCTCTCATTTACTCCTGAGAAAAGTGACAGAGAAACGTCCAGATTTGGAGAAATATTTTATTAATAACATTTAAAAAACAGAGATCCCCCAACTAGGTAAGTCCTGCAAGCCTGTACATAATGTTCATCTTCAGGCTGCTTATGTCTCTGCTTCCCTCTTTGTAATCAATTTTATAAATCTGCACTTACTCTGGGCCCTTGAAGAGCCTATTTTTATAATTTTTTATTTTTTATAAACATATATTTTTAAATTCGTATTTTGGAAGACCATGCCCTGATACACAATTATCACTGAGAATTGAGATCATTTGTACCACAACTTTAAGTTCCTTCTATAGGGACTTTATAAATTTAAAAAATTTAAATTGTCTCAGTGTAATATAGTAAGACTTCTTTCAGTCAGAAGATCTTTCTACAGGAGTGAGATAAAATATATTAGGTTAATAAATGTAGCTGTAGTCTGTTCCTTAACTTTTAGACAAGAGTCTCTGGTCACTATTCATCTCCATCACACATTTAATAGGAAACTCACCTCCAGCAGGAATAGGGCTAGAGAGCTCCAGTATATCTACTAAAGGGAATAAGGTTTTATACTACCCATATTTAGGGTCCTTGGGGGACTGTCTGAAAACAAAGCCAACTCTAATTCCCTGCATGAACCAGAACTAATACCCAAGAGTCTCCTGAGAAAGATCTCTTTCTCTGCATCTGAGATAAAGAGACTGATAGATTGCAGACATACACCCACCTTCCCCACCTACATCTTGTCAGTAAGAATCAGAGGGGCAAAACGAATGCTACCAAATATATTCATATGAAATATGAAGTGAACAGAATCTCTTACTGGGTAAATTTTGCATCTTGATTTTATTATATATTATAACAGTGCAGATTTAGAACATTAATGACCAATACATGTATCTCCCCTCCCCATACCCGTGTCTTAGGAATCTCAATAATTTATTAATATATCATAGCTAACAAATAAGACAAAATTTCTTCTTTCTTTTCTATGTACTGCTAGTCTTACTGGCTTTCTTCTTTATTTAAATTTAATTAAATAACATATAGTACATCATTAGTTTTTGATGTAGTGTTCAATAAATCATTAATTCTGTGTAACACTCAGTGCTCCTCACATCACATACCCTCATTAATGCCCATCACCTGTTACCAATTCCCTCACCACCTCCCTTTCTGCAACCCTTTTGCTTTGCTGCGCAGTTTTTTATCCTAATGAAGTCCCAAAAGTTCATTTCTGCTTTTGTTTCTCTTGCCTTTAGAGACGTGTCTTGCAAGAAGTTACTGTGGCCAAGGTCAAAGAGGTTACTGCCTGTGTTCTCATCTAGGATTTTGATGGATTCCTGTCTCACATTCAGGTCTTTCATCTATTTTGAGTTGATCTTTGTGTATGGTGTAAGAGAATGGTGGTTTCATTCTTCTGCATGTGGCTGTCCAATTTTCCCAGCATCATTTATTGAAGAGACTGTCTTTTTTCTATTGGATATTCTTTACTGCTTTGTCAAAGATTAGTTGACCACAGAGTTGAGGTTCCATATCTGGGTTCTCTATTCTGTTCCATTGATCTGTCTGTTTTTGTGCCAGTACCATGCTGTCTTGATAATCACAGTCTTGCAATATATCTTGAAGTCAGGCATCATACCCCCAGCTTTGGTTTTCTTTTTCAACATTCCCTTGGTGATTTGGAATCCTTTTTGATTCCATACAAATTTTAGGATTGTTTGTTCATTTCTGTAAAAATGCCAGTGATATTTTGATGGGGATTGCACTGAATGTGTAGATCACTTGGCCAGCATAGACATTTTAACAATGCTTATTCTTCCAATCCATGAGCATAGACTATTTTTCCATCACTTTGTGTCTTCCTCTACATCTTTCATAAGTGTTCTGTAGTTTCTCGCATATAGACCCTTTACCTTTTGGTTAAGTTTATTCCTAAGAAGAATTTTAAAAATTCATGGAAACTAATGATAATGAAAACAAATCAGTTCAAAACCTCTGGGATACAGCAAAGGCTGCCCTAAGAAGGAAGTACATAAGCCTCTCTCAAAAAATTTAAAAAAATTTCCAAATACACAAGGTAACCCTACACCTAACAGAGGTGGAGAAAAAAACAGTTAAAAAAAAAAAAAGCTTAAACCAAGCAGGAGAACAGAGATAATGAATATTAGATCAGAAATCAATGAAATACAAACCAGAAGTAGAATAGATGAATGAATTTAGAAGAGATTCTTTGGAAGACTTACTAAGATCAATAACCCTCTGGCTAGACTTATCTAAAAGAAAAGAGAAAAGACCCAAATTAATAAAATCATGAATTAAAGGGGAGAGGTCATGACCAACACCAAAGAAAGGACCCAAATTAATAAAATCATGAATGGAAGGGGAAAGATCATGATCAACATCAAGACAATTTTAAGACCATATTAGGATCATCTATATGCTAATAAATTAGATAACCTGGAAGAAATGATTGCATTCCTGAAAACTTATTAACTACCAAAACTGAAACAAGAAGAAATAGAAAATCTAAATAGACAAATAACCAGCAGGGAAATGCAAGCAGTAATCCAAAACCCATTCATTCTTTAGCAGGTTGCTTTTTAACCTCCAAGTGTTTGCATTCCTTCCAAATTTTTCCTTTTGGTTGAGTTCTAGTTTCAAAGCATTGTGGTCTGAAAATATGGAAAGAATAATCTCAATCTTTTGTATCACTTGAAACCAGATTTGTGACCCAGTATGTGGTCCATTCTAGAGAAAGTTCCGTGTGCACTCAAAAAGAATGAGTATTCTTCTGTTTTAGGATGGAATGTTCTGTATATATCTTTGAAGTCCATCTGGTCCAGTGTGTCATTCAAAAGCCCTCATTTCTTGTTTGATCTTCAGTTTAATTTGTCCATTGGTGTGAGTGCAATGTTGAAGTCATTCATGTATTCATGAAGCTATTCATGTATTATTATCAATGTGTGTCTTTACTATGGTTATTAATTGGTTTGTATAATTGACTGTTCCCATGTTGGGACAGAAATATTTATAATTGTTTGATATTCTTGCTGAATATACCCCTTAAGTATGATATAATGTCCTGCTTCATTTCTTATTAGTCTTTGGATTGAAGTTATTTTATCTCATATGAGGATTGCTATCCCAGCTTTCTTTTGAGGTCCATTAGCATGGTAAATTGTTCTCCATCCCCTCACTTTCAGTCTGGAAGTGGCTTTAGGTCTAAAATGAGTTTTTTGACAGCATATGGATGGGCCTTGCTTTTCTATCCAATGTGATACCCTGTGTCTTTTGTTTGGAGCACTGAGCCCACTTACATTCAGTGTAACTGTCAAAAGATATTAATCTAGTGCCATTGCATTAGCTGTAAAGTCCCTGTTTATGTAGATTGTCTCTGTTTCATTTTAGCCTATGTTACTCTTGGGGGTCTCTCTTCACTTAAAGGATCCCCCTTAGTATTTCTTGCAGGGCTGGCTTGGTGGTCACATATTCTTTCAGTTTCTGTCTGTCCTAGAAGTTCTATATCTCTCTTTTTATTCTGAATGACAGCCTTGCTGGATAGTAAAAGTCAATAAAAATTAATTCAACATAAAAATAAAATAACATAAAATGTACTTGAAAAGATGAAATACATGGACGTCAAAGAAAGGAAAGATTTTACTCTAATATTATGAAATAACAAGTCAAAATTTATTCTTCAACATCATGAATAAAAAATAGAAGTGAAATTACATTACTTAATCATAGAACAATATAAGAACACTACGTACCATAGTTTCTATTAGGATGGTAATGCACTAGGAAAACCACTGACTGGGAGATGATATTCCCACTGATCATATCAGTTATATCATTTAAAAAAAAAAATTCACAATGGTAGCTTACACCACCACATACATCTAATGGCAGCTTTCTTATATTATGATTAATAGCAAGCACATAAGTTATTTTATTCTTTATTAGATTGATTCATTCAGCATTCATTTATTGAGTAGATGAGTGATTCACCCTGTGAATAACTGAGTGGATACATAAGGTAAGATTAATTTCTTTATGGCCCAGGAGGAGAGAAAATGAAATGCACTCACTACAAGTCATTATAATATCAAGTTGTAAGAGAACAAATCATAAGTGCCAAGAAAACTAAGTAAACCAAGAAAAGTAAGTATTACTTCAACAATGTGAGAGAAGTTTCCTTAAAATTTGCAGACATATAAAAATTCACTCCTGTGTGAACCAATGTTTACCTTTCCCTGAAATAAGGTTTTATTTGAATAGTAGATTTTAAAAATTCAAGTTCAAATACCAGAAAATTGATGTGCCATTACTGTTCAGTGAATGAGGAAGAGAAAGGCACTTAGTGATATATTTGCATCAGAGAGGAGTTTATCAAGCAATAGCCATAGCTCTACAAAACAAAAACCAAGGATGTTGCTTGTGAGAAGGAACCTAAAGTTAGGAGGATGTCTGGCATGGGGAATATAGCAAAATTCCTAAGATCACATGCTCGTCACTAGAAATGCTAAATAAAGATGGTACTATTGGAAACAGAAAATAAAATATCTGAAAGGTATTTATAAAATAAAATTTGCTAGTATGGAAGACTGGAGCTGGCTGGCAATAGAAGTACTTCAGAGAGAAGAGTTATCATGTGGTTGGTGCAAGAGATCAGGATACAGATAGGAAAAGGAACATAAGTGAGATTAATAAATATGAGCTGATATGACACAAGATTGTGGAAATTAGTTCCCTTGTATTATACACAGAGGAAGAGAAGAATAAAAGATGTGAATAATTATTTCCAAATTAAAGATTTCTGCTTTAAAGACTGAGAGGTATTTGCTAAATATATACATGAAAAATGTAAATGTCATTTGTTATGGACTTAGGGGAAATGAGCATTTTTAAAATTTCCCCTAAATAATTTTAAGAAAACCAAGTTTTTATAAAATGTCAGCTAATTAGCTGTGCATTAGTATCTTTTGAGTGTGTGTGTATAATGTACATATATAATGTATATTATTATATTTGATAGTTATTATACTTTATGTCACTTCAGCTTTAGTGTATTTTCTGCAAGGGTGCTATTAAAATAAAACCCATAAACAGCTTTAATAGAAGTACTGTTATCAAGGGTGAGAATAATAAATGAAGCACAGTAATACAAATTATGATGGTAATGCTAACAACTAACAATTATTTTGTGTTTACTGTAACCAACATGCAGGGCACTATGCTGATGACTTAAACATCATATAATTTAAGTCTACATGCTTAGTCCTTTGAAATAAAACTATGACTGTATTTAGATAGTAAAGGAATTGGGAATCATTGAAATATATGTACTAATGTTAGAGCCAGGAATATACTAAAGTTCTGTTTACTGTGAAAATCATATATGCAAAGACAGGACAAGGGAAACATCTACAAAATGAGTCTAAAAGTAAGTTAGGAAACCAATAGAACCAAGGTGACAGTAAGAAGAGTCTCCAGCTGCAGGCAGCTTCTTCCTTTATGTGTACATCAGAGTTGGGTCAATGAAAACTGAAATATATTTGTAACAAACTTTACATAAAAATTTAAGGTGAAGTATTTTGTAGCCCCATTTATTTCTTTTCTCCATCTCTCTGTACAAAATAAGGACTTAATCTACAAAATGTTGGATGTTTACACTATTTATGGTGAAATCACAGGATATCACAATATAGTTCTTATAATGGAATGAAAATGACTAATTTCTGAAGAAAGGGAAAAAGAAAATGAAAGAGAGATAAGAAGGGGATGCAAAATAAGAAGAAAGAAAGAGACAAGG
Organism: Mustela putorius furo; assembly: GCF_011764305.1. NCBI lineage: Eukaryota > Metazoa > Chordata > Mammalia > Carnivora > Mustelidae > Mustela > Mustela putorius. The sequence continues at coordinate 1,477,785 of NW_025422126.1, forward strand.
ATGCCTAGAGATGAAGAAGGAGGAGGAGGAGGGGGAGGGGGAAGAGGAGGAGGAGGAGAAAAAGAAGAATTATCCAAAAAGCCTGTGAGTGAGGTAGGGTCACTAGCACACAAAAAAGGCAGCACACCCTGTAAATTCTACTTTACCTCTACTGACACCAGAGATTCAAAATCCCATATAAAGATGAATGGCCATAATCCCACGCTTTGGTGAGTGCTGTGAAATGTGTAAACCTGGTGATTCACAGACCTGTACCCCTGGGGATAAAAATATATGTTTATAAAAAATAAAAAATTAAAAAAAAAAAGATGAATGGGCCATCACCTACCATACGAATTGGATAGCCAAGCTTAAGCTTTCACTTTCTGAATTCATCAAACTATTTATAGACCCTCCCTCCCATGAACATTATTGCCAAGCACATTTATTTAATATAACAAGGTGTTTCTCTGCTCAGAAGTTCCATCTCACATACATTAGGTGCTATTCCTTTTTAATTCTTTATGTTTGAGAGAATATTTTCTTCACACGGTCATAGATCTGCTTGGTCCTGACTCCGTATATGACAGGGTTGAGCATTGGTGGCACTATGACGTAGAGATTGGCCAGGAGTATGTGGATATAGCGGGGGACATTTCGGCCAAAGCGATGTGTCATGAAGGAAAAGAGGGCCGGTGTATAGAAGGCAAGGATGACACAAACATGAGAACCACATGTGCTGAGGGACTTGAGTCGGGCTTCACGTGAAGGAAGACGGAAAACAGCACGGAGTATCTGAACATACGACAGGGCAATGGCTATGATGTCAAAGACTAGGATTGAAATAGCACCCAATCCATAGATGATGTTGATCTTGATGCTGGCACAAGAGAGGCGAGCAAGACCCATGTGTTCACAGTAGCTATGGGGAATGGCATAATTCCCACAGAAGGGCAATCGCAAAATAAGAAATACAAATGGTATCACAGAAATGAATGATCTCACTAACACACCCACACCAATCAGAGAAACAGCCTTGTTGGTGAGGATGGTGCTATATCGGAGTGGGTTGCAGATGGCCACATAGCGGTCATAAGCCATTGCCAACAGGACTGCTGACTCCATACCAGTGAAGTTGTGGATAAAAAACATCTGAGTGAGACAAGCATCAAAGAGTATCTCCCTAAGACTAAACCAGAAGATCCCAAGCATCTTAGGGATGGTAGCGGTGGACAGACCCAAATCAATAGTAGCCAACATAGCCAGGAAGTAAAACATAGGTTGGTGTAGGCTGTTTTCAGCCTGGATCACAAACAGAATTGTGAGGTTTCCTAAGAGTGCAATCACATACACAACACAAAAGGGAAAACCAATCCACATGTGAACTCTTTCAAGTCCTGGGATCCCCAGCAATAAGAAGGAGGAAGGATGAAACTGGGTGTCATTGGGAAGGGACATCCTGCTAGGTAATGCGTAAGTCCATGTTCTTATAGATGTGTGTTCACTAATCTGTGGGACCCCGATAAAACTCTGCAATGTTTTAAACCTAAGAAAAACAAAAATATACAATTGTGTACATTTTCTTCCTCAGTTAACCCATACAACTAGAAATGTACAAATAGAAATCCACATAGAAAAATATGAAGTGAATTCTCAGCAAGAAGCTTTTGGAAGAAGTAAATAGTAGATTGCAATAAATATTTTACTTAATATATTCATCTTTGTCAACCCCTCTCTTTTAATTTGCAAGTGTATTACCACTAGAATCATGCTAAGGTTTTGCCTTAATACTTACTTACTTCATTAATTACCTTCTATCATCACCCACACAATTTATTTTCCATTCTGGCATAGAAGGGGTATGACAGCCCCTGTAAAAGTTATTTCTATTGGTTTTATTAGGTTAGATGGTAACATATATGTGTTAAAACACAAGATAGGTAGCAAGTGTTAATGAACACAAACTCATTAAAATTAGTCTACACTATTAAAAATAAGTCTGTGGGATTAAAATCAATCCATTAGTTAGCAGTCATTCATTATTCTTATCACAGAAGAAGAAATTTGATCAAAAAAGCAACGACTGTCATTCATTAAGGTCCTGACTCTTTCCATGTTGTCAGACCTGTGCAAGTTTCAGCTCAGATTTTTATAAACACATGGAGAGAAACAGTTACCATGTTTTCACATACGGGTCTGAACTGAAAATAGTTTAACACACTCACCAAATGCTTCAAGTGCTTATAGTTACAGAAGGACAGAAAGAAAGTAGAGAAGAAATCATAAAGCTGAAATGGAAAGAGTGAATAGTAAGGCAAAGCTAATTCATGCCTCAGTCGTGACAGACACACCCAGCTTCCCTTTGTCCACACACAATCACACAAACATAATTTCTTTTAAACTCACATCCATCAGAATAAAAGATATCAGTGTTTTCATTATGAATCTGAGGGAGTCATAATTTTAAGACTTGAAGATACCTGATAAATATATTGAAGAAAAGACTAGGTGGCATATTTGAGTGAGCTGAACCTATCATTTTCAAAGTTACCCAAACTGTAATATATTTTTATGTACCTTATTTACTTCATTTGTTAGAGTATTTTCAAATCACTTGCTCATTCATTACATGTAATTATTTCGTAGTGAAAGCATCTTTTCTTCATTTTGTTTCATTGGAGGATTCCAGAGGATCACTACTAATGATGATAACACTTTCAGTAAGACAACTAGGCTCTTTCCCAGACACTGTAATATGGGAAAGAAGCCAGGAAGAACAGGGTCATGTCCATGATAAACAAGTACTAGAAGGAGTAATAAAATATGGATGGGGAAAGCTGGAAGTCCTAGGAAGAAATGGCAGATATTAGAAAAGAAAGGAAGTTGAAAACAATAGATATTTTTGGTAGGAGACACTGCAAAATGTCCATAAAAATAAAGTCTTTCTTCTATAATGTTCTGGCCTGGTAGTGGAATATTGAATAGTCTGAAAAGGTGTGATGTGACCTGCCCACGGATAAAAAGTAGAATTCAATTATGGTGGCTTAATTTTCTGTGATTTATCAATATTGGTGAAGTGTCAATGGCAGATTATTTTGTTAAAAAATTTTTGTGCTCCTCAATAACATCTCTGAAGATTAGGAATGTACACAGTAATTGTGGAAAGTGATAAAAACAATGCTGTCCTTTTTTCATCATACATAATAGATTCTCAGTAAAGAAAATTACTTTAGCTCATAGTATAGAGTTCATACTCAAACTGATAGAGAGACAGATGGTATTATGTTCTTTGTTTAAGAATAAAGTAGTGGGATGGGGCACCTGGGTGGCTCAGTGGGTTAAAGCCTCTGCTTTGGGCCTGGGTCATGATCCCAGTGCTCTGGGATCGAGCCCCACATTGGGCTCTTTGCTCAGCAGGGAGCCTGCTTCCCCCTCTCTCTCTGTCTGCCTCTCTGCCTACTGTGATCTCTGTCAAATAAATAAATAAATAGTGAGACAAACAAATTAGTGTTTTTCTCAACTCAGATAATTATAACCTACCATGAGGCCTCAATAGCTAAGTAGACAGGCTGTGATATAAATAGCCTAATAGAAATAGTTAGAAGACATAGACAGCAATGAAATTCTGTAGTTGTCTGGCTTATATCATTACCACTCGGTGAACTCACTAGATCACAAATCTGATTAATGCTGTATGGTGATGGATATTAACCAGACTTACTGTGGTAATCATTTACCAATTATACATGATGTTGTGTAACTGAAACTAATATAATGTTCTATGTCAATTATTTCTAAGATTTAAAAAAAAATGAAAAAAGAGTCTGAAAACCACCCTCCTCCTCTTTCACACATAAAAAACAAAACAAACAAACAAAAAAGCTAATTCTACTTTTTCAATATCTTTAAAATCTTTACATTTATCTCCATCCTAATGGGATCATTTGGGAGGTTGATTACAACACAGTACTTTACATTGCTTTAAAGCAAGAGCTCTCTACAGTCTGACTAACTTTGTTGAAACCCAGCTTCATAACGTACTCACTCTATAATCAAAGGAAAGTAAGTAACAGGTACTTTTCATCATAACATATTCTCATCATAAAATAGAGGTAATATGATAAAAATCTTAAGTATGTTGTTAGATTTAAGCTGGTAATGTTTTAAAGCAATTTGAAGCATGTTCCAAAGAGACTGGATGTCCATCATTCATCAGATATCTTCAAGCAGACTAATTTTTAAAATGTACATTGACTGGATTCAGGCTAAAATCCAAATGCTTTCACTAGAATTGGATGGTTTTTCCTATCATGATCCTACTCCTTCTCTAAGCACCAGTGTTAGTCTTCTTTGTCCCACACTTTTCCCGTGTCTCCTCTCTTCCTCCCCTATCCGACGTCTTTCCTTTCACCCTTCACTGTGAAGTAAGGATGCTCTGTGAGCTGGGAGATGGGGAAGACTCACCAGACTGAGCACCAGCATGGAATCCTGTCTCTGTTTTATCTCACCTGCTCAGTCTTTATGAGGGTGCTGCTCTTTGCCTGGGAGGAGATTGCAACAGGAAATTCCCTGGAGCCAGTTTGGTAAAAAACACAAAGTCTCTGAGGATTCTAGTGTCGAATTCTGATTCAAAAAGAGAGAACCATTAGGGGTCCCTGGCTTGGAAAGAAATGAAGGCAGAGGAGTGAGACTTAGGTCAGCGAGATGACAGGAGGACCCAGTACTCCTCCCAGTACAAAAACACAAATTTAACAAGCACTGATGGATGGAAAGGCCTTTATGAGAGTTCCAGAATTTGGATGAGAGATTACAGAACCCTGGTGGTACATATAAGAAAAGACAAATTGAAAAGGATTCGAAGAAAAGTTTGATTTTACCCACATCCCCTCTACCCGAGCCTGGCAGAGTTCTGCTGCAGAAGAGCTTCCCTCGGTCCCTGAATTTCTCACTACCTTCAGTAGCTGTGTTCTATAAAGTCACCTTGAATGCTGAATTAGGAAATTTGGTGCCTTTGCTCTTAGGGGAAATGCACAACATTTTTGTCAATCAATGAATACATAAATTTTTTAATGTGTGTTTTTCTGTGAGAGACACTTCCTATAATACATAGTTCTTATAGGTTGGTCATGGCTCTTATGATTAATCGTGCAGCCTTTAAATGATCGAAAGCCAGGAGCTTTGGAGGCCACTTGTGTTTCATTCACCAACATCTGTGTACAAGAGAGTCTCATTAGTGTTGAAAACCTGATTTCTACATAATCCTTTTCCTGTACACTTAATAGGCACTTTAAAATCTCTTCTGCAGCCTCCTTATTAGCAGAATCTGCCTTGATTCTAAGATTAATATTGTATATCCCTCCTTGCTTTTTCGAAATGTACTAGCAAACCCAGTGCTATCCAACAAGAGCTTGATTTTTTTTTCTCTGATCCCAAGTGATGTAACTGTAACCATCTTTGACCTCACCACAGTGTTGTCTATTGTCCATTTTTTATTAGTTGTCGTCTCATGACTCCACAAATTTATCCTCTTCTTCATCTTTTTCATATTTATATCACATGCCTCAAATGTTACTTTAGTAATCTCCAGAGTGGCTTCATATAGAGATGAACTTCCTCTTCCTTTGTCTGGGTGTATCTTATTTTTGATTCATTAACTTTGAATCACAAGCAACACTGTTATAACTCACACCTGAATGAAGTTTATCCAACATATTTTATTTTTTCCATAAAGTAAAGCACAACCTTCTTGCACTTAGGAACACTAGAAAAGTATTATTTAACTGCAATACACTCCATGAATAAATAACAAGATAGGTATTTACTGGGTTGCACTTCAACACTATCGTGGAGGGCCATGTCAAACAGTGGAATCAACAAAAAGCAGGAAAAAATAAGAAAAACCTGGCCTTAAATTGAATGTAAAAACGCTTGTTTATAGCTGAAATGGGAAGTCAGAATCTCATTTTGTTCAGCCTCAGCTGAGAATGCAATTGTCTGGCAATTCAAATTTTTCACATCTCTTTGCACTCTGGCAAGTGAGTGCTAAAGTGCCATGAGAATTTATTTAGGATTACAAATAAATCTTAAGGAGTAGGCAAACTAGTAAATATGGAATTCACATATGATAGAGCCCCACTATGTATATATAGTTTATAAGATTCATACTCAAATCATACACAAAGCATATAAATAAATGTAAAAATAATATGATATAATTCCAACTTCTACAATTTAATTATTGGTGAGATTGACAGAAAATGACGTAAAAACTGTTTGAAGCTCTCAAAGGAGGCTGGAATGCATGTAAGAGCACAATAAATCTAGATGGCTGAAAGGATTGCATGTTTAAAGCTGTCACATTTTCCCAGTAATGTTTAGATGCAACTCAACTTTCATCAAAATCCAATTTTGATTAATTTCATATAATTAAATTTTCTGTGAAATTTATTCTGATGAATTATTTAAAAAATGCGGTACATGTCCAACATGAAATTTAGACTATGAGATAAAATGTTAAAATCTGGGGTGCCTGGGTGGCTCAGTGGGTTAAAGCCTCTGCCTTCAGCTCATGTCATGATCTCAGGGTCCTGGGATCGAGCCCCACATCAGGCTCTCTGCTCAGGGGGGAGCCTGCTTCCTCCTCTCTCTCTGCCTGCCTCTCTGCCTACTTGGGATCTCTGTCTATAAAATAAATAAATAAATCTTTAAAAAAAATATTAGGCGTGCCTGGGTGACTCAGTTGGTTAAGTCGCTGCCTTTGGCTCAGATCGTGATCTCAGGGTCCTGGTATTAAGCCCCACACTGGGCTCTCAGCTCAGCACGGAGCCTGCTTCCTCCTCTCTCTCTGCCTACCTGTGATCTCTCTCTATCTCTGCCAAATAAATAAAATATTAAAAAATAATAATAAATAATAAAATTTAAAAATGTTAAAGTCTAATATGATTTGAATATTCTAAACTATATGAATATGAAAATCATGGAATAAAATAAACCAAATATCAAAGTGACGTTATGGTAGTTTGTTTTTTTAATTTATATTTTCCTATATTACAAATAAGGGAGAGGGGTGCCTGGGTGGTTCAGTCAGTTAAGTATCTTCCTTCAGCTCCTGTCATGATCCCAGAATCCTGGGATCAAGCCCCGCATCAGACTCTCTGTTGAGTGGAGAACCAGGTTCTCTCTCTCCCTCTGCCTGTCGCTCCCCTGCTTGTGCTCTCTCTCTCCTTCTCTCTGTCAAATAAATAAATAAAATCTTAAAAAAAATAAAAATAAAGATAAAAAGTCATTGTTTAAAGTGAAGGAACTAGACACTTATCTACCCTTACTTCATACATGCACCTGATATATTTAAGAACAATCAATTCTGAGACTCAAGCAATCCTGCCAAGAGGAAGGCTCCAGAGACAGTTCAGAAAAAACTTTCCTGCCTTCCCCTCACCCTTCTGGGATTCTCCTGTTACTAAAAGGTTAGCTCTAAAGACTTAGAACCTGAGTTATGAACTCAAATTTAACCCCCAGTGGTTTTTTGACAGGTGGGGAGACCGTCCCCTCCCCACCTGTCAAGAAACCACTGGGGGTGGTCTCTATGCCCATGAGAGCCTTAGAAATCGGTAGACAAGTCTGTAACTGAGCTCATCTAGAATCCTTAAAAGTCTTGAGAGAAGGAAAGTATTCCTCAAACAAAGGTGCTCATCCTCATCCTCACAGAACACTTGGTAATGTCTGCATATACTATATGTACCTAATATATGCCAGTTCATGTTGATCTATTGTATTTTTGCAAAGGGATGAATAGGGGTACAGAATTTAGCCCAAAAACATTACAGGATTTTTTTTTCTATTTTATTCCTCCCCAAAAGCTGATGTGAGGTTTTTTTTCCTTCCAATCCCTCCTTTTTTCCATGCTGTGTAGTCAGACAAGGAATCAAATGTTGAGAGAATTTGATTTTGCTGGAAGCTAATCACTGGGTATGTCTTAAAGATTTTATATTAGAATCAGGAAAACTATTAATGCACTGTAGTGTTTGGAGATAGTGTAGACTATAATAAATTTATAGTGATTCCACTGGTTGTTTAAATTTATGCTGAAATTATTTACCAGAAAAATAAGAACACTCCCATGTCTTCTTTCCTCTTTTTATTCATTCATTGGAACAAACGGATATACGGCAATACATGGCTTCTGCCAAGTAAGAACTCACAATATAATAAAGGAGAAAAACATACAGATATATAAAATACAATATGAGAAGATATAGAAGATAGGTAAGTACACATGTCAGTGGAACACTTGAGGATGGATATCCATGATGGTCCAAAGTTCCTAGAAAAATTTTCTCACAGAGGCTGATATGTGAGCAGGATCTTCAATGCTAACTAGGTTACCTAGGGTTTCCATGTGTGAAGAAATGCCATGACAAACAAAGACACAGGTCACTACCTTCATGAATTGAGCAGATGACCAGTTCTCTATATGCAGAGAGATATAGACAACATATTTCAAGAGGTTAGAAATTTGCTAATATTTTATAAGACATGGAAGGCCACATTTTCTTTGTAATTTCTTGGTTTGTATTATTTTCTGGCAAATAACATTTGTAACTGCATTATTTATTTACTTGCCTTAAACTATACATGTAATACATGAATATATAAAATATATTGACACTGTTTAAAAATGTCAAGCTATCAAGATACAGCTCAATTTTACTGTCTATACCTCTTTCCATCCACTCCACATTTTAGTTCTCTCCTCCATTGACTACATATCCTTTTTACGTAGTTCTTATATTTATAAAATTTGCATTATAAATGTGCATGTATGCAAATACAGTATGCTCTTAATTTTTGCATAATTTGTCAATGTTAATGGAAAAATCAAACTTTTGCTTCTTTTTTTTATTTGAATGTCAGTTTATATAAATATACTTTACTTATCCTAAGCATTTCTATAATATAAAGATAACAGATTTGTAAGCTCAGTATTACTTTACTGATGGACATTTTAAATGATTCACTATTAATTCTATCACAGGCACTTTTACAATGAGAATTACTGTATATACTTCCATATGTATTTCTGAACATTATTCCCTAAATGGCAAGTAGTGAAATTGCTCTGCCCAGAACTTTGTTTTTAATAAGAATAATACTATGCAATTTTCCTCTAAGAGTAATTCTCTCTAATCAATTGGGCATAAGAATCACACGTTAACCCAAACCTCATTAATACTTATCATCATCAATCTTGAAATTCTGTTGGTTAAAAATATAATACTGTATGAATTGTATCATATTCATTTAATTTTTAATTTCCTGATTTCCAGTAAGAATAAGCCTATGTGATTGAACATTTGCATTTACTTCAGTGTGAATGTTTGCTCTACATAATCTGTCCATATGTTTTCTTTTTTTATTTTTAAATATTTATTTGTTTGTTTAAAGAAAGAAAGTGAGACAGGAGGTGAAGGAGCAAACGGAGAGGGAGAGAATCTCCAGCACACTCTCCACTGAGCATGGAGCCTGACCTGGGGCTTCATCTCAGGACCCTGAGGTCATGACTTGAGCCGAAATCAAGAGTTAAATGTTCAACTAACTGAGCCACCCAGGCACACCTGTCCACAGGTTTTCTGTCAGTAAAATATATAAATATATTTAAATTGTGTAATGGCATAGAGCAAGTAGAAGAAATGAAGGAAAACTGCATGAGAAAGATGAGAATGTTGATGAAATTACAAATATAGGTAAAAGGACACGAAATTTCGTTTCAGGTTAAAGGAAGGAGAGTATGTGAAAATGTACTAGCTCAATGTGTTACATGTACGTAAACATAAAGGTAAGAGGGTAAGGCTGACAAACCTGTCTGGTGGCAAATGTTAATTTTGTCTCTGAGGTTGAGAGGTTAATTTTCCCTCTGAGAGGCCATCTGTTGAAAGTGCAGGAGGGTTAATTAAGAAGAGAAAGGCTTGGATTTGGACCAGTTCCTTTATGGAATATAATAGTTGGGGACTTCTGAACAGTATTCATAATCAAATTAATGGTGATGGTTTTCTTTATTGTTAGGTACAGAACAAGTCCTCCTCTTCTTCTTATATGCACAATTTCAAATATACTGTCACGTACTTAGGGCAGTTTTTATCACCACAGTTAAGAATAAGGGCTTTAGGGGCACCCAGGAGGCTCAGTTGGTTAAGTGTCTGCCTTTGACTCAGGTCATGATCCCAGGATCCTGGGATCGAGTCCCACATCAGGGTCCCTACCTAGCAGGAAGCCTGCTTCTTCCTCTGCTTGTTATCTCTCTCTCTCTCTCTCTCTCTCTCTCTCAGATAAACAAATAAAATCTTAAACAAACAAACAAACAAAAAAAAAGAATAAGGTCTTTAGAATCAGTGTGTGTGGCTAGAAAAGGGTTTATCATTTACCAGCTATTTAAAATTATAGAAGTTACTTAAATTATTCTCATTTTAAAATGGAGATAAAATTTATTTTTTTAAATTATTGACATATAACATATTATTTGTTTCAGGGGTACAGGTCTGTGATTCATCAGTCTTATGCAATACATAGCACTCACTACAAAATGTACCCTCCCCAACGTCCATCACCCAGGCACCCCATCCTTCCCACTGCCCCTCCACTCTAACAAACACAATAATACTTATGAGTTAATACTTGGAATGTTTTCAGGAAAAGAACTGACTCACATCAAGCATTTAAAAATGTTTAACTATTACATTATTATATAACTTCCCAATGTATTGGTTGTCCTGGATTTATCTTCTGTCCCAACTCATAGCATGCCTCAGACAGAAATGTCATTACATAAATGTTCCATGGTTCCTTGACCCACCTATCCTGCTGTATTTGCATTCCAAAGAGAATATCCACCTCTAGGGATCTGGAAGGCCAAATAACCCCAGCAAGCAGAAACTGTGGGTATGAAACTTCAATAGAGTAAGAGCAAAACATGTGTCATCACTCTCACTCCATATCGATGCCCAGTGTGCTATACATATTCCAATCCCAGTTTCAGTGGACATTGGCTTAAGGATTATTTTTCTTGATCACAACACCCTTTAATCTTCAGCTATCTATAATAGTGGTAAAAAAGGACTGTCTGTGGAACAGTGTCAATTGTGCTTCTAAGAAGAAGAGAGGAAAAGGATCTGTTTATTATGGGACGAGTATGGCTTTCAAAAAGTTCTACTAGTCTTAAGAAATTGAAGAAGTGTCATCAGCAAATCACAACATGGGGTGGGGAAGGGGTCAGCCAATGCAAGAGAAGTGTGCAGAGCAAAGGAAAGGTCATGAGGGGAAGTTTGGATGAATTTGCCTGGAGAGGGAGCCAGTGGAGAGCCAGTCATAGAGTAATTTGACTAACTAGATGTGTGTAAGGAAGTGAAGGAAATTCATGTTAGTGGATATAATCACATTTGTTGTAATTCTTGCCTGTGAAGTCAAAAGTAAACACAAAGGTGTCACCATCGGAGAGTCACAAACAATGCAATGAGCTGTTCACTTCCTGACACAGTGTTATCAACCCCACTCTTGTCATCATGTTGATTGAGTTCCAGGTTGGTGTGAATAACCTCCTTCTGGTCATTCGAAAGCAAGCAACACATCCTCCGAAATTTGGCATTCCATTGTCAATGCCACACCCTATAACCTGGCATCTTTGCATGTCCCAGACTAGGATGACTAAAATATTTTTCTAAAGGTACATTTTCTATTCAAAGCTTCCTGTCATTCCTTCTTTCTGTGTAATCTTTGTCTTACAACTGTTTCTATGTCCACCAAACCCATGACTCTTACACATTTTCCCAAATGATGCTACATATATGTTTACAAATACATGTATCTTAATGAAAGAAGTTAGTTGAAGGAGATATTCATTACATACAGTGAAGTTTCAACAATTACGCATACAGCTATTCCACTGTGCATCTACACTTGTGTTTATCCTATTTCTTAGGTTTTATTTAAATTCCAGTTAGTTAACATACAATGTAATATAGGTGTTGTATGTAAATACTGAATCACTGAATTATACCTGAGAGTCTTACACATTTTTTAGATTTCAGTTGGCATTACTTTCTTCTCAGTGGATAGAAGACTTTGGATTTTCATACATTTAGCTCTGATTTTTGGTACCTGCATATTTTCCCTCATTTGGCATCTACAGATCAGCCATATTACAAATTACAACAGTGAAATAAGATCTGACAGTCAGATATGATGGTGAAATAATTTATAAATGTTCATAGATATTGTAATGACTCCCTGACCTACAATTTCCTGCATTTTGGCTGACTTAACTCATCAAAGGTTTGAAAATTTGTAAGCTATTACTTTTACTTGGTGTAGATAAAATTTCATGAAGAGAAAGCTAAAATTCTGACACCTGTTATGTCAGCATACAATAAGACCAATGTCCATCCATCAGCCTTCATTCTCATTGGCATTCCTGGCCTGGAGACTGCCCACATCTGGATCTCCATCCCCTTTTGTTTGGTCTACATTTTGGCCCTCCTGGGAAACTGTTCTCTTCTGTTTATCATCAAGACAGACACTAGCCTCCATGAGCCAATGTACCTCTTCCTCTGCATGTTGGCTCTGGCTGATCTTATTGTGTGTACCACAGCTGTACCAAAACTTCTTAGTCTTTTCTGGTTCCATGATGGAGAGATTCGTTTTGAAGCCTGCCTCACTCAAGTTTTCCTGATTCACTCTTGTTCCACCATGGAATCTGGCTTCTTCCTGGCCATGGCTTTTGACCGTTATGTAGCCATTTGTAACCCACTAAGACATTCCGCTATTCTGACACATGCTGTGATTGGGGGGATGGGCCTAGGTATAGTACTCCGGGGCATAGTACTTCTCAGTCCTCACCCCTTTCTGTTACGTTGGCTTCCCTACTGCAGAACAAATATCATTTCCCACACCTACTGTGAGTTCATGGCCCTCATCAAGATTGCCTGTGCTGAGACAAGAATCCGTAAAGCCTACAGCCTCATTGTTGCCTTCCTTACTGGTGGGCTAGACTTCATATTAATCATTTGTTCTTATGTTCTCATACTTCACACTGTCTTCCACCTCCCATCCAAGGAGGCCCGACTCAAGACCTTGGGCACCTGTGGTTCCCATATCTGTGTCATCTTAGTGTCTTATACTCCAGCCTTCTTCTCTTTTCTCACCCACAGGTTTGGGCACAATGTGGCTCCCCATGTCCATATATTTGTGGCCAACATCTACCTTCTGGTCCCACCCATGGTGAACCCTATTATCTATGGGGTAAGGACCAAGAAGATAAGGGACAGATTCCTTAAATTTTTCAGTTTTTCAAAGCCTTGAGTTATGTCTTTTGGGTTGATGAATAATATGTGAACAAATATCATCTATCTTAGAATAAATAATTTCTTCATGAAGCTCCTCTTTTAATGGTCAGAGGGCATGGGTTTTTCTGTGGGAAGTAACTCACCCATAAAAATATATTTTATGTTGTAACAATAATTATGTATTATTGAGTATGACTCTTTACTACAATATTAGAATGTTATTTCCTAAAATACAAAAAACAAGCTAACAAAATTTAGAATCATCTGTGGCTAAAAACAAGAGATTTAAAAATTAACATGATATATAATCCTCTATCTTTGGTTTTGCCCGTTAAGACTTACTACCAGATTTACAAATTTTCTTTTTTTTTTTTTGTCCCAGTCATACTTCTTGACTAAATGTCCTTCTTTCTCAAGTACATACCTCACCACTTTCTTTTTTTTTTTAATATTTTATTTATTTATTCGAGAGAGAGACAGTGAGAGAGAGCTTGAGTAAGAAGGACAGAGGGAGAAGCAGACTCCCTGTGGAGCTGGGAGACCAATGCGGGACTCAATCCTGGGACTCCAGGATCATGACCTGAGCTGAAGGCAGTCGCTTAACCAACTGAGCACCCACGCACCCCCTTCACCACTTTCTTAATGAGAGGTTTTTGATGCTAACTTCTGTGTTCTGTGTTTAATGATTTCTTTATGTCTTCATGATAATACCTTTCAGCTACACAGTTCTGTTCTCCAGTTATAACATTTCCTTAGTCTTTTGAAGACATTATCCTACAGTCTTCTAGAATCGATCATTACTTTGAAGAAAACTGTTGTTGACCAAATTGTCATTAATTTGTAGGTAATTATCTTTTCTGTCTGACTGTCATTAGATCCTGTTGATTTCTTGGGTGTTCTGTAGTTTCACATGGGTAAATTTCATAGGTATTATGCAAGTGAGAAAAGATTACATATGCCGTGATTCAGTTTAAATGAAACTCTAGGGAAGGAAAAGTAGTGTGGAGGTAATGTTCAGGCATCCATATTTTAAGGTCCTGTAGGTGATTCTTAAGTGCAGCTAAAACTGAGCTGTGGTTGTGTAAGTTGGGGAACAGAGACATTAGTTGACCACAGGGGTAGTATTAGTCAAGTACTTCATCTTTTAAGCTAAATTGTGAAGAGAATCAACATTTGTTAAGCATTTACTAGATTCTAATCTCTTTATTGTGGATTTTAATACATAACCTTCACAATATATTTTAGAATATATTATCATAAATACTCCCACGATAAGTAACTCAACAAACTCATATTCAATGGCCAGTTTAGAGGTGCTAGGATTAGAAGTCTGTCTAGCACTGATGCCATAATTTTCTTATACTCTCACAATGGTTCCATATACACCCAAATCACTCAATGGGACTCCTAGGAACACAGCTTCTCACAGGTGAGTTGCCATAATTGTTGCTACTGGTCATTGCATTCTTCATAACCACACTCAGTTTAGATCCATTTAGCTAGTGTTTACATGTGGAACCGAATTCACTGGGGATATAGGAATGACTAAGGCAAAATTTATAAACAGTTTCAGAGTCTCAGAGGTGCACAGAATCAATGTATCCATTCTTTCCATCTGATTCCTAAAAAGATCGAGATTGAAGAAAGACATGGAAGATGTGAGTTGAAAATATCCTCTTTCTTAGTAACGAAGTCTATTCTAGAGGACCAAGTGTGGTACAAGAGTCAGCGCCCTAAACCCCAGAGTTAGGCATATAGTTCTAATAAGATCATGAAGACTTACTACATGGAGGAGCACCAGAGAACACAGAACTGCCTTAGAAAGTCTCACTACCAAGAAGTGTGTATGTTGGGGTGGGGGAGACACAGGGAAAAGGGTCTTAATTACACTCACTCAATGCATTCCTACTGAATTTTCAAATGCACAGCTTTTTCCTAGCACACAGTGAATAAGGGTTAAAAAAAAGATGGGCTTTATAATACATGAACATAAAGAATTGGCTAGAAATATTTTGTTGCTATAGTCTGATATAGTTTATTCAGATGTAATAAACATTTACTTTCAGTATAATAATTTATAACACTTTTATAATGTGTGCATTCTCATAGTTGGCCCTGAGTTCTTATATACAGCAACCCATTAATGGGTTGATTCTCATGCAAAATAAAAATGATTTTTAGGATTAATATCTACATTTTACAAATAAGGAAACAGAGAAATCAGTTGACTTTCTCATAGTCATAGAGATGGTTAAAAAATGGAGACAGAATTTGAAACTAGGAAGTTTGACACCAGGTTTATATTCTCAACAACTACTCTATACTTAGTTACATATTAATATTTACACGCTGATATATCAATGTGACAACTGCTAAAATAGAATTAGAAAGGAGATATATAATCAGCCTAGGTTAGGGATTATAAGAAAGTCAAGAAGAGTTCCAGAAGATAGGACATCAAGAACATCAGGTAGGCAACTAAGCAAACTTCCTGTGGATTGGGTCACCTTAAGTAGGCAGTGTGTGGAGTGTGTTTGTGTGTGGAGTATGTGGGGGTGTGTGTGTGTGTGTGTGTGTGTGTTGGACATTAGAGTGGTATCCAGTTTTACATTAGCCAATTCTGCATTCATTTCACTTTCTAAGGTTTATCCCATTTTCTCCATCTAACAACCACCCAATTTGATTATTAACTTTATTTGAAAGTTTCAACTTTCTAGAATGATAGTTTTCAAAATTTAGGCTTGAACCATCTTAAAAATACATATTGTTTAGGCCCTTTCTAAAACTATTAGACTCAAAATGTCTGTGGTGTATCCCATAAAAAAATCTCATTTACTTTTCATCATTCGTTCTGTATATTTTTAATTCAGTGATCCAATGTCTGCCACAATTGTAGGATGTTAGGAATAAACACACAGATATCCTACTCAGAGAATGTGCCATGAGTTAAAATTCCAACACAGTTTTATAGTTCTTACTTCAAATACAAAAGGTTGGAAAGAATGTCACTTAAAATGTTATTAGAAAAAAAAAATATGTGGAGAATAATAAAAAAAATCTCACAATTTTCTTGGACATGTCAGAAAGTTCAAATCACAGTGTGAATAACCCAAAATTTTAAAAAAGATAGGTAACTCCAAAAAGAGATGGAACATGATCCTGTGCTTACTAGGGGCATGTATCAGATACTGTATAAGCCAAGGTAAAGAATTTGTTAATTTTTTTAAAAATTAAATTTTTTTTCAGTGTAACAGAATTCATTGTTTATGCACCACACCCAGTACTCCATGCAATATGTGCCCTCCTTAATACCCACCACCTGGTTCCCCCAACCTCCCACCTCCCACCCCTTCAAACCCTCAGATTGTTTTTCAGAGACCATAGTCTCTCATGGTTTATCTCCCCCTCCAATTTCCCTCAACTCCTTTCTCCTCTCCATCTCCCCATGTCCTCCATGTTATTTCTTATGCTCCACAAATAAATGAAACCATATGATAATTGACTCTCTTGCTTGATTTATTTCACTCAGCATAATCTCTTCCAGTCCCATCCAGGTTGATAAAAAAAGATGGGTATTCATCCTTTCTGGGGGAGGCATAATACTCCACAGTGTATATGGACCACATCTTCCATACATACAAATGGCTATCAGACACATGAAAAAAATGTTTATCATCACTAGCCATCAAGGAGATGCAAATTAAAACCACACGGAGATACCACCTTACACCAGTTAGAATGGCCAAAATTAACAAGACAGGAAACAACATGTGTTGGAGAGGATGTGGAGAAAGGGGAACCCTCTTACACTGTTGGTGGGAGTGCAAGTTGGTGCAGCCAATTTGGAGAACAGTGTGGAGATTCCTCAAGAAATTAAATAGAGCTTCCCTATGACCCTGCAATTGCACTCCTGGGTATTTACCCCAAAGATACATATGTAGTGAAAAGAAGGGCCATCTATACCCCAATGTTTATAGCAGCAATGGCCACGGTGGCCAAACTGTGGAAAGAACCAAGATGCCCTTCAATGGATGAATGAATAAGGAAGAATTTGCTAAAATTTAAACCAAATTATTCACATCTGAGTATAAATTTATATGAAAATACAGAATATCTGGGACTGATGTATATATGACACAAAGAGGAATTCGTACTTACTAGGTTTTCATCCCTATACCTAGACTGGTACTCATAAGAAAGTCTGAGTGCAGGACTAGACCTTCATCATGGACCAGGCCTGGTGGAGGGGAATAGAAATCACTGTAAGATGGGAAGGACCCTTCAACAACGTTCTCTTCCCTAAGGAATAAAAGCCTTCACTTGGAGGAAGAGCGCAAGAGGAGACCCACTGCTGCTGAGCCAAAGGAGCAAAAACAAACTCTAGAACCCAGGGTGAGACAAGTTCCTTAGTGCTACGGTGCTAGGCAAGGGGCAGAATCACTGTGGACATTTCATTTTCAAGACTCGGGAACATACTACCTGCCCAAGACAGGCTAAACCAGCCCAGATGGTATTTAATGTCCTCTGGCTCTTACCACCAGATTAGCAGGGTTTGAGGAACAAGTAAAAGTGCTCTGCACGTGAGGGAGTGTGCAGAACATGGAGGGTGGCCTTATTGCAGCACAGGAACAAAGAGAAGATCTAACATTGACAGTGGGGGTAGACATCAAGAAAACCACAGCCACATCCTGAACACGGGCTATAGTTAGAGGAATGTGATACATTCACTGAAGACATTCAAAACAAAAGCATGAAGAATTAGATGACCTGAATAGTCCTTTACCTATGAAATAAGTTGAATCTGTACTTAGCAACCTTCTAACACAGACTTCAGGCCCAGGTGACTACATTGGTGGATTTAGCTGTTTAAAGACTAAGTACCAATTATCCAAAAACTAGCCTAAACACATATAAACAGACTGAACTCTAACCAAATCATTGAAGATACAATTGAGGACACATCATTAAAATTCACTTCATAAGTAGAATAAATAGATAGGGGATGAGTTCAGGGTCACAACAGGGTTCCAGAAACAGCCACTTGTGCTTATAAATTATACAGCAAAACTGATGGCTTCAAATTCAGGATGTGATGGTAATTAATACAAACTTCCTCTAAGAATATATGACAGCATCTCTTCTATTATAATAAATATAAGTAGGATTTTTTTCTAAAGTTCATGCTATGGAATATTAGTGCCGTATTTTGGTCAAAGGAGCAATCCGAAGCCAATATCATCTTAACTTTCAAATGAATATCTGTTAGTTGAAAGATCAGAGAAATCCTGCAGTAAAAGGATAGCTAAAAATTTAGTTTTATTGGTCAAAATTTACAAACATATATTTCCTGACTTTTTTCTACAAATGAAGTCAATAATACCACTTAGAATTAGAAAAAACTGAGTGATGTCATATGGCACAAGAGTGTCATGTCATGTGCACACTTGGCTAACACTAGACTTGGAACATCACTAAAATTTCCTGCTTTCCATGAGAGAGAAACTCCTCTGTGAAGTGTCGCAAAACACAGAAACATAATTGTTTATTTGAAAAGACAGATCAATAAACTAGACTCTATAAATATTCATCCATCAAAAAAGCAACACAATGCTGCCTTAAAACAAAAAAAGACTATGAATTTTAAAAGATTACAATTTTTTACAATTCGGTTCATGGTAGAAAATCTCTACTTTTCTCACATGATTATCATAGTCACAGGATCAATTTCATGTCTAACAACATTAACATGGTAGAGTCAAGAATAGCATTCTTTCTGAGAGGGAGGTCAAGAATATGGGAAGTGTTTCATCATCTAGTATTTTGGGAACCAACATATTAAGAGCAATGTACTATCTTTGTTTAAATTAGGATATAAGGGAATTTATGGGGTTTATTATAATTATTCGTGTGGGGTTTTCTTTTTGGAGTGTTGGTTTTGCTTCAAAATGATGCTGACTGCAGAATGTGATGTGTTCAGTTCTAACAAAAGCAGAACAAAGTGTTTGTTCTCTTCCACATGCGAAATCTGAATTATCTCCATATAATGAAAAATTATAAGACACTTTTATTCATGCATTTGACATGTTTCTCGCCTTCCATTTTCTGGGTTTGGGAAGGAGGCTCACAGGTCTTCCCTGAGAGGGGTCTGTGTAACTTCCAAAAGTTCTTTTCCCATTCTGAACAAAGACAATCAGTGCTGCTCCTTTCCTTAATTTGATTGTTTACAAGAGTTATGTTGTTTTCTTGGAAAAGAGTTTCAGCACCTGTTCTCTAATCTGCTTAGTTCTGACCCCATAGATTACAGGGTTCAGAGCAGGTGGAATGACTACGTAGAAATTAGCCAAAAGGATGTGGATATAGCGTGGAATATTCCGGCCAAACCTGTGGGTCATAAATGAAAAAAATGCAGGAGTGTAGAAAGCCAACATGACACACACGTGAGAGCCACAGGTGCTCAGTGCTTTGAGCCGGGCATCATGGGAAGGCAGTCGAAAGACAGCACGAAGGATCTGGACATAGGAAATGACAATAGCTATGATGTCCAACACCAGGATAGAGATGGCACATAAACCATAGATGATGTTGACCCTGATGCTGGCACAGGACAGGCGGGCAATGCCCATGTGCTCACAGTAAGTGTGAGGAATAATTTGGTGTCCACAAAATGGTAACCGTAGGATGAGTAGAACAAAGGGTATGGCAAAAGACAAAGTTCTCAGTAAGATTATCACTGCAATGATGACTACCACCTTGTTTGTCAACACCAGTGTATACCGAAGAGGGTTACAGATGGCCACATAGCGATCATAGGCCATGGCCACGAGCACTGCCGACTCCATGCCAGTGCAGAGGTGGATAAAGAACATCTGAATGAGACATCCCTCAAAGGAGATTTCTCTCAGGTTGAACCAGAATATGCCAAGCATCTTGGGGATGGTGGATGTGGACAGGCCCAGGTCGATAGATGACAGAATGGCTAGGAAGTAGAACATGGGCTGGTGGAGGCTGCTCTCAGTCTCAATCACAGAAAGGATGCTGATATTCCCAAGAACAGCTGTCAGGTACACAGCAAAGAAAGGGAAACCAATCCACATATGTATATGTTCCAGACCAGGGATCCCCAGAAGGAAGAAAGAGTAGGGACGAAATACGGTAGTATTAAGTGAGACCATTTTCCTGGTGTATTTTTATAGTGAAAGATATTATAGATCAAGTACCTCCCATTCTCTGAATAAGCCTCCTCCTTGCTTAGCACACAGAGAAAATGAAGGAATTAGTGAAACATTTATTGTACCTACCCATAATTGAGACCTGAAAGTGTACAAAATTGAATGGTAAAATGAATTCATATGATTTCAGTATACATCATCATATCCATTCAATTAAATTGAATATTGTTATTCATCAAAATTTACTGACTACCTAACATAGATACGCCAAGTTCTGTGCCAAAGATGAGTTAGAGGGCGCCTGGGTGGCTCAGTGGGTTAAGCCGCTGCCTTTGGCTCAGGTCATGATCTCAGGGTCCTGGGATGGAGTCCCACATCGGGCTCTCTGCTTGGCGGGGAGCCTGCTTCCTCCTCTCTCTCTCTGCCTGCCTCTCTGCCTACTTGTGATCTCTCTCTGTCAAGTAAATAAATAAAAAAATCTTAAAAAAAAAGAAATTGTTAAAAGATGAGTTAGAGAAGATTCCTTTCATGATGGAACTTAAAGTTTTAGTGGTTGAAACAGTTTTAGTGGTTGAAACAGTTAAATTTAATTTAAATTAAGAAAATAAGTGCCAAGATAAAGTTTTTCCCTTGCTTCTTATGTGCACAAAATATTTCCTGAAAATTATTTAGTATTTTATAGAAATATTATTTGATTTATGACTATATATATTATGTACAAGATAGGAACCTAATCATAAACACAATGACAGCCATTATGATTCTGCGTGGATCACACTTCTGAGCTAAACATATATAATATGTCTTTAAGGAAACTGCAAGTATACCAAACCAGAAATTTCAAGACAATTTTGGATCTATGTAGGCTTCTCACTGTTCAAGTTCCCAAAAAAATTTTTCATGCCATAATCATCTTCTGATCTCTCCTTTCTTGCTGATACCAGTAATAGAGAATAAATCTGCCTTGAGGTTTTATCAGGAAGCCATACAAAAATTCATTTCAAGATAATCCTCTTAATCTGGGTCTGCTCAGAAAAAAAATCATATATTCCTCTTCATTTCTGTTCTGATGGTAGGTAAATAGAGATTTGCTCTTTAAGTGCCTTCCTGCTGATGTCTGTCCAGAAAGGAACACAGATCTACACATGGGCACAGAAACATTAATGTACAGTTTTATAAAATTTCACAAAATTCATAAATATAGTGAATTAATTTATATAAACCACTCCTGGAAACAATCCATCATTTATCTGACTATATAATTTATTACAATATATATGCCTTAAAAACTCTAAGTACATTGTGATTAAAACCTCTTGCATTCCCTTTCATATACTTCCATATAGATAGATGAAAGATAAATAATGATAGGTAGATAGACAGATAGGCAGATAGATAGATGGACAGACAAATGTCTGCACACAGAGAGAGAAGTTCTGGAACTCAGAAGAAGTAAGAATTACAATTTTAAGAAGTTACCACTAGCAGGAAAGTAGATCTAATCCATACCACTAGAAGACTATCTCCTTACTGACATGACAATTTTGGAAGAACCTGGAGGGCTGAGCTAAATGTATTATAGTTATAGATCACTTTTGATGTGCTCCACTCCCTATAGATAGGATTAGGCCTTTCCCTTGTTCCTCTGCTCAGCATTCTGTGAGACTGCTAAGTCCCGTGCAAATGAGAAACAAGCTACAAACGACATTAGCCAGAGTAACTATATTAGACATTGTGTCTGGGGATGGAAGTGTGTGTGTGTGTGTGTGTGTGTGTGTGTGTCTGTGAGTTGGAAGGGTCCATTGCAACTTGGGTCTTGGGCAAATTGCTTAAGAAATCCTAGAGAGAAGAGTTTGATCACAGGTACAGGGAGGAAACAGTTAAGATAATTAGTCAAGCAAATTAATTCCAAAAAATAGAAGAGGTATTTCAAGAAAGCAATATGAACTATATAGGAAACTATCCCTAATTTGAACTGGGAAGACATATGCAAGGAAAAGCATTTAAACCCAGGGTATTTGGGTATTTGGGGATTAAGTAGAATCTTATAATCAGATTTCATTTTTCTGTGATTGTGATTCAGCTAATTTAGAGTTTAGTAGATGAGAAATGGCATAATGTATAGTAGCAGACATTAGGAATTAAAGTCAGAGTCTTCCTGCCATGTGAATTTGGTTAAATTATTTCCCCTCTTTGGGTCTATAATTCCTCACCTATGCATGAAATGAGGCTAAAATGCCTATGTAAGCTGAATTCTTGCAAGGTTTGCGTGAGTCAAGATGGGTCATCAAAAATGTAGAGTTACAATTACTGGCAAAAGCCTATTGATAAGAATACAATAAAATAGAGAGCTATAGTGGAAGTGGTTTGCCTTATCTCAGACCTTCAAATAATCTGTACATCAGGGGACAGCAGACTAAATACTGATCCTCACTTTACCTCCTTATATATATTTTGGTAGGGGTCCTAACATTTATAATAGAGTGTATCTGATTAAATCTATCATTCAACATTTTAGGACATTAGCATTACACACTAGAAGACCAAACCATTCCAAAATGATTAGCACTACCTTTAGTTGGAAGAAAGTAGCAAGTGGTTTAGTGTGTTTTACTATGTTGTAATTGGTAAGAGATAATTTCTGAATAGGTTAAGGTAAGTTCAATTATTATTCTCCCTCTATGTCAAAAACGCACTCAGGTTGGGGACATTTACCCAACCTTTAAATTAGATTAGAAGGGACTGAAGGAGAGGTAACAGCAAGCAAGAATCAGAACACAGGGAAAGAAAGAGCCTTGATAGATCAGTAATTAGATAGGCTCCAGGTCAGGGAAGAGCTCTCTGCACAAAAGAAATGGCAGAGGTGTCAAAAGATGTTGGAGCTGCATGCAGAGACAGTATAAGGGAGTATTAGAAACAAAAGAAGCAGTTGCTCACGTGCACATAGAGATTATGCCAACACATTCCTACAGTCAGTTCCCTTATCCTCTGCCTTCAGTCAGCAAGTTTTTCTACTCCCCCCATCCTATCATCTACCACTTTTTCTTGTGCTCAGCTGGTTACAGATAAGGAACCATACCTCCAAAGCATTGCTTACCAGCAAGGACTCCTGGAGAAGTTAGCCAGTCTCCCCTAGCAACCTTCTGAACTCCTTTTGCTTTGGTGGGAGGATTTTTTATACTGTGGCCAAGCCTCTAGAGGGGAACTTTGTCTGCATTGGGATTCCCTAGGAGGAGAAGGGGCAAGAAAGTTCTGAGATCTGGATTAACTCCTTTTCTAGTGGAATAGAATATACCAGTCTCCAATAGACCATGTCCTGATTCTGGACCTTGGCTCCCAAATCTACAATTAGCATATTTTCAGTGGTATTATTATTATTATTAAATATTATTATTGTTTTGGTCTTATAAATTTTCATAAACATTTTTTCCAATACGGTACCTGGAATCAGTTTTAGGCTATTACTTTTGAACCTCTTCAAGGGAGGGGTGGCTTGTCCAAAGCTCCAAATATATATAAGCTAAAGGTTATATTAAGTCTGGGTATATCTTCTTAGTATCATGCAACTACCACCTTGAGTCAATATTTATTAAAAGTGAAGTGCTAAAAAGTAAAGAAGTACACTAACATTGCATCATAATGACTCAATATTTAGCATAATTGCACTATCCTGAAGTGAGGAAATGCATACAGTTTTGAATCATACAGAAACCTATCATGTCATCCCAGTGGAGGTTTCCCATCAGTAGTGGAAAGCAGGAATAAAAATGCAGAAGGCAGAGACTAATCATTTTAATCACTCTTTTCCTGACTAGTTATTTAAAGCCATGTATGAATTGCCTTATCCTTTCAATCTCCATTTTGAAACCTGAAAAATGGGGACATTTGTCAAACGAGTTTCAGTGTCCTACAGTCCTAACCTCATATGAGGATATCAAACCTTTTTACCAATGAAGAGACAGAAACAGAAAAGGAAGAGTAGTTCACATGGAGAGGTAGAGTTGAGTGTTTAAGCTTCCATTCTAGGAGGTTTACCATGAGTAACAGGAGCTGACCTTGGACATTCAGATGGATACATCAGTTTTATCATTCACTCACTGATGAATTGAAAAAACTATGCACCGACCATCTACTATGTGTCAGGCAACATTTTAGGCACTGCCTGTAGAGTAGTAAACAGCACGGACAGTGAAAGACAAGAAACAGAATAAAAATTACATAGATGACAAAAATGAACTGTGTTGAAATATAAGGCTCTGAAGTTGGAGAGGATGCTGATGGTGAGAGTTAGTCACTCTAAGTAACATTGTCAGGAATGTGACTTTAAGGTAAGGGTAAGGGAAGGTGGAGCAAGTCATGTGGAATCTGGAATGGAGTGATGGCTGCGGGAAAGCTTTCCAGGCAGAGGGAACAGCAAATGCAAAGACACTGAAGCTGAAGCATGTTGGATGTCATCAAGGAAAATGCAACTTTCACAGAATCCGAGTCTCAGATGTGGACAACATCAAGCCTCCTCAGACTTCCACACTCTTACAAGTCAGAAGGTCATCATTCAACAGAATAAATACCAAAGAAGATTCTCTCATACAGTGGCTAATAGTTAGGATAGTTCATGGCTACTCTTTCAGTCAAGAAGCCAAATTAAAATAAACTCAATTACTTGTTTGCTTTATTTGGTTTTATATAGCAAAACATGGCAACAGAAAAATAGAAAAAAAAATAACGTGTTACCAGAGTATCAATAGTGAACTTTTCTTTTAATTGACTGATAATACATAAATATATTTGCATGCCTTCTCATCATTTCTTCTACTAAATTACAGTAATCACTACAGGATATTTAAAGATCTCAAATACACAAAGAAAACAGAAAATGAGTGTTTTATTCCTTCAATCAGTCATCAGTCAGATTAGATGAAAAAAAGAATAGCAACACAGGCACACAAAAAAATGGAGGTAGGGATCTTTTAATGTCAACTCACTATTTTTATATATTAAGAAAATCGAGCAGTTTGTAGGGAGTGAGAGTTACCTGCACAAATTTCCAAATATTGCTTTAGTGTTCCCCTGGATCCAGTGCCTTTGTGGCCATGCTAATTCCAATACGATTATTATCACTATGAAAGTGATATATTTTTACTCTTTGAAATTTTTGGAATGTGTACCTTGACTTTGATAGTAATTTGATAGTGATTAATTATTTCTGTAAAATTATAATTTTAAAAATCTATTCAACATACCAGATGTCATATAAATATGAAGTTTTATGTTTCTTAAATTTTGAAATTATCATCATTTTTTCAAATATTTCACCTCTTCATTTGTTATTTCCCTGCTTCTAAAATTCATTATCGGGAGGAGTCAAGATGGCGGAGAAGTAGCAGACCGAGACTACTTCAGCTAGCCGAGATCAGCTAGATAGCTTATCTAAAGATTGCAAACACCTGAAAATCCATCGGCAGATCAAAGAGAAGAAGAACAGCAATTCTGGAAACAGAAAAACAACCACTTTCTGAAAGGAAGGACCGGTGGAGAAGTGAATCCAAAGCGACGGGAAAATAGACCCCGGGGGGAGGGGCCGGCTCCCGGCAAGCGGCGGAGCAACGACGCACAAAATCAGACTTTTAAAAGTCTGTTCCGCTGAGGGACATCACTCCAGAGGCTACCCGGGGCAAAGCCCACACGGGTCAGCGTGGCCTCAGGTCCTGCAGGGCCACAGAAGGATCCGGGGTGTCTGAGTGTCGCAGAGCTTGCGGGTATTGGAACGGGAAAGCCGGCTACAGAGACAGAGCCGACAGTAAGCTCGCAGCTCGGTGTTACCTTGAACCGGTCACAGGCTCGGTGAGCTCGGAGCGCAGCCGGAGGTCAGGCAGACGGGAGTAAATGGGTGCGGTTCTCTGAGCGCGCACTGAGGAGTGCGGCCCTGGGCTCTCGGCTCCTCCGGGCCGGAGACCAGGAGGCCGCCATTTGTATTTCCGTCCTCCGGAACTCTACAGAAAGCGCTCAGGGAACAAAAGCTCCTGAGCAAACCCAAGCAGATTACTCACCCCGGCCCCGGGTAAGGACGGTGCAATTCCGCCTGGGGCAAAGACACTTGAGAATCACAGGCCCCTCCCCCAGAAGATCAACAAGAAATCCAGCCGAGACCAAGTTCACCTACCAAAGAGTGCGGTTTCAATAACAAGGAGAGCAGCAGAATTCTAGAGGAGGAGAAAGCAAAGCACGGAACTCATGGCTTTTTCCCTGTGATTTTTTTTAGTCTTGCGGTTAATTTAATTTTTTTCTTTTTCATTTTTTGTTTTTTTTCTCGCCTTCGGGTAAAATTTTTTTTTTAACTGTTACCTTTTTCTTTTTTAACGATTTTTTACGAGATTATCTAATACATATATTTTTTCTTTTTTATATTTTTCTTAGGTGTTTTCTTTTTTAAATTCTTTTCCTTTTTTTTCTTTGGTTTTTCTTTTTTTTTTCTTTTTTTTATTCTTTCTTTCTTCCTTTTTGAACCTCTTTTTATCCCCTTTCTCCCCCCTCACGATTTGGGATATCTTCTAATTTGGTTAAAGCATATTTTCCTGGGGTTGTTGCCACCATTTTAGTATTTTATTTGCCCCTTCATATACTCTTCTCTGGACAAAATGACAAGACGGAAAAATTCAACACAAAAAAAAGAACAAGAGGCAGTACTGAAGGCTAGGGACCTAATCAATACAAACATTGGTAATATGTCAGATCTAGAGTTCAGAATGACAATTCTGAAGGTTCTAGCCGGGCTCGAAAAAGGCATGGAAGATATTAGAGAAACCCTCTCGAGAGATATAAAAGCCCTTTCTGGAGAAATAAAAGAATTAAAATCTAACCAAGTTGAAATCAAAAAAGCTATTAATGAGGTGCAATCAAATATGGAGGCTCTCAATGCTAGGATAAATGAGGCAGAAGAAAGAATTAGTGATATAGAAGACCAAATGACAGAGAATAAAGAAGCTGAGCAAAAGAGGGACAAACAGCTACTGGACCACGAGGGGAGAATTCGAGAGATAAGTGACACCATAAGACGAAACAACATTAGAATAATTGGGATTCCAGAAGAAGAAGAAAGAGAGGGGGGAGCAGAAGGTATACTGGAGAGAATTATTGGGGAGAATTTCCCCAATATGGTAAAGGGAACAAGCATCAAAATTCAGGAGGTTCAGAGAACGCCCCTCAAAATCCATAAGAATAGGGCCACACCCCGTCACCTAATAGTAAAATTTACAAGTCTCAGTGACAAAGAGAAAATCCTGAAAGCAGCCCGGGAAAAGAAGTCTGTAACATACAATGGTAAAAATATTAGATTGGCAGCTGACTTATCCACAGAGACCTGGCAGGCAAGAAAGAGCTGTCATGATATTTTCAGAGCACTAAATGAGAAAAACATGCAGCCCAGAATACTATATCCAGCTAGGCTATCATTGAAAATAGAAGGAGAGATTAAAAGCTTTCAGGACAAACAACAACTGAAAGAATTTGCAAACACCAAACCAGCTCCACAGGAAATCTTGAAAGGGGTCCTCTAAGCAAAGAGAGAGCCTACAAGTGGTAGATCAGAAAGGAACAGAGACCATATACAGTAACAGTCACCTTACAGGCAAAACAATGGCACTAAATTCATATCTCTCAATAGTTACCCTGAATGTTAATGGACTAAATGCCCCTGTCAAAAGACACAGGGTATCAGAATGGATAAAAAAACAAAACCCATCTATATGTTGCCTCCAAGAAACTCATTTAAGCCCGAAGACACCTCCAGATTTAAAGTGAGGGGGTGGAAAAGAATTTACCATGCTAATGGACATCAGAAGAAAGCAGGAGTGGCAATCCTTATATCAGATCAATTAGATTTTAAGCCAAAGACTATAATAAGAGATGAGGAAGGACACTATATCATACTCAAAGGGTCTGTCCAACAAGAAGATTTAACAATTTTAAATATCTATGCCCCCAACGTGGGAGCAGCCAACTATATAAACCAATTAATAACAAAATCAAAGGAACACATCAACAATGATACAATAATAGTAGGGGACTTTAACACTCCCCTCACTGAAATGGACAGATCATCCAAGCAAAAGATCAGCAAGGAAATAAAGGCCTTAAACGACACACTGGACCAGATGGACATCACAGATATATTCAGAACATTTTATCCCAAAGCAACAGAATACACATTCTTCTCTAGTGCACATGGAACATTCTCCAGAATAGATCACATCCTTGGTCCTAAATCAGGACTCAACCGGTATCAAAAGATTGGAATCATTCCCTGCATATTTTCAGACCACAATGCTCTAAAGCTAGAACTCAACCACAAAAGGAAGTTTGGAAAGAACACAAAAACATAGAGACTAAACAACATCCTTCTAAAGAATGAATGGGTCAACCGGGAAATTAAAGAAGAATTGAAAAAAATCATGGAAACAAATGATAATGAAAATACAACGGTTCAAAATCTGTGGGACACAACAAAGGCAGTCCTGAGAGGAAAATATATAGCAGTACAAGCCTTTCTCAAGAAACAAGAAAGGTCTCAGCTGCACAACCTAATCCTACACCTAAAGGAGCTGGAGAAAGAACAAGAAAGAAACCCTAAGCCCAGCAGGAGAAGAGAAATCATAAAGATCAGAGCAGAAATCAATGAAATAGAGACCAAAAAGACAATAGAACAAATCAACGAAACTAGGAGCTGGTTCTTTGAAAGAATTAATAAAATTGATAAACCCCTGGCCAGACTTATCAAAAAGAAAAGAGAAAGGACCCAAATAAATAAAATCATGAATGAAAGAGGAGAGATCACAACTAACACCAAAGAAATACAAACTATTATAAGAACATACTATGAGCAACTCTACGGCAATAAATTTGACAATCTGGAAGAAATGGATGCATTCCTAGAAACATATAAACTACCACAACTGAACCAGGAAGAAATAGAAAGCCTGAACAGACCCATAACCAGTAAGGAGATTGAAACAGTCATTAAAAATCTCCAAACAAACAAAAGCCCAGGGCCAGACGGCTTTCCGGGGGAATTCTACCAAACATTTAAAGAAGAACTAATTCTTATTCTCCTGAAACTGTTCCAAAAAATAGAAATGGAAGGAAAACTTCCAAACTCATGTTATGAGGCCAGCATCACCTTGATCCCAAAACCAGACAAGGATCCCACCAAAAAAGAGAGCTATAGACCAATATCCTTGATGAACACAGATGCGAAAATACTCAACAAAATACTAGCCAATAGGATTCAACAGTACATTAAAAAGATTATTCACCACGACAAGTGGGATTTATTTCAGGGCTGCAAGGTTGGTTCAACATCCGCAAATCAGTCAATGTGATACAACACATCAATAAAAGAAAGAACAAGAACCATATGATACTCTCAATAGATGCTGAAAAAGCATTTGACAAAGTACAGCATCCCTTCCTGATCAA
This sequence comes from Mustela putorius furo, assembly GCF_011764305.1. Taxonomy (NCBI): domain Eukaryota; kingdom Metazoa; phylum Chordata; class Mammalia; order Carnivora; family Mustelidae; genus Mustela; species Mustela putorius. Next base: position 1,507,738 of record NW_025422126.1, read on the forward strand.
AACTCTTCAAAGTGTAGGGATAGATGGCACATACCTCAATATCATCAAAGCCATCTATGAAAAACCCACCGCAAATGTCATCCTCAATGGAGAAAAACTGAAAGCTTTTCCGCTAAGGTCAGGAACACGGCAGGGATGTCCATTATCACCACTGCTATTCAACATAGTACGAGAGGTCCTAGCCTCAGCAATCAGACAACAAAAGGAAATTAAAGGCATCCAAATCGGCAAAGAAGAAGTCAAATTATCACTCTTTGCAGATGATATGATACTCTATGTGGAAAACCCAAAAGACTCCACTCCAAAACTGCTAGAACTTGTACAGGAATTCAGTAAAGTGTCACGATATAAAATCAATGCACAGAAATCAGTTGCATTTCTCTACACCAAAAACAAGACAGAAAAAAAGAGAAATTGAGGAGTCAATCCCATTTACAATTGCACCCAAAACCATAAGATACCTAGGAATAAACCTAACCAAAGAGGCAAAGAATCTATACTCAGAAAACTATAAAGTACTCATGAAAGAAATTGAGGAAGACACAAAGAAATGGAAAAATGTTCCATGCTCCTGGATTGGAAGAATAAATATTGTGAAAATGTCTATGCTACCTAAAGCAATCTACACATTTAATGCAATTCCTATCAAAGTACCATCCATCCTTTTCAAAGAAATGGAACAAATAATTCTAAAATTTACATGGAACCAGAAAAGACCTCGAATAGCCAAAGGGATATTGAAAAAGAAAGCCAAAGTTGGTGGCATCACAATTCTGGACTTCAAGCTCTATTACAAAGCTGTCATCATCAAGACAGCATGGTAATGGCACAAAAACAGACACATAGATCAATGGAACAGAATAGAGAGCCCAGAAATAGACCCTCAACTCTATGGTCAACTAATCTTCGACAATGCAGGAAAGAATGTCCAATGGAAAAAAGACAGCCTCTTCAATAAATGGTGCTGGGAAAATTGGACAGCCACATGCAGAAAAGTGAAATTGGACCATTTCCTTACACCACACACAAAAATAGACTCAAAATGGATGAAGGACCTCAATGAGCGAAAGGAATCCATCAAAATCCTTGAGGAGAACACAGGCAGCAACCTCTTCGACCTCAGCCACAGCAACATCTTCCTAGGAACAAAGCCAAAGGCAAGGGAAGCAAGGGCAAAAATGAACTATTGGTATTTCATCAAGATCAAAAGCTTTTGCACAGCAAAGGAAACAGTTAACAAAATCAAAAGACAATTGACAGAATGGGAGAAGATATTTTCAAACGACATATCAGATAAAGGACTAGTGTCCAGAATCTATAAAGAACTTAGCAAACTCAACACCCAAAGAACAAATAATCCAATCAAGAAATGGGCAGAGGACATGAACAGACATTTCTGCAAAGAAGACATCCAGATGGCCAACAGACACATGAAAAAGTGCTCCATATCACTCGGCATCAGGGAAATACAAATCAAAACCACAATGAGATATCACCTCACACCAGTCAGAATGGCTAAAATCAACAAGTCAGGAAATGACAGATGCTGGCGAGGATGCGGAGAAAGGGGAACCCTCCTCCACTGTTGGTGGGAATGCAAGCTGGTGCAGCCACTCTGGAAAACAGCATGGAGGTTCCTCAAAATGTTGAAAATAGAACTGCCCTATGACCCAGCAATTGGGTTTGGGAGAAGTGGGTGGGATTATGGACATTGGGGAGGGTATGTGCTTTGGTGAGTTCTGTGAAGTGTGTAAACCTGGTGATTCACAGACCTGTACCCCTGGGGACTAAAAATATATGTTTATTAAAAATAAAAAATTAATAAAAAAATTTTAAAAATGCCAAATTAAATAGGGGAAAAAATATTGTGGCATAAATATTGATGAATGTGTGTTTATTGTATAGTTATTTTTCATCCCGTGTACTAATCCCAGAGAGTTGTCAATCAGCTGGAATTAATTTCCATCATTATATTTAGAAGCTAGGAGAATCCTAAGTTGGTCAGAACTGAAGGGGGAGGTTCAGTTGGTGATAGTTGTGTTAATGAGAAAAAGTAGTTAATTAAGTGTCCTCTATTATCTTTAGGTCTCCTATAGGACAGAGACTCTCTGGTAACCTGTACTTTATATTTCTGAAGACTTATGCCTTACAAAATAGAATGCTCCTTCCCAATGACACCCAATTCCACCTCTTCTCCTTCTTGTTGCTGGGGATCCCAGGAATGGAAACACTGCACATCTGGATCGGCTTTCCCTTTTGTGCTGTGTATGTGATTGCACTCATCGGGAACTTCACGATTCTGTTTGTGATCCAGGCTGAGAGCAGCCTACACCAGCCTATGTTCTACTTCCTGGCCATGCTGGCTGCTATTGATTTGGGTCTGTCCACAGCTACCATCCCCAAGATGCTCGGGATCTTCTGGTTCAACCTCAGAGAGATCATCTTTGAAGCCTGCCTTGTGCAGATGTTTTTCATTCACAGCTTCACACTTATGGAGTCAGCGGTCCTGTTGGCAATGGCTTATGACCGCTATGTGGCCATCTGCAATCCACTCCGATATAGCACCACCCTCACCAACCAGGTTGTTTCTGTGATTGGTGTGGGTGTGTTAGTGAGAGCATTTATTTTTGTGATCCCATTTGTATTTCTTATCTTACGGTTGCCCTTCTGTGGGAATCATGTCATTCCCCATACCTACTGTGAACACATGGGTCTTGCTCGCCTCTCTTGTGCCAGCATCAAGATCAACATCATCTATGGCTTATGTGCAATTTGTAACCTAGTCTTTGACATCATAGCCATTGCCCTGTCGTATGTTCAGATACTCCGTGCTGTTTTCGGTCTTCCTTCGCGTGAAGCCCGACTCAAGTCCCTCAGCACGTGTGGTTCTCATGTTTGTGTCATCCTTGCCTTCTATACACTGGCCCTCTTTTCCTTCATGACACATGGCTTTGGCCGAAATGTCCCCCACTATATCCACATACTCTTGGCCAATTGTTATGTTGTCGAACCACCAATGCTCAACCCTGCCATATATGGAGTCAGGACCAAGCATATCTATGACCATGTGCAGAAAATATTATTACATAAACAAGGAAAGGAAAAAGAATGGCACCTAATATGTGTTCATTTCAATCTGAAATTTTATGAAACTCAAATCAGAAAGATGCCTTCTCCAAGAAAGTATGTTAAAATATGTATCTATATTGGTTCTATTCTGTAAGTATTCAAATGTATTTAATTTCCATGTGCTTTTCAGACCATTTCCCACATGCATTGTCACATCCTCTTTGCCTCTTAAATTTCGATGTAATAGGTCGTGTCATTTTGCTCTATTCATCTAAATATCTGATTGATATTTATGTACCAACAGTTTTAAATGCATCCATTGACACTAAATTAGTTGATATTTCATGCAGCTTCTTTTTTCTCTGAATACAATCACCTTCTAAGTGTGTATTTCATAACTGCTAGCTTCTGGGGAAAAAAGATGATGATTCCACTTTCCATGACTTTGTAGAATTTACAGAGTTTAAAATTAGCAACCTCAACTTATAAACATCCTTTTTTTTCAGCCTTTTCATATTTTGATAAGTAAACTTGTCTCCATTTACAAGTATCAAAGACTTTTTTTTTGCCTTTTTTAAAAAGATTTTATTTGTTTATATGACAGAAAGCAAGAAAGCTCAAGGAGAGGGAGCAACAGGCAGAGGGAGAAGCAGGCTCCCTACTGAGTAAGGAACCCAATGGAGGGCTCGCTCGATCTCAGGATTGAGCAAATGAAGGCAGATGCTTAACCAACAGAGACACCTAAGTGCCCCTAGTCTTGCTTTTTTGAGGCAGATTGCTTCTTCCTAAAGATGACCCCCATATTAGCCCTTAAAGGTGCTGTTGCCACCCTTCCTGTTAGTGGTGGCAGTTTAGGAAGATGGTACAAGTTACAGAAATCAGTTGATTTCTTGTAGACTAACAATGTAACTGAAGAAAGAAATTAAGGAACCAATTCCATTTTCAATAGCATCAAAACCCTAAGATACCTAGGAATAAACCTAACCAAAGGGGTGAATGGTCCATACTCTAGAAATTACAGAACACTTATGATAGAAATAGAGGAAGACACAAAGAGATGGAAAAACATCCTATGTCTGTGGACTGAAAGAATAAACATTATCAAAATGTCTTTACTGCCCAGAGCAACCTACTCTTTCAATGCGATCCCTATCAAAATACCATTGATGTTTTTCACAGAGCTGCAACAAATGATCCTAAAATCTGTATGGAAACCAGAAAAAATGCTGAATCACTGGGTGAATGTTGAAAAAGAAAACCAAAGCTGGTGGCATCACAATGCCTGACTTCAAAGCTATGATCATCAAGACAGCATGGTTTGGCACAAAAACAGACACACAGATCAATGGAACAGAATAGAAATCCCAGCAATGGACTCTCAACTCTGTGGTCAACTAATCTTCAACAAAGTAGGAAAGAACATCCAATGGAAAAAAGACACTCTTCAATAAAAGAATATATATTTAAAACAGTCTGACAACTCTCATATTTTAAATACACTACAAATGTCATGCACATTTAACATAATTACTCTTTTTCTTAATTAAATCTCATGTTTACCATCTTTTACTTCAACCTGAGATATAGATATTTCACAACAAAGATTTTCTTCTTTAGAATTTTTTAATCATGATTAGTAAGTCTTATTTGCTTTGCTTTGATTTTATACATAATTTTACAGTTACTTTTCCCATTGTCCTACAGATGCCCCTGCAACTTATCAAATTTTAGTATAAACTAGCTGTCTTACTCTTTTCTATTCATAAAGGATAAAAAAAATTAGTCCCTTTTTCTACTTTCTGACTTATATATTACTCTTGATTTAATTTACTTCTCATAAACTTTGAAACTTACACACATAGGGTTATTGTTTTGGAAAGTCAACATTTATTTAAATGTTTCCAAACACTTACTATGTCTGTTGTTATTCATTCCTTTGCATCTTTAAAATTTCATCTGTAATGATTTTACTCATGTCTGAAGAAATAAACGTAAATATTACTTGATGCAATTTTTTCTGGTAGTGAGTTTTCTTTGCTTAAAAAATAACACTTTGCAGGGAGCCTGGGTGGCTCAGTGGGTTAAAGCCTCTGCCTTCGGCTGGGGTCATGATACCAGGGTCCTGGGATGGAACCCCGCGTCAGGCTCTCTGCCCAGCAGGGAGCCTGCCTCCTTTCTTCTCTCTGCCTGCCTCTCTGCCTACTTGTGATCTCTCTCTGTCAAATAAATAAATAAAATCTTAAAAAAAAAAGAAAAAGAAAAAGAAAAAAGAACCCTTTGTTACATCTTCATTTTAAGGCTACTTAGAGGATATGGTATTATAAATTAACAGGGGTTCTCCCAGATTTACAGAAATATGACTGATAAAAGTAGTCATTATTTAGCTTGTCCAATGTGAATTTTAAGGGTTTACACATTATGATTTTATGTATATGTTATGAAATGATTACACAATCAATTTCATTAGCTCATCTATCACCTCACATAGTTACCTTTTGTTTTTTGTAGTGAGAAACCTTAATATTTACTCTAGCAAATTTTAAGAATACAATACAGTATTGTTAACTATAGTTGCCATGTTGGGCATTAGATCCTCAGCACCTATTCATCTTATAATTGAAAGATTGCACCCGTTATGAATATTTCTCCTCCCTAGTCACCCTTCTACTGTCTGGTTCTATGAGATTGACTTTTTTAGATTCTATATAAAAATTAGACCATGTAGTATTTGTCTTTGTGTCTGGCTTATTTCACTTAGCATAAACCATCTTGGAAAGTTTTCTTTCTTTTTAAGACCAGGTAGTATTACATAGTATTATATTGTTTACATGTACAATGGTTTCTTTATTCATTTGTCACTGGATACTTAGGTTGTCTCCTTATCTGGCTACCATGACTAAAGATCCAAGGAACTCAGGAATACACATATTTTTGAGCCACTGATCTTATTCCTTAAGGTATTTACCAGGAAGTGGAGTTGCAGGATCGTATAGTAGTTCTATTTTTTTCTTTTTTTGAAGAAAATTCATGCTTTTCTCTATAATGTCTGTACCAAAGCTATTCTAGTAAACATATTAAGTCTATTTTTTCAGAATATTAAAAATATTATTTAATTCTTAACTGACACTTGTGTTGTCTTTAAGAACTTTGTATCTGACCAGGTTTTCTTTCCTTTCTTTGTTTACGAATTTTCTTATTTATATCTCCTTTTATTTTCCCTTTATCTTTGACCAACTGAAATTTAAATGCAGCTGGTGTGATGTAATATTATATTATAGGCTGATAACTAATTCAAACTTCTGATGTAAGTATTTATACTTATTTTTGTAATTAGAAAGCTGTCATCCATGTATTTAACCCTCAATTTTTTCCGTATCATTAGGAGTCTCTTATGGTTTGTTTCCTTCGCTTTCCCCCCACCATGTTTTCCTCTGTTTTGTTTCTTAAATTCCACACCACATATGAGTAGAACATATGGTTTTGGTCTTTCTCTGACTGACTTATTTAGTTTAGCATAATACAGTCCAGTTCCATCTGCAAATGACAAGATTTCATTTCAAGATTTCAAGATTTCAAGATCTTTGATGGATAAATAATATTCCAGTGTGTGTATGTGTGTGTGTGTGTGTGTGTGTTTGTATATGTGTACCACCTCTTCTTTATTAATTCATCAGTCAAGGGACATTTGTACTCTTTCCATAATTTGGCTATTATTGATAATGCTTCTATAAACATTGAGAGGCATGCACTCCTTCAGAATCAGAATTTTTGTATCCTTTGTGTAAATACCAAGTAATGTAATTGCTGAGTTGTAGGGTTGTTCTCCGTTTTCTGCATCCTCACCAACATCTGTTATTTCCTGGGTTGTTAATTTTAGCCATTCTGGTCATTGTGAGGTGGTATCTCATCATTGTTTTGATTTGTATTTCTCTGATGATAAGTGTTGAGCATCTTTTCATGTATCTGTTAGTCATCTGAATGTCTTCTTTGAAAAAAATGTGTATTCATGTCTTCTTCCCATTTCTTAACAGGATTATTTGTGTTTGGGTGTTGAGTTTGATAGATTCTTTATAGATTTGGGATACTAACCCTTTTTTATTCATGTTATTTGGAAATATCTTCTCCCATTCCAAAGTTGCCTTTAAATTTGTTCAATGTTTCTTTAGTTGTGCAAAAGATTTTTACCTTGATGAAATCCCAATAGCTCATTTTTGCTTTGGTTTCCTTTGCCTCCAGAGACTTGACTAGTAAGAAGCTGCTGCAGCTGAGGTCAAAGACATTGCTGCCTGTGTTCTCCTCTAAGATTTAATGGTTTCCTGTCTCACTTTTAGTTCTTTCATCTATTTTGAATTGATTTGTGTGTATGGAGCAAGAAAGTGCCATTTTTATCATGTCATTATCCAATTTTCTAAAAATTCTTTTTGAAGAGACTGTCTTTTTTTCCACTGGATATTTTTTCCTGCTTTGTTGAAGATTAGTTGACCATACAGTTATGGGTCCATTTCTGGGTTCTCTACTCTGTTCCATTGATCTATGTGTCTGTTTCTGTGCCAGTACCATACTGTCTTGGTGACTACAGCTTTGTAATAGAGCTTGAAGTTCAGAATTATGATGCCTCCAGCTTTGCTTTTCTTTTTCAATGCATTGTCTTGAAGATCAATGATCGCATGTCCCTTTCAAGAAGACCAGCGTATATTTGGCTGTTCTGTAGGATCCTTCTTCAGTGGAAGACAGCCTCCAGTTCAATGGGTTCCAGGTTTCAGAGTGGTCTCAAGATTGAATTCAGGAAACACAGCCTGACAGCAAAAATTCCTGACATCATTCCTGACCTGTTGAAAGTAGCCCAAACTGAACTTCTCCTAGTTTCCTAGGTTCTCCTCAGGAATATATTTCTCACACTCATGATGTGGACAATGTTTTTTAGGGATTCTAGGGCAGTTTTAAGGGCTGGTTGATTAGGCATGATAAATCCACTCTAATATTCTCTGTTCCCTGAGTCTTTGGAAACTTTCTTTTCTGGTTTTCCTGAGAAAGATTCTGCCATTTCAGTTCATTTACTGAAGACCATCTTTGAGTACAGGTATCAGTCAACTATCTAAACATTCTCAAATACAGTGGGTCCAGAATCTCTCTTTAAGGTCCTCATATTAGATACAATTCAGCCTCATGTTATGTCATATTTCTTTTACTCAGATCCAGTACTCAGAATTTTGTATCCCACATGTTCCTCAGGCTTTATCTGTATAAACTGACAAAAACTTAGAGTTCTTTGGTTAATATATTTTATCTCTAGATCCTTCTAGCATTTGTGTCCAATCATAGATCTAGAATCATACTTCCCCACATCTAGACACTAGTCATATCTGATTATTGAACGTCTGAAATGTGGCAAATTCAACTGAAGGAATGAATTTTTTTAATTTTTTATTTTTTATAAACATATATTTTTATCCCCAGGGGTACAGGTCTGTGAATCACCAGGTTCACACACTTCACAGCACTCACCAAAGCACATACCCTCCCCAATGTCCATAATCCCACCCCCTTCACCCAAACCCCCTCCCCCCAGTTTGTTTTGTGAGATTAAGAGTCACTTATGGTTTGTCTCCCTCCCAATCCCAATTTTTAATCTTTATTCATTTTAATTAAAGTTTAAGTCTGAAGCCATATAAAATATTTTTCAGTTCAACATAAAGTTTTGTTTTCCATTTTATTTTAGCTATTGAAAATTTAGTGTACAAAATAAGCTGTGTTTTGTGTTAAATACCGAATTAAGAAGACCTACTTTTATCATTTAAATGATATCAAACATTTGTTAGGTATATGATTGATTTTATGTTTAAATAGACTTGGATAATATTAACTTAGATTAAGTATTCTATTGAATTAATTTTACTTATTTTTAGCTTTCATAACATGGTCAAGAGAAAATTTTAATAATATAAGTGACCCACATTTTATTCCTATTAGACACCACTATTCTCAGAAACCATAAGAGTGGTGGGAATTTTTAGGGCATAGATCACCAGTCCATTTTAAACCACTTACCTCAGGGGAAGATATTATATTTTCTCTGAATAAGGGGAGACTATGTACCTCATACAAGAGAAGAAAAGCTGCTTTAAATAGTAAAGTGGGGTTGGCATAACTTAGGATTTGCTTCACTGAAGTCTACTCATATAATTCCATTCCAATTTTAGAGTTCTATTTCTTTCTAAAAAAAATGACCTAGCAGAACATTAAGAAGGTTTTTGCTTTGTTTTGTTTCTTTTAGTTTGTCGGTTGGTTTGTTTGTTTAATGTAGTCTAACATACTTTGTATCCTTGCCTGGGCCTTAGGCTAGATATTTAAAGCCCTGAGGTCATTGACTCATTATTTCCGTTATCCTCCTTTTCCAGCTTGTTTATCCCAGAAAGAGCAAATCTATACTTTTCTCATCCTTACTAAAATATTTGGCAGAAATACTTGGACACTCAAATCCTTGCTTTCTTTAAGCACTTGCTTATAGAAAGTAAAAATATATTTGTCACCATATTCTACATACCACCAATGTCTCCTTTGCCAACAGCAGCATAGGCCCTATTTTCCTAAGGCTAATTAGGTGAGGAGCTAATGCCAATTTTCTTTCTTAAGAATTTGTTACCCGGGAAGCTCTTCTGGTATCTATACTTTCGTCAATTAGGGTTCAGAACTACTATGAGTATTAAGGAATTAATAATTTATTATAGGGATACAATTGTGGGAGGACGTAGGGAAAAAGAAAGACCCAAAAACAAATTTCTAGCCAGATCAGGCCTGCATAAATGAGTTGGTGTTGGAGGAAAACCAGGTACTCTCAGGTTCTGAGACGGGATCATAAAGGAAGTGAGTGTAGAAATTTAGGAAGATGGTTTGTTATTCCTGGCTACTGTTCTGTGTTTGCAGTAAAATATCTGGTGGTGCATTTGTGATCACTGTTAATAAACAGATCAGTAGCTGTGGGGAGCTGTGTGTTACTGAAGGACATGGGGAGAAATGAGAATTCTCTAGTATCACTGTGTTTCTGTTTCTGCCTGCAAACAATATCGAACCACAGAAAACAGTGGTTGCTGTTTCACATTTGCTCCCAGAGCATATGCATTTCTGATGTGACCAACTCTAAACTAGAAACTTATAAGGAAGAGAATTGTGGGAAACAGAGTGCTAGCAAGGTCACAGTTCAGTATCTCAAGACACATTTTATCATCTGTGCTTGTCCAAATGAGAAACACAATTAATTCTCAGTTAATACTTTAAGGAATTAAAGACACATTGTTTAATTAATTGATAGTAAATGAACCAAATAATAAATGAACTCAAAATTTCTTCAGGGTATTTTATTTTTTAAGTAAAACAAAATGACAACCTGTTATTTTATTTTTCTACAAATTAGTTTAAAGAACAAAGGGAGAGTAAAAAAATGTACAGAATGATAATCAGGTCTAAAAGTTATTAAAATATATTATAATTTTGTAGTGATGAAAAACCTATGATACTGGTTCAAGAACAGACAAATCAACTGTAAAAATGAAAATGTAAAAATGAGACTCTTGTACAAATTGAAATTTAATATGAAGAAAGAATATATGAAAATCAGTTCTGAAGTAATGAATTATTAAGTCATTTATGTTATTAAATAAGTTAGAAATAGAAATATAAAGATATTTCATTTTCTTATCTCTCACCTTAAAATAAATTGTAGTTAGACTGGAATTAAAAGTAAAACTTAACAAACACACACCCTAGTAACAATATAGATGTTGGGATGTTGATATATAATAAAGCTAGGCAGTAACCTTAAGTTGGGAAGTGATAAAGTCATGTGTCATAGGTAATATAATCAGTATTGATTTCATTTAAAATTTAATCTTCCATATGAAAATAAGGTATTAAATATAAAGGGCTTATAGGAAAGTGTTAATGTGTCAAGTGTAATCAAAAACTCATGCTCTGAGACTTTTAAGAAGCTAGGCAGAAACTTGAAGAGGAGGCAAGGAAATCAGTAAATACCATAAAAATAAAGACATGACCTATTCAATCAGTAACGTACTATCTGATGATTCTACTTTTTCTGAGCATATAACCTTTAGAAATTTTTCAAATATGTACAAAATTGATTCATAGAAATGTCACAAAATTGATTGTGAATTTAAAATAACTAAAATATTATGTATGTTCAAGTTATGAAAAGATCAAATGCAAAGGAAAGATTCTCGTACATTTAAAAAGGAATACCATATTCCGTAAGTATTAGTATACACAAATCTCTAAATTTAATAGTAAGTGGAACAATTGTCTGTGAAATGATACACAATGCAGTACCATTTACATGAAATAAAAAAATTTATACTCCAAACCCCTTAGAAATTATTGAGTTTGAAAAGATCACTTTGGACTCTAAGAGAGATGAAAAACATGTAGTGGTCATTCCCGTCTCTGAGGATAAGACAAAACTGGAACTGGATGGGGTAAGATTCACAGGTCATTTCAAATTAAATGTCTCATGTATTTGATGAAGAATAACAATCAAGATAAATAAGTCTCAGTAATAATGGTTTTTAATTCCATGCTGTGTGGACATTTGTTGGATGTTTCTTTGTCTTATTTTTGTTGAAGGGAGGGAAAAGTAGGACATAAAAATGGGGGGAGAAAAAAAGCACTGCAAATGTAATGATGACAAGGGTCATTGTTTGGACTAATCACTCTCACACTGAGTGAAGTAATACAAACACTTCTTCCTTCCAAGGAATTAGTCCTTGAACTTGAAATATTTTAAAATTTATTCAAATCACAGAATCAACAATGGGCCAAGATCAAATGCTCTGGAATATAATATGGCAGCACTAAATTTAGACAGAGAAAAAAATCTCACAAAGGAACCCACATTTTCCCTGCTAAGTCAAAATTCTTGGTAAACAGAGGCAAGAGTACCTACTTTTTAGCAAAGACACGGAGCACTCGCTCTCGAATCTGTTTGGTCCTTACACCATAAATGATGGGGTTGAGTGAAGGTGGGATAACCAAATAGAGATTGGCAACAAGAATGTGAATGTAGCGTGGTATGTTGTGTCCAAATCGGTGAGTGAGGAAGGAGAACACTGAGGGGATATAGAAAACACAGATGACCCCAACGTGAGAGCCACACGTGCTGAGCGCTTTTAGCCGAGCATCCTGTGATGGGAGGCGGAAGACAGCTCGCAGAATGTAGACATAGGAGATGCAGATAAGGACCAGATTCAGTAGAAAGAGAGAGACCACGAAGAGCCCATAGATGGCATTGATACGGATGTTTCCACAGGACAGTTTTGCGATGCCCATGTGCTCACAGTAGGAATGAGCTATTACACGAGCCTGACAGAAGGGCAGACGGTAGATGAGATAGACTATGGGAAGTGTAAACAAAACTGGACGAAACACGATGCACACGCTGATGCCCACCAGTACCCGGGACGTCAAAATGGTCGTATAGTGGAGTGGAGCACAGATGGCCACATAGCGGTCAAAGGCCATGGCCACCAGGACCTCGGCTTCCATGCCAGTGAAGGCATGGATCAAAAACATCTGGGTCACACAAGCCCCAAAGCTAATCTCATGAGCATCAAGCCAGAAGATACCCAGCATGCGGGGCACAGAGGTTGTGGAAAGGGCCAAGTCGATAGTTGAAAGGAGGGCCAGGAAGTAAAACATGGGCTCCTTCCGCAGGCTCTGCTCCATCTTGATGACCAGCAGAATTGTGGCATTGCCCAGTAAAGCCAAAAGATAAACTGAGCAGAAAGGCAGGGAGATCCAGGCATGAGCCCCTTCCAGACCGGGGATTCCAACAAGGAAGAATGTGGTTGGGTGAAAAATACTCTTGTTGGGATAAAACATCCTTCCAAATGACAGAGAAGGAGATGTCATTCCTACAAAGAGGGGAAAAAAGTTTGAAGGTGATCATGAAAATGACTAGCTTTGTCCTTTAATATATAGTGAAAATGAAAAGGGTTGCTATTTGAAAGGGCTTGTTAATATATTTTGTTATTATAAGCCAAGCCATACTCATTTAAATAGGCCACTCTCAAATAATTCAATCCTCTTTCTTTTAACCTACAAGGCTTATCAGCAAGCCAATGGCAAAATTGTAAGACACAAAAAGTTCTATCAAATATGGAATAATTTCGTGTGCTCTATACCTTTTGTAAAGCTCCTATCTGAAAAGATGTGCAAAAAATCAAGTATCACACATGGAAATGCAGATATAATCCAAGAGGCAAAAGATCAGCTAGAAGCAACATTTCAGGCACAGATGTACAAGACAATTCCTTAATTAGGAAATGCAGAAATTATCTAATGATTCATTCATCACTTATTGACATAGAGAAAATGCCACAATCTGGCCAAACATTCTATCAAAGATAAGCAGAATATTAGAAGTACATTGCCACCATCAAAAGCACATACTAGGTCATACACCTCTATACTTGAAACATCCCAGAAAGAAAAATAATGATAAACCATATGTCTATTTTTGTTCATGTCTCTATGTCCCAAAGACCAACCCATTGCATAGTTATTGTATTACAGAGTGTTAAGGGAATGGTGATTTCTAGCAGTATTTGAAAGCTTCTTCATTTATTCTCCATGCCATATCAGTTCATCTGGGAAAACCTGCCAAGTTTACAACTGCTACAGAATTTGCATGTACAGCATTCACTCCTTCTGCCTGATGAACTAGGAATGTGGGCAAAAGACTACGTAGAAGGCTTCAGGGTCCAGGGACCTGAAGAAGGCATTTTGAGCAGCACAAAACTGTCTGGAAAACAGTCTGTACAGAACTGCTCTCTGTAGATGTTTAAAGGGCACAGAGAAGGTGGCTTTTGCAATGCCTTCAAAATGATGAAGCACCTAGCCACTGATTAGCTCAAATAATGAAATAAATGGACATTCTCTAGGTCTCCACCTTCAGACAGAGTGGTTCGAGATCAGAAATAGTAGCACAGGCTCCAGTTTTTAATATGTTATACAGCTTCATAGTTCTCTGGGAAGAATAACAAGGTAAAAAAAATGTTATATACATTCTAAGATTAGATATGTGTGTTTGTGGAGGGGAGATAGAAGAGCTGTATTTTGCAATGCCTCCCTTATTTGTGCTTTTATAAGAACTGAAACTCCAGGTAACAGCCACTGTCCAGTAGTGGGATGCTAGCCAGAAATAAGCCTTCTAACCCCCAAACACCTGCCTTGGGTTTCTCTCTGAAAATAAACTCTCAATAACATGGCACTGCTCACCTCAGGTTTTCACTGTGCTTCGGAGGTCCATCTCATTCATTCCCTATAACCACAGCAGAAACAGAAATGATGCTTTATTGACCAACTATATAATCATTCTTCAGATGCATTTTTAAATGCCTTGAATCTCCTAGATTTTTATTTATTTATTTTTTATTTTCAGCATAACAGTATTCGTTATTTTTGCACCACACCCAGTGCTCCATGCAATCTGTGCCCTCTATAATACCCACCACCTGGTTTTAAGGATACCCAATCTCCATTTAAAAGTTGCAAGGTTAAACTGAAAACAGTAAAAAAAAAAAAAAAAAAAAATACAAAAAAAAAAAAACTACAATGAAAAAAAAATTTTCAGGAAAAAAAAATATGTTGCAAGTTTCTTCCCCCATTAGATTCAGAAATTGGACCACATGATGCATATCATATCATATCATAACAAGCCAGTAGCTCTTCTCAGCCACCTTTAACCATCTCCCTTTCATTTGACTACAGTACATACTGAAATCAAAACCACATTCATCTTTGATGATGCATTCCTCCACAGGAAGAGAGACACAAGGAAAATCTCAAGTAGCATAGCTTTGTGTGCTTTTCTTAAAAACAAAACAAAACAACATTAACAACAACAAAAAAAATTTCAAGGAGAATCATTTTATACTAAGGTCTTAGTTGCTTATAAAATTAGAACTCAGTTTTCTAATATAAGATCCATCTTTGATGATGAATTCATCCACAGGAAGAAAGACACAAGGAATATCTCAAGTAGCACAGCTCTATGTGCTTTTTTTTTTTTCCTTTTAAAAAACAGCTCAAGGAGAATCATTTTATACTGAGGTTTTAATTGCTTATAAAATTAGAGCTCAGTTTTCTAGTATAAATTGTGCCCTGGGACCAAATCCTCTGAGATTACCAGCAAAAGTCTTGACTATGACTTAGAGAAAGAGAAGCCTAAGAAAAAGTGACATGAATAGGAATACATAGAGAGAAAACTACAAATGTGGGGCAAAAACACTCAAATATTATCATTACTGTATAATATAAAGATAGATACCTCCTATCTCCCTTAAGTAATATTTTGCAGCCTAATTCTATGGATTGTTGTTTCTTATATTTAAAAAAAAAGATACTTAATCCATATTCTACATTAAAAAATAATAACCTGGGGCGCCTGGGTGGCTCAGTGGGTTAAGCCTCTGCCTTCAGCTCAGGTCCTGATCTCAGGGTCCTGGGATCGAGTCCCACATCTTCTTGGCAGGGAGCCTGCTTCTCTCTCTCTCTCTGCCTGCCCCTCTGCCTGCCTCTCTGCCTACTTCTGATCTCTCTCTGTCAAATAAATAAATAACATCTTTAATAATAATGATGATAATAATAACCTGGCCTAGAAGACCCATTTTCTTTCCTTTTTAAGATTTTATTTATTTATATTACAGACAGAGAGATCACAAATAGGCAGAGAGGCAGGCGGTGGGGGGGGGGGCGGGGAAGCAGGGTCCCTGCTGAGCAGAGAGCCCAATACAGGGCTTGATCCCAAGACACTGAGATCATGACCTGAGCCGAAGACAGAGACTTAACCCACTGAGCTACCCCAGTGCCCTGGGAGACCCATTTTCTCACTATCTCCCTGCATGGACCTGACCATGTGCTCTAGGTTCATTGAATGCTTGACTATGGGGATTGACATCTGTGAGTTTTTGGTCCTACTGTCCTTTGTCCATAATTGATCTTCTCAATTTTCCTCCTTGACAGTTTATAATATCTATGTCACAGAAGCCACAGAGAGAAGTGGTGAATATATCCTATCCTAGAGTTGGTCTGATCCAGTTCAGATACTGGATTTCCCACTCATATGATTTGGAAGAGTTTGTACTGTTATGAGATATAAATTACTCTTTACACATAGAATAGAGTTCACCAGCAAACATACGTGAGCCTAGGATTTCATTATGGGAAGTATTTGATTACTAATTCAACTACAAATGTATACTCAAATTTTATTTTTCTTCTTCAGTTACTTATAAAGACATTTTGAGATAAACAAAAACTAACAGACTTCTTTGCCAGCCAACTGACACAATAAGAAACGCTTATACAATAAGAAATGATAGAAAATGTCCAAAGCTTTTTATTTATTTATTTTTATTTATTTATTTTCAGCATAACAGTATCATTATTTTTTCACCACACCCAGTGCTCCATGCAATCCGTGCCCTCTATAATACCCACCACCTGGTACCCCGACCTCCCACCCCCCTCCCACTTCAAACCCCTCAGATTGTTTTTCAAAGTCCATAGTCTCTCATGGTTCACCTCCCCTTCCAATTATCCCCAACCCCCTTCTCCTCTCTAACTCCCCATGTCCTCCATGCTTTTTGTTATGCTCCACAAATAAGTGAAACCATATGACAATTGACTCTCTCTGCTTGACTTATTTCACTCAGCATAATCTTTTCCAGGTCCGTCCATGTTGCTACAAAAGTTGGGTATTCGTCCTTTCTGATGGAGGCATAATACTCCATAGTATATATGTACCACATCTTCCTCATCCATTCATCCGTTGAAGGGCATCTTGGTTCTTTCCACAGTTTGGCCACCGTGGCCACTGCTGCTATAAACATTGGGGTACAGATGGCCGTTCTTTTCACTAATCTGTATCTTAGGGGTAAATACTCAGGAGTGCAATGGCAGGGTCATAGGGAAGTTCTATTTTTAATTTCTTGAGGAATCTCCACACTGTTCTCCAAAGAGGCTGCACCAACTTGCATTCCCACCAACAGTGTAAGAGGGTTCCCCTTTCTCCACATCCTCTCCAACACATGTTGTTTCCTGTCTTGCTAATTTTGGCCATTCTAACTAGTGTAAGGTGATATCTCAATGTAGTTTTAATTTGAATCTCCCTGAGGGCTAGTGATGATGAACACTTTTTCATGTGTCTGCTAGCAATTTGTATGTCTTTATTGGAGAAGTGTCTGTCCATATCTTCTGCCCATTTTTTGATATGATTGTCTGTTTTGTGTGTGTTGAGTTTGAGGAGTTCATTTATTATAGCACCAAGAACCATAAGATACCTGGGAATAAACCTAACTAAAGAGGTAAAGGATCTGTACTCAAGGAACTACAGAACACTCATGAAAGAAATTGAAGAAGACACAAAAATATGGAAGACCATTCCATGCTCTTGGATTGGAAGAATAAACATTGTTAAAATGTCTATACTGCCTAGAGCAATCTATACTTTTAATGCTATTCCGATCAAAATTCCACCGGTATTCTTCAACGAGCTGGAGCAAATAATCCAAAAATTTGTATGGAATCAGAAGAGACCCTGAATCGCTAAGGAAATGTTGAAAAACAAAAATAGAACTGGGGGCATCACGTTACCTGATTTCAAGCTTTACTACAAAGCTGTGATCACCAGGACAGCATGGTACTGGCATAAAAACAGACACATAGACCAGTGGAACAGAGTAGAGAGCCCAGATATGGACCCTCAACTCTATGGTCAAATAATCTTCGACAAAACAGGAAAAAATATACAGTGGAAAAAAGACAGTCTCTTCAATAAATGGTGCTGGGAAAACTGGACAGCTATATGTAGAAGAATGAAACTCGACCATTCTCTTACACCGTACACAAAGATAACCTCAAAATGGATAAAAGACCTCAATATGAGACAGGAATCCATCAGAATCCTAGAGGAGAACATAGGCAGTAATCTCTTTGATATCAGCCACAGCAACTTCTTTCAAGATATGTCTCCAAAGGCAAAGGAAACAAAAGCGAAGATGAACTTTTGGGACTTCATCAAAATCAAAAGCTTCTGCACAGCAAAGGAAACAGTCAAGAAAACAAAGAGGCAACCCACGGAATGGGAGAAGATATCTGCAAATGACAGTACAGACAAAAGGTTGATATCCAGGATCTATAATGAACTCCTCAAACTCAACACACACAAAGCTTTTTAAATGGCCATAAATGAAGAAATGAGAATCATTGGAAATGCTGAATAATCATGTTAACTACTATCAACTGAGCCTTGTGCCCCCAAATTTTTGAATTATTGCAAAAAAAAAAAGTACTTAAATGGACAGAAGACTGTATTCACTCAAAGATATTATACTTCCATTAAAATTAAACTACATAAAGAATCTACACATAATGTATACACTTTCATTTATAAGTGTACATGAACTATATAAAATAATATATGATATAATTTCAATGAGCAAGTCAAGTCAAAAATACAAAACAACATATATTGAAACAGCAAAACAATGTCAAAATGTTTGCGGGTCACCGCAATACAGACAATATTATTGTCTCTCATTCTAATTTATGGAGTTTAAAATTTTTAAGTAATGACCATACACAATTTAACAATGAAAGCTATCATAAATGAATATTAACTGAAAAAATTACTCCACTCAGATCAGACCTATTGTCAAAAAGGATATCTTTAAAAATATTGGTTTCCCCAGATTTTAAAAAATGTTACAGTTTCTGCTGTCAAGATGGCAGTCTATATAACTACTGTCATTCCCCAGAAAGCTTCAGATATATTAAAATTGATGTTAAAACTAAGTAACAACTAAGTTAAAACTAAGTGATAGGTCGATCGATCGATCTTCAAAATCAGTTGAAAGAGCCATTAAAGGGCAAAAGTGAGCAGTCTTGCATATACTTGCAAACACAAGGGGTAGTTAGATTTCAAAGACAGGGAAGGGATGTGAAGGTTTCTGTCTTGAGGTTTTCAGAAAAGCCAGAGGCAAAAAGCACCAAAAGGCAAATTCCTAAAGAATTATGTGGAGTTTCATAGCAGTGTCTCTGCCAAACAAAACTCCTACTCTGGATGCTATAGTGTGTCATCCACATTCTCCTTTCAGATCTGAAGTTGGTTGGATTTGTTTCCTCCTGCTGCCATAATAAATTATCACAAGTTTAGTGGCTTAAAACAACACAGACTTATTACCTTAAAGTTATAAATTTCTGTAGGTTATAAATTAAAAACATATCACTAAAATCAGGAAGTCAGCAGGATAGCTTTCTTTTCTGGAAGCTTTAGAGGTAAATACTTTGTCTTGACTTTTCCAGCTTCCAGAGGATGCCCACATTCCTTGACCATGTGCCTCCTTCAGTCTTCAAGACTGGCAATTGCTGATGTCAGCCCATTTGGGTTGTTGTAACAGAATACTATAGATTCGGTGGCCTATATACAACAGAAACTTAAAGTCCAAGATCAAGGTGCAGGCAGATTCAGTCTGTGGTAGAAGCTTCCTGGTTCCCAGATGGTTGCTATGTCCTCACATGAGAGAAGGGAGGAGGGAGCCCTTTGGGGTATCTTCCAAAGGATATTAACTCCCCTCCATTCCATAATTAAGCTCCATCTTCATGACCTTATCCCCTCTGAGAGGTCATGCCTACAAATACCATCACATTGGGGATTAGATTTCAGAATATGAATTTGGAGGGAGACACATCGTCTATAAGAGCTAGTCAAGAGTTTCTCTCATCTTTATTTTTTGTTTAATTTCATTTATTTGAGAGATCACAAGAAAGATAAAACACAGGCAGCAGGGGAGGGGCAGAAAGAAGGAGAGAGGCAGACTGCGAACCCAGAACTCTGAGATCATGAAGTGAGGCGATGACAGATGCTTAACCAACTAAGCCACCCAGGCACACCAAGGGTTTTTCACATCTTACCTTTAGATGTTAGATTTCTGCTCCCTCTCATTTCCACCTTTAAGGACTTTTGTGATTACCTTGACCCTATTGAGATAACTTAGAATAAAGTCTCAAATTTAAGGCCTGATTAATAGCAATCTAAATTTACCTTTATTCTTCAAGGTAACCTACCCACAGTCTCCTAGGACCCAAATGTGAATACCTTTTGGGGAGATGGGCCATTTTCTGCCTATTACCAAGGTTGGTAATATCTGTTTCTTTGTGTATTTGAGATCTTTGAATATCCCATAGTGATTACTGTAATTTGGTAGAAGAAATAAAAAATGAGAAGGCATGCAAATATATTTATGTATTATCAGTCAATTAAAAGAAAAGTTCACTATTGATACTCTGGTAACATGTTATTTTTTTTTCTATTTTTCTGTTGTCATGTTTTGCTATATAAAACAAACAAAACAAACAAGTAATTGAGTTGATTTAAATTTGGCTTCTTGACTGAAAGAGTAGCCATGAACTATCCTAACAATCAGCCACTGTATGAGAGAATCTTCTTTGGTATTTATTCTGTTGAATGATGACCTTTTGACTTGTAAGAGTGTGGAAGTCTGAGGGGGCTTGATGTTGTCCACATCTGAGACTCGGATTCTGTGAAAGTTGCATTTTCCTTGATGACATCCAACATGCTTCAGCTTCAGTGTCTTTGCATTTGCTGTTCCCTCTGCCTGGAAAGCTTTCCCGCAGCCATAACCCCATTCCAGATTCCACATGACTTGCTCCACCTTCCCTTACCCTTACCTTAAAGTCACATTCCTGACAATGTTACTTAGAGTGACTAACTCTCACCATCAGCATCCTCTCCAACTTCAGAGCCTTATATTTCAACACAGTTCATTTTTGTCATCTATGTAATTTTTTATTCTGTTTCTTGTATTTCACTGTCCGTGCTGTTTACTACTCTACAGGCAGTGCCTAAATGGCACCTGACACATAGTAGATGGTTGGTGCATAGTTGTTTCAATTCATCAGTGAGTGAATGATAAAACTGATGTATCCATCTGAATGTCCAAGGTCAGCTCCTGTTACTCATGGAAAACCCTCTAGAATGGAAGCTTAAACACTCAACTCTACCTCTCCATGTGAACTACTCTTCCTTTTCTGTTTCTGTCTCTTCATCGGCAAAAAGAGTTGATATCCTCATATGATGATATTGATGATATTAGGACTATAGGACACTGAAACTGGTTTGACAAATGTCCCCCTTTTTCAGGTTTCAAAACGGAGATTAAAAGGATAAGGTAATTCATACATGGCTTTAAATAACTAGTCAGGAAAAAGAGTGATTAAAATGATTAGCCTCTGCCTTCTGCATTTTTATTCCTGCTTTCCACTACTGATGGGAAACCTCCACTGGGATGACATGATAGGTTTCTGTATGATTCAAAACTGTATGCATTTCCTCACTTCAGGATAGTGCAATTATGCTAAATATTGAGTCATTATGATGCAATGTTAGTGTACTTCTTTACTTTTTAGCACTTCACTTTTAATAAATATTGACTCAAGGTGGTAGTTGCATGATACTAAGAAGATATACCCAGACTTAATATAACCTTTAGCTTATATATATTTGGAGCTTTGGACAAGCCACCCCCTCCCTTGCAGAGATTAAAAAGTAATAGCCTAAAATTGATTCCAGGAACCCTATTGGAAAAAAATGTTTTAAAAAATTTACAAGCCCAAAACAATAATAATATGTAATCATCATCATCATCTTCCTGGAAATATGCTAATTGTAGATTTGGAAGCCAAGGTCCAGAATCAGAACATGGTCTATTGGAGTCTGGTATATTCTATTCCACTAGAAAAGGAGTTAATCCAGATCTCAGAGCTTTCTTACCCCCACTCTCCCTAGGGAATCCCAACACAGACCAAATTCCCACTCTAGAGGCTTGGCCACAGTATAAAAATATCCTCCCACCAAAGCAAAAGGAGATCAGAAGGTTGCTAGGGGAGATTTTCTAACTACTCCAGGAGTCCTTGTTGGTAAGCAATGCTTTGGAAGTATGGGTCTTATCTGTGGCCAACTGAGCACAAGAAAAAGAGTGGTAGATAATAGGATAGGAGGGAGTGGGAAAACTTGCTGACTGAAGGCCAGGGATAAAGTGACTGTAAAAATGTGCGGCATAATCTCTATGTTCACATGAGCAACTGCTGCTTTTATTTTATTTTATGTTATTATTCATCCCGTGTGCTAATCCCAGAGTGTTGTCAATCAACTGGAATTAATTTCCATTGTTATATTTAGAAGCTAGGAGAATCCTAAGTTGGTCAGAACTGAAGGGGGAGGTTCTGTTGGTGATGATTTTGATAATGAGAAAAGGTAGCTAATTAAGTGTCCTCTATTATCTTTAGGTCTCCTATAGGACAGAGACTCTCTGGTAACCTGTACTTTAGATCAACACACATTTCTGAAGACTTATGCCTTACAAAATAGAATGCTCCTTCCCAATGACACCCAATTCCACCTCTTCTCCTTCTTGTTGCTGGGGATCCCAGGAATGGAAACACTGCACATCTGGATCGGCTTTCCCTTTTGTGCTGTGTATGTGATTGCACTCATCGGGAACTTCACGATTCTGTTTGTGATCCAGGCTGAGAGCAGCCTACACCAGCCTATGTTCTACTTCCTGGCCATGCTGGCTGCTATTGATTTGGGTCTGTCCACAGCTACCATCCCCAAGATGCTCGGGATCTTCTGGTTCAACCTCAGAGAGATCATCTTTGAAGCCTGCCTTGTGCAGATGTTTTTCATTCACAGCTTCACACTTATGGAGTCAGCGGTCCTGTTGGCAATGGCTTATGACCGCTATGTGGCCATCTGCAATCCACTCCGATATAGCACCACCCTCACCAACCAGGTTGTTTCTGTGATTGGTGTGGGTGTGTTAGTGAGAGCATTTATTTTTGTGATCCCATTTGTATTTCTTATCTTACGGTTGCCCTTCTGTGGGAATCATGTCATTCCCCATACCTACTGTGAACACATGGGTCTTGCTCGCCTCTCTTGTGCCAGCATCAAGATCAACATCATCTATGGCTTATGTGCAATTTGTAACCTAGTCTTTGACATCATAGCCATTGCCCTGTCGTATGTTCAGATACTCCGTGCTGTTTTCGGTCTTCCTTCGCGTGAAGCCCGACTCAAGTCCCTCAGCACGTGTGGTTCTCATGTTTGTGTCATCCTTGCCTTCTATACACCGGCCCTCTTTTCCTTCATGACACATCGCTTTGGCCGAAATGTCCCCCGCTATATCCACATACTCTTGGCCAATCTTTATGTTGTTGTGCCACCAATGCTCAACCCTATCATATACGGAGTCAGGACCAAGCAGATCTATGACCGTGTGAAGAAAATATTATTACAGAAACAAGGAAAGGAAACAGAATGACACCTAATATGTGTTCAGTTCAATCTGAAATTTCATGAAATTAAATCAGAAAGATGCCTTCTCCAAGAAAGTATGTTAAAATATGTATTTATATTGGCTCTATTCTGTAAGTATTCAAATGTGTTTAATTTCCATGTGCTTTTCAGACCATTTCCCACATGCATTGTCGCATCCTCTTTGCCCCTTAAAATTTCGATGTAATAGGTCGTGTCATTTTGCTCTATTCATCTAAATATCTGATTGATATTTATGCACCAACAGTTTTAAAGGCATCCATTTCCACTAAATTAGTTGATATTTCATGCAGCTTCTTTTTTCTCTGAATATAATCACTTTCTGAGTGTGTATTTCATAACTGCAAGCTGCTGGGGATAACATGATGATGATTCCACTTTCCCTGACTATATGGAATTTATATAGTTTAAAATTATTCAGCAAACTCAACTTATAAACTTCTATCCTTTTTTTTCCAGCCTTTTCATATTTTGATAAGTAAACTTGTCTCCATTTACAAGTATCAAAGACTATTTTTTTTGCCCTTTTTAAAAAGATTTTATTTGTTTATATGACAGAAAGCAAGAAAGCTCAAGATGGGGGAGCAACCAGCAGAGGGAGAAGCAGGCTCCCTACTGAGTAAGGAACCCAATGCAGGGCTCGCTCGATCTCAGGATTGAGCAAATGAAGGCAGATGCTTAACCAACAGAGACACCTAGGTGCCCCTAGTCTTGCTTTTTTGAGGCAGATTGCTTCTTCCTAAAGATGACCCCCATATTAGCCCTTAAAGGTGCTGTTGACACCCTTCCTGTTAGTGGTGGCAGGTAAGGAAGTAGTGGTGAAAGGCACAGATATCAGTTCCTTTCTTATACACTCACAATGTAACTGAAGAAAGAAATTAAGAATCAATTTCATTTACGGTAGCACCAAAAGCCATAAGATACCTAGGAATAAACCTAACCAAAGATGTGCAGGATCCGTACTCTAGAAATTACAGAACACTTATGATAGAAATGGAAGAAGACACAAAGAGATGGAAAAACATCCCATGTCCATGGACTGAAAGAATAAACGTTATCAAAATGTCTTTGCTGCCCAGAACAACCTACACTTTCAGTGCAAACCCTTTCAAAATACCATTGATGTTTTTCACAGAGCTGCAACAAATGATCCTAAAATTAGTATGGAACATAAAAGATCATGAATCACTGGGTGAATGTTGAAAAAGAAAACCAAAGCCAGTGGCATCACAATGCCTGACTTCAAAGCTGTGATCATCAAGACAACATGGTTTTGGAAGAAAAACAGAAACACAGATCACCAGAACAGAGTAGAAATCCCAGCAATGGACCCTCTACCTCTATTCTATGGTCAACTAATCTTCAACAAAGCAGGAAAGAACATCCAATGGAAAAAAGACACTCTTCAATAAAAGAATTTATATTTAAAACAGTCTGACAACTCTCATATTTTAAATACACTACAAATGTCATGCGCATTTAACAAAATTATTCTTTTTCTTAATTAAATATCGTATTTACTATCTTTTACTTCAACCTGAGATACAGATATTTCACAACAAAGATTTTCTTCTTTAGAATTTTTTTAAATTTTTATTTATTTTTTTAATTTATTTTCAGTGTACCAGAATTCATTGTTTATGTACCATACCCAGTGTTCCATGCAATATGTGCCCTCCTTAATACCCACCACCAGGCTCACCCAACCTCCCACCCCCTGCCATTCCAAAACCCTCAGATTGTTTTTCAGAGTCCATAGTCTCTCATGATTCACCTCCCCTTCCAATTTACCCAACTCCCTTCTCCTCTCTAACTCTCCATGTCCTCCATGCTATTTGTTATGCTCCACAAACAAGTGAAATCATATGATAATTGACTCTCTCTGCTTGACTTATTTCACCCAGCATAATCTCTTCCAGTCCCATCCATGTTGATACAAAAGTTGGGTATTCATCCTTTCTGATGGAGGTAGAATTTTTTTAATCATGATTGGTAAGTCTCACTTGCTTTGCTTTGATTTTATACATAATTTTACATTTACTTTTCCCATTGTCCTACAGATGCCCCTGAAACTCATCAATTTTTAGTATAAACTAGAAGCCTTAGTGTTTTCTATTCATAAAGGATTAAAAAAAGTAGTTCATTTTTCTACGTTCTGACTTATATATTACTGTTGGCTTAATTTACTTCTCATAAACTTTGAAACTTACACACATAAGGTTATTGTTTTGGAAAGTCAACATTCATTTAAATGTTTTCAAATACTTACTATGTCTGTTGTTATTCATTCATTTTGCATCTTTAAAATTTCATCTGTAATGATTTTACTCATGTCTGAAAGAAATAAACTTAAATATTACCTGATACACTTTTTTTGGTAGTGAGCTTTCTTTGCTTAAAAAAAAAGCATTTGTTTCATCTTCATTTTAAGGTTATTTAGAGGATATGGTATTATAAATCAACAGGGATCTCCCAGATTTATAGAAATATGACTGATAGGGGGCGCCTGGGTGGCTCAGTGGGTTAAGCCGCTGCCTTCAGCTCAGGTCATGATCTCAGGGTCCTGGGATCGAGTCCCGCATCGGGCTCTCTGCTCAGCAGGGAGCCTGCTTCCCTCTCTCTCTCTCTCTGGCTGCCTCTCCGCCATCTACTTGTGATTTCTCTCTGTCAAATTAATAAATAAAATCTTTAAAAAAAAAAAAAGAAAAGAAATATGACTGATAAAAGCGATCTATATTTAGCTTGTACAATGTGATTTTTAAATGTGTACAGGTTATTATTTTATATGTATATGTTATGAAATGATTGCACAATAAATTTTGTTAGCTCATCCAACACCTCACATAGTTTTCTTTTGTTTCTGTAGTGAGAAACCTTAAGATTTACTCTAGCAAATTTTAAGAATACAATACAGTATTCTTAACTACAGTTGCCATGTTGGACATTAGATTCCCAGCATCTATTCATCTTATAATTGAAAGATTGTACCCGTTATGAATATTTCTCCTCCCTAGCCACCCTTCTACTGTCTGATTCTATGAGATTGACTTTTTTAGATTCTATATACAAATTAGACCATGTAGTATTTGTCTTTGTGTCTGGCTTATTTCACTTAGCATAAACCCTCTTGGAAAGTTTTCTTTCTTTTTAAGACTAAGTAGTATTCCATTGTTTACATGTACAACGGTTTCTTTATCTATTCATTTGTCAGTGGATACATTTGTCAATGGATACTCCTTATCTGGCTACCATGACCAATAATCTAGTGAACTCAGGAGTGCACATTCTTTGAGCTACTGATGTTACTTCTTAAGGTATTTACCAAGAAGTGGAGCTGCATGATCATATAGTAGTGTTATTTTTTCTTTTTTTGAAGAAACTTCATACTTTTCTCTATCATCTCTGTACCAAGCTATAAAGAGATCAAGTCTGTTTTTTTTCTTTTCAGAATAGTAAAAATAGAAAAAAAATAGTAAAGTTAAAAAGTATTTAATTCTTGAATGCCATTTATGTTGTCTTTAAGAATATTGTATCTGACCAGGTTGTCTTTCCTTTTTTCGCTGATGAATTTTCATATTTATATCTCCTGTTATTTTCCCTTTATCTTTGATCAATTTAAATTTTAATGCATCTGGTGTGACATAATTTTATATTATAGGCTGGTAACTATTTCAAACTTCTGATGTAAATATTTTTATTTATTTTCATAATTAGAAAGTTTTCATCCATATTTTTAACCCTCAGTTTGCTCCCCAATCATTGAGAGTCTCTGATGGTTTGTTTCCCTCTCATTTTTTTCCCCTTCCCATATGTTCCTCTGTTTTGTTTCTTAAATTCCACATATAAGTGGAACATGTGATATTGGTCTTTTTCTGACTGGCTTATTTAGCTTAGCATAATACACTCTAGCTCCATCTACAAATGACAAGATTTCATTTCAAGATTTCAAAATTTTTGATGGCTAAATAATATTCCTGTGTGTGTGTGTGTGTGTGTGTGTGTGTGTGTATCACCTCTTCTTCATTCATCAGTCAAGGGACATTTGTACTCTTTCCTTAATTTGGCTATTGTTGATAGTGCTTCTATAAACATCAGGAGGCATGTACTCCTTCAGAATCAGTATTTTTGTATCCTTTGTGTAAATACCAAGTAATGTAATTGCTGCGATGTAGGGTAGTTCTCCTTTTTCTGCATCCTCACCAACATCTGTTACTTCCTAGATTGTCCATTTTAGCCATTCTGGTCATTGTGAGGTGGTATCTCATCATAGTTTTGATTTGTATTTCTCTGATGATAAGCGATGGTGAGCGTCTTTTGATATGTCTGTTAGTCCTCTGAATGTCTTCTTTGAAAAAATATCTGTTCATGTCTTCTGCCCATTTCTTAACTGTATTATTTGTGTTTAGGGTTTTGAGTTTGACAGGTTCTTTATACATTTTGGATACAAAGCCTTTTTTATTCATGTTATTTGCAAATATCTTCTCCCATTCCAAAGTTGCCTTTAAATTTGTGGAATGTTTCTTTAGTTGTGCAAAAGATTTTTACCTTGATGAAATCCCAATAGCTCATTTTTACTTTGGTTTCCTGCCCCTACAGAGACTTGACTAGTAAGAAACTGCTGCAGCTGAGGTCAAAGACATTGCTGCCTGTGTTCTCCTCTAAGATTTAATGGTTTCCTGTCTCACTTTTAGTTCTTTCATCTATTTTGAATTCATTAATGTGTAGGGACCAGAAAGTTCCATTGTTATCATGTCATTATTCAATTTTCCCAAAACCATTTTTGAAGAGACTGTCTTTTTTTCCACTGGATATTTTTTCCTGCTTTGTTGAAGATTAGTTGACCATACAGTTATGGGTCCATTTCTGGGTTCTCTACTCTGTTCCATTGATCTATGTGTCTGTTTCTGTGCCAGTACCATACTGTCTTGGTGACTACAGCTTTGTAATAGAGCTTGAAGTTCAGAATTATGATGCCTCCAGCTTTGCTTTTCTTTTTCAATGCATTGTCTTGAAGATCAATGATCGCATGTCCCTTTCAAGAAGACCAGCGTATATTTGGCTGTTCTGTAGGATCCTTCTTCAGTGGAAGACAGCCTCCAGTTCAATGGGTTCCAGGTTTCAGAGTGGTCTCATGACTGAATTCAGGAAACACAGCCTGACAGCAAAACTTCCTGACATCATTCCTGACCTGTTGAAAGTAGCCCAAACTGAACTTCTCCTGGTTTCCTAGGTTCTCCTCAGGAATATATTTCTCACACTCATGATGTGGACAATGTTTTTTAAGGACTCTAGGACAGGGTTAAGGGCTAGTGGATTAGGTATGCTAAATCCACTCTAACATTCTATGTTCCCTGAGTCTTTGGAAACTTTCTTTTCTGGTTTTCCTCAGGAATATTCTGCCATTTCAGTTCATTTACTGAAGACCATCTTTGAGTACAGGTATCAGTCAACTACCTAAACATTCTCAAATACAGTGGGTCCAGAATCTCTCTTAAGGTCCTCATTTTAGATACAATTCAGCTTCATGTTATGTCATATTTCTTTTACTCAGATCCAGTAATTTTGTATCCCACATGTTCCTCAGGTTTTATCTGTATAAACTGACAAAACTTTACATTTCTTTGGTTAATATATTTTATCTCTGGATCCTTCTAGCATTTGTGTCCAATCATAGATCTAGAATCGTACTTCCCCACACGCCAGTAATTAGCCATATCTGATTATTGAACATCTGAAATGTGGCAAATTCAACTGAAGGAATAAATTTTTAATCTTTATTCATTTTAATTAAAGTTTAAAGTCTGAAGCCATATAAAATATTTTTTCAGTTCAACATAATGTTTTGTTTTTCATTTTATTTTAGCTATTAAAAATTTAGTGTACAAAATAAGCTGTGTTTTGTGTTAAATACTGGATTAAGAAGACCTACTTTTATCATTTAAATGATCAAACATTTAGTTGTGATATATGATTGATTTTATATTTAAATACACTTAGATAATATTAACTTAGATTAAGTATTCTATTACTTATTTTTAGCTTTCATAACATGGTCAAGAGAAAATTTTAATAATATAAGTGTCCCACATTTTATTCCTATTAGACACCACTATTCTCAGAAACCATAAGAGTGGTGGGAATTTTTAGGGCATAGATCATCAGTCCACTTTAAGCCACTTACCACAGAGGAAGATATTATATTTTCTCTGAATAGGGGGAGACTATGTACCTCATACAAGAGAAGAAGAGCTGCTACTTCAACCAGAAGTGGGGTTGGCAGAACTTAGGATTTGCTTCACTGAAGTCTACTCACATAATGCCATTCTAATTTTAGAGTTCTATTTCTTTCTAAAAAAAAAAATGACCTATCAGAACATTAGGAGGGTTTTCTGTTTTGTTTTGTTTCGTTTTGTTTGCTTGTTTGTTTAATATAGTCTAACATACTTTATATCCTTGTCTGGGCCTTAGGCTAGATATTTCAAGACCTGAGGTCATTGACTCATTATTTCCTTTATCCTCCTTTTCCAGCTTGTTTATCCCAGAAAGAGCAAATCTATATTTTTCTCATTCTTACTAAAATATTTGGCAGAAATACTTGGACACTCAAATCCTTGCCTTCTTTAAGCACTTGCTTATAGGAAGTAAAAATATATGTTTGTCATCATATTCTACATACCACCAATGTCTCCTTTGCCAACAGCAGCATAGGCCCTATTTTCCTAAGGCTAATTAGGTGAGGAGCTAATGCCAATTTTCTTTCTTAAGAATTTGTTACCCGGGAAGCTCTTCTGGTATCTATACTTTCGTCAATTAGGGTTCAGAACTACTATGAGTATTAAGGAATAGAGAATTTATTATAAGAAATTAGATACAATTGTGGGAGGATGTAGGGAAAAACAAAAACCCAAAAACAAATTTCTAGCCAGATCAGACCTGCATGAATGAGTCGGTGTTGGAGGAAAACCAGGTACTCTCAGCTTCTGAGACGGGATCATAAAGGAAGTGAGTGTAGAAATTTAAGAAGATGGTTTGTTATTCCTGGTTACTGCTTCTGTGTTTGCAGTAAAATATCTGGTGGTGCATTTGTTATCACTGTTAATAAACAGGTCAGTAGCTGTGGCAAGCTGGTGTTGCTGAAGGACATGAGGAGAAATGAGAATTCTCTAGTATCACTGTGTCACTCTGTCTCTGATGGCAAATATTGAACTACAATAAACAGTGGTTGCTGTTTCCCATTGGCTCCCAGAGGATATGCATTTCTGATGTGACCAACTCTAAACTGGAAACTTATAAAGAAGAGAATTGCAGGAAACAGAGTGCTAGCAAGGTCACAGTGCAGTCACTCACCAAGGCACACTTTATCATCTGTGCTTGACCAAGTGAGGAGCACAATTAATTCACAGTTAATACTTTAAAGAATTGAAGACACATTGTTTAATTAATTGATAGTAAATGAACCAAATAGTAAATGAACTCAAAATTCCATCAGGGTATTTTTATGTACAAAAAATCTCAGCCTGGGGGCGCCTGGGTGGCTCAGTGGATTAAAGCCTCTGCCTTCGCCTCAGGTCATGATCCCAGGGTCCTGGGATCGAGCCCCGCATCGGGCTGTCCACTCCGCGGAGAGCCTGCTTCCTCCTCTCTCTCTCTCTCTGCCTACTTCTGATCTCTGTCTGTCAAATAAATAAATAAAATCTTTAAAAAAAAATCTCAGCCTGTTATTTTATTTTTCTACAAATTAGTTTAAAGAACAAAGGGAGAGTGAGAAAAGTGTAGGAGGATAATCATCTTTAAAAGTTATTAAAATATATTAAAATTTTGTAGTGATGAAAAACCTTGGGATACCGGTTCAAGAACAGATAAACCAACTATACAAATGAAGAGCAGACCCTTTTACAAATTGAAATTTAATATGAAGAAAAAATAAGTAAAAATCAGTTTTGAAGTAATGAGTTATTAAGTCATTTATGTTAATAAACAGGTTAGAAATAGAAACAGAAAGTCATTTCATTTTCTTAAATCTTGCCTCAAAATAAATTGTAGTTAGATTGGAATTAAAAGTAAAACTTAACATACACACACCCCATTCACAACAGGTGTTGGGATATTGATATATATATTAAATCTATGCAGAAGTCCTAAGTTTTAAAGTGATAAATTCATGTGTTACAGGTAATATAATTAGTATTTATTTCATTTAAAAATTTAATCTACGATATGAAAATAAGGTACTAAAGATAAGGGGCTTATAAGAAAGTCTTACTCTGTCAAGTGTAATAAAAAAATCATGCTATGAGACTTTTAAGAAGCTAGGCAGAAACTTGAAGAGGAGGCAAGGAAAACAGTAAATAAACACCATAAAAATAAAGAAGAGCATGACCTATTCAATCAGAAACCTACTATTTGATGATCCTACTTCTTCTAAGTATAGAACCTTAAATTTTTTCAAATATAAACAAAAATGATTCTTAAAGATGTCATGATATTGATTCTGAATTAAAAATACCTAAAATATATATATTCAAATATGAAAAGATAAAAACACATATTAAAGACTCTAGTATATTTAAAAAGGAATATTATATCCCCTATGTATCAACATTGATCTCTAAATTTAATAGTGAAACAACTCTCTGTGAAATGGTTCACACTGCAATACCATCTACATGAAATGAAAAATTTTAATCCCAAACCCCATAGAAATTATTAAATTTAAAAATATCAATTTAGATTCTAAGAAAGATGAAAAGGATGCAGTGGTAATTCCCATCTCTGAGGATAAGACAAAACTGGAACTGGGTGGGATAAGACTCACAAGTCATTTCAAATTAAATGTCTCATATATTTGATTAACGTTCAAGATAAATAAGCCACAGTAATAATAATTTTTAATTCCATGTTGTGATAATAAAGGTATTTGTTGTATGTTTCCTTGTCTTATTCTGTTGAATGGAGACAAAAGTAAGATTTAAAAATGGGGGGAGAAAAAAAAGCAGTGCAAATTAATGATGGGAAGGGTCAATTCTTGGACTGTTCACTCTCACAGAGTGAAGTAATACAAACAGTTCTTCCTTCCAAGGAATTAGTCCTTGAACTTGAAATATTTTGAAGATTATTCAAATCATAGAATCAACAATGGCCAAGATCAAATGCTCTGAAATATAATATGGCAGCAATAAATTAAGGCAGAGAAAAATCTCTGAAAAGAACCACATTTTCCTTGCTGTATTGAAACTCTTGGAAAACAAATGTAAGAGTACCTAATTTTTAGTAAAGAAACAGAGCACTCGCTCTCGAATCTGTTTGGTCCTTACACCATAAATGATGGGGTTGAGTGAAGGTGGGATAACCAAATAGAGGTTGGCAACAAGAATGTGAATGTAGCGTGGTATGTTGTGTCCAAATCAGTGAGTGAGGAAGGAGAACACTGAGGGGATATAGAAAACACAGATGACCCCAACGTGAGAGCCACATGTGCTGAGCGCTTTTAGCCGAGCATCCTGTGATGGGAGGCGGAAGACAGCTCGCAGAATGTAGACATAGGAGATGCAGATAAGGACCAGGTTCAGCAGAAAGAGAGAGACCACAAAGAGCCCATAAATTATATTTATACGAATATTTCCACAGGACAGTTTTGCGATGCCCATGTGCTCACAGTAGGAATGAGCTATTACATGAGTCTGACAAAATGGCAGGCGGTAAATGAGATACACCATGGGAAGTGTAAATAGAATTGGACGAAACACAATGCATACACTGATACCCACTAACACCCGGGTTGTTAAGATGGTTCTATAGTGGAGTGGAGCACAGATGGCCACATAGCGGTCAAAGGCCATGGCCACCAGGACCTCAGCCTCCATGCCAGTGAAGGCATGGATCAAAAACATCTGGGTCACACAAGCCCCAAAGCTAATCTCATGAGCATCAAACCAGAAGATACCCAGAATGCGGGGCACAGAGGTTGTAGAAAGGACCAAATCAATAGTTGAAAGGAGGGCCAGGAAGTAAAACATGGGCTCCCTCTGAAGGCTCTGCTCCATCTTGATGACCAGCAGAATTGTGGCATTGCCCAGTAAAGCCAAAAGGTAAACTGAGCAGAAAGGCAAGGAGATCCAAGCATGAGCCCCTTCCAGACCCGGGATTCCAGTGAGGAAGAATGTGGTTGGATGAAAAGTGCTCCTGTTGGGATAAAACATCCTTCCAAATGACAGAGAAGGAGATGTCATTCCTAGAAAGAGGGGGAAAAGTTTGAAGGTGGTCATGAAAATGACTAGCTTAATGATCCGATATATAGTGAAAATGAAAAAGGTTGCTATTTGAAAGGTTTTGTTAATGTATTTTGTTTTTATAAGCCAAGGAATACTCATTTTGAATGAGCCACTCTCAAAGAATTCAATCCTCTTTCTTTTAACCTACAAGGCTTATCAGCAAGCCAATGGCAAAATTTTAAGGCACAAAACGAGCTATCAAATATGGAATAATCTTGTATGCTCTGTACCTTTTGTAAAGCTCCTGTCTGAAAAGAGATATGCAAAAAATGAAGGATGTCCACATGGAAATGCAGACATAATCCAAGAGGCGACAGATCAGCTAGAAGCAACATGACAGGCACAGATGTACAAGACACTTCCTTAATTAGGAAATGCAGAAATTATCTAATGATTCATTCATCACTTATTGACATAGAGAAAATGCCACAATCTGGCCAAACATTCTATCAAAGATAAGCAGAATATTAGAAGTACATTGCCACCATCAAAAGCACACACTAGGTCATACACCTCTATACTTGAAACATCCCAGAAAGAGAGATAGTGATAAACTATGTCTGTTTTTGTTCATGTCTCTATGTTCCCAAGACCAACCCATTGCATAGTTATTGTATTACAGAGTGTTAAGGGAATGGTGATTTCTAGCAGTATTTGAAAGCTTCTTTATTTATTCTCCATGCCATATCAGTTCGTCTGGGAAAACCTGCCAAGTTTACAACTGTTACAGAATGAACATGTACTGCGTTCACTCCTTCTGCGTAATGAACTAGGAATGTGGGTAAAAGACTGCCTAGAAGACTTCAAGGTGCAGGGACGTGAAGAAGGCATTTTGAGCAGCACAAAACTGTCTAGAAAACGGTCTGTATAGAACTGCTCTCTGTAGTTGTTTAAAGGGCACAGAGAAGGTGGCTTTTGCAATGCCTTCAAAATGATGAAGCACCTAGTCACTGATTAGCTCAAATAATGAAATAAATGGACATTCTCTAGGTCTCCACCTCGAGACAGAGTGGTTTGAGGTCAGAAATAGTAGCACAGGCTCCAGTTTTTATGTGTTATATAGCTTCATATTTCTCTGGGAAGCATAACAAGGTAAAAATAATGTTATATGCATTCTAAGATTAGACTGTGTGTGTTTGTGGAGGGGAGAGAAGAGCTGTATTTTGCAATGCCTCCCTTATTTATGTTTTTTTGTTTTGTTTTGTTTTTTTCCCCAAGAACTGAAACTCCATGTAACAGGCGCTGTCCAGTAGTGCGATGCTACCCAGGAACAGGCCTTCTAAGACCCAGATGTCTGCCTTCGGTTTCTCTCTGAAAATAAACTCTCAATAACATGGCACTGCTCACCTCAGGTTTCCACTGTGTTTTGGAAGTCCATCTCATTCATTCCTTATAACCCATAGGAGAAACAGAAATGATACTTTATTATATATTATATAATCATAATGCCTTGGATCTTCTAGATATTTTCAAAAACACCCAATCTCCATTTAAAATTTGAAAAGTTACAAAAAAAAAAAAATTACAAGGTTAAACTTAAAACAGTAAACAAAACAAAACAAAAACTACTATGAAAAAAGTTTTCGGAAAAAAAATGTATATATAAAGTTTCTTCCCCAATTAGATTCAAAAATTGGACCACATGATGAATAGAATATCATATCACAACAAGCCAGTAGCTCTTCTCAGCTACCTGTGACTATCTCTCTTTCATTTGACTGCAGTACATACTGAAATCAAAATAAATTTCATTTTTTATTTTGATGATCCATTCCTCCACAGGAATAGAGACAACAAGGAAAATCTCAAGTAGCACAGCTCTGTGTGCTTAAAAAAAAAATACAGTCCAAGGAGAGTCATTTTATACTGAGGCTTTAGCTGCTTATAAAAGTAGAACTCAGTTTTCTAGTATAAATTGTGCCGTGGGATTGAATCCTCTGAGATTGTGGGCAAAACTCCTAGACTATGATTTAGATAAATAGAAGCCTACGAAAAAGTGGCATGAATAGGAATTTATAGAGAGAAAACTACAAATGTGGGGCAAAATCACACAAATATTATCATTACTATATGATATAAAGATAGATACACCCTCTCTCCCTCTAAGTAATATTTTGCAGAGTAATTCTATGGATTGTTGTTTCTTAAATCAAAGTGTACTTAATCCATGTTTTAATTTCAAAAATAATAGCCTGGTATAGGAGATCCTATTTTCAACATGAGTATTCGCTATCTGCCTGCACTGTCCTGACCACGTGACCTAGGTTCATTGAATGTTTGACTATGGAATGACATCTGTGAGCTTTTGTCCCATTATCCTTTATCCATGATTGATCTTCTCAATCTTCCTCCTGGATAGTTTATCATATCTATGTCACAGAAGCCACAGAGAGAAGTGGTGAATATATCCTATCCTAGACTTGGTCTGATTCAGTTCAGATACTGGATTTCCCACTCATACGATTTGAAAGAGTTTGTACTGTTATGAGATATTAATTACTCTTTACACATAGGATAGAGTTCACCAGGGAACATACGTGGGCCTAAGATTTTCATTATAGGAAATATTTGATTACTAAATTCAACTACAAATGTCTACTCAAATTCTATTTTTCATCTTCAGTTACCTATAAAGACATTTTGAGATAAATAAAAACTAACGGACTCCTTTGCCAGCCAATTGGCACAATAAGAAATGCTAAAGGATTACTACCAGCTGATGGGAAATGTCCAAAGCTTTTAAATGTCCAAAGCTTTTTAATGAAGAAAGGAGGATCATTGGAAATGTTGAATAATCATGTTATCTACTTCAAATATCAAATGAGCTTTGTGCACAAAAATTGTTATTATACTACTCTGAATTATTGCAAAAAAATAAGCACTTAAATGCACAGAAGATTTTATTCACTCAAAGATATTACACTTTCACTAAGATCAAAGTATATTAGGCATCTACACATAATGTATACACTTTCATTTATAGCTATACATGAACTATATAAAATAATATGATATAATTTCAATGAACAAGTCAAAAATACAAAACAACATATTTTGAAACAGCAAAACAATGTCATAATGTGTGTGGGGGGTTATTGGAATACAGACAATATTATTGCTTCTCATTCTAATTTATGGAGTTTGAAGTGTTTAAGTAATGAGACCATACAACAATCTGACAACAAAAACTATCATAAATGAATACTAACTGAAAAAATTACTCCACTCAGATCAGACCTATTATCAAATGCGATATCTTAAAAAACGTTGGTTTCCCAAGCTTTTAAAAAATGTTAGTTTCTGCTGTCAAGATGGCAGTCTATGTAACTATTCTTATTCCCCCAGAAAGCTTCAGATATATTAAAACTGATGTTAAAACTAAGTGATATATAAGTTAAAACGAAGTGATATATATGTATATTAACATTCATTAAATTAATGTTACTATAATTAATTAAAGATATATATCTTCAAAATCAATAGAAGCAGTCATTAAAGGACAAGAGTGAGCAGTCTAGCATATACTTGCAAACACAAGATAGGGTAGTTAGATTTCAAAGACAGGGAAGGGATGTGAAGGTTTCTGTCTTGAGGTTTTCAGAAAAGCCAGAGGCAAAAAGCACCAAAAGGCAAATTCCTAAAGAATTAGGTGGAGTTTCATAGTAGTGTCTCTGCCACACAAAACTCCTACCCTGTATGCTACAATGTGTCATCTACATATCTTTCAGATCTGAATTTCTCAATCATCTAACTACTGAGAATATGGCCCTCTTTCTTTCTATTGTCTAATGGACCTTCCTCAGCTGAGGTCAAATCCCCCTCCCAGAGAACCCCCATAATGCCTGGTTGATGAAAGAGCATAGAGCTTACTGGATTCACCACAATGAGGACAACAATGAAGGGACACTCCAGCTCCAGCACTCCTGTGTAAACTTCTGGCTGACACTTTTGTTCATATTTCATTACAAATCATTTTCTCCCTCTTTCTTCATTCACCTCTCCCTAGTGCTGATCTTGGGAGCAAAGTCATTATTAGTTTTCTAATGCCACTGTGATAAATTACCAGGAATATAGTGCCTTAAATCAATGTAAATTTATTATCTTGCAGTTCAGTTTGTTAGAAAGCTGATGCATATCTCACTGAGCTAAAATCGAGTTTTCAGAAGGTCTGCATCTGTTTCTGGAGACACTAGAGGAGAACGTTTTTTGTTTGTTTGTTTGTTTGTTTGTTTGTTTTACCTTTTTCCAGCTTCTATAGGCTACCTACATTCCTTAACTCATGGCTCTCTTCTCCATTTTCAGAGCCAGGAATGAAGTTTTAAGTCCTACACATATGATATTGCTCTGACTTTGCTTCAAACATGTAAAGGTACCCCAATGTTCATAGCAATTTTATCAACCATAGCCAAGTCATGGAAAGAACCCAAATGCCCATCAGCTGATAAATGGATAAAGGAATAGTGGTATATGTATGCAATGGAATATTACTCAGCCATCAAAAAGAATGAGATTTTTTTTTTTTGCCATTCACAATGACCTGGATGAAGCTAGAGTGTAGAATGCTAAGCAAAATATGTCAGTCTGAAAAAGAAAAACATCATATGATTTCACTCATTTGTGGAATTTAAACAACATAACAGATGAACATAGCAGGGGAAAAAAAGAAATAGTTGAACCATAAAGCAGACTATTAACTATAGAAAACAAACTGAGGGCTGCTGGAGCAGAGTTGGGGAGGGATGAATTAAATGGGTGATTGGGGTTAGGGAGGGCACTTGTGATGAACACGGGTGATGTATGGAAGTGTTGAATCACTGATTCCCACTCCTGAAGCTGATATCACACTGTGTGTCCACTGGAATTTACATAAAAACTTGTAAAAAAAAAATGAATGTGTAAATAATTACACAATTGAGTCATCACATCTTTCTCTGGCTCTGTTTTCTGTTTCTATTATCTTCCACTTCCAAAGACTCATGACTATATTGGCTCTGCTTCAATAGTCCAAGACACTCTCCCTATCATGATCAACCTTAATCCTCTATGCAAATTTAGTTCTTCTTTGCCATGAAACTGAACATATTCACAAATTCTGAATATTAAGATGAGGACCTCTTTAAAGGGACATTATTCTGCCTCCAGGCAAATCTCCATCTCAGAATGTGCTTTCTAAGAAACCCTACCTGAAAACATTGCTTAGCAGGGGTGTTTGAAGAGCCTACCAAGAAATCACAATGGCAAAGAAAAACTCACAGTAAATAGTCACCAAATGTCCAAAGATTATTAACAAAATAAAAAAAGAACTAACAATATAATAAGAAACTGTATAAAATCGAACTAAAAGTAAACCCTTCAGAGTTTTAAAATACATGTAGTTAGCAGCCTTAAAGACAGGAGAGAGAGAATTGCCATCACGAAGAAAGGGATTTTTTTTATTAAAAGGATCTCATATGTGGAGGATAACAAACAGTGTACAGGACTGTAAGGGTAGGGAGAGAAAACTGAATGGGAAGTCTTCAGAGAGGGAGACAAGCCATGAGAGACTCTGAACTATGGGAAACAAATTAAAGGTTGCTGAAGGGGAGGTGGATGGGGGAATGAGGTAACTGGGAGATGGGCACTAAGGAGGGCACAGGATGTGATGAGCTTGGGTGTTATATGCAACTGATGAATGGTTGAACACTACACCTGAAACTAATGATGTGCTATGCGTTGGATAATTGAATTTGAATTTTAAGAAAAGGATCAAACATAGAAAATTTAAATGTTGAAATAATTACATTAGGGGACTAAAGAATAGGATGGAAACTTCTGAAAATAAAAATTGGGGGTTTGGGGCACCTGGGTGGCTCAGTGGGTTAAAGCCTCTGCCTTCGGCTCAGGTCATGATCCCAGGGTCCTGGGATCCAGCCCCACATCGGGCTCTCTGCTCGGCAGGGAGTCTGCTTCTCTGTCTCTCTGCCTGCCTCTCTGCCTACTTGTGATCTCTTGTCTGTCAAATAAATAAATAAAATCTTTTTAAAAAATTGGGGGTTTTAAGAATAGACAGATATATTTTTAGGATTATAGTAAAAGAAATAAATAATGGAAGGAAAGAAAAGTTAAAATACATGGAATAAAGATAAGGTGTCCCAACCTTATTTTTACATATTTACAAAAGAATATGGTGGTAAGTGGGGAAGGAACTAGTTAAAGAAATAAAGTTTGAAAAGTAATAGAGAAATATCTGGAAGTAATAGATATCTGGTATATATCATGTAAGAAAAGAAGGGCTGATTGAATACTGAACATGCCTTTTTAAAAAAATTTTTAAATCTAGTCTCATAATGAAATTTCAGAACACTGAAGTAAAGATGATACCAAAAAAAAAAGAAAAAGAAAAAGAAAAAATCTTTCAAAAAAGTAGAAAAATAACCGGCTTATTTTCCACTGACAACTTTAGTGGCAAGAAAACAAAAACTTGAACAATGGATTCAGAAAGGTTGTGGAATAGAACTTGGTTCCAAAATTCTGTTAATTTTTAATTTATTTTTCAAATATGAGAGCAGATGAAAACATATTTAGCCATGAAAATGCAATTAAATAACACCAACGAGGTGGGGTTGTGGAAGTGGGAAAAATAGATATTCTTCACAAACACTGTGAATCTCAGAGCAAGAAAATATTCGTAAAGATTTATTGCAGAAAGGAATAATTAAAAATATATATGATCAAATAAAATGGCCATTTAAGAAGGTTTTTTAAGCCTAGAATCACAGTTCCAGGTAATTCCAAAATGAGAGATACAGATGTACAAGAACAGGACAAAGCAAGAGGGCTAGAATTTTTGTTTTGTTCAGAGTAGGGTAGCTACAAATTACTATAATTAGAAAACTAATATTTGACTAATACTAGGGAACAAAGTTAAATTAAGGAAGCAAGAAAGTTAGAAAAAAGGAAAGTATTGAATAATATGAATTTTTTTAAAAATTTTATTTTTTTTGTGTGTTTCAAAATTTCTTGTTTATGCACCTCACCCAGTGCTCCATGCAATACATGTGAAATTTTTAAGAAGTGATCAAAAACAATGATGAAGAAATCAGAAATATATTCTTATTGGCAATTCTGCTACTCAATAATTTTACTGCAAATTATAAAAACATGCATAAACTTCTTAAAATTCACCAAGAAATAAATGCAAGGAAATGCAGGATACTTTCTAATTAAAAAATAATAATAATGTGAATATCTATTCATTAAGAGATGACTGCATAAATAAAACCAAATGTTAAAAAAATAAAACATGAAATATTTTAAGCCATATAAATAAATAACAAATGACCTAATTAAAACATTGTGACTGGGGTGACTGGGTTAAACTTCTGCCTTTGGCTCAGGTCCTGATCTCAGGGTCCTGGGAGCAAGCCCCATATCAGGCTCTCTGTTCAGCAGGCAGCCTGCTTCCTGCAGTCTCTCTCTTTCTCTGCCTGCCTCTCTGCCTACTTGTGATCTCTCTGTCTGTCAAATAAATAAATAAAAATCTCTAAAAAAAAGAAACTGCAATGGTTATAAAATTTAAAATTTCTGTACTGTGTGTCAGATAAACAAATGATACATTTTGCCTCTGGAAAAATAGGACAAAATTTGTATTGGAGCAGTGTTGAAAGTAATTTCCACCTTTATTCTGTGTATATTTTTATTGCAACACATTTGAGATGAGTTCAATGTTTGAAGGTCGTTAATTCATAAGTTGTAGGAACAAAGGTCTGCATTATACATTTACTTTAGTTTTTTTTCATAAATAATCTGAAAAAGAAAAAAAAATTAATGTAAAGCAATATGCCAAGTTTGATGATGCAACAGGTCATTGCTTGGTCTTTGGGAAATATTACTATTGAATTAACTGAAAGCCATCAGTAGGATCAAAGAAAGGTGACTATTCATAGATTGGTTTGAAAACTTATACATCAAAGTCAGTGGGGGAATGAGAGATAGATCATGGACCTAGAATGAGAGCCCTTTCATTTTGGAAGGGAGTATTTCATGGTCAAATGCAGATTGAGAGGAAAAAAGTGAATAAAATGATAGGCAAAGGCCAGCATGCATCACATAAATAGAGAAAATACAATACATGATTGAATTATAAAACTACACTTGTATTTATGGGCCTAACTAGAGGGAGACAGTCAGTGATGTGGTACTGTTGATATGTAAGAAACAGTTTCGAGGGGCACTTAGTTGGCTCAGTTGGTTAAGTGTCAATGCTTGATTTCATCAGAGGTCATGATCTTAGGCTCCTGAGGTTGAGTCCTGTATCGGGCTCTGTGCACAGTGTGGGAAATCTGTGATTCTCTCTCTCTCCCTCTGCCCTTCCTCCCCACTCTCTCTCTCTCTCTCTTAAATAACTAAATAAACCTAAAAACTAACAAAAAAGAAATACTTTCAAAATTGCATGTTTATTTTGGCTATCATTCTTCTGAATCTTACATGTTTGGCAGATCATTCCACTTCAAGCCACAGATTGGAAAATTTTTTTTTGAACCTATGAAGTTTGCTCTTTTTAAAGAACATAACACAATTCAAACTCCACAAACTGGACATTTTGTGTTAGTTTGGTTCATGGATATATCCCTAGCAATTAGAATTATCCAAGACATACAACAAACACAAAATGAATGTAAATGAAAGGAATAATAAAGTGAATGAATGAATGAATGGACAAACCAAACAACACATGAAGTAGGATACAGGGTCAAATTTCCAGTGCCACATTTCTCTAATTACAGAATGCAAATAAATAAATAAATAACAGTATAAAATGTTCTTTACCCAGAAAAAGAGAATCTTTCTCCTATGAAGGACTTGGCATGAAGACATGTGGACAGAGGCCACACAGCTCCATCCAAGACACTCCATTAGCCTTTGAACTTGAGCTCCAGTGACATTTCCACAAGTCTTAGAATCCATTAGTCAGTAGCTAGGAATAAATCAAAGTGTATCTCAACCTGGAAGCAACATATTAGAACTAGGAGATGTTTGTTAAAGCAAGAACACACATGATTTTCTAGATGCATCAAAATCCTTAGTGAAAGAACATGTCATGAGTCTTATTTTTTGATAAAGACATGGAGTACTCGCTCTCGAATCTGTTTGGTCCTTATACCATAAATGATGGGGTTGAGTGAAGGTGGGATAACCAAATAGAGGTTGGCAACAAGAATGTGAATGTAGCGTGGTATGTTGTGTCCAAATCGGTGAGTGAGGAAGGAGAACACTGAGGGGATATAGAAAACACAGATGACCCCAACGTGAGAGCCACATGTGCTGAGCGCTTTTAGCCGAGCATCCTGTGATGGGAGGCGGAAGACAGCTCGCAGAATGTAGACATAGGAGATGCAAATAAGGACCAGGTTCAAGACAAAGAAGGAAACCACGAAGAGCCCATAGATGGCATTGATACGGATGTTTCCACAGGACAGTTTTGCGATGCCCATGTGCTCACAGTAGGAATGAGCTATTACATGAGCTTGACAGTAGGGCAGGCGGTAAATGAGATACACCATGGGAAGAGTAAGCACAACTGGACGAACCACAATACACATGCTGATGCCCACAAGCACCCGGGATGTCAAGATGGTCGTATAGTGGAGTGGAGCACAGATGGCCACATAGCGGTCAAAGGCCATGGCCAGCAAGATCTCAGCTTCTATGCCAGTAAAAGTATGGATCAAAAACATCTGGGCCACACAAGCCCCAAAGTTAATCTCATGAGCATCAAACCAGAAGATACCCAGCATGCGGGGCACAGAGGTTGTGGAAAGGGCCAAATCGATAGTTGAAAGGAGGGCCAGGAAGTAGAACATGGGCTCCCTCTGAAGGCTCTGCTCTGTCTTGATGACCAGCAAAATTGTGGCATTGCCCAGTAAAGCCACAAGGTAAACTGAGCAGAAAGGCAGGGAGATCCAGGCATGGGCCCCTTCCAGACCCGGGATTCCAATGAGGAAGAATGTGGTTGGGTGAAAAATACTCCTGTTCTGGTATGTCATGCTGTCACTGGTCAAAGGAGGTGAAACTCTCCTCATCTAGGGGAAAAATGAGAGAGATTAAGTTGAAGAGATCAGAAGAGAGATCAAAGTCTGAAGGGGATGTCATGTCACTTGCTGGCTCAGTGTTTCAGGATAGAGTTGATGTCAAGCTTAATGCACAGTAAGTGTGCCAATGAAGGACATATATGAGATACCTTACAGCCATTTGATAAGGCAGGTTGAGGTCATATTCAGAGTTTCCACCCTGCCTGTGGATTGAGTTCTAATCCCAAATATGGAGGCTTGCAGCAAGCTCAGTGAAGATTTCTAATAATTAGAGCTTATCATTCACTTTGAAGGAGAATGGATGTGATTCCACTCTGGGAAATATCACTCTGATGAGTGACATTGGCAACACCAAGACTACAGATGAGGTCAAGT
This sequence comes from Mustela putorius furo, assembly GCF_011764305.1. NCBI lineage: Eukaryota > Metazoa > Chordata > Mammalia > Carnivora > Mustelidae > Mustela > Mustela putorius. The sequence continues at coordinate 1,551,951 of NW_025422126.1, forward strand.
TATTATACTACAGAGGCAGTCAAAAATGCCTTTAAGCAGAAAAAGACAGAGACATGAAAGAAAGAAAGAAAGAGAGAGAGAGAGAAAGAAAGAGAAGCAAAAGAAAGAAAGAAAGAAAGAAAGAAAGAAAGAAAGAAAGAAAGAAAGAAAGAAAGAAAATACCTTTAAAAATTCGTAAAGAAAACAAACTCTAGATCCAGGAGTCTAGGTATTCACACAATTAAAATCTGAATTCTTCTGACTGATCTGTAAAATCTCTGACCTTGGCCCAGCAACCTCTCATACAAACCAAATCAGAAAATAAGGGCGACCCCTTGGGATGCCTGGCCTGGAGTAGAAACAGGAACTATTATGATTTACAGGCAGCATCGAGTATCAGGTGGGAAAAGGAAAAGGAGGGTTTTCTAATGCCATATCACACCTGTTCACTCTCACAACATAACCAGTACTCTCAGAGCACCTGTTATCTTATCGGTGTTCATTTTACCACTGCTATGGAGCCAACACTCGGAGCCAACACTTCCCTTACCAGTCCAAGACCCTGGGAAGAGAGGTGAGTTGGGTAAAAAGCCTCAAATGATTTTTGTACTAAAAAAGATATTTTCTGCAGTTTTCTGGGACAATCATGTCTTAATAGAGAAGAATCTAGTTCTGCAATGATCTAAAGGGTATGGAGAAAGACACTTAAGTAATGCCTTCAAAATATTACAGAATGCATCAAATCGCTCAGAATGAGGTAAAGGAACTTGCCCTGGAATGTATGGTTCAGCAGTTGTAATAAAAAATAAAGCAGAGATAGGAGCACCTGGGTGGCTTGGTGAAGCTGATTTCAGCTCATGTCATGACCTCAGCATCAAGAGAATGAGTCGTGCAGCAGGCTCCACGTTCAGCATGGAGTCTGCTTGAGGTCTCTCTCTCTCCTTCTGCTTCTGCCCCTCTCCTGTTCACACATGCCCTCTCACACTCAATAAATAAATAAAATTATTAAAAAGCAGAGATATTCATTTTTGTCTTTGTTATACTTTTACTTTATTGTTTTTATTTTTTCAATATAGAAAACATATCAAGGTAAAAAAAAATAAACCTTCACTTGTGAGTTCAGTCCAATGAAGAAAGAACAGTGCTTCAAAGTGCACAAGCTCTTCTTTCTCTGTAAAAACATAAACACCTGGTCAAGTAAGAAACTATTGCCTAGAAGGGTGATGCCCAAGGTCAAGCTGGAGAGTCCCTGTTGTTTAATATGGAGCAAAACTAGGAGCCCACTCACAACAGCAGCTCTCCACTGGCCTTATTCCTTCCTACTGACATGGAAATTGATTTCATCTAATACAACTGACAAGATGATATTAAGGGCATTGTATCTTCCAGAGACTTTTAAACATAATATAATCCCCATTTAAAGATAATTTCATCCCCATTTAAAGATAATCTCATCCCCATTTAAAGATACAATTTTGGTTTTTTCCTGCCTGGTGCAGTTGGCCACTTGGTACAGATCTAAGGCTGTTCTGCCCACAGTACAGATAAAGACACTTAAGTAATGCCTTCAAAATACTACAGAATGCATCAAACTGCTCAGAATGAGGTAAAGGAACTTGTCCTGGAATGTATGGTTCAGCAGTTGTAATAAAAAATAAAGCTGAGATAGAAGCACCTGCATGGTGTCCGACTCTTGATTTCAGCTCAGGCCAGGACCTCAGCATCAAGAGATTGAATCCCTCATTGGGCTCCAAGCTCAGCATGAGTCTGCTTGAAGTTCTCTCTCTCCCTCTGCCAGTGCCCCTCCCCCGCAGACACATGCTCTCTCACTCTTTTTTTTTTTTTTTAAAGATTTTATTTATTTATTTGACAGAGAGAGATCAGAAGTAGGCAGAGAGGCAGGCAGAGAGAGAGAGAGAGAGGGAAGCAGGCTCCGTGCTGAGCAGAGAGCCCGATGTGGGACTCGATCCCAGGACCCTGAGATCATGACCTGAGCTGAAGGCAGCGGCCCAACCCACTGAGCCACCCAGGCGCCCCTCTCTCACTCTTAATAAATAAATATTTTTTAAAAAAACAGATATTCATTTTTGTCCTTGTAATAGCTTCACTTTATCATTTTTATATTTATTCAATGTAGAAAACATATCAAGGTAAAAACAAACAAACAAACAAACAATTATTTCTGAGTTCAGTCCAATGAAGAAAGAACAGTGCTTCAAAGTGCACAGACTTGTCTTTGTCTGTAAAAACTTCAACACCCTGGCCAAGTAAAAAACCAGTGCCTAGAAGGGTGATGGCCAAAGCCAAGTTGGAGAGTCCCTGTTGTTTAATACGGAACAACACTAGGAGCCCACTCACAACAGCAGCTCTCCACTGGCCTCATCCCTTCCTACTGACATGGAAATTGATTTCACTCAATGCAACTGACAGGATGATATTAAGGGCATTGCATCTTCCAGAGACTTTTAAACATACTATAATCCCCATTTAAAGATAATCTCATCCCCATTTAAAGATACAATTTTGGTTTTTTTCCTGCCTGTTTCAGTTGGCTGCTTGGTCCAGCTCTCAGGCTGCTCTGCCCACGGATCTCTGCATTTCCCACCACACCTGTTCACCAGACACCAGCCGCTGAGTCACATTTTCCTTCCACAGGAATCGAGACTTCCCCACAGCATCGAGCAGGGAGGCCCTTATACCTCTCTCTGAGGACTTCATGGGGAGTGTCTTTAAGTTAGGCTCCTAGCACCTAAGGGATATTTCTAAGAAAACATCCCATTTTAATCCCAGCTTTATGTGAAGCTCTGGGATTGAGTCCTTGGAGACTGCGCACAGACCTCCAGATTCTATTCCCCAGACGAAAAGTCTCAAGGAACATAAAAGCAAACTGAAGAATATGGAAGCAAAAGTTGAAAAGTAGGGATAAAGCACATGGTTTTTGTCATCTATACTTGACACATGTGAAAACAGACTGTCTCTCCGTGTGAATGTGGCTCTGTGGTCCAATTCAAGGGCTTACTGACCTACATAGAGAAGAAAATGGCTTATTTATTTATTTGTCCATTTTTTAGTTTATTTTTTAATAGAACTAGGTTTTTTTTTTGGAACTAGGTAATTTAAATTCAAATATTGGAACTAGTATAGAAGTCTTTTTTTTTTTCATTTTACTATTTCTTTTCACTAAGTTTTTTCCAACCTCCTCTCATAAAGCTGCTTTGAGTTTCCCCAAGTAGCACTAAGGACAGAGATCCATGATCATTTTTCCACACTATTTTCTAGGCATGAATTCCCTATCACAACACGATTTCACCTGCACAAATTTCAGAAGTCCTATTGATTAGTGTCAAAATTTCAATCCTGGGACCAGAGTGCTGGTTCAAGTTCTGGCTCTGCCACATTAGCTGCATGACTTTAGATGACTTATGTATCATTTCTGTGCCTCAGTTTCCTTAACTATAAAATGGGGATCAAAATAATGTCTTTCTCACTGGGTACATTTAATACAAATTTAATCTCTCTGAGGCATTTAGATTAGTGCCATATACATAGTATGTGGTCAATCATAACTTCTTTTTCTTTTTCTTCTTCTTCTTCTTCTTCTTCTTCTTCTTCTTCTTCTTCTACTTCTTCTAAATTTCAGCTCACAAGAACAGCTGCATAAATATTATTCAGGCAGAGCAAATTTAGGAATCACCAATCACTACCAACTCTGTAGCCATTTTTCTTCTGAAATTTCTAATAACATTAAATATTTTCTTTTCAGGAGCACCTGGGTGGCTCAGTCTGTTAAGCATCTGCCTTAGGCTGAGGTCCTGATCCCAGGGTCCTGGGATCAAGAAATCAGGTTCCCTGCTGAGCCTGAAGACTTCTTCTCCCTCCCTCTCTGCCCCTCCCCCCAACTGGCTCAGGCTTTTTTTCTCTTTCTCAAATAAATAAATAAAATCTTTAAAAAATTTTTCTTTTCAAATGTTAGAATCAATCTTGCATATATCATGTAGATTTTATTAGAATGTGATCTTTTTGGATTAAAAAAATTATATCCCTTTATCACTCAACTGAAGTTTCTGGGAACTTCCTAAAATAGCACTTAGGCTTATGAAATAAAACACTGAATACAAAGCATGAGAAGTAATATCTTTCTTTCATTTGACCATGCCAATCTTCTCCATCATTCTCTACAAACATTCAAGCTATTTCCTGAAAATTTATAGCTTTTGTTTGCCTGTACATATACAATGAAATATTCTCTTGGATCCAATAAGGTCTTTACACATAATCAAAATCAATTTTAAGACATTTACTTTATGGTACATTTCTTCCTTCTTTGAATGTGAGGAAGGACACATCAAATCTTGAGAGATGCTAAGAGATATCGAGGATCCATAAAGGCAGCTAATTTTAGGATCAAGATGAGACACAGATTCTCAACAGCAAATTTTAAAACAAACTTGGTCCCCACTGACACAGTTTATTTCTTCAAATAACTGTTATATAAAATCAGACCAGAATCTTTACTGTTGTAAAAAACAATAAATTCTTTTTAATGACAAAGACAGTTGGGATTATCTTTTCAGAAACTTAAAATGTAAACTATCTCAACAGATACAGATTTTTTTTTTTTTTCCTCGAAAGACCTCCTTCACAGTGGCCTCAATTCCGTTGCTCCAGTCTGAATTGGTTCTTTTTCATGTGCCCAGAGCTTCCATATAAATGCTTATCCTATTCTCCTGTTTGGAATCCCCCCCCTTTTTTTTTTCATTTTCATATCCCCTTTTTCTGAAACACATTTTTATATTAAATTTCAAAGTCATAATGAAGAGGGGGTAGAATTTTAACATCTCTGTATGCCTGAAATATTTCTTTGCTCTCAACTATGATTGATATTGTTGGTTTAGTCATTACTGGTTAAACTGTGTCCCTCCCAGCCATAAATTTATGTGTTGAAGTGCTAATACCCAGTACCTTAGAATGTGACCTTATTTGGGAATAGGGTCATTATCCAATAATTTAAGCCAAGATTAGGTCATACTAGAGTAGGGAAGGCCCTTAATTCAATCTGACTGATACTCTTATTAAGACAAAAAAGCTTGGGCGCCTGGGTGGCTCAGTCCTTAAGTGTCTGTCTTCAGCTCAGGTCATGATCCCAGGGTTCTGGGATAGAGCCTCATATCAGAATCCCTGCTCAGCGGGAAGCTTGCATCTCCCTCTCTCACTCCCCCTGCTTCTGTTTCTTCTCTTGTATCTCTCTGTTAAGTAAATAAATAAAAATCTTAAAAAAAAAAAAAAGGCAAAAACATTCTGTGAGAAAACATCTGTACATCAGGAAGGTACCAAGTAATCTAGGCCTGAAGTCTGGAACAGACACTTTCTCGCAGTTATGAGGAGGAAGCAGCACTGCAGATCCCTTCCTCTCAGACTTCCAGACTCTGGGACTGGGAGACAAGACATGTCTGTTGTTAAGCCACCCAGCCTGTGGCATTTTCTTGCCACAACCCTAGTGAAATAATACAGTTATATTAGTTGAAGATGACATTATATGCATGATTGCATTTATCCTCTATCCTCATATGGAAATCAAGGATTCTGATACGACTGTAATTCTTATTTCTTACAGGTAACCTCTTTTGACTTTTCTTTCCTCTTTGAAATATATAGTATCATCTTTTTTTAAAATTTTTTTATTTTTTATAAACATATATTTTTATCCCCAGGGATACAGGTCTGTGAATCAGCACTCACCAAAGCACATACCCTCCCCAATGTCCATAACCCCACCCCCCTTCTCCAAGCCCCCCTCCCCCCAAAGCAACCCTCAGTTTGTTTTGTGAGATTAAGAGTCACTTATGGTTTGTCTCCCTCCCAATCCCATCTTGTTTCATTTATTCTTCTCCTACCGACTTAACCCCCCATGTTGCATCACCACTTCCTCATATCACAGAGATCATATGATAGTTGTCTTTCTCCGCTTGACTTATTTCACTAAGCATGATACCCTCTAGTTCCATCCACGTTGTCACAAATGGCAAGATTTCCTTTCTTTTGATGGCTGCATAGTATTCCATTATGTGTATATATACCATATCTTCTTTTTCCATTCATCTGTTGATGGACATCTAGGTTCTTTCCACAGTTTGGCTATTGTGGAAATTACTGCTATAAACATTCGGGTGCACATGCCCCTTCGGATCACTACTTTTATATCTTTAGGATAAATACCCAATAGTGCAATTGCTAGGTCATAAGGCAGTTTTATTTTCAACACTTTAAGGAAACTCCATGTTGTTTTCCAGAGTGGTTTCACAAGCTTGCATTCCCACCAACAGTGTAGGAGGTTTCCCCTTTCTCTGCATCCTCACCAGCATCTGTCATGTCCTAATTTGTTAATTTTAGCCATTCTGACTGGTGTGAGGTGATATCTCATTGTGGTTTTGATTTGTATTTCCCTGATGCTGAAAGATGTGGAGCACTTTTTCATGTGTCTGTTGGCCATCTGGATGTCTTCTTTGCAGAAATGTCTGTTCATGTCCTCTGACCATTTCTTGATTGGATTATTTGTTCTTTGGGTGTTGAGTTTGCTAAGTTCTTTATAGATTCTGGACACTAGTCCTTTATCTGATATGACGTTTGCAAATATCTTCTCCCATTCTGTCAGTTGTCTTTTGATTTTGTTCACTGTTTCCTTTGCTGTGCAAAAGCTTTTGATCTTGATGAAATTCCAATAGTTCATTTTTGCGCTTGCTTCACTTGCCTTTGGTGATGTTCCTAGGAAGAAGTTGCTGTGGCTGAGGTCAAAGAGGTTGCTGCCTGTGTTCTCCTCAAGGATTTTGATGGATTCCTTTCTCACATTGAGGTCCTTCATCCATTTTAATTCTATTTTTCTGTGTGGTGTAAGGAAATGGTCCAATTTCATTTATCTGCATGTGGCTGTCCAATTTTCCCAACACCATTTATTGAAGAGGCTGTCTTTTTTCCATTGGACTTTCTTTCCTGCTTTGTCGAAGATGAGTTGACCATAGAGCTGAGGGTCTATTTCTAGGCTTTCTATTCTGTTCCATTGACCTATATGTCTGTTTTTGTGCCAGTACCATGCTGTCTTGATGATGACAGCTTTCTAATAGAGCTTGAAGTCTGGAATTGTGATGCCACCAACTTTGGCTTTCTTTTTCCATATTCCTTTGGCTATTCGAGGTCTTTTCTGGTTCCATATAAATTTTAGGATTCTTTGTTCCATTTCTTTAAAAAAGATGGATGGTACTTTGATAGGAATTGCATTAAATGTGTAGATTCCTTTAGATAGCATAGACATTATCACAATATTTATTCTTCCAATCCAGGAGCATGGAACATTTTTCCATTTATTTGTGTCTTCCTCAATTTCTTTCATGAGTACTTTATAGTTTTCTGAATATAGATTCTTTGCCTCTTTGGTTAGGTTTATTCCTAGGTATCTTGTGTTTTTGGGTACAATTGTAAATGGGATTGACCCCTTAATTTCTCTTTCTTCTGCCTTGTTGTTGGTGTAGAGAAATGCAAATGATTTCTGTGCATTGATTTTATATCCTGACACATTACTGAATTCCTGTACAAGTTCAAGCAGTTTTGGAGTGGAGTCTTTGGGGTTTTCCACATGTAGTATCATATCATCTGCGAAGAGTGATAATTTGACTTCTTCTTTGCCAATTAGGATGCCTTTAATTTCCTTTTGTCTTTTGATTGCTGAGGCTAGGAGTTCTAGTACTATGTTGAATAGCAGTGGTGATAATGGACATCCCTGCTGTGTTCCTGACCTTAGCGGAAAAGCTTTCAGTTTTTCTCCATTGAGAATGATATTTGTGGTGGGTTTTTCATAAATGGCTTTGATAATATTGAGGTATGTGCCCTCTATCCCTATACTTTGAAGAGTTTTGATCAGGAAGGGGTGTGGTACTTTGTCAAATGCTTTTTCAGCATCTATTGAGAGTATCATATGGTTCTTGTTCCTTCTTTTAATAATGTGTTGTATCACAGTGATTGATTTGTGGATGTTGAACCAACTTTGAAGCCCTGGAATAAATCCCACTTGGTCGTGGTGAATAATCCTTTTAATGTACTATTGAAGCCTATTGAGTAGTGTTTTGGTGAGAATTTTCGCTTTTGTGTTCATTAAGGATATTGGTCTATAGCTCTTTTTTTTAATGGGATTCTTGTCTGGTTTTGGAATCAAGGTGATGCTGGCCTCATAACAAGAGTGTGGAAGTTTTCCTTCCATTTCTATTTTTTGGAACAGTTTCAGGAGAATAGGAATTAGTTCTTCTTTAAATGTTTGGTACAATTCCCTCGGGAAGCTGTCTGGCCCTGGGCTTTTGTTTGTTTGGAGATTTTTAATGACTGTTTCAATCTCCTTACTGGTTATGGGTCTGTTCAGACTTTCTATTTCTTCCTGGTTCAGTTGTGGTAGTTTATATGTTTCTAGGAATGCATCCATTTCTTCCAGATTGTCAAATTTGTTGGCGTAGAGTTGCTCATAGTATGTTCTTATAATAGTTTGTATTTCTTTGGTGTTGTGATCTCTCCTCTTTCATTCATGATTTTATTTATTTGGGTCCTTTCTCTTTTCTTTTTGATAAGTCGGGCCAGGGGTTTATCAATTTTATTCATTCTTTCAAAGAACCAGCTCCTAGTTTCGTTGATTTGTTCTATTGTTTTTTTGGTCTCTATTTCATTGATTTCTGCTCTGATCTTTATGATTTCTCTTCTCCTGCTCTGCTTAGGGTTACTTTCTTGTTTGTTCTCCAGGTCCTTTAGGTGTAGGGTTAGGTTGTGCAGCTGAGACCTTTCTTGTTTCTTGAGAAAGGCTTGTACCGCTATATATTTTCCTCTCAGGACTGCCTTTGTTGTGTCCCACAGATTTTGAACCATTGTATTTTCATTATCATTTGTTTCCATGATTTTTTTCAATTCTTCTTTAATTTCCCTGTTGACCCATTCATTCTTTAGAAGGATGCTGTTTAGTCTCCATGTACTTGGGTTCTTTCCAAACTTCCCCTTGTGGTTGAGTTCTAGCTTCATATCATTGTGGTCTGAAAATATGCATGGAATGATCCCAATCTTTTGATACCTGTTGAGTCCTGATTTAGGGTCGAGGATGTGATCTATTCTGGAGAATGTTCCATGTGCACTAGAGAAAAATGTGTATTCTGTTGCTTTGGGATGAAATGTTCTGAATATATCTGTGATGTCCATCTGGTCCAGTGTGTCATTTAAGGCCTTTATTTCCTTGTTGATCTTTTGCTTGGATGATCTGTCCATTTTAGTGAGGAGAGTGTGAAACTCCCCTACTATTATTGTATCATTGTTGATGTGTTTCTTTAATTTTGTTATTAATTGGTTTATATAGTTGGCTGCTCCCACATTGGGGACATTGATATTAAAAATTGTTAGATCTTCTTGTTGGATAGACCCTTTGAGTATGATATAGTGTCCTTCCTCATCTCTTATTATAGTCTTTGGCTTAAAATCTAATTGACCTGATAAAAGGATTGCCACTCCTGCTTTCTTCTGATGTCCATTAGCATGGTAAATTCTTTTCCACCTCATCACTTTAAATCTGGAGGTGTCTTCGGGTTTAAAATGAGTTTCTTGTAGGCAACATATAGATGGGTTTTGTTTTTTTTTTATCCATTCTGATACCCTGTGTCTTTTGTTTGGGGCATTTAGCCCATTAACATTCAAGGTAACTATTGAGAGATATGAATTTAGTGCCATTGTATTGCCTGTAAGGTGACTGTTACTGTATATGGTCTCTGTTCCTTTTTGATCTACCACTTTTAGACCCTTTCTTTGCTTAGAGGACCCCTTTCAATATTTCCTGTAGAGCTGGTTTGGTTTTTGCAAATTCTTTCAGTTTTTGTTTGTCCTGGAAGCTTTTAATCTCTCCTTCTATTTTCAATGATAGCCTAGCTGGATATAGTATTCTTGGCTGCATGTTTTTCCTCGTTTAGTGCTCCGAAAATATCATGCCAGCTCTTTCTGGCCTGCCTGGTCTTTGTGGATAAGTCTGCTGCCAATCTAATATTTTTACCATTGTATGTTACAGTCTTCTTTTCCTGGGCTGCTTTCAGGATTTTCTCTTTGTCACTAAGACTTGTAGATTTTACTATTAGGTGACAGGGTGTGGACCTATTCTTATTGATTTTGAGGGGGGTTCTCTGCACCTCCTGGATTTTGATGCTTGTTCGCTTTGTCATATTGGGGAAATTCTCTCCTATAATTCTCTCCAGTATAACTTCTGCTCCCCTCTCTCTTTCTTCTTCTTCTGGAATCCCAATTATTCTAATGTTGTTTAGTCTTATGGTTTCACTTATCTCTCAAATTCTCCCCTTGTGGTCCAGTAGCTGTTTGTCCCTCTTTTGCTCAGCTTCTTTATTCTCTGTCATTTGGTCTTCTATATGGGTAATTCTTTCTTCTGCCTCATTTATCCTAGCCGTGAGAGCCTCCATTTTTATTGCACCTTATTAATAGCTTTTTTTATTTCAACTTGGTTAGATTTTAGTTCTTTTATTTCTCCAGAAAGGGCTTTTATATCTCCCAAGAGGGTTTCTCTAATATATTCCATGCCTTTTTCGAGCCCGGCTAGAACCTTGAGAATCATCATTCTGAACTCTAGATCTGACATATTATCAATTTCTGTATTGATTAGGTCCTACCCTTCAGTACTGCCTCTTGTTCTTTTTTTTGTGATGAATTTTTTCCACCTTGTCATTTTTTCCAGATAAGAGTACATGAAGGAGCAAGTAAAATACTAAAAGGGTGGCAACAACCCCAGGGAAATATGCTTTAACCAAATAAGAAGAGCTCTCAAATTGTGAGGGGAGAGAAAGGGGATAAAAAGAGGTTCAGAAAGAAAAAAAAAAAAAGAAAGGAAAGAAACAATTAAAAAAAGAAAACGAATAAAGAAAACATATAATATATATATATATATATATATATATTAGATAAACTAGTTAAAAAACGTTAAAAAATGGGGCGCCTGGGTGGTTCAGTGGGTTAAAGCCTCTGCCTTCAGCTCAGGTCATGATCCCAGGGTCCCGGGATCGAGCTTCACATCGGGTCTCTGCTCAGCAGGGAGCCTGCTTCCTTCTCTCTCTGTCTCTGCCTGCCTCTCTGTGTACTTGTCTGTCTAATAAGTAAATAAAATCTTAAAAAAAAAAGTTAAAAAAGAAAAGGGTAAAAGTTAAAAAAAAAATTAGCAGAAGAAGAGGAAAAAAAATTGAAGAAGACAAAAAAAATTAACTGCAAGACTAAAGAATCATGGGGCGAAAGCCATGAGTTCCGTGCTTTGCTTTCTCTTCCTCTGGAATTCTATTACTCTCCTTGATATTGAAACTATACTCTGAGTAGGTGAACCTGGTCTTGGCTGGATTTCTTGTTGATCTTCTGGGGTAGGGGCCTGTTGTAGTGATTCTCAGGTGTCTTTGCCCCAGGCCGAATTGCACCGCCCTTACCAGGGGCTGGGCTGAGTAATCTGCTCGGGTTTGCTTTCAGAGGTTTTTGTTCCCTGAGCACTTTCCCTAGAGTTCCAGAGGACGGGAATGAAAATGGTGGCCTCCTGGTCTCTGGCCCGGAAGAGCCAAGAGCCTGGGGCCCCTCTCTTCAGTGTGCCCTCAGAGAACAGCGCCCAATAACTCCCATCTGCCTGACCTCCAGCTGTGCTCCGAGCTCACCGAGCCTGCGACTGGTTCAAGGTAACCCCGAGCTGTGAGCTCACTCTCAGCTCTGTCTCTGTAGCCGGCTTCCCTGTTCTAATACCTGTAACCACTGTGACACTCAGACACCCCCTATCCTTCTGTGACCCTGCAGGACCTAAGGCCACACTGATTCCGAGTGGGCTTTACCCCGGTTTAGCCTCTGGAGCAATGTCCCTCAATGGAACAGACTTTTAAAAGTCCTGATTTTGTGCTCTGTTGTTCTGCCACTTGCCGGGAGCTGACCCTTCCCACAGCGGTCTATCTTCCTGTCACTTTGGATTCATTTCTTTGCCAGTCCTACCTTTCAGAAAGTGGTTGATTTTCTGTTTCTAGAATTGCTGTTCTTCTTCTCTTCGATATGCCATTGGATTTGTAGGTGTTTGCAATCTTTAGATAAGCTATCTAGCTGATCTCCTGCTAGCTGAAAGTCTCAGCCTGCTACTTCTCCGCCATCTTGACTCCCTATCATCTTCTTAAGTTTCTAAAAATTCATCCTCATTTATAAAGTGAATTGGACCTTTTTAATGTATGGATCTGTGACAATAAAAGTTGGAAATTAGGGGTGCCTAAGTGGCTCAGTCCTTAAGCGTCGGCCGTCGGCTTAGAACATGATCCCAGGATTCTGGGATCTAGCCCCACACCAGGCTTCCTGCTCTGAAGGCAGCCTTCTTCTCCCTCTCCCACCCACACTACAGTGTTCCTTCTCTTGCTGTGTCTCTCTCTTTCAAATAAATAAATAAGATATATTTTTAAAAATAAAAATTTTTAAAAAGTTGGAAATTATTTTTAACTTAAAATATCCTTTTTTTTTTCTTTCTCTCTATAACTCTGTGGACAAATGATTTTCTACATTGATCTTCTATGTATTTTCTTTATATATATTTTAGTCATGGTTTCCTTCTTTCTTAATATTATGAGATATTTTTTTAAGTTTTTTTTTTCCTATACTTCTACTGATTTTTATAAAAATATGTGTGGCCATTTAAGAAGCACCCCAGGATTTAAAAACCCTTCATCCTATCTGAGCCCTGATTCTGAATCAAATGGAGGGATTTTTTTTTTTTAATGTCAAACAAATGAAGACAAAGAGGTTAAACTTTATCATTGACAAGCTGTCAGTTGACAATCTTGTTTAGATGTGTTCTACAGTGAAATTCCTGACGATTCCTGACATAGATCCATTGAATTAGGTAGGCCTACTGGCCCCATTGTGGTCTGAGAACAGGTCTTTATGGGATTAGAACATGCAGTCTACCCTATAAAATATAGCAGGAGGCATAATGTATGCTCCTTCCAGAATGTTGGTTTCCAAAAGAAAAGAAACAAAATAAATTGCACTCATTGTTTTGTAATTATCTAAATACATATTTTATCTCTATTCCTGTGTTTCATAAAGTTACATGGAAAAGGCTTTAACCCCTTTAAGACTTTTCTTCAGGCTTTGTTAGGAAAGACCAAATATGGCTTTTGGTCTTTGGTAACTGGTATGATAACTGGGTGAAATAATGGGGAAATTACTAAGGGTAACTAACACTCTTTCAAGTACACAGCCAAATATTCTGTTTATTACAAGGTTTCTCTGTAAGGGCCTGGTTAGCCAGAGGGAGCCATTTCTTTGTAAACTTGGATTGACCCTGCCCCTCCCAGAGGAACTTACTTGCAAACCCCGGATATAGGAGTGGGCCAGGCCAGATGGAGACATCCAATCTGTGGGGCGCACATATATTTACTATGGTAAATTGAAATTCAATTGGTCACCCATATTGCCAACCTAGCATGACTGTGCAGTTTTCCCTGTGTATTGCAATCTCATTGGCCACCTGTGTGTGGGTTGGGCTTAACCCCACTTCTATAAAAGTTAGTCTGTGGGGCTGGGAAGCGTAGTCGTTGGGAGCGTCGTGGTCGTCAGGAGTGTCATGGTCGTCGGGTAGGTTCGTCGTCAGTAGCAGAGTCATTGGGTAGGGTAGTCGTCAGGAGCAGCACCATGGGAAAGTGGAGTTGGGAGCGGCGGAGTTGGGACCTGTGTCGTCAGGGTCAGTGTCCTGGTCGTCGTTGCCTCTTTGTAAGAGAGGGACCCGCCCGGTCGGTTTGATTTTTGATGCTTGGCATGAAATAAAGCTTTGCTTGACTTTCACTTTGTGTTGGTCTCGCTCCTTTGATCATGGACCCTAACACTGGGGGCTCATCCAGGGCCAAACGAGGAGAACTGAGATAGCATCGGAATTTCTGGGAAAGGCCTCCAGAGGTAAAATATTGGGATCTTGTCTGTGTGTCTGTTTGTGGAGCTCTAGGGTATGGCCCACCAGGGAGAAGCTGGACACAGCCATGCTCCCCAGGGCCGGAGTGGATGCGAGGATGCCCCATCCCTCTGCTGATAGATTGATAGGGGGTTCAAGTCCCCCTGGGCAGTCAGGGGGCTATACAAGTCCCCCTAGGCAGTCAGAGGGTTCGAGTACCCCTAAGTGGTCACCGGGGGTTCGAGTCCCCCTAGGCAGTCAGGGGATTTGAGTCCCCCTAGAAAATCCCCACCGGTGGCAGGACTGTGGGCCTGCAGTTGTCTTTGTCTTGTCCTTTTGTTGTCTGCTGTGTTTTTTGTTGTGTTTGAAGGAATGGGGCAGGCAGAGAATGAGGGGACTCTACTCTGGCTTTTATCTCTTTGTTCCTCATAATAGATGTGTGGCTTCCCCTTCACTCATTTCATGTGTTAAGGGCTATAACTGGAACCGACTGGGGTTAGTCTAACTCAAGACAGAGACTTTAAGGAATATTCCCAAGCAGCTGCCAAAACTCCCTTTGTTTGGGGGAATTCTTTGCCTTCTCTGGCCTGACATGGATTGCCTAGCCCCTCCCCCCTGCTGGCGGGAAAGCATGGCGTCTGAAGTGGAATGGGCCCAGGTGGAACATGAGGTTTGTTGGTGGAGGGATGGCTGGGCTGATGGTTAATTGTATGTCTCAGGGTTTTAATGGGTAATTGTTAAAGTAGCTTTCAGAGTCTTTGGTAACCTGAAACTTTGAAGTTTTGCTTGGATGACAAATGGGATAAAATGCTTGAGCACTGGTTGCTGGAATTAGGTTTGTGCTTTTGAAATCTGCTGGTAAAGATGTTTTGTGCTTAACTGAATTCTGTTGTAACAGTTCACAATTGGTTAAAATGTAAATGGTTTTCTCTTTGCCTGCACAGAATTGTAAATGAGATCTCTTTGACTCATAAGGCTTTTCCATGATATGCTAAGTTACTCAGAAGTACTGCTAAATCAATGATAAACCTTGGGTCACATTTGGGTAAATGCTGTAACTACTCCAGAAGTTCTATACATTTCCTAAGGTTTTGGTGTTTTGATAAGGCTCATCACTTGATATTTAACCATGTCTATTCTGAGTTTTTGTCATTTGTAATTGTTTTAATTATCTTGTAAGATGAATTCCACCTTAAAGGAAATTCATATGGGAGACTTTCAGAACAAATACAGGTCTTTGATATGTTAAAATCCTGGAACTGAAATGGGTAAGAATTTCCAGAAGTAAAAGTGCACTCGGACTAAACCAGAATTAGTACAGTGACTCAAGGTAAGAATGAGTCTCCTCAGTAAGCCTTTCCTAGAAAGGCTTATTGGAGCCTTTAAAGTGTATAGCCTGATCGACCCTGAGGCACCTGAAAATCAGAGGGCAATGAATATTGCTTTTGCCAGTTAGTCAGCCCCAGATATAAGAAGGAAACTTCAGAAAATTGAAGGATTTGAAGGGAAGAATCTGACTGAGTTAGTGGAAATAGCAGAAAACTTGTTTAACAACAGGAATGCATAGGAGGAAGGTTTTGGCATTACAGGAGACAGGTAGGGGATGGTAAATAGAAGGAAAAGCCTAAGCACAGAGAAGGCAGGTGGGAAGACTTAGATCCAGATCAGTGTGCTTACTGTAAGGAAAAAGGATATTGGGCCAGGGAATGCCCCAAAAGGAAGACGGCAATGCTGGCCACCAGAGACTAAAGGGGCCATGGTTCAGAGCTCCTCCCCAAACCTCGGGTAAAAATTGAAGTGGAGGGGAAATCAATTGATATTTTGGTGGACATGGGAACCCAATTTTCATCATTACTTAAACCTATGGGAAAACTATCTAGAGAGGAACTCTGGGTACAAGGGGCAAATGGCACAGAAAGATGCATTTTTCTGCATATCTTTAGCAGGAGGGTCTTAGCCCCTCTTTGCTTTTGAGTGGTCCAACACACAGGAAGTATTCCAAGGCCAGCTCACCTGGACAAGACTTCCCCAAGGGTTCAAGAATTCACCCACTATCTTCGATGAGGCCCTCCACAAGAATTTGCATGAGTACAGAACCTGTACAGTATGACAGTACATACTGTCACAGACAGTATGTTGATGACTTGCTAATAGCCACTGAGGACTATGAGTCATGTTTGTGGGGGACGAGAGCTCTTACAGACTCTGCAGGAAAAAGGGTATCGGGTGTCAGCAAAGAAAGCACAACTCTGTCAGAGCCAAACCACTTATCTAGGCTTTGATCTCCATGAGGGAGTGCATTCATGGTCTGAGTCCAGGAAACAGGTGATCACCTGATATCTCCACCTTACTACATCCCGACAAACTCTCAAGGGAGTTTCTTGGGATGGTGGGCTACTGTAGGCTGTGGATACCACAGTTTGTGGAGATTGCCTGACCTCTCTACAAACTGGCAAAAGGGGGGTTCACTATGATAGAATGGACAGCTGATGCCAAAGGAGCATTTCGGGAATTACAAACAGCCTTCCTGAGTGCCCCAGCATTAGTCATCCCAGAAGCCCTTCCACTTCTATGTGGATAAAAAAGCAAGGGTGGCAAAAGGAGTTTTGACTCAGACTCTGGGGCCTTGGCAAAGGCCAGTAGCCTATCTTAGCAAAAAATTAGATCCAATAGCACCTCGGTTCCCTGCTTTCCTCAGCATAATTGCTGCCACGGCCCTCTTGGTAAAGGATGCAAGTAAATTGACTTTGAGTCAAAATCTCATCTTGAACACCATGCACGCTATTGAGGGCCTTCTCCAGACTCCACCAGACTGATGGATGATGGACACTCGAGTGACGGGGTATCAGGCCCTCCTCCTCAATGAACCAAGAGTGACCTTCAGCCCCAGTGGTGCTAAATCCAGCCACGTTGCTGCCAGAGGAGCTAGCTGACCACCTACATGACTGCGGGGAGGTCCTAACCCAAGCAACAGGAGTAAGGCCGGATCTCAGAGACATTCCCCTTCTAGTTGCAGAGATGACTCAGTTCACAGACGGGAGTAGCTACATGGTCAATGGAAAGAGGTATGTGTGGGCTGTGGTGGTTTCCCCTGAGCAGGAACTCTGGATGGCAGACCTGCCACAGAGAACCTTGGCGCAAAAAGCAGAGCTGGTTCCACTCCTGGCTACACTCCCAGAAAAACCGGACTATTCAGAGGAAGATTTAAAGTGTTTATAAAAATGGGCTAAGTTAGACTATGAAGGGGACTGGGCTAAGACTAAAGCAGGAAAAATAATTCTTTCTCGAAGACTAGGTAAAAAGTTAGTAGACCAGATACATCAGGCTACTCATTTGGGGACACACAAACTCAAGGAGCTTATAAGCAAGCAGTTCCAGGTTTCTAAATTAGGGCGTATGGTTCAGGATGCAGTTGATATATGTGCTCAATGCCAGGCAGTTACTGTGGGAAGAACTCAAATGGGAAGAGGGAAAAAAGAAAGAGGTAAGAAACCAGGAATTTATTGGGAAATAGATTTTACAGAAATGAAACCCAGAAAATATGGGCACAAGTATATGTTAGTTTTTGTAGATACCTTTTCAGGCTGCATAGAGACTTTTTCCACCAAACATGAGACGGAGATGGAGACAAAGATGGAACCACATCCTTACCAACCTGGGGACTTGGTTTGGATACATTGCCATCAAGTGGGAAACTTGGAGCCTCTCTGGAAGGGACCATTTACTGTCATCCTGACCACCCCCATGGCAATAAAAGTAGAAGACATCAGGGCCTGGATTCACACAGGTCATGTCAAACGAGCTGAGGACAAGGACACCCCCCAGAGATGGAAGCCGCAGCCAATGGACCCCGCTGACCGAGGACTAAAGCTAAGACTCAAAAGAGTCATTGTTGTTCCTATTGTTATCTGTTTGTGTGGGAGCTTCTGAGTCACCTCATAAGTCAGAAAATATAGGTGGGAAATTAGATGAATGGAATTAGGAAAAATGGAAAAGGTTATAGAAAGCGGTGAATGGCTAACTCATCAGCCAACTGTGCACTACTGTTACTTTTTGGTCCCTGCATTATAAACGCCCTAATGTCATTTGTACAAGAGAAAATTAGAGCGATAAAATGTTATTCTTACATGCTCAATATAACCCATTACAACAAGAGAACATAAAACTGGCTGAAAAGTCAAGGATTTGGCTAATTTCCAAAGAAAAGGAGGGAATGTAAGGGCCTGGTTAGCCAGAGGGAGACATTTCTTTGTAAACTTGGATTGACCCTGCCCCTCCCAGAGGAACTTACTTGCAAACCCCGGATATAGGGGCAGGCCAGGACAGATGGAGATATCCAATCAGTGGGGCACACATATATTTACTATAGTAAATTGAAATTCAATTGGTCACCCATATTGCCGACCTAGCATGACTGTGCAGTTTTCCCTGTGTATTGCAATCTCATTGGCCACCTGTGTGTGGGCTGGGCTCAACCCTACCTCTATGAAAGTTAGTCTGTGAGGCTCGAAAGTGTAGTCGTCGGGAGCGTCATGGTTATGGGGAGCGCCATGGTCATCATGGTCATCAGGAAGGGTCGTCACTGGGTAGGGGAGTCATCAGGAAGGGTAGTTATCAGGAGCAGCACCGTGGGAAAGTGGAGTCAGGAGCGGCGTTGTCGGGGTCAGTGTCCTGGTCGTTGTCACCTCTTTGTAAGAGACGGCCCCGACCAGTCAGTTTGATTTTCGATGCTTGGCACAAAATAAAGCTTTGCTTGACTTTCACTTTGTGTTGGTCTCGTTCCTTTGATCATGGACCCTAACATTCTCCACACTGTCTGTAAGCATAGGAACTCCTCTCATTCACATATAAGACCTCAGATATGACTGGTCTCAGGTCTTATCTCTGCTCCCTCTGCTCCTTTCTGGTGGTTCTTTCCTTGACATGGTAGTTTCTTCACAGACATACACTGACCAGTACACAACTGAAGGCTTCTGAGGAATGTCCTGAGGTCATTTGTCTGTCTCTGCACACCTCTCCTTGCCTGGTGTTCGACCTTGTCATTCAGGGAGAACATCACACTCTGTTTGGGTTCTCTGCCCCTCTCTGTGACTTGATAAATTGCCAGTAAATAAGTAAGGTCAGGTCAGTCTTTGGGCTCATGTTTTTTCCTTTTCTTAGAAATCACTTCCTTTGTTTCCTTTTTATCCAGTTTTGAGAACTATTATTTTATAAACTTTCTGACTGTTATTCAGTTGTAGAAGGTGAAGGAATAAATCTGATCCTTGTTACTCCATCATGGCAATAAACAGAAATCAATTGTCTTGTATTTAATGTTTGATTGCTTAATTGTTTTTGGCCAAGTTATAACCTGATTGTATGGGTGAACTTTCTCCACAACCATCTACATTCCATATTTGGAATCATCTTCTTGATCTCAATGTGGTGAATACACTCCTGGTTCTGTTGTCCCACTTACTATATGTTGACTGTGGTTGAGCAATCATGACCTCGGTGTTTGTCTCAACACCGACAAGTGATTATGATTTCTAATAGATGTACAAAGGAGTGAATGAAGAGGACGTGCAGATAAGTGGAAAAGGAAAAGTTTAAGAAGTCAGTTATAGGGATGATATTTGACAGAGAGAAGACAGGGTTTGGCAAGGTCCTCAAAATTTCAGGACCACTACAGGACAAGCCTACTTTCTTGAAAAACTTTTTCCACAACATTCTGGCACTGGGCTCTTGTGTGTGGATCACAGATAACCTTATTTGGGTCTTTGAATTATTAAGAGATTTCAATTGTATTATTGTTTTTCAAAACAATACAATATGTCATTAAAAAGATTACTTTGTTATATTAAAATCCTCATAACGAATTATTCACATGATGTTCACATAATGCAGAGCCATCATCAGAGCAATGATAAAATTTCAAATTTACAAACAAGAAACTTAGAAATGAAAGAGATTTAGAGAATTCTCTAAAACCACCTATCTAGAAAGTTGCACCATTAAGAATCTGATGGAGAAAATTTTCCTCCAGACCAATGCCATGGGATTTCTAAAGACTCAGGCTTTGCCTAAACATGTAGAAAATTTGAAGATGAACCTACTTGGCCCTGACACTATAGATGATGGGATTAAGTACTGGTGGAAGAAGCAGGTAAATGACCACCACGAGAGTGAGGACTATGGGAGGCAGATGTTTCCTAATGTGATGGACCATGCATACCCCTATTAGAGGTACAAAGAAGATAAGCACCACACATACATGGGAAAAACAAGTGTTGAGTGCCTTTAGTCGCTCTTCACGAGATGCAATGCTCAGCACAGCAAGGAGAATTAGGACATAGGAGAGGAGGATGAGGACTGAGTGGGTGTCCAGTGTGATAATGACCACATACAACCCATAGATGTTGTTAACACTGGCATCAAGCAGGATAATTTCAGAATATCCTGATGCAGGCGAAAGGGGTGGCTGAGGACATTAGTGTGGCAATAATGATAACGCCTTAATAATATGAGAGTGGGCATCATGACTCCTGAACTTTGTAACAAGTGGTCCAACCAGTCTTACCAATCACATCATTGGTGAGGATGCCTGAGTAGTGCAGTGGATGACATATAGCCATGAATTGGTCAAAGGCCATGGCCAGCAGCACTGAAGATTCCAGGAACGTGAAGGTGTGGATGAAGAAGAGCTGAGTGAATTAGGCTCCTACTTTGATTTCCTGGGCTTCCCACCATAACACGGTCAATATCGTGGGGAGTGTAGACATGGACATGCTCTGGTCAGATATTGCCAGGATGGACAGCAGATAAAAATGGACTGGTGGAGTGAAGACTCATTCCAGATAACAGAGAGGATAGTGATGTTGCCTAGGAAGGCCCCCAGGTATGCAAGACAAAATGGAATTGGGAACCAAGCATGAACAGACTTCAGTCCATGGAAACCCTCTAAGAGAAAGGTGGGTTCCATAGTACCACTGTTATTCCAGACCACCATGGTGGCACTTCAGAAGCCCTTTGGGTGGGAGAGATGCTGAGAAAGTTATAGGCTATTCAGAATGGTGAGCAAATTCTACCATATTCATGTAAAATCAACCATTAGTGTTCAAATGATTTACAAAAATACAAGTAGGAAGAAAGACATCCCAGGTAGCTGAATCATCAGGTCAGGAACAGCTTATAAAATATGCAGTCTGGTTGCAACTGTATACAGGAACCTGTGATCTTTGTAGGATGCTTCAGGTGTACATCACAGCCTTGAAAAATTTAATGTACATGCAAAATAGAGAAATAAATCCTCTAGCTAAATTATTTGCATTAATACAACAAAATTTAAGTGAAAATAAGGACACTCATTGATCTCCTTCAAATTAGCCTGTGGATCAATTCTTAATCTTATTTTCATTCTTCAGGGGTAGCCTTATATCCTTAATCTCATTGTTAACGATATATAATATTTTATTTATTTACCATTCTTCACTTCATTCTGTTTTTCAGTTTAAAAATAGTTGTTCATGCATATGAACACATGTCTCAGTTAAATAAAATGATTTAATTGATTAGTTCTTTTATTTACATATCAAATGAATTCCAATTTCTAATTCTTTTATTTATTTTTCCAGGAACCTGAGTAGTCCTGCATACGTGGTTCCAAAGCACACAACAATAGACCTTCTTATGCACTTGTCTTTTATTTAATATTAATAATTGTATGATTAAGTTTTAAGTCAGAACTTTTGTCTCTCAACTTTAACTTTCTTAATATTTGGTAATGATATTTTGTTACCCTTTTCTGTTTATTATCCAACTGACTTAGACAAATATATACCAATCCCCAAATGGATTTTTTTATTACTCTCAGATAAATTTGAATTGGTGTATACAAAATATAAATTACTTGATATTACAAGACTTTACCCAGTTGAAATAGATAATCAGAAAGGAAATGCTGCTTTATGTTCATTATTTTGACTTCTGTATTATTCACCAATGTATGTTTATTTGTCTATGTAGTTGTTGATCTCACTGTATAAATATTATTATATTCTTTTTTTCATTATATATAATGTGGTATCTCTATATTTTTACTAATTTTCGAGGCCACTATTTTCACAGCTACCATTATATGAATATCTTCATGTAAATCATTTTTTCAAAAGATTTTATTTACTTATTTGACAGAGATCACAAGTAGGCAAAGAGCAGGCAGGCAGGCAGTGGGGGAAGATGGTTCCCTGCTAAGCAGAGAGCCTAGTGCAGGGCTCCATCCCAGGAACCTGATATCATGAACTGAGTCAAAGGCAGAGACTTAACCCACTGAGCCACCCAGGTGCCTCCATGTAAATCAATTTTTTATATCTTAAGGTTTTCCTCAGCATGGATTTTCAAAAGGGGTATACTGAATCAAAAAATAAAACAATATATACTGAGATATATACTGATATACATTGCCCAACACAAATTTAACAATAATACTTAAAGTTAAACATTCATTTCTTCAATAATATGACACTGGTCCTTCTGTTAAGTATATATACATATCTCATCTTATTTACTTATTGTAGCGAACATATAAAAACAGAGTAACTAAAACAACAGGGGTGTCTCATAATTTGTCCAAGGTTATACAACCAGTAAGCAGAATAGCCAGAAATTCATGAGTATTTCTACCATCAGTTCATGTCTAAATGATGTAAGAAATTCTCTCTGGCTATTAATAAATATTATTTCTAAGCCCCTTTGCCCTCAAAAAAAAAAAAAAGCTATTCTCATTTGTTTACCAGTTAGATCATTCTTTCACATAAATGACTATTTATTTTCATTCTTCTGTGAATTGTCTTCTTAAACTTTTTATACATCAATTATATTTGTTAACTAAATAACACAAAATTAATGGTTTAATCAAAACAGTTAACCCATTTTAAGTTTTTTTATAATTTTCTTACTCTGGCCATTATTCTTCAGAAATCAATTTTAGGCAGTAAATTAAACTACTCTTTTCTTTTGCTTATCTGTTCCTTGCAAACATGGAAAAGCATTCTGTTTTCTAGCAATTAACAAGTATTCAGTAGCATCTTCTTTGATTTTTTTGGGGGGGTGATCTATAAACTTTTTCTTTTCATCTGTCAAGATGCTGTATGTGTGTGTATGTGTGCAAGGAAGAATATAGTATAAAGAACAGTATTATTAGATGTTCATGATTACTAAATTCTATCCTTCGTTATCATTTCTCAAATTATCTCTTCTTCAAAAACCTGCAGAAAATACCAGGATCTTACCCTTCCCCTTCTCAACAATGCCTAAATCTCCAAACTCTTAAAAATCTGTCCCTGGTATTTGTCCAGACCAGGGTGAGAACTTCCTGCAGAGAGTTTGAGTTTTCTTTTAAGTTTCAGCTGCCTGCACTGATTTATGTGGATTTCTTTCCTAGTAGAGAAAACTGAATATTTAATGCAGAGTTTGGAACCTGAGGGTTCAAATTTAACTTCCTTATTTTCTAAGGTTTGCCTTGTTCCACATAACAGCTGAAAGGTTCAGAAGGAACATGGAACCAGGGCCTCCAGGAAAAAGTATAAATACATTTCTCAAGTTCCCAAGTCCAGCAGTTCCTGATCCATAGGTTCTCATCCTGCCCCCTAGGGGACTGACATGTTGTTGACTCCTCTGGATGTTCTGACAAGTCTAATCTGAAATCTCCTCCTGGGACCTTGTATCACAAAGACTGCTTCTCATTAACTTCCCATGGTCTATCCTAACCAAATACAAACACCCCCCCCCCACCCTCATCCAGAGGGTTTTCTGTCATAATTGCCAAACGATTCTTTACTTCTTAGGGTCTGATGATATCAATTTTCAACATTCTTTTCTCCTTCTTCACCAGTAAAATCTTGTCCTGTCTACCTTGCCCTACTACTTAATCTATGCACCTCTCTCATACATCCCAGGTTATAAGTTTAACCTGTGTCTACAGAGAAAGAACAGTTATTTCTACTCACTATGAGGAGTCTCTTTATGACATTTTGGGCTACTTTTTGAACTCATGTTTCACTCACTCCTGGTGGAGATGGAGAATGAAAGATGGACATAAGTTCCATTAATTAGTTAGTCTGTCTTCTCCCATGCTAGATTCTAGGAATACCTACCAATGTTCTAGGAATATCTACTACCTACCTCAGGTAGGAATACCTACCAGAAGTCCCTACTTCTAGAAGCATGCTTTCTCACTACTCGGGCCATGTCCATCAGTCCCCATCATGTTCTCTTTCTCAAGCTCCCTGTCCCTGACTCTCTAACTCTGTTTCTGTGACTCTTCTAAGTGACTGAGTCTCTTTATATCTCCTTGTCTCTGTAGTGTGTCTCTCAACTGATTTCTGGTTCCATCTCTCACTGATACTCACTTTCTCAATCCTGGGGTTTCTGTGCAATGTAGTAAGCAATGATCTATCAGCCATGACCTGAAACAGAACATTACCATATTTTTTAGTAAGAATATTGAAGGATCCCCTTTAAATTCGTCTCTCCATCTGTATTTCCAGTCTGGTGATTCTCAAGACGTTGGAGGAGTAAGCAGAGCTGAGCTAATGTTTTTAATATTGTTGCAAACTAAAATGTGCTCAAGATTCCCTCCTCATGATCAAAAACACCCCTTCCTTCCTTTTTTTTTTTTTTTTTTTTTTTTTTTTTTTGGTCTTCTGAAGCTTACAAAGAACTTGTTGTATTCTAGGTACTGCTTTGTCACCTTACAAATATTTATTTGTCAACCATACAAGGAAATTATTATTCTCATGTAACATATAAGGAAATTGAGGCATGCAGCAATAAATCATTTTGCCCGAAGTCATAGGATATAGTGAAGTAGCATTTCAGGACTTGGTAATAGGGCTCCAGACTCTCTGCTCTTCATCACTATGGTATGCTGTCTCTCCAGTCTGGATAGACAAGGGGAGTCAGGTATGCCTTGCTAGCAGACAAGAATAAAGGAAGAGTTAAGGTCAGTGTTCCTGTTAAGTATAAGATTTTACAAAAGCGAGTTCTCTCCTAGGGTGTGAAAGTCTTTCTGACCTTTTCTATCTCCCTTTCTGCTTATTTTCATCCTCTTTTTCTGTACCCATATCTCCTATGAATAAAACTCCTTTGTATATGTCTATGTATTTACTCCTCTGATTCCCTGACACATATTTCACAGTCTTTGTCCTTTTTTCTCTCCTGCCGGGCCTTCACTATATTTTCACTTTTTTACCCATTTCCTTTTACTTCTGTCTGCTTCCATCTCTTTGAAGTCTTTTCCTCTTTCTCCCAGATTTCAGTGTTTTGGGTATATCCATTGTTTTCCCATGATGTTCTCTCATTGCTTTGTCCCTTAATCATGACTTTTTCTTTCTTCTGTTTTAGTGTCTTTCTCATTGTTGTTCTGCTTCTATATATTTCTCTACCTCCCTTGAGGGTTTCTGTACTCACGAAAGATGCTACTCTGAGTTTTCTTGCTCAACATCACCCATCATCAGGGAAATACAAATCAAAACCACAATGAGATGTTACCTCACACCAGTCAGGATGGCTAAAATCAACAATACAGGAAACAACAGATGTTGGTAAGGATACATAGAAAGGAGAATCTTCATGTTGATGGAACTGCAAACTGGTGCAGCCACTTGGGAAAACAATATGGAGGTTCCTCAAAATTTAAAAATGGAACTACCCTATAATCCAGCAATTGTACTACTAGGCATTTATTCAAATGATACAAAAGTAGTGATTCCAAGGGATATATGCGCCCCAGTGTTTATAGTAGCATAATTTACAATAGCCAAATTATGGAAACTGCCCAACTTTCCATCAATAGGTGAATGGGTATATATATATATATATACACACACACACGTATGTATGAATATATATATATATCTGATATATGCATATATATATCTGATATATGCATATACATACATATATATCACATATATATCTCAGATATATATATAGATATCTATAGATATCTCAGAGATATATATGCATATCAGATATATATATATATATATATATATATATATGTCAGATATAAAAAAGAATGAAGTCTTGCCATTCTCAGTGACATGGGTAGAAGTAAAGAGTATTATGCTAAGTGAAATAAGTCAGAGAAACACAGATACCATATGATTCCACTCATATGTGGAATTTGAGAAATAAAACAAATGAGGCCACAATTGGGAATTTTAATGTCATAGAATTGTGGAATACCTTTCCTGATACCTTTTTTGATATGGTAAGGGCATAATAGTATTAGATTAAGAGGAAGTTTGCTTTCTACAAAACAAATCACTGAATTCTTTTAGGAAAGTAATGTGCATTTTTTTTTTTTTATGTTCTGAACAAACAAGAGAGAAAATAGGGGGTTAATCACCTATGATAGTAATCTTAATGTGTTCTTAATGTATTCCTGACCAGAGAGGGAAGTTAATTGCCATCCTTCTCTCTCTTCATGGCTAGCCAAACTCTTTATGTTCTGGCCATTGTATTTTTAATTTTCAGAATATAATGTTGTTTTATATCTCTTGCCTTTGCAAATACTACCAGTGCTCTATAGTATATATTTTTTTAAATGTCTGTCTTTGCTTATATCCTAAGAGAGTCAGCATTAAAAAAACAAAACAAAACAAAACAAAACAAAACAAAAAAAAACTCTAGAAGTCTTCCCTGCCTTCTACTGCAAAATGACAGATGGTTTGGTCTATAACCTCTTCAGGAATCTTGCAAGGTTATCCTACTAATTATGGTTCATTTGTTTGGCATCTCTTTCCCCAACCTCACTGCATTCTTTGAGAGCAGAAGATATTTTATATTTATCTCCTGGTCACTCGATCCTGTGATACATTTGGTTCTTGTTCAATATTTGTTGGACAATCTATCTTTGTCACAAAAAGGCTAAAGAAATGTAGGACAGGAACAAAACAAGTAAGAATAATCACGGACACAAATTCTGTGCTCCAAACATTGGCTTGCTACTAGGCTTGTATTCTTCTTTTTTTTTTAATATTTTATTTATTTATTTGACAGAGAGTGAGAGAGAGATCACAAGTAGGCAGAGAGGGGGTGGAGAAAAGCAGGTTCCCTGCTGAGCAGAGAGCCTGATGTGGGGCTCAATCCCAGGACCCTGGGATCATGACCTGAGCCGAAGGAAGAGGCTTTAACCCACTGTGCCACCCAGATGCCCTTAGGCTTGTATTCTTGAAGAAATAATCAAACTCAAGGCAATCAATGTTAGTTTACAACTAGAAAGCATGAGGAACATATTTAGAGATGTATATGTTACCATAACTAGTGTTTGACTATTGTTTTCTTCTGACAACAAAAAGGCAATTATATTGAAGAAAAGTATTCACTCTATAAACAAACCATCTATATTCCAAATTGTTAAAGGATAAATATAAAATTAAACTGTTTTGCATTCACAACAATACAGTCATTAGAGAATTTATATTCTTCCACCAAGAGGAATCTAGCAATGTCACCTTACACTGCTTTGTTCTTTTTTCTTGCCTTCACTTTCCCTCATCCCTGTTGCAAGAGGCTTACAGATAGATGCTTTCTGTATATAATAGGTGCCGAGGTTTTCTCTTGTTTCCATTATTTCTTAAACATATACTCTCACAATTCCTTTCTCCATGTTTCTCTTTCTTGCACCTAACTTTCTGTATGCATCATTCCCTCTCTTGTATATTTTTCTCTTAGTTGTAGACTGATAAACTGCAATGTAATCGTGGTATGTTTCTGAGCTGCTACTTCTGTGATCACATTTCTGGAGCTCCTGAATTGCTTCTCCTGGGCTGAAGTTATTGCTCAGTTTGGTTTGTCCCTTTCGATTGCCTATAGTAGTTTAATGATAACTGAATCCACAGCAAGAAATCTTTGAAATAAAACAGGGAATAACAGGACACTTAGCAGAGGATGCAGGATAATTTCTGGATGCAGCTAATAATAAGGAAAATGTTTAAAAACCTATAAGAAGTTGATTAAATAGTTATTACATCAAACTTGGAAGACACTCACCACTAATGTCAAACTGATGAATGAAAAAAGTGAGAAATGGGATTTATATATCTCACATCTTTTTTCTCATATATATATATGAGAATATATTATATATATATATATCTCACATCTTTTTTCTCATATATATATATATATATATAGCTTTTCTCATATATATATATCAGCTATAAGAGAGAATGAAATCTTGAAAATTGCAGCAATGTATATGGAGCTAGAGAATATTATGCTAAGTTAAATAAGTTAGTCAGAGAAAGGCAAATACCTAATGATTTCACTCACATGTGAAATTTAAGAAAACAAAGAAGCTTAGGGGGAAAAAAGAAAGAGAGAGGCAAACCAGAAAACAGACTCTTAACACTAGAGAACAAATTTATGGTCACCAGAGGGAAAGTGAGTGGGGGGGTGGTTGAAACAGATTATGTGAGCTAAGGGGGGTACTTGCTGTGATGAGTTCCGGGGGTATATAGAATTGCCAGATCATTAAATTGTACACCTGAAACTAATATTACACTGTATGCTCACTAACTAGATTTAAAATAAAAACTGTCAAAAGTGGGGGGGGGACAGTATAGGTACACAATTGTTACAATTGCCTTTGTGCCAGGTTTCAGAGTTGCCTTCCTCTATCATTAATTTGATCAGTCCATCTTCCCCTAAGAAAACTCAGAAGTGCACTCCAATGTCCAATTCCTTGTCTGACCTTGCCCTCTCCCTAGTTTGGCTACACACATTTCCAGCCTCTTTCCCACCTCACTCCTCCACTTAAGTCCTTTGTTATACCAGCTGAGTTTATTAGCCTCTAAATATTTCATGTTTTTAGAGCTTCATGCTGCATACTCTTTCTTTATAAGATGATTTGAAATGCAAGATTGCTTGATCAACGGGCAGCAGTCACTTGTTTAAAGGATACATATTTCCAAATGATAGTGTAGATTCTTTTCTTTGTGTTAGGTGAGCTTAAGACAGAATATGATAATTTTAATGTTGTGAAATTTGAGCAATACCTATAATTCCTACAGCTTGGAAATGATGTTTTGTTGTTTTGTTTTCTTTTAATCCTTCCTATCTAGTGTACCCAAATTAATCCTCAAATTTTCGGTCAGGGATTAACAGTAACTCAGGTCACAGTGGGGTCCCAGTGATGACAGTACTGTTTGGCCTCCTCTCTCTGGCTGCATAGATCCCATGTCAGTGATATTCAATATGTACTGATAAACACTGAATGAATGAAAAATTTATAACCTCATCTTGCAGGGCTGTGTCTTCAAATTAAATAAAATTTATGCAAAAAAAAAAAAACCTTAAAAGATGATTTTAAAACTATGAGCTCATAGATACGATTTTTGTTAGAATCATAAGGTTGCTTTCTTGTTTATCAGGAGGGAAATGTAAAGCAAGGATTTCAATCTAACCAGAAGCATGCAGGGTTAGTATAGGCTGTGGAGAAAGACTGATGGAGGCCACCATTTTTTCTCTGATGCCTACCTCAAGCTCAGTAGACACATATACCCACACCCAGAAGCAACTTATATTATCACATAAGGGGACAACTATGACAACAGCAAAGCACATCACTCAATATCTAGGTCAATGTTCTTTTCTTGGAGTTTCTTGCTGTGACCTGCACCTATCAACAAGTTGATTCTCATGGTTGGCAGGATTGTGAATTTCCACCTATGCATTCACATGTATTGCACTTGTTAGAAAATTGGACTTCTGGCATTCATGCTAAGCACTGGGGTGTCGGAGGCAGGCCCCTGGCCAGGGCGGCCTCCGCCATTAAAAGATGGCGCCTGGCTAGTTGCCAGGTTAGGATTGCCTCGTGAGACTAAGCAGAACGCCCAAAGAGGAAGTAAACAGCACTGGTTGCTAGGGAAGTTGTTCGTTTGGGTGCACAGCCTGATTCGCTCCCTCCTGTACCCTGCTCACTGATTGGTCATGTAAGCGTATATAAGTGTGTAGACTTGCGGAAATAAAGAGAGAGAAGATGCATCCGAACCAGGGTTTTAGTCGTCCTTGCGGGGCGAGGGCGATAAATGGCGCCGGCACCCGGGAACTAAATAAAGGAATCTTGCAAGGTAATCCGCAGGAAAGCGGGGAGTAAAGGTCCACAGGTAAGCGGGGACATTAGCCACATTCAAAAGTGGGAATTCCGCAGTAAAGCGGGGAGTAAAGGCCACGTTCAAAAGTGGGAATTCCGTGGTAAAGCGGGGAGTAAAAATAGAAAAACCTTGCAAGGGAGAAGTCCGCAGGTAAGCGGGGTAAAACCATGACAAAGGTGGTGGGAAACTTGTACAAGTCCGCAATAAGAAGCGGGGCGGCCTTAGAGCCAGGATTAACTTGTACAAGTCCGCAATAAGAAGCGGGGCAGCCTTAGAGCCGGGATTAACTTGTACAAGTCCGCAATAAGAAGTGGGGTGGCCTTAGAGCCAGGATTAACTTGTACAAGTCCGCAATAAGAAGCGGGGCGGCCTTAGAGCCGGGATTTTACAAGTCTGCAATAAGAAGCGGGGCGGCCTTAGAGCCGGAATTTACCGGTGAGTCTTTAACGTCCGCGTCTGTTGTCTGTGTGTTCATAATGGGATCCGAAGTATCTAAAGTGCGGTTGGAAGGGTCTTTAGAAGACCTGCTGAAAGCCAATGGAACTCCACTAAAAGCAAAAACTGCTCGGGCCTTTATGAATACAGTAGAAAAGGCAGCTCCATGGTTCCTAGATGAAGGCTTGCTAAACATACCTCAATGGGACCACTTAGGGGAGGATTTGAAGAAACAGGATGCTTTAACTCTTCGAATAATACGTTGAATTGCACTAAGAATTTGCTATCTTGAATGTCACGGCCTTCAAGCTGGCTGTGATTATGCGTATCCCTACCCATGTTCCTATCCCAGTTTCCATTCCAGAGGACAAGTTACCGGTGGTGCTATCCAGAAAGAAGAAAGATTTTGGTATCACAGCTGCCATTGTGACAGCACTGGCTATGTCTACAGCAGCTGCCACGGCAGCAGCAGTCTTGCTTGCTGCAACTATACCCACTGCGGAAGCTGTGAACACCCTTGCAGAAGGAACGGTGGCTGCCCTTCAAACATAGACTCAGTCAATGCACATCTGCAAGCAGGAATCCTGCTAGTCAACCAGAGAGTAGACTGGTTCAAGAACAAGTGGACATATGGGGGGTCCTATTGGGACTGGGATGTATAGTACCCTTCCCGGCAATTTGTGTAACTCCCATAGCCTATACTAATATGAGTGACTTACAGAATGTCTCCCGACAGCTCTCCCAATACTTGCGGGGGAATTAGTCTGCAGAATTCCAAAACTATACTCAGCACCTGCTACTAGGCATAACAAGGATAAATAACACCAGAGGTGAGCTTGCAACCCTCCCAGAGATAATCAAAACATTGCAAGAAGTGTTAACCTTTACGAAACAATGGGCTAGCGTAATTGGTCTGATGACAATCCTCATAGTGGGCTTGATTCTGCTAGTAAGGAAACTGCAAATTTGGAGGCGACAGCAACATAGGCAACAACAAGCCATGGTGCAGGCCTTGTTAGCTATCGAGGCTGGAACATCCCCCCAAGTGTGACTAAGTATGCTGGATCGGTAGTCAACGACGGGTAAGATTGGTGGGGGAAATATACCAACCTAAGACAGGACGCAGATCATTGATATATGCCATCTTATGACGGGTAAGGATATTCCCCGCCACTGACAACCTAAGACAGGCACCATCCCTGCCATAAAAGAAAAAAGGGGGAGATGTTGGAGGCAGGCCCCTGGCCAGGGCAGCCTCCGCCATTAAAAGATGGCGCCTGGCTAGTTGCCAGGTTAGGATTGCCTCGTGAGACTAAGCGGAACGCCCAAAGAGGAAGTAAACAGCACTGGTTGCTAGCGAAGTTGTTCGTTTAGGTGCACAGCCTGATTCGCTCCCTCCTGTACCCTGCTCACTGATTGGTCATGTAAGCGTATATAAGTGTGTAGACTTGCGGAAATGAAGAGAGAGAAGATGCATCCGAACCAGGGTTCTAGTCGTCCTTGTGGGGCAAGGGCGATACTGGGGAAGCACACAGACTCATAATACAGACCTGGCTTGCTTGAGTTAATCAAAAGGGACTGACACCTGTGACTATCAGGAAACTTACCAGCAAGTGGGTAGACACATCATTGTACCACACATCACAATAAAGAGAAACTAGAGGTGGCACACAGTTACTAGAGTTGTGCTGATGTATAAACACACTGATATATGCTGACTCACACAATCTAGCCATCCTCAATGTTTTCCCAGGGGCCCAGAAACCTCTTGAGAGTCCAGCTTAACAGGATGTACTCAGAAGAAAAAGAAAATTCCCCACAGGTGAACCTTTAGAAGGGACCAGAGACGATGAGAGTGTCAGAATTAGTCATTTGTGGAGAACACTCTGAAGCCTCCTCTGCTCCATCTGGTATGATTATGGTCACCCCACCCATGATACCAGAGTGCCAAGTGAATAATAGAGCAGTTTCAGATTATGTAACTAAGCCTTTCTGTGTCAGCCTCCTCCACTAGATTTACTTCCGGAAAGTTACAGGGTTTTTCTTCTACAAGTTGAGAACATTCTGAAATTTTAATTGTCATTGAACAACTTCAAGATCAAAGGGCTTTAAATGGAGATACAGATAGAGTTCACTATGGTGTTTTATAAAAATGCAGATGTCTAGGTCCTATTCAGGACTCACTGAATCTCTTTACTTGATGTTCTTGGTGTATGTTTGATATTTGCTTGATACATTGTATATATTGTTTCTCATGACTACTGTGAGTCGAGGTACTTTCCTCAGAAAAAATTCTATTTATCAATTTTTATACAAAAATGTAATATCTACTGTCCTTGAACATCTGCTTTATCATTATTTTAGAGATGATTATCAAGAAACTCATTTCTTGGGCGCCTGGGTGGCTTAGTGGGTAAAGCCGCTGCCTTAAGCTCAGGTCGTGATCTCAGGGTCCTGGGCTCTCTGCTCGGCGGGGAGCCTGCTTCCTCCTCTCTCTCTGCCTGCCTCTCTTCCTGCCTCTCTGCCTACCTGTGATCTCTCTCTGTCAAATAAATAAATAAATAAATCTAAAAAAAAAAAAAGAAAGAAACTCATTTCTTGAAGAAGAAAGAGAGAGGGGACAGAAGGTATACTGGAGAGAATATTGGGGAGAATTTCCTCAATATGGCAAAGGGAACGAGCATCAAAATTCAGGAGGTTCAGAGAACGACCCTCAAAATCAATAAGAATAGGCCCACACCCCGTCACCTAATATTAAAATTTACAAGTCTTAGTGACAAAGAGAAAATCCTGAAAGCAGCCCGGGAAAAGAAGTCTGTAACATACAATGGTAAAAATATTAGATTGGCAGCTGACTTATCCACAGAGACCTGGCAGGCCAGAAAGAGCTGGCATGATATTTTCAGAGCACTAAACGAGAAAAACATGCAGCCAAGAATTCTATATCCAGCTAAGCTATCATTGAAAATAGAAGGAGAGGTTAAAAGCTTCCAGGACAAACAAAAACTGAAAGAATTTGCAAACACCAAACCAGCTCTACAGGAAATATTGAAAGGGGTCCTCTAAGCAAAGAGAGAGCCTACAAGTGGTAGATCAGAAAGGAACAGAGACCATATGCAGTAACAGTCACCTTACAGGCAATACAATGGCACTAAATTCATATCTCTCAATAGTTACCCTGAATGTTAATGGGCTAAATGGCCCAATCAAAAGACATAGGGTGGGCGCCTGGGTGGCTCAGTGGGTTAAGCCGCTGCCTTCAGCTCAGGTCTTGACCTCAGGGTCCTGAGATCAAGTCCCGCATCGGGGTCTCTTCTCAGCGGGGAGCCTGCTTCCCTTCCTCTCTCTCTGCCTGCCTCTCTGCCTACTTGTGATCTCTCTCTGTCAAATAAACAAATAAAATCTTAAAAAAAAAAAAAAGACACAGGGTATCAGAATGGATAAAAAAACAAAACCCATCTATATGTTGCGTACAAGAAACTTATTTTAAGCCCAAAGACACCACCAGATTTAAAGTGATGGGGTGGAAAAGAATTTACCATGCTAATGGACATCAGAAGGAAGCAGGAGTGGCAATCCTTATATCAGATCAATTAGATTTTAAGTCAAAGACTATAATAAGAGATGAGGAAGGACACTATATCAAACGCAAAGGGTTTGTCCAACAAGATCTAACAATTTTAAATATCTATGCCCCCAACGTGGGAGCAGCCAACTATATAAACCAATTAATAACAAAATCAAAGAAGCAAATCAACAATAATACAATAATAGTAGGGGACTTTAACACTCCCCTCACTGAAATGGACAGATCATCCAAGCAAAAGATCAACAAGGAAATAAAGGCCTTAAATGACACACTGGACCAGATGGACATCACAGATATATTCAGAACATTTCATCCTAAAGCAACAGAATACACATTCTTCTCTAGTGCACATGGAACATTCTCCAGAATAGATCACATCCTCGATCCTAAATCAGGACTCAACAGGTATCAAAAGATTGGGATCATTCCATGCATATTTTCAGACCACAATGCTCTGAAGCTAGAACTCAACCACAAGAGGAAGTTTGGAAAGAACCCAAGTACATGGAGACTAAACAGCATCCTTCTAAAGAATGAATGGGTCAACAGGGAAATTAAAGAAGAATTGAAAAAAATCATGGAAACAAATGATAATGAAAATACAACGGTTCAAAATCTGTGGGACACAACAAAGGCAGTCCTGAGAGGAAAATATATAGCGGTACAAGACTTTCTCAAGAAACAAGAAAGGTCTCAGCTGCACAACCTAACCCTACACCTAAAGGAGCTGGAGAAAGAACAAGAAAGAAACCCTAAGCCCAGCAGGAGAAGAGAAATCATAAAGATCAGAGCAGAAATCAATGAAATACAGACCAAAAAAACAATAGAACAAATCAACGAAACTAGGAGCTGGTTCTTTGAAAGAATTAATAAAATGATAAACACCTGGCCAGACTTATCAAAAAGAAAAGAGAAAGGACCCAAATAAATAAAATCATGAATGAAAGAGGAGAGATCACAACTAACACCAAAGAAATACAAACTATTATAAGAACATACTACGAGCAACTCTACGCCAACAAATTTGACAATCTGGAAGAAATGGATGCATTCCTAGAAACATATAAACTACCACAATTGAACCAGGAAGAAATAGAAAGCCTGAACAGACCCATAACCAGTAAGGAGATTGAAACATTAAAAATCCCCAAACAAACAAAAGCCCAGGGCCAGGGCCAGACAGCTTCCCGGGGGTATTGTACGAAACATTTAAAGAACTAATTCCTATTCTCCTGAAACTGTTCCAAAAAACAGAAATGGAAGGAAAACTTCCAAACTCATGTTATGAGGCCAGCATCACCTTGATCCCAAAACCAGACAAGGATCCCATCCAAAAAGAGAGGTATATACCAATATCCTTGATGAATACAGATGCGAAAATTCTCACCAAAACACTAGCCAATAGGATTCAACAGTACATTAAAAGGATTATTCACCACGACCAAGTGGGATTTATTCCAGGGCTGCAAGGTTGGTTCAACATCCACAAATCAGTCAATGTGATACAGCACATCAATAAAAGAAAGAACAAGAACCATATGATACTCTCAATAGATGCTGAAAAAGCATTTGACAAAGTACAGCATCCCTTACTTGATCAAAACTCTTCAAAGTGTAGGGATAGAGGGCACATACCTCAATATTATCAAAGCCATTATGAAAAACCCACCGCAAATATCATTCTCAATGGAGAAAAACTGAAAGCTTTTCCGCTAAGGTCAGGAACACGGCAGGGATGTCCATTATCACCACTGCTATTCAACATAGTACTAGAACTCCTAGCCTCAGCAATCAAAAAACAAAAGGAAATTAAAGGCATCCTAATCGGCAAAGAAGAAGTCAAATTATCACTCTTCGAAGATGACATGATACTATATGATACTATATGTGGAAAACCCCAAAGACTCCACTCCAAAACTGCTAGAACTTGTACAGGAATTCAGTAAAGTGTCAGGATATAAAATCAATGCACAGAAATCAGTTGCATTTCTCTACACCAATAACAACACAGAAGAAAGAGAAATTAAGGAGTCAGTCCCATTTACAATTGCACCCCAAACCATAAGATACCTAGGAATAAACCTAACCAAAGAGGCTAAGAATCTATACTCAGAAAAGTATGTAGTACTCATGAAAGAAATTGAGGAAGACATAAAGCAATCGAAAAATGTGCCATGCTCCTGGATTGGAAGAATAAATATTGTGAAAAAGTCTATGCTACGTAGAGCAATCAACACATTTAATGCAATCCCTATCAAAATGCCATCAATTTTTTTTCAAAGAAATGGAACAAATAATTCTAAAATTTATATGGAACCAGAAAAGACCTCGAATAGCCAAAGGGATATTGAAAAAGAAAGCCAATGTTGGTGGCATCACAATTCCAGACTTCAAGCTCTATTACAAAGCTGTCATCATCAAGACAGCATGGTACTGGCACAAAAACAGACACATAGATCAATAGGACAGAATAGAGAGCCCAGAAATAGACCCTCAACTCTATGGTCAACTAATCTTCGACAAAGAAGGAAAGAATGTCCAATTGAAAAAAGACAGCTTCTTTAATAAATGGTGTTGGGAAAATTGGACAGCCACATGCAGAAAAATGAAATTGGACCATTTCCTTACACCACACACAAAAATAGACTCACAATGGATGAAGGACCTCAATGTGCGAAAGGAATCCATCAAAATCCTTGAGGAGAACACAGGCAGCAACCTCTTTGACCTCAGCCGCAGCAACTTCTTCCTAGGAACATCACCAAAGGCAAGTGAAGCAAGCGCAAAATGAACTATTGGGATTTCATCAAGATCAAAAGCTTTTGCACAGCAAAGGAAACAGTGAACAAAACCAAAAGACAACTGACAGAATGGGAGAAGATATTTGCAAATGACATATCAGATAAAGGACTAGTGTCCAAAATCTATAAGTAACTTAGCAAACTTAACACCCAAAGAACAAATAATCCAATCAAGAAATGGTCAGAGGACATGAACAGACATTTCTGCAAAGAAGACATCCAGATGGCCAACAGACACATGAAAAAGTGCTCCATATCACTCGGCAACAGGGAAATACAAATCAAAACCACAATGGGATATCATCTCACATCAGTCAGAATGGCTAAAATCAACAAGTCAGGAAATGACAGATGCTGGTGAGTATGCAGAGAAAGGGGAACCCTCCTACACTGTTGGTGGGAATGCAAGCTGGTGCAAGCACTCTGGAAAACAGCATGAAGGTTCCTCAAAATGTTGAAAATAGAACTTCCCTATGACCCAGCAATTGCACTACTGGGTATTTACCCTAAAGATACAAACGTAGTGATCCAAAGGGGCACATGCACCCGAATATTTATAGCAGCAATATCCAGAATAGCCAAACTATGGAAAGAACCTAGATGTCCCTCAACAGATGAATGGATAAAGAAGAGGTGGTATATATACCCAATGGAATACTATGCAGCCATCAAAAGAAATGAAATCTTGCCATTTGCGACAACATGGATGGAACTAGAGCGTATCATGCTTAGCGAAATAAGTCAAGTGGAGAAAGGCAACTATCATATGATCTCTCTGATATGAGGAAGTTGTGATGCAACATGGGGGCTTAAGTGGGTAGGGGAAGATAAATGAAACAAGATGGGATTGGGAGGGAGACAAACCATAAGTGACTCTTAATCTTACAAAACAAACTGAGGGTTGCTGGGGTTGGGGGGGTTGGGAGAAGGGGGGTGGGGTTATGGACATTGGGGAGGGTATGTGCTTTGTGAGTGCTGTGAAGTGTGTAAACCTGGCGATTCACAGACCTGTACCCCTGGGGATAAAAATATATGTTTATAAAAATATAAAAAATAAAAAATTTAAAAAATAATTAAATAAAAAAGAAACTCTTTTCTTGTAATGACTTAATTACATTGAAGAGAGGTGAGACATGTCTGACAAAGCAATGGATAATGGCCAAGCTGACGATGGGCACTGTACAGATGTGTGAAACACAAGTATTGAGGGCCTTGAGTTGCTCCTTTTGGGATGCAATTACCAGCACAGTCTTGAGGATCAGAATGTCAGACACAGTAATGAGCATAAAGTCTACCATAAGGCAGAGTACTCCAAAAAAAAAAAAAAAAAAAAACATAGAAGACATCAATTTGGTTGTCAGAGAAGGCCAACTACATGACATCCTGGTGGAGACAGTAGGAATGGGATAATTGGCTTTTTCTACAAACTTCTCAGAGAGAAGGGTAAGGGAAGAACCACGAGGAAATGCCTGAAAACTAATGCCATTCCTATTTTTGCAACTCTGACAGGAGTCAGGATGGAACTGTATATCAGAGGGCTGTGGTTGGCTAGAAAGTGGTTAAACGACATGATCAGGAGCACTGAGGACTCAACTACTATGAATCCATGGGTGAAGAATTCCTGAGCAATGCAGGCATTGGAAGAAATTTCAGGAGCATCGAATAAGAAGATCCTCCCCATGGTGGGTAGAGAAGAGAAGGACAAGCCCAGGTCAGACAAGGCCAACATGGAAAGGAAGTAGAACATGGGCTCATGCAAGGAGGGCTCTGTCTTGATGACAAAAAGGATGGCGCAGTTTCCCAGAATAGCAAAAAGATACATGCTGCAGATGGGGATAGAGATCCAGATGTGTGCATATTCCAGCCCTGGCAGCCCAACCAGGAAGAAGGTGGTGATTTCAACATATGCTATGTTGATAATGGACATGATACATTTAGAGGGCTCTACAATGAGAGAGATAGATGCTGAATTAGTAAAATATGAGGATCTGAAAATATCACAGAAAAAAAGCAGTTTTTGAAGAGCTTCTTTCAGCTCTTTTGACAGAACAAAGCATTTATGTGGCTGCCATACAGTGAAAAATACATGCCACTTTGAACTAGACTTTTCAGATATCCTAGCTTAGAAAAATTACTGCTGGCCATATTTTCCTTATAAAGAAACTGGATCTTTATTTTGCATTCAAGATTTTATTTATTTATTTGACAGAGATCACAAGTAGGCAGAGAGGCAGGCAGAGAGAGAGAGGAGGAAGCAGGCTCCCCGCTGAGCAAAGAGCCCAATGCAGGTCTTGATCCCAGGACCCTGGGATCATAACCTGAACCGAAGGTAGAAGCTTTAACCCACTGAACCACCCAGGCACCCCTTGTGTCACTTGTCTGAATTCATTTTTTTTGTATTGTTTTAATAACCAGTCGTCAATCTCATCCCTTTTTTAGTTTTTTAAACAAAAACTTGACAAGTTTTTGTTTAAATTCTAGTTAGTTAACATATAGTGTAATATGAGGTTCGATAGCAAAATTGAGTGATTCATTGCTTACATACAACACCTGACACTCATCACAACCAGTTCCCTTGAGTTGTCTATTGTTTTGTTTTCATGTCCTAGATCTACTATTGGGTAGAATATATGATTCCCAAAGTGACACTTATTAAAGGCAAAGGGATTTCATACTCTTTTTCTTCCTAACCCTTCCCACAAATGTATATAGCCTTCTCAAAATTAAACTCTCCTTAATTCTGTTTCTTGCCATCTGAAAATTGGTTATTTAAACCTTCTTTAAAAATCATTACTATTTCAAATCATGTATATATTTGTCAGGGAAGTCCTTGTAGAGATTACTGACAGATTATACCTCATTTCTTTCAGCCTGGAATTTGTGGAACACTTGTGTAGTGTTGCCAGAAGAATAATAACCTGGTGCGGTCAATATTGCAATTTAGGAGGATTTAAATACTACTGAAGGCTGATCCTCCTAAAAGTAAACAGTCTTTTTAACTAGTCTCTGAAAGGAAAATTCTTGCTAGAGGTATGACTTTTGGAGGCTTCTCCCTGCT
This sequence comes from Mustela putorius furo, assembly GCF_011764305.1. Taxonomy (NCBI): domain Eukaryota; kingdom Metazoa; phylum Chordata; class Mammalia; order Carnivora; family Mustelidae; genus Mustela; species Mustela putorius. Next base: position 1,591,918 of record NW_025422126.1, read on the forward strand.
CTATACGAAGTTCTGTGCTGTTGATTACCAAAAAATTAAAAATAAAATACGAATTTTAAAAAATTAAAATATAAGTGAAAACTAAAAAGAAGGATATCTGGGTACTCACCAGAGAGTGGATATTTTGGAGAGCATCTTTGATAGTAACTGAGGGCTTTCAGTATAAAATCGCAGAAGTCATTGAATTTGACTGCCAGAAAGTCTCCTCCTCATATAGGAGGGCTTCCCCCTTCTTATTTCCCCAGTCACCAGCTCTAGGGGCATTGAACTCTCTGGCGATTGCAACCAGGCTGCATCTGTTCTGAAAATAAGCGTATAAACACATGCAGATGCAGGAAATCCAGAGAAAGTTAATACCAAGGACATGTAATAAGCACCTAGACCATGAATTAGGAACTGTTTTCATTAGAAAGAGGACCTTAGTAACGAGGTATGGAAGAGACATGGTAGTGGTAAATGCTGAGCAAAATCTCTGAGACTTCTGTTTGATATTTGGCTCAGATATTCCTCTGCCCGTCAGAGTCAAAGCAGAGATGCTGGGAGTTGAGTTTGTGTCTTTAAAAAAGTGATGCAAGACAAACACCCTATGATGTGTATTTTAGCCTAGACTTCACTCAAGTTGGATTCCTCCTTCCAGATAGTCCTGGATCACTAATTTAATATCCCTGTAAACCAATATATCCAAATTAGACATCATTTTCTCCTTTCCTAAATCTGCCTCTTCTTAGGGACTCATCATAAAAATACACTTTGATGCTCAATTTTCGCAAACCAAAAATCTGAGCCCTTTAATCTCTTCTTTCCCACCTTTGTCCTTTTTTTTCCCCACTTATTTGTTTTTTCTTAATTTCCACATATAAGTGAAACCAAATGGTATTTGTCTTCCTTTGACTTATTTTGCTTAGCATCATACTCTCTAGATCCACTCATGTCATTGCAAATGGCAAGATTTCATTCATTTTTATGGCTGAGTAATATTTGATTGTATGAATATACCACATCTTCCTTATTCACTCATCAATGGACAAGAGTAAGTTAGTTTTATCTTTTTGAAGATCCCACTTTTTTTTCAAAAGATGTTATTTATTTTTGAGAGAGAGAACACAAGCGGTGGGGAGGGGCAGAGGGAGAAGCAGTTACCAGGCTGAGTAGGGAGGCTGATATGGGACTCTCAATCCCAGGACCCTGGGTCATGATCTGAGCCAAAGGTGTCACTTGTGCAATTAACTGACTGAACTACTCAGGTGCCCAAGAATAAGTTGGCTCAGCAAAATCCTAATCAAGCCCTAATAGCTTTTATTGTAGAAACTGACAAGGCGATTGTAAACTTTGTGTGGAAATGCAAAAGATCTACACTATGCAAGATTAGAAAAACGTTGTTGGATCTCACTAACTCTAAATAAAGCTACATTTATATAGGGGTGTGGTATTGACACAATGTTGGAGGAATTCATCAGGAGGCTCTGACTGTCAACTGATCCATTAGCTGGGCCTGGATAATCGGAGGGTCCTCACCCCCTCCCAATCTTCAGAATGTACATTCTGTGCACCATTCCCACAGTGGGAGCCCTGAAATGTTCAAGGACATAGCCTCGAGAAAGCACAGTGTTATTGAGACCATCTGGATGGTGTGCATGACTGACCCCCACTAAAGCCTCTATATAAACTTTTTAAGATTCTGGAGGCAGGTGTGGACATTTACTCATTTTACGACTTCCCAAGACAAATCTCATATATGTTTCCTTGCTTACTAAACCTGCCACCTACAAATGTGGAGGGCTCTGCCTCTTTCTTTGGTCTCTGCTTGCCCTCCCTGTATGGGGGGTCCTTTTCAGATTTTACCTGAGAAATTCCTGAGGTTGCAAACCAACACACAAGAAGGAACAGAATGACAGTGAAAAAATTCAAAAGGGAAAAATCTTTTCAATAAATGAAGCAATTCATATACAAAAATAAATGAATGAATAGTGAGATTTATCATAAATTAATTTCAGCTAGGTCATAGACCTAAGCATTAAACATAAAAGGAAAAATGTAGAAGAAAAATTATTTAAAAAATTCATGACTTTGGAATAATTGAGGTTCTAAAAAGATTAGCCCGGAAGTAATAATAATCACTTATAATTAAGAAAAGGGAAGAACTTCTGGCACTGAACAACACTTTTAAGAAGACCAAAAGACAGACCACTCATGAGGAATAAATAAAGATTACACCTATCTGACAATAAATAAAGATCACACATACCTGACAAAGTATGTATAAAGGACTCCTAGAAATTAGTAAGTAATGTAAAAAAAAAAAAAAAGTGTACTTGAATTCTCACATTTTAATTTGCACTTAGGAAATTAAAAATTAATAACATAATGCAATACCATAAAATAAATACTACAGCTGCAACAAGAAAACACATCTCTAAGATTATCTATAGGTATTTTATTTATAACAGTTAAAATTTGGAAACAACTCCAATATCCATCAATAAGATAATAGGTTAAATACAATTTTGTATTCTGATTTAATTGGTCTGTGATATTACATAATATCCAGACTTTAAAAAGCTCCCAAGTGATTCTAATGCTTTGTCAAGATTGAAAGGAAGACTTTTGTTGGCTCTTACATAGGTGCTGTCAGTTAAGATGATATATATCAGCATACTTGTCTGTCTTCTTAAAGGTAGCATTCCAAAGATGACTTACCATTTCCATGATGAATTGCATTCTCTAAGTACACTAATTCCTAATTCTTGTATAAAAGTATAATGGATGTATTTTCTAAGAACTCCCAATCAAACTCTTAAAGGCCTCTATTTGAGTTCATTTCTTATGTATCCTTTAATAATTTTTTTATTGAATCATGTTTTTTATATTTTTTCTCAATAATGTCATTGTGCTCTTTGGCAGGTCTAGTAGACAGCTACTGGTTTTATTTTGTTTTCCTTTATTTAACTTGTTTTGTTCTATTTTTTCCAAATAACATTTCTCCAACCTCCCTAGGAAAAGAAATATCTTCCTTTGTGTATTCCAGTCACTGTAATCTAGTAATGCCATGACCCAGTTTTGCCAATCACAATGAGTTCATATCCAAAGGTATTATGACCAGTTCTGGTTTAAGAATGTCAAGTAATTCGTATTTTTTAGCCTTTTCCTTAAGTCTCTAAGCGAAGTTCATGTTGAAAGTCCACTCTCTTTTGTTAATAGAGATGTAAGAAGTGTCCCCACTACCTATCACTCCAACCTCTGACCATTTATTCAACATGTAGGGGGTTTCACTCGGAATAGTGATTGAAGCAAAGTAGAAAGGTGAAGAGAACAAGAGTTGGTGATGCTAAAAGTGACTTCCAGAGTTTAAGAATGATGAAGCTCCCCAGGTTCCTGTGACTTCTATTTCCTATCTGTGAGTCATTGCAATGTCTCACCTAAGAATGTTGTGTTGCTTAGGATACCGTAATGTAGCACCATCTCTAGCATGGAGTGTTTAATCTTACTAACACTTGCTAATCTTACTAACACAGGGTTCTAATTTCCAGGGTTTAGTGTGGATTAAATAGTCGTGCTTATCAGAAGTGAGACTAAATTCAGTTAATTTTTAGTGAGGGCCCGCCTAGATCTTATCTACATACATGAGATTACTCCACTTATTTTGGGATTGCTGACTATATTTATGCTTTATTTGTGCTTGCTTTTAGTTTAATTTTTTCTTTTTTATTTAAGACTTTTTATTTACTCATTTGACAGAGAGAGATCACAAGTAGTCAGAGAGGCAGGCAGAGAGAGGAGGAAGCAGGCTCCCCACTGAGCAGAGAGCCCAATGCAGGACTCGCTCCCAGAACCCTGAGATCATGACCTGAGCTGAAGGCAGAGGCTTAACCCACTGAGCCACCCAGGTGCCCCACTTTTAGTTTAATTTCTATCCAAGTAATTAGTTTGTAGAAGTGAACTTCATATTAATGGAGATTTTCAGACATACTTTAATGGGTTCTTTGGTGTTCTTATCATGCATTATATTTGTGTCTTCACAATGTGCTAGGATTGCTATGCTTTCAACAAACATATGATAAACAATTCATATGTTCCAGGTACTTTGCTAGACACTGAACACAAAGATGGAAATTTAAACATTCTACTTCAATCACATATGCAGGGATGGAGGATCTAGACAATTAAGAAATAATACTACTGCTTAGGTATGTAACTGGGGAAAAAAAGAATACTATACAAACTTTCAAGGAGCAGCTCACCCAATATGTATACTAGAGGGGGAGATTTATTAAATATATTGCAGAGAACTTAAAATATAAATTAATGACATATTGCTCATCTGCTACTGTATTTACATTTAGTACATGTTTCACAGTACTTGAGACAGGAGCATTTTTATGATTTATTTGAATTTCTGTAGAAACATACACACAAACATACATATATCAGGCCCCAACACACAAACATACATACATACACAAAAACACACAAATACACATACAAATGCACACAAACTAGGGGATGTTTAGGGGATGCTGATGCTGTGTGTGTGTGTGTGTGTGTGTGGTGTGTGTGATTAATCTTTCAATTCATTTCAGTTAGAGCTGATCATGCCCGAGTTAGAGTTATGTTTGCTTTTTTCCCAAATGGACATACTAATTTCCTTTTTTTTTTTTAGAATACTAAATTGAAAAATTTATATACTCAAATTAAGAAGGTACTTCTGTAGCTATTGTTGACATAGTCATATAGCTAGCTGTGAAGAGAGGTAAAGGAATAAAGGAGGCAGAAAATGTAGTGGTCAACATTTTACAACCCAAGACATGTTGGATATTGTTGCTGCTAAATGAAATCAATACTTTGAAACTTGATGAGCCTGCTGAGTATATGAAATATGTATTTTTGTCAATCTCTATTACTTCACTGTCATTACTGTACCCCTACATTTGCTCAAACATTGCCAAGTGAGCTGAGCATTCATTGCAGCTCAAGTTTCTCATCTACCTTGTCTCTCACATAATTTCATGAGAATCAGATTTCTAATCTGCTGACTCTTCAGAGAGTACACAATAGGATTCATTAGAGGGGGAACCAGAAGGAAAGTATCAGCTATGATGACCCTAACAACTGGAGAAATATTTTTGGCAAAGCGGTGAATAATAGCCAAGGTGATGATTGGCACATAGAAGATCAGCACAGCAGAAATATGGGAAATGCAAGTGTTGAGGACCTTGACGCAGCCCTTGTGTGAGGCAATGCCCAGAACAATTTTCAAGATGAACAGGTAAGACACAGAAATGCATACCAAGTCTAACATAGCTGTTAGAGCTACAAGCAGTCCATAGATGACATTTACCCTGTTGTCCGAACAGGCGAGCTTCATGACATCCTGGTGGAGGCAATAGGAGTGGGATAGAAGGTTTTTCCTACAGAATTTCAGCCTCTTTAGAATAAAGGGGAAGGGGAAAACCAGTAAGAGACTTTTTATGGCAAATACAAGAACAATTTTAAAGACTCTGACACTGGTCAGGATGGAGGTGTATCTGAGAGGACTGTAGATGGCTATCAAGCGATCGATGGACATGATGAAAAGTACTGATGACTCCATAGCTGAGAATCCATGAATGAAGAACTCCTGGGCAAAGCAGGCATCAAGAGAAATTCCAGTGGCATTGAACAAGAAGATTCTCAACATGGTTGGAAGGGAGGAGATGGACAACCCCAGGTCAGAAAAGGCCAGCATGGAGAGGAAATAATACATAGGCTCGTGCAGAGAGGTCTCTGTTTTTATGAAAAAGAGGATGGTGCAGTTCCCCAGGATGGCAAGGAGATACATGAAGCAAATGGGGATGGAGACCCAAATGTGAGCATGCTCCACCCCTGGGATCCCAGTGAGGAAGAAGGTAGAGATTTCCCCTTCAGAGGTGTTAAAGACTGACATTGCAGGAAAGTGAGATGAGGTTATGGGTCTCAGAAGAGTCTTCTTGCTATGGCAAAAAGTCGTTTGCTTAAATGCATATTTGCATAACCACTTGGGTCAATGGAAATCTTGTAATTCCACCTATTCTTCAATAATTCTTAGGATGAAAATAAAACATTTTGTAAAGTATGGACAGGAATAATATCATAATGTGTAAGTAATGTAAGTAACATGTAAGTAAGATACAGGAACATGAATATATACCTATCCCTCATATATTCATCAGTAGATGGATATAAATATTCAAAATGTTTCCCCTAGACTCAGCACATAAGAAGGAAACAAAATTTGTCAGACTCTGTTTCCTACAGCGTATTTTGTTAGGATAATGACTCTCAATGAATTTGGAAATGATATGCATTAACATAGGTTCAGATCAAGAACATCACACTATAGATAGATGCATGTGCAGTTATTTGATATTTAACTTTTAAGAAGCTGTATTGTTTTTAAAATAGTGGTAGGCAATTGCATATTCACAAGCAAAAGAATGAATTTAGACACTACCTCACACTATATACAAATTATTTCAAAATATGAGACTTAAATACAAGAGCTATAATAGTAAACCCTTTTGAAGAAAACAAATGAGTAAATATTTGTGAATTTCAGTTAGGAAACGTTTTTGTATGGCACAAAAAGTATAAACAAAAAAATACATAAATTGGACTTGATCATAGTTTTTCTTAAGTTTGTGATTCAAAGTACACCATTGAGAAACTCAACAGACAACCCACAGAATAAGAGAATATATTAGCAAATCCTATATCTAGAGTTTAGAAAGAATGTGTATCTAGAATTTAGAAAGAATCCTTATAACTCAAAAATGCAGATGTAAGTGATCTTCCACATCATTCGTCATTGGGAAAATGCACAACAAAACCACAACAAGATAGCATCCCACACCTTTAGGCTGGCTAAAATTTAACCATAATAATAATAATATGTTTTGGCAAGGGTTTGGAGAAGTTTTACCTTTGTACATTGCTGATGGAATTGTAAAATGGTATGCCAACTTTGAAAAAGGGATTGGAAAGTTACGGTAGAACCACAGTTAATATTTTAGATTTGTTGGTTATTTTTATCATCTAGGAGCTGAACATAATGCTTTCCATAATGAGACCACAAACTGGAAGTTTAAAATCCACACTGATTGTAAAATTCACCCTATGATATGATAAGGGTGTAAGAATTTTAGATTAAGAGAAATGTTGCTAAGAAAGTAATTTATTTTTCTCTATGTAGTGAACAAAAAAGAGAAAATGCTGGACAAAACATTTTTAATAGTGATCACAGGCTAGAGGAGGCTATTAATTACCAGTCTCCTGACTTTCTATGGCTAACTCTCTTCTTCATGTCCCAGTCAACTTCTTTCAATTTCCAGAACACTATGCTATTTCAAGTATTTTGCTTTTATGTATCATAAAAAGACACTCTTCTTTTCCTTTCCTGCCTTTGTCCAAATCCTTAATTAGATATCATGTCCTTTAGAATATTTTCCTGGAACATTTCTTCACCTTACTTCCAAAATACTGTGAAACAAACTGAAGGTTTGGGAGGGGTGGGTATTACAGAGGGCACATATTGCATGGAGCACTGGGTATGGTGCATAAACAATGAATTTTGGAACACTGAAAAAAATTTAATTTAATGAAAAAAAATAGAATATGCTTTTCTTTATGAACTTTTGCGAGTTTAGGAGTATTTATTTGACATTTATTTCACATCTGTTCCTCCCACTTCACTGATCTATTTGTGGTCAGGGTATATTTCATGTTTATCTTGATGTTCCTTGAAGCTTTCACCCATTTGATTATCAATAAATATTTGTTGGATAAATACACAACATCATTTTAAACTAGAGGCTAAAGGAATGAAGGACTGAAGTGGAATATGTAAGGATAACTGCTATGCATGGGTGCCTGCCTCATGCCGACACCCACCCCATACTCCGACCTTGGATTGCCATCCAGCCTGTATTTCTGTGGGAATCTTGGAAAGTCAATGTTAGTTACAAGTGGAAAAACACGAGGACTAAAAGAAAACATTTAAGTAAAAGAGATACATTTTAATATAACTGGTGCCTGGATACCACTTTGTGCTGGCATGAAAGCAGTATTATTGAAGATAACTTGTTGACATTATTTAAAGAAGCTGTAAATATTCCAAAGGGTTAAAAGGTACATTGTAAATAAACATAAATTTAACACATAAGATTTACTTTTATACCAATTCCTGATCACTAGAGAACTGATGCTCTCCCATAAGGTGATACATAGGTCAATTGTTTATTATGCTGTCTTGTTCTTTTCTCTTCCTCTCTTGTCCTCACATATGTTGCCAAAGTCTTGTAGATTTCTTTTGTATATAATCAGTATCAACTAGTTTGTAATGTTGTCTCTCTTTTCTATACCTTTGTTCCTTCATTCTTGCTTTTATCTTTTATCCATTCCTCTTTTTTTTTCAAGATCTTATTTATTTCTTTACTTGAGAGACAGACTGTGAGTGGGGGTAGGAGCAGAGGGGAGGGGAGGAAGAATCTTAAACAGCACAGAGCCCCACACAGGGCTCAGTTCCAGGACCCTGTAATCATGATCTGAGCTGAACCAAACCAAGAGTCAGATGCTCAACAATAGAGCTGCCCAGGCATCCATGCATTCCACTTCTTTTGCACATAATATTGTGTGTGTGTGTGTGTGTGTGTGTGTCCACACCTATTTCCTGTACCCTTTTCTTATCTCTCCTTCACAGTCCATAAGCTGCTTGCCTATGCCTGCTGCATTTCTAAGCAGCTATATCTGTGATCATTTCTGTTGAGCTTTTGAGGTTTTTTGATTGTGTTTTTTTTTGGGGGGGGGTTTAATTCCATCTTTGTAGATTAAATTCCTTGCTTAATTTAACTTCTGTCTCTATGTCACCTATTAGTGATTTAATGGTAAATACATCCGCAGAAAAATATAGTTTGGAAGTAAATACATATAGAATTTTATGCTAAATAGTGGAGAATACAGAGTAAGTTCTAAATGCAATTAGCACACAAAAAGAAAATAAAAGCCTTATAAGCAATCCATTGGTCAGTACATTTCGGATTGAAAGGTACTCGCCACCAGTATCGCAGAGGCCCTGTGTGTGCATGGGTGTTACAAAATGCCTTTGGTGCCAGCTGCCAGATTTGCCTTTCTGTAATGTCAGTCATTCTCTTTCTCTTAAGAAAATCAGAATAACCTCCACTTCCCCAAGTCAAATCCCTTCCCCGAAGTTCAAGGCCCTGCCTTCTCCCATACTAAGGAGGTGTCTGTTGACTTTCTTGATGATGTACTTTGAATTACAATAAAACTCCCACCCTCTTGGACTGCCCTACACCCCACCCCTGTCCTCTACTGATGCCTGTGGGCTGTTTAGCCCCAAACACAACATAGGATAATGCTTTTGTCCTCCCTGCTAGTGCTGCAGAAGGTGAGCTGATGAGAAAGAATGCAGTGATATAGGCATTTCTTTAAAGGATATATATTTTTATATAACAGTATAACATTTTTATTTTACAAAGATGAACTTAGGGCAGAACTTGGCATTTTCAATAATACAAAACTTGAGCAACAGTTGTTTTTTTCTGGTTGGAATGCCAGTTGTGGCTTTGTTGCGGTTTGTTTGTTTGTTTTAACCCTGCCTACCTTGTGAACACAAATTAACCCAAACTTTAGGTCAAGAGCTAACTCAGTAATGAAAGAAATGGTAACTCAGAGCATAGTGTGCTCTAGCTAATAATATTACTGTTTTTCCTCCTTCCTCTAGCTTATTGTGTCCCATGTAATCATATATCATTTCCCATGACATCCAATGAATGAATGAAAAATCCTATCTTCAACTTGGAGGACTCTAAAATCAAGTGATTAAGCGGAATTTGTGCAAAACCTAGCCATATGTGATTTAGTAAAATCTGTAAACTCAGATCAAGCAGTTTGCCTTTCCCTCTATGGGATGGCATGATCCAATCAGTTTAGAGCCTGAATAGAGCAAATAGGGGGAGGGAAGAAGAATTCAGTCCTTCCTGCCTGATTGCTTGAGCTAGGACATCAGACTGAATTATACCACTACCTTGCTAGAACTTCCAGCTTCTAAGTGGCAGATTATGGAACTTCTCAACCTCCACATATAATCCTCAGCGTCCAAGACATATCCTATTGCTTCTGTTTCTCTGAATAACTCTAATCAAGACAGTGGTATTGCCAAGGTCTTAAGTATATCCTGAGATTTAAACCAGTATTAAATGTAAAATACTAACAGTTCATCAAGAACACAATTTATCCATCTGTATGTTCTTGATCAATAACATCTAACTGGAACATTAGGGTCTTCAGGTACTTACCGAGGAGTGGGCCATTAAGTCTACACTTCAGGTTCAGATATATGAACCAAGAATGAAGCCACTCCAATCCCAGTCTCGGGTACACAGAATTATCATGACTTCTGATACTAGTCCTTCCTTCATAATGCTTTGTTACTGGCCTTTTGGGATGATAATGCTACCTCCAGAGGGAATAAAAAGCCCAGCTGTATACTTTAATGAATCCTTAACTGGATGCAAGAAGAGTCAGGTGAATTGCCATAATGCAAATGATTTAGCCATTTTTTTAGGGAAAAAAAAGAAAGTATGAGAGTGCTCGGGTCCCATTATGCTGCATTAATTGCTCCCTTGCCTGCAGTTTCAGAGCATTCTGTTCTTGGCTTTTTCCCAGCAGTTGTCACATTGTATTATTCTGTCATGTGAGTGATACTATAGTTGGTTTATTGGTTTTTTCATTTTTGTTTTTTATTTTATTTTATTTTTTTAAGAGAGAGCACAAGTGGTGGGAAATGGCAGAGGGAGAAGGAGAAGCATTCTCTCCAATGAGTAGGGAGTCCCAAGTGGGGTAGACCCTGAGACTCCAGGATCATGACCTGAGCTGAAGACAGACAATCAACTAACTGAGCCACCCAGGGTTTTTTTAATTCTTACAGGAGCAAATTATTACTTTTAAAAGATAAGGGAATAATATTTACTTTTAAAATACTGCCCGATATTGAAAATAAATAATACTGGCATGTTTAATACAAAAGTGAATGTTGACCTCTCTCTCTGCCCCACAACCATAACCAAGGATAATCTCCATTTACCATTTGAAATGATTGATTCCATGGATCTCTCTCTCAATATACACATACACATATACACTACATGCACACATTTTGTTTGAATTACTTTTTTATAATTGAAATAATTCTACAGCACTGTTATTCAGCTGCTTCCTTCAATAAATCATATATAAAAAGTACATGATTACATTATTCCCTTCGGTTGCATAATATATATTCCACAAACAAATTTTCCTTTTATTTTAAGTGTTGATCCCCTACATGGAGACTTAAGTGGTGTACCTTGTGATCACTTTGGGTGAAAGAGGAAGTATCCTGAGGCTGGCACATATACAGAATCATTGGCAGTGGTGAATTAGGGCTGGTCAGGAGACTGACAGGAAAAGACTGAAAAACCAGAGTCCAGGAGGTCTGGGTGGCAGAATTACATGAGCATATGTTGCGAATATCTTCGTACCACACATTACTGCCCACCAGAGATGGGCACCATGGAAGATGCAGCCAGAATGACCAAAGAGCCTAGTCAGCTATCAGTCACCACAGTGTTTACACGATGGTGCATGAGCAAGGAGGCCATAGAGTGCTATACAGCTGCCCGAGGGTCGAACACTATGGAACCCCACATGATTAAGTCTGATCTAGCTGTTGCCATCACTAAATGGCAGACCTTCTAGCAACAGAGACTAATTTTGAGAATTTGAATTGTAACCATTTCTCATAGTTACCAACTACCCACTTCATGACATGTTGACTACATTTGTTCTTTCAATCCTGCCACAGAGGGCAGCTTGATTTCACAGAATTACACATGCATTCTGGGTGTGGGATTGTCTTTCTGTCCTCAGATCCTCAGCAGCACCATTCTCTGAAAGCTTATGGAGTGTTTCATCCACTGCTCAGGATTTGACTAAACACTATGTCAGACCAGGGGACAGAGGTTATAACCAAAGACATGAGAGAGTGGGCTCATGACTATTCAATCTGTTAGTTATATATCCTAATACTACAAGTTATAGGCCTAACAGAGCATTCACACAGCTTGCAAAAGGCACATCTGCAGTATCAGCTCAAGGAGTAGTCTATGGAATGGCATCCTGTTAGCATCAATGTACACACCAAATCAATGACCTTCATATGTGCTGGGACCACAGTGGGAAGACTACATGGGTCATGGGAGATATTGTGCTTTCTGACCTAACAATGACTGTGTGCTTATAGGTCCTGGTGATATAAAGGGAATGTACTTTTTCCAGCAAGATTTACACTTAATTATAAATTCTGTCTATCATCTGGGGACTTAGGGCTTTTGGGCACAAGAACCAGGAGGCAAGAAGAAGGCATACCATATCAACACGTATAATTAACCTTAATCCTCAAGAAAAGCTAAGGCTGTACTTAAACACATAAAAAAAAAAAAAAAGCCAGTTCATTGAGGTCCATCCAAAGATCACTATTAATAGAAAATACTCACAGCAAGATCTCTTCAGCGTTGGACACAGTTTTTTCAGGGCTATATTACAATTCTCTTTCTCTCTGTTGAACGCTACTGCCTTTCCTTTCCTTTCACTAGCATTAAAGCTTTCATAAATATATTATGCCCCAAACACCGTCTCAGGGTCTATTTACAGAGAACGCATATTGCCAGATCTGTTTTCTAAGTGTTGTACTATTTTATGCACTCAGCTACATAGGAAACTTCAGAAAATCTCATCCACACCCTTGTTTATTGCATCAGCCTCTTTAATTCTAGCCTGCCTGAGTGATTTTAATTTGCATTCCTCTAATTCCAGAACACATTTTTATATGCTCATCGGCTGTTCATATATCTTCTTTGGTGAAATGATTCTTCAGTTCTCTCCATTTTATACTAGGAGGTTTGTCTTTTAATTATTAAGTTGTAGGAGAAGTTCATTCTACACAATACACAATACATTCTACACATAACACTTGTCATGTGTTTTACACTTATTTTCTTCCAGCATTTGGCTTATCTACTTTTGTCAAGACTTATTTATTTATTTATTTATTTGAGAAAGAGAGAGAGCACAAGTGGGAAGGGGAGAGGAAAAATAGGGGAATCCCAAGCAAATTCCACGCTGAACATGGAGTTTGATCCCACTCAGGGTTTGATCCAGGGTTTGATCCCACGACCCTGAGATCATGCCCTGAGCTGAAATCAAGAGTCCATCACTGAAACAACTGCACCACCCAGGTGTCCCTGGCTTGTCTATTTTCAAGCACTATGTTTGATGCACAGAGTATTTTAATTTCATTAAGTCTAACTTAACAATTTCTTCTTCTTAGACGATGATTTCAGATTATAGTCAAATGCAGCCTAAAAGTAAATGCTCTAAGACTTTACTTTGAATACACACACACACACACACACACAAACAGAGCAAACACTAGTAAAGGTAATTTTATAATTATAAGAGACAGCTTAAATGTATATTTTATCTCTTTTTTTCTCTTAACTGCTTTAAAAAGCAGTTTTAAATAAGTGATATGTATGCAATATCATGCTGGGCCTATAACATATAGAAATATAATGTATCTATAACATATTTGACAGTACAGCCCAGAGGAGGTAGGCAGATACAATGCTGTATTCTCAGAAATGTCTACAGATGGTAAACTAATAATTAAAACAATGTATTTTAGGATTGTGACATCAATAGATGTATTATACATGTAATAATACCACAAATAAAGGGAAAATGGAATTAAGTTATATAGGCGTAACAATCTGAATGTTCCCATATATCACTGAAATTGAGCTACATCAGAAGCTTATTTTGGTAATATGATTGTGATAAACCCTATTATAATCACTTAGGAAAACCTTCAAAAATATCTAGTGAAAAAGTGATTAAAGAAATTAGAATGCTACATAGGGCAATATTAATTTAAAGCAAAAGAAAGTACCAGAGAAGGAATGGAGAAATTTTTTAAAAATGAGTTGTGAAAAAACAAAAAATTAAATGGCAGATGTAAGTCCAACTTACCATTATCAATATTATTATTGGAGGTAATGGAAAGAGCAATCAAATCAAAAAAGCAAAGTTTTCAGACTAAATAATAAAACATGACCCAACTATGTGCTTTCTGTAGGCAACATATGCAAACATAAAATAATGGAAAACAAAATATCACACAAAAAGCAACTATAAAAAATCTGGCTATACTACCTTAGAAACAAATAGACTTTGAAACAAAAAACAAAAAGGATACTTATACACAAAGATGCCAATTTTCTTAATGGTAAGAGGGCTCAATCTATCAGGAAAGTATACCAATGATAGGCATAAGCTCACATAATTACAGAGCAACAAAATATATGAAGCAAAAACTACAGAAATGAAAAGATGAATAAACAGTTCAAAAATAAAAGCTAAAGATTTTAATATCCCACTTTCTCACTATCAATAGTGGATAGAACAATTGAACAGATCAATAAGGAGATGGAAAACTTAAGTAGTACTATGAACCACTCTACTCAGTAATAGGATACACATTTTCTCAAGTGCTCATGCAACATTTTCCAAGATAGACTATATGCTAGATCATAAATACAGATATAGATTTATATCATATATAAATATATATATTTAAAATAGTAGAAATAACATAAACAGTGTTCTCTGATGACACAAAAAGAATATGCATACTGGCATTGTTCATAATAGATGGGAGGTGGCAACAAACCAGATGTTCATCAATCGTCTGAATGAGAAACAAATTGTATGATATGCGTTCTAGGGAGTTTGAGGATCTGGGGAGTGACTAAGGAAAAGGCTTGGCCATGAGATGGCAGTAGCACAGTGAAGTAGGGGAAGCAGGGGAGGTCCCACACAGCAGGAAACCTGCCAGGGGAAGTGGTCAGTGCCACCACCCCAAGGGGAAAAGGACAAAGGACCTCCAGAGATATAGTGCGATTGGAAAAAGGGCATGTTTCCTGACAATGTCTTTCAGCAACCTGGAAGATAGTGTCTGAGTCAGAAAGCCCTGAAGGGCACCAGTGGTTTGGAGTCTTTTTTATAGCACTAGAGTTCGTCTTATCTATAGCTAGCAGCAGTTGAATACAGTTTTGTGAAATATGCACATTGGGGAATCTGTACATGGTTATAATTATATTTCTTTGGGATTTACTTGAAGAATCTGAATGTGTAGTAATACAATCTGGCACTAGTGGGCTTGAGCTCAAAGTCCTACCTGCAGTGAAGAAATAAACAATATACAGGTCAATACATTAGGGGCTCTCCTGAACCCATTTATATAACACCACAAAACAAAGTGTCATTCAGCCATAAAAAAGACTAAAGTACTGGTATATGCTACATAAGTATGCTAAGTGAAAGAAATCAGCCACAAAATAACAAATATTGTATTATTACATTTATTAAAAAAGTGCAGAATAGGGAAATCTACTGAACCAGAAAGTAGATCAGTGATTTCTCAATGCTTAAGTGGAGGATATGGGATGAAAATGATAGCCAGAGAGAATGAAATTATTTTTGAAGTGATAAAAATTGACTGCTTTGATGTTTGCACATATCTGTAAATATATATCTGTTTTTATTTAAATAAAATTAATTAACATATAGTGTATTATTAATTTCACAGGGAGAGTTCTGTGATTCATCAGTTATATGTAACTCCTAGTGCTCATTACATCACATTCCCTCCTTAATGCCCATCACCCTGTTACCCCACCCCCACCTCCTTCCGCTCCAGCAACCCTGTTTCTTTCCTATGATTTAGAGTCTCTTCTGGTTTGTCTCCCTCTCTGATTTCATTTTGTTTTATTTTTTCCTCCCTTCCCTTATGATCCTCCATTTTCTTTCTTAAATTCCACATGAGTGAGATCATATAATTGTCTTTCTATGATTAACTTATTTCACTTAGCATAATACCCTCTTGTTCCATCCATCAGTGTCATTGCAAATGGCAAGGTTTCATTCTTTTTTTTTTAATATTTTATTTATTTATTTGACAGTGAGAGATCACAAGTAGGCAGAGAGGTGGGCAGAGAGAGAGGAAGGGAAGCAGGCTACTGGCTGATCAGAAAGCCCAATGTGGGGCCTGATCCCAGGACCCTGAGATCATGACCTGAACCGAAGGCAGCGGCTTAACCCACTGAGCCACCCAGGCGCCCCGGCAAGGTTTCATTCCTGATGGCTGCATAGTATCGTGTGTGTGTGTGTGTGTGTGTGTGAGAAAGAGAGAGAGAGATTCATATATATATATATATATATATATATATATATATATATATATATATATATATATATATATATGCCTGTATATATACACCACATTTTCTTAATCCATTTACCTGTCAATGGATATCTGGGATCTTTGCAAACTTTGGCTATTGCAAACATTGTTACTATAAACATTGGGGTGCAGGTGTCCCTTCGGATGAATACATTTGTATCTTTGGGGTAAATATCCATAGTGCAATCGGGGGATTGAAGGATAACTCTATTTTCAGTTTTTTGAGGAGACTCCATTCTGTTTTCCAGAGTGGTTACACCAGTTTGCATTCTTACCAACATTGTAAGAGGGTTTCCCTTTCTCCACATCCTCGCCAACATCTGTCATTTCCTGAGTTCTTAATTTTAGCTATTCCAACTAGTATGAGGTGGTATCTCGTTGTGGTTTTGATTTGTATTTTCCTGATGCCAAGTAATGTTGAGCATTTTTTCATGTGTCTGTTGACCATTTGTATGTTTCCTTTGGAGAAATGTCTGTTCGTGTCTTCTACCCATTTCTTGATTGGATTATTTCTTCTGTGGGTGTTGAGTTTGATAACTTCTTTATAGATTTTATATGCTAGCCTTTTATCTTATAAGACATTTGCAACCATCTTCTCCCATTCTGTTGGTTGCCTATCAATATTGTCAACTATCTTCTTTGCATGCAAAAGCTTTTTATCTTTTTTTTTAAAGATTTTATTTATTTATTTGTCAGAGAGCACACAAGCAGGGGGAGCAAGAGGCAGAGGGAGAAGCAGGCTCCCTGCTGAGCAAGGAGCCCAATGCAGGACCCCATCCCAGGACCTTGGGATCATGATCTGAATCAAAGGCAGATGCTTAGCCAACTGAGCCACCCAAGCATCCCAAAAGCTTTTTATCTTGATGAAATCCCAATAGTTCATTTTGCCTTTTTTTTCCCCTTGCCATTAGAGATGTATCTAGCCAGAAGTTGATACAGCCAAAGTCAAAAATGTTGCTGCCTGTGTTCTTTTTTAGGATTTTGAAGGATTCCTGTCTCACACTTAGGGTGTTTCACCCATTTGTAATTTATTTTTATTTTGTGTATGGTGTAAGAAAATGGTTTCATTTTCATTTCTTCAGTTTTATTCTTCTACATGAGGTTGTCCAATTTTCCCAACACCATTTGTTGAAAAGACTGTCTTTTTTCCATTTGATGCTCCTTCTTCCTTTGTCAAAGATTAGTTGAACATAGACTTGAGGGTCCATTTCTGGCCTTATTCTGTTCCATTGATTTATGTGTCTGTTTTTGTGCCAGTACCACACTGTCTTAATGATTATAGCTTTGTAATAGAGCTTGAAGCCAGGCATTATGATGGCCCCAGCTTTGGAATTCTTTTTCAACATTCTTTTGGCTATTTCAGGTCTTTTCTTGTTCCATACAAATTTTAGGATTATTTATTCCAGCTCTGTAAAAAAAAAAGCTGATGGTATTTTCATAGGGATTTTATTGAATGTGTAGATTGCACTGGGAAACATAGATATTTTAACAATATTTGTTCTTCCAATCCATCCACATGGAATGTTTTTCCATTTTTTTCTATCTTCCTTAATTTCTTTCATGGGTGTTCTAGAGTTTTCTCTGCCTCTTTGATTAGGCTTATTCCTATGTATCTTATGGTTTTTTGATGCAATTGTAAATTGGATTGACTCTTCAATTTTTCTTTCTTCTAATTGTTAAGGTATAGAACTGTAACTGAGGGGTGCCTGGTAGCTCAGTACTTAAGCATATGGCCTCATCTCAGGTCATGATCCCAGGGTGCTGGGATTGAACCCCACATCTATCTCCCTGCTTAGAGTGAAAGGTGGGGAGCCTGCTTTTCCTTCTCCTTCTGCCACTTCCCCTGTTTGTGCGCTCGCTCTCTCTCAAATAAATAAAAAATATATATTTTTTTAAAAATACAAAAATACAACTGATTTCTCTGCATTGATTTTATACCATGCCAATTTGCTGAATTTCTGAGTTACTTCTGGCAATTTGGGGGTGTACTTTTTTGGGTTTTCCACATAGAGTATCATGTCACCTGCAAAGAGTGAGAGTTTGACTTCTTTTCCAATGCAGATGCATTTTAGTTCTTTTTGTTGTCTGATTGCTGACACTAGGACTTCTACTACTATGGTAAACAAAAGTGGTGATAGTGGACAATCTTGTTGTATTACTGTAAAACTCTCAGTTTTTTCCCATTGACAATGATATTCGTTGTGGGCTTTTCAAAGATGGCTTCTATGACATAGAGGTATATTTCCTCTATCCCTACACTTTTAAGAGTTTTAATCAAGAAAGGATTTTGTATTTGTCAAGTGCTTTTTATGCATTTATTGAGAGGATCATATGGTTCTTGTCCTTTGTTTCATTTATGTAGTGTATCGCATTGATTGATTTGCAGTGGTGTTGGAGGCTATGGCATGGTTGGAGTCGAGGATCAAACCAGGCCATGACTTGTGTCTCCTTCAAAGTCTGGACACCTTGATAAGGGGTCAAGGACAGGAAAGTTGAGTAACACTGAGAAAGGGTCTGTGCTATGTGTCGTGTGCTCACCTACATGACTTCCCACGTGCTCTCCCTATAGAAGGGAATAATGTGGTCAGGGTCATGAATTCTTAGTTGGTCCTTGTTGTTCCTGTACCTCCCATATCCCACTCCCTGGTTGATTGTCTCGCTAAGGGCTTTAGCCGAGACTACCTGGCATCACGAGGTTTGCTTGTACTTAATGTAAACTTGTTATAGAAACTTGCGGTCATCTGACTAGGTACTGATGTATTACTCCTCCTATTGTGGTCTGCCTTATAAATGGCTGTAAGATGTGGAATAAAATCGGCACTGTTGGACATCCTCCTCAGTGTCCCTCCTGCCCCCATCTCTTTGTCTCTTAATTTCTTTTCACCATCCTCTTAACCCTCACATTTCCTGGTTGATTTGTCGTGCTGGCCGTGACACAGTGGAATCACCCATCAGCCCAGGAATAAATCCCACTTGATTGTGGTGAATAATAATTTTAATGTACTGTTGGATCTTACTGGCTACTATTGTGATGACAATTTTTGCATCCAGCCTTATCAGGGATAATGGTCTCTAATTATTCTTTGTGATAAGGCCTTTGATTTTGAGATCATCATAATTCTGGCCTCATAGAAAGAATTTGGAAATTTTCCTTCCATTTCTATTCTTTGATACAGCATCAGAAGAATAGGTATTAATTATTTTTTTAATTTATTTTTTATTTATTTTCAGCATAACAGTATTCATTATTTTGGCAACACACCCGGTGCTCTAAACAATCCGTGCCCTCTATAATACCCACAACCTGGTACCCCGACATCCAACACCCCCGCCCCTTCAAAACCCTCAGATTGTTTTTCAGAGTCTATAATCTCTCATGGTTCACCTCCCTTTCCAATTTCCCCAAATTCCCTTCTCCTCTCTATCTCCCCATGTCCTCTCTGCTATTGTTATGCTCCACAAATAAGTGAAACCATATGATAACTGATTTCAAGCTTTACTACAAAGCTGTGATCACCAAGACAGCATGTTACTGGCATAAAAACAGACACATAGACCAGTGGAACAGAGTAGAGAGCCCAGATATGGACCCTCAACTTTGTGGTCAAATAATCTTTGACAAAACAGGAAAAAATATACAGTGGAAAAAAGTCTCTTCAATAAATGGTGCTGGGAAAACTGGACAGCTATATGTAGAAGAATGAAACTCGACCATTCTCTTACACCATACACAAAGATAAACTCAAAATGGAGAAAAGACCTCAATGTGAGACAGGAATCCATCAGAATCCTAGAGGAGAACATAGGCAATAATCTCTTTGATATCAGCCACAGCAACTTCTTTCAAGATATGTCTCCAAAGGCAAAGGAAACAAAAGCGAAGATGAACTTTTGGGACTTCATCAAAATCAAAAGCTTCTGCACAGCAAAGGAAACAGTCAAACAAACAAAGAGACAACTCACGGAATGGGAGAAGGTATTTGCAAATGACAGTACAGACAAAAGGTTCATATCCAGGATCTATAAAGAACTCCTCAAACTCAACACACACAAAACAGACAATCATACCAAAAAATGGGCAGAAGATATGAACAGACACTTCTCCAATGAAGACATACAAATGGCTATCAGACACATGAAAAAATGTTCATCATCACTAGCCAACAGGGAGATTCAAATTAAAACCACATTGAGATATCACCTTACACCAGTTAGAATGGCAAAATTTATCAAGAGGGAAACAACGTATGTTGGAGGGGATGTGGAGGAAGGGGAACCCTCTTACACTTTTGGTGGGAATGCAAGTTGGTACAGCCTCTTTGGAGAACAGTGTGGAGATTCCTCAAGAAATTAAAAATAGAACTTCCTATGATCCTGCCATTGCACTCCTGGGTATTTACCCCAAAGATACAGATGTAGTGAAAAGAAGGGCCATCTGTACCCAATGTTTATAGCAGCAATGGCCAGGGTCGCCAAACTGTGGAAAGAACCAAGATGCCCTTCAATGGACAAATGGATAAGGAAGATGTGGTCCATGTACACTATGGAGTATTATGCCTCCATCAGAAAGGATGAATACCCAACTTTTGTAGCAACATGGGTGGGACTGGAAGATATTATGCTAAGTGAAATAAGTCAAGCAGAGAGAGTCAATTATCATATGGTATTAATTCCTTTTAATGTTTGGTAGAATTTCCCTGGCAAGCCATCTGGTCCTGGGCTCTTGTTTGTTAGGAGATTTTTGATCACTGCTTCAATTCCCTTACTTATGGGTCTCTTCAGGTTTTCTATTTCCTCCTGTTTTGGTAGTTTATATATCTCTAGGAATGCATCCATTGCCTAATTTATTGGCACATAGAGACTTATGGGTCTCTTCAGGTTTTCTATTTCCTCCTGTTTTGGTAGTTTATATATCTCTAGGAATGCATCCATTGTCTAATTTATTGGCACATAGTTGCCAATAATATGTTCTTTATAATTGTTTATACTTCTTTGGGGGTGGCTGTGATTTCTCCTCATTCATTCATGATTTTATTTATTTGGGTCCTTTTCTCTTTTCTTTTTGGTAAGTCTGGCCAGCAGTTTATTAATCTTATTAATTCTTTCAGAGAACAAGCCCTTAGTTTCATTGATCTATTCTGCTGTTCTTCTGGTTTCTATTTCATTGATTTCTGCTTTAATCTTCATTATTTCTCTTCTCCTGCTGGGTTTAGACTTTATTTGTTGTTCTTTCTCCAGCTCCTTTAGGTGTAAGGTGAGGTTGTGTAAACGAGATATTTCTTCTTTCTTGAGAAAGGCTTATATTACAATTTTCTCCCTTCTAACAACCATCTTTACTGCATTCCAAAGATTTTGAACAGTTGTGTTTTCATTTTCATTTTTTCCATGAATTTTTAAAATTCTTTAATTTCTTGGTTGACCCATTCATTCTTTAGTAGGATGCTCTTTAGAACGTATGTATCTGAGTTCTTTCCAAATTCCCTCTTGTGATTGACTTCCGGTTTCAAAGTATTGTGGTCCAAAAATGTGCAGGGTATGATCCCAATCTTTTGGTACTGGTTGAGGCCTGATTTGGATATGATCTATTCTGGAGAATGATCCATGTGCTCTTAAGAAGAATGTGTATTCTCTTGGGCGCCTGGGTGGCTCAGTGGGTTAAAGCCTCTGCCTTCAGCTCAGGTCATGATCCCAGGGTCCTGGGATTGAGCCCCACGACAGGCTCTCTGCTCAGTAGGGAGCCTGCTTCCTCCTCTCTCTCTGCCTGCCTCTCTGCCTACTTGTGATCTCTGTCTGTCAAATAAATAAATAAAATCTTTAAAAAAAGAAGAAGAAGAAGAAGAAGGATGTGTATTCTCTTGACTTAGGATGGAATGTTCTGAATATATTTCTGAAGTCCATCTGGTCCAGTGTGTCATGCAAAGCCCTTGTTTCCTTGTTGATCTTCTGTTTAGATGATCTGTCCATTGCAGTGAGTGGGATGTTACAGTCCATTACTATTATTGTATTATTACCAATATGTTTCTTTAATTTTGTTATTATTTGGCTTATGCAATTAGCTGCTCCCATGTTAAGTGCATAAACATTTATAATTGTTAGATTTTTCTTGTTAAATCAACCCTTTAATTCCAATATAGTGTCCTTCCTTATCTCTTATTATAGTATTTGAGTAAAATCTAATTTGGCTGAAAGAGAATTGTTACCCAAGCTTTTGTTGATGTCTATTAGCATGATAAATATTTTTATACTGTCTCACTTTATCTCTGGCAGTGTCTTTGGGTCCAAAATGTGTCTCTTGCAAGTAGTCTATCTCATTTATGTAATTCTTTATTCTGTTTCTTGTCTTCTTTTACTGTCTGTCCTGTTTACTACTATATTGGCAGTGCTTAAATGGTACCTGACATGTAGTAGATGGTCAGTGCATAGTTTGAATTCATCAGTGAATGGATGATGAAACTGATGGATTCATGGGAGTGTCCCAGATCAATTCTTGTTACTCATGGAAAGCCCTCTGGAATGGAAGTTTGAACGCTCAGCTCTACCTCCCCATGTGATCTTCTCTTTCTTCTCTATTTCTGTCTCTTTGTTAGTAAAATGGGATGATATGTGATGTTAGGACTAAAACTAGTTTGACAAATGTTCTCATTTTACATTTTTCAAGATTGAGATAGAGAGGAAAAGGCAATTCCTACATAACTGTAGATAAGTAATCAGGATGAGAGTGATAAAATGACTAGCCTCTGCCTTCCATATTTTTATTTCTGCTTTCCATTACTGATGGGAAACCTCCACTGGGATAACATGATATGTTTCTGTGTGATTCAAAACTGTATGCATTTCCCCACTTCAGGATACTGCAATTATGCTAAATACAGAGTCATTATGATATAATTTTAGTGTACTTCTCTACTTATCAGCACTTCAATTATAATAAATATTGACTTAATGTGGTAGTTGCATGATACTAAGACGATCTACCCAGACTTAATATAATCCTTAGCTTATATATATTTGGAGCCTGGATATATGTTTTGAACCTCCCTTCAAGAGGTTCAAAAGTAATAGCCTAAAACTGATTCCAGGAACCCTATTGGAAAAAATGTTTTAAAAAATTTACAACACCAAAATAATAATAATATTAAATAATAATAATAATCCCACTGGACATATGCTAATATTAGATTTGGGAGCCAAGGTCCAGAACCAGGACATTGCCTATTGGAGTCTGGCATATTCTATTCCACTAGAAAATGAGTTAAACCAGATCTCAGAGCTTTCTTGCCTCCACTCTCCCTAGGGAATCCAAACGCAGACAAAGTTCCCCTCTAGAGCTTTGCCACAGTATTAAAAATCCTTCCACAAAAGCAAAAGGAGTTCAGAAGGTTGCTAGGGGAGATTTGCTAACTTCTCCAGGAGTCCTTGCTTTGGAGGTATGCATCCTTATCTGTAGCCAGCTGAGCACAAGAAAGAGAGGTAGATGATAGGATGGGGGGAGTAGAAAAACTTGCTGACTGAAGGCAGGGGATAAGGGAACTGATTGTAGAAATGTGTTGGCATAACTTCTATGTGCAAATGAACAACTGCTGCTTTTATTTCTAATACACCCTTATGCTATCTCTGCATGCAGCTCTGACACCTTTTGATACGTCTGCCGTTCTTTCTGTGCAGAAAGCTCTTCACTGACCTGGAGCCTATCTAATCACTGATCTATCAAGGTTCTTTTTTTCCTGTGTTCTGATTCTTGCTCACTGTAATCTCTCCTTCAATCCCTTCTAATCTAATTTAAAGGTTGGATAAATGTCCCCATCCTGAGTTCATTTTTGCCATAGAGGGAGAATAATAATTGAACTTACCTTAACCTATTCAGAAATTGTCTCTCACCAATTACAACCTAGTGAAACACACTGAACCACTAAAGGTAGTGCTAATCATTTTGGAATGGTTTGGTCTTCTAGTGTGTAATGCTAATGTCTGAAAATGTTTAAGGATAGGTTTAATCAGATAAACTCTATTGTAAATGTTAGGACCCCTACCAAAATATTTATAGGGAGGTAAAGTGAGGATACGTATTTAGTCTGCTGACTCCTGATGTACGGATTATCTGAAGGCCTGAGGTAAGTCAAACAACTTCCACTATAGCTGTCTACTTTATTGTGTTCTTATCTATAGGTGTTTACCAGTAATTGTAACTATACTTTTTTGATATCGCATCTTGACTCATGCAAACCTTGCAAGAATTCAGCTTACATAGGCATTTTAGCCTCATTTCATGCATAGGTGAGGAATCATAGAATCAAAGGGAGGAAATAATTTAACCAAATTCACATGGCAGGAAGACTCTGGGTTCAATTCCTAGTGTCTGCTTCTAAACATTATGCCATATCTTATCTACTAAACTCTAACTTAGCTGAACCACAATCACAGAAAAATAAATCTGATTATAGGATTCTACTTCATCCCCTTCCCAAATCCCCTGCGTTTAAATGCCTTTTCCTGCATATAGTCATCTCTGTTCAAATTGGGGATGGTTTTCTATATAGTTCATATTGCTTTCTTGAAATACCTCTTCTCTTTTCTTGGTGTAATAATTTGCTTACTGATTATCCTAACTGCTTCCTCCCTGTAACTGTGATCAAACTCTTCTTTCTATCATTTCTTAAGCAATTTGCCCAAGACCCAAGTTGCAATGCACCCTTCCAACTCACAGACACACGCACGCGCGCGCGCGCACACACACACACACGCGCTTCCATCCCCAGACACACTTTCTAATACAGTTACTCTGGCTAATGTCATTTGTAGCTTGTTTCTCATTTGCACGGGGCTTAGCAGTCTCACAGAATACTGAGCAGAGGACAAGGGAAAGGTCTAATCCTATCTATAGGGAGTAGAGTACATCAAAGGTGATCTATAACAATAATACATTTACCTCAGCCCTCCAGATTCTTCCAAAATTGTCATGTCAGTAAGGAGATAGCCTTCTAGTGGTATGGATTAGATCTACTTTCCTGCTAGTGGTAACTTCTTAAAATTGTAATTCTTACATCTACTGAGTTCCAGACCTTCTCTCTCTGTGTGCAGACATGTCTCTACCTATCTGCCTGTCTCTCTGTCTATCTATCATCCATCATTTATTTATCTATCATCTATCCATATGGATGTATAAGAAAGAGAAGGCAAGAGGTTTTAATCAGAATGTGCTTAGAGTTATTAAAGCATATATATTGTAATAAATTATTTAGTCAGATAAATGAAGAATTTAGTTTCCAGGAGTGGTGTGCATAAATTAATTTACTATATTTGTGAATTTTGTGATATTTTATAAAACTTTACATTAATGTTTCTGTTCCCATGTGTAGATCTGTGTTTCTTTCTGGACAGACATCAGCAGGAAGACACTTAAAGGGCAAGGCTCTATTTACCTACCATCAGAACAGAAATGAAGAGGAATATGTGAATATTTTTCTAAGCAGACCCAGATTAAAAGGATTATCTTGAAATAAAGTTTGGTATGGCTTCTTGATAAAACCTCAAGGCAGATTTAATCTCTGATATTGGTACCAGGAAGAAAGTAGAGATCAGAAGATGACTACAGCATGAAAAACTTTCTTGGGGACTTAAACAGTGAGAAGCCTACCTAGATCCAAAAATGTCTTAGAAATTTCTGGTTTGGTGCACTTGATGTTTCCTTGAAGACACATTATATATATATCAGCTCAGAAATGTGATACATGCAGAATCATAATGGTTGTTATTGCATTTATGTTTATGTTTCTACCATGTACATAATGTTTATAGTTATAAATCCAATAATATTTCTATAAAATACTAAATAACGTTCAGGAAATATTTTGTGCATTTAAGAAGCAAGCGAAAAGCTTTATCTTAGCACTTATGTTCTTAATTAAAATGGTTCATTTGCATAACTGTTTCAACCACTAAAGCTTTAAGTTCCATCATAAAAGGAACCTTCCCTAACTCATCTTTTGCTATCAGCCTTAGCACAGAACTTGGCACATCTATATTAGGTACTCAGAAAATTTTGGTTGAATAACAATATTTAATTTAATTTAATATATATGATAATGTATACTGAAATCATGTGGCTTCATTTTACCATTCAATTTTGTACACTTTCAGGTCTCAATTATGGGTAGGTACAATAAAGGTTTCACTGAGTCTTTCATTTTCTCTGTGTGCTAAGCAAGGAGGAGGCTTATTCAGTGAATGGGAGGTATTTGATCTATAATATCTTTTACTATAAAAATATCCCAGGAAGATGGTCTCACTTAATACCACCCTATTTCATCCTTACTCTTTCTTCCTTCTGGGGATCCCTGGTCTGGAACATATACATATGTGGATTGGTTTCCCTTTCTTTGCTGTGTACCTGACAGCTGTTCTTGGGAATATCAGCATCCTTTCTGTGATTGAGACTGAGAGCAGCCTCCACCAGCCCATGTTCTACTTCCTAGCCATTCTGTCATCTATCGACCTGGGCCTGTCCACATCCACCATCCCCAAGATGCTTGGCATATTCTGGTTCAACCTGAGAGAAATCTCCTTTGAGGTATGTCTCATTCAGATGTTCTTTATCCACCTCTGCACTGGCATGGAGTCGGCAGTGCTCGTGGCCATGGCCTATGATCGCTATGTGGCCATCTGTAACCCTCTTCGGTATACACTGGTGTTGACAAACAAGGTGGTAGTCATCATTGCAATGATAATCCTACTGAGACCTTTGTCTTTCGCTATACCCTTTGTTCTACTCATCCTACGGTTACCATTTTGTGGACACCAAATTATTCCTCACACTTACTGTGAGCACATGGGCATTGCCCGCCTGTCCTGTGCCAGCATCAGGGTCAACATCATCTATGGTTTATGTGCCATCTCTATCCTGGTGTTGGACATCATAGCTATTGTCATTTCCTATGTCCAGATCCTTCGTGCTGTCTTTCGACTGCCTTCCCATGATGCCCGGCTCAAAGCACTGAGCACCTGTGGCTCTCACGTGTGTGTCATGTTGGCTTTCTACACTCCTGCATTTTTTTCATTTATGACCCACAGGTTTGGCCGGAATATTCCACGCTATATCCACATCCTTTTGGCTAATTTCTATGTAGTCATTCCACCTGCTCTGAACCCTGTAATCTATGGGGTCAGAACTAAGCAGATTAGAGAACAGGTGCTGAAACTCTTTTCCAAGAAAACAACATAACTCTTGTAAAGAATCAAATTAAGGAAAGGAACAGCACTGATTGTCTTTGTTCAGAATGGAAAAAGGACATTTGAAAGTTATGCAGATCTCTCTCAGGGAAGACCTGTGAGCCTCCTCCCAAACCCAGAAAATGGAAGGCAAGACCCATGTCAAATGCATGAATAAAAGTTTCTTATGATTTTCAATTGTATAAAAATAATTCAGTTTCCCCATGTGGAAGAGAACAAACACTTTGTTCTACTTTTATTAGGACTGAACACATCACATTCTTCAGTTAACATCATTTTGAAGCAAAACCAACCCTCCAAAAAGAAGACACCACACGAATAATTATAAATTATAATTTTTAATAATTATTAAATTATAATTATAAAGCCCATAAATTCCCTTATATCCTAATTTAAATGAAGATAGTACATTGCCCTTATTATGCTGGTTCCCAAAATAATAGATGATAAAACACTTCCCACATGTCTGGCTTCCCTCTCATAAAGAATGCTTTTCTGACCCTACCATATTAATGTTCTTAGACATGAAATTGATCCTGTGACTATGATAATCATGTGAGAAAAGTAGAGATTTTCTATCATGAACAGAATTGTAAAAACTTGGTAATCTTTTAAAATTCATAGTCTGTTTTTGCTTTAAACCTGTGTTGTGTTCCTTTTAGATGGATGAGTATTTATAGAGCCTAATTTATAGATCTGTTTTTTCAAACAAACTATTATTTTTCAAACAGTTCTGTTTCTGTCTTGTGACATTTCACAGAGGAATTTCTCTCTCATGGAAAGCAGGAAATTTTAGCAATGTTCCAAGTCCAGTATTAGCCAAGTGTGTATCTGTGTACTCTTGTGCCATATGACATTATTCAGTGTTCTCTAGTTCTAGGTGGTATTATTGACATTATCTGTAGAAAGAAGTCAGGAGAAATATATTTGTAAATTTTGACCAATAAAATTAAATTTTTAGCTATACTTTCACTGCAGAATTTCTCAGATCTTTCAACTAACAAATATTCATTTGAAACTTTAAGATAATACTGGCTTTGGATTGCTCCTTTGACCAAAATATGACACTAATATTCCATAGCATGACATTTAGAAAAAAAAAATATCCTACTTATATTTATTATAATAGAAGAGTTGCTGTCATAAATTCTTCAAGGGAGTTTATATTAATTGACATCACATCCTGAATTTGAAGCTGTCAGTTATGCTGTATAATTTATAAGTACCAGTGACTGTTCCTGGAACCCTGTTGTGACCCTGAACTCAATCACTATCTATATATTTATTCTACTTATGAAGTGGATTTTAATGATGTGGTCTCAATTATATCTTGAATGATTTGGTTAGAGTTCAATCTGTTTATATGTGTTTTGGCTAGTTTTTGGAAAATTGGTTCTTAGCCTTTAAATAGCTAAATCCACCAATGTAGTCACCTGGGCCTGAAGTCTGTGTTAGAAGGTTGCTAAGTAGAGATTCAACTTATTTCATAGGTAAAGGACTATTCAGGTCATCGCATTCTTCATGCTTTTGCTTTGAATGTCCTCAGTGAATGTATCACATTCCTCTAACTTTACCTTGTATTCAGGGTGTGGCTGATAAGTTAGGTTTTCTTGATGTCTACCCCCACTGTCAATGTTAGATCTTCTCTTTGTTCCTGTGCTGCAATAAGGCCACCCTCCATGTTCTGCACACTCCCTCATGTGTAGAGCACTGTTACTTGTTCCTCAAACCCTGATAATCTGGTGGTAAGAGCCAGAGGACATTAAATACCATTTGGGCTGATTTAGCCTGTCTTGGGCAGGTAGTATGTTCCCGAGTCTTGAAAATGAAATGTCCTCAGTGATTCTGCCCCTTGCCTAGCACCGTAGGACATGTCTAAGGAACTTGTCCCACCCTGGGTTATAGAGTTTGTTTTTGCTCCTTTGGCTCAGCAGCAGTGGGTCTCCTCTTGTGCTCTTCCTCCAAGTGATGGCTTTTGTTCCTTAGGGGAAAGAACCTGAATGAGGAGTCTTTCCCATCTTGTAGTGACAGCTATTCCCCTCCACCAGTCCTGGTTCATGATGAAGGTCTAGTCCTACACTCAGATTTTCTTATGAGTACCTGGTCTAGTCTAGGGAGAAAAACATGAGTAAGTGCGAATTCCCCTTTGTGTCATATATATATATTACTCCCAGATATTCTGTATTTCATATAGGTTTATACTCAGCTGTGAATAATGTGGTTTAAATTTTAACAAATTCTTTATTGTGGCTTGTACAGTATCTGACACATGCCCCTAGTATGCACAGGATCATGTTCCATCTCTTTTCAGAGTTACCTATCTTTCCTTAAATTTTGAATTAGTTATTCTCATTGTGATTTTAACTTTCTGACAGGTCCAAGAAAATAGTGAGTTTTTTAATTATTATTATTCACCACTTAGTTTTTGTCATAATGTTTTAAGTGACATTCTTTCCAACCTTTTGTATTTGAAGTAAGAACTATAAAACTCTGTAGGAATTTTAACTCATGCCATATTCTCTGAGTAGGGTATCTGTGTGTTTATTCTCAGCATGCTAAAACTGTGGCATGGACATTGGATCACTGAATTATAAATATATAGAATGATTGATGAAAAGTAAATGAGATTTTTTTATGGGATACACCACAGTAATTTTGAGTCTAATAGTTTTAAAAAAGGCCTAAGGAATATGTATTTTTAAGATGGTTCAAGCCTAAATTTTGAAAACTATCATTCTAGAAAGTTGAAACTTGGTTAATAATCAAATTGGGTGATTTTTAGATGGAGAAAATGGGATAAACCTTAGAAAGTGAAATGAATGCAGAATTGGATACCACGCAAAAATGGATACCACTCTAATGTCCAACACACACAAACACACACACACATACACACATACTCCACATATACCACACACTCCACATACTACCTACTTAAGCTGGCCTAATCCACAGGAAATTTGCTTCGTTGCCTACCTGATGTTCCTGATGTGCTATCTTCTGAAACTATTCTTGACTTTCTATAATCCCTAGCCTAGACTGATTCTATATCTCCTTTATAATTTTATCTTAGCTCTTGTCAAATTGATATATCAGGGTGAAAATGTTAATATGTAACTAAGTATAGAGTAGTGGTTGAGAATATAAACCTGGTGTCAAACTTCCTATGTTCAAACTCTATCTCCATTTTTTTAAAGATTTTATTTATTTATTTGACAGACATAGATCACAAGCTGGCAGAGGCAGGCAGAGAGAGGGAGAGGGGGAAGCAGGCTCACTGCTGAGCAAAGAGTCCGTTGCGGGGCTCAATCCCAGGACCCTGAGATCATGACCTGAGCCGAAAGCAGAGGCTTTAACCCACTGAGCCACCCAGATGCCCCTCTATCTCCATTTTTAACCATCTCTATGACTATGAGAAAGTCCACTGATTTCTCTATTTCTCAGTTTCCTTATTTGTAAAATGTAGATATTAATCCTAAAAATCATTTTTAGTTTGCATGAGAATTTAATGGGTTGATATAAAGAACTCAGGCTGACTATGAGAATGCACACATTTTAAAAGTGTTACACATTACTATACTGAAAGTAAATGTTTATTACATCTGAATAAACTATATCAGACTATAGCAACAAAATATTTCTAGCCAATTCTTTATGTTCATGTATTATAAACTCCATCCTTTTTCTATCCTTATTCACTATGTACTAGGGAGAAGCTGCACATTGGAAAATTCAGTAGGAATGCATTGAGTGAGTGTAATTAAGACCCTTATCCCTGTGTATCTCCCACCCCAACATACACATTTCTTGGTAGTGAGACTTTCTAAGGCAGTCCTGTGTTCTCTGGTGCTCCTCCATGTAGTAAGTCTTCATGATTTGATTAGGACTATATGCCTAACTCTGGGGTTTAGTTAAAGTGTTCAATGACTCTTATACCACACTTGGTCCTCTAGAATAGACTTCGTTACTAAGAAAGAGGATATTTTCAACTCACATCTTCCATGTCTTTCTTCAATCTCGATCTTTTTAGGAATCAGATGGAAAGAATGGATACATTGATTCTGTGCACCTCTGAGACTCTCAAACTGTTTACAAATTTTGCCTCAGTCATTCCTATATCCCCAGTGAATTCTGTTCCACAAGTAAACACTAGCTAAATGGATCTAAACTGAGTGTGGTTATGAGGAACAATGACCAGTAGCAACAATTATGACAGCTCACCTGTGAGAAGCTGTGTTCCTAGGAGTCCCATTGAGTGATTTGGGTGTATATGGAACCATTGTGAGAGTATAAGAAAATTATGGCATTAGTGCTAGACAGACTTCTAATCCTAGCACCTCTAAACTAGCCATTGAATATGAGTTTGTTGAGTTACTTATCATGGGAGGATTTATGATAATTTATTCTACAATATATTGTGAAGTTTATGTATTAAAATAATAAAGATATTAGAATCTAGTAAATGCTTAGCAAATGTTGATTCTTTTCACAATTTAGCTTGAAAGATGAAGTGCTTGACTGAAATACTACCTCTGTGGTCAACTAATGTCTCTGTTCCCCAATGTACATAGCCACAGCTCAGTTTTAGCTGCATTTAAGAATCACCTACAGGCCCTTAAAACATGGATGCCTGAACACTACCTCCACACTACTTATCCTTCCTTAGAGTTTCATTTAAACAGAATCACAGTATATGTAATTTTTCTCACTTGAATAATATCTGTGAAATTTACTCTTGTGAAACTATAGAACACCCAAGAACTCAATAGGATCTAATGACAGTCAGACAGAAAAGATAATTACCTACAAATTATTGACAATTTGGTCAACAACAGTTTTCTTCAAAGTAATGATAGTTTCTAGAAGACTGTAGAATAATGTCTAAAAGACTAAGGAAATGTTATTACTGGAGAGTGGAACTGTGTAGCTAAAAGGTATCATCATGAAGACATAAAGAAATCATTAAACACAGAACACAGAAGTTAGCATCAAAAAACTCTCATTAAGAAAGTGGTGAGGGGGGCACCTGGATGGCTCAGTGGTTTGGGCTGCTGCCTTTGGCTCGGGTCGTGATCTCAGGGTCCTGGGATCGAGCCCCGCATCGGGCTCCCTGCTCCGCAGGAAGCCTGCTTCCCTCTCTCTCTCTCTCTCTCTGCCTGCCTCTCTGCCTGCTTGTGATCTCTGTCAGATGAATAAATAAAATCTTTAAAAAAAAAAAAAAGAAAAAAAAGAAAGAAAGTGGTGAGGTATGTTCATGAGAAAGAGGGACATTTAGTCAAGAAGAGATGACTGGGGCAAAAATACAAAAGAGAGAGAGATAAAATATGTAAATCTGGTAGAAAGTCTTAACTGGTAAATCAGGTTTACCAGTTAACAGTAACTGTTTACCAGTTACCAGTAAATGAAAAATATGTGATTATATATCATGTTAATTTTAAATATCTCTTATTTTTCACCACAGATAATTCTAAATTTTGTTTGCTTGCTTTTTGTATTTTAGGAAATAACATTCTAATATTGTAGTAGATTCATACTCAATAACACATAATTATTGCTACAACATAAAATATATGTTTATGAATGAGTTACTTCCCACAGAAAAACTCATGCCCTCTGATTATTAAAAGAGGAGCCTCATGAAGAAGTCATTCAAAGATAGATGATATTTGTTCATATATTACTCATCAACCCAGGAAAACATTACTGAAGGCTTTGAAAAACTGAAAAACTTAAGGAATCTGTCCCTTATCTTCTTGGTCCTTACCCCATAGATAATAGGATTCATCATGGGTGGGACCAGAAGATAGATGTTGGCCAGAAGCTAGAAATGGACATGGGGAGCCACATGGTGCCCAAACATGTGGGTGAGAAAAGAGAAGAAGGCTGGAGTATAAGACACTAAGATGACACAGATATGGGAACCACAGGTGCCCAAGGTCTTGAATTGGGCCTCCTTGGATGGGAGGTGGAAGACAGTGTGAAGTATG
This sequence comes from Mustela putorius furo, assembly GCF_011764305.1. NCBI lineage: Eukaryota > Metazoa > Chordata > Mammalia > Carnivora > Mustelidae > Mustela > Mustela putorius. The sequence goes on from NW_025422126.1 coordinate 1,625,500, forward strand.
AGAACATAAGAACAAATGATTAGTATGAAGTCTACCCCACCAGTAAGGAAGGCAACAATGAGGCTGTAGGCTTTATGGATTCTTGTCTCAGCACAGGCAATCTTGATGAGGGCCATGAACTCACAGTAGGTGTGGGAACAGTAGGTGTGTGGGTTCTGCAGTAGGGAAGCCAACGTAACAGAAAGGGGTGAGGACTAAGAAGTGCTATGCCCCGGAGTACTATACCTAGGCCCATCGCCCCAATCACAGCATGTGTCAGAATAGCTGAATGTCTTAATGGGTTACAAATGGCTACATAATGGTCAAAAGCTATGGCCAGGAAGAAGCCAGATTCCATGGTGGAACAACAGTGAATCAGAAAACTTGAGTGGGGCAGACTTCAAAGTGAATCTCTCCATCATGGAACCAGAAAAGACTAAGCAGTTTAAGTACAGCTGTGGTGCACACAATAAGATCAGCCAGAGCCAGCATGCAGAGGAAGAGGTACATTGGCTCATGGAGGCTGGTGTCTGTTTTGATGATAAACAGAAGAGAACAGTTTCCCAGGAGGGAAAAAATGTAGACCACACAAAAGGGGATGGAGATCCAGATGTGGGCAGCCTCCATCCCAGGAATGCCAATGAGAATGAAGGCTGATGGATGGACATTGGTCTTATTGTATGCTGACATAACAGGTGTCAGAATTTTAGCTTTCTCTTCATGAATTTTTCTCTACACCAAGTAAAAGTAATAGCTTACAAATTTTCAAACCTTTGATGAGTTAAGTCAGCCAAAATGCAGGGAATTGTATGTCAGGGAGTCATTACAATATCTATGAATATTTATAAATTATTTCACCATTATATCTGACGGTGAGGTCTTATTTCATTATTGTAATTTGTAATATGGCTGATCTGTAGATGCCAAATGAGGGAAAATATGCAGGTACCAAAAATCAGAGCTAAATGTATGAAAATCCAAAGTCTTCTGTCCACTGAGAAGAAAGTAATGCCAACTGAAATCTAAAATATGTGTAAGACTCTCAGGTGTATAATTTAGTGATTCAGTATTTATATACAACACTTATAGTACATTGTATTTTAACTAATTGGAATTTAAATAAAACCTAAAAAATAAGATAAACGCAAGTGTAGATGCACATTGGAATAGCTGTATGCTTAATCATCGAAACTTCACTGTATGTAATGAATATCTCCTTCAACTAACTTCTTTCATTAAGATACATGAATTTGTAAACATATATGTAGAATCATATAAAAAATGTGTAAGAGTCATGGGTTTGGTGGACATAGAAACAGTAGTAAGACATAGATTACACAGAAAGAAGGAATGACAGGAAGCTTTGAATAGAAAATGTACCTTTAGAAAAATATTTAAGTCATCCTAGTCTGGGACATGCAAAGATGCCAGTTTATAGGGTGTAGCATTGAGAATGGAATGCCAAATTTCGGAGATGTGTTGCTTGCTTTGGAATGACCAGAAGGAGGTTATTCACACCAACCTGGAACTCAATCAGCATGATGACAAGAGTGGGGTTGATAACACTGTGCCAGGAAGTGAAAGCTCATTACATTGTTTGTGACTCTCCGATGGTGACACCTTTGTGTTTACTTTTGACTGCACAGGCAAGAATTACAACAAATGTGATTATATCCACTAACATGAATTTCCTTCACTTCCTTACACACATCTAGTTAGTCAAATTACTCTGACTGGCTCTCCACTGGCTCCCTCTCCAGGCAAATTCATCCAAACTTCCCCTCATGACCTTTCCTTTGTTCTGCACACTTCTCTTGCATTGGCTGACCCCTTCCCCACCCCATGTTGTGATTTGCGGATGATACTTCTTCCATTTCTTAAGACTAGTAGAACTTTCCGAAAGCCATACTCATCCCGTAATAAACAGATCTTTTTCCTCTCTTCTTCTTAGAAGCACAATTGACACTGTTCCACAGACAGTCCTTTTTTACCACTATTATAGACAGTTGAAGATTAAAGGGCATTGTGATTTGGAAAAATAATCCTTAAGCCAGTGTCCACTGAAACTGGGATTGGAATATGTATAGCACACTGAGCATCAATCTGTAGTGAGAGTGATGACACGTTTCATACCCACAGTTTCTGCTTGCTGGGGTTATTTGGCCTTCCAGATCCCTAGAGGTGGATATTCTCTTTTGAATGCAAATACAGCAGGATAGGTGGGTCAAGGAACTATGGGACATTTATGTAATGACATTTCTGTCTGAGGCATGCTATGAGTTGGGATAGAAGATAAATCCAGGGCAACCAATCCATTGGGGAGTTATATAATAGTGTAACAGTTAAACATTTTTAAATGCTTGATGTGAGTCAGTTCTTTTCCTGAAAACATTCCACATATTATTTATAATACATATTTATAATAATAAATATTATTGTGTTTGTTAGAGTGGAGGGGGAGTGGGAAGGATGGGGTGCCTGGGTGATGGACTTTGGGGATGGTACATGTTGTAGTGAGTGCTATGTATTGCATAAGACTGATGAATCACAGACCTATACCCCTGAAACAAATAATATATAATATGTCAATAATTTAAAAAAATAAAATTTATCTCCATTTTAAAATGAGAATAATTTAAGTAACTTCTAGAATTTTATATAGCTAGTAAATAATAGACCTGTTTCTAGCTACACACACTGATTCTAAAGACCACATTCTTTTTTTGTTTGTTTGTTTAAGATTTTATTTGTTTATCTGAGAGAGAGAGAGAGAGAGATCACAAGCAGAGGAGAGATCACAAGCAGAGGGAGAAGCAGGCTTCCTGCTAGGTAGGGACCCTGATGTGGGACTCGATCCCAGGATCCTGGGATCATGACCTGAGTCAAAGGCAGACTCTTAACCAACTGAGCCTCCTGGGTGCCCCTGAAGCCCTTATTCTTAACTGTGGTGATAAAAACTGCCCTAAGCACTTGACAGTCTATTTGCAATTGTGCATATAAGAAGAAGAGGAGGACTTGTTCTGTACCTAACAATAAAGAAAACCATCACCATTAATTTGATTATGAATACTGTTCAAAAGTCCCCAACTATTATATTCCATAAAGGAACTGGTCCAAATCCAAGCCTTTCTCTTCTTAATTAACCCTCCTGCACTTTCAACAGATGACCTCTCAGAGGGAAAATTAACCTCTCAACCTCAGAGACAAAATTAACATTTGCCACCAGACAGGTTTGTCAGCCTTACCCTCTTACCTTTATGTTTACGTACATGTAACACATTGAGCTAGTACATTTTCACATACTCTCCTTCCTTTAACCTGAAATGAAATTTCATGTCCTTTTACCTATATTTGTAATTTCATCAACATTCTCATCTTTCTCATGCAGTTTTCCTTCATTTCTTCTACTTGCTCTATGCCATTACACAATTTAAATATATTTTACTGACAGAAAACATGTGGACAGGTGTGCCTGGGTGGCTCAGTTAGTTGAACATTTAACTCTTGATTTTGGCTCAGGTCATGACCTCAGGGCCCTGAGATGAAGCCCCAGGTCAGGCTCCATGCTCAGTGGACAGTGTGCTGGAGATTTTCTCCCTCTCCGTTTGTTCCTTCACCTCCTGTCTCACTTTCTTTCTTAAAACAAACAAATAAATATTTAAAAATAAAAAAAGAAAACATATGGACAGATTATGTAGAGCAAACATTCACACTGAAGTAAATGCAAATGTTCAATCACATAGGCTTATTCTTAGTGGAAATCAGGAAATTAAAAATTAAATGAATATGATACAATTCATACAGTATTATATTTTTAACCAACAGAATTTCAAGATTGATGATGATAAGTATTAATGAGGTTTGGGTTAACGTGTGATTCTTATGCCCAATTGATTAGAGAGAATTACTCTTAGAGGAAAATTGCATAGTATTATTCTTATTAAAAACAAAGTTCTGGGCAGAGCAATTTCACTACTTGCCATTTAGGGAATAATGTTCAGAAATACATATGGAAGTATATACAGTAATTCTCATTGTAAAAATGCCTGTGATAGAATTAATAGTGAATCATTCAAAAGTAATAATGACCTTACAAATCTGTGTAATCTTTATATTATAGATGTGCTTAGAATAAGTATATTTATGTAAACTGACATTCAAATAAAAAAGGAGCAAAAGTTTGATTTTTCCATTAACATTGACAAATTATGCAAAATTTAAGAGCATACTCTATGTGCATATGTGTACATTTATAATGCAAATTTTATAAACATAAGAACTATGTAAAAAGGATACATAGGCAATGGAGGAGAGATCTATAATGTGGAGCAGATGGAAAGAGGCATAGAGAGTATAATTTAGCTGTATCTTTATAGCTTGGCATTTTTAAACAGTGCCAATATATTTTATATATTAATGTATTACATGTTTAGTTTAAGGCAAGTAAATAAATAATGCAGTTACAAATGTTATTTGCCAGAAAATAATACAAACCAAGAAATTACAAAGAAAATGTGGCCTTCCATGTCTTATAAAATATTAGCAAATTTTCTAACCTCTTCAAATATATTCTCTATATCTCTCTGCATATAGAGAACTGGTCACCTACTCAATTCAAAACAAAAAGACCTGTCTCTTTGTTTGTCATGGCATTTCTTCACACATGGAAACCCTAGGTAACCTAGTTAACCTTGAAGATCCTGCTCACATATCAGCCTCTGTGAGAAAATTTTTCTAGGAACTTTGGACCATCATGGATATCCATCCTCAAGTGTTCCACTGACATGTGTACTTACCTATCTTCTATATCTTCTCATATTGTATTTCATATATCTGCATGTTTTTCTCCTTTATTATATTGCAAATTCTTACTTGGCAGAAGCCATGTATTGTCATATATCCATTTGTTCCAATGAATGAATAAAAATAGGAAAGAAGACAAGGGAGTGTTCTTATTTTTCTGGTAAATAATTTCAGCATAAATTTAAGACAACCAGTGGAATCACTATAAATTTATTATAGTCCACACTATCTCCAAACACTACAGTGCATTAATAGTTTTCCTGATTCTAATATAAAATCGTTAAGACATACCCAGGGATTAGCTTCCAGCAAAATCAAATTCTCTTAGCATTTGATTCCTTGTCTGACTACACAGCATGGAAAACAGGAGGGATTGGAAGGGGAAAAAACCTCACACCTGCTTTGGGGGAGGAATAAAATAAAAAAAGAAAACCCTGATCCAATAGATCAACATGAATTATAATATATTAGGTACATATAGTATTTACACTGCAGACATTACCAGGTGTTCTGTGAGGAGGATGATGAGGATGGTCTGTGGAAGATTTTCCTTCTCTCAACACCTTTAAGGTTTCTAGATGTGCTCAGTTATAGACATGTCTGCTGATTTCTAAGGCTCTCATGGGCATAGAGTGGGGACGGTCTCCCCTCCTGTCAAGAAACCACTGGCGGTTAAATTTGAGTTCAGAACTCAAGTTCTAAGTCTTTAGAGCTAACCTTTTAGTAACAGGAGAATCCCAGAAGGGTGAGGGGAAGGCAAGAGAGTTTTTTCTGAACTGTCTCTGGAGCCTTCCTCTTGGCGGGGTTGCTGGAGTCTCGGAATGGATTGTTCTTAAATACATCAAGTATTTGTATGAAGTTAGGATAGAAAAGTGTCTAGTTCCTTCACTTTAAACAATGCCTGTTTATCTTGATTTTTACTTTTTAAAAAGATTTTATTTATTTTTTTCACAGAGAGAGGGAGAGAGAGAGAACACAAGCAGGGGAGCGGCAGGCAGAGGGAGAGGGAGAACCAGGTTTCCCACTCAAGAGAGATCCTGATGTGGGGCTTGATCCAAGGATTCTGGGATCATGACCTGAGCTGAAGGAAGATACTTAACTGACTGAACCACCCAGGCACCCCTCTCCTTTATTTGTAATAAAGGAAAATATAAAAAAACAGGGGCACCTGGGAAGCTCAGTGGGTTAAAGCCTCTGTCTTCAGCTCAGGTCAAGATCTCAGGTCCTGGGATCAAGCCCCACATCGGGCTCTCTGCTCAGAGAGGAGCCTGCTTCCCCCTTTCTCTCTGCCTGCCTCTCTGCCTACTTGTGATCTCTGTCTGTCAAATAGATAAATAAAATCTTTAAAAAAAAATAAAATTAAATTAAATTAAAATAAAAAATAAAACACAAACAACCATAATGTCACTTTGATATTTGGTTGATTTTATTTTATGATTTTCATATTCATATAATTTAGAATATTCAAATTATATTATACTTTAACTTTTTTTTTAAAGTTTTATTTATTTATTTGACAGACAGAGATCCCAAGTAGGCAGAGAGGCAGCCAGAGAGAGAGGAGGAAGTAAACTCCCCGCTGAGCAGAGAGCCTGATGTGGGCTCAATCCCAAGACCCTGAGATCATGACCTGAGCCAAAGGCAGAGGCTTTAACCCACTAAGTAACCCAGGGACCCAGACTTTAACATTTTATCTCATAGTCTAAATTTCATGTTGTGACATGTACCATATTTTTTCATAATTCATCAGAATAAATTTCACTGAAAATTTAATTATATGAAATTAATCAAAAGGGGATTTTGATGAAAGTTGAGTTGCATCTAAACATTGCTGTGGAAAATGTGACAGCTTTAAACATGCAATCCTTTCAGCCATCTAGATTTATCGTGCTCTTACATGCATTCCAGCCTCCTTTGAGAGCTGTGAATAGTTTTTAAATAATTTTCTGTCAATCTCACCAATATTTAAATTGTAGAAGTTGGAATTTTATCATATTATTTTTACATTTATTTATATGCTTTATTTATGTTTTGAGTATGAATCTTATAAATTATATATACACAGTGGGGCTCTATCATATGTGAATTCCATATTTACTAGTTTGCCTACTCCTTAAAATTTATTTGTAACCCCAAATAAATTCTTATGGCACTTCAGCTGTCATTCGCCAATGTGCAAAGAGATGTGAAAAATTTGAGTGCCAGATGATCACATTCGCAGCTGAGGCTGAACAAGGTGAGATTCTTACTTCCCATTTCAGCTATAAATGAGTGTTTTTACATTCAATTTAAGGCCAGGTTTTTCTTATTTTTCTGCTCTTGGTTGATTCCACTGTTTAACATAGCCCTCCAGGATAGTGTTGAAGTGCAACACAGTAAATAACTATCTTATTATTTATTCATGGAAAGTATTGCAGCTAAATAATACTTTTCTAGTGTTCCTAAGTGCAAGATGGTTGTACTGTACTTTATGGAAAAAATAACCATTTTGGATAAACTTCATTCAAGTGTGAGTTATAGCAGTGTTGCTTATGATTCAAAGTTAATGAATCAAAAATAAGATACACCCAGACAAAGGAAGATGAAATTCATCTCTATATGAAGCCACTCTGGAGAGTACGAAAGTAACATTTGTAGCATGTGATATAAATATGGAAAAGATGAAAAAGAGGATAAATTTGTGGAGTCAAGAGATGACAACTAATTAAAAAAAAGTGCAATAGACAGCATTGTGGTGAGGTCAAAGATGGGGTCAGAGAAAAAAATAAAATCAAGCTCTTGTTGGATAGCACTGGGTTTGCTAGTACATTTCAAAAAGCAATGAGGGATATACAATAATAAACTTAGAGTCAAGGCAGATTTTGCTAATTAGGAGGCTGCAGAAGAGATTTTAAAGTGCCTACTAAGTGTACAGGAAAAGGATTATGTAGAAATCGGGTTTTCAACACCAGTGAGACTCTCTGTTGTACACGGATACTGGTGAATGAAACACAAGTGGCCTCCAAAGCTCCTGGCTTTCAATCATTTAAAGGCTGCATGATTAATCATAAGAGCCATGACCAACCTGTAAGAACTATGTAGTACAGGAAGTGTCTCTCACAGAAAAACACACATTAAAAAATGTATGTATTGATGGATTGACAAAAATGTTGTACATTTCCCCTAAGATCAAAGGCACCAAATTTCCTAATTCGGTGTTCAAGGTGACTTTATAGAACACAGCTACTGAGGATAGTGAGAACTGACAATGCTTCTTTGAATACATACATGTGTATACACACGCATGCATGCACACACACATGCACACACACACACACACACACACACAGATCTGGGGGCAGGCTTGCCCTTCCTTTCCCCCATGAGAGAACTCAGGGGCTGAGGGAAGCTCTCCTGGGGCAGAAAAGTACCAGGCTAGGGTAGAGGGGATGTGGATAAATGAAACTTTTCTTCTTATCCTTTCCAATTTGTCTTTTGTTTTATGTACCACAAATGTCCTGTAATCTCTCATCTAAATTCTGGAACTCTCATAAAGGCCTTTCCATCCATCAGTGCTTGTTAAATCTGTGTTTTTGTACTGGGAGGAGTACTGGGTCCTCCTGTCATCTCGCTGACCTAAGTCTCACTCCTCTGCCTTCATTTCTTTCCAAGCCAGGGACCCCTAATGGTTCTCTCTTTTTGAATCAGAATTCGACACTAGAATCCTCAGAGACTTTGTGTTTTTTACCAAACTGGCTCCAGGGAATTTCCTGTTGCAATCTCCTCCCAGGCAAAGAGCAGCACCCTCATAAAGACTGAGCAGGTGAGATAAAACAGAGACAGGATTCCATGCTGGTGCTCAGTCTGGTGAGTCTTCCCCATCTCCCAGCTCACGGAGCATCCTTACTTCACAGTGAAGGGTGAAAGGAAAGACGTCGGATAGGGGAGGAAGAGAGGAGACACGGGAAAAGTGTGGGACAAAGAAGACTAACACTGGTGCTTAAAGAAGGAGTAGGATCATGATAGGAAAAACCATCCAATTCTAGTGAAAGCATTTGGATTTTAGCCTGAATCCAGTCAATGTACATTTTAAAAATTAGTCTGCTTGAAGATATCTGATGAATGATGGACATCCAGTCTCTTTGGAACATGCTTCAAATTGCTTTAAAACATTACCAGCTTAAATCTAACAACATACTTAAGATTTTTATCTTATTACCTCTATTTTATGATGAAAATATGTTATGATGAAAAGTACCTGTTACTTACGTTCCTTTGATTATAGAGTGAGTAAGTTATGAAGCCGGGTTTCAACAAAGTTAGTCAGACTGTAGAGACCTCTTGCTTTAAAGCAATGTAAAGTACTGTGTTGTAATCAACCTCCCAAATGATCCCATTCGGATGGAGATAAATGTAAAGATTTTAAAGATATTGAAAAAGTAGAATTAGCTTTTTTGTTTGTTTGTTTTGTTTTTTATGTGTGAAAGAGGAGGAGGGTGGTTTTCAGACTCTTTTTTCATTTTTTTTTAAATCTTAGAAATAATTGACATAGAACATTATATTCGTTTCAGTTGTACAACATCATGTATAATTGGTAAATGATCACCACCATAAGTCTGGTTAATATCCATCACCATACAGCCTTATTCAGAGTTTGATCTAGTGAGTTCATTGAGTGGTAATGATATAAGCCAGACAACTACAGAATTTCATTGCTGTCTATGTCTTCTGACTATTTCTACTAGGCTCTTCATATCACTGCCTCTCTACTTAGCTACTGAGGCCTCATAGTAGGTTATAGTTATCTGAGTTGAGAAACACACTAATTTCCCTCAATAATGAATAATCAATAATCAATAATGAACTCTATACTATGAGCTACAGTAATTTTCTTTTTTACTGAGAATCTACTGGGTATGAGTATGATGAAATAAGGAAAGCATTGTTTTTATAGCTTGCTAAGACTATTGCATACATTTCTGATCTACAGAAATGTTACTAAGGAATACAAAAAATGTTTTAATAAAAGAATCTGTCATTAACATTTCACTGACATTGATAAATCATAAGAAGTTAAGCCCTCATAATTGAATTTTACCTTTTATCCTTGTGTGGTTCACATCACACATTTTTAAACTATTCACTATTCCATAAACTTGATTACAAAGAGGGAAAGAGAAAGAAGCAGGCTGCAGATGAATATTATGTAGAGTCTTACAGGACTTAACCAGCTGGGGAATCTCTGGTTTTTTAATGTTATTAATAAAATATTTATCCAAATTTGGACTTTTCTTTCACTTTTCTCAGGAGGCAATTAGAGTTGAGATATGTTCCTTCCTATCTCCCTTTAGATTCCTCTATGTTTCCTTCTGTTTGTCCTTTCTTCTTTCTTTTCACTTTTCCTCCCTTCTCTTCCTATACTCATTGTTTATTTTTTTTTCTATAGTACTAGCTTATAGCTGCTGGGTTTTTTTTTTCTATAGTAAGAAAGAAAGAAAGAGAGAGAGAGAGAGAGAGAAAGGAAGGAGGGAGGCAGGGTGGAAAGACGAAATAAGGAACAAAGGAAAAGACAGATATTAACTACAGTGTGGTAAGTAAGGAACATGGATATCTTAACCCTGATGTTGACCACCATCACTGTCATTGGAAACACATCTTTACCCCTCAAAGTTTCTCCTTTCAAAACACCTTTTCAGTATTCTTTCCCCAAACCCTTCCCCCAAACACACACAAGGATGGGTAGAATGGTTGGCTATCCAGGGACATTTTTGATTTGGCAACCAACAGAAACCTTGGAGTTCCTTATTAAGTTAATTCCCATCACAATGCTATAACAAAGAGATGCATTTCTCTCCTGGAGGTCATTTCCAGCTGCAGTATTTTACTATCTTTGCGTGTCTCTTTTAAAATCTGAGGCACAGTACAGTATACAGTGTGTCCACCCATCTTTGTGCAACTCTTACTATATTATATCTTAATATATCTTATTATATCTGAGATTCAGCACAGCACGTCTGTGGGGGACCTATGAGTAAGTATGGAGGGATGCAGTAAGGAAGCACAGTTCTTCATTTTGGATCTGGTATTCTAAATATGTATCAATGTATACTGAACACTGAACAAGTGGTTAATGAAATCTTGTATTTGCTATCATTCTATAGCTCTAGGTACACTTATATTCCTTTTATATTGTCATATTCTGTGTGCAGTTGTCTGTACTGTTGCTTAGTGATTTTGTGTTGATCTGTTTAGGTAAAGTGAACTTTGTCTTCAAAGAAGATTGATATTTCAGTATAAATAAACTCTTTTTATGTTTTTAAAATTCGATCCAATTTTTATTTGGGGTTTCAGCAAAGGAATATAAGATATTATTGTCCAAAATGTGAGAGGGAGGGAGACCTTTCATAAGGTTATGTTCCTTCCATTTGAAGAGTACTAAGTCAGTTTCTGCATATTACTTTGAACTCAAGCTATAGCATTAGTTTTCTGTTCTGTTTTGTTTTGTTTTAGAGAGAGAGAGATTGAGGGAAGAGGAAGGGCAGAGGGAGAAGGAGAGAGAGACTTAAGCAGGCTCGATACCCAGCCTTGAGCACTATGTGGGCTCAATGTCATGACCGCGAGATCATGACCTGAGCCAAAATCAGGAGTTGGACATTTAACTGGCTGAACCACCCAGGCCCCCCAGCATTAGCTTTTATAATAAGAAAACTACAGATAAAAATTAAGCCTACTGGAAAGTTTTGAGATATGCTCTTGTTTTTCCTTCTAGAGTAGTCAACTACTTCTCATCTCATCCGTGGCAAGATGTTCCACACAAACACTTCCACTTTCCACCCAGACACCTTCTTTCTTACAGGAATCCCAGGACTTGAGAGTTCCCATGGCTGGATCTCCCTGCCTTTTTGCTCCATTTACTTAATGGCCCTGTTGGGCAATGCTACGATTTTGCTGATCATCTGGTCTGAGCATACTCTGCGGGATCCTATGTTCTTCTTCCTAGCCATCTTATCAGCCATAGATCTGGCCCTCTCCACAACCTCAGTGCCCAGAATGCTGGGTATCTTCTGGTTTGATGCACATGAAATTGGTTTTGGAGCCTGTGTGGCTCAGATGTTTCTGATACACACTCTTACAGGAATGGAGTCCACTGTTCTGCTTGCTATGGCTTTTGACCGCTATGTGGCTATCTGTGTGCCACTCCACTACAAAACCACCCTGACGCCCCGAGTGCTAGGAGGCATTGGTGTGGGTATTATAATGCACCCTGTCCTGCTTACATTGCCCATTCTCTACCTAACCCATCGACTGCCCTTTTGTGAGACTCGAATTATTGCTCACTCCTACTGTGAACACATGGGCATTGCCAAGTTGGCCTGTGCCAGCATTCGAGTTAATGCCATTTATGGGCTTTTTGTGGCTTCTTTTCTTATTTTGCATGTGGCATTGGTTGGAGTCTCTTATGCCTACATCCTTCGTGCAGTTTTCCGCCTCCCATCTCAAGAAGCTCGTCACAAAGCTCTGAGTACGTGTGGGTCACATGTTGGGGTCATGTGTGTTTTCTATACTCCTTCTCTCTTCTCCTTCCTGACCCACCGATTTGGCAAAAAAGTTCCCCGTTATGTCCACATCCTGGTTGCCAATCTCTATGTGGTTGTTCCACCTGCCCTCAATCCTATCATCTATGGTGTGAGGACAAAGCAGATTCGTGAGTGTGTGATCCGTGTTTTCACCTCAAAATAGAATCCCTTGTTTCCTTAGTTCTTGAGGACATGCACAGAACTGAAAGAAGTTTATTTTGACCCAATTCTAGGTTAATTATCTTTTTAAATGCTCCTCCTGTCAAGAGATCCTCTAGCTCCTAAAGGAACAAACTTTGGAGAATGCTTTCTGTTCTTAAATCTCAATGTTTTCTCTCCTGGTTGGTGTTGAGTACTTATTCCTTTGAATATAGGGTTTGACAACCAACTGAGAGCCTTTTACCTTTAAAGTATGGAGATTTAGTGAACCTCCATCTCTCTGTGTTTAAAATAGGATAGTATTCCAGCTGGCACAGTTAGTTTAAGGCCTAGCGCCATACTTTCCTGAAAAAAAAAGAAATCAATCTGACTGTAAAATAAGTAAGATCCTCATAGATTTCTGTTAAAAACTTAAATGTATCTGATTTCACTGGGGACAATCCTGGGATATTTAGTGTAGTTTAAAAAAATGACTCCAGCTTTTACCTTTCATTTTAGCATCTTTTCCCTTATTTTTCATAATACTATGTGCCCTCACTGTGCCACTACCACCCTTTCTGAAGAAGCATGAAATGAATGTACCTGAAAACAATACTTGTGTTAAGGAATGAAAATCCTTGTTTCTAAGAGAAGCTTGAATGTATAGAATTCTAACAGTAATTTTCAGTTATGTTTCATTAGATTGTTTCCTTGTATATGTTGTGTTTGTGTGTGTGTGTGCACGTGTTAAATGTATTTAGACAAACTTCTGTCTAAAGCACTTTTCTGGCTCTCCAAAGCCCTCCTTCTTCAAGGACTGCAACATGCATGCATCCTTTGTGACTTCAGGCTGTGCAAAAGTAGATGAAACTCAGACAAGTTCAGGTAGAAAATAAATGTTCAAAATCTCCTACTTTTACAATAATTTGTTAGATATCCTTACAAGTATTTTCTGTAATCCAATAGGGACATATCTCCTCCATGATTCCTGGGCATCAAAGATCTATTATTCTTCCTGAATTTGTTGTGAGCAGAAACTGATGTGTACATAAAAAATCATGAGACAGAACATAAAAGCAACAGTTCAGGAGGCTAAGAATGAGTTTCCTGATGTCATGTTTGCCATCTGATGGTACAAAAATGACTGTACAACTCTGCAACATGACTGAGCCAGAATATGTACCTGCAGGGTTTGGAAGTATGGAAGGTTATCTTTCAGCAAGGAGCATGGACTAGAGATATTGATGAAGGCTTTCTGAAAGGAATTAATGGAAGGTGACACAGGGATATCTAAATACAATTGTCTGAAGAACTTACTTCCTGGGAGCATCTTGAGCCCATTAAAAGCTCTTTTCTCTTAGAGAAAGAAAGATGTATATTTTAAGTTATCGGTGGCCTCTTTTTTCAAAAGAACAGCAACAGTGTTTTCCTTAATTTTGATGTCATGTTTCATTTTAAGCACAACTCAAATTTAGTAATATTTAAGAATAAAATACATAAAATAAAGATTGATATCTTTCCATTTATAAATTATTTTTATAAATCGATTTTAAATCTCCATCCATTATGAGGTCCCCTATCTTGAAAGCCACACAGGGTTACCAACAGGATTCCTCAAAGAAACTAAATTCAGTGTCCTACCTTTTGAGGGAAAGTTCGTACATATTTTCAGTTATCTGAATGATAAGATTCAGATATGCCAATCTGTAAGTAATGATTTTTTCTATTAAAATGTTAATAGCAACTATATATTCATGTTCTAACCATGTCTTTTATAGTCTTAATGTTCATTGTCTCCAACCATCTCCCAAGGTTCCATTCCATAAATTCCATACAATTAAAAATCCAAGCAGGGTTTTGCAACAACAGCATTGAAATTATCTTTAAGTCCTACTTATAGGGTCAGCACTCCAAACCCTATGTTGGTGGGTCTTGATCCCAAACAACACAGAAAATGGAGCACTGTTCCCCCACCCCCATGCAGTCAAAAATCCACTTATAACTTTCGACACCCCCAAAACTTAACACTAATAGTCTACTGTTGACTTGAGCTCTAATATAAACAGTCGATTAACACCTATTTTTGTAAGTTATATGTTTTATATATGTATTCTTATAATAAAGTAAGGTAGAGAAAATAGAATGCTGTTAAGAAAATCTTAAGGAAGAGAAAACACATGTATAGAGTTGTACTGTATTTAAGTGGATCCACATAGTTCAAACTCATATTACTCAATGGCCAGCTGGATATATACAAATGATATAAGGCCAACAGAAGACAATTTGCAGTTCCAAATACCTAAATATCTCCATATTTATTAAATAAGTTGCACAACTAAATAATAACCTTCCAAAACAATCAGCTTCTGAGGGTTTCACTGATGAATTCTATCAAACACTAAAGAAAAAAATTACATCAATTGTTTTAAAACATTTGAGACTATAGAAGCTAAAAAATACTTAGATTATGAAGCTGGACATACCTTAATACCAAAGTCATTTAAAGATGCCCAAAAAATATACATAGAGACTATATCTAGCTATCTATCTATATTTAGAGACTATGTATCAAAATTATCTCATGAATAATTGCAAAAATCCTCAATGAAATATTATTAAATTAAGCTAACAATTTACAAGAATAAATAAGTATACATGGAGCAATCATGTTTATTATTAATATACAAGATTGATTCAATGTTCAAAAACAAACAATGTAACCTAGAACATCAGTCTAAAGAAGAAAAGTCATATTGATCATATCAATGGTTAAAAAAATATACTTTCTTAAAAAAAGTGACAACACGCAAAAAAATGACAACACATATTTATAAAAACACACAGCAAACAAGGATTCAAGAAGAACTCCCTCAATTCATGTGGTAACAGATTAGAGACTTCACTATGTTTATATAGATGATAAATGATAGAAAGATGATAAATAATTAGATGATAGATATTTATAGATATGTATACATACAGAGGTTGGCATTTCCTTGCTTTTCCAGCTGAGAGGGTCTTAAATGAATCACACCCCAGTAGCAAAGTACATCCAGCAGCCTAAAATTTGTTTATAATACCGTTATCCAATTAAAGGTATCAGTAATTTTCAGAGAAATATCACATCTAAGATTGAGGCACCTGATATATGGGATACACCTGTAGCAACTTGGGGTCCCAGAAAGTAAGGATGTGACCTTTCTCACCAAAAAAAAAGGACACACAATTATGGGGGTAAGTAAAAGGACACAAGAGATAACTGAAAGAACTCCCAATAGCCAAAACTGGTCAATATGACAAAATAAAGGAGTATTGGCTTACAACTTAAAGTATGAAATAAATATTTGAGTCCATCTGGGTAAAATTGAATCATAAACAAATGGGAGAATAGATTATCTCTCATGCAAAAACAAATACCAAAGAAAAGAAAAACCAAAAAACAAACCAAGGAGGTTTGTTCCAAGGAGGAGGAGCATAACTACTCACTGTTTAATTTGTGGGCTATATACTGCAAATTAGTTGCAAAGAGGAAACTTGGAAATGGAGGAGAAAGAGACCATGACATGATTGCAGCAGATGATAAAGCTCAAAATCAACAGTGATAAACCATGTAGATAGTATGTACTTTTGATATATTTTGAAATAAATAGAATTTTACCTCATTGATCTTCCCCAATCACATAACTCTGGTCTAGTCATGGGGGAAATAATCAGACTAATTTCAATTGAGGGATATTTTACAGAAACCTGACAAGTATTACTTTAACAACAACAACAACAACAAAAAGATTTATTTGAGAGAAAGGGTGTGTGCACAGAGACAGGGAGGAGAAAGGGAAGAGGGATACACTCTTCAAGCAGGTTTCCCCACCAAGATGAGAGCACACTGTGTGGCTCAATTCCAGCACCCATGAGATCATAAACCTGAACTGGAAACAAGAGTCAGATGCTCAACCAGCTAAGCCACCCAGGTACCCCTAAAACCTGACTAGTATTTCTAAACACTGTGAAGTCATCAAAACTAAGAAAAACCTCAGTAATTGTCACAGTCAAGAGAACTAAGAGACATAACTAGATAAAACTAGTCAGTGTAATGTGGTATCCTGGATGGGATTTCCACTAAAGAACATTAGATTCAACTAAAGGATTCTGAATAACATGAACTTTAATAAAATATGAACTTTAGTTAATATTGTTTTATTAATTATAATAAATGACCATACTAGTAAAAAGTATTACTGATAGGGGAAATTATGTATACATTTATATGAAAGCTTTCTGTACTATATTTACATTTTCTATAATCTACGGTGTTAAAAACTTTAAAAAAAGCATATGGAAAATCAATTGGCTAGAAATTGCTATAGACCTAGGAGAGAGAAACAGGATAGCCTATGAAATATCAGCAATTTTAGTATATTGTTATATTTAATATATATTAAATATCAAATTACATTGTAATAAATTAATTATACATTATTAAATTAAATTAATTATGCATTAATTGTAATTTTATATATTAATTATGATATGAATATTCTAATATTATTACATTATAATATTATATTAATATTTAATATATTATTGGAATTATGATAAGTGAATTCTGATAAAAGAATTAACAAAAAAGGTGAATACACTGAACAGAGAACGTAGAAACACATACTTAATTGTCACATGATAGTGTTGACATTGCATACCCTCGTTTCTGCTTAGATGATCTGTCTATCCCTGAGAGTGGAGTGTTGAGGTCTCCTATTATTAACATATTATTACCAAGATGTCTCTTTATTTTGGTTAACAGTTGGCTTATGTAGTTGGCTGCTTCCGTGTTGGGGGCATAGATACTTAAAAATGTTAGATCCTCCAAAATTACTTTTATCTCCAAAATTCAGGAGTTCCATAAGTTTCCTCACAAGGCTCTGCCGCTCCAACAAAAAACCTTAGCTTCTGAGGTAAGTTAAATCTGGGGGGCTTGAGAGGGCAAAGATTGTTAGAAAGCCCAATTTTCCAATTTGGATGCACAACTAAACCAAGAAATACTACACAGATTTTATTCAGTAATAATGCTGATATTCTAAAAGCCATTTTTTGTACTCATATGTTTTATTCTTTATTGGCAATAAATATAGGAAGGAAAATGATGTCACATTTATCAACTCCCCTGTAACTCCAAAAATGAATCTAGGAGACATCTCCATGGAAACTCCTATCAGTATGAACTTCCACAAAATACCCTTGCCTGGGAATACTGTTAGTTAAGTGGTTTAGATTATTATCAACAAATCATAATAAATTTTTTACTCTACATCAGGAAATATTTTAAGTGTTATACAGGTATTAGCTTTTTAAATCTTCACAACAATGTTTTCCACTAGATATTACCCTGCTTATTGTAGAGGAGGAAATGGAGACACAATTTCTTTCCCAAATTGATATGTCCATTAAGTAGGGAAGACAGGATTTGAACCCACATGTCTGTCTCATAGTTCATTCACTTAACCAATTTTCAGTATCTCACATTTATTTCCTTAGATCCCTTTATAACATAAATTAACCCCTCTTTTATTTTACTATTAATAGGAGCCAGGAAGCAGAAAGGGTTTGTGTCCAAAACAACTGGTCTTTGTTTTATTATATTATCTCTCCCATCAAAGTTCTAACAAGTACTCTACTCCATGAAATGATAGCTATTAGCTGGGCTTCATTTTTTTCCTGATAGTATTTAATGTTGAATTGTGTTTAGTATGGAGTTGAGAGGGAGAGGTAAGTTTTAGAGAAATTGACCTGATAACAGCAAGGTAAACAACATGGTAATGAAAAAAAGAGCCAGAATGACTTGCCAATTCCATACATAAAATCATCCTGATCTTCTGTGACCTGGCCTTGTACATAGGGCCCATGAAAAGGAATCTAGAATAGAGGGATCTTGAAGAGAAAGAGTGTGAGGTAAGCCCTCCTCATAGCTATTCCTGCCTAGACATCAGCCAATTTATCCAAGTCATCCCAAGCTTGGGAAACAGTATTCAGAATCAGGATATTTTCTTTCTTTCTTTCTTTCTTTCTTTCTTTCTTTCTTTCTTTCTTTCTTTCTTTCTTTCTTTCTTTCTTTCTTTCTTCCTCCCTCCCTTCCTTCTTTCCCCTCTCTTTCCTCCTTTCTTTCTTTCACCAATGATTCTTTGCTTCATATTTGTTTAATAACATATAACGTATTATTTGTTTCACAGGTACAGGTCTGTGATTCAGTAATCTTATATAATACCAAGTGCTCATTATATCACATGACCTCCTTAATGTCCTTCAGCCAGTTATACCATCCCCCCCACCCCTCCCCTCCAGTAACTCAGTTTGTCTCCTATGATTAAGAGTCTCCTCAGGTTTCATCTTGTTTTATTTTTCTTCTTTTCCCTTATGATCCTCTGTTTTGTTTTTTATATTCCATACCAGTGAGATCATATGAACTCAACCCATGGAATGGGAGAAGATATTTGCAAATGACACTACAGATAAAGGGATGATATCCAAGATCTATAAAGAACTTCTCAAACACGACACCCAAAAAACAAATAATCCAATCAAAAAATGGGCAGAAGACATGAACAGACACTTCTGCCCATTTCTTTTTTTTTTTAAAACAGACATTTTATTTTTAAATATTTTATTTATTTATTTGACAGAGAGAGATCATAAGAAGACAGAAGCAGGCAGAGAGAGAGAGAGGGAAGCAGGGTCCCTGCTGAGCAGAGAGCCCGATGTGGGCCTCGATCCCAGGACCCTGAGATCATGACCTGAGCCAAAGGCAGTGGCTTAACCCACTGAGCCACCCAGGGGCCCTCTGCCCATTTCTTGATTCGATTATTTGTTCCTTGGGTGTTTGGTTTGATAAGCTCTCTATAGATTTTGGACACTAGCCCTTTATCTCATTATACCATTTGCAAATATCATCTTTCATTCTGTAGGTTGTTTTTTGATTTTGTTGACTGCTTCCTTTGCTGTGGAAAAGCTTTTATCTTAATGAAGTCCCAATAGTTCATTTTTGCCTTTCTTTCCCTTGCCTTTGGAGATATGTCTAGCAAGAAGTCTGCTCCAATTTTTATTCTTCTCTTCTTCTGCTAGGTTTAGGCTTTATTTGGTGTTCACTCTCCAGATCTTTTAGGTGTAAGGTTAGATTGTGTGTTTGAGAACTTTCTTGTTTCTTGAGAAGGGCTTGTATTGCTATATACTTCTCTCTTAGGACTGCCTTTGTTTCATCGCAAAGATTTTGAACAGTTATGTTTTCATTTTCATTTGTTTCCATTAATTTTATTTAATTCTTCTTTATTTCCTGGTTGAACCTTTCATTCATTAGTAGGATGCTCTTTAGCCTCTATGTATTTGAGTTCTTACCAAATTCCCTCTTGTGACTTCCAGTTTCAAAGCACTGTGGTCTGAAAATATGCAGGGTGTGACCCCAATTTTTGGTACCAGTTGAGACTTGATTTGTGACCATTATGTGGTCTATTCTGGAGAATGTTCCATGTGAACTGGAGAAGAATGTGTATTCTGTTGCATTAGGGTGTAATATTATGAATATATCTGTGAAGTCTATCTGGTCCAGTATTTCATGCAAAACCCTTGTTTCTTTGTTGATCTTCTGCTTAGATTATCTGTCTATTGCAGTGAGTAGGGTGTTAAATTCCCTCATTATTACATATTAGTTTCAATATGTCTCTTTAATTTTGTTATTAATTAGCTTATACAATTGACTGGCCCCATGTTAATGGTATACATATTTACAATGTTCGATCTTCTTGTTGGATAGACTCTTTAATTATGATATAGTGGGTGTCCTGCCTCATATCTTATTACAGTTTTTGGCTTAAAATAAAATTTGTCTGATATAAGAATTGCCACTCCAGCTTTCTTTTGATGGCCTTTAGCATGATAAATGGCTTTCCACCCCCCTCACTTTCAATCTGGAGGTGTCTTTGGATTTAAATGAGTCTCTTGCAGACAGCATATTGATGTGTCTTGCTTTTTTATTCAATCTGATACCCTGTGTCTTTTGATTGGTGCATTTATCCCACTTAATTTAGTGTCATTGTATTACCTGTAAAGTGATTATTCCTGTATATTGTCTCTGTTACTTTCTGGTCTACGTTACTTTTGGACTCTCTCTTTGCTTAGAGAATCCCTTTTCATATGTCTTGTAGGTCTGATTTGGTGATCACAAATTCTTTTAGTTTTTATTTGTCCTGGAAACATTTTTGTCACTCCATCTATTTTAAATGACACCCCAGCTGGACAGAGTATGCATGGCTGCATATTTTTCTCATTTAGCATCCTGAATAAATCATGCCAGTCTCTTCTGGCCTGCCAGGTCTCTGTGGATAGGTCTGCTGCCCATCTAGTGTTTCTACCCATAGACCTCTTGTCCTGAGCTGCTTTCAGGATTTTCTGTGTGTCTTTGAGATAGTCCAGTTTCACTATTATATGTCAGGGTATTGGCTTATTTTTATTTATTTTCAGGGGGGTTCTCTGTACTACCTGGACATGGATCCCTGTTACTTTCCCCAGATTTGGGAAGTTCTCTGCTATAATTTGTTCCAGGATACTTTCCTGTCCCCCTCTTTCTTTCTTCTTTGGGATCCCAATTATTCTAATAGTGTTTTTTACTTTATGGTATCACTTATCTCTCAAATTCTCCCCTAGTGATCCTATAGTTGTTTATCTCTCTTTTTCTCAGCTTCTTTATTCTTCATCATTTGGTCTTCTATATCACTAATTCTCTCTTCTTTCTCATTTATCCTAGAAGTTAGAGCCTCCATTTTTTTATTAACATATAATGTATTATTTGCCTCAGGGGTACATGTCTGTGAATCATCAGACTTACACATTTCACAGCACTCACCATAGCACATACCCTCCTCAGTGTCCATATCCCAGCTACCCTATTCCTCCCTCCCAGCCCCCAGCAAACCTCAGTTTGTTTTCTGAGATTAAGAGTCTTATGGTTTATCTTTCTCCATGGTGTAAGAGAATGGTCGCGTTTCATTCTTCTACATATAGCTGTCCAGCTTTCCCAGCACCATTTATTGAAGAGACTGTCTCTTTTCCACTGTATATTTTTTCCTGTTTTGTCGAAGATTATTTGCCCATAGAGTTGAAGGTCCATATCTGGGCTCTCTACTCTGTTCCACTGGTCTATGTGTCTGTTTTTATGCCAGTACCATGCTGTCTTGATGATCACAGCTTTGTAATAAAGCTTGAAATCAGGTAATGTGATGCCACCAGTTTCATTTTTGGTTTTCAACATTTCCTTAGCAATTCGGGGTCTCTTCTGATTCCATACAAATTTTTGGATTATTTGCTCCAGCTCTTTGAAGAATACAGGTGGAATTTTGATCAGAATGACATTAAAAGCATTTACCAATGTTTATTCTTCTGATCCAAGAGCATGGAATGGTCTTCCATCTTTTTGTATCTTCTTCTATTTCTTTCATGAGTCTTCTGTAGTTCCTTGAGTACAGATCCTTTACCTCTTTGATTAGGTTTATTCCCAGTTATCTTATGGTTCTTGGTGCTATAGTAAATGGAATTGATTCTCTAACTTCCCTTTCTGTATTTTCATTGTTAGAGTATAAGAAAGCCACTGACTTCTGTACATTAACTTTGTATCCTACCCCATGACTGAATTGCTGTAAGAGTTCTAGTAGTTTGGGGGTGGAGTCTTTTGGGTTTTCCTTATAAAGAATTATATCATCTGTGAAGAGACAGAGTTTGACTTTGAAAGACCCTAGAGCCGACCCAAGAATCAAACAGCATGCCTCCACTGGATGCAAATTGCAAGAGGTTTATTGGTTACACAGGCGCCTGCGGACACATCAGCCTTTGTGGGCTGAGCGCGCCGGGCTAGGTTGGGGAGCAGATTATATAGGGCAGGGTTGGGGTGGCGGGAAGCGAGCTTACAGAAGCAGATGCATGGTTACAGGAATCTGATTGATAAATCAAGCATTGTCAGGCACTGGGTTTAAGGCAAGGACACAACGGTTTGTTCTGGTGGGCCTTGGCTCAGCACTCTGGAAAGTCCCAGGTCACTCTGCTCCTCATTTGTCTTCCCTTTTGAGAGGCCAGTTGACCATAGACATCCTGGTATGGGTTGACATCCGGCTATGGGGACAATAGGTTACTTAGTCAAGCCTTCAGCAAGGGGAGAGGGGTCTTTCATTCCCCCCTTTTTCTTTATCATGGATAGAATCTTATATCCATTCGCTTTGTTTATGAAGCAAGTCAGTTTGAGAGCCGGTTTGTTTAATTAGTTGATATTGCTGCGTCAGCACCATTGTCTGGATTACTGACAGGCGACCTTTTATAAACTGTACGAGTTTATTTAAGATACAAGGGCCAATTGAAAATTGGGTTATTGATAAGGTAACTTCTTTGTTGTAATCTCAAGGACATTTGCAAGGATCGTCTGTCGTGGTGTAGTCATTGTAGCAATGGAGTCTCGGCACCAAGTAGAGAAACATGGAACAAAGCAACATATTAAGGTTAAAAAAGCGATAAGAATGAGAAGCCCAAAAAGGAGATTCGGCCATAGCCCTCCTCCAAACCAGGAACTTAACCATTTACTGAGAGAGAGAGAAGGATCTTGTAGGCCTTAATTTGGGTATTTATATCTTTTATTAGTCCTGTGACATTTTTGTGATAGTCTGGAATGTACACACAACATTCTGTCCTGATAATTGCACATGTGCTACCCTGGACTGCTGTCAGGACATCTAAGGCCATCCTATTTTGTAGGACTGCCTTGCGTATCTGTGACACTTCGGTATTAAGCTGGGAGATGCTATTTAGTGAATCATTGAGTGCCTTTGTAGTATATTTATTAAGGACTTTTACATGCCACATGACATCCCCTAGTCCCGCAGATGGAACAAAAATGGATGCTAAGTGATCATACCATTTAAAAACAGATCGTGTTCATCTTTGTTTCAAGTTGGGGAGATTAGCAGGAGTTGTAATGGTTTTAGTAATGTGCCCATGATTCCAGGAAAATCCCCTTTCCTTCCAAATAGCTCCATGGGCATGTGGTACCAGGAAGGCATACTTGGAGTCAGTATAAATGTTAATTCTTAGGCTTTGGCAATTGCAAAGTGCTAGTGAGCATTATGGCACACCTAACTTTTCTTCTTCTTTCTATGAAAACTATTTCATCAGAAAACCAACTGTCATTCGTAATTTTAACAGGGGCATCTTTAAACCTGGCCATATAGAATAAGCTAGATTAATAATCTCTGAACATTTTTGCTGTATAGAGAAAGAAGTACTGTGGTCAGGTTCAGGCATACAGGTAACTAGGTTTAAAGTTTGACAGATTTTAAGTTTTATTTCTGGCATCTCTGTTAGTGTAGCCCAGTATTTAATAACTCGGCCTCCATAATCCATTGGTGGCCTTTGGCTACTAAGACAAATCTGGACCTGATGTGACATTATTACAGTTAGTGACTGTCCCATAGTGAGCTTTGAGGCTCTTTTATGAGGGCTGTTTTAGGTTTTGCTAAAGCATCTGTTTGCAATTGCACCTCAACGGAGGTGGCCTCTAGATAAATATGACTAAGGGATGAAACCAATAAGAAGACCTTTGAGTGGTCCAACCTTAACAATATCCTGATTACAGAGGATCATTGTCAAGTGGGAGAAGAGTGTGGTATGCTGGCTTTTAGGCAATTTCATTATTCCAGTTGTTTAATCATGTGTCGTGGGGTCTGCTAATATCCCCACAAAATAACAAGATTGACTTAAGAAGCTATTGTACAACTTCTCTGAAGTTTACCTCAAATTGTTTAGCTTAGGTAAACAAACATTTAAAGACAATCAAATCTAGAATTTAACATCCATAAAGGTGTGTTATTAAAACGGAATTTTTCTCTCTAAAATAACCCTCATTTACAGAGATAGCCAAATCAGGACTAATTCACTTGTGAAACAAGTTCAGTTTTAACAAACTTGGCCTATTATTTACATAAGCTCAGCAAGAACAATGAGTGTGATCAATAGATCTTTTAGCATCTGCTTTGCTGGAACTTTTAATAAGGAATCTCTAGGTTGAACTTTAGTAGCCTCTCCGGGCCAGAAGCCAAGCCCTGTATTGGCCATCAGGCATGCCTGCAATACCTGTGGATTTGAGCGAATTCCTCAGTGGGCGAATTCCTCTTCTGAGACCGCACCTACCAAGGAGTGACATTCTTTACTTACCTGGTGAGGCTTCTGGGAACTCTGTAAGCAAGATAAGGTATCAGGCCAACAGTCCCAAGGGGCTTTATGGCTCCAGGTTTTATAAAGTCAACCTTAGTTTCTTTAAACTGTCTGGTCATATCCGAGTCTTTTCAAATATGACATTCCAGTCAAAGCCTTGGTAAAATAACCCGTGTTTCCAATTCTTTCCTGTTATAAGGAGAACAGATTCTTATTGGACTTATGCAAATGACTGATTGCCATGGAAGAATGCTTACTTACTGAGACCTTTTGGTTTCAGAGGGTTCAGATAGAGAGAAAAGCTTGAATGCTTTAAGCTCTTTTATAAATGAGCACTTTTACATCTCTATAAGTTACGGATAAGTAGGAGGAAGTATCCCTAGTCTGGAAGAGCAAACATTAGAGAGAACCAGCAATGTTTAAAGTAAGACAAAACATTAAGAGATATAACATTATAATTTTTTAGTTCATTTAGTCCCGTGTTACCAAATCTGGTGAATGCGGCTTTAGTCAGTTTTGGAAATTTTTACCCATTTCAGTTTTAGGATTTTCAAGTATATCAAATATCTGTATTTGTCCTGAAAGTCCTTTATAGGAATCTCCTTGAAAATAAAACTCATTTTACAAGAGAATTAAAACAATTATAAATGACAAAAAATCAGAATGGATATGGTTAAAGCTAAAGAGACACAGGAGTTTACAATTTAGCTGCAAGGAAATCAGGTTATTTTTGTGATTCATAACATTTCCATAATTACAGTATTAAGCGATGATCTCTCAAAACATTAAAACTTTAGGAAGTGCATAGAATCTCTAGAATAGTTATAGTGTTTTCCCAAATGTAATCCAAGGTTTATCATCGGTTCAGTAGTATTTCACGAGCAATTTCACATACCAAGGAAAAACCTGAGTCAAAGAGATTTACAATTTAAATCTTGTCAACATTTGCTAAGATCTTAGAAAGTTTTGAAGCACATGCCTAAATATAATAGGGATGTTAAATACCTGATAAAACAAAGCATAGAAACTGGTTTTTCTGGGCAGGCAAAGAGAAAATCACTTACATTCTCATAACAGGAGATCAATTAATCTAAGAAAACTTTATCCTTTGAACAGAGAATTTCAGTCTTGTACTAATGTAATGTACCTTTAAAACCCATTTATTTAGTCTATCTTAGTCTGTCCTGACTATCTATAACTTTCCTTTTCATTCAGGTTTTGTCCCAAGCCATTTTCTTTTAAACATTATCTCATTTAGGATAAAATTACCTTTAACAAAATGTATTTTTATTCTTTAAATTTTTCTTACATATTTTCTATTTTTTTTACATACAGAGTTTTCCTTATTTCCATTAGTCTTAGTTATACTAAGCAGAACTTTGTATTCTTAGAAACACCTTTAGTTATTAACTAATTGTGAACTGTTACAACAGAATTCTTCAGGTGGCAAATTTATGAATCAGTTAAGTGGAAAACAAGTTTACCAGCAGATTTAAATATTCTTAGTTTCTTTGCAGTAAGAATTCAAAAGCACAAACCTACAACTAGTGATTAACGACTTAGCATTTTATCCTGTTTGGTTAAGACCTAGATGTTCATAATTCAATTCCATTTGTCATCCAAGCAAAACTTTAAAACTTTCAGGTTACCAAAGACTTTGAAAGCTACTTCAGCAATTACCCATTAGAACTTTGAGACAGACAATTAATCATCAGTTTAGTTATTTCTTTGCCAACAAATTTTAATAAATAATATGAGCTTATTTGACCTTCAGTAAACTTCGAAGTTTCACATTTACTGCTGATAACTTAAAAGACAGGTCTTATTTTAATTAAACCAACAAATTTAACTTAGTTCCAACATTGATTTACGTTCCACCTGGACCCACTCCACTTTGAATGTTTACCTGAGACATGGTTGGGAAGATCTGGAGTGGGGGGGTGTTAGGTTCAGGGGGTGCTCTTCTTGCTCCTTGACAGTGAAGAGAGAAGGAGCTGTGGTGCATAATCTAGAGGCCAGTCATGCAGGCTGCACACACATTGGTACAGAAATAGGAGAAGAGGGAAACAGAAGAAACAAAGTGCTGCCAGGAGGCAGAGAAAGGATTCCCAGTTTTAGAGCTCCTAAGCCCCAACAGAGGAGCAGATGCCATGCTTTTTCATTAGCCAGGGGGGAGGGGTTAGGCAGTCCAAGTCAGGACAGAGAACACAGGGAAACCTCCCCGAAACAAAGAGTTTCGGCAGCTGCTTGGGAATATTCCCTATAGTCTCTGTCCCGAGTCAGACCAACCCCAGTTGGCTTCAGTTATAGCCATCAACATAGGAAGTGAGTGAGGGAGAAGCTCCCACATCTATTAGGAGAAACAGAGAGAAATAAAGCCAGAGTCCCCTTTGCTAGGGATGGCCCAGCAACCTGGGTTTACTAAAAGAAGGCTTATTTACATAATTATTATCCAATATGTCAGGAGGAAATTTACTAGCTGACTCACTGAATCTGGTTTTAGTTCTTAATACCTATCTTTTATATTTCCTTCCGATATGTATGATGTTGCAGACAAGGGGAGGGGGACCTTTCAGGTGCTGTCCTTCTCGCGTCCCTTGTGGGAACTTAGGAGCATCTTAGCTAAGGTCTATCCATATAAACCCTGGACCAGGCTACTCCATGGAGTAGATGACCGTTATGCTGTATGACGCTCCGCGAGACTCAGGGTGCAGCCCACTCAGACTCCATAGCCAAAGGCAGTGGAGCCACATAAACATTCATATAGTCAGGCATTCCTCAGATTCAAACGGATCAGACATTTTTCCCTAAACAGAATTACCTTCATAACTGATACAAAGATCATATAGACACTTAGGACGTTGACAGGACAGACTGGACACAAGAGACAAAAATAGAAATTGCTGTGCGGGTTCGGTTCAGAAATTGAGACTACGGGTTATGGTCAGGAGGAACGCGAGATCCTCTCTGACCGACAGGTGGCCCAAGATAATGGCCCTCTTCGGAAACCCCAAGGCGTCCCCCGAAGTAAACTGAAACCCCCGAGGCGTCCCTCGGTTGCAGCAGGGGAGAAGTCTGAGTTCGTCAACTCCTTCTCAGCCTGCCCAAAAATACGGAGCAACAACGTTGTTGTACGGAACAGAAAAACAGACAAACAGAGAGACAGAGACATGGATGACAGAGACACGGATACTGGCCAGCTTACCTTCTGGTGGGGACCGGCTAGAGTCTTGGGTGGGACTTCAAGAGATCTCGGTGGGACCTCCAAATGAAAGACCCTGGAGCCGCACCCAAGAATCAAACAGCACGCCTCCACTGGATGCAAATTGCAAGAGGTTTATTGGTTACACAGGCGCCTGCGGACGCATCAGCCTTTGTGGGCTGAGCGCGCCGGGCTAGGTTGGGGAGCAGATTATATAGGGCAGGGTTGGGGTGGCGGGAAGCGAGCTTACAGAAGCAGATGCATGGTTACAGGAATCTGATTGATAAATCAAGCATTGTCAGGCACTGGGTTTAAGGCAAGGACACAACGGTTTGTTCTGGTGGGCCTTGGCTCAGCACTCTGGAAAGTCCCAGGTCACTCTGCTCCTCATTTGTCTTCCCTTTTGAGAGGCCAGTTGACCATAGACATCCTGGTATGGGTTGACATCCGGCTATGGGGACAATAGGTTACTTAATCAAGCCTTCAGCAAGGGGAGAGGGGTCTTTCAACTTCTTCATTGCCAATTTGGATACCTTTTATTTCTCTTTGTTGTCTGACTGCTGTTGCTAGGACTTCTAATATGATGTTGAACAGGAGATCCCAGATATGGACCCTCAACTCTTTGGGCAAATAATCTTCGACAAAAGAGGAAAAAAATATACAGTGGAAAAAAGACAGTCTTTTCAATAAATGGTGCTGGGAAAACTGGGAAGCTATATGTAAAAGAATGAAACTTGACCATTCTCTTACACCGTACACAAAGATAAACTCAAAATGGAGAAAAGACCTCAACGTGAAACAGGAATCCATCAGAATCCTAGAGGAGAACATAGGCAGTAATCTCTTCGATATCAGCCACAGCAACTTCTTTCAAGATATGTCTCCAAAGGCAAAGGAAACAAAAGTGAAAATTAACTTTGGGGACTTCATCAAAATCAAAAGCTTCTGCACAGCAAAGGAAACAGTCAAAAAAACAAAGAGGCAACCCACGAAATGGGAGAAGATATTTGCAAATGACAGTACAGACAAAAGGTTGATATCCAGGATCTATAAAGGACTCCTCAAACTCAACACACACAAAACAGACAATCATATCAAAGAATGGGCAGAAGGGGGCCCCTGGGTGGCTCAATGGGTTAAGGCCTCTGCCTTCAGCTCAGGTCATGATCCCCGGGTCCTGGGATTGAGCCCCGCATCAGGCTCTCTGCTCCGCAGGAAACCTGCTTCCTCCTCTCTCTCTGCCTGCCTCTCTGCCTAGTTGTGATCTCTATCTGTCAAATAAATAAAATATTTTTTAAAAAATGGGCAGAAGATATGAACAGACACTTCTCCAATGAAGACATACAAATGGCTATCAGACACATGAAAAAATGCTCATCATCACTAGCCATCAGGGAGATTCAAATTAAAACCACATTGAGATATCACCTTACACCAGTTAGAATGGTCAATATTAACAAGACAGGAAACAACATATGTTGGAGGGGATGTGGAGAAAGGGGAACCCTCTTCCACTGTTGGTGGGAATGCAAGTTGGTCCAGCCACTTTTGAAAACAGTGTGGAGATTCCTCAAGAAATTAAAACTAGAGCTTCCCTATGACCCTGCAGTTACACTCCTGGGTATTTACCCCAAAGATACAGATGTAGTGAAAAGAAGGCCCATCTGTACCCAATGTTTATAGCAGCAATTGCCACGGTCGCCCAACTGTGGAAAGAACCAAGATGCCTTTTAACGGACAAATGGATGAGGAAGATGTGGTCCTTATACACTATGGAGTATTAAGCCTCCATCAGAAAGGATGAATACCCAACTTTTGTAGCAACATGGACGGGACTGGAAGAGATTATGCTGAGTGAAATCAGTCAAGCAGAGAGAGTTAATTATCATATGGTTTCACTTATTTGTGGAGCATAACAAATAGCATGGAGGACATGGGGAGTTAGAGAGGAGAAGGGCGTTGGAGGAATTTGGAAGGGGGGTAAACCATGAGAGACTATGGACTCTGAAAAACAATCTGAGGGGTTTGAAGTGGCGGGGGGGTGGAGGTTGGGGTACTAGGTGGTGGGTATTATAGAGGGCACGGATTGCATGGAGCACTGGGTGTGGTGCAAAAATAATGAATACTGTTATGCTGAAAATAAAAATTTAAAACATTTTTTTTAAAAAAAGAGTCTTATGGTGTGTATCCCTCCTGATCCCATCCTTTTTCAGTTTTCCTTTCTTACCCCTGACAACCCCCTGTCCTGCATCTCAAAATCTTCATATGAGAGAGATCATATGATAATTGTCTTTCTCTGATTGACTTATTTCATTCAGCATAATACTGTCTAGTTCCATCCACATCATTGCAAATGGCAAGATTTCATTTCTTTTTATGGCTGCATAGTATTCCATTGTATATATACCACATCTTCTTTATCCATTCATCCGTTGATGGACATCTAGGTTCTTTCCATAGTTTGGCTATTGTGGACATTACTGCTATAAACATTCCAGTGCACATTCCCCTTCGGATCAGTACATTTGTATCTTTAGGGTAAATACCCAGTAATATGATTGCTGGGTCATAGGGTAGCTCTACTGTCAACTTTTTGAGGAACCTCCATGCTGTTTTCCAGAGTTAAAGCCTCCATTTTTAATTGCATCTCATGAATAGCCTTTTGGTTTCAAGTTGCTTAGATTTCAGTTCTTCTATTTCTCTGGAAAGGGATTCTCTAGTGTCTTCTATGCTTTTTCAAGCTCAGCTAATGGCTTTATAATCATTCTAAATTCCAGTTCTGATATCTTACTTATATCTGTACTGATTTGGTCCCTGGCAGTCATTACTGCCCCTTGTTCTCTTTTTTGAGGTGAGTTTTTCCATCTTGTTATTCTTCCAGAAAGTAATCATCACTTTTCTATTTGCAGACTTGCAGGAATTCTTTTCTTAGGTGTCTGGTTGAGTTCACAGGTGTTCAGAATGTTTTGATAGCTATCTAGCTGAATTCCTGAGACCAGACAAAACTAAAGTCTCCTACTTCTCTGCCATCTTGAAAAGTTTCCCTATAAATGTATCTTAAAACACTGAATCTTATACTTTATTTTTTAATAAGACTTTATGTATTTATTTATTTATTTATTTGAGACAGGGAGAGAAAGCACACACATGCCCATGAGTTGGGAGGAAGAGCAGAGGAAGAAAAAATCTCAAGCAGACTTCTCGCTGAGCCCAGAACCCAAGGTCAGGCTCGATCTTCACAACCCTGAGACCATGACCTGAGAAGAAATCAAGAGTCAGACACCTAACACTGCAACACCCAGGCACCCCAAATTACATACTTTAATTGAATGGATTATATGTAGGTGAATTATATCTCAGAAAGCTGTTAACATTTAAAAAAATACAGTATTTAGCAGCCTAGTCACCTAAAATATATATTGAAGTAAAAGGATGGAGATAGATATAACATGGTAACATTAGTAAAAACAAACAAAAAACACTAGAGAAGCTATATTAATTTCAGAAAAGACAATCTTTAAAGTGAGAAAAGCTATCAAGGATAAAGGGCATTATATTTAATAAAGTGATTTCCAAGAGACATAACAAATCTTAATATCTATGCACCCAACAAAAGAGAATCAAAATACCTGAGGTAAAAACTGATAGAATGATGAAGAAAAATAGAAAAATCCACTCATATTTGGAAGCTCTAACAGCACTCTTTCAGTAACTGATAGATCAAAAGCCATCTTAAAATCTATTCTTCAGAAATTGAGGAACCTCTGAAAGTTAATGAACAACTTCATTAGACTGTTGACTTCATGACTCTTAGTTTCCCAAACATTTATTGCTAATTATTAAAAGAAAAATCATAATTTTGGTAAGAAGGACCTAACTTAGGTTTAGTGACCATATTCCCTAGTTGTCAACATAAAGACAAAACAAAACCATGTCTTTATTCTCTATACTGAAAATACAGATTTTACTGCTATTGAGGTTTATATCTATCAACTTGAAATTAAAATATTATTAGCAAAATTTAATTCAAAATTCAACATTAATATGAAATACTCTCATAAATATAAAGGACAAGGGGAAGAAATATGTCTTTTAGGTTCTCTCTCACTTAAACTTTCTATTTCTTGAATTTCCGGAGGATTCTATCACGAATTTGCTTGGTCTTGACACTGTAGACAATGGGGTTCATTAGGGGTGGGACCAGCAAGTAAACATTGGCCATGAGCACATGGACAATTGGGGAAGCATTCTGCCCATAGCGACGGATCATAGAGAGCCCAATCATTGGTATATAGAAAGTGAGTACGGCACAGATGTGGGAGATGCAGGTGTTGAGGGCTTTCATCCTCTCTGTCTTGGAGGCTATACTCAATACTGTGCCAAGGATGAGGATATAGGAGAGGAGAAGAAGCAGTGAATCAAGTCCCATGGAGCAAATGACCACCATGAGGCCATAGATGCTACTCACTTGACGGCTGGATACAGTTGTTTTTATGAGGTCCTGGTGTAGGCAGAATGGGTAGGAGAGAATATTGACAGGATGATATTGAAGCCTCTTTAGGAGGAAGGAAGCTGGAAAGACCAGAGCCAAGGCCCTTCCAGCAATTGCCAACCCAATTCCAATGATTACACCATTGGTTAGAATGGCCACATAGCGCAGGGGCTCTCGGATTGCTACCAAGCGGTCAAAGGCCATGGCCAACAGCACAGCTGACTCAATAATTGAGAAAACATGAATGAAGTACATCTGGATCAGGCAAGCATTAAAGGAGATCTCCCGGGCATGGAACCAGAAGATGCTGAACATTGTAGGTAAGGTAGTTGTGGATAGGCCCAGGTCAGTAAGAGCCAGCATTGATAGAAAGTAGTACATTGGTTGGTGGAGGGAAGGCTCAGTTCTGATGATAAACAGAATGGTAATGTTTCCCGATATTGAGGCGGCATAAACCAAAAAGATGGGGATGGAAATCAAGCTATATCTGCTTTCAAGGCCTGAGAAGCCTGTCAGGAGGAAGCGAGGGTACAAGACAGAGCTATTGAAGACAGACATCATGGTGATGGAGGTGCCCTCAATCTAAGTGGGAAGACAAGAACCTGCAACAATTCATGTACAGTCAATATTGCAAGAAGAACCAATGCTCTGATGCATGCTGCTCTGCATAGTCTTTCTAGTCATTCCTTTGTTCATTATATATAATTACCACCCACATTTATTATCTTCCCAATTAATCTATTTCATCACTGTACATTTATTGAGAATATATTTTATAAAAGGAAAACTGCTAAAAATGCTGAAATGTAGAGAAATATATAAAAACAGAATTCAAATACTTATAGCCTAGTAAATGGAGAGATCTAAAATCAACGTAGTAGTTTAATACAAACGCCTACAAAACATAGAAAGAGGAAGTTAACTTGACCCAGAGATGTCAGGGAAGATTTAATGAAGGCAGATTTATTTATTTATGACCTGATTCAAGATCTGAACCCAGTCTTGAATTAGGCCTTCAATGACAAATATAAAATAGAGGGAACAAAAAGCTTTGTTGGCTATTCTATGCTGATTGAAAACCAGGTAAATGCAGAAAGATGTTAGCATTATACATGTAAATGAATGCCACTGAGCAAAACAGTAGGATAGGGTGATTTTCAGATAGTTATCAGAGTGAAGATTGAATAGAAATGGACCATAATTTTGAAGGAATTTGTGTATAAATATAAAGAACTTAGACTTAATCTTAGAAGACACAATATAGTCATTTTAATAAAAAGTAAACAGTATGACCACATTTATATTATATTGCCATCAAACTAGAATCATTGATAAGAATAGACTAAAGTTTGGCAATAGAAGGCAGGGAAATCCTTTAGAAGGTTATCATAGTAATATTTAAAAGTGGATGAAAGTAAAATGTGGGATGATAAAGGATAAATAGATATAAATGTTGCATAGGGAGAAAAGATACTGGTTGATGATCATATGGTAGGAATGTGAAAAAGAAAAAAAAAACAAGGCAATTTCAATTATTTGGTAGACTGTGGTGTCATCTATTGAAACAAACAAGCAAAAATTCAAGAGGACCTCATGAAGAACTTGTGAAACTAGCAGGTAAGATTAATTTAATTTTATTAGGATAAATTTGAGGCATGCATGTCAAGGGAGCAATGGTATATTGGGTTCCATAGGGAGTTGTGGAAAGGGAAATTACTCCTACTCAAGGAAATTTGGAATGATGCCTAATAGGGCAAGGATACACAGAAATGCATTCTTAAAAAAATGAAAACAACAATAACAAAAAGAACACCTGACATTTTATATTAAGAGTGTTAGAGTTTTAGTGCTCAGGGCTCAGGTCCCAATAGATGGAATGCACTGTAGGGAACATAAGAGGCAGAAGTGACCAGGGACTGGGGAAGATGAGGCATTATAGAAAAGATCCCTAAAGACTAATTACTTAGACATTATGGCCACCCAATTCCCATTACTTTGGACACTAAACATAAATTCTTTTTCTACTTAGCATATTTGATGTCACAGTTTCTCCAAAATTCATGTGACCCCCAATGTATCTTGCTCCACCAATACAATTACATTCCATAGTTTTCTCTGACAGACATAATAAAAATAAGTAATTCCCTCACCCCCTACAATGACCGCAGGAGATTTTCCACTTTGCTACCATCTTCCTTGCATTTTTGGAGAGAGAACAATGAAGAGAAGAACTGCTTTACATATCTTCATCCTGTGATGTATACACTATACTATTCATAACATATTGGGCAATGCTGGTCTTTATACACCTCTCTAATTATCCTAGCTTTTTATAGTCACAAACTTCTGGTCTGCTTCAACATCACTTGAACAATAACTGTCATCATGTTGACAGTTGAGCACACTTATTTTCTTCTTCCTTGACACCCTGCCTCAAATCTTTCAAAATCTTGAGACTTCATCCTGGCCACATATGCCAAGTCTTCCCTCTGAGATCACTTTCTCCTATTACTTCAATTTAAAGACTCCTCTGACGTAGGATATTCATAATCCATCTTCCAAAAATGGGTCTATTGGATGTAGACAGGTGCTTTCAGTGTTACTCTTCTAGAGTCAGAGGAAGTCTAATGACAACTGTCATTCACTATCTCTATCACTTTGGACAGATTAGTAAACTTCTTTGAGCATAAAATCTGGGAACCATATTACCTTACTTAAGAGATTATGTAAGAAAATGTAGCTAAAGTTCTTGCACAGAGTCTGAGACATTTGGGCTTAAGTGAAGCAAAATGTTAATGGAGATACCAAAGTACCCACAATTTTAAGTGTACCAAATTTAAGTGTAACAGGAATCCAAAGGCAGATGTGACCTGGAGTATCTAAGTTATCACTTATAAAGACACTACACTTCAAGGCTTCTCTTGAGAACTATTTTGTCAAATTTCTTTTTGGCCCATAATACTGCCAAGAGTGTATGATACAGGGGAGAATGAGATAGAGGAGGTACTCAAGTCACCATGAACACTATCATCATCATTTTTAATGGTATAATTTTTAGTTAATATCAGATACCAATGTTTCAAAGAACAGAGATTTCAGTACGTCATTCCTATCATGTGTACTACCTATATCTGGAGATGAGTTTACAATGGTATCCCATCCTAGGGCTCTTTTGATCAGCCTTTGAAGATGATACTCTGGCTCACTTTGGGGGAAATGATACTCTATACCTCTGACTTATCCTAAAGCTGTGAATTTGCATGAGCAAAGACTGGTCTTACCTCTTGACTTATCCTTCTACTTCTTGGATTCTTCAAAGTATTAAGTACTTATAATTTCTTGCCCATTTTGCTCACTTTTGAACCCTTCCTTTAGGCATACCTGAGTCCTCAAGTGTGGACAGCCATCCACCCTGCTACAGATTTGCTGGACTCCATTCTGCCAGGCCAAGGGAATTGTTGCAGGTAGAGAAATCCACTGAATATGGACATAAAAGAAGACTAAAAAGCACAATGGCAGGTAGATCTCCAAGGAAAGTATAGAGGTCCTGAATGAGGCATCCGTTTCTCCTTTAGCAACTCCAGAGCCAAGATAACATGTTTGCTTTCAGCATCTCTGACTCTACCCAGCTAGGTGCTTTAGCCATATTACACTTCTTGGCTTTAACTACTTTAAACTGCATTGCCCCTCTTGACTAGCTATCCCCTCAGGAACATTCTTTTTTTTTTTTTTTTCTTAATGTAAACTTCAGAGAGGATAAATGCCACTGGAGATTTTATTCCTGCTCAGACAAAGGAGATGATTATGCCAAATTCCCAAACTGGGACTCCAGATTTGCTAGCAACTGAGCAGTGTCCTTGGGATCCTCTGATGGAGTAAAATAGTGAATTTAGTCAGAATAGTGTACTAGAAAAAGTCTGTGCTCTGAATAAAAGACAAAGGCAGCAGTTATTTACTAGCAGTTGAATGTTGGGAAAATTACAATAGTTCCTCCTTACTTTAAAGTGGTTTCACTTTATGTGGTTTCAGTTACCCAAGATCAATTGTGGTCTGGAAGCAGATGATCCTCCTTCTAAAGTATCATCAGAAGGTCAGTTGTGGCACAGGCTTCATGCACTAGAAATATAAATCATAGCTTCTTTCCTCATTGCACTTTATTTGGTGCCTTGATCAAGCCTTCTCTGAAATAACCTTCTTCTAATGTGGCACCAAAAGGAAAAAAAAAAGATGAAAATAAAAAACAGACAAATAGACCAAAGAATAATTAACATGTGAGACATTCAAAGGCTCTAAAGATACACGAGAGAAGAGAACAACACAGAACCAATATCTGAGGGACAATGGCCCAGAAATTTCCATCTGAAACTAGTGTTCTGCAGATTATCAGGAATTTATGTCTTTCTTGAAACCTTATTTGAAAGTTTTATAGAAAGAAAATCCCAGGCCCAGATAGCCTTTTTGTTTGAAGATTTCATTTATTTATTTGAGATGGAGAACACAAGTAGGCAGAGAGGCAGGCAGAGAGAGAGGGGGAAGCAGGCTCCCTGCCGAGCAGGGAGCCTGATGTGGGGCTCAATCCCAGGACCCCAAGATCATGACCTGAGCTGAAGGCAGAGGCTTAACCCACTGAGCCACCCGGGTCCCTCCCGGATAGCATTTTTAATGAGTAACTAAAACAGAAAGAAGAAGAATAATAGAAATCCTACATATGTATTTCTAGAGAATATAAAAAGAGGGATCACTTCTTCATGATTTTTATGAGGCAAGTATAACTGTATGCCATTACCAGAAAATGACATCACAGAAAACAAATATCAAAGAGCAAAATACTCTGCAAAATTGATTATGAAATTCGAAACCAAATATTAATAACTGTAATCCAATGACTACATGCACATGCGTGCGCATGCACAGACACACACACACACTCTGATCCTGTTGGATTTTTATGATAATACATAATCAGTATTAAATTTAGTCAAATAATTTTTCTTCATCAGTCTGGAGTAACAAATGATTTTCTCCTTTTTGCTTGTTTAAGTCAAGCATCAAAGTTGTTTTACATGCAAAAATCACACAGTATAATTAACTATATGTAATATAGTGAATAAGGCATATATAGAAAATATAGTGAGTATAGTAGATATAAAATATACTGACTAAAAGGGATAAATCACTTGGTAATGTAGATTGATAAAGAAAAATATTTGACTAATACTGATAATCCTTATTAAAACATATTAAACTAAAAAAGTCTTGATCTGATTTTAAAAACAAAAATAAAGTTGATGTCCAGTTTCTTCTGGTTTCTCATGTCCTAACAATGAGGAAAAAACTGAACAGACTGAAAATCAACCATCTCTTCTTGGATCCATGAGAGAAAGGACACAGGGCAAAACAGCACCACCAAGAACGGAGAGTCAGGGAATATAGGGAGTCACAGCTTACAGAGTAGAGGCTCACAAGAAAGATGGCTTCAGGAGACACCACTAGTGTAGGAAAATCTGAACCAAATTAATAGGTTACTGGAACCTCAGCGTGGACAAGTCTGACAGTTAAAATCCGCAGGGGGACCCAATAATGGCAGAGGGTGGAGAGTAAAATAACGTGATATTTGCCTCCAGAAACACTGGAGAAAATTTTTCTCATGCTCCAAGCATGGAGAAGGGAAAGGGACCATTTTGAAATATGCCATTGCTCTCTGTTCATTTTCATAAGGCCTTAGGAGAAATTAGTTAATCAGGGCCTAACCTGCTAGAGTATTAGCATCTAACTGACCTTAGGAAAGCAAAATACCCAACTCCAGCCCTCTCTAGCTTGTCCATGTGGGAGATGGAAATACCCAACTCCTGTCCATGCTAGCTGTTCTATTTCATCTAAGGCAGGAGAATTAAAACAAAACAAAATAAAACAAACTAAGAAACAGCTGTGAAGTTCAAATTTCAGGCGTATAGATAGTCTCACTGAAAGACTGAAACTTAATCATAAGACTATAGGATACTTCTGCCTACCCCCACATATCTTCATGTATATTAATAAAACCCTATTTAAAGTAGTTCTTTTTACTTGGTACATCCTGTCCAGCTATTAGGGGAGGGAAGAAGCTTCCTAAAAGGCTGAAAATATAATTTGAAGAAACAGAGCAAGCATCAGAACTAAGTATGACAAGGATAGTTGAATTATCAGACCAGGAATTTAAAAACCTTATTATTAATTAATATGCTAACAACTCTAATGGATAAGGTAGAAAGCATGCAAGAACAGATGAAATTTCCTTTTCTCAACCTAGCCAAATGGAAGCCTCCACAACCCTTTTCTGTCTATACTTAAACACAATGCTTAGGAGTAGAGGAATAAGAATTATGTACCTTCTCCCAGGCTCAGACACTGAATTTAGCCTTTTCTTAAGGCTTAGAATAAAAAATCATGGCTCTTTGCTCTTACTTTGTTCCACCTTCCTGAACAAGGATGTCTCTGTGAGAATTAAATTTCATCTTTCATCTTTATCACAGTTTTTCTGGGAACCTCTCATCCCAGGGTTTCTAAGAAAGCAAACTTTGAAATAAAATTTAGTCTGCAATATGTTTCAGATAGAGAGTCCTTGGGATAAACACCCTAAGATGAAGAGGGATAGAAGTAGAATTGTCAGAAGGAGAAATTGAGCTGTGAGTCATATCTGATGCTATCTATGGTCCATACCACAGAAGGTTCTAGGGGTAAAATTGTCCAAGTGAATTGTTTTGCACTGGCCAAAAAGGTCAGGGATTTATACCTTATATCTCAGTGGTTGGATAGGTCCTGACCTTGGGTGAGGCTCATATCTGCAACTGAGGAAATTCTTGAAGAGGCTGAAAGGCAAAGGCTCTTTACTGACGGCCCTTCCAGCAGCTGAGGCTACAAATCGTTTATTGAAGTGGGATCTGGGCAGGAGCATATCCATGGCCATTACAACTCATTTCAGAGTCATTTCTTTTCTTAGGTAATGTGAGATAGTTCGGGAAAGTCTCAAGTTTCTCCTGGAGATGGGGGTATATTACTAACACATACTCTTTCTACAGTCTTTTTTTGTTTCATTCTACCTCCCCTTCCTGGAACACCTTACCCGGTGGGGTGCTGGTAAATGCTTAACAACCAACTCTCTAGGAAAATGTTTAAAAGCTTTGGTATATAGTGTTTACCTATTTTTGTTGTGTATTATATAATGTATACATAATGTATTTCCATCATGACCAGTTTCAAACTACCAATGTTTTATAGAACATGGATTTGGAACAAGATATTGCACAACTGGCTTTCATAAGCCAAAGAAGCTAGCTTCAGCACACCACTTTCTTTCACATTTAGTCTAGATGGCAAGAATGAATCTGACCCACTAGACACAGCCAAAGTGTCAATTGCTTCAATCTTTAATAACAATATTGTACTATTTACTTATTTCAATGATAGCATCTGTTAACTTTAATAATCCTTTTATAAATGTGTCTCTGCTATTAAACATTAATTCTTTAACATTAAGACCATGCATTCTATATTTTACATATCCACAGTTTTGCAAGCACTGAGTGCCGC
Organism: Mustela putorius furo; assembly: GCF_011764305.1. NCBI lineage: Eukaryota > Metazoa > Chordata > Mammalia > Carnivora > Mustelidae > Mustela > Mustela putorius. The sequence goes on from NW_025422126.1 coordinate 1,665,476, forward strand.
AAAATGTATTTCATTTTTCTCAGTATGTTTTACTTGGATGAACAAATAGGCAATATCATTTACACTTATGAGTACACTTATGATGGTTGGGGGAGGCCAGCCCGAGAGTGATGTGTTAGTGTAGCAGTCATGATAAATAGTAAAATATCACTAATGAAAGCATATGTGTAAAGCATATTAGTGAAAAAAGAGAAGTCACAGGTTATTGACAATAAAGAAACTGAGAAAGACAATAATACTAAAGATCTACATAGAAATGTAGAACAAGAGGAGAACATTTTTATTAAAAGATAATGATGGCTATTCTGCACAACTCCCAACCTACTCACTGAGGAAGACATGAAATTCTGTGCTGTTGAACAAAGAATCTATACATATGCCTCTCAGGCTTTCTGGAGCAACTCCCATGTGTCTTCTTCAGTATTTGCTGATAAACTGAAGAAGCTGATAGACCTGCAGCGGCCAGGGGAGAAAAGACCTATCACTGTGTGATGATGAGGTGAAAACTTAGTTTAGAGCCAACAGCCACAGTAGAAGTTCAAAGTTTTGTCAAAAAACTCAATTTCCAAACTTGCCCCAAGAAGTCAGAAATCTTTTCATTAAAAAATATGACATTGAGAGACACAATATGGGCAAATGAGAGAGATTTATTCCTGCATCATAAACATGAGAAATTATATAAACAGCTACATTTTATGAATAAAATTCTATTATTGTCATTCATAGTAATAATTTAATGATATCAACAATTTTGTAGTTTTCAAAAGTAATCTTTACACACATTGTCCCTTGTAAGTCTCAATTATTTGGGGCATAGAAAAGAACATACTTAGCACAATTTGGTTATGAAAAATCTGAATCTCATAAGGGTTGATGATTAACTGAGATCACATATCAAGGGAGTGAAAGAATTATATATTTAACCTGTTGACCAAGACCCAAGTATTTTACTTCTCATCTACTCAGACAGCTGCCCCAAGATTTTTTCAGTGGGAAATCTTGAGAATGTAGGTTATTTAAAACCTCCTCCCTAGTCCAAACTTGCGAAGAATTCTTAGACGAATCTGCTTTGTCCTGACACTGTAGACAATAGGGTTAAGTACTGGGGGGAAAAGCAGGTAAATATCAGCCATGATAAGGTGAACTATGGAAGACAGATGTTTCCCAAAGCGATGGACCATTGACACCCCAATAACTGGCACAAAGAAAATGAGCACCACGCAGATATGGGACACACATGTGTTGAGGGCCTTATGCCGCTCTTCATGAGATGCGATGCCCAAAACAGCATTCAGAATCAGAACATAAGAAAGAAGTATGAAGACTGAATCCACGCCCAGTGTGGTGATAACTACGCATAGTCCATAGACACTGCTGATTCTGGCATCTGAACAGGATAATTTCAGAACATCTTGGTGCAAACAAAAGGCATGTGAAAGGACATTGACATGGCAGTAGTGATAACGTCTCAGGAGCAAAGGTGTAGGAAGTACAACACCCATGCTTCTTAGCAAGCAGGCCAAACCAATCTTGCCTATTACACTGTTGTTAAGGATTGTGGTGTAGTGCAGTGGACGACAGATAGCAACAAAACGGTCGAAGGCCATGGCCAATAGCACCGAGGACTCCAGGAATGTGAATGTGTGGATGAAGAAGAGCTGAGCATAGCAAGCACTTTCCTGGATCTCCCGAGCATCCAGCCATAACACAGCAAACATGGTGGGAAGTGTGGACATGGACATACCTAGGTCAGTCAGTGCTAAGATGGAAAGGAAGTAATACATGGGTTGGTGGAGTGAGGACTCTATCCAAATGACAGAGAGGATGGTGACATTACCAATAAATGCTACCAAGTACACAAAACAGAATGGGATTGAGAACCAAGAATGGACATACTCCAATCCAGGAAATCCCCTCAGAATAAATATGGGCTCTATAGTGTTATTGTTACTCCAGACCACCATGGTGACCTTTGGCAAACAGTAAAGAATGTTTTCTCTTTTTTCCTTCAAAATTATCCCGTGTGAACATGAACAGTGCAATCAGGATACAGTGTATCTTTCCTCTAACCTCACAGAGATAGGAAGGATGTACTTCTAAAGGTTCTTACATGAGAATCAGTTCCCAGTAGAGCACCAAATTCCAGAGCAAAAAGTGTGTACCATACAATCTGGTCATCTCTGACAATAAATCTGATGAATTTGCACTGAGGACACTAAAAATTAAAGCAGTAGAAGAGTAGATAAAGACATTTTTATCAAACATTATAATAATAAAACTATAGAAAAGACAGAGTAAATGTTTATGAATTTGCATTAAGTTTCCTGTCAATGATGTTCTTGAGTTATCTTTTGTTGCTTCTACACAGTCTCTTAATTCATAACAACTGAACTGTTCCCAAGGAGTAAAATAATTTCCCTTCATATTTAGTTTTATTTAATACTTTATAATATTTTAAAGATTGAGAATATTTAATATTTTAATAATAAAAAATAAATGTCACATTATATAAAATGGAGACACGAAAAAGAGTAAAGTTCATAATCCTAGCACACTTGCATATTTTTTGCTGTTTTATATAGCAATTCTTCCTTCATCTAAACTCCTCTCAGTTGCAGGATAAGTATTTATTATGATCAATATATCATAAGGTTACAATGTAACTATTAAAACTCTTCCTATATCACTTCCCACAAAATAAAATTAAAACAATATATTTAAATTAAACATCTGTTAGTAATAGTGGATAATATCTGCTTCATTTCTATTGATCTTCTCCTGCATTTTTCTTTCAAAATGATGCCTATAATCCTATTTTTTTAAACATTCAACTTAAATATTAAATGTTTTTCCAATTTTATGACCCAGTTCATGTACCTCCATGAACCCAGAGCAATCCCAGAGATGTCACCTTTAGCATCCACCATCAATACCTCTTAGAAACCATCAATTTTTTTTTCCTTTTTCAAAATAGAATTCTAATGTCTGGCCTTACTTCCTCCCATCAGTCTTCACTGTGATCACCTCTGCTGATGCTGGTCTTGCTATTCCCCAGGCTGATAACACTGGTCACAGCAGCTAAGCCCTGTGGAATTCTCTGTCCCTTCAGTTCTCTGCTTCCTTATTTTAGCCCTGTCTAATGCTGTTGACTGTCCTTGAGAAAATTCTTCACTTACCCCATCTTTTCTCTTTTTTTTTTCTCTCTCTCATTATAGAAAGAAAGAGAGAGAGCAAGCTTCACCAACTGAGCCATCCAGGTGCCCTTACTTCCTCCAACCCTTAAGGTCAGACATCTCTTCTGCAACATCTCAGCATCTCCCTTATCCTACCTTGTAGACACTTAGTGTCTGAACTCTTAAAAGATTTCAGCTCTGGCCTGAAGTGAAGATCTTTCCAAATGTAGCTCCAGATTGTTCATTGGTTTCATTTGTCCAGTACTGACATTTTATTGTCTCTATTTTATCTCATAAAACTTCTTTTTTTTTTAATTTCCCCCCTTGGTAGATTCTTATCTGCATTTTTTTTATAGTGTTAACACTGAAAGTTCTCCAGGCTGAATAATCTGTAATTCCAAAGAACTCTTCAGCTTAGAATCTACAATCTGAAGAACAGAAGGAAATACCAAACCATCTTTTCCATGTAGTAAGACAGACTTGCCATTTTCTCCTTTTTCCCCCAAGCCCAGGCATCCCATCACCTAGGAGTGAGACACCTCCCTGGTCCTTTTCTCCAGTCCTAAGGGTCCCAAACTGAACATTCACTGGGGCCCTTGTCTTGGAGAAAGCAGTCAGCTAAGCAATTCTGCATCTACCAGGCAGAATATCAGTTCCATGCATTTATTTTTCTTTACCTCCAAGTAACATTTTTCTCTCTGGTCTTCAAAATCTACTAAAGTCCCCAGCTGCCTTTCTTTTTTCTTCCTCCTCACTCAGAAATATTTCTTCTAATTTCTGTTCTAAAGCTCAACTCATGAAAACACTCTAGACTTTAACATTGAAGTATACAGCATACATGGGCATGTGTGTGCACACACACACCCACACACTTACACACCCACACACCCACACACCCACACAAAGAGAATGTATTGTGGCCACAAAAGGTAAGTAGTTTACTCCATGCCAGGAAATCATTCTATGCTTTCTCTTTCAACTTTGATATAAATCACATTTTCTTTAATTCTAAAGTGGATCACTGGTGTTTAGAAATGGTTTTCTCCCTGGTCTGAGCCCTCTAAATTCAGATTGCAAGGTTTAGAAAACTTCAGTTGCAGACCTGTGCATAGATTTAAAGCTCAGACATTTGTGCTCTTTCTTGTCTTTCTCTCTCACCAAGTAGCTGTCATATCTTTCATTCTTTCTCAGTCCCTTTATGATTGTCTTTTCTCTGTTCATTTTTTTATGACTCTGTGTCTATGTCATTCACAATGATTCTTTGTGGTTCTTGACTTATTTTAACACAACTTAGTAATGGTAAAGTAAGAAAGAAATAGTCAAAAGAGGCTGAGATTCATTTCAAGGCATTTCAAGGGCAGAGCATGAAAAGACTCACATCGCACACTCACCTATTCCAATTAAGGGAGAGCCGCTGAGGGTGAGGACACCATTTTACCACAGCCTCTCTGGGATCTTGCTGTGGTTCTCAAAAAATCCCTTCTTCCCACTGACTAGCCTATATTAAAATTGTTGGAAAAAGACATTATGATATGTCATACACTTCATATTGTTTTTAAACCTGTTCTAAAGAAAATGACACTCACTTTCCCCTCCTGCATAAATTATGCATTGTCTGAATGATTTTACTCTCTTTGGCCTTTGTATAATAACACAAATTGTGCCAAAATCTACCTGCTGTTTATTTGTAATTTAAAAATTATACTTACCTGACTTTATAAGATTATCACATCAGTATGAATGCTTAATCACATAACCAGGAGCCATTTTCCCAAAGGATCCAGTTTCCTTGTGTCTTTCTCTACCTAAACTTTCCTCCATTGGAGGTAAAATCATATTCTCTTTCTGTTTCTATCTCTGGGGCTTTCTCTCTCTCTGCCACTTTAGTTTCTAAACATCTTTATCCTTCTTAATCTTCCCCTTGCTGCCATTTTCTTGTATTTTATTTCACCTAAATCTGTGTCCTTTCACAAATTTAGGAAACAACAAGTGTAACTATCTTTTTCCAGCCCTTTTATTGCCCCTGTATTCTTGTTTTTTTGCTTTTAGTTCTGTTTCAGTTTAGCCCTCACTTGAGAAGAACTCCCTTCTCTATCTGAAAGTCACTTGTGTACTGGTTACAGATGCTACTATTATGATTATCCATGAACCTCAGGTCCTGAAAACCTTTGATTCCATGAACAGTGAGGCTTGAATACTTTTACTTCTCTATAAATACTCCTGGTTTCTCCCAGGATAGAAAAGTAGGGTTGGTGTCAGAGTCTGATGGGTCCTCAGAGATGAAATTAATATAAACAACCTTTAAGCACAGCTGTTGCAAGAGCATATGATTATGATACTGGAAATTGTATAAATGGCTCCCTCCTTCTCTCTCCACCACTCCCTGTCCTTACTTTCAAATGTAACAGTTTTCTCTCCTTGAATGAGCATTTGAGAATCGAAGAATAACTACTCCATCCCAGAGGGATATTGAAACTTCAGCTTCACTAGGGATATCCATATAGAACTGTGGTAATTAAGTGCAGAGAGCCCTTCTGTTTCAAGGTACTTACAAGTTCTCACTGAACAGGATATTCATAGGGTTATGTACCTAATAATCATTTATTAAGCAACAACAGGATTCAGGTCTCCACACTAACTTCTGTAGAGGCAAAACGATTATCTAGTTCTTCACTACTTTCACTGTGCTTAGTACTGAACATGACTTCTTAATACATTCTTTTTTTTAAGCTTATACCTGACAATCCACCTCTTTGCACTTCCTTATGAATTTTATAGACAGCTTATCAATTTCCATCCACTAAAATCTGTATTGGGACTTTCATTGTGAATATATCAAATCCATAGCTCTATTTTGGGAGAATTGAAAGTTTTAGGTTACCAGGTCTTCCAATCTGAGAACACAGACCTCAATTAATTGAGGTCTTTATTTTTTCTCAGTATTGTTTTATGCTTCACAAATAAGAACTATTATATATCTTACATTATATTTATTCCTAGCTATTTGATACTAATTTATGCTAATATGAATAGCACTTATAAATTATCTTTTTCTAAATCTTTGGTTCTGACATATATGTGTGTGTCTCTCTCTCGCTCTCTCTCTCTCTCTCTCTATATATATATATGTACATATATATAAATAATGACTGCAAGATGCCTTTGGCAAGAACTATTAGCTATCTTTGAGGGAAAAAATAAAAAGTTTATTACTTATAGGACCAGTAAATTACATGGCAACACCTGGGGCAACATAGCAAGGTGTGGGGTAGAGGTTGGGGGAGGGGAGAGAGCCCACTTCTGCACAGGGGCCCGGAGTTCTTCTCTATTGGACTAGAGTTTCTTGGGCTCACTCTTTATTGGTGATTTCTTAAAATTTAAATTCAATTAATTAACATATTGTGTAGTATTATTTTCAGGGGTAAAATTTAGTGATTCATCAGTTGCATATAACACCTGGTGCTCATTATATCGAGTGCCTTCCTTAATGCCCATCACCCAGTTACCCCATCCCCCACCCACCTCCCCTCCAGCAGCCCTCAGTTTATTTCATAGAGTTAAGCATCTCTTATAGTTTGTCTCACTCTCTGATTTCATCTTATTTTTTCCCTCCCTTCCCCTATGTTCATCTGTTTTGTTTCTTTAATTTCACATATGAGTGAAATCATATGATAATTTATTGGTGAATTCAAAACTTAAGAGCTGGAATTTAGAGAGAAGACAAAAAGCACGTGGCACAAATGGTCAGTCAACTAAGGAGTCTCAGAGGGAGTGGGGAGGGAGGGCATTGGTTTAGTTGACCTTGTTCTCTATCTAGTTGTGTGGCTGGCAAAGTGTTTACCTGAAATAGTCATCTTTGAAATGAATGCCTCTTTAAAGTGGAGGCTTAATCAAAGCTTAAGTCAGGTACTTGTATCACAAAAAAGAGAAACTAACTGTCAGGGTTTACACTGCAATTGATTCAGTGCACTGGTTAAGATCCCTGGTATAGTGTTGAGCAGAAGTGATGAAAGTTATGTTATTTTCCCTCTATTGCTCTCACACGTAAGGTGCTCACCATTTCCTTATTAATGTATGTTTGCTAGGATTTTTTTTTGTAACACTTTTATCAGAGAACATGTTACTTTCTCTTGTTTATTTGATTAAATATTTTACCCAGAATAGATATTGAATTTCATAAAGTTATTTTATGTCCATTGAGACTTGTGATTTTTATGATTCATATGATTTTCCTTCATTATCCTATTAAGGTGATTAATTATATTGATTGATTTTCAAATATCACCCTTACATTTCTGGAACAAACCCAACTTAGACATGTTACTTGACCTCCCCTTATTTATTAGCAGGTTTAATTTGTTAATATTTTGTTCAGGATCTTCACATCTAAGTTCATCAGTGAGAGTACCCTGAAATTTTCCTTATTTATAATGTTTTTGTCATGTTTTACAGAAAATAACCTTTCGTGTTTTCATGAAAATAACCTAAGAAAATTTTTTTCCTACTGGAATATTTTGCATATGGTTGGCATGATGTCTTTATTAAATGGCTATCCAGGGATAGTTTTATGTATAGTTTTGATAGATAATAATTAAAAGACTGTTCAGATTTTCTTCTTTTCTGTTTTGAAAATACTTGTGAAGAAATATAATTATAGATTATATTTTTAAGCATTTGTAGGGCTACTTGGATTTTCTAGTTATCCTTTTACTTGTTTTTATAAGCTATGTTTAAGAATGTATATTTTAGGTATGTATTTTGATATTTATTAACTAGAAATTACTCATTACACATCTTTATGATTTTTCAATGTCTTCAGGAGTGTCAAAATATTGCCTTTTTTCATTACTGATGTTGGTTTTATATGCATTGTCTCTTTTACACTTGCCAATCATACCACAGATAATTTCAGGGATCTTTCAAAAAGTCAATTGTCTGAATTTTGGTTCTCAAAAGTAAATATTAAGAGAATTTGGGATGTAAAGTGTAGATACTTTGTCTAGAAAGCACGAAAGCTACCTACTTTGGTCATTTCTTTGAGTCTCAACTTTATCATTGCATCTCCATGTGCATGTAATTAATCTGTTTTCTTTCTCCTTTAGTCTCTCTCATGTCAGTTTCATTCTTAGAACAAGAAATCTAAAGTCTATTTAAATAAATTTAGAGAAATTAAAGAAATTTGAAGAAATTTAAAAATTGAGTTATAAGGAGGTTAAATATATTTACTGAAACTTTCAGAGCTAATAAGTGGATAGGCCACCATCCTAACACTTGGTCTCTATAGCTTTAATCTTCAATACAGCATAAAGAACATTCCTCAAATGCTACCCATGTAATTACATATGAAAGACTTATTCCTATTCTTATTTTTTTTCCTTACCTTTTCAGCTAACTTGAGACTTCTATGGCCATATCTGTTAGTTTTCCATTCTAATATACTCTTCTCTCTTGCCTTGATCACAGTGCCAGAATATATGAAATGCTGAGATATACCAAATTGTAAGAACAAATTTTTACCCTTGAAAACGATCTTTATGGGGACCCAGAAGTATTGACTCAGCTGTCTTAAATGGAATCCATTCTTTAGGGATTAGTTTAAGCAGTCCCCAATGCTATGTTAAGGCCTTGAATTCTTTGATCTCCCAGTGAAATCACTAAAACCCAGGTTGAATGATTCTTCTGTGTTAACATTGGGGTATTTCAGATGACCATCTTTCTCCTTATGAGGACAGAAGAAGACAGTAAACTCCAAGTGGAATTTCCTGTCCAGATATCCTCCCTTCCAGCAGGCACAGACCATAGGGTTGCTGGATTATTTTGATATCATCACCATCAAGATGGAAGGTTGTAGAGTCCCAATTCACATATCTGGGATACATTATGGAGTTCAGACTCTTGAAGTTCAGCAGGCCCTGAGAATGGCCAAGCTCATGAATAGCAACAAGGAACAAACTAAATCCTGAAAAGGTACCGACAAATGTGTACATATTAACTATGCATAAAGAAGGCAGAAAAAGAAGGGAGGAAAAAAGAACAGAAAAGGAAGAAATAAAAAATATTAGAGAGCAAGATAAAGGCAAGCAGAGAGAGATGGAATCTAGTGGGAAACAGAATGGCAGAATAGATGGACAGATAAACTGGAAGTGAACGAGAAGCATGGAGAAAATTGAGGCAACAATAAATGGAAACAAAGTCATAACAGAGAAAAGAAAATGTGACAATGTGTTCATGATAGGAGCATCTTTGTTCAGAAATGATCCCAACTGCCCCCACTCAAGTTTAGGAGACCCAGTTCCTCAACCAAACCTTCCCACCTCACCCTGACACTAAGTCCATCACTTTACTCTCTTCACTGAATTCTAAGCCCAGGTGAAGACCATCATTACCAACACCTGTGCTGCCAGAGAGTTCTAGCATTCCTACCAGGTAGGTCTTTACTTCTGTCTGAAGTTGACCATTGTTCTCCTCTGTCAAAGTGGATAACTCCTGAAGCTCCAGAATTTGGTGAAAAAGCATGACCTAAGACACCAGCTGGTCCATCAAAGGTCCAACAATCTCCATGGGCTGTGGACAATGACAGAAGTTATTGTCACAATGGGGGATCAGGGAAAGGGCAGGAATGAGCCTCGTAAGCCTCAGTGCCTTGGAGTACCATGCAACTGGATAACATGAGAGGTGTGAGAGGGTTAAGGCACCATCTATGCAGAAGAATGGGGTGGCACCAAAAATCTAGCCATGTCTTATCTTCTGTGGTAAAAGAAGAAAAGATGGCAGAGATTGAGTGAAGATTATACGTTAGACACAAAAACTTCCCAAAACGGAAGGAAAATGGGGAAGGAAACTTAGACACTGCAGTGTTGTTATTTGTTTTTTGGGTTTTTTTAAAGATTTTATTTATTTATTTGACAGAGGTAACAAGCAGGCAGAGAGGCAGGCAGAGAGAGAGGAAGGGAAGCAGGCACCCTGGTGAGCAGAGAGCCTGATGTGGGGCTTCATTCCAGGTCCCCGGGATCATGACCAGAGCCGAAGGCAGAGGCTTTAACCCACTGAGCCACCCAGGTGCTCCAACACTGCAGTGTTTTATAAACCAGGCCCTGACTTGTGTCTCCTTCAAAGTCCAGACACCTTGACAAGGTTAAGGATGGGAAAGTGTCGCTCTCGGCCCGCAAGAACGACTCGGAGACTCACGTAGCGGTGAATCTTCTTCTTTAATCGCTTTTTTCTTTCTCCCCCTTTACCCTCGGCGCATGCGTTTTTATGCAGGCAGTGTTAACCAATCAGAATGCAGTGCTCATGCACCTCCCGCGTGAGTGGACCTAAATGAACAGCCAATCATATTCAGTCCCTTACAGCTCTTAGAGTAGGCCTCCTGTACTGGCTCCCGACATTTCCCCCTTTTTTATTTATTTATAATGGCTGAGATCATGCCTGTCTTAGGTTGCCAATCCTCAGCACACATGCTTACCCGTCATCGGGTACTCTCCCTGGTTGAAGAGCCCCTGTCTTAGGTTGCTATGGTGTGGGATCAGTCTTACCCGTCTTTGACTACCGATCTAGCATTCTTAGCCATATCTGGGGGGAGGTACCAGCCTCAAGAGCCATCATGGCTTGAACCATGAGGTGTTATTGTCGTTGATTGTGACGGACACGGCCACACACCCAACGTAACATTAGTACGTTAGCTGTGTTTAAGAGAACAGCCATGGCACCAAGTCTGGCCCACTATTTGAGGAACTAAACAGATTGCTGTAACATTTTTTTCCACTCACTAACAGGTGCAATAGTTACTTTGGTAGAATTTATGGATATAATTTGAGCTCGTAATTGCCTAGTTAAATTTTGAAATTGACGGTTCCAGGTACCATTAAGCATATTTCTTAACTGTCTAGAGAGGTTAGCTGCTAAGGATAAGTTGTTATGAGCTATAGGGGTGATACAAAGTCCGGCCATATTATGTATGCATCCTATCGACACAATTGACTCTAGGATATCAAGTTGTTCCTGTACAAGATCAACCCTTTGATTTACAATAAGGATCCCAGCATGCAAATGTCCGTTAATTTGTTCTTGCGTAGCCAATGCTTCAGCGACCATTCCTGTGACGTTGTTGAGCGCAGCTGCTGTCTGTACTGACGTTGTCAACGCTACTGCAGCAGCAGTAGCAGCGGTGGCAGATGCTGCGATAGCTGCAATAATGGCTGCTGTTATTCCAAAGTCTCGTGTATGTCAAAGCAGCACCGGCAGGTTGTCGGGGTTCACAAGAGAGACTAGATGACGTCATCCACAGGATCCATGGGCTCCATGGCCACCAATCTCGTGAGCCTCTCTGGCACCCAGATGGGTGATGGCGCATCCTGTGGGAAAACACAAAGAGATCCTCGGTGCCATCGAAGCACCGGGTCTGGGCCTTTCCATAGGCCCGTAAGTATAACTTTCCATTTTACCATTGCTTGCATATGCTTTTGTTGCCCCCAGTGTCGCTCTGCTGCAGAGAGACCATCTTGATCTAGCGTTAAAAAATTTAAAATAAAATTTACAAGGTTTGTGAGGTCATTAGGTGTTGAGTAGCTCTCCCCTATTCCCCCTTTTTTTATTTTTTGTAGGGTAGTTTTCCATGTTAGGTGTGCTCGTTCTACAATTCCTTGACCTAGGGGATCATATGGTATGCCAGTGCTGTGTTGGATATTATAGCATGCTAGAACATTTTTAAAGGTATTTGAGGTATAGGCCGGGGCATTATCTGTTTTTAGACTTTTAGGTATTCCCCAGCACGCAAAGCTGCGTAGGCAGTGGCTCATTACATTTTTTACATTTTCACCCCTTAAAGGGGTAGCCATGATGATTCTGGAGCAAGTATCGATGGTAAGGTGTAAGTATTGTTGTTGACCAAACGAGGGCACATGAGTTACATCCATTTGCCAAAGATGGTTGGGCATAAGGCCTTTAGGGTTTACACCCAAGGAAGGCGTCGGAAGATGAACACAACAGTTGCCACAGCTTTTTACAATGTCACGGGCCTCTGCTCTTGATATATTGAATCTTGTTTTTAGCGTTAATGAATTCACATGCCATTTCCTGTGATAATCTTTTGCTTCTTCTATTGCTCCACAGAATTCAAACCTTGCATTATTATCAGCTATTCTATTTCCAGATGCTACTGGTCCAGGTAGCTCAGAATGAGCCCTTACATGCCCAATATAAAAGGGGGCTGGCCTTGCCAGCACCATTTCTTGGAGGTTTTTTAGTAGGGAGGCGATAGGTGATTGGCTTGCTGAAAAAATTGCTGTCTCTATGTGCCTAACGGCTTGTACTGCATACTTACTATCTGAATATATATTGATGTTTTGATTGTGAAACCTTTGTAGAACCAGCATAATGATTAATAGTTCTGTTCGCTGTGCTGATTCACCTGGTACTACCGCTGTTATGACTTTTCCCTCAACCACATAAACGCCTGTTCCTTTCTTACTGGCATCAGTGAATATAGTGATGGCATTGGCCAAGGGCTCTGATTTGCAAATTTTTGGCCAGATAAGATGTGTATCTTTACAGAACTCAATCAATGGATGTGATGGATAATGATTGTCAAACGGTATGGGATAGGATGTCACCAGGATGGACCACTCATCTATAGTGTTCACAAGGGTGGATAGCTGGCTCTTGTCATAGGGGACTATGCATGAGTCGGGTAGCTTCCCGAGAACTCGTATGCCAGTCTTGATAACTTTGCCTGCCGTTATTGCCACAGCAACGGGATAAGGGGTGATGATTCGGGCAAGACTATTATGTAAATACACCCACTGAAGAGGCCCACCTTGCCATAGTACTCCTGTGGGCGAACCTGGGGATGGTACAACAACTGCATAAATTGGTTTGTCTAGATCGCACCTATCTGCTGTAGTCAAAGCCAATCTTTCCTCAACCAATTGTAGTGCCTTTATAGCCTCGGGCGTGAACGCCAGTGGAGAGTCTAATTTGGAGTCTCCTGGCAAAATATCAAATAATGGTTTTAATTCTGCATTTGTCAGTTTCAGATAGGGACGAATCCAATTGATATCCCCTAGGAGTTTTGGAAATCATTTAAGGTCTTTAAATGATCTCTGCGAATTTGAACCTTTTGAGGCTTTACTGTGGAGTCAGTGAGTTGTAGGCCCAGATAGTCTTTTAAATTTGCTGTTTGTATTTTCTCAGGAGCAACAATTAGCCCCCACATCGCTAACTGTTGCTGCAGAAAGGTGAATGCTGAGGTGAGAACCGATGTATTGCTATGACAGATTAGAATATCATCCATATAATGGTAGCAGCAAACATCTGAGAACTTATTCCGTACTGGCAAAAGAGCCTTGCCCACATAGAGCTGACACATAGTGGGACTATTAGCCATACCCTGAGGGAGCACTGTCCATTCATACCGTTGGTCAGGCTCAGAATGATTAACAGCTGGCAAGGTAAAAGCAAACCTCTTCATGTCGTCCGGATGGATCGGGATAGAGAAAAAGCAATCTTTAATATCTATAACAATAGAAGGCCAATCTCTGGGCAGGGCAGTAACAACGGGGAGGCCTAGCTGAACAGGCCCCATTATTTGCATCTGATCATTTATCTGTCTCAGATCATGTAATAATCTCCATTTGCCTGACTTTTTCTTTACCACAAATATAGGGGTGTTCCATGGGGATCTTGATTCACGTAAATGCCCTGTCTCAACTTGCTCTCTAACTAATTGTCTAGCAGCCCTCAGTTTTTCTGTAGTTAACGGCCACTGAGGCACCCACCGCAGAGTACTTTCCTTCCAATCTATTTTTATTGCCTCAGTGGCTGCTGGGAAAAACCCTGACCTCCCATGGGTGTTGGGTTAGGGGTCCCTTGTCCCTTGGGCCCGAGACCTCGGCCTGGAACATATCCCATGGCTTTCATCATGTTTCTTGCATTTTCACTATAATGATTCTCAGTAGTTAATACTATATTCATTTGCTCTAACACATCTCATCCCCAAAGGGTTACAGGGAGAGAACAAACATATGGCTGAAAGACTCCTTTATGACCCTCATCATCTTCCCAATCTAAAGATGCTGTGCTGACATCTGGGCTGTGAGCAATTCCTAGTCCTCTTAATGTTTGATTGGCCTTGACAAGGGGCCATTGTTTTGGCCAATCAGCTAAATTTATAATACTTTTGTCTGCCCCTGTATCTAACAGCCCCCAGAAGGATTTTCCTCTTATTTTTAAGACTGTCATGGGCCTGTTGCTCATATCCATAGTCAGACACATCAAATCATTTCCTGTTGATCCAAGCCCTCCATCTCGCAACCTTCCTGTAGACTTATATCTGTCATGGTGGCTGGGCAGGATTAGGAGTTGAGCAATCCTATCCCCAGGGTTGATAATGGTGATGCCTCTTGGAGAGGAAACTAAAATTTTTACTTCCCTTGAAAAATCTGGGTCAATAACCCCTGGGTGGATAACGAGACCTCTAAGAGTGGTGGAACTTCTACCCAGAAGTAATCCCACAGTGCCCTTTGGTGGGCTCCCATGGAAATCCGAGGGCACCGCCTGCACACCCATTTCAGGGGTTAAGACCATTCGGGTGGTGGCACACAGGTCAAGTCCTGCTGAGCCTGTGGTGGCTCTTCTGGGTCCATAGGGGGAAATATCTGTCTCGCCTTCTGCGGCAGCGCCATGACCGCCCCGTACATTTGGTTCGGGCCCCGGGGGGAAAGGCCCTGCTTCCCGTTTTTTGAACTCCCCCAATTATTTGGTGGCAGCTGATTTCCGTCCATATCAGTGACTGAGCGGCAATCGCTAGCCCAGTGATTCCCCTTTCTACATCTGGGGCATAGCTGTGGTTTCGGTCCTCCATAACCTTTATTTGGATGCGCCTCTTCCGCCTTCACAAATTGGACTGGTTGACTCTGTCTTCCTCCTCGTGCCTGGCTGTTGCGCTGTGGGCAGTCCTTTTTCATATGACCTTCTTGCCCACATAAGAAACACCCTTTGGTCCTAGCCCCATTTGCACCTTGCAACACTTGTGCAAAAGCAGCAGCCATGACCTGGCCCTGAACTAGAGGTCCTGTGATATCCCTGCAGACCTTGATATACGCTGACAAGTCTTTCGCTTTCCAGGGTCTAATGGCTTCTCGGCACCATTTATTGGCATTTTCAAAAGCCAATTGTTTAACTAGGGGCATAGCCTGGTCTACGTCCCCAAACATCCTACCAGCTGTTTGCATCAACATGTCCACAAAATCTCATTCGGCCCTTGTTGCACTTTGGATAACTGTCCTTGCAAATCTCCAGCACCCCTTAACGTCTTCCATGCCCTCAAAGCTGCGGTTGCTATCTGGTGATATACCCCTGGCGGATAATTACTTTGTGCCTGTGACCCAAAATATTGTCCCGCACCTGTTAACATGTCTAGGTTCCACTGTGGGTTACCTGCTGCTGCATTTCTTCACGCCGTGTCCTGGCAATTGTCCTGATTCTGAATCTTCCATTCTATATATTGCCCACCAGATAAAACTGCTCTCGCCAAGTTACTCCAGTCTTCAGGAGTGAGGTAAAGGCTACCTAGCATTTCAACCAAAGAAACCGTAAAAGCAACCTGAGGCCCATAGGATATAACTGCTTCCTTCAGCTGCTTTATGAGTTTAAAGTCTAGGGGCTGATGATATCTTTGCTGATGTTGATCTTCCATGACGGGGAAAAACCCTTTTTCTGGCCCTAATACTTCTCTCCAATTCTGTGCGGTGCAGCTCGCACAATAGCAGGCCTTGGTGCAGCAAGGTTTATATGGAGGAGGCCCCTCGTAAGGTGGTGCTGTTGGGGATGGGCGCGTGGGCATAAGATCTAAGTTATCTACCACTTCCTTTGTTTGTAACTGCGCCATAGTTCCTTCTTTCACTTTTAATTTCAGCTGCGCCATAACTTCCCCCTGCATTTTGAGCTGCGCCATGGCCTTTTTTAGTTCCTCCTCCTTTTTTTCAAGTTCTCTTTTCATTTCTTCCACTCTCTGATCATCGGAGGGACCGCCTCCCGTCACTTTTATCACCCGGACGGGCGTTTTCCTCGTCCGAGCTTTCTTCTGAGCTTTCACTTTCGGAACTGGAATCTCTCCAGGATCCTTTGCAAGACTCCTCTTTTACCTGTTCTATGATCTCTCCTCTCTGTAGAACCGCCTTGCGTATGGGTTCGCGGGACGATTGTAAGCAGACCTTCACTAAGGACCAAACAGCGAGAGTTCCCGGCGTAGCACGCGGGTCGCGCCTGAGGTCCTCCCCTAGATATTCCCACTGGGGAATAGTAAGCAATCCCTCCTCTAAGAACCACGGAGCGGTTTGACCCACTTCTTTTAGAAATAAGCGAGCCTTCTTATTTTTCAAAGGGGTCCCATTTGCTTTAAGAATGTCAGTTAGCGGCCCCAACATTTTATATGCAGCCATCTCGTTTCCCATCCTGGAAAGCTTTACTCTCGTCCTTATCCTAGGAACTTTCCCTGTCGCTCACTAGACAGAAATAGGTGCACTCCTTACCTGATCGTCGCTGACTCTGTGCGTCTCTCAGGATGAGAATCCCGGGTTTCGGCACCACTTGTCGCTCTCAGCCCGCAAGAACAACTCGGAGACTCACATAGCAGCGAACCTTCTTCTTTAATCGCTTTTTTCTTTCTCCCCCTTTACCCTCGGCGCATGCATTTTTATGCAGGCAGTGTTAACCAATCAGAATGCAGTGCTCATGCACCTCCCGCGTGAGTGGAGCTAAATGAACAGCCAATCATATTCAGTCCCTTACAGCTCTTAGAGTAGGCCTCCTGTACTGGCTCCCGACAGGAAAGTTGAGTAACATAGAGAATAGGGTCTGTGCTATGTGTTGTGCGCTCACCTAGGTGACTTCCCACACACTCTCCCTACAGAAGGGAACAATGTGGTCAGGGTCATGAGTTCTTAGTTGGTCCTTGTTGTTCCTGTACCTCCCATAACCCACTCCTGGTTGATTGTCTTGCTAATGGCTTTAGCTGAGACTACCTGGCATCACGAGGTTTGCTTGTAGTTAATGTAAACTTGTTATAGAAACTTGTGGTCATCTGACTAGGTACTGATACTCCTCCTATTGTGCCTTATAAGTGGTTGTAAGATGTGTAATAAAATCAGCACTGTTGGACATACTCCTCAGTGTCCCTCCTGTCCCCATCTCTTTGTTTCTTAATTTCTTTTCACCATCCTCTTACCCTTACGTTTTCCTGGTCGATTTGTCGCACCAGCCGTGACAGGTTAGATTAACTTTGAATAGCATTTGAACAGATTTAAGGGCTACACAACTGCCTTTTGACAGGCAAATGTATAGTCACCATCCTGCACTCTGTTCACTACACAGTGCATCTTCTCCCCTAATCTCCTGCTACATTAGACTGAAGATGTCTTCTCTGTGTTACAGATTTATCAATTTCCATTAGCTTTGTCTGATTTTTTTTCAAAAGCTAGACTGGTGGACTGGGTTTTTGTTTATGGATTGAAACCATTTGCCCTTTACATGGGACAACATGCCCTCCCTCCCATGTCAGTTTCTTACCTAAGTCCCAGAAAGAAACCTTGGTGTCTGCATCTTGATTTTTCACTTGGAAAATCAAGGGGATCGCATTGCTCCAGATGGAAAATACATCTTGCTTAATATCTTTCACCGTGGATTGGCTTATATCTCTTGGATAATTGATAATCCTGAAAGAAGAAATATTTAGGTGGAATAACTCAGAAGTATGGGAATTATCTTATGTGTAAAAAAGAGCAAGTCTACTTTGGGGCAAATCACTTAATATTTGGAGGCCTCATTTTGCTCATCTGTAAATTAAATTCCCAAAGAATTTAATTAAATTCCTAAGAATTTAGACATTTGTTAGATTTCTGAGAATTTTATCAGATTCCCCACCTTCTTATGTAAACTAAAGTCTGGAAATCATAGCCCTACAAAATAATTATGAAATATAAACAATGTGGACTCAGTTGAAAAATGTGCAGCTTTCTATATAGATTAGTATTGCTTGGCTTCCGATGTCTCTAATATGCTTTGGATGCCCCCATAGAGAGAGTAGCCTAGCCAGGGAGCAAAAATACATCAAAATCCTCTGCTATAGACACCCCACCACCAACAACACCACCACAACACATTAAAAAAAAAAAAAAAGATTTAACTAAGTAGAAGTCAGTAGAAGTGCCTCCTGGAGGCACCTATCACTACCGGCCTTAACAACAAACATATGTAGGTCAGAGTGTGTGTCTTCCCTTTAGAACTTCCTGAGAAAGCAGAGTCATTAGCACTATCAGTTACTCCACAGTGGCACTCGTGTGGCACAGTCAACATCTGCTCATTCTGTAGATCTGTCTCATTCAGATGAAATGGTGGTAGGCACTGTATCTTTTCCGTCTGGGTGAAGAGTGGTGACTCTTTCTTGGTCTGGAAAATTTGATGGAAATATTCCTGAGTGAAAGACAAGGAAGGGATAAGTAATAAGAGAGAATAAGGGCAGGCATGAACCACCAGCAACCTGGGGCAGAGCCTCATTTAAGGTTCTGGGAAGGATGGGGCTTTGGGTATCTGACCTTCCTAAAACTCCTGTTCTCAGTTGAAGGATGAAAATTATCCCTCATTTTCCTGTCACAAGGAGACAATAAAATAAAACTGACCTGGATAGCCTGTTAAATATTCTCCCAAAATAAGGCATCCAGTGTCAGGATGGAGAGGCCCAAGAACAAAGGCCATAAGGTATTAGGTGGCACTTGCCCAGAGAAGTTGGTGTCTTGTCTTTCTGACTGATTGAGGATTGAGGTGTTCTCAGTCAGGACAGAATCTATGACTCCCATGACATAAAATTTGGTCATTTCTGCATACCCAGTTTATTTGTATTTATTCATTCTATTCCATTAAAATAATTTTTTAGAGCTTATTTATGAGCTACTCCCTGTCTCCATTAAATTTCTTACCATCTGATACTGAATTTCAGCTCCTGGGTGTGTGTGGGGGGGAGTGCACCTTATATTATAGTTGAGCTATATCTGTATCTATGTTTGAACTCTAGTACTTTAAGGGCAGTACTTATCCTATCATAACTAGGCCTACACCACAGTTCTTATGATAGTACTTGATAGAAACTCATGATTCATTTTTACAATTTATATAAAATTACATACTTATGCCTTTATTTTATTGTGGAGTTGGCTGGGCACTCAGAGGCATATGATATAGCATATTTTTCTGGGCTAGGTATGAGCAGGAAATTTTACCCAGTCCCTGAGTATTTACAAAGTACACAATTAACACCAGTTTCAGTTATTTTGGATGCCTAAAAAGTCTGGAACAAATTCACAGTTTCTTGAGGAATTTGAAAGTGTGGAGTGGACAGTTTGAGAGGTTTCTCCATCCACAGGAAGGACATATTTATTAAGTTCCATTTAAATGATTTCTCCTGATTGCTTACCACCTGCCAGACTCAGAGATGCCAACCCTGAGTGTTCATCCTATGCCCTTCCAGAAGGCTAAGAGTGGGGGAGGGAAGCACTGCAGTGAATTATTCACGAGGCATCATTAGCACAGTACTTTTAAGGGCCCAGAAATGGTTTCATTACTTCTAAAATCAGAAGAAAAAAACCTTTGAGCCTGAAGAAAGTGAAAAATGATTTAATATGTAATATTAATATATTCATTTCTGTGCCATGAGGTAACTCTATATCTATGGATGTATCACATAGTGGAAGAATAGCCCACAGTAGTCATAATGTGACAACATGGTCTAATTGTCACACCCATCTTAATAAAGTCCAGTCCTTTAAGGTCTGTAACAGGGGGCACTGGGAAGGCTAGGCACCAAGGCAGGAAAACAATAACCCTTTTATGGCAGGCTACATGGCAAATGCTTGTTTCTCCCCCTGCCTGAACTCATGTACCTAACATTGATCATGGAGCCTTTATAGCCATGTTGGCTACATCCACTGACTCATGCTTTGAGTTGCCATTTCTTTGCACTGGTTAGTGTTATCATTGTCTTTCCCGAGCCGAAGGCTGAGTGGTCAGTCTGGCAGGGTGATGACCACAGCTATGGGATTTATTTTCCCATTCACTTCACAGCTGATGGCCCTCAGGATATCCAGCCCAGTGCCATCAGAGGAAATAGTGGTATATCTCAGGTTATAGGGGACATTACTATTTAAAAATGGAAGGGGAAAAATCTCAAGAAGTAGGAGACATAGGGACAATTTATTACAGCTTTGCATATAGAATAATTTCTTTACTAGTCACAGGCATATATTATCTTCCTCCAGAAGCGAAAAAGAGAGAGGATTATGAAAGTGAGGAGGAGGGTAACATCCACAATCTTGAAAATTTAGATTAGCATAAGAAAAATCTCTGAGCCCCATATAGAAGAGTTATAGGGACACACAGAATGAGAAAGTTGCTAAAAATATGTCTGAGAAAATAAGTCAACTGACAATAAATTGAGAGAGACACAGATTTATATATACAGCAAAAGATTTCAGCTCATAGCCTTTGAAGTCATACAAATATGAGTATGAATATTAACTCTGCTACCTAAAAGCTGATCTACCTTAAGCAAGTTATTTAATACTGTAAAGTCTCTGTCTCTTTATCTGCAAATTAAGGAAACTAATAATATTCACATAGTTTGATGTGTAAGGGAGATAGAAACTGATCACTGTGCTTGGTAACAGTATTCACAATTGGTAAGAGCTGTTTTACAATTGTTATTACCTTGATCCTGACACAAAAATTGAAGGAGAAACAAAGACCTGGAGACACTGAGAGAGAATACTTCAAACACTTGAGCACTTTCTGAGTACCCAGACCTGAAATTGCCTCCAATGAAGAAGACACAGAGTGGATGGATGTGGTTGCATTTCTTGCTATCAGGAGCTAATCCTTTGGCAACCACAGGGACACCTGCTACATGCCTTTCTCCCTCCTATTCCTCCCAGTTCCTTTCAATAAATGAAAGAGGATAAGATGACTCTGAAGAGAGTGGAAATAGGATAGGGAATGGATAGAGCAAGTAGGGTGTTCATTACTTCAGACTCACCTCTAAAACTCTAGATCCCCACCTCTACATCAATTCCTTCTGACAACTGATCTTAATCAAATTTCTCTCTTCTTCTTCCAGGGGTGCCTACTTTCTAAACATGATACCATTCAGTCACTGTCCCTGCAAACACAGGCTCAGTAAGTCAAAATGGTTTGCCTTCTTCTATACTCTGAAAACATGCCCTTCTAGGGTAGTGAAACTTCCACTGGTGCTCCTTTGGAGATGGGTAGCCCTCTGCTCTGTCTCCCCATCCCTCTCTTCTTCATGGCTGGGAAAGACACCATATATGATTGATATTTCACTGCCTTGGCAATATTTGGTATTGAGAAGTGGTGAGGACAGAGGGTGTGAGGACTGTGCCAACCATGATCTTGACATAAGACCAGGCTCACAATTTCATTAAATGTTAGCCTGTTAGCAAGACGTGATAGAATCCAGAATTCTAGGACTGGACCTATAGTTAAAAAAAAAAAAAATCAAATAACAGGTGTTAAGGATGGGAACTGAGGATCACATAAGAACATGTAAAACAGGGGTGCCTGGGTGGCTCAGTGGGTTAAACCTCAGCCTTCGGCTCAAGTCGTCATCTCAGGGTCCTGGAATTAAACCCTACATCAGGCTCTCTGCTCACCAGGGTGCCTGCTTCCCTTCCTCTCTCTCTGTCTGCCTCTCTGCCTCCTTGTGATTCCTGTCAAATAAATAAATCTTAGAAAAAAAAAAAGAACATGTAAAACATATGCATTTATTGAGGCCTGATTAAACAAGTCTGTATTTTATGCCTTTGGGGAATATTATAATAATAAAACAGATTAAAAGGACTTGAAAATAAGAAATGTCATGTAGTCAAGTAGTTAAGGAATAAAGTTAGTTTCAAATTCAACGCTGAAATGTTCCATCAATAATCGCGAACAAAATTATATATAGATAATAGATAATTGATCTTTCAATAGATGATAGCTAGGTAGAGGATAGCAGACCTCTACGCAGCAACAACAGGGAACCAATTACTGACACATGCAACAAAACAGGCAACACCAAAAACATAACTTTGACCTAAAGGTATATGATTATATAGTAACATTTATGGGAAGTTCTAGAAAAGGCAAACTAATTTATGGAGAGAAAACTGAACAGGGCTTTCCTTTGTGGAGGGGAGTGGGGAGAGAGGATTGATGGTAAAACACACACACAAAGGAATTTTCTCAAGTGATAACACCTTCTATTTCTTGACTAGAACCTGGATAATGCAGGAGGATTCACTTCAAAACTCACTAAACCATACTCAGTTATCTTTGCCTTTACCACATGCTAATTATACTTCCATAACAATAAGTATTATTTATTTAAATAAATATGAGAAATTGTAGATCAATAAGGTACCAGATGTTACACACATTTCATCCTGAATGATATGGGATAATGATACCATTATCCAAATAAATAGTAATATCTGTTGTTGGGATCCATGAGTCCTGGTCGAGGGCATTGCCCCACTAGGTTAAGGTTTGAACTGATGCAGGCTGGATAGACCCACAGATAAGCATGGTCTGATAGCCTCTTGCCTTTTTCTCTAATCCCCGTATCTCTCTCAGATTAAGAGCCCCTTGTTAATCTGTGGCAAACATCTCTCAGTCTTGTGGGCCAGAGCAACTCCAAGGAGGTAAATTATTCTGTACCTAAGACAATGGAGAACTTTAGATGTGTACCGCAATAGACGGTTTCCTCCCTATGTTGATGTTTGTCCAAGGCTTTCACAGCTGAGCCATTGATATACACCCTGCCTCCTGCAAAGGTAATTCCTTCTCGTTCTTACTTCTCTCCTATGTACTTAGTTTCTCCAGATAGCTTCCCATTTTCTATTAACCTGTATCCTGTTTTCCTGCAATTCATTACTATCTAGTTTAATCCTAAAGCTTCTCATTTTCCATTAACCTATATCCTTTTTTTCCTGCAGACCCCAGAATAAGTTACCAAAAAGCACGTATCTGTGCTACCTCCCATGGCTTTCTGAGGGACTTGATTACTCATGAAGCAAGACTCTGTCCCCCATCCCTTGTTCCAGTCTGTACCATTATAGCTTAACTAGAATAACATGTGCTGAACAAAGAGAAATTGTCTGATGAGTGCTTGAGTCTTTTGATGTCCTTTGCCTGAATGTAGCCCTCTATCACAAATAAACTGCTTATATAAGAAGCTCACTGAATAGTAATAAACCTGAGATGCCTGACTACTGACCAAAACTCACTGTGTGGCTCTCTCATTTCTCTCGCCAATGCCACCCTTTCTTCAGGGACACCTGGACATGTCGAGGCTGGACCCTGGCAATCTGTGGTTAAATGAGCATATATATAATTAAGTTGTATTTTTTTAATGTGAAAATACTATAAACTAGTTAACATTCTTAGAGAAGGAAGTTATAACCTAAAGATACGTGTAAATAAATAATGAATGATCCAACAGAAGAATTAATAAGATTGGAAGTATTTGTGGTAAACTTGGAGAAGAGAATATTCTAAATCTGGAAAAGAGAAGGTGGAGTTAAGATTGCATATAGACCAGAGGTGTGTATTGTTAGGCAGGTATAAAGGTATAATATAAAGACAGTTTATTTCCTTTTTTTTTTTTAGATTTTATTTATTTATTTGACAGACGGAGATCACAAGCACACAGAGAATCAGGCAGAGAGAGAGGAGGAAGCAGGCTCCATGCTGAGCAGAGAGCCCGATGAGGGGCTCAATCCCAGGACACTGGGATCATGACCTGAGCCAAAGGCAGAGGCTTTAACCCACTGAGCCACCCAGGTACCCTAAGACAGTTTATTTATTTATTTATTTTTTAATATATAAACATATAATTTATTTTTATTCCCAGGGGTAAGGTCTGTGAATCACCAGGTTTATATACTTCATAGCACTCACCATAGCACATACCCTCCCCAATGTCCATAACCCCACCCCCTTTCCCAAATCCCTCCCCCAAGCAACCCTCAGTTTGTTTTGTGAGATTAAGAGTCACTTATGGTTTGTCTCCCTTCCGATCCCATCTTGTTTCATTTATTCTTTTCCTACCCCTCAAACCTCCCATGTTGCATCTCTACTTCCTCATATCAGGGAGATCATATGATAGTTTTCTTTCTCCGATTGACTTATTTCACTAAGCATGATACCCTTTAGTTCCATCCATGTAGTCACAAATGGCAAGGTTTCATTTCTATTGATGGCTGCATAGTATTCCATTCTTCTTTATCTATTTATCTGTTGATGGACATCTAGGTTCTTTCCATAGTTTGGCTATTGAGGACATTGCTGCTATAAAAATTCTGGTGCACGTGCACCTGCAGATCAATACATTTGTGTCTTTAGGGTAAATATCCAGTATTGTGATTGCTGGGTCATAGGGTAGTTCTATTTTTAACTTTTTTAGGAACTTCTATGCTGTTTTCCAGAGTGGTTGCACAAGCTTGCATTCCCACCAACAGTGTAGGAAGGTTCTCCTTTCTCCGCATACTCCAGCATCTGTCATTTACTGACTTGTTAATTTTAGCCATTCTGACTGATGTGAGATGATATCTCATTGTGGTTTTGATTTGTATTTCCCTGATGCTGAGTGATGTGGAGCACTTTTTCATGTGTCTGTTGGCCATCTGGATGTCTTCCTTACAGAAATGTCTGTTCATGTCCTCTGCCCATTTCTTGATTGGATTATTTGTTCTTTGGGTGTTGAGTTTGCTAAGTTCTTGATAGATTTTGGACACTAGTCCTTTATCTGATAGGTCGTTTGCAAATATCTTATCCTATTCTGTCAGTTGTCTTTTGGTTTTGTTAACTGTTTTCTTTGTTGTGTAAAAGCTTTTGATCTTGATAAAATCCCAATAGTTCATTTTTGCCCTTGTTTCCCTTGCCTTTGGTGATGTTCTTAGGAAGATGTTGCTGCGGCTGAGGTCGAAGAGGTTGCTGCCTGTGTTCTCCTCAAGGATTTTGATGGATTCTTTTCTCACATTGAGGTCCTTCATCCATTTTGAGTATATTTTCATGTGTGGTGTAAGGAAATGGTCCAATTTCATTTTTCTGCATGTGGCTGTCCAATTTTCCCAGCACCATTTATTGAAGAGGCTGTCTTTTTTCCATTGGACATTCTTTCCTGCTTTGTTGAAAATTAGTTGACCATCGAGTTGAGGGTCTATTTCTGGGCTCTCTATTCTGTTCCATTGATCTATGTGTCTGTTTTTGTGCCAGTAGCATACTGTCTTGATGATGACAGCTTTGTAATAGAGCTTGAAGTCTGGAACTGTGATGCCACCAACTTTGGCTTTCTTTTTCAATATTCTTTTGGCTATTCGAGGTCTTTTTTGGTTCCATATAAATTTTAGCATTATTTGTTCAATTTCTTTGAAAAAAAAATGGGTGGGATTTTGATAGGGAATGCTTTAAATGTGTAGATTGCTTAAGGTAGCATAGACATTTTCACAATATTTATTCTTCCAATCCAGGAGCATGGAACATTTTTCCATTTCTTTGTGTCTTCCTCAATTTCTTTCATGAGTACTTTATAGTTTTCTGAGTATAGATTCTTAGCCTCTTTGGTTAGGTTTATTTTTATATATCTTATAGTTTGGGGTGCAATTGTAAATGGGATTGACTTCTTAATTTCTCTTTCTTCTGTGTTGCTGTTGGTGTAGAGAAATGCAACTGATTTCTGTGTATTGATTTTATATCCTGACACTTTACTAAATTCCTGTACGAGTTTTAGCAGTTTTGGTGTGGAGTCTTTTGGGTTTTCCACATGTAGTATCGTATCATCTGCAAAGAGTGATAGTTTGACTTCTTCTTTGCCGATTTGGATGCCTTTAATTTCTTTTTGTTGTCTGATTGCTGAGGCTAGGGTTTCTAATACTATGTTGAATAGCAGTGGTGATAATGGACATCCCTGTCGTGTTCCTGACCTTAGCAGAAAAGCTTTCAGTTTTTCTCCATTGAGAATATTTGCGGTGGGTTTTTCATAGATGGCTTTGATAATATTGAGGTATGTGCCCTCTATCCCTACGCTTTGAAGAGTTTTGATCAGGAAGGGGTGTGGTACTTTGTCAAATGCTTTTTCAGCATCTATGGAGAGTATCATATGGTTCTTGTTCTTTCTTTTAATAATGTGTTGTATCACAATGATTGATTTGTGGATGTTAAACCAACTTTGAAGCCCTGGAATAAATCCCATTTGGTTGTGGTGAACAATCCTTTTAATGTACTGTTGAATCCTATTGGCTAGTATTTTGGTGAGAATTTTTGCATCTGTGTTCATCAGGAATATTGGTCTGTAATTCTCTTTTTTGATGGGATCCTTGTCTGGTTTTGGGATCAAGGTGAGGCTGGCCTCATAAAATGAGTTTGGAAGTTTTCTTTCTGTTTCTATTTTTTGGAACAGTTTCAGGAGAATAGGAATTAATTCTTCTTTAAATGTTTGGTAGAATTCCTCTGGGAAGCTGGCTGACCCTGGACTCCTGGACTTTTGTTTGTTTGGAGATTTTTGATGACTGTTTCAATCTCCTTACTGGTTATGGGTCTGTTCAGGCTTTCTATTTCTTCCTGGTTCAGTTGTGGTCATTTATATGCCTCTAGGAATGCATCCATTTCTTCCAGATTGTCAAATTTGTTGGCATAGAGTTCTCATAGTATGTTCTTATAATTGTTTGTATTTCTTTGGTGTTGGTTGTGATCTCTCCTCTTTCATTCATGATTTTATTTATTTGGGTCCTTTTTCTTTTCTTTTTGATAAGTCTGGTCAGGAGTTTATCAATCTTATTAATTCCTTCAAAGAACCAGCTCCTAGTTTTGTTGATTTGTTCTATAGGTTTTTATTTGTTTGTTTGTTTGTTTTGTTTCTATTTAATTGATTTCTGCTCTGATATTTACTATTTCTCTTCTCCTTCTGGTTTTAGGCTTTCTTTCTTGTTTAATCTCCAGCTCCTTTATGTGTAGGGTTAGGTTGTGTATTTGAAACCTTTCTTGTTTCTTGAGAAAGGCTTTTACCACTATATACTTTCCTCTCAAGATTGCTTTTGCTGTGTCCCACAGATTTTTGCTCTGTAGCCAGCAGTCACCAAATAGGACTACCAGGTGATCAGGGCAAACTGAGAGGATAATCTAGGTCATGTAGCACTGACATATACTATATTGATTTTTTAGTTAACCTCATAAATAAAAGCAAAAATTTTAATTTTGAAGAGAAATAACAGAAGCTCTAGGTTCTTGGAATCCATTGAGGCATGTTACCCTACACCACACCTTCCTTAGCATCTACCTCATACCTCAATAAAGTATTTCATTGTTTCCTATTTATCTGTGCCTCAAGTGTCAGTAACTCGAGAGCCATAAGTCCTATGGTTCTAGGATTTTCTGGTAGCATCCAATGAAACCACACCAATGTCATCAATTATAATTGGCCAGTTGTTTCCTTGCTTCTGAGGTGGCTGACAGATTAAGTTTTCCTGAATATTTACTGCTTTCAAGTCTGCCCCAGCTAGTTCACTGGGTTAAAGAAGATATTCTTTTTATTATTACTACCATGCCTAGGAAATGGGTTCAGTTCTGTTTGACTCGCCCCAGGTACTGCTCCAGTCAGACCATGTCACCTGAGCACTCACACTTCCTTTCATTCAACTAGAGTGCTTAGCTAGAAAATGGAACTGGATTTAAAATAGGGAAGATCTGGAGTTACCTGGTTGGCTCTGGCAGTTGAGCGGCAGAGTATGGGTTTCAGCTCAAGTCAGGATCTCAGGGTGGAGAGATTGAACCCCACACTTGGCTCTGCACTCAGTGGGAAGTTTTCTTTAGATGCTCTCCCTCTCCTTCTTCCTCTGCCCCTTCAGCCTTTCTCTCTCTTGTTTGACCTTCACTGGGAATATGTGCATTAGGCAACTTAGTTTTTTGCTGTCCTGTTCAAGTCCATGAATTATCATGAAAGTGCTGTGGATATTGGTTTCTTGAACTGGTCGTAGGCCGGATGAGCTCAGAGCACAGCCAAAGACCAGGGAGATGGGAATGATTGGGTGCTTTTCTCTGAGGGTGCACAAGGAGTGGGGTCCTGAGCTCTCGGCTCTTCTGGGCCGGAGATTGGGAGGTTGCCATTTTCATTCCCCAAGACAGTTTATTTCTTATAGCCTCTTTCAAATGTGTAAAATATGACTTTGTTCACTGAAAGCTCACAGTGATATAGGCCTTAATCTTCATTTCCAAGATGAATAAACAAAGGTTTACGAAGTAATACAAACCTCTCCATAGAAATGGTAAATTCCACAAGAGTTACATCTCTATCTGGTTAACTCTAAAGCAAATTCTGTTAAATGGCATGATGTCTATCTTTTCTGGCAGATATCCATCATTATACCATCAACACATCCTTGTACTTTCAACCAGAATAAAGTCACAAACCATGGGGCCTATGCTCAGGGGAGTCACAATGTTAGAAATAATGCCTAACTGTGAAAAGTCACTAGAAGTTTTCCAAAATGCATGGCAACACTGAAAAGAGAAGCACAACATTTTTGAACCTCTTATGTCTCCCCGGTTGCTCTGAAATACCCCTTTTTTTAACCCATCGCACTCATCAATCCCTGAAGTGCTCCTGCACACACTCCTTGTCAGTTCTTCATCCCTAGTTTCTTCCTTACTTTCCTGCCCTTCAGAAGTGGCCAGTTTGAGGTTGGCTTCTCCATCTAAGTTAGATGTCTCCAGGAAGTGAGAAGTTGGGTCCTCCCTGAACCTTGACACAACATGATCAGAGTCCCCCATAAAGGGAAGTTATTCAGTTACTTTGAATTGTTCTTCAAATTCTGGCACAGGATTGTTAATAAATGAAATCCCCATATGTTTCCAGGTCTATAAACTACTCTGTAGACTCATTAAGGATAGACAGGGACTTTTCCAATTTGCACTGATAGATAGATGTACAGTGGTCTTTGGAACTGAGAAGGAACTCATTACTTATTAGATGAATAAATGTGCTCAGCGATAGAATATCATAGCTACTAATGAGACTAAGTTGTTTGTATCTATTTTTCTAGTGGCAAATGGGAGCACATAACTCAAGTTTCTCAACTCAGAGCAGATAAAAATTATAATAATTTATTATTATTTATATATGCCAAGTGTGTACTATCTTGTTTCATTGACAAAACCATTTGTGAAGTAGGAGTTTTATTACTTTCCTCTTAGAGTTAATGAAATGAGGTCTTCACATTATTTGGCCATCATTTGACAGCCATAATGCTCAAAAGTGATACATCAAGGTTATTAAAAAAAAAGAGTGTCTTGCTCTGATGGCAGAACAGTTCATCACTGAAGAGGATTGCCAATTTCATAGCTTCCTTACTTGTGGTGCTACACGTCACTACAAGATTTTCTGGTGACCTGGGGTACACCACGCAGTGTGGTAGGGTGGACTCAGATCAGTAGCCACCTGTAAGACTGATCCTGTACTCAAGTAAATGAGTGCTGGGTGCTGAGGCCTTGCTTACCTAAGAAAGTAAATGAGTGTCCTATTAACAATTCTGCCACAGTTTGAATTACAGCAGTGTTTCTCAAAATGTGATATAAATATGAATCATTTGAGGATGCTTATAAAGAGATAGATTCTGATTCACTAATCTTAGATGATCCTAATGTATTTAAAGTTCATATTTAAATCCAGTTAGGTAACATACAGTGTTATATTAGTTTCACGTGTACAGTATAGTGATTCAACAATTCAATGCAATACCCAGTGCTCATCACAAGTGCCTTCCTTAACCCCCATCACCTGTTTCATTCACCACCCCTCCACCTGTCCTCTGGTAGCCATCAGTTTGTTCTCTATAGTTAAGTGTCTGTTTCTTGATTTGTCTCTCTCTTTCTCCCTTTGCTCATTTGTTGCATTTTTTAAATTCCACATATGAGTGATATCATATGGAGTTTTCCCTTCTTTGACTGACTAATTTCACTTAGGATTATACTCTCTAGCCCCATCCATATTGTTACAAGAGGCAAGACTTCTTTTTTTATGGATGAATAATAGTCATATATATCTATATCCATATCTACATTTATATCTCTCTATCAATATAATGGTCACATATAGTATACCTTTATATATACATATATAAAATACATCTCCTTCATCCATTCATCAATTGATGAAGTCCCAATATTTTTCATTTCTAACAAGCTCTTAGGTAATGCCAATGCTGCTTATCTAAGGATCATACTTTCTGAGCAGTTAGAAGGCAAGAGGTTTTGAAAATATAGAGAGTATAGAGGCTGTGAATTCAATCAAAAATCTTTGAGAATGAATATTAGATTTTACATTTTATTTTAAAAATGAGAAGCTAAGAGAAACAGGAACCCCATTTCTCCTCCCTCCCTACCCATATTTTCACCCTCTTCATCATTCCAATTTTTTAGACTGGGGCTAAAAAATCTGGCTTATTCCCAAAACCTTTAGCAGACTATGGATTGTTTCCCAGCTCCTTCTGGGTAAACTATCTGTGTGGCAAGAGAAAAACCATTTTCAAGGTATAGGAATGCATGACCTCCATTTCTGTGATTAAGGTAATGAGGTGGTGGAGGGTAGAGCATTTTCCCAAGCTGGGAAATTGTCTTTGTTATGACACTGGCAACTCTCCTGGGAAAGAATGACTCAGTATCTCATTCATCTGGAGGTAGAAGAAATGTTTCCAGAACAAAACTAGACTTTGGCCTTAGACTGAGAAAAGAATTACTGGTAGAGAACATAGGGGACAATCAGAGGTGGGAACAAGGGAATTGTACAGGCTGTGAAGAGTCATCAGTATCCCTATGGCAGTACAGAGCAACAAAAATGTTTATTATCATGTTTAATTATTTAATAGTTATCACTGTATATTTTCTCTCCCATTTCTGTCCAAAGAATACCATGTCATTTGTGATGCAAATGTTATTAAGATACAGAGCCTTCCTTAAATTAGTTTCCCATCTCATAGGATGTTTTGTTAATTAAAAATATAATTGTGAAGCAGTGCTCAGCCTTGTAATAAATATACACAAGTTAAACTAGGGACAAACTGGAATGAGATGTTGACCTGGGTTATAACCTGGTTTGGTAAGAGGAAATAAACAGAGGTATAACCTAACTGTTGTATTTAAAATGTATTGTAGGAATAAAATAAAATATAAAATAGAATAAAATAAAGTAAACAAGATAAAATAATTAAATTACATTAAAATAATAAAGTAAAATGAATAAAATAAAATGAATAAAAGAAAATATTAAAAGTATTAAAGGAACTCAGGGGGAAAATCCTGGAACTTTATGTCAGTCCTTTTGGTTGGAGTATAGGTTTATACTGAGCAAATATCTTCATGGATATAAATATGTAGAGCAAGTGGGAAACAGACTATTCAGGGCTTTAAAAATGATATAAAATAATTTATATTATTTACATTTTATAAATGTACATTTATATTATGTGTTTATTCAAATAAATATTGTTGGGTCCCCCAATAATGGGTCCGTGATTAAAGGAGAAAGACTGATACAAAGCGAAAGTCAAGCAAAGCTTTATTTCATGCCAAACATCAAGAATGAAACCAACCATTTGGGGCCACACCTCTTACAGAGAGGGCGACCTCTCTCTGCTTCACAGACTAGCTTTTAAGGGCAAAGGCCATGTGGTTGGACCTAGCCACACTCAGGTGGCCAATGAAATTGTAACACACAGAGAAAGCTGCACAATCATATTAGGTCACACATAAGTGACCAATTGAATTACAACTTACCCTAGTAAATATTTGAACCAGCCTATCACCTTGGTCAGAATTGGAACTCAAAAGGTGCCCTAAGGGGTGGGGCCCATACTCCTTAGTAACTAGGGAGACAGTACGCACCCCCCTACTGATCAGATGTCTCCACCTGGCCTGACCAACCCTTATATTTGCTCTTTGTTACTTGGGACTGGTTTCCGGGACTTGTTTTTAAGTAAGTCCCCTGGGGAAAGGGGGCAGGGACAGTTTAAGGGTTAAACAACAAAATGGCAGTTCAACCGGGGTGCTGCTCTGGCTGAATAGGCCCTTACACAATAGGCCCTTATAATGATCAAAAAATAACCACAATAATAAGAGCAGCCAACTTATACTAATTGTTAAATGTCACAAGCTATTTATATGAATTAGATCATTTAACCCTATTTTATGGATTAGGGAATTAAAACTCAGAGAGTTAAACAATTTTCCCAGATTTGGAGAGCTTTAAGTGCCAAAACCTGCAATTTTTACCTATAAATATATACACACATACGTTCGTGCAAGCACATATACATCCATATACACAAACACACACATCTTTGTGTTATAAAAATTGTACATGCTTCACCAAACATACTGACCACAGACCCTGAGACAGCTCAGTGATGTGGCTCCAACCCTGTTCATCCATGGTTTCGGGCACTCCTGGCTGGCTGGGGATCTAGTAGGAATTATGACTGTCCACAACCCTAGTAAAAGGGCCATGAACCATAAACATGACTGGACTCAGAAGCAGTTTTATAACCTGGCTCTAGCCCCACTCAACCAAAGTCCCAGAGGCAGTCCTAAATGTCCAGGGACCTGGCAGAAAACCTTTACCTACAAAACCAGTCTATAAAGACCAGAGGAGGCGACAGCTTCTTAAAATACACAGACACTAATGTAAGGCTACATGAATCATGAAGAATCAAGCAAACAGGGGCGCCTGGGTGGCTCAGTGGGTTAGGCTGCTGCCTTCGGCTTGGGTCATGGTCCTGGGATCGAGCCCTGCATTGGGCTTTCTGCTCAGCGGGGAGCCTGCTTCCTCCTCTCTCTCTGCCTGCCTCTCTGCCTACTTGTGATCTCTCTCTCTGTCAAATAAATAAATAAAATCTTAAAAAAAAAAAAAGAATCAAGCAAACATGACACCAGCATAGGAAACCAGTAAAGCACTAGTAGCTAACCATAAAGAAATGAAGATCCATGAACTGCTTGAAAAAAAATTAAAAATAATTATCTTAAAGAAACTCAATTAGGTATAAAAGAAAACAGATAATTAAACAAAATCAGTAAAATAATACAAGAACAAAAAGAAATTCACTAAATAAATAGAAGCCATAAGAAAAGAATCAAAGAGAAATCCTGTGGCTGAAGAATACAATTACTGAGCTGAAAATTCAATAAAGAGCTTCAACAGCAGACTGTTTCTGACTCTCTGACAAGTGAAGACTTTGAGACCATTGATGTAAGATATTATATTTGCACTGCTCACAATCTCCAAGGGGAGACCACCGTTGCTACCACTGTTGAGTCTTCCTGACTTAGCAAATGAAGTACAAAGAATTGATGCAAAGTTCATTTGTGTCTATAACCCGCTTTGGGGTTCTTTTGACTAATGCTTTGCCAGAGGCTGATGTCAAGTTCCAGACCCCACCCCCTGCCCTGTGAGTCAGACCTAGACATCCAAACTAAAAGGAAGTCATCCGGTCTAATTATAGAAGTGTTAACTCCTCTGACAGAGAGCATGTTTTTTGATTGCTTACCTATCTCCATGCATTTCTACTTTTTATAATAAAAATAGCATCGATATTTAAAAAAAAAAACTCAAAGAGAACTCAAAGAGAAGTTATTTGAAATTATGCAATTAGAGGAACAAAAAGAAAAAGAAAAGTATGAAAATAGTGAAAAAGTCCTGAAAGAGTTATACACCACAAAGAAGCAAAATAGATACTATAAAAGTCCTAGGAGAGAAAGGGGCAGAAAGCTTTTTTAGATATAATGGCTGAACTTCTCAAATCTAAAAAAGTTACTGACATTCAGATTCATGAATCCCAAAGAACCATAATTACATTAAACCCAAAGAAGTTTACACTGAGATACGTTAATTATTGTTGGGGTCGGTGGTTCCGGGAATGCAGGAGGAACAATAGAAGTGACCGTTGGGGCCGCCATTTTCCAGTCCCCTCCCCACCCCTTTCCTTAACCCTAGACTCTCTTGCCAAAAGGGTGTACTTCCAGGTCACGTCTCCATAGGTAACCTGATACCTATGCAAGAAACAGGAGTATCAGGAGCCCTCACCCCATACCTTCTGATCACCAAATATGGATGTGAGCCCAAGCCCTGCCTTGACCTGATAAAAGATCCCCGCCAACTCCTTCTCAGTGCGACTTCCCCCACTCCTCTTTCCGGAGTTGAGGAACATCATCTGAGGGTGCCCACCTCCTCCCGGTGCGACTTTCCTGGCTCCCCTTCTCCTGAGCCCTGAAACTTCGCCGAAGAGTGCCTTTAATAAATCTTGCCTTGCGCCCACCTTGGCTGGTGTTATGTTTACCTCACCTGAGAAACTTTATAATTATCAAAAGTCAAAGACAAAGAGAAAATTTTAAAACAGCAGGAAAAAATGAATTATTGGTTTTTTTTTTGAATTATTATTATACAAGACAGCCCCCATAAGATTATCAGCAGATTTCTCACCTTACAGGCTAGGAGAGAGTAGGAGCTTATATTCTAAGAGAATATAATAATAATAATAATAATTCTGAGAGAGAGAGACAAGAGAATATAATAACAATAATAATTCTGAGAGAGAGAGACAAGACAAAACTTCAAGCTAGAATGCTTTGTCCAGAAAATCTGTCCATTAAGAATGAAAGAGAGATAAAGACTTTCCCAGGGGTGCCTGGGAGCCTCAGTGGGTTAAAGCCTCTGCCTTCGGCTCAGGTCATGATCCCAGGGTCCTGGGATCGAGCTCCACATCAGGCTCTCTGCTCAGCAGGGAGCCTGCTTCCTCCTTTCTCTCTGCTTGCCTCTCTGCCTACCTGCGATCTCTGTCTGTCAAATAAATAAATAAAATCTTTAAAAAAAAAAAAGACTTTCCCAAACAAGAACTAAGAGTTTGTCACCACTAAATCTGCCTTATAAGAATTGTTTCAAGTTGTTAAAAGTTGAAGAACTTCAAGTTGAAGAACAAGTTTTCCAAGTTGAAATTCAAGTAGAAGTGAAGAAGTTCTAGAATATATGTGAGGTTTGGTGGGGTGAGGTCCGGAGCCAATGACCAAGAAAGAATTCTTGAGACATCCTTGGTGCAAAATGGTGGTTTATTAAAGCATGGGGACAGGATTCCTGGGCAGGAAGAGCTGCTGCCCCTGGTTGTGAGGAATAGCAGGTTATGTTACATGGGGTGGGGGAAGTAAGGAAAAGGGAGGTTTCAATAGAATTTTCATATGCTAAAGAGGACCTAAAAAGATACTGGATACCAGAGGCCTAGCTACCAGAGGCCTTGCTCTAGGGTCAAGGTTGTTTTTCCCTTTTAGCAAGCCATTACCATTAAGATACTTGGGACATTCTTAAAAAATGCCACATTTGTCCCACCCAGGAGTGGTGGGGGTGAGGGGGAGATTGTGAGGTGTCTGTCTTTTGCTTTGTCCTCAGCCAGGCTTCTGCTCCCTCATCAGGAGGACTTCAAAGAGTTCCTCAATTTGAAGAAGGGGACATTAAACAAGTAAAAAAGTTAAGTAAAATACTTCAGTAATCTTACATATAAATAAACTCACTGCTGAAGATAAATATGAAGAGAAACAGAATACAGTAATGGTAGTGTATAAATCACTTTTAACACCAGAATACAAATTTAAGGACAAAAATAGTAAGAATAACTAATTCCACATTAGTTCTATTTCATTCTTTCCCCACAGGCTTTTAACCTCCTAGTGATGAGGGAGCAGGAGGTTGGCTGAAGACCAAGCAAAAGCTGGCGCCTTGCACCCCCTCTCCACCCGCTCTCCTCCATAATATGTGTAGCATTCCTCAGGCACCCCTGACTGCCATAAAACGATAAATAGTTAACTTGCAGAGATCACAATCCTGCAGGACAGGAATCTCCCTTGCTCTACAGATGTCCTAGAGATCACCAAACAGGGAAGTTACCTTATCAATAGCACAAATTTCCAGAGGCAAGTAACTTTCAGTTCCTCAAGCCCTAATGTCTCCCTCCCCATCATAAATGAATGTAATGATAGCAGGATCAGAACACCCCACCAAGAATCTCCCAACTATCTTGATGTTAATGCCTGACCTAAAGACGACATTGATCAGGCTATAAGGGCAAGGCCTCCCCCAGGCACCTTGTAGGCCCTCTTTAACATACGAAAGCTCCCCTTGAAACCTCCCTTCTCCTCACCTTCCCTCAACCACAAGGTATATAACATGCCTACCCTCACAACCCAGGGCAGCAGCTCTTCCTGCCCATGGGTCCTGTCCCATGCTTTAATAAACCTCCATTTTGCACCAAAGATGTCTCAAGAATTCTTTCTTGGTCATCGGCTCTGGACCTCAGCCCACCGAACCTCACCTAGGTTCTAGAACTTCATCACTAGCACTCTCCAAATAAACTCTGCCCCCAAATATTTACCTCAGTGTTTGATTCAGAGGACCCAGCCTACAACACTGTCACCAACAAAGACAAGTACCTGTGACCTAAGGGGAAAAACTATTTGCATACACATCACAATAGATGACTATATTCTTTAATATAAAAGGCACTGCCACAAAATAATATAACTTTTTTAAAGAGCATACTTGACTGGCTTCTAAAAACAAACAAGAATGCCAATATTATTTCCTTTACAAGGTACAAATTGCATTTATCTGCAGTAGCAAAACTGAATATGAAAACCCAATTATAGACACAAATATAAGGACATTGGGAAACAAAATGTGACACTCCTCCCAAAGAGGAGTCTGTATGTCTCCAACATATAGACTCTGTAATTGCAGGTGACAGAGGAATCAATTTTGCTTGATGCAATGGGAGAGGTCTCCTAGGGCAAGTCTCCTAGGGCATTAAACATAAATGGCTAATTCATATGCATAATGGGAATTCAGCTGAACACTGCTTGAATTAATTCATTTAAGGACTTTTATTCCTTCTGGGTAGTTTCCTGAGTTCTCTCCCCAGAGGCCTTTGTTATGCTAAAAGGGCAGCCCCTTAGAAGGACTAGAATCAGACAGTCCTGAATAACCTTGTGCCTAACAACTAGGACTGGGGTGGCTTCATCCTGCATTCATTTCCTTTTTAACCTTTAAGTATAAATGCAGTGGCCAACACCTTGGTAAGTACCTAAAAACCCTGTGATCTTATCAATCAATAACATTAAGATACATACCATTTTCCCCTGGCAAGCTATCATGATTTTCCTGTTTAATGCCTGCTTCAGTTTTAGAATATGCTTAGCATCTGAAGCTGTCCCAAGGACACCATCCGGACTACATTAACCATCGCTGCTCTACCTTTAACTTAAATAACATGACAAACAAGCTTATTTAACAACTTCCATATAAATAGTAAACTTTATTTAAACTCCATCCTTTAAGGACATTCTGTGTCTGTTCCTTAAATTGTATTCTTTACATTTTTGCAAAGCACAGAATTGGGTTGGGTAGGCCCTTCTGAGATGGAAACAACTTACTGGAAATGTTCCTGCACAGTGTTTTACTTACCTGCAGACTCTAAAAATGCTACAATTTAAGGTAAATATAATAGCCCTTCCAGAGAGGTATGTATTTTTTTTTTAAATATATCATCTCATTGAATTTTTTTTAATTTTATTTATTTATTTGACAGAAAGAGAGAGCATGCATATAAGCAGGGCTGTGGGAGAGGGAAAAGCAGGCTCCCCACTAAGCAGGGAGCCCAATGTGGGGCTGGGTCCCAGGACCCCTGAGTTCATGACCTGAGCCGAAGGCAGATGCTTCCCACTGAAACACCCAGGAGCCCCAGTATATTATATATATATATATATATATATATATATATATATATAAAGTAGAGGTTGATAGTGAAGAATAAATAAGGTGCTCATTGAAAAAGTTATTACTCCATTTTTCTTGATTTATCAATAAATATTTTTTATTACAGATTTTTAAACTGTATTGAAGTTTTAATGGAGAATTTTATTCAACATGTGGTAAGCTGAATCAGGTATGTCAATTTGTTTATGCCAAACATGCAGTAATAATAAATAAAATACAAAGATAATAAAAAGACGCTTGTCATGCTCCTTAGATAGACAAATAGATAGAAAATACATGATAGATAGATAACAGATACATAGACGATGAGGATAGATAGATAGATGATAGACAGATAATGAGATGCCATGTAAAAACATATAATTGTGTTGAAGTTGAATCCACAGACCTATGTGGCTGCTGGTCTAGAAGCATATTGGTGATTGGCAACTCAGCACCTGCATGGGACTCAGCATGATAGTGTTCTGTATTTGACAAGGGACCAATATAAGTTACCCTGCTTGGTACATGAAGCTGTTAATCCACGTGGGGAGTGGAAGTAGGTGTTGTCACAGCCCAAGTCTACTCCCCATAACAAGCCAAGCCTTGAGATAGTTGGTGAGTGTTGGTGGGTGGGAATGGGAAAGGCAAAACTGTACTCAGCTCTCATTTGGAACAATATCCTTTTACCATTTTACAAAGAACGGTTGACAAACAAGGAAGGAAGAGTCAACCACTACATCTAATCATGGAGCATAAACAAAATAAATCATTTAATGAACAAGGAAATTTTCACTCAAGTTGAGATTACAAGTAAAATTCTAAAACATATATGAAGACTAACACTGATAAAGAAACTACAATTTCAATACTCACTGATGAAAAGAGAAAAACTAAAACAATTTAAAAGGAGTTTTGAAGCAGGCATGCTTAAGATCCTCAAAACTTGAAGGCAGCATAATAACAATAAAATTAATGAAAAATTATGAGGGCATAGGTAGATATAAATTTAAAATAAAAATATAAATTGGAAAAGAAAAATAGAGTAATGAAATAAAACTCAATAGTAGAATACATTTCAGACCAGCCACAAATGAAAACAGAATTAGTAAATAAGAGAGTACTAGTGAAGAATGCATCAAAATGCAACAAAAACAAATAAGAGTTTGAAGTTATGAAGTAATCTAACTAGGAAGTTAGATTGAGAAGGTTCAACATGTTCCAGCTAGATAAATTGCCTAGTAGACAATGTTGAAAGTAATAATGGCAGAAGATATTCAAAATTGAAAAAAAAATACATAACTTTTCAGATTTAAAATGTTACAAGCAGAGTAAGTTCATTATGATCTCCACCCCTTTATTGCATGTGGCACTGCAGTACATCAGTGATAATAAGAACAGCCTAAAGACAAAAGAAGAACATGCTAAGAAAAGGGAATGAGAGAACATGTGCCAGCAAGATATAGATGCACATGAGGAAGTCAGTTGAGGAGTGTCTACTGAAGGATTTCTTTACAGAAATGCATACATGGTTAAGGGGGCAAAAGAAGATGATGAGGCACTCAGGGGTCATGGTAGGAAAGGAGGATACAAAAAGAGAATGGCCGGCACAGACAGGATCGTATGGGCTTCTATAACAAAAATCTACAGTATTCCTCTATTGTCTCTGAATTTTATGTAAATTAATTGAAATTTTAACAGTATGTCAGTTATAATATTTACATTAAAATATTTACATTAAAAAGTGAAAGTATCAAGTTATCAAATTGGAAGAGACACATGTATAATTATCTTAATTGACAAATCAGTCCTTGTATAGAGCTTATACCTATTATAACTTGTATCTGTTATAAGATTCAATTTTGATATAAATTTGTTTTCCTTTTCTCTCGGCTTTTGTTTTCAGTTGGATATTGATGACTTCTTTCCCTATCTTTTTCCATTTAGGCTTATACTTAAGAATTAATGTGCATATCACTTAGATTCACAAAGATCTCTATGACTGCAACTGGATAGTCAGGCGTCTGAGCCTCTCCCAAGCCTTTCATCTTGATTCCCTCATCTACCAGGCATGCACACCTTCAACACCTCTGAAACTGAAATCTCTACCTCCTACTTGATTGGGATCCCAGGGATGGCACGTGCCAACATTTGGGTCCCCATCCCTATTTGCTTCATGTACCTCGTTGCCATCCTGGGGAACTGTACCATTCTGATTTTCATAAAATCAAAGCCATCTCTGCATGAACCCATGTACTACTTTCTTTCCATGTTGGCTCTCTCTGACCTAGGACTGTCCCTCTCTTCTCTCCCTACCATTATTCTTGTTCAATGCTCCAGGAATTTCCCCCAATGCCTGCTTTGCCCAAAGATTTTCATTCATGAATTCTCAGTTATAGAGTCATCAATTCTTCTCATCACGTCCTTTGATCACTTTATTGCCATTGCCACCCTCAGAGATACACCTCCATCCTAACCAGTGCCAGAGTCACCAAAATTGGACTTGCTTTTTCTTTGAAAAATGTTTTGTTGATCCTCCCTTGCCCTTTTACTCTAAAACATCTAAGATACTGTAAGAAGAACTTCCTTTCCCATTCCTACTGCCTCCATCAAGATGTCATGAAGCTGGCCTGCTCTGACAATAAGATCAATGTGATCTATGGCTTATTTGTAACTGTCATAGGCATCCTAGACTTCACATTTATTTTCATGTCCTACGTGCTGTTACTGAAAGCTGTATTGAGCATAGCATCACAGAAGCAAAGGCTCAAGGTCCTCTACATCTGTGTTTCCCCCATCTGTGCTGAGCTCATTTTCTATGTTCCCATTATCTCCCTAGCTGTTATCTATCACTTTGCCAAACATAGGCTCCCAATCATTAAGATCCTCATGACTGCTGTTTTCCTGTTGGTACCACCATTGATGAACCCCATTGTATATGGCATGAAAAGCCAACAGATAAGAAATATAGTTTTAGGGAAGCTGTGTCAGAAATATAGCTGACAAGGATGCTTGACCACATTGAAAACTCAATAAGTACATGACACAGAACAAGCAGAACAAATCAGCAAGGAATCACACCATATATTAATTGCTTTACAATATCATCTTTCAACACACTAAGATTGAAGAATCAGTGTTACAAATATTTTGGTTTAGGATTTTGGATTAGGGCTCATATATAAACATAAAATGTATTCTAATGTTCCATTTCATCCAGCTTGCTTTAACCAGCCTTATGATCATAGTATATGCTTGCCATTGTCATACTTAAAGTTATTCTATACATTTACTTGAGAATTAACAGTGTACATTTACATGGATATTGATCAGAAATGATAGAGGATTTCCTCTTCATTTAAAATAGCCCTCTTCAACTCATAGTTTTCACTTTTATGAAATATGCTTACACTCTCAGGAATGAAAATTGAAATGGGCAGGAATATGTACATGCATGAGACCAATAAAAGAAATAAATATACACATATGCAGAATTTACAAAAACATAAGAGAATTTAAGTCATTTTTCCATTTCATTTATTTCAATATTTCCATCTTGAGCATTAAAATATCACTGTCTGTGTTATGCAGGATAGAAAGTTTCCTGTCTTCCAGGAGTTCTACCTAATGCCATTAACTCATTACACTATATATGATTTGTCTCTCTCCCATGGAAGAATATAAACCCTGATTAAGACTAATTTTCAAAAAAGTAAAATTACAACTCTCTCAAAGACATAAAATGAATATCTATTAGAGATCTAATTGAATTCATCATTTTTTGTAGTCTCAACACCCAGCATGGTACCCAGAGTGAGGCTTGAACTCATGAACCTGAGATCATGACCTTAACTGAGATCAAGAGTCAGACACTTAACCAACTGAGCCACCCAGAGGCCACAGATTTAACTCACTTTTAATGAAAAAACCAGGCAAATGACACAACCAGTTCAAAGGAGACCCCATATAAAAGATACCTTTATAGACAGGAATATTGACATTAATTTGCAAATGAGTACAGTCTCTTCTACTTCATGGGACACATGCCTATTGACAGTCTATCAGATAGAATTTATTTACAGGTCTACCTACATGAAATACTTTGGTTGCTACTAGTATCTAAAACTTTCAGAGTTGGAAAATAGCTCAAAGGGATTGAAAATGCCAAGTCTCAATACTCAGAATCAAATAACCCATAAGAATGTGTTCTAAACAATGTAGTTTTCCACTGAAACACAGATTTTCCCCTATAGTCTCCCCCATTTTAAATAAAGTACAATTTCAAAGAAAGATTATTCTTGATCACAAAATAAGGTTTTCACTCAATTTTACCTCATTATTTACACGGATGCAAAAAGAATGGTAATATACCAAATGAGCCTTCTGAAGTTTTCAGTGCTGGAGATTTCTATACAAAATCAGATTGGATATTCAAAAGCTGCTACCACATGCTATATCCAGGATAGGGAGTTGCAACTAAGAAATTGTCTTCATCAAATTATTCCATCAGGTATATATACATTTGGGCAATGTATTCTTTTGTCAGACTCCCCAAAACATTCCAGGATCCTGGTCTGTCATGGATGTGAACTCCCTTGCCAGCTTTAAGAGCTATGCCTATATGCTAACAAACAGGCTAATTTACCTCACAGGGCTTTGACAGCACATATTTTATACAGTCAGTTATAGTTCCCTAAAAGTCACTAGTCATACCTGATTAAATGAGCAAGATTTTCAAGTTTGACATTCTAGAAAAGGCCTTGGTTACAACCAGTTCTTCAAAGTATATCCTAGGTAAAGAGAAGACAGGTTCTTTTGGACCTAGGCAAGTACACATTGTCATGAAAAGAAACACATTTAGGGTGCCTGGGTGGCTCAGTCTATTGAGTGTCTGCCTTTTGCTCAGGTCATGATCTCAGGGTCCTGGGACCCAGCTCCACATCCAGCTCCCTGCTCGGCAGGGAGCCTGCTTCTCCCTTTTCCTCTGTCTGTCATTCCCCTTGCTTGTGCGCTCTCTCTCTCTCTCTCTCTCTCTGTTGAAATGCATAAATTAAAAAAAAAAAAAGAAAGAAAGAAACACACTAAATGGGAATTGTTGGACTCTGAGGATTCAATGACAATCAGCTACAACATCAAAATGTTTCATTTTACAAAAACAGAATCTACTGGATTAGATTGATTGGAAATATCTTAAGAGAAAAATCCCCTTTATTCAGAAAATAGAACATAAGACAACATCAACAATATTCTAAACAAACATAATAGGATGTTAACCATCAG
Organism: Mustela putorius furo; assembly: GCF_011764305.1. Taxonomy (NCBI): domain Eukaryota; kingdom Metazoa; phylum Chordata; class Mammalia; order Carnivora; family Mustelidae; genus Mustela; species Mustela putorius. Next base: position 1,708,808 of record NW_025422126.1, read on the forward strand.
TTCATTCAGTCCTATGCAATTAATTTTTGTTTCTTTGGATCTTGGGCTAACTGTCTCATGAAGATATCATCTATTGACTGAAAAGAGTCCTGAAAATCACCACTGGAATAGTCTGGAAGTTACCTAATAGTCTATTCTTTGAAGTTTGAAGTACTCGGTGCAGGCCTTTTCCACAAGCTCTGGCTGGGTCCTTTTCTACTAAAGACAAAATTCTGGCCTGTTGCTAATTGCACAGCTTTCATGAATGCATCAAACAAAAAACTTTAAGGACCTATTTAGCAAGAGGCTTCCATTAAGGTTAAACAATAACCTTGTTGTTTAACCCTTAAACTGTCCCTGCTCCCCTTCCCCCAGGGGACTTACTTAAAAACAAGTCCCGGAAACCAGCCCCAGGTAACAAAGCTCAGATACAAGGGTGGGTCAGGACAGGTGGAGACATCTGATCAGTAGGGGAATGCATACTGTCTCCCTAGTTACCAAGGAGTATGGGCCCCATCCTTTGGGCACCTTTTGGGTTCCAATTCTGACCAAGGTGATAGGCTGGTTCAAATATCTACTAGAGTAAATTGTAATTCAGTTGGTCACCTAGCATGATTGTGCAGCTTTCTCTGTGTGTTACAGTTTCATTGCAATTATAGTTTCATTGAAATTACAGTTTCATTGGCCACCTGTGCGTGTCCAGGCCCAACCGCATGGCCTTTGCCCTTAAAAGCTAGTCTGTGAAACAGAGAAAGGTCACCCTCTCTTGTAAGAGGTGCGTCCTCAAATGTTTGGTCTGATTTTTGATGCACAGAATAAAGCTTTGCTTGACCTTCGCTTTATATCAGTCTTGCTCCTTTAATCACGGACCCATTTTGGGGGGTACCTAACAAAACATCTATCATTTTAAGATCTTGAAGCTAAAGTAAAAGTGTTACATTAATCTTAAAATGGCCATTGTTAATTTTACTTACACTATTCAAATATAAAAATTCTAATGAAAGTTCATAATACATATAATGCAACTGACAAGTAAATTTGGTTGTTTCCATAATATGCAAAACAAGATAATAAAACTATTACCAAAAAAAAGTTTAAAAAAAATCTTTAAGGATGGTGATATATCCTTATACATAAGGAAAGTGCATGTTATAGCTATTGTATACAAATCAATAACTATAATTTTTATAGTGAAAACAATGCTGACATATAACATTGTAATCATGGGAAATAACTTATCCTTATACCATGAATATCAAGTAAAGAGATTCAGTGAATCTAGAGTAGGCCTAGAAATCTCTATGCTTATAAAATTCTACAGTGAAGCCTGAGTGCAGTTGAAACCTACCATCTTTCTGCAACCCTCAGTTTGTTGCAGCAAAAGAGATAGGTGGGGGGATGAGATAACTTGGCAATAGTCATTGAGGAGGGCAAGTGAATTGATGAGCACTGGGTATAACATGCAGCCAAAGAATCATTGAGCATAATATAAAAGACTGATGATGTACTATACACTAATTGAATTTAAATAAATAAATAAAATGAATATTCACTTTCTTAAAGAAAAACTACTATCTTTGTAAATGCTAGATGAAAATTAAATTTTAAAAAATTTGTCAATTTGTAGGGCGCCTGGGTGGCTCAGTGGGTTGGGCCGCTGCCTTCAGCTCAGGTCATGATCTCAGAGTCCTGGGATCGAGTCCCGCATCAGGCTCTCTGCTCAGCAGAGAGCCTGCTTCCCTCTCTCTCTCTCTGCCTGCCTCTCCATCTACTTGTGATTTCTCTCTGTCAAATAAATAAATAAAATCTTAAAAAAAAAATTTGTCAATTTGTAGAAGGAAACAAGTATAAGTTTAAGGGAGTAAAGTTCACTGGAAGAGACAGACACATAAAGGCATGGTTATCACACACTGTGAAATTGTTCTGATGATTCACATAATTCTCCTGATCTTTGAAGATAAGAGCATATTTTGCCAGAGGAAGCAAAGAAGGCTTAAGGGGTGTTTTGCTTAGAGGATTAGTTCTTCTCATTTATAAGGGCCTGAATGACTCTCCTGGGCTACAGTCCCCTTTGAGATTTCACCTACAGGGAGTTTTCTTTTTCTCTGGGTATAGCCTGTTGAGCTGAAACCCTCAACATTCTCTGGGCCAATAGGAAAGAAACAGAGAGGCAGGACTAGACTCTGCAGGTCAAGATAGACTGTTGTGCCTACCTAGGGGTGAAATTCTGGGGACTGCATGCCATCCCCATTTCCTACTTACCCTGACATGTGGCTCCAACAACTTACCAACTTACTGGTAAGCTTCCAGATGTTCATAGCTACCAGTTGCCTTTGCATCAGTTCAAGCAAAAAAGTTCACACAGTACTGGCCTGGTTGTGGTTGCTAAATGATTAGGATGGATGCCATTAGTCCTACCTTCTAAAAAGCCAAGCAATTTCATAAATGCATGGTATTAGTCCAGAGTCCTGCTAAATGATAACAGTCAAGTGCTAGGCCAGAATCAAGGACCAAGCACAGAGAAATTCAAAGCCAGGTGTTTGAACCTGGCTGGCCCTGGGGTGGTATATTTGCTGAATGGTTGAGTTATTGGTGTGCAGACATGAGAGACCTCTGAGTTTTCAGAGGGCATTGGTAAGGAGGCAAGAAGGATCACAGGGAGTTACTTTCTCCATAGTCTGTCCTAACTCCATATCCTTCTTCATAGTTTTAAATATCTACTTTACATTTTCACTCTCATGATGAATCGGAAGCAGTCTTATGATTCTAACAAAAAAACTATGAGTCCATGGATTTTAAGTAATAGTGTGAAGATGAGTTTTTATATAAATTTCATTTAATCATTTAATTTGTAAATAGTGGCCTCCATATTGAGGGTATAACTTTTCACTCATTTAGTTGTGCCAGTGTACATCAAATGATATCTGCTTATATACAATACTATGAAGCAGAAAAGAGGACAAAGAACATCAATGATATCTCAGAGCATACAACCTCAATTAACAAAAACTTATTACCTAAGTTTCCTTCTAAGACTTTCATTGTTTTAGCTATTTTTTGTTTCAGCTCTATAATATATTTTTTTGATAATTTTTATGCGAAATATGATACAAGTCTACCTTCATTCTTTCACGATGTGGATATTAAGCCTCGCTAGCCCCATATTTTGAAAAAATGTTGTTTTTAAAAACTAATACTCTTAGATAACTACAAATGCAATTGTATTAAGTGATGTCCTTCTTGGATCCTGTATTCTTCCAAACAGTCTTCAAACTAAAAGGCTGGACTATCTTTTAAAAAGTTGCTATAAGAAATAGAGGTTTTGAAATTTACTGCTTCCTTCATGCACGATGAGCTCAGAAAAAGCATTTAAAATATCTATTTGCTGGCAATTAATTGTGTAGATTAACATGCATTCATGTTTCTCTTGATATCCTATCTATATGGGTCATGCTATTACTCCTAATGATATAGTTTAAATATATTGCTTTAATCTAAGAATTCTTTTTTTTTTTAATTTTATTTTCTTATTTGACAGAGAGAGCGAGATCACAAATAGGCAGAGAAGCAGGCAGAGAGAGAGGGGGAAGCAGGCTCGCTGCTGAGCAGAGAGTCCAATGCGGGGTTTGATCCCAGGACCCTGAGATCATGACCTGAGCTGAAGGCAGAGGCTTAACACAATGTGCCCTTAGTCTAAGAATACTTATACAAAAAGCTGCAATCCCAAGATTTATACCAATGTTTAAAGCATACACTGAACTAATCCATTCATGCCATATTCTGATGCCCTCACATTCCTATACACAAATTAAATTATCTCCTCACATTCATTCCTTTATACCTTGGAATTGGAAATCTCTACCTTCTTTCTCATTGGGATTCCAAGGATGGAGCATGCTCACATTTGGGTCTCCATCCCCATTTGCTTCATGTACCTCCTTGCTATCTTGGGGAACTGCACCATCCTCTTTTTCATAAAAACAGAGACCTCTCTGCATGAGCCTATGTATTATTTTCTCTCCATGCTGGCCTTTTCTGACCTGGGGTTGTCCATCTCCTCCCTTCCAACCATGCTGAGAATCTTCTTGTTCAATGCCACTGGAATTTCTCCTGATGCCTGCTTTGCCCAAGAGTTCTTCATTCATGGATTCTCAGCTATGGAGTCATCAGTACTTTTCATCATGTCCATCGATTGCTTGATAGCCATCTACAGTCCTCTCAGATACACCTCCATCCTGACCAGTGCCAGAGTCACTAAAATTGGCCTCATATTTGCTGCTTTATGTATTATGTTTGTTCTCCCTTTCCCCTTTCTTCTAAAGAGACTGAAATTTGTAGGAAAAGCCTTCTATCCCACTCCTATTGCCTCCACCAGGATGTCATGAAGCTGGCCTGTTCTGACAACAAGGTCAATGTCATCTATGGACTGTCTGTAGCTCTTACATCTTTATTGTACTTATTATGCATTTCTGTGTCTTACATGTTGATCTTAAAAATTGTTCTGGGCATTGCCTCACACAAGGGCCACCTCAAGGTCCTCAACACTTGCATCTCCCATATCTGTGCTGTGTTCATCTTCTATGTGCCTATTGTCATCTTGGCCACCCTTCACCGCTTTGCCAAAAATGTTTCGCCAGTTGTTAGAGTTGTCATAGCTGATATCTTCCTTCTTGTTCCCCCTCTAATGAATCCCATTGTGTACTCTCTGAAGAGTCAGCAGATTAGAAATCTGATCCAGGCAAAACTATGTGAGAAACAATATTGACGAGCAATTTCTGTCACAATGAAAGCTCAACTCGGCAGTTTTGGAACAGCTATAGAAACCTGAAGATGGTAATGACAGGAAAGAGACCGAACACAAAGAGACACACTGCTTGTACTCAGTGGACCCAGCAAATATCTAGCTATTGATTTAATTAAACAGCAACACAATCTAGAGTAGATGTTTTAGGAGTCAGGATTGGGGTTCTTATCTTCCTGTAGCTAAGTGTCCCATCTCCTTTCTGATTTTTATCTCTCTGTACAACCAGCTGACTATCAATCTTAGCCATACAGGAGAAGTCCTAATTAGATTGAAAAGATTTTTAAAATATAGTTCTAAACAAAAATAGAAAAGAATAAAATAACATGTTCATGGCTTTCATTATCTTAGGCATGATTATGACTAAAATGTGCTAAGCACACATACTCACCCATACACAGACTCAGCATCTCCTGAACATCTAGTGTGTATATGTGTGTGTTCCTATCACCAACAATTTATGTAAACTATTAAAAATTCTTCTGTCTTATAGTAGTGTGAGATATGTTTGGAGATACAAGGTTCACACACATAAAATGATTTAAATTAAATGTAAAAATAGATATGTAAATATTTAATATTTTACTAATTTATATATTTTTTAAAGATTTTACTTTTTTATTTGACAGACAGATCACAAGTAGGCAGAGAGACGGGCAGAGAGAGAGGAGGAAGCAGGCTCCCCACAGAGCCGAGAGCCTGATTCCAGGCTCTATCCCAGATAGGATCATGACCTGAACTGAAGGCAGAGGCTTTAACCCACTGAGCCACCCAGGTGCCCCTACTCATTTATATTTTAAATGCTTTGCACAAATTACCTCCTTTGAATGTATATTGGGTTAGCTATTCTTTATCCAAATCTGTATAACATTATTTACTACTGCTGTGATGTTAAGCAACAGTATTTTTTTGTCTATATGCTTAATCAATGTGCAAGTGATTTAAGAAGCAATTTAACTTTTGTCTTTGTCAGTACTGAGCAAAGTACCTGGAATATCCTATTCATGTTCATGTAAGTATTTCATAATTATGAACAAATTTTCTATTTGACAAGGCTCTGCTGTGGGATCTAGATGGTTTATCTGCCCTAGATTGTTTTCATACGAATATATATGTTAGAAAAATATGCACACATTTTCAAGTAGAAGAGGGAGTATTTTTTAGCCTTAGAAACCACTATAATAAGAGATGTATGATAAATCATTAAAAAGCCAATGTAGATTTTTTTTATGTTTATCAGGGTTCTTATTTGGAAGTGTGTTTTCACCATTTCTAGGTATTTACAAAGGATATGCATGCTTGCTCTAGAGGTTCTAGTTCCATCCATGTCATTGCAAATGGCAAGATTTCATTCTTTTTGATGGCTAAGTAATATTCCATTATATATATATACATATATACCACATCCTCTAACAGACACATGAAAAAATGCTGAATACCATTCAGGATGAGGAAAATAAAAATCAAAACCACAGTGAGATATCTCACACCAATCAGAATGGCTAAAATTAACAACTCAGTAAATGACAGATGTTGGCGAGGATGTAGAGAAAGGAGAATCCTCTTACACTGTTGGTGGGAATGAAAAATGGTGCAGCCATTCTGGAAAACACTATGGAGGTTCCTCAGAATGTTGAAAACAGAGCTAATCTACAACCCAGCAATTGTTTATAGAAGCAATGTCCATGATAGCCATACCATGGAAACAGCTAGATGACCATAGAAGGGTAAATGGAAAAAGATGTGGTATATGTATGCAATCCATTTTTTTTAAACATTTTTCTTATTGAGAGAGAGACAGTGAGAGCATGAACGAGGAGAAGGTCAGAGGGAGAAGCAGAATCCCCGTGGATCTGGGAGCCCGATGTTGGACTCGATTCCGGGACTCCAGAATCATGACCTGAGCTGAAGGCAGTTGCTTAACCAACTGAACCACCCAGGCACCCCTATATGCAATCTATTTTTAATAAACTTTGTAAGTATATAAAAATATTCCATGATTTTAATCAGCCTTGGAAGATATGAATAAAATGTATGATAGTAAATCCAAAGAATTAACCTATGTCTGGGAAATCCTACTAATGTAGAGCTAGAAAAGAAAAAAAAAGCAAAGTAAATAGCTCTTGGAAATCATTTTAAAAATGAAGTAATCTAAAAAAAAAAGGGGGGGGGGAAGTAATCTAGGTATCACAATCCTAGATTCCAAGATATACTACAAAGCTCTGTGATAATCAGAACAGTATGGTACTGGCACACAAAAACATACACTTAAGTTAATGGAATGGAATAAAGAGCCCAGAAATAAACCCATGCTTCTATGGTCAGTTAATACAATAACAGGCAAGAATATGCAATGAGAAAAAGATAGTCTCTTCAACAAGTGGATGCTGGGAAAACCAAAAAGTGACATGCAAAAGAATGAAATTGGGCCATTTTCTTACACCAGGCACAAAAATAAACCCCAAATGCGTTAAAGACCTAAATGTCAGATGTGAAACCAAAAAATTCCAAGAAGAAAACATAGGCTGTAACTTCTTTGATATCAGTTGTAGAAACATTTTTCTAGATATGTCTTCTAGCAAGGGAAATAAAAGAAAATTAAACTAGTAGATCCTACTCCAAAATAAGAAGAGCTTTTACAGTGAAAGAAAATACCAATAAAATTAAAAGGAAATGTACTGAATAGGAGAAGATATTTGTAAATGACATATATTATAACAGCTTAATAGATAAAATCTATAAAGAACTCATACAACACAACTCCTAAAAAACAAGCAACCTAATTAAAAATGGCCAGAAAACCTGAAGAGACATTTTTCTAAAGAAGGCATACAAATGGTCAAGAAACATGCAAGAAGTGCAACATTACTAATAATCAGGAAAATGCAAATCAAAACCACCATCAGGCATCACCTTACATCCATCAAAATAACTAAAATCAAAAAGACAAGAAATGATAAGTGTTATGAGGATGTGGAGAAAAAGGAACCCTCAGGCACTATTAGTAGGAATGCAAACTGATGCAGCCACTGTGGAAACAGTACAAAGGTTCTTCAAGAAATTAAAAAATACAATTACCATATAACTCAGTAGTTCTGCTGCTGGATATTTATCCAAAGTAAACAAAAATACCAATGTGAAAAGATATATGTAACCCTATGTTTATTGCAGCATCATTTACAATATGATAAGCAAGAAATAGTGTGTATTTATATTTGCAACAAATACAATGCTATGTGAAATAAATCAGAGAAAGACAAATACCATATGATTCCATTCATAAGTGGAATTTAGGAAACAAAACAAATGAATAAATATTTTTTTAAAGAGATAAAACCAAAACAACACAACAACAGCATCAACAAAACCCCCAGATTCTTAAACACACAGAACAAACTGGTCATTACCAGAGGGGAGGTTGATAGGGGAATGACTAAAATAGAGAAAGGGCATTAAGAGTACACTTAGTTTGATGAGCATGGTTTTTTTTAGAATTTAGTTGTAAAAACGAGAGTAATCTCATGTGTATATAGGACTCTCATCAGATCTATGGGATCTCAGTGAAAGTTCCCTACTGAATTTAAACCTAATTCTAACGCTAATACCATTACTCCACACTCAACCAACCTTGAAAATCAAAAAGCTTGCTTTGATGAGATACACACTCCATTACAAGTGACAACAAACCAAATAATATTATTAAAACATTCTTAGATAAGATATTATAACATCCTACAGATACAGAGTGAAACCTGTTAGACTTTCGGGAGCTACAGCATATCTTAGGGCAGGAAAGAGGTTGTTAGCACCACCAACTCTCACTGTCTTCACTTCTCTTTTCTACTTTGTCAGTGTTCTCAATGGAGCTAACCCATATGCTATGGTAAATTGTCATGAGCTGAACGAACAGGCAGTGGGGACACTTCTTACATCTCATCTAACAGAGGAGAGAGAACTTTCACTATCAGCTCCATTTAAAGATACAGGGAGAGGATTGTATACAGCTTTCTTATTCTCCTAAAGTGCATGGACACTATATCCAAGGAGATGAGTTTAATGCCAATGGCAAAATTAATCATGGCAAATGTACTTAATAGTAATTGTGAATCATTATGGAAAAATAAAGTCATCTTTGGAAAGTTATGCTTTAGAGACAGGCAGCCAGGTATGTGCTATCTTAACTGACAGCACCTACACAAGACCCATGAAAGCACACTTCCTGAATATAACTGAAGTTATATTTGTTTTCAAATATTCTTTCCTAATAAATGAACTATACCTGTATGTTTCTGTTGAGCAATTGCTTAACCTGCAGTCCATCTGTTTGATATGCATATTTTTATTCACATTTGATGCATAGAACCAAGAGGAACTTCAACTAATCTGTCATGCCTTTTTATATACATATATATAAGAAAAAATGTTTCAGGGACACCTGGGTGGTTCAGTCAGTTAATCCTCTGCCTTCAACTCAGGTCATGATCCTAGAATCCTGGGATCAAGTGCCGCATTAAGCTCCTTGCTCAGCAGGAAGACTGCTTCTCCCTCCGGTTGCAGCTCCCTCTGCTTATGCTCTCTCTCTCTCTCAAATAAATAAAATGAAATCTTAAAAAAATGCTTCAAATCTGCATGATCAAATATTAATAATTATGATATATACACATAATTCACCCTATTGTGTCATAATATTCCATATTTGACATATTTTTATATGCAACTAAAACTTTCAAAATAATATATAAATGACACATGCAAAAATATAAATAATGCCAACTTACACAGTAAAAATTCATATGAATAGATGTTACATTTACCAAAGCACTATCCTTTTACTCCATAGCAAGCATAGCCAAATGGGAAAGATACTAAAGATACTAAAGTTAAAAATAGATTATGATTTAAGATGCCATTTTTTTTTACAATTCAATTCATTCATTCATTTATTCCACATTTATTAACCTATCACATGCCATTCAATGTGTTAGAGACTGCTCATACAAAAATAGCCATTATAGATATGACAACTGCCCTGTTGTAGCTTGTTAACATTGTCATAGGACAAATGGAATCTGTCTCCAAAGTTGGGCAATAATCCAAAAACACAGAACACCACCATTGCAATTCTGACACACACACATACACATACAATAATAATAAAAACCCAAATACATTCTACCATTTCCTTTATGAGAAGGAATCAGAAAGTGCAGAGAAAAAAGCAAGAGTCAAAGGTAGAGATTCTGACAACATAGCCAAGAGAACTTATTTCCAAGGAGGATGAAAACAATAGGACATGGGTAAAATTTAAAAAATCATAAAGTTCAAGAAAGATTATGATAGTGGATTATGGTAATATTCTGTTATACTTTCTCTCTTTGATCAACTCAGTATTACCTCCCATCCAAGACTATATATTAATGTATACATTATATATATTTATAATGGAGGTAAATAAATATATACATATGTGCGTGCGTGTGTGTGTGTGTGTGTGTTGCTTCAAGAACATTTTCTCTGGAATCCTTAAATATTTTTCCTTTTCTTTGATATAAAGGTCAATAAATGTGAGGTTACATGTTCATATAATTCCCCAGAATTGACGAATAGTTTAGAATGAATAAAAAACTGTAAGATTCTATCATCCATTCAAACCATAACTCCACAAATATTGATTGACCATCTTCATTGCATGAAATGTGTTCAGTTATCAGGCATCCAACATACCTGAGTTCCTACCTTACCTCTACCATACAACATTTATATGATCTAAGAGAGACAAGCTGACCTCCTTGAGAAATATTTTCTTCATCAGTAAAATGAAGATAATAACTGTATTTTTTTATCCAAAGATTCATGGACTCAAAATCACCATCCAGTGATGAATGAAAGTCAATAAGTGGAAGAAATTAAATTCTCAATAAATGTTGGCTATTACTATGAATAAGATGTGAGCCTGAAGAAATTATGGAGATAGGGCCCTAAGAAGAGGTCAGAAATGGAAAAGGAGAAATTGAAGTCTATTGGAAGTTGATTTTAATGGATATTTATATTCATTTCATTAAGTGAAGTTGATTTTAAGGGATATTTAGCTAGCGATGTCCGGGAATAAATAAGTAAAAGGGTGGATCCAGGCTTCAGGATTTAAGCCTAGGCTAAAAATGTATATCACAAGGTGTTTGTCTTATACCATATCCTTGAATGACAGATTCAACTCACAGCATTTCTGTTTTCACTCTGTTCAGAACAGAGGAGTAGTATCTGAGCCAAATAAATACCCAACGGAAGTGTCAGAGACTTTGCATGGGCTTTATCGTGTCTTTACCACCCCTCGTTGTTAAGAAACTCTTTCTAACCAAAAGGTCCCTAATTTAAAGTCTAGATACTTCTTTCATTTCTTTGGTATTAACCCTTTCTATGGATTTACTGCATCTGCACATGTTTATTCTTACTCTCAACAGATTCATCCTGGCTGCAATTCCCCCAGGGTTCAATGTCCCTTGGGATTTTGAGACAAGCCTTTGTATATAAGGAGGCACCTTTGGTGACAGACTAGGCATTGACTTCTAGGATCCTTCAGCTACTCTCAGAAGTACTCTCCAAAATGTCCAATTTCTGGTGAGTGCTCAGATATCGTCATCTAGTTTGCTTTCATTTTCTTTTTTGGCAATCAACTGCATACAACTTCATATACACCAAGAAGAGGCTTCTAGGAAATTTTTCCTTTCAGAGACTTATAAATGGGCTATTTATCTTTTAGGGAATCAATCTTCAACAGAATTCAGATTCTCCTAAATTGTGATACTGACTACTTCATTATTATTAATCTTTTGTCAACACGATCCATGTGGTCACAAATTCCAGGCCAGGAGAACAGAAGACATTACATGTCAGTAATCTCTGCAGTAACTGCCCTTACAAATATACACATGATTTGAAAATAGTGGGAATTTTTTAAAAGGATATTTCAATAACAATAAATTTGAGTTAGCAAGGAATAGAACCCAGGATAGTTTATGAAATCATACTTTTGTGGGAGTTCCAGGAGCTGGGAAGAAATAAAGTTGTGAGATTCCTTTGTTTTTACAGTGTCATTCTAGAAATCATATGTTCTGCCCAACATCTTATCTGGGATGTGAAAGCAAGGACTAGTAGAAAATTCCACATTAATTTATTACAGTTTACTAGTATTTCACAGGGAAAATGAAATTAGATTAATATCTGAATGAAAAATATATTTCCAGTTTCTCAATAAGAAAACCATGGTCAAAAGGAGTTTTCTTCATCTATTATATAGGTAGATATCAGTCTAAATTGACACCCACTTCTCACTATATGATAGTTTCATAAATATTTTATTCTGCTGAAAAAGAGCTAAAAAGAGCCAAATTTCAACAACTGCATTTTTCTGCCAAATTTCCAGATATCCATATTTACTAACTCAAGAATCTCTATTTCATTGTGTAGAGCCCTCTAAATGCACCATGTCCATTATTAACAAATCGAATGTTGAAATCACCACTTTCTTCTTGGTTGGAATGCCAGGGCTGGAATATGCACACATCTGGATCTCTATCCCCATCTGCAGCATGTATCTTTTTGCTATTCTGGGAAACTGCACCATCCTTTTTGTCATCAAGACAGAGCCCTCCTTGCATGAGCCCATGTACTACTTCCTTTCCATGTTGGCCATGTCTGACCTGGGCTTGTCCTTCTCTTCTCTACCCACCATGGGGAGGATCTTCTTATTCAACATCCCTGAAATTTCTGCTAATGCCTGTTTTGCCCAGGAATTCTTCATCCATGGATTCACAGCAGTGGAATCTTCAGTGCTCCTGATCATGTCATTTGACCGCTTCCTAGCCATCCACAGCCCTCTCAGATACAGTTCCATTCTGACTCCTGTCAGAGTTGCAAAAATAGGAATAGTATTATTCCTTAAGAGTGTCCTTCTAGTCCTGCCCTTCCCCTTCACTCTCAGAAGTTTGAAATATTGTAGTAAAAGCCAATTATCCCATTCCTACTGTCTCCACCAGGATGTCATGAAGTTAGCCTGCTCTGACAACCGAATTGATGTCATCTATGGCTTTTTTGGAGCACTCTGCCTTATGGTAGACTTTATGCTCATTGCTGTGTCTTATGTCCTGATCCTCAAGACTGTGCTGGGAATTGCATCCCGAAAGGAGCAACTCAAGGCCCTCAATACTTGTGTTTCACACATCTGTGCAGTGATCATCTTCTATCTGCCCATCATCAACCTGGCCATTGTCCATCGCTTTGTCAGACATGTCTCACCTCTCTTCAATGTTCTCATGGCAAATATTCTTTTACTTGTGCCTCCAATGATGAATCCCATTGTGTACTGTGTAAAAACCAGGCAAATTAGAGTGAGAGTTCTCGCAAAATTGTGTCAGAAGCAGATACAACAGTGATGTGTAATAGGAAACATAATGGCCAGTTGTTTGGGGAAAGATTTCTAAGATAAGTTGCAGAGAACCATTATTTGACATGAAGAGGAATCAGTATCACTTTTCGTTGTTTTGTAAGATTTATTTCATTCACAAGGAATACTGGTCATGGGTATAAATAGCAGAAAGTGCATATCTTGAGATCTCCCCCTTAAGGCATCTAGGGAAATCTATGACCAGGATGAAAATAGATATATTATAATGTGATCTATGATAAAAACACACAAAAAAAATGCTAATACAGAAAAATGATCATGTATATCCTTCCAAGGGATATATAGAAGTGGATTCCTCATCCCTCAAATGCAATTCATCTGTATTAATTTCTTTCAGGTCTAAACTCAAATTACAACCTAGTATCTCTTTCTCCCACTATTTCTATTTTAGTCATATCAGTATAAGTCATTGATATCACTTTAATGAAATACTGCAATAACCTCACAAGTTCCTAAACATCTACTTTTTCTAATTTCTAATTGATTCTTTATGTAAGGCAAGACTTATGTCTTTAAAATGAAAATTGGATAATGTGATGATGACTATTTTAAATATGAAGTTTATTTTTCTTTGAGAATAGAATTAAAGCAATGAAGTTCATACTATCAGAGCATACATTGACTGGGTCTTCTCTACTTCTCCAACATCTTCAGGTAATCATTAAACTCCAACCATTTTGGACTTCTAAATATTTGTAGAATTTACAGAGATTCTGCTTCTTATAAGTTATCACATCTGACCTTCAATTTTAGAATATTCTTGATCCCAATTTCATATATTTATTTCTATTCAATTTTCAGTTATATTCTGACTTAATTTCACTCTAATTTCTTCTAATACTTCTTCTAATATTCTCTAATACTTCTAATTTAGAAGTATTTCTAAAATACTTCCCTAAACCCTCAGTCCAAAACAGGACCTTCTTTTTGAATTTTCTTTCATAACTTGTTTATCCTCTGTTTATTATTATTTGCAATCACAGATATAATTTTGTTCTTTTCTTTTTACTTTCTGAATAAAGTGTGCTTTCAAAGAAAGGCAAATCATATCCATTTTGTTTCTATGTCCCTAATGTGTAGCATATTTTCTGATGGTGAGTAAATCTGCAATAAATAATTATTGAATGAATATGCAACTGAGCCCACATTTGGAGAAAGGAGAATTACTTTGGAAGAGCTCCGTAACACTCCACCCAGATGTGATATAATTGTCTTCAGTTGTGTACTACAAAGACAGATATATCGCAGATGCTCAAAAATGCTAAATATATATATATATATGATTAAGGAGGAATTTATTGTTTTGGTTGCGCTAAGTGACAAACAGTCCAACTTACTTTCCTAACATGACCACAAAACTCAGATCATTAAATAGAGTTTTCATCCTTTCTCATGCCCGCTCATTAACTCAAGTCTTATCCACAAATCACAACAATTCTTGTCTCCTACATTTGTATCCTCAGATGAATCAAGAAACAAAGTCCATAAATGTCAAATGCTTAGTGAATAATAATGAACTCATACTTAGAAGGTACCTCTGAATTAATGAAAAGTTTTTACAGCCATAAACATTATTTTTGAACCTCTTATGTGTGCAACATGTGCTTCCAGGCATTTTCAGGCATATATTTTATTTGATTTTCATAATACCCTGTCTTTATATAAAACATTCCTGTCTATTTTTTTCAGTCGAAGATAGTGAGGCTCTGAGAAACTGATTTCGTGAAATTCACATGGACAGGAAATTAAAAGCTTTAATTCAAATGTTTTATACCCCAGGATAGTACTATCTTGGCTACATATTAGCTTTCACATACATTCAGGATTGCACCTGTTTCCACAATGTGTCCCAGAATAGGAAATCCCATGATCAGATCAGAGCAAGAAATTTTTCTGTTTCTTGGGTGTCTGAATCTACCCCAAAGTTTCACAGTGCACCTGTGAAAGCAGCTAATATGTTATCAGCTTCAAAAATAGAGTAGTGGGGCAGCTATAGGATAGAGAGCTCCATTCCAAGTAAGATACATTGAAAAGTAGTTGGGTGGTGAGCATTAAGGAAGGCATGTCATGTGATAAGCCCTGGATATTATACAGAACTGATAAGTTATTGAACACTACATCTGAAACTAATGTTGTACTATATGTTGACTAACTGAATTAAAATAATTTTTTTTTTAAAAGAGAATTAAAGGATCACTGGTAGCAAGTAAATTGAGAACTTAGCAGGGCAAATCCCATTACACTTAAAGTTTTGAGAATAATTCTCTTTTGCTTTATGTTCTGTCCTCTAGGTCTTCCAGGGTAGCATCCTTGCATTTTTAGACCATCTGAGTTTTGGCCTTGTCATTTCCACCTGGGTATTGGCAGTCTGTTCCATTGGAATCAAAGCTGTGGCTCCATCCTTTGAACCCAAAGAGAAAATAGCCTTGTCTCCCAAGCCTTTGACTCTCTGGGTCCAGGGTAGTCTTGGCAGCCCTGCTGAAGTCTGAACCACCACTGGGGTCATTCCTCCTTTTTCTTGAAGGCTAATGCATTTTTGTAGCTTAAAATGGGACTAGTGGCCAGTCCCTTAGCCTCTCAAAAGTCTGACACATTTCCTTCATTTCATCTTATTTATGTCCCCATCAGTAAAAACTGCGAACATTTCTGTTTGTGTATAATGCTCTAAAACCTTTTGGCTTCCCATACAATTAGCAAGGTCATCACAGATTTTTCTTCAGAAGCTACCATAGAGGAAAGATACCTCAGTATACAGCTGAGTTCATCTCCTCTGAAACAAAAGGCTTTTTAAATGTTGAAGTGTGCTAAAGGAAAGTATCTAAGGATGTGGGGAGGGAGAGTGTGGCCACTGTGATTAGGTAATTCGTATTTGATTAATAGAGTTTGTTCAAATTAGGCTTCTAAATTAGCACAGAGACTAGGTGGCCGGGGTCCTATC
Source organism: Mustela putorius furo (assembly GCF_011764305.1). NCBI lineage: Eukaryota > Metazoa > Chordata > Mammalia > Carnivora > Mustelidae > Mustela > Mustela putorius. The sequence goes on from NW_025422126.1 coordinate 1,724,987, forward strand.
TTTCTTGATTATTTAATTTCAAAGGGATGGCTCCCATGTCCTTGAGAAAAAAAGACATTCCTGATTATAGAAGATACTATAGAAGTTTATAGAAGATACTGTAATCTTCTATATAGAAGATACTATAGAAGATTATAGAAGATACAAAGAGACAGAGAAAGGATTTACCATTGTAAATTTTCTAAAGTAAATGCTATAAGAAAAGGCAGATCAGGGGCTTATCTCAGGTTTTAATTGAAACAACCAGTAAATTCTTTGGGCAGGTCTCATGACCTCAGGAGAGGTCATGGACACCTGGGTGGCCTACCCGGTAAGCCATCTCCCTTCAGATCAGGGTCCTGGGATTGAGCCTTAAGTGGGACTCTGTGTTCAGCAGAGAGTCTGTTTTCTCCCTCTGCTCTTCCCCTGCTTGTGCTCTCTCTCATATAAATAAATAAAATATTTAAAATATTTAATGTATATTTGGATGTCCTCAAACATGGATTGTTTTTAGTAATTAGTACCTGCCATTTACGAAATTGTAATGTAGCACAAAGACACAATAAGGCACAAAGCCACCAATAACCAGGATCAGAAAACTCAGAAGTGCTCTAAACAACGCATAGTTTTCTACTGAAGCACAATTTTTCCCTTTAGTGTCCCCCATTTAAGTAAAATATAATCTCAAAGAATAATTACTCTTTTTTAAAAGATTTTATTTATTTATTTGACAAAGATCACAAGTAAGCAGAGAGGCAGGCGGGTGGGGGGGGAATCAGGCTCCCTGCTGAGCAGAGACCACCGCCCATCCCCCAGATACAGGACTTAATTCCAGGATCCTGGGATCATGACCTGAGCTGAAGGTAGAGGCTTTAACCCACTGAGCCACCCAGGTACCCCGAATAATTACTCTTAATTGCACAAGGATGCTAACTCATTAGATTTGGGGGCTTATATATATATAAAGGCAGGAAGGATGTTAAATTGTCATAAAGGTCTTGCTAAATTCGCAGTGCTAGAGATTTTCATAAGAAATCTCAGTTGAGGGGTGCCTGGGTGGCTCAGTCAATTAGGCATCATCCTTCTGCTCCAGTCATGATCCCAGGACAAGGGATCCAACCCAGGGGCTATCTCCCTACTCAGCAAGGGGTCTGTTTCTCCCTCTCCCTCTGCCCCTCCACCTTCTTGTGCTCTCTCTCTCTCTTTCTTAAAATAAATAAATAAATAAATAGGACTAAAAAAAAAAAAAAGAAATCTCAGAATGGAAAGCTGCTAGTATTTGATGTATTGAGAGTAGGAAACCAGTCCAAGAAATTTTCTCCATCAGATTTCTCCTATAGTCCCTATATATTTCAAATTCTTCTCTTCTTGAAGTCATCAAAACATCTCTAGGCTTCTTGCTTGCCACAGAAGTGACCTCTCTGAACTGTTTGAAGGCTGAACTATATAACCAATTGCCAGGTCTGTTTTTCTCAGAGGACTTTGTCAGCACTAGATCTATAAGGTCAACTTTAGATCCTTTACAGTTGTTGATAATACCTGATTACATGAACAATGTTCTCAAGTATGTCATCCCCAGCCATGCTCTGGTTGCATAACCAATTTTTCCAATCACTTCTTGCTAAAAATGCAAACCAGCTTTTATTGAACCTATAGAAATAACTGCATTGCCGTGAAAAGTAAGGATACTCAGTAAGAATTTTTGAACTTGAAGAACTCAGTTAGAAATAGGTAACATTTTGGAGCTCCTGGGTAGTTCAATCTGTTAAGCATGTTGCCTTTCAGCTCTGGGCATGATCTCAAGGTCCTGGGATCTGGCCCTGAGTTGGGCTCCCTGCTCAGCAGTGAGTCTGTGTCTCCTTCTCCCTCTGCCCCTCTGCCTGCTTGGACATGCACTCTCTCTCTCAAATGAACAAATAAAATCTTTTGTAAAAAGCATGTAATGTTTTTAAATGTTTCATTTCAGTTTATAAAAGCAGTGTCTCATAGATTATTATAATTGCTGATAGCTTAATAAGACTTTTATATATCCAAAAATAAAACATTAAAAAAATTAAACAAGGGGCACCTAGGTGGCTCAGTTGGTTAAGCAGCTGCCTTTGGCTTGGGCCATGATCCCAGCATCCTGGGATGGAGTCCCACATCGGGCTTCTTGCTCAGCGGGAAACCTGTTTATCCCTCTGCCTCTGACTGTGCTCACTCTCTCTGACAAATAAATAAAAATCTTTAAAATTTTTTTTTAAATAATAAAATAAAATAAATTAAACAATATTCAAAACAATAAAATGTACACAATAAAATGTACCTCATCAGTGCAATCAGAGTTGTCTAATTCCTATGCTAGATCCAGGATTAGTAGTCTCCCAAAAGGGTCTCTCTCTCAACTATGAACAGTCCTGGCTAACATGACTCATTCCGATGGCACAGACTGATAGTTACCTAAGAATCCGGTTTTGAAATGTGGAGTACTACTACAGTCCTTTTCCCTGGGCACTGAGACCAGCCTTCCATGTTGAAGACCCAAAACTCTGGCCTATTGAAGATTGCAGAGCTGTCAGATAAGCATCAGAACAACAAAAAAATATTATCTACAGTTTTAAGATAGCTAAGATAGCTAAAATTACTTAAAATGATTATAATTAATATTTTTCTGATGATTTTCACATGGCAAAGTTTCAAGGAGAGTTGATAAAAGAATAATACAACTGACAAGAAAATTTTGTTGGATTCTCTGATAGGCAAAACAGGATAATTAAGTCATTACAAAGAACAAAGTTCTGGATAATCATCTCTAAGGATAATGATAAAGCAGATTTTCAAGGACAATAGATGTTGCATTTTTGTATAAAAATTGATAAATAGAAATTTTTCAGAGGAAAGTACCTTGACTCACATTAGTCACAAGAAACAATATATATAATGTAAAAAGCAAGTATCAAAACTACACCAAAAACATCAAGGAAAGAGATCCAGTGAGTCTAGAATAGGACCTAGACATCTGCATTTTTATAAAACACCATAGTGAACTCTATCTGTATCTCCATTTAAAACCCTTTGATCTTGAAGATGCTCAATTCCAATTAAAATTTCAAAACCTCTTAACTTGTACAAGAAAAACTCTGTAACTTTCAGGAAGTAAATCTAGAGGAGGAGGCAGACTCAGAAAGTTTTAAGTACATAATCTGAAACTGCTCTCATATTCACATGGCACTCTGGGATCATGGGTGGGGCAACCATAATTGTACCAGAAGGAGCAGAGGAGGCTTCAGAGTGTTCTCCACAAATGACTAATTCTGACATTCTCGTGGTCTCTGGTCTCCTCTGAAGGTTCACCTATGGGGAATTTTTTCTTTTTCTTCTGAGTACATCCTGTTAAGCTGGACTGTCCAGAGGTTTCTGGGCCCCTGGGAAAACATTGAGGATGGCTAGATTGTGTGAGTCAGCATATATCAGTGTGTTTATACATCAGCACAACTCTAGTAACTGTGTGCCACCTCTAGTTCCTCTTTATTGTGACATGTGGTACAATGATGTGCCTACCCACTTGCTGTTAAGTTTCCTGAGAGACACAGGTGTCAGTCCCTTTTGATCAACTCAAGCAAGCCAGGTCTGTATTATGAGTTCATGTGCTTCCCCAGTGCTTAGCATGAATGCCAGCAGTCCAATTTTCTAAAAAGTGCAATACATGTGAATGCATAGGTGGAAATTCATGATCCTGCCAACCATGAGGATCAACTTGTTGATAGGTGCAGGTCACCTATTTCTGGGTATGGGTATGTGTGTTTACTGAGCTTCGGGTGGGCATCAGAGAAAAAATGGTGGCCTCCATCAGTCTTTCTCCACCTGCCCTAACCCTGCTTGCTTCTGGTTAGATTTAAAAATCCTTGCTTTACATTTCCCTCCTGATAAATAAGAAAGCAACCTTATGATTCTAACAAAAATGGTAACTATGAGCTCATAGTTTTAAAATCATCTTTTAAGGGTGTTTTTTTTGCATAAATTTTATTTAATTTGAAGGCACAGCCCTGCAAGATGAGGTTATAAATTTTTCATTCATTCAGTGTTTGTCAGTACATATTGAACATTCGCTGACCTGGGATCTATGCAGCCAGAGAGAGGAGGCCAAACAGTACTGTCATCAGTGGGACCCAATGTGACCTGAGTTACTGTTAATCTCTGACTGAGAATTTGAGGATTAATTTGGGCGCACTAGGTATAAAGGATTAAAAGAAAACAAAACAACAAAACATCATTTCCAAGCTGTAGGAATTATAGGTATTGCTTAAATTTTACAACATTGAAATTGTCATATTCTGTCTTAAGCTCACCTAACACAAAGAAAAGAATCTACACTATCATTTGGAAATATGTATCCTTTAAACAAGTGACTGCTGCCCGTTGATCAAGCAATCTTGCATTTCAAATCATCTTATAAAGAAAGAGTATGCAGCATGAAGCTCTAAAAACATGAAATATTTAGAGGCTAATAAACTCAGCTGGTAGAACAAAGGACTTAAGTGGAGGAGTGAGGTGGGAAAGAGGCTGGAAATGTGTGTAGCCAAACTAGGGAGAGGGCAAGGTCAGACAAGGAATTGGACATTGGAGCGCACTTCTGAGTTTTTTTAGGGGAAGATGGACTGATCAAATTAATGATAGAGGAAGGCAACTCTGAAACCTGGCACAAAGGCAATTGTAACAATTGTGTACCTATATTGTGCCCCCCCACTTTTGACAGTTTTTATTTTAAATCAGTTAGTGAACATACAGGGTAATATTAGTTTCAGGTGTACAATTTAGTGATCTGGCAATTCTATATACCCCCAGAGCTCATCACAGCGAGTACCCTCCTTAGCCTCCATAATCTGTTTCACCCTCCCCCCCACTAACCTCCCCTCTGGTGACCATAAGTTTGCTCTCTAGTGTTGAGACTGTTTTCTGGTTTGCCTCTCTCTTTCTTTTTCCTCACTAAGCTTCTTTGTTTTCTTAAATTTCACACGTGAGTGAAATCATTAGGTATTTGCCTTTCTCTGACTAACTTATTTAACTTAGCATAATATTCTCTAGCTCCATACACATTGCTACAAGTGGCAAGATTTCATTATCTCTTATACCTGATATATATATATAGATATATTACTAAGATTATATGAAAAGGCAACACCTTGAAGAGGGATGAGGGAAAGTGAGGGCAAGAACAAAGAACAAAGCAGTATAAGGTGACATTGCTAGATGCCTCTTGGAGGAAGAATATAAATTCTCTAATGACTGTGTATTGTTGTGAATGCAAAACAGTTTAATTTTATATTTATCCTTTAACAATTTGGAATATAGATGGTTTGTTTATAATGCAAATACTCTTCTTCAATATAATTGCCTTTTTGTTGTCAGAGGAAAACAATAGTCAGACACTGGTTATGGTAAAATATACATCTATAAATATGTTCCTCATGTTTTCCACTTGTAAACTAACATTGACTGTCTTGAGATTAATTATTCCTTCAAGAACACAAACCTGGAGCGCCTGGGTGGCTCAGTGGGTTAAAGCCTCTGCCTTAGGCTCAGGTCATGATCCCAGGGTCCTGGGATTGAGCCCCACATCTGGCTCTCTGCTCAGCAGGGAGCCTACTTCCTCCTCTCTCTCTCTCTGCCTGCCTCTCTACTTACTTGTGGTCTCTGTCAAATAAACGAATAAAATATTTAAAAAAAAATACAAATCTGATAAAAAGCCAATGTTTGGAGCACAGAATTTGTGCCCGTGTGTATTCTTATTTGTTTTGGTTTTGTCCTACATTTCTTTAGCCTCTTTGTGACAAAGATAGATTGTCCAACAAACGTTGAACAAGAAGCAAATGTATCACAAGATTGAGTGACCATGAGATAAATAGAAGACATCCTCTGCTCTCAAAGAAAGCAGTGAGGCTGGAGGAAGAGATGTTGATCAAATGAACCATAATTAGTAGGATAATCTTGAAAGTCTCCTGAAGAGGTTATAGATCAAACCATCTGTCATCTTGCAGTGGAAAGTAGGGGATAGTTCTAGAGGTTTTCTAAAATGATGCCTGTCTTGGGATATGAGCAAAGATAGACATGGAGGGGCGCCTGGGTGGCTCAGTGGGTTAAAGCCTCTGCCTTTGGCTCAGGTCATGATCTCAGGGTCCTGGGATCGAGCTCCGCATCGGCTCTCTGCTCAGCAGGGAGCCTGCTTCCTCCTCTCTCTCTGCCTGTTTCTCTGCCTACTTGTGACCTCCGTCTCTCTAGTAAATAAATAAAATCTTAAAAAAAAATAGGCATGGAAAAAAATAAGGATAGTACAGAGCACTTGTAGCATTTGCAAAGGAAAGAGATATGAGACAACATGATATTCTGAAAATTAAAAATGCAATGGCCAGAACATAAGAAGTTTAGCTGGCCATGAAGAGAGAGAAGGTTGGCAGTTAACTTCCCTCTCTGGCCAGGATTATACTAAAATCACATTAAGATAACTATGATAAGGGATTAGTCCCTATTTTCTTTATTTCTTGTTCAGTATATAGAAAAAAATGTACATTACTTTCTTAAAAGAATTCAATGATGTGTTTTATAAAAAGCAAACTTCCTCTTGATCTAGTACAATTATGCCCTTACCGTATCAGAAAAAGTACTCCACAATTCTGATATTTAAATTCCCAATTGTGGCCTCATTTGTTTTGTTTCTTAAATTCCACGTATGAGTGGAATCATATGGCATTTGTCTTTCTTTGACTTATTTGAGTAAATACCTAATAAGTAGTGCAATTGCTGGATTATAGGGTAGTTCCATTTTTAATCTTTTGAAGAACCTCCATACTGTTTTCCTGAGGCTGCACCAATTTGTAGTCCCACCAACAGTGCATTAGGGTTCTCCACCAACATCTGTTGTTTCCTGTGTTGTTGATTTTCACCATTCTGACTGGTATGAGGTAACATCTCATTGTGGTTTTGATTTTTATTTCCCTGATGATGGGTTTTGTTGAGCAAGAAAACTCAGTGGTAGCGTCTTTTGTGAGTAGAGTATTGATTTTTACCTCAAGGGAGGTAGAGAAATATATAGAAGCAGAACAACACATAAAGAGAAAGACACTAAAACAGAAGGAAGATAGAAAAGAGCATGATTAAGGGACAAAACAATGAGAGAATGTCATGGGAAAACAATGGATATACCCAATACTCGAAATCTGGGGGAAAGAGGAAAGGACTTCAAAGAGATGGAAGCAGACAGGAGTAAAAAGAAATGGGTAAAGTAGTGAAAATACAGTGAAGGCCCTACAGGAGAGAAAAAAGGACAAAGACTGTAAAATGGGAGTCAGGGAATCAAAGTAGGAAACACATAGACACATACAAAGGAGTTTTATTCAAGGAGGTATGGGTACAGAAAAAGGAGATGAAAATAAGCAGAAAGGGAGATAGAAAAGGATAGTAAGACTTTCATACCCTTGGAAAGAACCCACTTTTGTAAAACCTTATACTTAACCTTATTCTTCCTCTACTCTTTTCTGCTAGTAAGGCCTACCTGACTCCCATTGTCTGTCCACACTGGAAAGAGAGTATACCGTAGTGATGAAGAGCACAGAGTCTGGAGCCCTATTAGCAAGTCCTGAAACCCTACTTCACTATATCCTATTTCTATGACTGGGCAAAATGGTTTATTGCTGCATGCCTTGATTTCCTTTTATGTTACATGAGAATAATAACAATATACTTGTATGGTTGACAGATATGTATTTGCAAGGTGACAAAGCAGTACCTGGAATACAACAAGTTCTTTGTAAGCTTCAGAAGGAAAAAAAAAAAAAAAGAAAAGGAAGGAAGGGGCATTTTTGATCATGAGGAGGAAAACTGGAGCACATTATACTTTGCAACAAAATTGAAAACATTAGCTCAGCTCTGCATACTCCTCCAATGTTATAGGGTTTACAGATGGAGGAAGGAATTTAAAGGGAATCCTTCAATACTAAAAAATTTGGTAAGGTTCTTTTTCAGGTCATGGGTGATATATCATTGCTTATTACATTGCACAGAAAACCCAGGATTGAGTAAGTGAGTATCAGTGAGAGATGGAATCAGAAATCAATTGAGAGACACACTACAGAGACAAGGAGATGTAAAGAGACAGGGACTCAAATGGTCAGAAGAATCACAGAAATAGAGACAGAGAAACAAGGACAGAGAGCTTGAAAAAGAGAACATGATGGGGACTGATGGACATGGCCCAAGAGTAGTGAGAAAGGATGGTGCTAGAGGTAGGGACTTCTGGTAGGTATTCCTACCTGAGGCAGGTAGTAGGTATTCCTAGTGGTAGGTATTCCTAGAATCCAGCATGGGAGAAAACAGACTACTTAATGGAACTTAAGTGCATCTTTCATTCTCCATCTCCACCAGGAGTGAGTGAAACATGAGTTCAAAAAGTCATAAAGAAACTCCTTGTAGTGAGTAGAAATAACTGCTCTTTCTCTGTAGACACAGAGAAAACTTAGACTTTCTGGGATGCATGAGAGAGGTGCATAGATTAAGCAGTACAGCAAGGTAGACAGGACAAGGTTTTACTGGTGAAGAAGGAGAAAACAATGTTGAAAGTTGATATCATCAGACCATAAGACGTAAAGAATTGCTGTTTAGCAATTATGACAGAAAATTCTTTGGGTGAGGGTCGTGGGTGTTTGTGTTTGTTTAGGATAGACCATGGGAGGTTAATGAGCAGCTCTCTCTTGATATGGGTCTTAGGAAGAGATTTCAGATTAGACTGGTGAGTAGAATATCCAGAAGAGTCAACATATCAGTCCCTTAAGGAACAGGATGAGAACATATGGATCAGGAATTGTTGGACTTGGGAACTAGACATTTTTCCTGGAGGCTCTGGTTCCCTGTTACTTCTGAGCCTTTCAATTGTTATGTGGGACAAGGCACACTTTATATCAGAAGGATATAAAACTTGAACCCTCGTGCTCCAAACCCTGCATTAAAAATTCAGTTTCCTCTTCCAGGAAAGAAATCCACACACGAAAGTGCAAACAGCTGAAACTTAAAAGAAAACTCAAAATCTTTGCTGGGAAGTTCTCACCCTGGTCTGGACAAATACCAGGGATTTTTAAGAGTTTGTAGATATAGGCATTGCTGAGGAGAAGGGTAAGATCTTGGTATTTTCTGCAGATTTTTGAAGAAGAGATAATTTGAGAAATGATAAGGAAGGTTAGAATTTAGTAATTATAAACATCTAATGATATTGTTCTTTATACAATTATCTTCCTTGCACACACATACACATACAGCATCTTGACAGATAAAAGCAAAAACTTTATAGACCAAACAAACAAACAAAAAAATCAAAGAAGATACTATTCAATACTTACCAAATGCTGTAAAACAGAATGCTTTCCCATGTTTTCAAGGAACAGTTAAGCAAAAGAAAAGTTTGGTTTAATTTACTGCCTAAAATTGAATACTACAGCACAATGACCACGGAATAAGAAAATTATAAGAAACTATTTAAAAAATGGGTTAATTGTTCTTGATTAATCATTAATTTTGTATAATTCAGTAAACAAATATAATTGACATATTAAAAAGCCTAAGAAGACAATTCATAGAAAAATGAAAATAAATAATCATTTATGTGAAAGAATGACCTACCAGGAAATGAAAGAGAATAGTTTTTTTTTTTTGAGGGAAAAGGGACTTAGAAATAACATTTATTAATAGCCAGAGAGAATTTTTTATATCATTTAGACATGAGCTGATGGTAGAGAGACTCATGAATTTCTGGCTATTCTACTTAATGGTTGCATAACCTTAGACAAATAACTAGATACCCCAGCGTTTTAGTTACTATTTTTATATGGTTACTACAATAACTAAATAAGATAAGGTATATATACTTAACAGAGGGACCAGTACCATATTATTTAGGAAAAGATTTATAACTTTAAATATTATTTTTAAATTTGTATTGGGAAATATATATTAATATATATTAAATGTTATGTTATTTGATTCAGTGAACCCCTTTCTTAAAATCCATGCTGAAGAAAACCTTAAGATATGATAAAAAATTGATTTACATGAAGATATTCATATAATGTTAGGTACAAAAATAGGGGCCTAGAACATTAGTAAATAGTATAGAGATATCAAATTATATGAAATAAAAAAATATATAATTTATACAGTGAGGTCAACAACTACATAGACAAATAAATTATAATTGGTAAATAATATAGAAGTCAAAATAAAGAACATAAAGCAGCATATCCTCTCTATCTATTTCAACTAGGTAAAGTCTTGGAATGTCAAATAATTTATATTTTGTATACACCAATTCAAATTTATCTGAGAGTAATTAAAAAAATTCATTTGGGGACTGGTCTAAGTAAGTTTGATAATAAACAGAAAAGTGTAACAAATTATCATTACCAAGTATTAAGAAACATAAATAAATTGAGAGACAAACGTTCTGACTTAAAATTTAATTCTACAATTATTAATATTAAATAAAAGACAAGTGCATAAGAAGGTCTATTGTTGTGTGTTTTGGAACCACATATGCAGATTCCTAGAAAAATAAGTAAAAGAATTAGAAATGGAAATCATTTGATATGTAGATGAAAGAACTAATCAATTAAATCATTTTATTTAATTGAGACGTGTTCATATATATGAACAACTTTTTTTAAACAGGAAAACATTATGAAGTAAAGAATGGTAAATAAATAAAAATGTTATATGTCATTATTCTTATTAGTAGATAAATAGGCCACTAACATTTTTTCCTTTACTGTTAATTTTTAATATGCAAACATATATTTAAAGAGACTTCAGAGGTTCATTTATGATCAGTTCCCCGAATGAGCTTTCCTCTTAAATTTAACAAATCATTCAGTCACAACTTCTGCTGTAATTGGAGATTCCATGTTTTGCAGAATTTTGAAAAACTAAAAGGCATCAAAAATATTAAAATTAATTTGTTCTATCACATTGATTGATTTGCGAATGTTGAACCATCCTTGTAGCCCAGAGATGAATCCCACCTGGTCATGGTGGATAATCTTTTTAATGTGTTGGCTAGGATCTTGTTGAGAATCTTAGCATCCATACTCATCAGTGATACTGGTCTGAAATTCTCCTTTTTGGTAGGGTCTTTGCCTGGTTTGGGGATCAGGGTAATGCTGGCTTCATAGGAAGGGTCCATCAGGTCCTGAGCTCTTGTTTTTTGGGAAGTTTTTGATCACTGCTTCAATCTCGTTACTAGATATTGGTCTATTCAGGTTGGCTATTTCTTCTTGGTTCCATTTTGGGAGTTTATAGTTTTCCAGGAATGCATCCATTTCATCTAGGTTGCTAAGCTTATTGGCATATAACTGTTGATAATAACTTCTGAAGATTGTTTCTACTTCCTTGGTGTTAGTAGTGATCTCTCCCTTTTCACTCATAATTTTATGAATTTGGGTTTTCTCTCTTTTCTTTTGGATTAGTGTGGCCAATGGTTTATCTATCTTATTGATTCTTTCAAAAAGCCAGCTTCTAGTTTCATTGATACTTTCTACTGTATCTCTGGTTTCTACCTCATTGATCTCAGCTCTAATCTTGATTATTTCCCTTCTTATGTGCAGAGTTGGTTTGATTTGTTGTCGATTCTCCAGTTCTTTAAGGTGTAGAGACAGCTGCTGTGTTCTGGATTTTTCTATTTCTTTGAGAGAGGTTTGGATGGCTATGTATTTCCCCCTTAGCACCGCCTTTGCTGTGTCCCATAGGTTTTGGAATGAAGTGTCTTCATTGTCATTGGTTTCCATTAATTGTTTCAGTTCTTCTTTGATCTCCTGGTCGATCCAAGCATTCTTAAGCAAGGTGGTCTTTAGCTTCCAGGTGTTTGAGTTCCTTCTGAACTTTTCCTTGTGATTGAGCTCCACTTTCAAAGCATTGTGATCTGAGAATATGCAGGGAATAATCTCAGTGTTTTGGTATCTGTTGAGTCCTTATTTATGACCCAGTATGTGGTCTATTCTTGAGAAGGTTCCATGTGCACTTGAGAAGAATGAGTATTCTGTTGTTTTAGGGTGGAATGATCTGTATATATCTATGAGGTCCATCTGGTCCAATGTGTCATTCAATGCTCTTGTTCCTTTATTGATTTTCTGCCTCAATGGTCTGTCTATTTCTGAGAGAGGCATGTTAAGATCTCCTACTATTAATGTATTCATATCAATATGACTCTTTATCTTGATTAACAGTTTTCTTATGTAATTGGCTGCTCCCATATTGGGGGCATAGATATTTACAATTGTTAGATCATCTTGGTGGATAGTCCCTTTAAGAATGATGTAGTGCCCTTCTGTATCTCTGACTACAGTCTTTAGTTTAAAATCTAATTTATCTGATAGGAGAATCGCTACCCCAGCCTTCTGGCATGAAAGATGCTTCTCCATCCCTTCACTTTCAGTCTGGGTGTATCTTTAGGTTCAAATGGGTCTCTTGTAGACAACATATGGATGGGTCCTGTCGTTTTATCCAATCTACAACCCTGTGCCGTTTTATGGGCACATTTAGGCCATTCACATTGAGAGTGATTTTTGATAGATACATTTTTATTGACATCGTGTTACCTTTGAAGTCTTTCTTTCTGTAGATTGTCTCTATATTTCTGTTCAATGCTATTCTTAGGATTTTTCCTCTTTTATAGAACCCCCACTTAATATTTCCTGTAGTGTCGGCTTGGTGGTTGCATAGTCTTTTAAGCCTTGCCGGTCTTGGAAACTCTTTATCTCTCCATCCATTTTGAATGTCAGTCTTGCTGGATAAAGTATTCTTGGCTGCATGCTCTTCTCATTTAATGCCCTGAATATATCTTGCCAGCCTTTTCTGGCTTGCCAGGTCTCTGTGGACAGGTCTTACATTATTCTGATGGACTTTCCTCTGTAAGTAAGGAGCCTATTTGTCCTAGAGGCTTTCAAGAGATTATACCTACAATTATGATTCCTCAATTTGACTATCAGGTGCCTTGATTTTTTTTGGAATGTATAATCTTGGGTGGAGACCTTTCGGCCTCTAGTACATGAACGCTGGTTCCATTCACGAGATTAGGAAAATTTTCATGAAGAACTTGTTCCACTATATATTCTAGACTTCTTTCTTTCTCCTCCCCTTCAGGGATTCCAATAATTCTGACGTTAGAATGTTTCATGGCATCATTTATTTCCCTGATTCGGTTTTCATGAAACATGAAACATGGGCTTCATGAAACTCAGTTTTCATGGTTTCTAAGCTGTTTGTTCCAGGCTTCCTCCTGATCCTTTCTCTCTACCTGTTTGTCCTCCAGATCACTAATTCTATCTGCTGCCTCAGTTACCCTAGCTTTGAGAGAATTTAGATTAGATTGGAACTCATTGAGAGCATTATGAACCTCAGCCCTGGTAGCTTTTAACTCCACCCTAACATTGTGAACATCATCTCTGGTCGCTTTCCGCTCGGCCCTAATCATCATGGTCATCCATGGCTTTCACCAAGCTAGCTATTCCCTGGATAATTGTTAGCCTGAATTCTCTTTCTGGCATATTGTCTTTGTTGATGGCCTTTAGCTCTGTTGCAGAAGGTCCATCCTCTGGATTTTTCTTCTGTTGGGCATTGCTCCTCCTAGTCATTTTGGTGAGAGATGACTGAACAGATGTAGCTGGATGTATCGACCATGGTGCAGTCAAGGTGCACCTTGGAACACTTCTGAGTAATCAGGATTCCCCACCCATACAAGAGACAAAAGAAAAGAAAAAAAAAAAGAGGAGAAAAAAAATAGAAAGAGAGAGAGACAGGAAAGAAAGGAAAGATGAAAGAGAAGGTTCAGCCCAAACGGGCCCCAAGGTAAGATTTATGAAGTCTACAAACAAAACCAGAGAAACACAAAGACTAATAAAAGTATATGACAAGAGAAAAAAAATACATATATATATATATATATATATATATATATATATATATGCAAATAAAGGAAGAACCTCATCAAAAAGAACCCCAAGTGTAAGATTTATATACTATCAGGACAAACACAAAAACACAGAAACAATGGTGGGAGAAAAAGATGGGAGAGTGGTTATAAATTCTCAGTGTGGGCGAGGAAGGTTGTTTTCATTCTTCCTGGATGTATCTTGATACCTTTGTTAAATGACAACTTTCCTAAGATAAAGGGGGATTAAAAATTGGTTTACCTATAGGGGTAGCATTGATTGGGGAAAGTTTAACTCTATATGACTATTAGAAAATTTAAAAAAAGGAATAAACTAGACTAAACTAAACTAAATTTTTTTAAAAAATTCAAAAAATAGAAATCCAAAAGAAAAACAGAGGTGTATGTATCAAAAAGTTCAGGTTAGAAGGTTATTATGGAACTTGCTGTATCGGACATCTCACTGTGTTGGTAAATAGGTTAAAAAAATATCTATATATAAAAAAAAAAAATGAACCAGAATAGTGGGAACGAGTTAAAAGTAAAAGTTGTCCTATGAAGTAGTGGTGGTTGTTCTCTTGTTGTCTTTTTTTTTTCCCTTTCTTGGTTGGTTTTCTGGGGGAGGGACCTGCCACATGGGTTTTCAGTCAATGATGCTCCCTGAGTTAATTCCCCCCGCCCCCCTCAAGGAGGTGGGCTCTGAGGAAACTGTTTTTTTTTTTTTTTTTTTTTTTTCAGGCTTTTGTTCTCTGGTGGCTTTTATGTTTGTTCACTTTTTTTTTCTCTCACCCTGATTAATATGAGAAGAGATTAATATGAAAAGAGAGAAGAACCACATGGTCCTCTCAATCGATGCAGAAAAAGCATTTACAAAATCCAGCATCCGTTCCTGATTAAAGCGCTTCAAAGTATAGGGATAGAGGGAACACTCCTGAACTTCATCAAATCTATCTATGAAAGACCCACAGCAAGTATCATCCTCAATGGGAAAAAGCTTGCAGCCTTCCTGCTGAGATCAGGAACACGACAAGGATGCCCACTCTCACCACTCTTGTTCAACATGGTATTAGAGGTCCTAGCAACAGCAATCAGACAACAAAGAGAAATAAAAGGTATCCAAATTGGCAATGAAGAAGTCCAACTCTCTCTCTTCGCAGATGACATGATTCTTTATATGGAAAACCCAAAAGACTACACCCACAAACTACTAGAACTCATACAACAATTCAGCAATGTGGCAGGATACAAAGTCAATTTGTATCAGAAATCAGTTGCTTTCTTATACACTAATAATGAAAATACAGAAAGGGAAATTGGAGAATTGATTCCATTTACTATAGCACCAAGAACCATAAGATACCTGGGAATAAACCTAACCAAAGATGTAAAGGAACTGTACTTGAGGAACTACAGAACACTCATGAAAGAAATTGAAGAAGACACAAAAAGATGGAAGACCATTCCATGCTCTTGGATCAGAAGAATAAACATTGTTAAAATGTCTATACTTCCTAGAGCAATCTATACTTTTAATGCCATTCCATTCAAAATTCCACTGGTATTCTTCAAATAGCTGGAGCAAATAATCCAAAAATTTGTATGGAATCAGAAGAGACCCTGAATCGCTAAGGAAATGTTGAAAAACAAAAATAGAACTGGGGGCATCACGTTACCTGATTTCAAGCTTTACTACAAAGCTGTGATCACCAAGACAGCATGGTACTGGCATAGACCAGTGGAAACCAGAGTAGAGAGCCCAGATATGGACCTTCAACTCTATGGTCAAATAATCTTCGACAAAACAGGAAAAAATATACAGTGGAAAAAAGACAGTCTCTTCAATAAATGGTACTGGGAAAACTGGGCAGCTATATGTAGAAGAATGAAACACGACCATTCTCTTACACAGTACACAAATATAAACTCAAAATGGATAAAAGACCTCAATGTGAGACAGGAATCCATCAGAATCCTAGAGGAGAACATAGGCAGTAATCTCTTCGATATCAGCCACAGCAACTTCTTTCAAGATATGTCTCCAAAGGCAAAGGAAACAAAAGTGAAAATAAACTTTTGGGACTTCATCAAAATCAAAAGCTTCTGCACAGCAAAGGAAACAGTCAAGAAAACAAAGAGGCAACCCACGGGATGGGAGAAGATATTTGCAAATGTCAGTACATACAAACATATCAAAAAATGGGCAGAAGATATGAACAGAGACTTCTCCAATGAAGACATACAAATGGCTATCAGACACATGAAAAAATGTTCATCATCACTAGCCATCAGGGAGATTCAAATTAAAACCACATTGAGATACCACCTTGTACGAGTTAGAATGGCCAAAATTAGCACAGGAAGCAACATGTGTTGGAGAGGATGTGGAGAAAGGGGAACCCTCTTCCACTGTTGGTGGGAATGCAAGTTGGTGCAGCCTCTTTGAAGAACAGTGTGGAGATTCCTCAAGAAATTAAAAATAGAACTTCCCTATGACCCTGCAATTGCACTATTGGGTATTCATCCAAAGATACAGATGGAGTGAAAAGAAGGGCCATCTGTACCCCAATGTTTATAGCAGCAATTGCCACGGTTACCAAACTGTGGAAAGAACCAAGATGCCCTTCAACAGATGAATGGATAAGGAAGATGTGGTCCATATACACTATGGAGTACTATGCCTCCATCAGAAAGGACGAATACCCAACTTTTGTAACAACAAGGACGGGACTGGAAGAGATTGTGCTGAGTGAAATCGGTCAAGCAGAGAGAGTCAATTATCATATGGTTTCACTTATTTGTGGAGCATAACAAATACCAAGGAGGCCATGGGGAGTTAGAGAGGAGAAGGGATTTGAGGGAAATTGGAAGGGTAGGTGAACCATGAGAGACTATGGACTCTGAAAAACAATCTGAGCGTTTTGAAGGGGTGGGGGGTGGGAGGTCGGTACCAGGTGGTGGGTATTATAATGAATACTGTTATGCTGAAAATAAAAATAAATTAAAAAACATATTAAAATTATACATCATGACCTTTCCTTTCTCATCATTTTGCATTTTCACAGAACATGCATGTTAATTTTTAGAAAAACAGAAAAATGTGTTAAAACGATGAGATTAAGGCTATAAGTGTACTCTCAAAAACGTAAATAAGAATGAGAATTGATCTATAGGCTAATTTGAAGAAGATCAATGCAGCTTTATTATTTTCACTTAAATTTTGTTGTGTTAATGTACACAACTTATCTAAAGGTTTACGTTTCTCTATTTTGCATGTAGTTTAATTTTTCAAGGCTGTGACGTATACCTGAGAGCATCCTAGCAAAGATCACAGGTCCCTGTATACAGATGCGACCATACTGAATATTTTACAAGCTGTTCCTGACCTGATGATTCAGCTGCCTCAGATGTCTTTCTTCCTACTTTTTTTTGTGTAAGTCATTTGAAGAACACTAACAATTGATTTTACATGAATATAGTAGAATTTGCTAACCAGTCTGAATAGTCTGTGACTTTCTCAGCATCTGTCACACCCAAAGCGCTTCTGAAGCACCACCATGGTGGTCTGGAATAACAGTGGTACTATGGAACCCACCTTTCTCTTAGAGGGCTTCCGTGGGCTGAAGTCTGTTCATGCTTGGCTCTCAATTCCATTTTGTCTTGCATACCTGGAGGCCTTTCTAGGCAACATCACCATCCTCTCTGTTATCTGGAATGAGTGTTCACTCCACCAGCCCATGTATTATCTGCTGTCCATCCTGGCAATAACTGACCTGGGCATGTCCATGTCTACACTCCCCATGATATTGGCCATGTTATGGTGGGAAGCCCAGGAAATCAAAGTAGGAGCCTGTTTTACTCAGCTCTTCTTCATCCACACCTTCACGTTCCTGGAATCTTCAGTGCTGCTGGCCATGGCCTTTGACCGATTCATGGCTATATGTCATCCACTGCACTACTCAAGCATCCTCACCAATGATATGATTGGTAAGACTGGTTTGGGTTGCTTGCTACGAAGTGCAGGAGTCGTGATGCCCACCCCCATATTACTAAGGTGTTATCATTATTGCCACACTAATGTCCTCAGCCACCCCTTTTGCCTGCATCAGGATATTCTGAAATTATCCTGCTCTGATGCCAGTGTCAACAACATCTATGGGTTGTGTGTGGTCATTATCACACTGGGAACAGACTCAGTCCTCATCCTCCTCTCCTATGTCCTAATTCTCCATGCTGTACTAGGCATTGCATCTCGTGAAGAGCGACTAAAGGCACTCAACACTTATTTTTCCCATGTATGTGTGGTGCTTATCTTCTTTGTACCTCTAATAGGGGTATGCATGGACTATCACTTTGGGAAACACCTGCCTCCCATAGTCCACATTCTCATGTCAGACGTTTACCTGCTTCTTCCACCAGTACTCAATCCCAACATCTATATCTGACATCTGACATCTGCTTGGTGTCAGGACCAAGCAGATTCGTCTTGGAATTTTCCACATATTTAGGCAAAGTCCGAGTCTTTAGAAAGCATATGGCATTGGTCTGGAGGAAAATTTTCTCCATCAGATTCTTAAAGGTGCAGCTTTCTAGATAGGTGATTTTTTGGAGAATTCCTTGAATCTCTTTCAGTTCTAAGTTTCTTGTTTGTAAATTTGAAATTTTGTCATTGTTCTGATGATGTCTCTGCATTATGTGAACATCTTTGTGTCCTCATACATTATGAGGATTTTAATATAACAAAATAATCTTTTTAATGACATACTGTATTGTTTTCAAAAATAATAATACAACTTAGATCTCTTAATAATTCAAAGACCCAGATAAGGTTATCTTTGGTAGTCTGTGATCCACACACAAAACCCCAGTGCCCAACTGTTGTGGAAAAATTTATTTCAAGAAAGTAGTCTTGTCTTGGGGGAACCTGGGTGGCTCAGTGGGTTAAAGCCTCTGTCTTTGGCTAGGATCATGATCCCAGGGTCCTGGGCTCAACCCCCATGTCAGGCTTTCTGCTTAGCAGGGAGCCTGCTTCCTTCTCTCTCTCTCTCTCTCTCTGCTTGCCTCTCTGCCTACTTGTGATCTCTGTCAAATAAATAAATAAAATCTTTTAAAAAAGAAAGAAAGAAAGAAAGAAAGAAAGAAAGAAAGAAAGAAGGCTTGTCCTGTAGTGGTCCTGAAATTTTGAAGACCCTACCAAACCCAGTCAAATATCATCCCTATAACTGACTTCTTAACCTTATCCTTTTATACTTACCTGTGTATCCTCTTCATTTAGCCCTTTTACAGCTATTAGAAATCATAATCACCTGCTGGTGTTGAGATAAGCACCTAGGTCATGATTGCTCACCCAAAGTCAACATATAGTCAGTGGGAAAATTAAGCAGGAGTGCACTCACCACACTGAGATCAAGAGGATATCACTAAATCTGGAATGTAGATGGTTTCGGAGAACGTTTACCCACACAATCAGGTTATAACTTGGGCAAAAACAATTAAGCAATCAAACATTAAATACAAGACAAACATTTCATTTATGTTTATTGTTATGATGGAGTAGCAGGGATCAGATTTATTCCCTCACCTTCAACAACTAAGTAACAGTCAGAAAGTTTATAAAATAATAGTTCTCAAAACTGGATAAAAAGGAAACAAAGGAAATGATCTCTAAAAGAAGGGGAAAATAACATGAGCCCAAACACTGACCTGATCTTACTTACTTACTGGAAATTTATCAAGTCACAGATAGGGGCAGAGAACCCAAACTGAGTCTGATGGTCTCCCTGAATGACAATGTAGAATACCAGAGAGGAGAGAGAGCTGTGTGTAGACAAATACATGACCTCAGGACATTCCTCAGAAGCCTTCAGTTGTGCACTGGTCAGTGTATGTCTGTGAAGAAATTACCATGGCAAGGAAAGAGCCACCAGAAAGGAGCAGAGGGAGCAGAGATAAGACCTGAGACCAGTCATATCTCAGGTCTCATATATGACTGAGAGGAGTTCCTATGCTTACAGGCAGTGTGAAGAAACCTTGTAATGAACAGAATATTTGGCTATGTACATGGAAGGGTGTTACCTTTAGTAATGACCCCATTATCTCACCCAATTACCATACCAGTTCCTGTGGACCAAAAGCTATATTTGGTCTTTCCTAACAAAGCCTGAAGAAAAGTCTTGAAGGGGTTAAAGCCATTTCCTTTTAACTTTATGACACACAGGAATAAAGGTAAAATATATATTTAGAGAAGGACAAAACAGTGAGCACAATTTATTTTGTGTCTTTTCTTTTGGAAACCAACAGCCTGGAAGAAGCATACATTATGCCTCCTAATATACTTTATAGGAATAGATGGCATGTTCTAGTCCTATAAAGGCCTGTTCTCAGACCATGATGGGACCAGTAGGCCCACCTAATTCAATGGATCTGTGTCAGGAATTTCACTGTAGAACACATTTAAACAAGATTCTCAACTGACAGCTTGCCAATGATAAAGTTGAAGCTCTTTGTATTCATTTGTTTGACATTAAAAAAAAAAAAAAATCCCTCCATTTGATTCAGAACTCAGGGCTCAGATAGGACAAAAAGTTTTTAAATCTTGGAGTGCTTCTTAAATAGCCACACATATTTTTATAAAAATCAGTACAAGCATAGGAAAAAATGTTTAACAAAATATCTCATAATATTAGGAAGGAGGGAAATCATGACTAAAATATGAAATAATGAAAAATATACATAGACAATCAATCCAGAAAACCATTTGTCAACAAAGAAGAGTTATAAAGAGAAAGGGGGAAAAAAAAGGGAGATACTAAATTAAAACTAATTTCCAACTTTTACTGTCATAGATCTGTACCTTAGAAAGGTCCAATTCACTTAGTAAATGAGGATGAATTTTCAGAAATTTAAGAAGATGATACTATATATTTCAAATAGGAAAGAAAAATCAAAAGAGCTTACCTGCAAGAAAAGGAATTACAGTGGTATCAGAACCCTTGAATTCCACATGGAGGATAGATCATAAATGTAATCATGCTTATAAAATCATCTTCAACCAATATAACTGCATTAGTTCACTAGGGTTGTGGCAACAAAGTGCCACAGGCTGGGTGGCTTAAACAACAGACATTTCTTGTTTCCCAATTCCTGAGGCTGTAAGTCTGAGAGGGAGGGATCTGCAGTGCTGTTTCTTCCTCAGAACTCAGAAAAAGTGTCTATTCCAGGCCTCAGGCCTAGATTACATGGCGCCTTCCTGATGTACTTGTGTTTTCTTACAGAGCTTTTTTGTTTTAATAAGAATACCAGTCAGGTTAAATCAGGGGCCCACCCTACTCTAGTATGATCTAATTTTGACTTAAATTATTACATGTGTAATGACCCTATTCCTGAATAAGGTCATATTCTAAGGTACTGGGTATTAGTATGTCAACATATAAATTTATGGCAGAAGGGACACAGTTTAACCAGTAATGACTAAACCCAAAATATCAATCAGAGTTGAGGGCAAAATATTTCACGCATACAGAGATGTTGAAATTCTAAGTCCCATTCATTCTGTTTTTGGAACTTAATATAAGGATGTGTTCCACAAAAAGTAAGGAGCTGTCTGTGAAATGGGAAGACATGTGTTAAGAAAAAAGGGGATTCCAAACAGGAGAGTAGAATAGGGAATTCCCAGCTAGGCACATGAAAAGCAAACAGATCAGACTAGAGCTAAAGAGCTGAGGCCACTCAGAAGGAGGTCTTTCAGGGAAGAAAACAGGAAGAAGAAAAAGGCAGTGGCAGAAGAGGAGGAGGAGGAGAATTAAATCTGTATCTGTTGAGATATTTCACATTTTAAGTTTCTGAAAAGATAATCCAAACTGTCTTAGTCATTAAAAAGAATTTATTGGTTTTTACAACAAACAGATGTTGGTCTTTTTTAATATAACAGTTATTTGAATAAATAAACTGCATCAGTTGGGACTAAGTTTGTTTTAATATTTGCTGATGAGATTCTGTGTCTCACTTTGCTCCTAAAATTAGCTGCCTTCATAGATCCAAGATATCTCTCAGCATCTCTCAAGATTCGATGTGTCCTACCTCATACTCAAGAAGGAAGAAATGTACCATTAAGAAAATGTCTTAAAATTGATTTCAATTTTGTACAAAGACCTTATTGGATCCAAGAGAATATTTCACTGTATATGTACAGGTGAAAAAAACTATAAGTTTGCAGGAAGTAGCTTGAATGTTTGTAGAGAATGATGGAGAAGATTGGTAATGGTCAAATGAGAGAAAGATATTCCTTCTCATACGTTGTAGTCAGTGTTTTATTTCATAAGCCTAAATGCCATTTTAGGAAGGTTCCCAGAAACTTCAGCTGCGTGATAAAGGGATATAATTTCTTCAATCCAAAAAGATCACATTCTAATAAAATCCACTTGATTTTTGCAAGATTTTTTTTAAAGATTTTATTTATTAATTTATTTGACACAGAGAGAGAGATCACAAGTAGGCAGAGAGGCAGGCAGAGAGAGAGGGGGAAGCAGACTCCCCGCTGAGCAGAGAGCCCAATACGGGGTTCTATCCCAGGATCCTGAGATCAAGACCTGAGTCAAAGGCAGTGGCTTAACCCACTGAGCCATCCAGGTGCCCCTGCAAGATTGATTCTAATATTTGAAAAGAAAATTTTTTTAAAGATTTTATTTATTTCACAGACAGATGTCGCAAGTGGGCACAGAGGCAGGCAGAGAGAGGGGGGAAGCAGGCTCCCTACTGAGCAGAGAGCCCAATGTGGGGCTCCAACCCAGGACCCTGAGATCATGACCTGAGCTAAAGGCAGAGGCTTTAACCCACTGAGCCACCCAAGCACCCTGAAAAAAAAATTTTTTTTAAAGATTTTATTTATTTATTTGAGAAAGAGAAAGAAAGCCTGAGCCCATTGTGGGGAGGGGCAGAGAGGGAAGGAGAAGCAGGCTCAGCAGGGAAACTGATTGCTTGATCTCAGGACCCTAGGATCAGGACCTCAGTCTTAGGCAGTGCATAACTGACTGAGCCACCCAGATGCCCCTGAAAAGAAAATATTTAATGTTATTAGAGATTTCAGAAGAAAAATGGCTACAGAGTTGGCAGTGATTGGTGATTCCTAAACTTTCTCTGCATGAACAATATCTATGCATCTGTTCTTGTGAGCTGAAATTTAGAAGATGAAGAAGAAACAAATTATGACTGACCAGTACTTTGTATATGACACTGACCTAAATGCTTCAGATGTTATGCCTGAGTTTTCATGCCTGAGAGACCACCAAGGAGCCAAGCACCGATGCAATCACAGGATGGTTTATTTGACAAGCTTAAGCTTGGGCCCAAGTATACCTGACACAGCAAAGTAGGGACTTGGACCCCGAACCAGATTATAGTCAGAGTTTTTAAAGGCAGGGGAGGGGTGGACTCGGGGGTGGGTGAGGACAAAGGGGATTAGGGATGGTGTAAGTCTCTAAGGAATTTTGGAAGCAAGGTCTCCAGGACCTTGAGGGGCTAACTATTGTTGGGAGAAAGGTTATTTATTACCAGTAATAAAAATCTTCTCGTGAAACTCTTTAGATGTATATCAGTGGACCATATGCTTGGGAATGATTCTCGACACTATCTTGGAGGTTTAGAGATAAAGTTTCCTAAAGGAATTGTTAAAGTAGACTTACAGGATCATGGTTGGATCTGTTGGAGAAGTGGTCGGTCAGGCTAGGATTGTCCTTAGCAAAACCTCAAGGTGAGGGCAGTTGAGTCCCCAGAGGAGAGCCACTCTGTCTGTTTCAAGTGCTTTTCAGTAGGTAAGGAATTTTAATGATTTTCTTCTGCCTCTGTTTCCCACATCAGCTAAACTTGAGGTGGAATGACCTTAATTTTCTTGGCTTCCACACAGAGAGATCTAATTTGTATCAAATGTACCCAGTGAGAAAGACATTATTTTGATCCCCATTTTACAGAAAAGGAAACAGGCACAGAAATGATACATAAGTCATCCAAAGTCAAGCAGCTAATGTGGCAGAGCCAGAACCTGAATCAGCACTCTGATACCAGTATTGAAATTTTGGCACTAATCAATAGGACTTTTGAAATTTGAAATCGTGCTTATGAATTCATGTACAGAAAACAATGTGGAAAAAAGATCATGGATCTCTGCCCTGGGTGCTACTTGGGGAAACTCAAAACAGCTTTATGAGAGGAGGTTGGAAAAAACTTAGTGAAAAGAAATAGTAAAATGAAAAAAAAAAGGATTCTATACTAGTTCAAATATTTGAACTTAAATTACCTAGTTCTATTAAATAAATAAATGAAAAAATGGACAAATAAATAAGCCAGTTTCTTCTCTATGTAGGTCAGCAAGCCCTTGAATTGGACCACAGAGCTACATTCACACGGAGAGACAGTCTGTTTTCACAAGTGTAAAGTATAGATGACAAAAACCATGTGCTTTATCCCTACTTTTCAACTTTTGCTTCCATATCCTTCAGTTTGCTTTTATGTTCCTTGGGATTTTTGGTCTGGGGAATAGAATCTGGAGGTCTGTGCGCAGTCTCCAAGGACTCAATCCCAGAGCTTCACATAAAGCTGGGATTAAAATGGGATGTTTTCTTAGGAATATCCCTTAGGTGCTAGGAGCCTAACATAAAGGCACTCCGTATGAAGTCCTCAGAGAGAGGTATAAGGGCCGCCCTGCTCGATGCTGTGTGAAAGTCTCGATTCCTGTGGAAGGAAAATGTGACTCAGCGGCTGGTGTCTGGTGAACAGGTGTGGTGGGAAATGCAGAGATCCATCCATGGGCAGAGCAGCCTGAGAGCTGGACCAAGCAGCCAACTGAAACAGGCAGGAAAAAAACCAAAATTGTATCTTTAAATGGGGATGAGATTATCTTTAAATGGGGATTATATTATGTTTAAAAGTCTCTGGGAGATGCAATGCCCTTAATATCATCCTGTCAGTTGCATTAGATGAAATTAATTTCCATGTCAGTAGGAAGGGATGAGGCCAGTGGAGAGCTGCTGTTGTGAGTGGGCTCCTAGTGTTGTTCTGTATTAAACAACAGGGACTCTCCAGCTTAACCTTGGGCATCACCCTTCTAGGCAATAGTTTCTTTCTTGACCAGGTATTTATGTTTTTACAGAGAAAGAAGAGTTTGTGCACTTTGAAGAACTGTTCTTTCTTCATTGGACTGAACTTACAAATGATAGTTTATTTTTTTTTACCTTGATATGTTTTCTATATTGAAAAAGATAAAAACAATAAAGTGAAAGTATGACAAAGACAAAAATAAATATCTCTGCTTTTTAAAAATTTTCTTTATTTATTGAGCGTGAGAGGGCATGTGTGAACAGGAGAGGGGCAGAGGTAGAAAGAGAGAGAGACCTCAAGCGGACTCCATGCTGAGCATGGAGTCCACTGCAAGACTCATTCTCTTGATGCTGAAGTCATGAACTGAGCTGAAATCAAGAGTCGGATGCTTAACAGAGCCACCCAGGTGCTCCTATCTCTGCTTTATTTTTTATTACAACTGCTGAACCATACATTCCAGGGCAAGTTCCTTTACCTCATTCTGAGTGGTTTGATGCATTCTGTAGTATTTTGAAGGCATTACTTAAGTGTCTTTCTCCATACCCTTCAGATCATTGCAGAACTAGATTCTTCTCTATTAAAACATGATTGTCCCAGAAAGGTGCAAAAAATATCTTTTCTAGTACCAAAATCATTTGAGGCTTTTTACCCAACTCACCTCTCTTCCCAGGGTCTTGGATTGGTAAGGGAAGTATCTGAGTGTTGGCTCCCTAGCAGTGGTAAAATGAACACCGAGAAGATAACAGGTGCTCTGAGAGTACTGGATATGCTGTGAGGGTGAACAGGTGTGATATGGCATTAGACAACCCTCCTTTCCCCTTTCCCACCTGATAATTGGTGCTACCTGTGAATCATAAGAGTTCCTGTTTCTATACCTGGCCAGGCATCCCAAGGGGTCGCCCTTATTATCTGATCTGGTGTGTATAAGAGGCTGCTAGGCCAGGGTCAGAATTTTTACAGATCAGTCAGAAGAATTCAGATTTTTTTTTAAAGATTTATTTATTTATTTATTTATTTGACAGGCAGAGATTACAAGTTGGCAGAGAGGCAGGCAGAGAGAGAGAGGAGGAAGCAGGCTCCCTGCTGAGCAGAGAGCCCGATGCGGGGCTCCATCCCAGGACCCTGGGATCATGACCTGAGCCGAAGGCAGAGGCTTTAACCCACTGAGCCACCCAGGCGCCCAAGAATTCAGATTTTAATTGTGTAAGTACCTAGACTCCTGGATCTAGAATTTATTTTCATTATGAATTTTTAAAGGTATTATCTATCTATTTCTTTCTTTCTTTCTTTCTTTCTTTCTTTCTTTCAAACTCTTTTTTTTTGCTTAAAGACATTTTTGACTGCCTCTGTAGTATATTAACTTGACCTCATCTGTAGTCTTGGTGTTGCCAATGTCAGTCATCAGAGTGATATTTCCCAGAGTGGAATCACATCCATTCTCCTTCAAAGTGAATGATAAGCTCTAATTATTAGAAATCTTCACTGAGCTTGCTGCAAGCCTCCATATTTGGGATTAGAACTCAATCCTCAGGCAGGGTGGAAACTCTGAATATGACCTCGACTTGCCTTATCAAATGGCTGTGAGGTATCTCTTATATGTCCTTCATTGGCACTCTTACTATGTATTAAGCTTGACATCAACTCTATCCCGAAACACTGAGCCAGCAAGTGACATGACATCCCCTTCAGACCTTGATCTCTCTTCTGATCTCCTTGACTTGATCTCTCTCATTTTTCCCCTAGAAGAGGAGAGTTTCACCTCCTTTGGCCAGTGACAGCATGACATACCAGAACAGGAGTATTTTTCACCCAACCACATTCTTCCTCGTTGGAATCCCGGGTCTGGAAGGGGTCCATGCCTGGATCTCCCTGCCTTTCTGCTCAGTTTACCTTGTGACCTTACTGGGCAATGCCACAATTCTGCTGGTCATCAAGATGGAGCAGAGCCTTCAGAGGGAGCCCATGTTCTACTTCCTGGCCCTTCTTTCAACTATCGATTTGGCCCTTTCCACAACCTCTGTGCCCCGCATGCTGGGTATCTTCTGGTTTGATGCTCATGAGATTAACTTTGGGACTTGTGTGGCCCAGATGTTTTTGATCCATGCCCTCACTGGAATGGAGGCTGAGGTCTTGCTGGCCATGGCCTTTGACCGCTATGTGGCCATCTGTGCTCCACTCCACTATACGACCATCTTGACATCCCGGGTGTTGGTGGGTATCAGTGTGTTCATTGTGTTTCGTCCAGTTCTGTTTACACTTCCCATAATCTATCTCATCTACCGCCTGCCCTTCTGTCAAGCTCGTGTAATACCTCATTCCTACTGTGAACACATGGGCGTTGCAAAACTGTCCTGTGGAAACATCCGTATCAATGCCATCTATGGGCTTTTCATGGTCTCTCTCTTTCTGCTGAACGTGGTCCTTATTGGCATCTCTTACATCTACATTCTGCGAGCTGTCTTCCGCCTCCCATCACAGGATGCTCGGCTAAAAGCGCTCAGCACGTGTGGCTCTCACGTTGGGGTCATCTGTGTTTTCTATATCCCCTCAGTGTTCTCCTTCCCCACTCATCGATTTGGACACAACATACCACGCTACATTCACATTCTTGTTGCCAACCTCTATTTGGTTATCCCACCTTCACTCAAACACATCATTTATGGTGTAAGGACCAAACAGATTCGAGAGCGAGTGCGCCATGTCTTTGCTAAAAAGTAGGTACTCTTGCCTTTGTTTACCAAGAATTTTGACCTAGCAGGGGAAATGTGGGCCCATTTGATGTTTTTTTTCTGTCTAAATTTAGTGCTGCCAAATTATATTCTGGAGCATTTGATCTTGTCCCATTGTTGATACTATGATTTGAATAATCTTTAAAATATTTCAAGTTCAAGGACCAAATAATGCAGTTGTTGAAATTTAGCCTCTTTTTAGTTCTTTTTCAGTAGAATACAATATTTATAGGACTAACATAGTAAGAAGTGGATGTCAATTTAGACTAATATCTATCTATATAATAAATGAAGAAAATTCCTTTCAACCATGTTTTTCCTAGAGAGAAACTAGAAATATATTTTGGATTCAGATATTAATCTAATTTCATTTTTTCTGTGAAATATGAGTAAAATGTAATCAATTAATGTGCAATTTTTTAAATTAATCCTTGCTTTTTCATCCTAGATAAGATGTGGGGTAGGATATATGATTTCTAGAATGACACTGTGAAGGCAAAGGAATCTCACAACTCAATTTTGTCCTACCTCTTGGAACTTGCACAGAAGTATGATTTCACAACTACCTTTAGTTCTATCCCCTGCCAACTCACCTCTCTTCAATGCTAATGTTTTTTTTACTTGTTCCTCCAGTGATGAATCTTATTGTGTACTATGTGAAAACCAGGCAAATTAGAGTAAAGAGTTCTAGCAAAATTATGACAGAAGCAGATATAATAGTCATATATTATAGAAAACATATCTTGGGAATGTCTTGGAGTTTAAAGGTGAGTTGAGGAAACCTAGTATTTGCCACAAATAATTGTCAATGTATTTTTCTTGTTATTATCATCAGATTTATCTAATTCAAACTGGATACTAAACAAGGACATAAAACAAAAAAAATGGGAAGTGTGTTTTCTGAGGTCTCTATCCCAGTTAAAAAAAAATGAAAATATCAAATGTCATCTCTCTATAAATTCCAGTCAAGATGGGATATGGTACCTCATCTTTCTACCAGAAATGTATTTTTAATCCTATTCAATCTATCTATACTAAATTCTTTTGATTCTAGACCCAAATTATATCATAATTCATCTCCTCACTATCTCCTTTTTAAGCCCCCTAATGTGTCACCAGCATGTCTGTAGCAAATCATTGCAATAACCTCCATGGTCTCTAAATGGTTACTTTTGCTGCTTTCTAAATGGTTTTCTATGTAAGATGAAAGTTCTCTTTTTATTTTTTTTTATTTTTTTTAAAGATTTTATTTATTTATTTGACAGAGAGAGATCACAAGTAGGCAGAGAGGCAGGCAGAGAGAGAGAGGAGGAAGCAGGCTCCCTGCTGAGCAGAGAGCCCGATGCGGGACTCGATCCCAGGACCCTGAGATAATGACCTGAGCCGAAGGCAGCGGCTTAACCCACTGAGCCACCCAGGCGCCCCAAAAGTTCTCTTTTTAAAAGAAAATTTGAGGAGGAGTCAAGATGGCGGAGAAGTAGCAAGCTGAGACTGCTTCAGCTAGCCGGAGATCAGCTAGATAGCTTATCTAAAGATTGCAAACACCTGAAAATCCATCGGCAGATCAAAGAGAAGAAGAACAGCAATTCTGGAAACAGAAAAACAACCACTTTCTGAAAGGTAGGACCGGCAGAGAAGTGAATCCAAAGCTACGGGAAGATAGACCCCGGAGGGAGGGGCCGGCTCCCGGCAAGCGGCGGAGCAACCGCGCACAAAATCAGGACTTTTAAAAGTCTGTTCCGCTGAGGGACATCGCTCCAGAGGCTAAACCGGGGCGAAGCCCACGCGGGGTCAGCGTGGCCTCAGGTCCCGCAGGGTCACAGAAGGATCGGGGGTGTCTGAGTGTCGCAGAGCTTGCGGGTATTGGAACGGGAAAGCCGGCTACAGAGACAGAGCTGACAGTAAGCTCGCAGCAGCTCCGTGTTACCTTGAACCGGTCGCAGGCTCGGTGAGCTCGGAGCGCGGCCGGAGGTCAGGCAGACGGGAGTAACTGGGCGCTGTTCTCTGAGGGCGCACTGAGGAGTGGGGCCCTGGGCTGTCGGCTCCTCCGGGCCGGAGACCAGGAGGCCGCCATTTGTATTCCCGTCCTCTGGAACTCTACGGAAAGCGCTCAGGGAACAAAAGCTCCTGAAAGCAAACCCGAGCGGATTACTCACCCCGGCCCCGGGTAAGGGCGGTGTAATTCCGCCTGGGGCAAAGACACTTGAGAATCACTACAACAGGCCCCTCCCCCAGAAGATCAACAAGAAATCCAGCCGAGACCAAGTTCACCTACCAAGGAGTGCGGTTTCAATACCAAGGAGAGCAGCAGAATTCCAGAGGAGGAGAAAGCCAAGCACGGAACTCATGGCTTTTTTTCCTGTGATTTTTTTTTTAGTCTTGCAGTTAATTTAATTTTTTCTTTTTCATTTTTTTTTTTTTTTCTCGCCTTCGGGTAAAATTTTTTTTTTAACTGTTACCTTTTTCTTTTTTTTAACGATTTTTTTACTAGTTTATCTAATATATATATATATATTTTTTTACATTTTTCTTAGGTGTTTTCTTTTTTTTTAAAAATTCTTTTCTTTTCTTTTCTTTTTTTTTTTTTTTTTTTTTCTTTTTTTTTTTTTTCTTTCTTTCTTCCTTTTTGAACCTCTTTTTATCCCCTTTTCTCCCCACTCACGATTTTGGATCTCTTCTAATTTGGTTAAAGCATATTTTCCTGGGGTTGTTGCCACCCTTTTAGTATTTTACTTGCCCCTTCATTTACTCTTATCTGGACAAAATGACAAGACGTAAAAATTCAACACAAAAAAAAGAACAAGAGGCAGTACCGAAGGCTAGGGACCTAATCAATACAGACATCGGTAATATGTCAGATCTAGAGTTCAGAATGACAATTCTCAAGGTTCTAGCCGGGCTCGAAAAAGGCATGGAAGATATTAGAGAAACCCTCTCGAGAGATATAAAAGCCCTTTCTGGAGAAATAAAAGAACTAAAATCTAACCAAGGTGAAATCAAAAAAGCTATTAATGAGGTGCAATCAAAAATGGAGGCTCTAACTGCTAGGATAAATGAGGCAGAAGAAAGAATTAGTGATATAGAAGACCAAATGACAGAGAATAAAGAAGCTGAGCAAAAGAGGGACAAACAGCTACTGGACCACGAGGGGAGAATTCGAGAGATAAGTGACACCATAAGACGAAACAACATTAGAATAATTGGGATTCCAGAAGAAGAAGAAAGTGAGAGGGGAGCAGAAGGTATACTGGAGAGAATTATTGGGGAGAATTTCCCCAATATGGCAAAGGGAACGAGCATCAAAATTCAGGAGGTTCAGAGAATGCCCCTCAAAATCAATAAGAATAGGCCCACACCCCGTCACCTAATAGTAAAATTTACAAGTCTCAATGACAAAGAGAAAATCCTGAAAGCAGCCCGGGAAAAGAAGTCTGTAACATACAATGGTAAAAATATTAGATTGGCAGCTGACTTATCCACAGAGACCTGGCAGGCCAGAAAGAGCTGGCATGATATTTTCAGAGCACTAAACGAGAAAAACATGCAGCCAAGAATACTATATCCAGCTAGGCTATCATTGAAAATAGAAGGAGAGATTAAAAGCTTCCAGGACAAACAACAACTGAAAGAATTTGCAAATACCAAACCAGCTCTACAGGAAATATTGAAAGGGGTCCTCTAAGCAAAGAGAGAGCCTACAAGTGGTAGATCAGAAAGGAACAGAGACCATATACAGTAACAGTCACCTTACAGGCAATACAATGGCACTAAATTCATATCTCTCAATAGTTACCCTGAATGTGAATGGGCTAAATGCCCCTGTCAAAAGACACAGGGTATCAGAATGGATAAAAAAACAAAACCCATCTATATGTTGCCTCCAAGAAACACATTTTAAGCCCGAAGACACCTCCAGATTTAAAGTGAGGGGGTGGAAAAGAATTTACCATGCTAATGGACATCAGAAGAAAGCAGGAGTGGCAATCCTTATATCAGATCAATTAGATTTTAAGCCAAAGACTATAATAAGAGATGAGGAAGGACACTATATCATACTCAAAGGGTCTGTCCAACAAGAAGATTTAACAATTTTAAATATCTATGCCCCCAATGTGGGAGCAGCCAACTATATAAACCAATTAATAACAAAATCAAAGAAACACATCAACAATAATACAATGATAGTAGGGGACTTTAACACTCCCCTCACTGAAATGGACAGGTTATCCAAGCAAAAGATCAGCAAGGAAATAAAGGCCTTAAATGACACACTGGACCAGATGGACATCACAGATATATTCAGAATATTTCATCCCAAAGCAACAGAATACACATTCTTCTCTAGTGCACATGGAACATTCTCCAGAATAGATCACATCCTCGGTCCTAAATCAGGACTCAACCAGTATCAAAAGATTGGGATCATTCCCTGCATATTTTCAGACCACAATGCTCTAAAGCTAGAACTCAACCACAAAAGGAAGTTTGGAACGAACCCAAATACATGGAGACTAAACAGTATCCTTCTAAAGAATGAATGGGTCAACCGGGAAATTAAAGAAGAATTGAAAAAAATCATGGAAACAAATGATAATGAAAATACAACGGTTCAAAATCTGTGGGACACAACAAAGGCAGTCCTGAGAGGAAAATATATAGCGGTACAAGCCTTTCTCAAGAAACAAGAAAGGTCTCAGGTACACAACCTAACCCTACACCTAAAGGAGCTGGAGAAAGAACAAGAAAGAAACCCTAAGCCCAGCAGGAGAAGAGAAATCATAAAGATCAGAGCAGAAATCAATGAAATAGAAACCAAAAAAACAATAGAACAAATCAACGAAACTAGGAGCTGGTTCTTTGAAAGAATTAATAAAATTGATAAACCCCTGGCCCGACTTATCAAAAAGAAAAGAGAAAGGACCCAAATAAATAAAATCATGAATGAAAGAGGAGAGATCACAACTAACACCAAAGAAATACAAACTATTATAAGAAACATACTATGAGCAACTCTACGGCAATAAATTTGACAATCTGGAAGAAATGGATGCATTCCTAGAAACATATGAACTACCACAACTGAACCAGGAAGAAATAGAAAGCCTGAACAGACCCATAACCAGTAAGGAGATTGAAACAGTCATTAAAAATCTCCAAACAAACAAAAGCCCAGGGCCAGACGGCTTCCCGGGGGAATTCTACCAAACATTTAAAGAAGAACTAATTCCTATTCTCCTGAAACTGTTCCAAAAAATAGAAATGGAAGGAAAACTTCCAAACTCATTTTATGAGGCCAGCATCACCTTGATCCCAAAACCAGACAAGGATCCCACCAAAAAAGAGAGCTATAGACCGATATCCTTGATGAACACAGATGCGAAAATACTCAACAAAATACTAGCCAATAGGATTCAACAGTACATTAAAAGGATTATTCACCACGACCAAGTGGGATTTATTCCAGGGCTGCAAGGTTGGTTCAACATCCGCAAATCAGTCAATGTGATACAACACATCAATAAAAGAAAGAACAAGAACCATATGATACTCTCAATAGATGCTGAAAAAGCATTTGACAAAGTACAACATCCCTTCCTGATCAAAACTCTTCAAAGTGTAGGGATAGAGGGCACATACCTCAATATCATCAAAGCCATCTATGAAAAACCCACCGCAAATATCATTCTCAATGGAGAAAAACTGAAAGCTTTTCCGCTAAGGTCAGGAACACGGCAGGGATGTCCATTATCACCACTGCTATTCAACATCGTACTAGAGGTCCTAGCCTCAGCAATCAGACAACAAAAGGAAATTAAAGGCATCCAAATCGGCAAAGAAGAAGTCAAATTATCACTCTTTGCAGATGATATGATACTATATGTGGAAAACCCAAAAGACTCCACTCCAAAACTGCTAGAACTTATACAGGAATTCAGTAAAGTGTCAGGATATAAAATCAATGCACAGAGATCAGTTGCATTTCTCTACACCAACAGCAAGACAGAAGAAAGAGATATTAAGGAGTCAATCCCATTTACAATTGCATCCAAAACCATAAGATACCTAGGAATAAACCTAACCAAAGAGACACAGAATCTATACTCAGAAAACTATAAAGTACTCATGAAAGAAATTGAGGAAGACACAAAGAAATGGAAAAATGTTCCATGCTCCTGGATTGGAAGAATAAATATTGTGAAAATGTCTATGCTACCTAAAGCAATCTACACATTTAATGCAATTCCTATCAAAGTACCATCCATCTTTTTCAAAGAAATGGAACAAATAATTCTAAAATTTATATGGAACCAGAAAAGACCTCGAATAGCCAAAGGGATATTGAAAAAGAAAGCCAACGTTGGTGGCATCACAATTCCGGACTTCAAGCTCTATTACAAAGCTGTCATCATCAAGACAACATGGTACTGGCACAAAAACAGACACATAGATCAATGGAACAGAATAGAGAGCCCAGAAATAGACCCTCAAATCTATGGTCAACTAATCTTCGACAAAGCAGGAAAGAATGTCCAATGGAAAAAAGACAGCCTTTTCAATAAATGGTGCTGGGAAAATTGGACAGCCACATGCAGAAAAATGAAATTGGACCATTTCCTTACACCACACACAAAAATAGACTCAAAATGGATGAAGGACCTCAATGTACGAAAGGAATCCATCAAAATCCTTGAGGAGAACACGGGCAGCAACCTCTTCGACCTCTGCCGCAGCAATAACTTCCTAGGAACAACGCAAAAGGCAAGGGAAGCAAGGGAAAAAATGAACTACTGGGATTTCATCAAGATCAAAAGCTTTTGCACAGCAAAGGAAACAGTGAACAAAATCAAAAGACAACTGACAGAATGGGAGAAGATATTTGCAAATGACATATCAGATAAAGGACTAGTGTCCAGAATCTATAAAGAACTTAGCAAACTCAACACCCAAAGAACAAATAATCCAATCAAGAAATGGGCAGAAGACATGAACAGACATTTCTGCAAAGAAGACATCCAGATGGCGAACAGACACATGAAAAAGTGCTCCATATCACTCGGCATCAGGGAAATACAAATCAAAACCACAATGAGATATCACCTCACACCAGTCAGAATGGCTAAAATCAACAAGTCAGGAAATGACAGATGCTGGCGAGGATGCGGAGAAAGGGGAACCCTCCTACACTGTTGGTGGGAATGCAAGCTGGTGCAGCCACTCTGGAAAACAGCATGGAGGTTCCTCAAAATGTTGAAAATAGAACTGCCCTATGACCCAGCAATTGCACTATTGGGTATTTACCCTAAAGATACAAATGTAGTGATCCAAAGGGACACATGCACCCGAATGTTTATAGCAGCAATGTCCACAATAGCCAAACTATGGAAAGAACCTAGATGTCCATCAACAGATGAATGGATCAAGAAGATGTGGTATATATACACAATGGAATACTATGCAGCCATCAAAAGAAATGAAATCTTGCCATTTGCAACAACATGGATGGAACTAGAGCGTATCATGCTTAGCGAAATAAGTCAAGCAGAGAAAGACAACTATCATATGATCTCCCTGATATGAGGAAGTGGTGATGCAACATGGAGGCTTAAGTGGGTAGAAGAAGAATAAATGAAACAAGATGGGATTGGGAGGGAGACAAACCATAAGTGACTCTTAATCTCACAAAACAAACTGAGGGTTGCCGGGGGGAGGGGGTTTGGGAGAAGGGGGTGGGATTATGGACATTGGGGAGGGTATGTGCTTTGGTGAGTGCTGTGAAGTGTGTAAACCTGGTGATTCACAGACCTGTACCCCTGGGGATAAAAATATATGTTTATAAAAAATAAAAAATTAAAAAAAAAAAAAAAAGAAAATTTGAATGAAACACTATGTCTTTTAAATATGTACTCTAACTTCTTTGGAATTTGAATTAAAACTCTAAGTACATACTAAAAATCTACGCATGTCCTTGGCCCTCTCTCTCTCTCCAATATTATCAGATAAACTACAGCTACAGTGGCATTCTGAAAATTTGGTGAATGTACAAATATTTCTGTTTCTTTTAGGTTTTCACATCTGACCCTTATTCTTAGATGATCTTGTCCTCAATTTCTTTTAACTCTTTATTATTCATTTTTAAAGTTTCATCATAATTTCATAGTAGATTACCTGAGCTCTCACAGTTCAAAGTATGACCCTCCTTTTAAAGAACCTTTTATTGCTTATTTATTCTTTATTCTTCATTTTACTTATTACTATGATTTTCAATTACAGATGTATCTTATAGGTTTTTTATTTCTACTTTCTAAATAGAGTGTGCTATTAGTGGGGGGAAAGACATACCTGTTTTCTTTATGTCTCTGTGCTTAATATGTAGGATAATTCCAGCACAGAATATGCCTCCAACAAATAACTGTTAACAAATGGATGTGGAAATGAGGCCAGGTTTTATAAAGGGAGTTGTTTGTTGAAGAGTTCAGAAATACTCCATTCATATGGGATATAACTTTCTTAACTAGTTTATTTCAAAAGTAGGCATAGCACAGATGCTCACAGATTTTGAAAGTAGGAAAAATATGGGATTAAGGAGGAATTTTTTGTCTTGGGATTGATGGGTGACTTATAGTCCACATTCTCCTCCTAATGTGACTTAAAAACCTTGTGAATCACAGAAAATATTTCTTACATTTTCTTATCCCCACTCATCGACCAAAGTTTTCTCTACCAACCACACCAGTTGTAATCTCCTACACTTACATCCTCAGGTAAATAAAGCAACAACTTCCATCAATAACAAATGCTTAATAATAATAACCAGCCTGTAAGGGGATAGCATCTCACAATTAATAAAAAAACTTTCAGATATAAGCATTGCATTTGAAATGCTAATATATACAAAATATATTTCTAGGCAATTTCAGGCACACTTTCTATTTTGATTCTCACAATAACTAATTAAATAAATAATTCTTCCTATTTTTTCCATTGAAGAGATTGAGGCTCTCAGAGATTACTTTACTCAATTCCCACACATACAGGAAATCAAAGCTGGTAGTCATCTTATCTTTTATACCCCAGGATAGTATTATTTGGCTACATTTTAGCTTTCACATTCAGCATTGCATCTGTTTCCACAATTCTATCTCAGATCAGGGAGCTAAGTGCCTCTGTGCCTGAATAACATCACAGATGTAACCATGGGCACTGAGGGATATAACTCACCAGCACATGTTGACATCCTTTATTAATTGTTAGAAATGGAAGCTCATATTTTCCCAGTGTGAAGATAGGCAGTATGAAGTGAATGCTTTGAGTGTATGTTAATAGGAGGAGGGATAATAAAATGGATTTAAAGCCTATCAATTCTCATGGTTTATTGTACAGGCATGTCACACTCAGTACAATTTATATTTCAGGTTGTTTCCGACCTTCTTGATAAAATAAGACAAAAGCAAGATGAGCTACAAAAATGTCAGTAAGAATGGGAGGACTTTATGGTCACCCTGATTATTCCCACATGTTCCTGGAAGAATGAAAGCCTAACTCTGGGCCTCCTAAAACAATGGTTCTCAACTGGGAAAAATTTGGCCACCAGAAGACATTTAGCAATATCCAGAAACATTTTTGGTTTTTGCAACCTGGGAGGTCTGTTATCATTTACTGGGCAAAGATTAGGGAGGATGCCAACCCATTTTACAGGATGCACTCTACAATGCACAGTAAAGCACACTCTATAATCCTCCCCAAAATAACTATCCAGCCCAGATATCAGTGTCAGAGATTAGGAGTGGTGTTCTAAATGTAACTGTCAAACAAGAAATGGTTAACCCCATGGTTACACAGATTGCCTTGAGCTAGACTACACAGAACTTCAGCATAATCTGCTGTCAGGGCAGTCCCTCAGAAAGGCACTCAATGGAAGATGGAGAAAACTTCTGGAAAAGCAAAAGAATCCACTTTCAAGATGCTAAAACACTCTTCCTTTATAAGAAGAAACAGCAAAGACATATGGAATGCATATAAACTTGACCAGGGGGTAATAGTTTAAAGATTTTTAAAATTATGATATTTTGTGGTTTTGTTTTTCTATTGGATATTAGCCAATTATGAGAGATTTGGCGAAGACATTGCAAGGGATGATACACATATAAAATTAAAAGGACAAAAAAGAGCCATTATTTCCTAGATGTGTTAGGTCTGAGAATCAGGCAAAAAGAATATTTCTTTGTGATACTGGAGTTATGTGAGCAAATTAGTGTAATTTTCTCCTTTTCTTTTACTATTTTTTAAATGTATTTGACACAGAGAAAGAGAGAGAAATCACAAGTAGGCAGAGAAGCAGGTGGTTGGGGGAGGAGGGAAGCAGGCACCCTGCTGAGCAGAGAGCCCGATGAGGGGCTCGATCCCTGGACCCTGAGATTATGACCTGAGCTGAAGGCAGAGGCTTAACCCACTGAGCCATGCAGGCACCCCTAGTGTAATTTTCAAAATAGGTGAGTATTTGCTTGTGTAGCTTAAACATCTTAGTGTTATTAGGGCCCTTTAGCATATTTTCCTCATAGATAACCTTGTAAATTAAAACCTCAAGTAAGTTGGGAATCTACACTTTCTAGACTTCAGTTCTGATGTGCAAAAGTGAGTGCCCAGTTGCATAAAATCAAAGACACACTGATTGTAAACAGCATTCCAATTTCGGAGATCTTAAAATGTCAAGAATGTGCATCTTAGAATACATAAAATATAGTGTTATTTCTATATAAAAGTTGTTCCTGGTCATTTTATCTAAGAATATTTTCAAAATCAGGCAGGTTCTACAAATCTTAGATTCATCAATGGTAAAAAAACTCGGCATAAATGCCTCCATTTCTTATACATGTTTAGAAAATAATTGCTGTGCAGTGTTCTCTTTGTCTATCTTTTCCCCTCTCTCATGTAAGGGTCTGCCCCTCCCAGAGGAACTTGCTTGTGGACTCTGGATGTAGGGTCAGGGCAGGCTGGGTGTAGACATTCAATCGGTGGGGCGCGAGTATATCCACTAGGATGAATTTATATCCGATTGGCCACCTATGTAGGGGTGGGGTTCAACCAACCCCATAAAGGTTGGTGTGCTAGGCTGTCAAGCAAGCAGGAGAGCTGTGGTGGGAGCAGAAGGAAGAGTCTGAGGAACGGAAGAGCTGTAACAGCTCTTGTAAGAGCTATAACCATCGCCGGCGGTCCCTCTGCTGGCAGTCTCCAGTCCCCTGCAGCCTCCGGCGGCCCCGAGTCGCCGCCTGCAGCCTCCAGCCACCTGCAGCTTCCAGCCACCTGCGGTCCCGCCTCCTGTGGCCACCAGCCGCCTCCAGCCGCCTGTGGCCCCGCCTCCAGCGGCCCTGAGCTGCCTGCGGTCCCTCCTTTGGAGGCCCCGCATCCAGCAGCCCCAAGCCGCCTGCTGCCTCCAGTCCTCCAGTCCCCTCCAGTCCCCTGCCTTCCCTGCCTTCCACTGCCTGCAGCCTCCAGCCGCCTGCCTTCAGCAGCCCTGAGCTGCATCCTCCAGCAGTTGCGACACCAGCGGACCCTCGCCACCAGTGGTCCCAAAACACCAGCGGTCCAGTGGTCAGCGGTCCTGATACCTGCAGCCCCTGGATGCCAGCGGTCCAAGACGCCAGTGGCCCTGAGATGCCAATGGCCTCTAGCCTCCAGCAACCTCGCTGCAAAATGCCTCGCTGCAAAATGCCTCGCCACCCTGAGCCATGAGCGACCTTGTCCGCAGTGGTGGCCTCCTCTGGGTGACAGCCTTGTCAGAGTGGCATCGTGGGGAGCAGAGTCTGTGTCATCCGGGTTGTCCTCTTTGTCATCGTCGCTGTCATCATTGCCTCTTCATCGTCGGAGCGGCCTTGTCCGGGAAGCGGTCTTGTCCAGAATGGCCTCTTCTTGGGAGCGGCTCTGATCATGGAGGGGCCTCATCTGCGGAGCAGCTTCATCTAGAGCAGCCTCCTCCCGAGCGACCTTGTCGGGATCATCGTCATTGCCTTTTCGTAAGAGATAGCCCTGACCGGTCAGTTTGATTCTTGATGCTTGGCGCGAAATAAAGTTTTGCTTGACCTTCGCTTTGTATCAGTCTCGTTCCTTTTATCACAGACCCTAACATCTCACAGGCATTCTGTTTCTATTTCTGCATGACCATTCATTTTTTCCCCTGAGATTTTTCAGTTTCAGTTGAAGATGTTCTAGATTTTGCTTTTGCCATTTCAAGCTGTTTGATAACTTGTTGATCAAAGAAACAGTCCAAGATTCTCATTATAACTGCATATTAGAGTGCTCAGTGAAGACATACACTTAATTATGTGCCATTATTTAATTCAAAAACCATTTGTTAAATACCTACTTTGTTGCACTTTACTACATGATTATGCAAAGATGATTAATGGAATGAGAAAATATTCTATAACACATTGTAATTCATTAATTATAATCGACCTCGTGAATTTAATTCTAGTATAAACACTGTTGGTTTTCTTTTTTGTAATGTGACTCCCTTAAGTTTGGTTGCTAAGGCAACCACTTCAAAGGGACAATCCACTTCGAAGATAAATGTATTGACAGCCACTGAACTAGATAAATGCCAGGCTCTCCACTCTACCCCAGCCCTCACATCTACCCACAAGGCTCCTTTGTTTTAGAGATCTTGATTGATTTCCATAAGTGAACACTTGGGCCATTTATTTTTTCTATACCTTCAATGTACATTCTGGCTTTTATGTTTTATAATCACATATAAAGAGTGAACACATAAAACCCTGAGTCCCAACAAGAGCAGAACCCCAGTCCTGTGCCATGTGCTGGCAAATGAGCTAAAATAAATGTTGGTAAATAGCTATTGAATCTCATTATGACCTCCAAGCTCTTATCATATTCTATTTTCTCTATCTGTGTCTGCATTATGAGCTCAGGCCTAGATCCATGTCCCCTGAGTCAACCAACCCCTTAGAAGATTTTCCATGATGTGTGTGGTGTTATTCTCCAAACAGTTCTTGCTTATAGCCATCCCCAAGGACTCTCTTGGCTTCATAAGATATTGTCTACAAAGCACAAAAGGGAGTCTATAAATTCTTTCCTGATTCTGATCTCTTCCTTCCCATTGACTTGGGGGTGGAGTGTTACATTGTTTTTAAAAAAGGTCAGAAGGACATAAGATATAAATCTACTCTTTCAGAATATTTGACATCATTTCATTCTACTCTCTATCTCTTTGGATCCTGAAAAGAAGGGCTAGATGTTAAAACAAAAGCAAAACAGGGAGCGCTTGGGTAGCTCAGTCAGTTAAGTCTCTGACTCTTGGTTTCATCTTAGGTCATCTTTCTCAGAGTTG
The DNA here is from genome assembly GCF_011764305.1 of Mustela putorius furo. Lineage (NCBI taxonomy): Eukaryota > Metazoa > Chordata > Mammalia > Carnivora > Mustelidae > Mustela > Mustela putorius. Next base: position 1,766,070 of record NW_025422126.1, read on the forward strand.
TGAGATCCACACACAGTCGAGAGCTTGGAATAACTCTCCCTCCCACTCTGCTCCTACCCCTGCTTTCTCTTTCTCCCTTGAATAAGTACATACATACATACATACATACTTTAAAAAAGGGCAAATCAAAAGATTTGCTCATGGAAATTGAGACTCTTTCAGAATTACCAAAGACAGATAGAATGTACATGCTGATGGGAGTGTGTCCTGGCAAATTTCAGAAATACCCAGTCTGAATGAGATGTGTGAGAAGGGTCTATAGCTCAAATATCGCATGATTCTTTTTCCTTTATGTCCCAGTGGCAGATAGATACAGGACTCTGGACAGATTATTTTACCTCTTTAAGATTTGGTTTTTATCTGTAAAATGGATAAAATTATAGCATAACAACACAAATGAGAAAAAACTACCTAAACCATGTAGCCCGGTGTTATATTACTACGTAAAATATTTAAATAATAAATATGTGATAAAATAATTACATTTATGGATGCTTGCCAAATACATTTAAATTAAATCTCAATAATACCTAGTTCTATAAAAATAGTCTTTAAGACAATTATGAAACCAAGGCCAGAATACAAATGGTCAGTCTGTAAGTCTATCATCATAATTTTGGTCAAATCTAAGAGTCAGAAAAGCAAGTAAGTTCTATGGCTCAGATAAGGAGTTTCAAAAGGTGGGCAAACTCCTACATGATATATGTATTTATTTGCAACTGTGGTCTTTCTCTTGTGTCCTAAACACTCATTCTTAATAAGATAAGTGTCCCAAAGGAAAACAATCCTTGGATAATACTGTGGGTGTTCACCCATTTGGAGGTTGAGAAGAAGAGGAAAATCCAGAAAAATGCAGCTAGTATGATACTGAAACACAATGAGATTATACTTTAGTAAAAGCCAATTTTCTCTCATATTCTCAACATTCTTGGAAAACTCTGAGAGTCAACTCTGACAGGTAATTAAAAATGAGAGAGATTGTACTTAACTAATGAATCATTGAACACTACAACAAAAACTAATTATGTACTATGCAGTGGCTAACTGAACATATTAAAAAAAAGTAATACTCAAAAAACTATACAAAAATTATAGCATGAGTTAATAAATTAATGAATGTTTTTGAATTTAAAAAATGAGGTAGATTGTGTGGATGATTCCATGGACAGTCAATAATGACTGATCATTAAGAAAATGGGGGGAAAAACTCAATAAAGTTAATGACTTTGGAAAAGACAGACACTCCTTTGGACAAACAGCCAAGGAATTGTGTTTCCATATGTTAACAAGCACAAATATTTGTTAGTAAGGAACACCAAATGAGGAATCTAAAGGAAATCAAAAGATCAAAATTCACATATATATTGTTTCACAAAATATATGAAGTTTAGTCTAAAAAGACACAGCTAATGAAGAAAGCATTACTGTCTTCAACTTTGGGGAATTACATTCAATTAAATAAATAATTATGAAGTTGCAACTATGCTTCACTAGTAAAAATGCTAGGCTCTGGACATGCAGCCATGAACAGTGTACACATGAGTCCCTACCCTTATATTCCAGAGTAGGAGAAGACAGACATCAATTTAGAACTAATGGGGGAGTTTATCTTTGTGTATGGTGCAAGAGAATAGTCGAGTTTCATTCTTCTACACATAGCTGTCCAGTTTTCCCAGCACCATTTATTGAAGAGACTGTCTTTTTTCCATTGTATATATTTTTTTTCCTGTTTTGTCGAAAATTATTTGACCATAGAGTTGAGGGTCCATATCTGGGATCTCTACTCTGGTCCACTGGTCTATGTGTCTGTTTTTATGCCAGTACCATGCTGTCTTGGTGATCACAGCTTTGTAGTAAAGCTTGTAATCAGGTAACGTGATGCCCCCAGTTTTATTTTTGTTTTTCAACCTTTCCTTAGCGATTTGGGGTCTCTTCTGATTCCATACAAATTTTTGGATTATTTGCTCCAGCTCTTTGAAAAATACCCGTGAAATTTTGATCAGAATGGCATTAAAAGTATAGATTGCTCTAGGCAGTATAGACATTTTAACAATGTTTATTCTTCCAATCCAAGATCATGGAATCTTACACTGTACACAAAGATAAACTCAAAGTGGATAAAAGACCTCAACGTGAGACAGGAATCCATCAGAATCCTAGAGGAGAACACAGGCAGTAACCTCTTTGATATCAGCCACAGCAACTTCTTTCAAGATATGTCTCCAAAGGCAAAGGAAACAAAAGCAAAAATAAACTTTTGGGACTTCATCAAGATCAAAAGCCTCTGCACAGCAAAGGAAACAGTCAACAAAACAAAGAGAGAACCCATGGAAGGGGAGAAGATATTTGCAAATGACAGTACAGACAAAAGGTTGATATCCAGGATCTATAAAGAACTCCTCAAACTCAACACACACAAAAGAGACAATCATATTAAAAAATGGGCAGGAAATGTTTATAGCAGCAATGGCCACGGTCACCAAACTGTGGAAAGAACCAAGATGCCCTTCAATGGATGAATGGATAAGAAATATGTGGTCCATATACACTATGGAGTATTATGCCTCCATCAGAAAGGATGAATACCCAACTTTTGTAGCAACATGGATGGTACTGGAAGAGATTATACTGAGTGAAATAAGTCAAGCAGAGAGAGTCAACTATCATATGGTTTCACTTATTTGTGGAGCATAACAAATAGCATGGAGGACATGGGGAGATTGAGAGGAGAGGGAGCTAGGGGAAATTGGAAGGGGCAGTGAACCATGAGAGACTATGGACTCTGAAAAACAGTCTGAGGGTTTTGAAGGGGTGGGGGGTGGGAGGTCAGGGTAGCAGGTGATGGGTATTATCAAGGGTACGGATTGCATGGAGCACTGGGTGTGGTGCAAAAATAATGAATACTGTTATGCTGAAAATAAAAAATAAATTAAAAAAATACTGTTAACCATAAAAAAAATGGGCAGAAGATATGAACAGACACTTCTCCAATGAAGACATACAAATGGCTATGAGACACATGAAAAAGTGTTCATCATTACTAGCCATCAGGGAGATTCAAATTAAAACCACATTGAGATATCACCTTACACCAGTTAGAATGGCCAAAGTTAGCAAGACAGGAAACAACATGTGTTGGAGAAGATGTGGAGAAAGGGGAACCCTCTTCCACTGTTGGTGGGAATGCAAGTTGGTACAGCCACTTTGGAAAACAGTGTGGAGATTCCTCAAGAAATTAAAAATAGAACTTCCTTGTGACCCTGCAATTTCACTACTGGGTATTTACCCCAAAGACACAGATGTAGTGAAAAGAAGGGCCATCTGCACCCCAATGTTTATAGCAGCAATGGCCACGGTCACCAAACTGTGGAAAGAACCAAGATGCCCTTCAGTGGACAGATGGATAAGGAAGATGTGGTCCATATACACTATGGAATACTATGCCTCCATCAGAAAGGACGAATACCCGACTTTTGTAGCAACGTGGATGGGACTGGAAGAGATTATGCTGAGTGAAATAAGCCAAGCTGAGAGATTCAATTATCATATGGTTTCACTTATTTGTGGAGCATAACAAATAGCATGGAGGACAAGGGAAGATGGAGAAAAGATGGGAGTTGAGGGAAATTGGAAGGGGAGGTGAACCATGAGAGACTATGGACTCTGAAAAACAATCTGAGGGTTTTGAAGGGGCTGGGGTGGGAGGTTTGGGGAACCAGGTGCTGGGTATTAGGGAGAGCATGGCTTGCATGGAGCACTGGGTATGGTGCAAAAAACAATGAATACAGTTACGGTGAAAAGAAAAAAAAAGAACTAATGGCGGGAAATAATAAGTTATTTTGTGAAAATGGAATTAGATTCTGTACCTGCAGAGGAAAAAAAAATTGAATTACATATAACGCTTTGTGATAAAATGAAAAATATTGGACAGATTCCAAACTGGTTGGGTGCTGCTTCCTTCAGTGCATGGGAGAAGAATGAAGCACAAACAAGTGAAAGCTACAAGAGAAAGAAAGCAGAGGACGACAGTAGAAGAGACTTTTATTAGATAGAAACGGTGATCAACAGAAGAGTCGAAGAAGGCAAACATTAGTCATATGCCTTGTAGATAAACAAGAAGGAAGGCAAAATATGTCTGAACAAGCAGTATAAAGTTTATAGTTGAACAAGCACATTCAAAGGACTTCTCTAACTAGCCACAGGCACTCTCGGGTAGGGGGGTGGGGAGATAACAGCAAAATGAAGCAGGTGACTAGGCAGCGATCTGCCCTGAGTGGGCCTGGCATCCCCCACTGCTCAGCTTCAAGGCCATATATACCGTCCTCTCCCGCAGAGGCCTGTTGCCAGTATGTGTTTTTCTTAAGGCTGTATCTAAACGTGCTTGGTAACTAGTAAAATTTCCCATGGGTTATATTTTAAGTAATACATTGTTCTGAAGGACCCTTGCAGTTGGGAAACAAAAACAATAAGTGTAAATTAGGCCTACTGTTGACAAATTAGAATCTCACTCACTCTACTAATTATTTTAATAATTGTGTTTACTGAGAATCAATTAAGTTTAGCTATTCTGCCCAGGGGTTAAAATCAATTTTGTAAGAACTCTTGATATACATGTTGGTAGTTAAAAATGGGTTGATGAACTATTTTAAAGTATTAAACTGGCATTTGTAGTATAAGTTTCTGAATTAGGACCCAAGCCACACATGTATGGAGCAGAAATACAGGGAATGGCCAATAGTAATTAAGAAACTAATAGTTCATGACTGAAGGCCATGGTGGGCCTTTCTTCTCCCCAAACTCAAACCAAATTACATTAGCAGATGGCTCTAAAACATGCCTGATGGACCTGAATAAAAAGAAGAGGGAAGAGATTCCCTTCTTAGAATATAAGGAAATCATTTTTCTGGGAGGTTAATTTTTCCTAGGTTGCATGGTCACATGGTTAGAAAGTGTAGTAAGTAGCAGAGATTTGGTTGGAACCAGCTTTATCTTTTATCTGAATCTGAATTAAAACACTCTTGCTCTTGCAATACTGCACACCAAGTTTAGCTAGGTCTTTCTTACCTGGTTTCAGAAAATGAAATCTAGAACTAGAAGCATCCTAACGCCTTGAAGTTATCCCTTGCCCACATACAGGGTTGAAGTTTCTTAGTCTCCCACAGCCTCCATCCTCAGCTAAGCATCCTGAGAATTCATCAGGGAATTCTCAGCCTCAGCAGAGGTCCACAAGGGAGAAGCTACTTGAGCTCTTCAAAAAGACCCTGTATTTTAAGCAGAGAATATTCTTGCAGCTGTGTGAGCACTCATCCTGTGTTCTGATTGTTCTCTTCAGTTGTTGGTAGTGCCTGTGTATATTGCAGGAAGAATCTGAAGATGGTCACCGACACAGATGCTGATAATCTTGAATACCTTTGTGTGAAGTTATTTGAGGAGGAAGTCAGACTGTCCTTGAAATCGCTGCTCAACCCATATCTCCTCTTTCCTGCCATAGACATTAGAATGACATTCCTGTAACCCCAATAAACTGGAGTTGAAGGGACGCTCAAGGATGTATGTAGAGTCTCCTGGAGAAACAAGCCAATACTTCTCTGATCTGTTAATCTGGAGGTGAGTGCCTTGGAGAAGAAAATGTAGTCACTGCACTAAAAATTATGGTTTAATCCCTACTGCATCTCATCTCTTTTTTCTAACCATTCACTTATGTATTTATTCAGTACGCTTTATTAGATCCCAAATCTGTATTAGGGTTGCAAGTCTCTAGTCAGTCTTACAACAATTCCATCTCTTTGGTGGTAGGTATGGCTTATTTTGATCTTTCTTTTTCCCCCTCCCAAGTCTTGCAAACTTGCCTCATACCCCCCCCCCAAATAATATGCACATAATATATTTGGAAGGCAAGGTAATAGCAGAGTGAGAGAGATGATGGATGCAACTTCTCACTAAGCAGCAGAATGATCCTTCCCCGTCTGGAGATAGAGGAGTGAAACAGATCACCTCTAAATGTTGCTTCTCTTTCACAAACTTTGAAATGGCTCCCTGTAAGATGGATGGAAACAAGCTTCACTGTGAGTCTGGTGGCTGAAAAGCTACACATATCTTTAAACTCTTGTTTTCATCTCCCCTTTTCCCCTTCTTTCTTATCATTCCTTTTTAAAAGTTCTGTTGGCCATTTCCTGTCTTGATTTCGGATCAAGACTGCATTGTTGCCTGTGCTGTCCAAGCCTGTTCTGCAAATGCTGTGATCGCCCCTTTTCCTTCACAGCTCCTCTCCCTCCCGCTGCCACCTCTCTTCTTCATTCTCTTTCCCTTTTCTAACTCTGGAATCACAACATAAGAGGGGTTTTATTATTCTATTAATTATTGCATTATTATTTTATTCTTACTTATTTTGATTAATACATGAATGGCAAAAGCTGGCTACAGACATTTCTTCTTTTTCCTCACTCTTCCATGTCCCTTTACAAAAGAAGTCTTTTGAAAGAGTACCCTGAACTCCCCATCTCTCCTCCTTAATATATCCTGGTATCTTCACTTATCCTCTAAGATTTTCTCTTAGAAGAAAACTACTAACAATATACAGTTTTTACTTACTCCTCCCCACTCATTGATAATTTCAGCCCTTATAATCTTTCTCCAATCTATCAACATAGTCTCTAACAATTAATGATAACCTCACCATTCTAAGTGCAATGTTTTTTTAGAAATTTTCATCCTTCTCTATCTTTTTTTAATAGGCACAGTGGTGACATGACTTTGGTGATAAAATACACTATTATTTTCATTTTGTTTCCCTGATTGTCCATTCTTTATCTCTTTAAGCTGTTTTAAGCTTTTTTAAGCATATGATAAACATTATACTAGTCACACTGTATTAATATGCATACACCCCATTATAGTATGGCTTACAATAAATGTAATTGAATAAAAGTTCTGAAGGCAGAATTTAAATAGAGCCCAATTCAAGTATTGCACCCTCATTTCTACATCTAACACCAGCTTAACAGCCCTGATGTTGGAGACTCACAACTCTTGTGATATCTCCCAAAACAAAGCCCCAGTGTACCCTTTCCTAGAATTGTTTGTTTCCTGAAGATCTGTTTCTTCTCAGACATTTCTCAGTACCAGACTTCAGATTTGTGCAACACATTTTTCATCCTTAGTCACTGAAGGATTTTATGCAGATTCAGGAAAGGCATCACTGTGGCCACAAGTTATAAGCTCAAAGAGTTAAGTGACCATTTACTTAGTGCTTCCTCTGCATTCCCCTGAAGACTAAACATTGTGGAATAAAGCACAATCCCCAGCCAAATTAAAAATACATTTAAAGACATATGATAGGCACTTGATCCTAGTACACAATTTTGCAAAATCATGTATAGTACTAATTCCCTGTATATATGCTACAGATTCTGAATTCTTTAGTTGATTAAACTGGATTTTTCTAAGGGAGGAGCATATGAAAAAGGCCCCATCTGAGGTGACCTCATGAAACCCCTGAGAGTCCAACATGGGCAGACAAACCACCATAAGGCTAAATCCTAGGGCATCCATACACTACATAAGTCCCCATCCGAGACCCTCCAGAAAATGCTAATAGATCAAGTCCCCCAGTTCTTTCTCATTTCATCTGCAGACGCTTTCTCTCTCGCTGGTCCCAGGACACTTTGGTGAGTGAGAATTCAGTTCTATTACTCTCCAGAAATCCCATTCTTAACTGGAGGTTGGTGAATCCAAGATTTTAAAGCCATGACAATCTCTTATAATAGCAGCCTAAAAAAAGCCACTTTCTTCCTCATGGGCTTTCAAGGACTGGAAGATCTCCATGGCTGGATCTCTATTCCCTTCTGCTTCATCTACTTGACAGTTATTGTAGGAAACCTTACCATCCTCCACGTCATCCGTACTGATGTCACCCTCCATGAACCTATGTACTATTTCTTGGCCATGCTGGCCCTGACAGACTTGGGCCTTTGTCTATCTACACTGCCCACCGTGTTGGGCATCTTCTGGTTTGATGCCAGAGAGATTGGCATCCCCGCCTGCTTCACTCAGCTCTTCTTCATCCATACCTTGTCTCTGGTAGAGTCTTCAGTTCTACTGTCCATGTCCATTGACCGCTATGTGGCCATCTGCAACCCACTGCGCTACTCCACAGTCTTGACACCCACATGTATTGTCAAGATGGGGCTGAGCTCAATGCTTAGAAGTGCCCTCCTCATCCTGCCCCTGCCATTCCTCCTTAAACGCTTCCAGTACTGCCGCTCCCATGTGCTGGCCCATGCCTATTGTCTGCACCTAGAGATCATGAAGCTGGCCTGCTCTAGCATCATTGTCAATCACATATATGGGCTCTTTGTTGTGGCCTGCACTGTTGGCTTGGATTCACTGTTCATCTTCCTCTCCTATGCCCTCATCCTCCGCACTGTGCTAAGCATTGCCTCCCGCCAGGAGCGACTTCGAGCCCTCAACACTTGTGTCTCCCACATCTGTGCTGTGCTGCTCTTCTACATTCCCATGATTGGCTTGTCTCTTGTGCACCGCTTTGGTGAACATCTGCCCCATATTGTACACCTCCTCATGTCTTATGTGTATCTACTGGTACCACCTCTCACGAACCCCATTGTTCATAGTATCAAGACCAAGCAAATCCGCATCCGCATTGCTAAGAAGTTTGAATTTGTAAAAGCTCTTAGGGGTTGTCAATAAGATGGGTTAAGATGAAGGGAGGGAGTTCAGGGCATCAAGTCTATTGATATTTTTAGTTTCCAGTGAATCAATAGCAGATTACCTCCTCAAGCAGCTTCTAGAAACTTCCTGATGATTCCAGCTTGTTCCTCAGCTGCTTTTCAGAAAGTCAACAGTAACTCCCTGGAAAATTTCATCAGTCTTCCTGGAAAATTTCATCAGTCTTCCAACAAGTGGTTTTCCACTGACCAGCTTTAGCCTAATTGTGAACCAGCTTTGGCTCAGAAACCTAGGGAACTCTCTGTCATTCAATGAACTTCACTCACATTCTCTCCATCAACAACAAATGCTAGCCATGGGGCTGGTTCTTCCGCTGAAAACTTGTTTCTTCCTTGGAGACTCTCCTTCAGTCCTAGAGTACCCTTCATGATTCTTTCTTCCCACTCTTAGTTGATTCCCTGTTACTGTAATCTCTTGTTAATAAATAAATTAAACTTTTCTGTTAAATTCCTGTGTGGTTTCTTTCTTCTGATTGGACCCTAACACACCACTCAAAGTAAGTTCTTTGTTTTATCAGCTCTACTCCCCATTTTGATTTAGTATCTTAAAGGAACCAGTTAGCATCTAGGAACTGTGACTTGCCAGATGAATCCCATTTCTGTGTGAAACTCAAACTATCTGATCTCGGATTCATCTCCTCTATGCCTCAGCCAACTGAAGTTGAAGATTTCTTCTAGAATCTTCCAGAGTCTTTGTACCACCCTTAGACTCATATCTATTGAAGAATTCTTACAAAACTAAGTTTCAGAAGGCAGGAAGAGATCAATTAAAACCAAAGTTGATTTAAAAAAAGTAATAATAATAACACCTTATGTTGATGCCTGGATGTGCATTCAAAATTTTTTCAGAGGATTTGGGAACATTCTTTAATATGTATACATTTTAACCTTCAAAATAAGTAGAATAGCCTGTATTTCCTCCCCCACCTTCATCTTTCTTACTGATTAGCTGGGAAATAACAATAAAAAATAATAATTACAATTGTAGTAAAAGTATCTAACAATTATTGAGCATCTACTATATACTATAGAATGTCTCGAAGTGCTTGCATGCAATATCCAATTTGACTGTCCTTTGAAAATTAAGATGGCAGCGTCAAAATTTTAAAATAAGATTTTTCAGTTAAAAATACTACTACAGGAAGGTATTTTCCAGGTAGCAGCTAAGTGACTGCTATATCCTGATTATTTACTTATTGAGACATCAAAATTATGAATTTTCTGCTATGTAGAACTATAACCTATGATCCAGATCAAGAATTGGCATGTTTATTTCTGAAGAATGTCCTCCCAGACACTTAAGTAGGGTAGAAAAGACATCAGTAGGAGTTAAAAAGGTATGCCTTATAAAAACTTAAAGAATGTTAGTGGAAAAGCATGCCTATAAGACACATTTTAAATGGTCATGGCATTTACCTACTTACTACAACAGTAACATTTTGTTAAAATTCTAATTTTTCAAACTATTTTTATTCAGTGCTATCTTAACATTTAAGATAGACAATTTCCTTTTAATTCTCATATAATACCTTTAGATTGGAGGTTCAATGAGGTCAGTTACTATAGCCAATAACATATATAATAAATGGAAAACTCAAAAACCACATTCAGGTCTGTCAGATCTCAAAACCTAAACTTTTGGCATTATGTTGTTGAAAGTTTATGGACTATAGTTTTCCCACATATGCTAACATTTCAGATGAATGGACATCTATTTGCCTCAGTAGAGACAAAGGGGAAAAAAGGATGTGAAATAGCATGGCATGTTCCTGGGAACTATACATAGTGGGCATTCTGTAAATTCAGATGGGAAACAACTTTACTCATACAACTAGGATGCACAGGAGGAGAAATATTGCTTATATTCTTTCTTTCTTTTTTTAAGATTTTATTTGTTTATTTGACAGACAGAGATCACAAGTAGGCAGAGAGGCAGGCAGAGAGAGAGAGGGAAGCCGGCTCCCCACTGAGCAGAGAGCCCGAAGCGGGGCTTGATCCCAGGACCCTGGGATCATGACCTGAGCTGAAGGTAGGGGCTTTACTCCACTAAGCCACCCAGGCATCCTGCTTATTTTTTTTCTAAATCATCTGTCTATCTGTCTTCTTCATAAACATCTGCCAACTAAATACATGGAAAAGTTGTAATAACAAGAATTTAAAAACCATGCTGAAATTAAAAACAAACAAACAAAAAACAAGATGAATTTTTGCATCAGTTTGTCTTAGTTCCATCCAATAATATTCTCTTTAGGTCCCTTTAGTGTCTCGCAGCTGGTATCTCCTCCAGGCAGCATCTTTATGTACAAGGTATTCCCTTATATTCTGCCTCTATCTTGTTTCTTTTCCCTGTTCTTTCGGGCTTGGATATATGGACCCTTTTGAGGGGGGAGTCTCTTCCCATATCATATCCCATTTTTCCCTCAAAGAAGCTGAGTAGCTAAGATTTAAAGAAGGCAGGATATCTTCCCTGTAATATGATCAAATTCTATGCTTCTTCTAATCAAAGCTGTTCAAAGACTAAATCAGTCTCCCCCTCCCATAACATCTGAGACTCAAACCTATTTTCTTCCAAAACATATTGAACACAACTTTTTTTTTTCAGTACTTGTACTCAAATAAATACTGCTTCTGTGTTTTTATGGAGAGGGGATTTATTTCTGTTATCAAATATTTGTTAAATGGGTGAAGAAAAAGACTGGATGATAAGATACATGTTATGTATACATATACATATTATGGGATGAATTGTGCCCCCCATTCATATGTTGAAATCCCAGCCCTCAATACCTCAGAATGTAACTCTATTTGGAGGTAAGGTCTTTTGGAAGCCATTAAGTCAAACTCAGGCTTTCAGAGTTGGTCCTAAGCCAGTATGACTCATGTCCTTTATAAGAAGAGCAAGAGACATGAAAGATATTCATACACAGAAGAAAGGGCATGTGAGAACACAGAGAGAAGATGGCCATTTGCACTCCAGGGAGAGGGGCCTTGGAAGAAACCAAACCCTCAACACCTTGATACTGGACTTTATTGGCCTCAAGAACCATGAGAAAATAAATTTCTGTTGTTAAGCCAACTAATCTGTGGTATTTTGTTATGTTATGGTGGTCCTAGCAAACTAACAAGAGGTAACTGTGTTTTGAAATGAATTCCAGGTAAAAGGTGAAGATGTATTTTTAATTATAGAGGGAATAAAAAACTCTGGAATCAGAGTTGAAAACAAATCATAAGGACAAGGATATGTGAAAAATCTTGGACTTTTGTGGTTGTCACTAATGTTAGTTTTTGATTCTGCATTATAGGGATAAGGCCCAGATATCTGCATTTTAACAGGCATTACAGGTGATTCTGATCCTGGTTATCTGGGGACTCTGATTTGAGAAATATTGCTTCACAACACTCAAGTGTGTCTACAATTTGCCTGACCAAAAATTAATGGAATGTGGCCACAAGAGAAATCCCAGAACATTCTAAGGGGACCAATCAAGCCAATTAATTGGAATAACCTCTTATGGTTAGTGAGGGGATTTGGACATTTCTTAATATTTATACTTTATATTCCCAAATTAGATTCAAGTAGCTGGACACTAATTAGGTGAATAATGAAAACACTGAAACAGCCTCCACACCTCCCTATAAAATGTCTTGCCTGTCAGCTTTCAGAGTCTAAAAAATGGATGATTAATTCCTCATATCCCTGTATTGACATATAAAACTCCCTGGTTTAGCTATCCTTTGCAGGGGATCATGTTGCCTAGAAGGCTATAAGAATGAATTTGTTTCTCCAATTAGCTCCTGTATGTCTAGAAACATTGGGGCTGAGTTCTGTGTCTGTGTAGATCAGAGACAGGAAGAGAAAATGGAGTCTCTCAATGTAGGCAAGAGTCAGGAATATATATTTATATTCATACACACACACACACACACACACACACACACACACATAGGGTTATTTGGGCACCAAAACTCAAAGCTGTAACAATATATCTAGGAACTTGGTCTGACTCTTTTCTTCTCCTTTAGTGATGGAGGAAGCACTGAATTAAAAAGGCCCTTTTAAGGTTACATAAGGTTATGGATATCCACAATACACATTGTCACAGCTGATGTGCATTAACTATAGAGTTATGATATATCATATATAAAACACTAACACTAACACCCATTCTGCTTCCCCAAAGTTACGGAGTTGTTCAAAATCTCATGAGATCTTTAAAAAGTAGCTACACTGTGTGACATCTTCTGGGCTTTTCATGTAGATATCTCCTAAGACTCTTCTCTTCTCTTTCCCTTATTCCCAGAGTATAAGATAATGAGGTCCAGGGAGCCAGTCCTAATAGGGAATTCATTAAAGATTCCTGAAAGAATCTTAGTGGGGACCTCAGACAATTTCATAAAAATCAGAGAATTCAAAGCCCACCCTCCAGTCTCTCCATATGCCCAAGAGCCTCTAGTATTAGCATTTCTTCTCCCCCATTGCAAGACCCAGAGGCTCTAGACCTAGCTTTGGTATGTAGACAAATTTGTAGAGCCAAGAGGAGGTCCCAGAAAGCTCAGCCTGAGCTCTGGAGAAGGAAGGGAGAGAAGGACCTTTGAGGCACAAGAAAGGCTATAGAGGGTGCCTGTGGAAGGTGGTGACTACTGAAGTCAGATCTCGCTCACCAAACCCTGGTCTGGTTTTAGCACTAACTTAGCAAAGATACAATAGCTTTCTCACACTCATTCACTTCCTTTGTTTCCTGCCCAGAAGCAGTGCGATCATCTGAAAGAAAAGCTTGTCTGTGACCTGAAAGGATACTTTCTTGGGTGACTATGGAATCCAAGTGATAGAATTGGAAGCAGCCATTGAACTTGCCCAAAACCCCTAGGAAGTATTCTCCAAGAAGAACTGAGAGCCGGCCATTTGCTAAATTTCCAACTCCCTTCTACTCCAGACAGCTGCTTTTTCAACTGGTCAGGAACAATGAAATCCTCACCAAATCTGATAATTGAAACTCTGAAGACCTTTAAGTAGGAAGCCCTTAGAACAGTTACCTCACTAAGATCTCCCCAGACAACAAGCTAAAGGTGATCTTTCCTAGGCAGATACCTCCTGCTTCATTACTCCTGATTTTCTTTTATGTCCAGGTCTCTTCCTTCAACTTCCTTCAATACTCTCTCTCTGATCCCTATTCTGTCCCATGTCTTTTAAAATGTGACTCACAAACTCTGATTCCAAAAAGAGTCCATCTTGAGCTAAAAGAAGGTGGGGCACAAAGACTATTTCTATTATTTGTCATTCAATATTCACCCATTTTAGGCTGTCTCAGCTTAAAAGCTGCCCAGAATGCTCCTTGGAACTCCAGAGATTTAAGATTGAATTCCAGCTCTGTCAGTGATTGATGGTATGACTTAATATACATCATCAAATTCTATAAGCCTCTCCTCATTTGCAAATCAAGGTAATAATATTAACTTGCAAGGTTTTTCTTGCAATGTTATTTCTTTTGCAATGCTTCTAACACAGCATCTGGCAAAGAGTAGATATGCATCAAGTATTATAAATAAACTTTTATATTATTAAACAATGTATATTCTTTCTTTATTACCTGTTTCATTTTCATGTCAAAAGATTTCCTGCCTTAAGTTTTATGACTTATATTGTTAACCACCATGTAGCTTGCCTGTAATATGACAGGTAAGTTTATCACAGCTCTTCTGAATTCATTTTGATGAACGAGGTGGTGATCACTGACCATGGCAGAAGCAGAAGCTGAGGAACAACACACAAGAGCCAATCTGACCTTCAGGTGGACAGTGAGTTAATGATTCTGGCAATTAATTTCACTCTTATTTGGAGTGAGAAAGAAAATTTCTACATATATATTTGCATGTATGTCTCTAGTAAGTTTATTATTAACTTAGCTAAATAGCCAGAACATTTTTGGAGGTCTATTAAGCCCCTGACCTTATGCTCGCTGCTTCTAGTTGACAGTGAATTGTCCTCTAACGCAGGAAGAAAGTGTAATGGTTGTTGAGATCCAGGAATCTAGAGAAAAATCAGTTCAAATCTCATTTGGGCCATTTATTATATCTTTGATCTTAGAAATATTAATTTTCTCTAGTTCTGTTTCTTCTTCTATAATATGGTATTATTAATAGAACTTTATTCACAGGATTTTTTAAAGCAATAAAATAAACACCAAGTTAGTAACAGCTAACTAAATAATTTAACTTTCATTCATGCATTTAAAAAAATCCTGAGTGCCTAAGCACTGTCTTTACAAAAATAAACAAAACAAAGCCCTGCCCTTTTTAATCTCACATTCTAGTGGTGTTAGGAATTGGAAGTGGTCAGATGACTGCTCTGAAACTCAGGAGGCTTAAACTGGCATAAGACCTCTTCCCAGTAACTATACTCTCATGAACCTTCATTTCCTAACCTAGAGAGTATGTCTTACCAGCATTACTGCCCTCTATTCTGTGGACTCTCATGGACTCTGTCTTGCAATTGGGGGTGTAGTCATGGTTGATGGTTTCCCCCCACCTAGGGTCATAGCAGTTGAATTCTAGATCTCTAGGGAATGTAGATTACTGACTGATAGGAGAATCAGAGCTTTGATATGGTACTTCAGCAGTCAAGAATCACTTTACAGACAGCCATTCATTCACTCTCCAGTCCTAACTGCAATTATGTGAGCTGAGTAGCGCATTTGAGCCGTCTAGATCAAGCTAGGCTTCCATATGAGATGAGATGAGAAGATGAGTGAAGGACTCATCTGTGTTTACACTTAGCAATTGTATGTAGCTGATGAAGTCAAGCAGAAGTAGAAAAGAAAGAAAGAGAGAAGAGGAAGAAGGATAGAAAGGAGGAAGGAAAGAAAGGAAGAGAAGAGAAGGCATAGAGGGGGAGGGAGGGAGTAAGGAAGCAAAGAGATAAAAGAATAGCAAAGGAAGTAAAGTAAGAGAAGGGAAGTGAAGAGAAGTTGAAAGAAATTTTGGAACATTATTGAGAGTTCTAATGGAAAAGAGGAAGGTGAGAAGTGTTTAAAGATCTTCTCAAAAGGGATAGGCAAAGTTAGGTATAACCAACAAGAATAATGAAGAGTGTCAGATATCTTAGCTTGAAGGAGAAAAAAAAAGAAAAAAATTCTAAAACAATGTTTAAAGGGAATAAGGGGCCAGAAAGAAATGACCTCTAGAAGAGCTGTATAGTTCTAGTCCTAGTTGATTCTAATGTTTTTTTGGTTTGTTTTCAAATTTCTTCCAGGGACAATCCCTAGCTTTTTCTGAATTCATTTCAAGAATTTGGAGGGAATCCAATTTTCCTCTTCCCTCCACACACAATGACTGTGGGATCCCTGGAAAGCAACCGCAACATTTCCTCCACCTTTCTGCTGAGTGGCATTCCTGGGTTGGAGCACATGCACATCTGGATCTCCATCCCACTGTGCCTTATATACCTGGTTTCCATCCTGGGGAACTGTACAATCCTTTTTATCATTAAAACAGAGCCCTCACTCCATGAACCTATGTACCTTTTCTTGTCCATGCTGGCTCTGACTGACCTGGGTCTGTCTCTTTGCACCCTCCCTACAGTACTAGGCATCTTTTGGATTGGAGCACGAGATATTGGTCATGATGCCTGTTTTGCTCAGCTCTTTTTCATTCACTGCTTGTCCTTCCTGGAGTCTTCTGTGCTACTCTCCATGGCCTTTGACCGCTTTGTGGCCATTTGTCTCCCCTTGCACTATGCTTCCATTCTCACCAACACGGTCATTGGCAGGATTGGCCTGGTTTCCCTGGGCCGCAGTGTAGCCCTCATTTTCCCATTGCCTTTTATGCTCAAAAGATTCCCTTATTGTGGGTCCCCGGTTCTCTCACATTCCTATTGCCTCCACCAGGAAGTGATGAAATTGGCCTGTGCAGACATCAAAGCCAATAGCATCTATGGCATGTTTGTCATTGTTTCCACAGTAGGTATAGACTCACTGCTCATTCTCTTCTCCTATGCCCTGATCCTGCGTACTGTGCTGTCTATTGCATCCAAAGCTGAGAGATTCAAAGCTCTTAACACCTGTGTTTCCCACATATGTGCCGTATTCCTCTTCTACACTCCCATGATTGGCTTGTCTGTCATCCACCGCTTTGGGAAACAGGCACCTCATCTGGTCCAGGTGATCATGGGCTTTGTGTACCTCCTATTCCCTCCCCTGATGAACCCCATTGTCTACAGTGTGAAGACCAAACAGATCCGAGATCGCATAACCCATGCCTTTTGTTATTAGTTGGGTCTAGTCTTAGAAGCACTAATTCCTTAAGTGTAGCCTTACTCCTTCATCTTTTATAATATCCAATGTGCATAAAATGGAGGAGACAATTATTTATTTACTTAACAAATACATGAAGGAATGATCAGAAGTCATAGCTCTTGCAGAATTATCTTTGCCCTGATTGGCGGGAAGCAAAATGCAGTATGACATGGCAGATTGTATTTTTCCAAAAATGGCCAATGAGGTAATTCTAATCCTACATTTTCCTCCAGAAACTTGTTGCTCCCCCATCAAGAGATGGAGTCCATTTCTTCTCTCCTTGTAACTGTGTAGGACTTGGTAATTGCCTCAATGAATTGAATGTTTAGGAACTGATCTTGTAGGACTACTGAGGCTAGGTCACAAAAGGTGATATGTTTTAGATGGGTATATGCCTCCCCTACACTTTCTCTCTCCCTCCTTTTCTATCTTCATTTCTATTTCCATCTATGTCTCTATCTCACTCAATGCTTGTTTTTTGAACAAAGCCTGCGAATACCATACCAAGAGGAAGCTGAGACTTCAGGGAGAAGCCACATGTAGATGTCCCAGCCAACAGACCAAGCTAAGGTCTCAGCCTTAGTTGGATCATTATCATCTACTAGTGAGTAAATAAATCTTCATATTATTGCAAACCCCATTTTCCCCACCTTTCCAGGTGGTACCAGATAAAATAATCAACCCTACTCTGAATTTAGCCCGAGCTGCAGATTTGCAAGCTCAATAAATGTTTGTTTGCTTGTTTGTTTTTTAAGACACTAAATTTGGGGATGCTTTATTATATAGTTATATGTTAATCAGGTTGCTCAAAATAAAAAGAAGTGGATATAGGAGCAAAAAGAGAAATATCTTCTTTCAGTTGGGAGAAACAATGTCAGGAAAGATTTCCTTGAGTTGGCTCAGTGTAAGAAACATACTGGAGCTTGGCAATCAAACAGGAAAATTATGGTCTTATTTGAAGGAATAGAATGTACAAAACTGAGGCAGAGGTGAGAGAGAGAATAATGTATCTAAAGAAATATTTGAAGTTGTTTTTATTGTCATTGTTCCGTAGCATGTCAGGGAAAAGCAGAGAACAGGGGAGTGAAGGAAGGAGAGGTGATAAGTAGAAAAAGGTTGAGGCACTGACCATACCAGAAAAATCATACACCTGTGAATCAAAAAGAGATACTTTCTTATAACCTCTTATCTGTCCACTACAATTTTGCTACCACTTTGCCCAAGTGAAAATATATATATATATATTTTTTCAAGACATAAATGTGAGACCTAAAACCATAAAAATCCTAGAAGAGAGCCTAGACAGTAATTTCTCTGACATCAGCCACAGCAACATTTTTCTAAATATGTCACCTGAGCCAAGGGAAATAAAAACAAAAATAAACTATTCAGACTACCTTAAAATAAAAACAAATTTAAAAAAATTTCCTTCTGATTGAAGGAAACAATCAATAAAATTAAAAGGCAACCTACTGAATGGGAAAAGATATTTGCAAATGACATAGCTGATAAGGGGTCAGTATCCAAATTATATAAAGAACTTATAAAAATCAACACCCAAAACCAAATCATGCAATTAAAAATAGGCAGAAGGCATGAAAACATACGGATGACCAGAAGACACATGAAAAGATGCTCAACATCACTCATCATCAGGGAAATTCAAATCAAAATGAGATATCATCTCACACTTGTCAGAATGATTAAAATAAAAAATACAAGAAACAACAAGTATTGGCAAGGATGTGAAGAAATAGGAACACTCTTACACTGTTGGTGGGAATGCAAACTGGTGCAGCCACTGTGGAAAACAGTATGGAGGTTTCTCAAAAAGTTAAAAATAAAACTATTCTATAATCCAGTAATTGCACCACAGGGTATTTACCCTCAAAATCAAAACACTGATACAATGTATAGAAATAACCCAAGTGTCCATCAATAGATGAATGGATAAAAAAATATGTGAAAGATATATATATCTATCTTTCACATCAAAGATATATCTATCTTTCACATCTTTTATATATATATATTTATATTTATATATTTATATATATATTTTATATATATATTTTATATATATATATATAATGGAACATTATTCAGTCATTAAAAAAGAATGAAATCTTGCCATTTACAACAACATGAATGGAGCTAAAGAGTATAATGCTAAGTGAAATAAGCTAAGGGAAATAAATGCTGAGTGAAATAAGACAAAGAAAGACAAATTCCATATGATTTCACTCATATGCAGAATTTAAGAAACAATACAAAGGAAAAAAAGAAGGGAGACAAAGCAAGAAACAGACTCTTAATAGAGAAGAAATGCATGGTTAACAGAGGGGAGATAGATGGGGTGATGGGTTAAGGAGGTGATGGAGACTACAAAGTACACTTATTACGACATGCATGGAATAATGTATAGAATTGGTGAATCAATATATTGTAGACCTGAAACGAATATTACACTGTATGTTAACTATACTGGAATTAAAATAAAAATTTTTTTAAATTACCTTTTCAGTAATATATGTCAATACAGTGTTTGTAAGTTTGTCTTGGAGGTATTTGTGAGGAAAGCAAGTCTGGATAAAATGCTGCTAAGTAGGGTTTTAGACATCTAGAGGGAATATTGAGGATGTCATGTTCCTGCACAGTGCAGGATCAAGAAAGGGAGTGGCAAAGGGCCACTAGATAAAACATCTCCTACAGGGGTGCCTGGGTAACTTGATGGTTTGGCATCTGTTTTGGCTGGGGTCGTGATCCCAGGGCCCTGGGATTGACCCCTACATTGGGCTCCCTGGTTGGCAGGTAGCCTGCTTTTCCCTCTCCCTCTACAGTTCCCCTGCTTATGCCCTCTCATTCTCCCTGTCAAATAAATAAATAAAACCTTAAAAAAACAAAAAACCTCTACTACAAGGTTTATGTGAAGTCAATTCCCATTTGAAGTTGGGCTTAATCTGGTGCTATCTAGCACAACTGACATTTAACTCTTAACAGGTTATGCTTTCCACAACCAGTGCCTCATTCTGCAATGAGGGATATACATGAACCTTGGGTGTTACATGTGGAAGATCCAAGGGTACTTATGAAAAACAAAATAAAATAGAATATGTACGTGAGTGTTATGGGTGGTTTGTATTTTGGGTGTCTATGTACACACAAAACCTCAGGAAAACCATAAAGCTACATGCCTCTATTTTTATTGGTACCACTTTAAGTCTAATTAATATTATCTCTCACTTGAACTACTGTGTCTCTTCTAACTGTTCTCCTACCTTCCAGTATTTTCATATTTATTGAGGTATACTTGATAAATAAAGCTTGTATATATTAAAGGTGTACAATATGATATTCTGATATATGAATTGTGAAATGATTATATAATCCTGCTAATTAATATAGCGTCACATTCCATAGTCCATAATTTTTGTAGTGTGGTCAGAACACTTAAGATCAGCTCTCTTGGGGCACCTGGGTGGCTCAGTCAGGGAAGCATTCAACTCTTGGTTTCAGCTTAGGACGTGATCTCAGGGCTGTGAGATCCAACTCCATATTGGGCTCTGTGCTTGATGTGGAGTCTGCTGGAGATTCTCTCTCTTCCTCTCCTTCTGCCACTACTCCGGCTTGTGCATGCTCTTTTCTCTGTCTCTAAATAAATAAAGAAAATCTTTAAAAAAAAGATCAGCTCTCTTGGCAAATGTTAAGTATACAAAACAGTACTATTAACTTATAGTCACCAAGCCATATACTATATCTCAAGGAAGGAAGGGATGAAGATTACTTCCTGGTTTGAGTTTTGAAAAATTAAGTATATGAGAGTTCTACTTAGTGAGATAAAGAATACTTTCTGAGGAACAGGCCTAAAGAGAAGAATTAATTTATTGCATTTTGAAGATACTGAGCATCAGCTGTCTATGCAACACAGAGAGCGTGTAGTGGCTAAGAACTCAAGCTCAGGAATAAATAGGCTTGAGAAGAATCCAGATTACATCACTTACTGGCTGTGTGTCCAGGAAAGTTTTTTTACTCTTATAAGCTCCTACTTTCTCATCTGCCAAACAGGGATAGATAATAATACCTCCTAATGGGTTAATAGCGAATAAATGTAATAAGATACCATATACTATGTAAAGCATTTGGTATAATATATGGTACTTAGTTTACTAAGTCAATAATTGTGAAGTATTATTATTATCATTATTCTCATTAAAAAGTAGAGTCAATTAAGCACTTGGATCTATGGCCCTGGATCCTAGAAGAGAAGGCCATGGTACAGAAATAAATTCATGATCTGGAATCATATTAAACCTATAATAAGGCAAGACTACTCTCTCATTTACCACTCTCAAAGAAAATTTAGAGCTGGGAACATAAACTCAAATCCCTTTGAAGGCCACCAAGTAAGGTAAATGAGTGAAGAAAAATTCTGGAAGACAAATAGCAAGTGGTAGGTTATGATCTCTGGCAAAGGGACTTAACGATCCCTTAAGACAGGACTTAATGATCCCTGTCGTAAGGGACTTAACTAACTACTCAGCTCCAGAATGCGGGGCCGATAGTAATAGATGCACTGATTTTAAAAAAGAAAATAAAAATCAGGTCTTCTGCCCATTTTAAAATCAGATTTTCAGGGGTTTTTCTTGATGCTGAGCTGTAGAAATTCTTTATAGATTTTGGATATTAATCCCTTATCAGACATGCCATTTGTAAGTGTCTTCTCCCATTCAGCAGGTTACCTTTGGTTTTGTTTATGGTTTCCTTCATTGTGTAAAAGCTTTTTATTTTGATGTAGTCCCAATAGTTTATTTTTGCTTTTGCTTCGAGAAGACATCTAGAAAAATGTTTCTATAGCCAATGTCAAAGAAATTTCTGTCTGTGTTTTCTTTTAGGAGTTTTATGGTTTCAGGTCTATCCTTTAGGTCTCTAATCCATTTTAAAATTATTTTAGTGTATGGTGTTAGAATGTGGCCCAGTTTCATTTTTCTGCATTTAGCTGTCCAGTTTTCCCAGCACTATTTATTGAAAAGACTGCCTTTTCCCCACTGTATATTCTTGTCTCCTTTGTCACAGATTAATTGGCCGTAAGTCACTATGTTGTACACCTGAGACTAATATAATGTCAACTATACTAAAAAAGGTTAGATAATTAGAAATAATAAAGTATATTATTGTATATGAATAGCACAAAGTCAAAAAGTTGCGTTGAAAAAATACTTGATAAAATATGAAATACATTCTTTAAAATGTAGCATAGAAAATGCCCAGGTTCTTATGTAAAATTTCATGATTTTTGTAAAGGTTGAGAACTAGTTCAATTTTTAAATAATTCACAGTTTTATGAATGAAACAAAGCCTTATTCTGCAAGCTTCGTCCTGTGGACCACCACTTTGCATATCTGGCCTATCATTATCCCCTGAACAGCCAATTCTTACATTTTTTTCTGTTTTGCTTATATCCTGGAAGATGGCATAACATAAAACTTTAGAACAAGGGCAAGTGGCCCCAAAGAGACCTGAGTTCAGTCCTCAGGCCTTAAATTTTAATAATCACTTAATTTCTCAAAGCCATAAATTTTGGACAAGGGTAATATCTACTTCAGATATTTACCACAAAGATTAAATGAGATACTGTGCATAATGTATTTGGGACAGTATGGAACAAAACATATATCGTTAATCAAGTGTATGTACTATATTTGCCTCTCAGATATCTGGCCTAATTTCTCCAGAACATGAAATTAACCCATCCAAGATCTTATTCACTCCTAAAAATCTGACCACACATGAAGGAGGGTGAAATCTTAGCACCTTCTTTCCGTCATTTTTCATGGTTTCAATTCTTCCACCTACCACACCCAGAACCAACCCTACAGTGCCCTCACCTTTGGAAGGTCTAGAATAAATTAGGTCTGACATGTTCTTTAACTCAAAAAAAGTAATTCTCCTTTCTTCCAATTTCTCCCTTCTTTTACCCCATTGGATTTTTTTTTCAGAAGTTTTTGGGACTTATAATATCTACTTTAATAAGTTGAAGTTAAGCATCAAAACAAATGACTATATGGAAATACTCTGAAATTCACTTATAACCATTTCAGTTATCATTTGTTGTCTGGCCTTAAGAAAGGCATTGCATTTTTCTGGGCTCTGGTTCTTTATTTGCAAATCAAAAATTCATTGTACTCAATGAATTACATGGCTCCTTCCCATTTGTACCTCTTTGTTCTCAAGCTGTTGTCTATTTATCCTAGCCTGAGTTTTCATGGTGTCCACAGCAAAGAGGTCCAGGTATTTTCAGCCTCTTGACCCAAAGTAAGGTAGAAAAAGACACAGCAGCCAGATCATGGCTCCGGCCAGTGGGGGATGGGAGGGGTGGATTTTTAGTACCATAGACTGTTCTTTACCCCAATTGTAGTAAGAGAAAATAAAAGTGTTTTAAGTAAGTGGATAATGTAAGTTGTTTACAAAAGGTCACTCTGGCTGCAAAGTAGAGAGCAAATTAGAGAGTAAGATTGAAGGAAGAGTCCAAATTGAGACCTGATAAAAACGTTCTTGCTTGGGAGGATGGTGATCTGGATAAGGATTATGGCAGAAGAAATAGATCAGGAAAAATTGATAGATGGTTGGGAGAACAACGTCTATAGAATTTCATGTCAGACTGATCAGAATACTACCACAGAGGCCAGGGAAGACACAATCTCTGCTCTGAGAATTATTGAGAGCTCTGTAATCTCCACATTCTGTTCCCAAGGTGCATCCAGAAGCTTGGGACTGCTTGCATCTGGAGGCTGCTGTAACACTGTCTCAACTGCCTGGATGTCAGGTGGCAGTTCTTCTTGCAAAGTCATGGGAGAAAGTCATCAAACCTACAATAAAGTGACTTACAATGCAACTGGCAAATGGTCGAGGCCATTCCATGGGCTCTGTATGCCTGAAGACATCACCTGTATGGTCAGCTTCACTTACGACTTTTTAGGCTTCATTGGAAGAACAGATGGATACAACCAACATTTGATACTCAGCAAAATTTTGTCACCAAATGACAATAACCTGCATGCTGTTTTTTTAAGTACAGAGACTGATTGGAGGTCATCTGAGGACTCTGAAAATCTTTGGAAAAAATCTCCAATGGGAGAGGGTAACAGTGAGGATAATAATGAAGGCCAGGGATCAACAAACCTGTTTCTTCTGCTGGGCTTCCAATGGGCAAGTGAGCTTTACCAATGGATCTTGAAGAAATAACTCCGTCACAAAGGTTAATTCTGAATTTCTAGGCATACACTCATTTTCCTTAAGGATTGTCTCCCTTTGGGAACACAGACTGAAAGTAGAAGTCTGGAAGAATCTGCACCAAACCCAACATTTGAGTACGTCCCCCTTAAGCATAAAGGGGAAACTGAGCAAGAGCACTGAAGGAGGCAGGCTAACTAGCTTCTTGGTCTACCATGCATGATCGTTAAGTCTGAGCAAGTCATCGACTTGGGGTGTCCATTTCCTCCCTTACAGAGTGAAAAAGCTGGACTAATTACCTCTAACTTATTTTCTTGGAATCTAAATTATAATGACGATCAATGAAGCTAATTATTTTTCTGAGGCTATCAATTATACATTTAGATCTCTAAGAAGGAAATAGAGAAAAGCACATTACAGATCTTGGTTTTGGCATTATTTTCTTGATTTCTTGCAACTGTTCTGGTACACCATGTTTAATTAGTACTTTTATTTACTATAATTAAAATTTCTAGTATATCATAAAATCCACAGGCAAACAACACTAAGAATATTCCTGCATGAAACAAAAACATCTAGTTTATTAATTAAAACAAATTATATGGCACTGTGTAAAATAAAACCAATAAGCCTACAGTTTGATTTTCCATCCAAAAAAAAAAAAAAAGAATTTCATGTCAGTTTGGATATGGAAAATAAAGTGAGATAGTGGACACTGTCGTAAGAATAGATTTGAGTTGAGAGAAATAACAGGGGAGACAGTTCTTGGCTTTTTGCAAAGCAGACAGCAAAGTTCTGGTGGACTTTACAGACTTTCCCTTGGGCTTGGCATGACTGCAGGACAGGAGCTGCTTGAGGAAGTCATGACATGCTCTAATCTGTGGTGATTAACACAGTATAATTTCAGGCCTCTGTCCACAGAGACGCTCAGAATTTTTTTTTTTAAGAATTTATTTATTTATTTATTTTAGAGAGAGAGAAACATGCATATAGGGAGGGGCGAGGGGAGACAGATACTTCAACAGACTCCTCACTAAGCTTAGCTGGGTGCAGGGTTTGATCTCAGGACCCTGAGATATTGACCTGAGCTGAAAAGAAGAGTCAGATGCCTAACCAACTACACCACCCAGGGGCCCCAAAATGCTCAGGGTTTTAAGCTTAGGAAATGAGCAGCGATTTTATTCAATGATGGTTGGTGATGAATTCACAAACTTATCAACAAATATTGAATCCACAAGAGGGATGCAAAAATAAGTAATATGTACAGACATTTGTAGATCATAGGATTTACACTTTGGCAAAAGCAAACAAATTTAAACAATTAAGAGTTAATATTTGTTGAAATTGCATTGTAGAAATCAGTACACCATGAAAGGGAACAAAATTTAGGTATGAATTTATTATGCTTGGAGTGCCAGCCAGTAGTATTAGAGGAAGTATATTCCTACTGAATTGTTAAATGGGAGAAATCTCAAGGAATTGAAGAAATGCATTTTTCTTAGCAGAATAATATTCCCCCAAAAATGTTAATCCCTGAAACTTATGAATATATTACCATATCTGGCAAAAAAACACTCTGTGGATGTAATTAAGGTTAGATACCTTGAGATGGGGAGAGTATCCTAGATTATGCAGGTGGGCCCCAATTAACTACATAAATCCTCAGAAGCAGAGAGCCTTTCCTAGTTATGGTCATGGGGAGATGCGACAATGGCCGAAAGGCACTGGAGATATAATTTTGCTGGCTTTGTGGATGAAGAAAGAGAGACTTGAATCAAAAAATGCAGGTGGCCTAAGAAGCTAGAAAAACTCCATAAAGAAATTCAGGCTTGCCAAAACCTTGACCTCAGCCCCGTAAAACTCATGTCTGACCTCTAATTTATAGAATTGTAAGATAATAAATTTATGTTGTTTCAAGCCATTATTTTTATGATAATTTGTTATGCAGTAATAAAAAACCAATACAGCATTCCTGATATATAATACCCCATAAGCAAAGGATTAGGTATAAGTAATAATGTAAAGTATTTATATTACACCATCAAAGCACAAGGCAGAGTATTAACAAATAAAGTAGTAGACAAACACAGGCATTGAAAAATGGAAAGCTCTTGTGTGAACATGGAGTCTTACCAGTATCTGGTAACATATCGGACATCTATTGAAGGATTTTAAGTGTGGTGGCATTTATACTTTAAAAAGATCCTTCAGGGGCGCCTGGGTGGCTCAGTGGGTTAAAGCCTCTCCCTTGAGCTCAGATCATGATCCCAGGATTCTGGGATGAGCCCCACATTGGGCTTTCCGCTCAGCGGGGAGATGAGCCTACTTCTCCCTCTCCCTCTGCCTGCCTCTCTGCCTACTTGTGATCTCTGTCTGTCAAATAAATAAATAAATAAAATCTTAAAAAAAAAGATCCTTCAAACAGTTTATCTCAATTTAAGGGATGAAAGGATAAACCTGGGGAATTTTAAATCTGAACTAGGAAATCAGTGAGTGAAAAAAATATTTGAGATAGCTTCATAAGGGAGGATCTTCACAGTTTGATGATTGAAGCTTGTTTAAAATATTTTACTCCCCTGTCTACAACTAAATATTATTGTCTTGCAAATGAGGCCAATGCTACCTTTCCAGCTGTGACAGATAAGCAATATGCCAGCCTCCTCTTTCAGCATGTCTGTCTGAATATTCAGTCACTTATGTCTGTGCACTCATTGTTTAGTGGAACTTGTGAATTTCTTATAAATTATGTTCGTTGTATAACAACAACAAAATCAACAACAAAAAGCAACCTAAATGATTTTATTCTGTCTCTGCCCGTTCTCAGAATCACGCCATAGTGGGATTGTTGCTGCAGCCTCCTGTCAGTGCCCTCTTCCTCTCTCTCAATAGAATCCATCTTGCTCCTGCTTTCAGACATGCTTTCCATAACATGTGATTCATCGTGTTAGCCATCTGCTGTAGTTATTAAATTGCCTACCCAGTACTTCCTGTATTTAGTCTGTTCAAAGCTTTTCTAGGTACTCCAAAATCTGGTTCACTCACACTAGTCAAAATTATCCCTCACGATTTGCCAAATTATACTCTTATTCCAGCCAGACTAACAGCCTTCATGGCTTCTATATGCCTTGCTAGTTTATTTCTCCTTGATAGCATAGTGAGTGTACATTGTAAATATATAAATTCAATAAATGCTGCTTGAGTAATAATCTCAATCTGTCCAATTTTATCCATTATTTAGGAGATGACTCAAACCCAACTGCTCCATTATATAGTGTTTTGTTTCAACTACTCAAAATATGGGTTAATCTTCTGTGAATCATATCATCTATCACCTGATCATTTCATCCTTCCCATTCAATAATGTATTCTTGACTTTATTGTAAATTCCTTTCACTCTCCCACAGTCCTCCACTAGATAGTGACCACCGTGGTACTGAAATAGGTGCCAATTCATATTTACTGGTTGATAATTTAACTTCCGTATTTGAATTTTTATCTCCTACATATGTTTGTTTGTTTGTTTTTATTTATGTATTTGACAGACAGAGATCACAAGAAGGCAGAGAGGCAGACAGAGAGAGAGAGGGGGAAAGCTCCCTGCCCAGCAGAGACCCTGATATAGGACTTGATCCCAGGACCCTGAGATCATGACCTGAGCTGAAGTCAGAGGTTTAACCGACTGAGCCATCCAGGCACCTCTATCTCCTACATATGTTAAACAACTTTCCCAAGACCTTTTCCCGGATTTGCTGAGTTTTTGCACAATACACAATGGGGTTCATTAGGGGTGGCAACAACAAGAATATATCTGCAATAAGGATTATAACTAGTGGGCTCTTGTGCCTGGCAAAGCGATGCATGGCAGCCAGGGTGATGATGGGTACATAGAAAGTGAGCACAGCACACATGTGGGAGACACAGGTATTGAGGGCCCTGAGCCTCTCTGCCAGAGAGGCAATGCTGAGTACTGTCTTCAGGATCAGCATATATGACAGAAAAATTAATGCCAAGTCCAGCATAGTACAGAGAGCAACAAAGAAGCCATAGATAACATTGATCCTGTTGTCAGAGCAGGCCAGCTTCATGGTGTCCTGATGCAGACAGTATGAGTGAGAAAGGAGATTCTTCTGACAATATTTTAATCTCCTGAGAGTGAATGGGAATGGAAGCACTAAAAGAATGCTCCTGATGGCTATAGTCAATCCCATTTTAGCAACTCTGCGGCTAGTGAGGAGAGAACTGTATCTCAGGGGATTATGAATGGCAAGAAAGCGATCCAAAGACATAACTAGAAGCACTGAGGATTCCATGACAGTGAATCCATGGATGAAGAATTCTTGAGCAAAGCAGGCATTGGGTGAAATTCCCATGGAATTGAACAAGAAGATTCTCAGCATGGTAGGAAGGGAGGAGAAGGACAGGCCCAGGTCAGAGATGGCCAACAGGGCAAGGAAATAATACATGGGCTCATGAAGCGAAGGTTCTGTCTTAATGATAAGGAGGATGGTGCTGTTGCCCATGATGGCAACCAGGTAAATGAGGCAAATAGGAATGGAGATCCAGATGTGGGCATGTTCCAGTCCTGGGATTCCAATCAGAAGAAAAAGCTGGACCTCAGAATTATTGAAAGCAGACATGAATGGGAATAGGAACTTTTTAGCCAAATCTGAAATCACATAAATAAAAAGCAGTCACACTTCTGGATCAGTGTTGTGGAGATAAGCAGCTCTCTTACATGCTGTGCTCAGAAGCATATTTGACATAATAGTAATAAAATGCAATTTTCAACACTTATCAAAAGTCCTTAAACATGTTTATGTTCTCCAACACGGGAATTTCACTTGTAACAATTTATCTTATGGCTGTGGTTTTCCAACACTTTTAGCCAAATATGAACTCATCATATCAAAACAGAGCTGCTTTGCTTGCGTCAGTGATAGGCATGCAGAATCTTTCTCACTGTTCTCCACATGATCTTTAGTAGTTGTCTCATTGGCTTTATAACAAGATCCTGACTTTATGTAAAAAGTTAAAAATAACATTTTAAGAAAATAATCAAAGATCCCTGAGAATATGTACACTATGGTAAATGTTAAATGCTAGAAAGTAAATTTATAGACTAATCTGAAATGAAAGAGTTCCTACTTCAAGCAACTGTGCACCACACTTCAGGGTATATGTTATTATTCCAAGGAAAGTATTGATGCCATATAGTAGCATCAGCTGTATGTTCACCATATCTCTCCTGATCAAATTATCTTCTATTCTATATTCATGACTGAATTAGTCAAAGAAATTCTAAATGAAAAACATCCCATCATTCAGTTTCCCTTTGTAAAAATTATAAATCCACCTACATATTAAAATAAACCTCATTTTATTTTTAGGGTCCCTATTAAAAAGTTCACAAATTATATTTTCCAAGGAAAAATATGTAGTCTTTCAACTGACTATGAATTTGTTGAGCTTCTGGATATCACTATGCTGAATAATCAGACTAAACTGCTGGGGAAATATAGATATCCAAGATAACCATCATAATTCCCATCTATGTTTTCAGTAAAGATGATAAATATATACATAAGTAAATGAAATTTATTAAATTAATAATTTCAATTGCAGACCCAAAAATGAAAGGAGAGCCAAAGAAGTTTAGAGTTTACACTCCATAATTTTTATAAGTTCAAATGGCAATAGAAGAAAAATCAATATTCAGTGGAGAATACAGAGGACACAGGAAATTATTGGGATCACCTAAATTGAAGTTTGATTATGAATTGATATTGTATTTTGTAATTCTCTAGACAATAACAAGAGGAAACATAATGTGTAACAAACAGCCCTCTAGCAATATATTTGATATTTTCTGGGCACTATCGATGCAGATTTGTTTTGCCGGCTTCTGAACTGAGCTGCAAATGCTAGGCTGGGAGCTCCTAAGTAGTTTGACAGGTCTTATTTGTTTCCCACCATGGCAGTATGCCTAATGCCACACCCAAAGAATGTACATTTGAAGGGTGATAATAGATTTCTAAATACCATGATAATCATTCTATATCTAATATGTCAGACTGCCCAGTTAGCAAATTTTGTTCTGATACCTCTTCATCTTTTCTTTTCCTCTTTGGCAGAGGGGTACTGACTTAGGTCTTTCAGAGAATACATCTGATGAAGTTCTGGAACTTAGGTGAGGTTCAGTGGGCTGAGGTCCGGAGCCGATGACCAAGAAAGAATTCTTGAGACATCTTTGGTGCAAAATGGAAGTTTATTAAAGCACGGGGACAGGACCAGTGGGCAGGAAGAGCTGCTGCCCTGGGTTGTGAGGGATGGCAGGTTATGTACCCTGTGGTTAGGGGAAGGTGAGGGGAAGGGATGTTTCAGTGGAGTTTTCATATGCTAAAGAGGGCCTACAAGGTGCCAGGATATAGGAGGCCTTGCCCTTGAAGCTTGATCAATGTTGTCTTTAGGCCAGTCATTAACATCAAGATAGTTGGGAGATTCTTGGTGGGATGTCACAATCCTGCTATCAATCATCTTTGTTAGTGAGATTTAGGTTTAGAAGAGATTTAACTATATTTACATTTCCTTCTACCTCAGCCTCCTTCAGTTTTGTTTATGGTGGGGAGGGAGACATTAGGGTTTGAGCAACTGAGTTATTTGCCTCTGGAAATTGTGCTATTGATAAGGTAACTTCTTTGTTTGTAGATCTCTAGGACATTTGTAAACCAAGGGAGACTCCTGTCTTGCAGGATTGTGATCTCTGCAAGTTAACTATTTGTTTATCCTTTGTGGCAGTCAGGGGTGCCTGAGGCTACACATATGACCCAGGGGGAGCAGATGGAGAGGGGGTGCAAGGTGCCAGCTTTTGCTTTGTCTTCAGCCAGCCTCCTGCTCCCTCATCACATCTGTTGTATGTCCTTTACCATGAAGTTTCTACAATATTTTTTTTAAGATTTGATTTATTTGATATAAATAGAGAGAGATCCAAGAGTCCTGGGATCATAACCTGAGCCAAAGGCTAATGCTTAACCAACTGAGCCACTCAGGTGCCCCATCTACACTATTTTATAATGTACTGTTTTCATGTATCCCTCCCCAGCCAACCCCACCACCACCATATAAACCAACTGCTAAATATTGAAAGGCACAGAAGAAATTTTATTTATTTTCATCTATCTGTTATCAACATAGTTTCTGGAACATAAAAGGCTCTCAGCAAAAGTACAAAAACTAAATGTGAGTGGAAAAAATGTAAAACATGTAGAATAATTTCTTTTATTCTTTTTTTAAGATTTTGCTTATTTATTTGGGGGGGGGGTAGATAGTGAGAGAGAACTGGCAGAGGGGAGAGGGAGAAACAGGCTCCCAGCTGAGCAGAGAACCTGATATGGGCCTCAGTACCAGGACTCTGGGATCATGACCTGATCTGAAGGCAGATGTTTAACTGACTGAGCCACCCAGGCACCCCTGCAATCATTTCTTAATGTCTTCTCCTTTTTATCTGTACTAATAACTAAGGGATATTTATGCTCACTCTGCTCACCTACATCCTTAATGGTAAACTTGTTCTTATTCAGACTATTCTTTTGGACATGCAGTATGAACTTTAGCAGAAATGAGCCATGAAAGTAGGCGAGATCACCCAAGAAAAATGTATAAAATAGAAATTTTAAATCTCAGAACCCGGAAGAGAAACAAGATTGTTGAGAGGATCTTGTCCAAGAATATCCAGATATCTGGGAGAAAAACTAGCATAATGGGATATAGTGGATATCAAAGGAAGACCATTTTTCAAGGATGACAGTCATTGTATCAAACATTGCTCAGACCTCTTAGAATTTCCATCTTTAAGGTACAAAATAAGCCCTCAGATCTGATGCAGTAGTCTCCAGATATGTATTCAGCTTGGCAACTTGCTATCTGTGTGAATCTGGGTAAGCTGCTTAGGTTTCCAAATAGATGTATATACTCTTCCATTAAATATTATAAACACAGTATCTATACACAACTAATGAATCATTGAACACTACGTCAAAAACTAATGATGTACTATATAGTGGATAACTGAACATAATAAAAAAACACAATATCTATCTAAAATAGTTATTATGTAACTATTAAAACCATGTATATAAAGTAGTCTAATACAATCTTTAACATATGAAGATAATCAATAAATACCAACTACTAATAATTATTTCACCAAAATTTCCTAACCAACCATTTCACACATCAAGTCCTAGACTGACTGAGGAGGACTATTTCTATCTTAATTGACAATACAGTTTACTTTGATTTGTGATATTATCAGTAAATGGGACCTTCTTAATACTAGCATTAATAAAATCTTTCCTAAATTTCAGGCCATGTACTCCCATTCACACTCCATTTACATACACAGAACACACACACACACATACATACACACACTAAACCACTTCCTTTTCCTTCCCATAATCATTTCTTCAAATACAAATGGATTTTCATTTAATTGCACTTACCAAAACTGGATGCTCAATAGGTCCCTGAAAATAAAAGTAAGAACTTTCAACTTTGACTTTCATTTTATCTAGATGTACCTACTTCTACTTCCCTCTGGGATAGGGACCTTTGGGAGGAATAGAAAAACAGCCTGAGTGATTTTTGTGTGTGTGTGTGTGTGTGAACTTACTTACAGGAAAACAGGTGGGCCTAGTACATTAACTCTTTGATGCCCAAGAACTACAACCTGAGCTAGAGAGAAATTATGAGGCAAAACAGTTGGAGAACTACTCAAGTCAGAGGTAAATGCTAGAAATCACACTGATAGGGGAAGCTTGGTATGTAGCATTCATGGCAATTGGGCAATACAGTTAAAAGAACAAATTATTTGTAATGAAAATACTTTAGTTGACCATACCACTTTGCTTTTTTCATTTGAGTTTAATCATCCACAAAATGGAGACAAGTATCAAGTATTTATGAAAGCACTTTACAAGCTATAAAATGACTTATCAGTTATTCCATTTATTTTTTTGATCCATTTTTGGCAAATGTCATTATATAAAGATTGAAATAGGCATTTCCTGCCATGCCTGTTAGATTTCCAACCAGGTATCCACAAATTACATGCCTCCTACATTATATCTTGCATTCAGTAGAACTATTTGAAAGCTATCTCCTGTAATTTATTCATATCTTTCTAATTTTTATGGAAGTCCTATAGTGGTTTAATTCCTAAATTGAATAGTAGTTACTCAAGCTTATGAAGCAGTATGAAAATTTGATAATTTAATTATAAAATATATATATATATGATAACTAACATACATGTATCTGGGAACAAAGGTGTAGAAAGTTAAGAGTAGCCCCATTTACATAACTTTCAGTCACGTATTTGGGAATTTTGCTTCTCATTCTTGTAGTTTACTTTCTGTTGGGCAGGAGGCTCTGATTCCCAGAATGGGGGATACAGCAAGGGTACAATTAAAATTTAAGTTATAGCTCCTGCCTACTAACTTTTATCTTCTCAAGTCCAAAGACCAGCAGACACAAAAAGAAGTCCCTAACCTGGCAGGGGCAATTAATCCCTAATCAGGAAAAAACAAGGATGCTGCTAAACAATGGGAGGATGGAAGAAAATGTTCAGTACTCAGATGGCTGGCTGGTTATCTCTTCATACTTTCCTGACAAATTTTGATGATGAATTAAAAAGGCCAGCAGCCATACCCTGAGAAGAGCATGGTATCTAGAGGTTCATACATTTTGGCAATAAGGGTCTGGGTCACTCCACCATGAAATACACCTAGACCATAAAGGTTCTAGGTGAGGGGAATTTAGAAAGGGTAGTAGAGGTGGAAAATAATGAGTTGAGGCTTCAAGAATACTGAAGTGAGTGGTGTCTGTTGTATTTGATTCTCTAACCTTCAATATTTATGTTCCTTCAGGCAAAGGAACCAACCCAAACACTGGATGGGCTATTCCAGACTGGATGAATTTACTAGATGAAGCAGTTGGATATGAACTGTGCTATGGCAGACTCTTATAAATGCAGTCAACAGTACTGTGGAACTGAGACACCACTTCCCCAGCTTCCAGGAATATTGGCAGCTATTGGAATATAACTGAATTCTACTGGAATTTTTCTGATCAAAATGAAGCTGCCTCACCCAAGTTCCTTGCTGGTGGAACAGACTTCATTCAGTGATTGGTTGATACAGAAGTTCATAAATCTTACCTTTTTGTCTCAAAGGCTATTCCAATGCACAGTTCTCTGTAGGATTGACAAAGCCACCCAGTACAATTGCCTCGAATATCAAATTATCCTTCTAACCAATCAAGATTCTTCCACATTCCTATAGGCATTTTTACTGAAAGTCTACACACACACACACACACACACACACACACGGAGAGAGAGAGACAGAGATAGAGACAGAAAGACAAAGAAAGAGAGACAAAGAACAAAAAAGATACCCTTCCTGCTAATCTTCACCTAATCACCTATTCTTGAATGAACCATACCTTAAATAGAATCAAACCAATAATTCTGGAAGAGATGGATTTTATTGAGTTTCTTTTTGACAGAGAGGTAAGTAAACATATTTTATCTGTTAAATAACATTCCCATGGACATTTTTGAGACAGATAAATAATGTTAATATAAATCTATTGTCTCTTGTTAAAATGTCTATATTATCCAAAGCAATCTACACATTTAATGGAATCTCTATCAAAATACCACCAACATTTTTCACACAGCTAGAACAAGCAATCCAAAAATTTGTATGGAACCACAAAAGACTCTGAATAGCCAAAGCAAGCTTGAAAAAGAAAACCAAAGCTGGAGGCATCACAATTCTAGACTTAAAGCTACATACAAAACTAAAGTGACCAAGACAGTATGGTACTGTCACAAAAATAGACACATAGATCAATAGAACAGAATAGAAAACTCAGAAATGGACCCTCAAGTATATGATCAGCTAATCTTTGACAAAGCAGGAAAGAATATACAATGGAAAAATTATAGTCTCTTCAACAAATGGTGTTGGGAAAATGGGACAATTACATGCAGAATAATGAAACTGGACCACTTTCTTATACCATACACAAAAATAAATTCAAAATGTTGAAAGACCTAAATGTGGGATAGGAAATCATCAAAATCCTAGAGAAGAACGTAGGCAGTAACCACTTTGACACTGACCATGGCATCTTCTTAGTAGACCTGTCTCCTAAGGCTAAGGAAATAAAAACAAAAATAAACTATTGGAACTTCATCAAAATAAAAAACTACTGCACAGTGAAGGAAACAATCAACAAAACTAAGAGCAACCTACAGAATGGGAGAAGATATTCACAAATGACACAGCTAATAAAGGGTTAGTATCCAAAATATATAAATAAATAAAACAACACATGAAAAACAAATAATCCACTTAAAAAATGAGCAGAAGACATGAATAGACATTTTCCCAAAGAAGACATACAGATAAATGGCCAATCAGCACATGAAAATATACTTACCTTCACTCATCATCAGGGAAATAAGGATAAATACCACAAAAATATATCACCTAACACCAGTCAAAATGGCTAAAATTAACAATACAGGAAATGACAAGTGTTGGCAAGGTTGCAAAGAAAGGGGACTCCTCTTATACTGTCAATGGAAATAGCCACTCTGAAAACCAGAAATGCAGGTACCTCAGAAAGTTAAAAATAGAAACTCCCTAAAACCCAGAAATTGCACTACTAGGTATTTACCCAAAAAACACAAAAACACTAATTCAAAGGGATATATATACCCAGATGTTTAGTAGCATTAGCAACAATAGTCAAATTATGGAAAGAGCCCAAATACACAACAGATGAATGGAAAAAAATAGGTGGCATATATACATATGTATATGTACACACAATGGAATATTACACACACACACACACACACAGCAATGGAATATTACTTGGTCATAAAAAATAATGAAATCTTGCCATTTGCAATGACAGAGATGGAGCTAAAGAGTATTATGCTATGCAAAATAGATCAGCCAGAGAAAGACAAATACCATGTGGTTTCACCCACATGTGAAATTTAAGAAACAAAACAAATGATCACGGGGAAAAAAGAGAGAAAACCAAGAAACAGACTCTCAACTAGAGAGAACAAACTGATAGTTATTAGAGGGGAGGTGGGTAGGAGATGGGTTAAATAGGTAATGGGGATTAAGAAGTGTACTTGTTGTAATGAGCACCAGGTGTTATATGTTAAGTGTTGAATCACTAAGTTGTATACCTATAAATAATATTACACTGTATGTTAACTAACTGGAATTTAAATTAGAAAAAGAAATCTATTTTCTTATTTTTAATAATATAATTCAGAAATTTATTTGTCCCTAATTAGAATGTGGAAAAGTTTTTAATACATTAATTTATGAAAAAAATGAGACTGTCTAAATAAACTGAAATTCAGACACATCACAACCAAATCCTGAAGAAAAAGAGAGACATGTTAAAAGCAGAAAAGAAAAAGATAATACAAAGAGAGAAACAATGGTAAAGAATGCTGAGATGGAAGACAATAGCATTGCATTTTGAAAGTAGTGAAAGAAAAATCTGTCAACCTAGAATTCAATATTTGCCAAACTTATCTTTCAAAAAGAAAGCCAGTTGTATACAGTTACAAACAAAACCTTAGAAAATTCATAGCCATGAGAACTGCATGCAATAAATGCTAAAGAAAGTTTCTATGTAAGCTAAAGTAAAGCTAAAGTAAAATAACATAAGATGGAAATTCAGATAAATAGAAAATAATGAGGAATGCTCAAAAGAATAAATATGTGAGAAAACAAAATATTTTGTCTTTTCTTAATTTCTGGACATGATAATTTACTTTTTAAAATAAAAGAATTACAATATACTGAGAGATTTGTAACACAGGTAGAAATATGTACGTGACAGTAATTGCTTACAATTTTAAAATGAGATAAATGGAAGTATACTGTTAAAGGTTTCTTAAATTAATACAATCTTTAAAAGGGGTAGGGGCTCAGTCAGTTAAGCATCTGGCTTTGGCTCAGGTCATGATCCCAGGGTCCTGGGATTGAGCCCTGCATTGTGCTCCCTGCTCAGTGGGGAGTCTGCTTCTCCCTCTTTCTCTTTCCTATGCTATGCTCACTCTCTTCCTTTTTCTCTCTCTCTCTATCAAATGAATAAAAATCTTTTTAAAAAGTTTTTTTGCGTTACCTATGTGGAAGTATAATAGTAACTTAAGATGGACACTGGAAATTAAGGTTGCATTCCATAATCAAAGGAGCAATTACAAAAAATAAAACCCAGAAAGTATAGCCAAAACCCAGCTGAGGAAATAAAATAGAATACTGAAACATGCCTGAATTGATTTGATTTAAAGATTTCTTAAAAAGTAAGTAAAGCTATATAACAGAGAAGAGAAAATAGATGGGACAATGAGGCAACAAATAAAACAATGATAAACATAAAATTGAATGTATTAATAATTACATGAAATATAATGGGCTAAAGACCCCAATTAGAAAACTAGAACTAGTCGAACTGGATTAAAAAACATGCCATTTATAAAAGTTGGCTATGAACTCACAGATAAGTTAAGAGGAAGAAGATAGAAAAGATGTATCACCCATACCAATATATATGGTGAAAGGCCACATTATCAGAGCATATGGAATTTAAAGCAAGACATAGCATCAAGAAAAAAAGGGGACATTTTGCAATCATAAAAAGGGTGAATTCATAAAGTCATAACAACTTGAATGTTTATACATCTAATAGGAAAGCTTCAAAATACACAAAGAAAAAGTAACAACTAAAAAGAGAAATTCATAATCAGATTTGGAGATTTTAGCGCATCCTTCATTGTTATGTAAGGACCTATTTTATATTTTTATTTTAGCCAGAGGCTTCCATTGAGGTTATACAATAACTTTATTCTTTAACCCTTAAACTGTCCCTGCTCCCCTTCCCCCATGGGACTTAAAAACAAGTCCCGGAAACCAGCTCCAGGTGTGGAGGCCAAGGAAAACAAGGCTGTACCCACCTTGAGTCTAGCCCTGACATAAATACAGCCATCTTGGCAAAGCAAAAGCTGGCACCTTGCACTGTAAGAGTGGGTTAGCATAAGAATGACCATCCTGAAGGCTGGGAAGACATTTTAACTGACTGTCCCTAACCAGCCCACAGGGCGCATGTACCTTGAGATAAGAGAAAGTAGCTAAAACCTAAGAAACAACTTAATCATATACCACCAGGGCCATTAGGTGATGGCACCAGGGGGACCAGATGTTAAAGCAAAACAGTTAACTTGCAGAGATCACAATCCTGCAAGACAGGAGTCTCCCTTGGTTTGCAAATGTCCTGGTGATTTACAACAAAAAGGGCTATATCCTCAATGGCCCAATTTCCAGAGACAAAGGGCTCAGTTTCTCAAGGCCTAAGGTTGCTCTCCCACCATAAAACTGAAGGAGGCTGAGGCAGAAGGAAATGTAAATAAAGTTAAATTTCTTCTAAACCTAAATCTCACTTAACTGCCAGGATGGCTCCAGGGTGATGCTGGAGTGGCAAAAGTTTAAACAAAGTTAAACTGTCAAAGTGGGGCATAAGATATGTATGTAGCCATGAAGAAGTGCCTTGAAAATGCTATATAAATCCTTGGCTTTGAGAACTCGAGGTCCTTGTTGAAACCCGCTGTGCCGGGCAGATACTTGGACCCCATCTAGCTGGAAATAAACCTCACTGTGTGACTTGCATTATCGAGAGTGTTCTCTAACTGAGGGTGGTCGACTCCATACCCTAACAGTTACTTGGTACCATATGTAGGTAAAAATCAGAAATCTGTGTCTTTGTATATGTAAATTATTTTTCAATAATAAAAACAGGAAAAAACACTTTCACTGATGATAAGAAGAAACAAAGAAATGGTGAACCAAAAATAATATATCAATTAATTTGGAATTAAATGATTTCTTGGAGCCTCAAGTACTTTCCCTCATCTCTGGGGCAGACTCTCCTTGATATATGCAGGTCTCCGAAATCTGTGAGACATCCAAGCCTGACTTTTTCATGGTCTTGTGGGAACCAGTGAATTAAAACCATGGTCCTGGACCAAGCTCTCCCAGGATTTTATAGGAAATTTCTCAGGGAAATCATTTGTTTACTGAGGGTAGCAGAGCTGGAGGAATTGTTGTCCCAAGAGTGCAAAAGTCAGAGGACAGCTCAAAGAGTCTGGGATTTATAGATAAAAGTCTTAGTCAACAGTTGTGGTACACTGAGATGAGAAGCCTGTAACCTAAAGTCATTTCTGTTTCACTATGTGGTGAAATGGTAAGTGCAAAGGGGCCCTAACATAATTGTCATTTGTATCCTGAATGGCTTTGTATCCTGAAATGTGTCTGAAAGGTGAGTACTCAAAAAACTGGGTACTGCACATAAGGGAACTGTGAACGAGGGGTACTGCATGGAAGCTGATATAAGGATCACTATGAAGTGGAAAATAAATAAATAAATAAATAAAGATTCCAAAGGGGAGAAGGGAATGGAGGGAGCTTTTCTCAGAGCAATGTTTGCCACACAAGAGGAGAGTTCAACTTAAATTTGGAGAAGAAGCTATGAAAATTAAAATGCACTGAATTTTCTTTTAGCCATCCAATGGCACTGTTCACTTCACCCATCCATGGTTCGTTCATCTTAGAAAGCATCCAGTTGTTCACACAGTTAGACAAAAGGCTAGACAAAGTGAGAGAGGGACTGGGAAATGGGAAAACCAATCTGTTTAAAGCAAAAAATTTATCTGGCTAGATAAAAACAGAGAGGGAGGCAAACCTAAGAGACTCTTCACTATAGAGAACATACTGATGGTTGCTGGAGAGGAAGCGGGTGAGGGATGGGCTAGATGGGCGATGGGTATTGAGAAGGGCATTTATGAGCACATATAATGGGTGTTATATGTAAGTGATGAATCACTAAATTCTACTCTTGTAAATCAATACAAACCTATTATCTTAACTAACTTGAATTTAAATTTAAAAATAAAATTACCTGCCTAAGCAAAGAACAGGAAGGCAGATATCACAGGTTGAGACAGGCCATGGGTAACAGGGTCTCAGCTGTTAGACTAGAATCACGGAAAGGGCTTTAGTCTTGGCAGAAACAGCAGCTGAGATGACACTACGGTCTCAGTTAATGGAAGAACTTTGGAACAGGGACCAGAGGACAAACAAGTTAAATAAAATGAGTCACAGGAGATTGGAAAGGAAGTGTAATATAAGCAGCAGTTGAAAGTAGAAAGTAGAAAGTAGTGCTTGGCATCTGGCAGGAAAATAAGACATACTAAGGTTTGAATTCCAGTCTTACCACTTACTAGCTGTTTCTTTGCTTCCTAATTCATAAAACAGATAATAACAGTACTTGCCTTATAGGGTTGCTCTGAAAATTAAATAATGTACATAAATAGTTTAAGATACCATTTGTCTAAGAGGAAATATTTCTGAATGTTAGTTCTTATTAGTAATAACATTTAGGACTTTCTCTCAAGACAGTTAATTTACCGAGGAAATATTTTAGTAACGTCTCTACATGAGGCACTGTACTTGACAAACAAATGTACTGGGCTCTTTTTGACAATAACTATTGTTGCAGGATTTCTCTGCCTTTATTGCCTGCAGGTCTTGGTCACACCACTTCGAAGCATGAAGAGGTAAATGAGACAAAGTGTGGTGGGCAGCAAAGCAAAGTTTACTGAACAATAGTACAAAATTCCCAAAGAGGGAGGGGACCTGAGAGCATTGTCCTAGGTGTTTCTAAGTGTAGGGCTTTTTATGAGCTCTTTTGCAGAACTGTTTTAAGTAGTCAGGGTGTGCTGAGTGGTGCCAATCAGAGCTTTGGTCACGTATCTATCTGTCTACCTATTAGGTTACTGTCCATGTGCTCATGGTCTTTTTATGGCTGACATCTGGGGGCTTATGTCTTAATTGTCCCTTGCCCGTGATACTGACAGATGCTTTTTGGTTAATTGTCTTATTTTAGGACATCTTGTAAAAGTCATTTCTGCTAAGCTGAAGTTTTGGGGACCTGGCTAAGTTAGGGAAAGTTTGGGGAAGTTAGGGCATAAGGTGGTGCAGGAGTACTTAGAAAACATACCCATGCATGCAACTTGTCTTGAGTCAATGAAGCTTGTGCTTCTTTTAGGGCAGAGACTTTCATATTATAATGAAGTAGAGGAAGTTGGGAGAAGGAGAGGAGAAGGGCAATGGGGGAACCCTGAGAGACTGTGGACTCTGAGAAGCAAACTGTGTGTTTGGGAGGGGAGACAGGTGGGGAGCTGGGTGAGCCTGGTATTAAGGAGGGCATGGATTTCATGGAGCACTGGGTGTGATGCATAAACAATGAATCTTGAACACTGAAAAAATAAAATACAGTTTAAAAAAAATAATGAAGTGGAGGTTAAAGGTCAGAAGACAGGAAGGGCCTAGGGGCATCCTATAAGAGCAGGTATAAAGTGATTGTGCTTCTTATCTTGGGTGAGGAAGTCAGGCCTTGCTCTGTTTTGAAATAGCACTACTGAGTTTTATCACTGGCAGATCCTCTCTGGTATGGTCAGTCTATTTCCTGGCCTCAGAGAGCCTGTTGGTTTTTATATTATTCCCTTTGTTCCCTTAAAGTCCTTAACTACTGAGGTTTTTGCATTTCTTTGTAATTCTGACAACTCTTCGGAAGTTCTGCAAGAAGTGTGCTTGGGCAGTTGGGGTGTAGATCTCTAAAATAGGTGGGGGCCTAAAATGATTTCTCCAGTGTCCTGAAAGACACATCTTGTCTTTTTGTGTGTACCGACAACTCTTTCTGCTTAGAGTTTGAATCAATGTCATTTGAATCAAGCTTTTTCATTTATTCCATGCTTCCTATCTCCTGTTAAGAAGTTTAAAAACTGAATACATCACAAAGAAATTGCATTCTGATGGAAGACAAATAAATATTAGTGTTGGGAATAAGTAATATAAATGGCAAGTAAGGTTGAAGCCTTGAATTTTATTGCATCCCAGTTCTAGTGCCCCGTAGAATTACCCCCAGAGCTATGTTAATCAACGTAAGTCATTTCGATTTCATTTCTGACAAAATTGCATCAGATGAGAAATAAAAGGCCAACAGAGATTGTTGATAGCAAAAATCCAGCAAGAAGAACCAACTGTAAAACAGTAAAGGCAAAAGCAGTATATTTAACAGAAAAAAATATTTAGGGGCATAAGTGCTTTATGAGTGAAAGGAATTGGTCACTGTAATATTGTGATTTATAATAAATATATGGTCTTCATGCAGGTTTTTGGCACTGATTTTCCTTGGAATTTGCTGTGTGATGAGAGGGATAAAGTTGTCTTTTCTCATGTTAATGTAACTTCTGCACCTCACCTAAGACTGGGGGCTGTTGTCTGGAGAATCAACCAGGTGATAGGAGGGTTGAAACTTTTAGTCCCATCCCCTGACCTCCTGGGAGAAGAGAGGAAGATGAACTAAATGAAAAGCTTGTGTTTCTGATTCCTAATAGATGAGAATGCTCTGACAAAGCCCAGGCTTCTCAATAAAACCCTCCCTTTTCTAGGCAAAGGGGTAGAAACCATATGCTCTATGTGCCTTGGAATCCCATTGTCCCAGATTTACCTAATTCCTTAAAGAAAGAGAAAACTCTCAAAGGTACATATATAGTGGGCTCAGTTGTCTATTAGAACAAACAAGCTACAGTTGGAGAACATCTATTTACTTATGGTGTCAGAAAAAAAAAAAAAAGGATCCAGAGAGAACCAGTCTCCCTCATCACCAACATTCTGTGTCTCTCACCTTGCCACCCACCATGGCTGGCCTATAGTCCAGTTGGCTGAGTCACTTTGTGTTTATGAGAGTATATGTTGGCCTATAAAGTCTAAGAATCTCTCTCTACTCCCGTGTACATGGATGAGGAGCACTGATATGGATTACTCATGTCCTTTTTTTTAAGATTTTATTTATTTATTTGACAGACAGAGATCACAAGTAGGCAGAGAGGCAGGCAGAGAGAGAGGGAGGAAGCAGGCTCTCTGCTGAGCAGAGAGCCAGATCATGACCTGAGCAGAAGGCAGAGGCTTAATCCACTGAGCCACTCAGGTGCCCCTGGATTACTGATTTTAAAGAACATTCTAGGGGCTCCTGGGTAGCTCAGTTTCTAAGTTTCTGCCTTTGGCTCAAGTCATGATCCCAGGATCCTGAGATGGAACCCCGCATCGGTCTCCCTACTCAGCCCTCTCCCACTCCTTCTGCTTGTGTTTTCCCTCTCACTGTGTCTCTCCCCATCAAATAAATAAATAAAATCTTCAAAGAAAGAAAGAAAAAGCAAACATTCTGCTTCCATACAAGAAAATGGGATTTTTCACTATACTATAAGAGAAGGGTAACAATCAAGCACACACGACCTATTTTCTGTCCTTTCTTTGTACCTCTTCTGGTGGAGAGCTTGTGAGTAATGTCAGCTTTAGAAGCTCAAGTCCCTGGCCTGAAAAATATTTGGAAGAAAGGACTATAGAAATTGGAGAAACCACTTAGTATCTGTTCTCTTAAAATCTACTTCCAGCTGTTTCCAGCTTTTTTTTTTTTTTTTTTTTTTAAATTCTAGGCTTATTCTGGGCCAAGCTAAAAGTGTTATCCTATGGTTCAGCCTAAGAATATAAAATTTTTCATTGACTTGGGTTGGGGAGGTGCAAATCCTAATAGAAAAGGGAGAATTTGTTTGCAGGTCACTGCTCCTATGTGGGTATTTTTGTTTGTTTGTTTTGAGGACTTTATGGAGAAACGTGATTGGTCAAGATAGTTCCTATATTCCTGCTTCTCCTTACCAATTAACATTATCTGACTCTATTATCAATAGATTGTTCAGAAGAAAGACTTCATTCTTACATTTCTTGATATGAGTTTCAAAATTGCATTTCTTTGTGTCTCAGACAAAAGTGCTGAAAGGAGGGAAATGAGCATAATAGACTTATGTTGATAGTATCATTTCAGGTCTGGGAATAAATGCTTTCCAACTGATTCATCATGCACACTCTCAATTCCTCTAAAATTGAGATCACCACATTCTTCCTGATTGGAATCCCAGGACTAGAGCATGTTCACATTTGGATCTCTGTCCCCATTTGCCTCATGTACCTAGTGGCCATCCTTGGCAATTGCACCATCCTCTTTGTTATCAGGACAGAGCCTTCACTCCATGCCCCCATGTACTACTTCCTCTCCATGCTAGCTGTCTCTGACCTGGGCCTCTCCCTCTCATCTCTCCCTACTATGCTGAGGATCTTTGTTTTCAACGCTACAGGAATTTCCCCAAATGCCTGCTTTGCTCAAGAATTCTTTATCCATGGATTCACAGATATGGAGTCCTCAGTGCTCTTGATCATGTC
The DNA here is from genome assembly GCF_011764305.1 of Mustela putorius furo. Taxonomy (NCBI): domain Eukaryota; kingdom Metazoa; phylum Chordata; class Mammalia; order Carnivora; family Mustelidae; genus Mustela; species Mustela putorius. The sequence goes on from NW_025422126.1 coordinate 1,810,770, forward strand.
TTTTGACCGTTTTTTGGCCATACGCAACCCTCTGAGATACAGCTCCATCCTCACCAATGCCAGAGTTGCCAAAATGGGCCTGATGTTTCTCGTTAAAAGCATGCTCTTAGTGCTCCCATTTCCTTTCACTCTCAAGAAACTGACATATTGTAGGAAAAGCCTACTTTCTCACTATTATTGTCTGCACCAGGATGTCATGAAGCTGGCCTGCTCTGACAACACGGTCAACTTTTTCTATGGCTTCTTCGTTGCCCTCTGTATGATGACAGTGCGTTCATTGCCGTGTCCTACATATTCATCCTGAAGACTGTGATGGGCATTGGATCTCATAAGGAGAGGCTCAAGGCCCTCAACACCTGTGTCTCTCACATCTGTGCTGTGCTTATCTTCTATGTGCCCATCATTGCTTTGGCCTCCATGCACCGTTTTGGCAAGCACAAGTCCCCAGTGGCCATGATCCTCATTGCTGACATTTTCTTGCTAGTACCACCTCTGATGAACCCCATTGTATACTGTGTGAAGACACGACAAATCCGTGAGAAGGTTTGGGGAAAACTAGGTCTAAAATGAAGGTAAGGGAAAAGGTAAGAAAAGGTCAGCCAAGATAGGAGAATAAAATATTTCTAAGCAAAGTATTATGGATATTTATTCTTACCTTCCTTGATCATTCATATAATCACTACAACATATAGGCTGGGCACTGGGATCTATAAGCCTGGGACTCACATGGGCATTGACAGGTAAATATGGAATAAATTTTGCAATACTATATTTTAAGGATTTTTACTTATTTATTTGACAGAGAAAAGTTTTGCAATATTATTGAAATCATGAATCAATATACTGATTTGGGATTTTAGTTACACTATTTATTACAGCACCAAGATAAATACACAAGGGAGTAGAGCTTGTGCTCTCTTACAGAAAATGTATACTAGATGAAGTGGAAGTTAAAGGATGTTAGCCCAATCCATTTACAAATTTTCTTTCAGGCAGCCTTCAGAAATATATTTGTTGAGGGGTCTTCAGTCTATTTGATGCAAATTCTTGATTTCCCATTTAAGGAAAGAAGTGTATTGTCAAGTGCAAATTGGTTAAAAATTTCCTCTCTTTGCTCTTTTTTAGTAATCAAATAGGGACAACCAGTGATTCTCTTTTATGTTAGAGCTTTCATAGCCTTGAAATAAGACAGTGAGTGGTGCCTGGATGGCTCAGTCGTTAAGCAGTTGCCTTCTGCTCAGGTCATGATCCCAGGGTCCTGGGATAGAGCTCCATACCGGGATCCTTGCTCAGCAGGAAGCCTGCTTCTCCCTTTCCCATTCCCCCTTCTTGCATTCCAACTTTCACTGTGTCTATCTCTGTCAAGTAAATAACTAAAATCTTAAAAAAAAGAGAAATATGACAATAAGATCTCTCATAAACATTCTTTAAGACAGACCAGATTTTTTCTCCATATTACAATAGGTTTCCAAGAAATTATAGTTACTAAAAGGAGAACAGAGAGATCATTCTGCTCTTGGTAGGAGACAGAAAAGCTGGTAGTTCAGTCATTTTTAAAACACTGACATTCTTTACTACTTTAAAATAATGGCTCTCATGCTTGTTTAAGAACTTGGTATTTTGAACTATGATATATGCAATAACACTAAAGAAGCTAGAAATAATTTTAAACTAGCAGAAAATGACCATATATTAAACAATATAAAATTATATTCATACATATATAGTTTCATTTTTTTAAAATAGTCAACTAAAGTAGATTGACTATCTCAGTATACTCTGTAAAATTTACTTGTTTCCTGTTTGTCTTTTATTGGTGAGTACTTCATAGAAGACAAAGATTTAAAACATAAAACTTAGAATAAGTCAACCAAAACCCTTTAAAAGTTTGTACTCGGGATTGGGGAAAAAACTATTGGTAATCAATTTCAATATTTTATTGCCTCAGTTGAACTAAAAAATAATTAGTATTATTTGTTCCAAAGAACCATTTTGAAGAAGATGTTCTCTGATGAATAAATATTCATATATATTTTATGTCCCCAGGTGAGTTTACCTGAGTTCTTACTGTTCAATAGCCCTGTCTAGATGCCCCATAGCTTAGTCAAGACAAAGTTCTGGGCTTCCTCCCAGGTTGTTTCCAGTTATGTTATTAGTTCATCTGTTTTTTTTTTCTTACTTATATTTTGTTTCCTTAAAGAAACTGCATACATCACATTTGTTGGCATACCTCCAGAGTTGTACACTGTGTATAAATGACATCTGGATAGTAGTCTGACACATCTCCCAACTTGTTTAGATAAAAAGAACACACAGGCACACATACCAAAAAAAAAACAAAAAACAAACAAACAAAAACCTTTGACAACTCAGAATATGATAATAAATTATAAGCACACAGAACATCTAGAATGATAAAAAACAAAACAACAAACAAACAAACTGTTACAAAAATCAGTCAGGAGCAACTATAAATTTTAAATCAAAGATGCTCACCTGAGAAATGGTTCATATCCTGTTTAGTGATGAGAAAATGCAAATAGGTGGTCATAAGAGAAACAAGAAGAATATTTATCCTCCATTCCTTAGTATTTGCTCTCAACACAGAAATGTGGATCTTTACAAGACAGAAACTGCTCAAGTCATAAGTGGTGGGGCACCTGGGTAGCTCAGTCGTTAAGCATCTGCCTTCCACTCAGGTCATGATCCCAGGGTCCTGGGATCAAACCCCATGTTGGGTTTCCTACTTGGTGGAAGGCCTATTTCTCCCTCTCCCACTCTTCTTGCTTGTATTCCCTCTCTTGCTTTGTCTCTCTCCATCAAATAAATAAATAAAATCTTAAAAAAAATGTTTTTCTGGATAAGAGTGAATAGGCCACAATCTGTTTTCCTCAATTATAAGAGAGGTTTAATGCATTTCCAACCATGGTTCCAGTGACATTTCATTTAGAATGTACCAAAATATTTCTAAGAAGAGATTTTTAAGTGTCAACTGGGAATATAAAAAAAAAAAAAAAAATGGCAACTGTAAAAAAGTTTCCTAAGAGAGCAAAATTTATTAACCAGCTCTAAAATTGTAGGGGTGCCTGCATGGCTCAGTGGGTTAAGCCTCTGACTTGGGCTCAAGTCATGACCTCAGGGTCCTAGGACTGAGATTGGGCTCTCTGCTCAGCAGGGAGACTGCTTCCCCTCTCTCTCTGCCTGCCTACCTCTCTGCCTACTTGTAATCACCCTCTTTGTCAAATAAATAAATAAAATGTTAAAAAATAAAATAGTGTGTAGTTTGCTCAACAAATCAATAGGAAGAACAAAGAAGAATAAACACACTGCAATATACTCTAAATGATATGAAAATAGTATATAATTAAGGAATATCAAAACCTTATCAAAAATAGATTCAAATAATAGTGATAGAAAAAATTACAACCTACTTTAGATACCATATTTGTGTGCGATCTTTTATTACACACAAAAATAAACTAAGATAAATTAAGAATTAAGTACAAAGATAATTTTTTTCAAGTTTTTATTTAAATTCCAGTTAATTAACATACTGTATAATCTGACATTCACTAGGTACCAGACATACTTATTTGTATAAACTCAGTTAACTTTTGCAAGAACATGGGAAGTTAGATTTTGTTACTTCCTCCTGTTTCATGTATTAAGAAGCTAAAGCTCTGAGAAGTGAAACAATTTTTCCAAAAACACAGAACTATAAAGTGTTAAAAGCTTGAATCTAAACCTAGACAGTACATTTCCAGAGCCTACAATCTTACACAGTACACCAGATCAATTATTATTTTGCTTCTTTCTAAATTTAATAATTCACATTCCAGAAATCTAAGAACAGAATCAGAGGTGTGATCAAATATTTATTCATAATGTATATCAAGGACTATTTTCTATGATAAAAATGTCAACTACTGAAATATTAAGTAATAAATAACATAAACCATGATATACAAATAATATTAAATATTATTCACCTATGCACCATAGCATCAACAACTAAGTGGCATTTGCTAAGTGTTATATTAGATATTAAGGATGAAATGAAACTTAACTTTAGACGTGCTATTAAGGGGTTTACCATCCGGTGGTGGGGAGACCAAGTAAATAATTAAATTCACTGAGTAACATATGGTAAGCTTAAGTACACATATAAGAAAGCAAGTAAAAGACTGGTAACTTGTCTATTTTAGTGAAGAATCAAAGGAGAGTGCTTCCTAATGGAAGTCAAGTCTAATATAAAGTCTAATATAAAAATTTGATATATTATTAACAGAAAATGATAAGTAATATCAAGCACATAAGATATACATTTGAGTATATACTTCTATCCTAGTTTAAAATGTAATGTGTATGCAGGGATGCCTTGGTGGCTCAGTTGAGCAGTCAACTATTGATTTCAGCTCAGTTCATGATCTCAGGGTCCTGGGATTAAGCCCTGAGTTGGACTCCATGCTCAATGGGGAGTCTGCTTGAGGATTCCATCTTCTCCTCCCTCTGCCCCTGCCCCCTGTATATGCTCTCTCTCAAATAAATAAATAAATCTTTTTTTAAAAGTATGTCTGTGCACATATGCTGGTTATTAAAAAAAGATTCAGTTATATATCATAAAATCTCTCACAATATTATGAGTGATTTTTCTTATCATCACAAAATTTTAATTATATATTATATATAGGTGTGTATAATTTTATATTTATAATTGGACATTATAATCAGACATGACATTTATAATCAGAACAACCTCCAAATATATTAAATACATTCCTTGACAAATTCATGTCCTATTAACAATTGTTATGGGGACGAAGAACACTGATAAAAGTGTTTTTGGTATGGAGCAGGTGAGTTGCCTTTTGAGTCAGATGTGAAAAGTGCTTTTGGAATAATAAAAGATGAACACACATGCAGTAGAATGCCTTAAATATTGACCATCATAAAACTGGAAGAATGCTTACACATTTCTACAACAGTGCAGCTAAAACTCTTGGAATTTATAATTTTCTATACTCTAAAAAGGCCCTTTATCCCTGGAGGCATTACCCTATATTCAAGCACAGCTATATTTCTGAAGTGAAATGTGCAGATGTTCACCCAATGTGTAATAAATAATGACCATAAATACATTCAAATCAGTTTATGTTACCTTTCGCTGCCAATAAGTTTTGGCCCCAAATTTAGGAATAAAAAAAAAAGTTTTTCCAGATGTTTTTAAATTCATGAATTATAAATGGAGTTATTATCTTTTAGAAAGGTCTTCAAAGAAGCAATTGAAGAGCTATTGGTGTTGGTAAGAACTTCCGAGGAAAAGTCTGGATGGTTAGAGTAGGGGGTGGTCCTGCATGTCTACCCTGCCACAGGTTGATTCCAGGGTCAGAGACTGGTATTTCTTGGTTTGGGCAAAGTCAAGTCACAAAATTGTCAGTGCTTGAGCTGAACAGAAGGCAGAGCAAAAACAGCAGAGTTTGGAAGTGGTATTCCCTGTCTGCCAGGAGTAAGAAGTTGTACACGGAGAGGAGACAAGTGGCTTAGATCAGAATATGGGCTTGGTCTTCTGTGCTCAGATAGGAATTATCCTGAGTGGAACAAAGTTTCATAATTCCATGTGAAAGAAAGCGGGAAAATTCCCCAACATCCCATCAACTCTATACTGAGGTTACTTCTTGACAAAGCAAATACTGTTAAGAAAGGTAATCCAAAGATTTCCTACAAAGAAACACCAAAGTCACTGTGCAATTCTACAATGACAAGTACACCAAAAGGTTGAGAAGCCCAATAGCTAGGTAAAAAATTAACTATCCAAGTAACAACGGCAAATAGAAAAAAAAAAAAAAAAGTGCTGTCCTGAGGCAAAGGTGACACAAACGAGGGACTGTAGAATCAGAATCAGAACTAGGCATACAATTAGACTAACTAGGCAATAGGAAAAATAACGAAAGGCAATATGTGACTTTAGCTATTGGACTCACTGGACGTATAACAAGTAGCAATTCGTTCTGTGACAGTTTGATGTTTGCTAAGGAGAAAAAGAGTTCAAGAAAGGATAGAGGTTCAGGGAATGCATCTGCCAGGAGATGGGCTCCCTGGAGGTGACTTCAGGAACTGAAACTAGTGTGCAAGAATTTCTTAGAGTTTTAAATTACAAATTGCAATGTGCATGTCTTTGCACATACATAACTCTTTCATTTACCAGCTTAAGAAAAAAAAAAAATCTGGGATGTCCCCTGGGAAATTTAACCACAGAAATAAATAAACAAACAAACAAACAAATAAATAAATAAATAAAATTTTTTTTCTTCTGGATGTGGACATAAACCTATAAAATGACTATTAAAAAAACTATAAATGACTATAAAACTGTAGCCATTTATTTTTGGTCTAAGAATTACCATTTTAAGAAGATTATTAAATTATTCAACTAGAATAAAACGATCTTACCATGTTTTTAAGGTGCACAGGAGTTCCATGTAATTGTTTTAAATGTTTGAGGGGCACACACAAATAATTTGGTTTTGAACTGTAGTGTTTTTGTTAGTTTAGCTTTTGTTTTTGTTTTTGTTTTTAACTCTTCAATAAGTTTAGGGGAAATGTATTCTCCTCTTTCTGCTCCAATGATTTAATCGAAACTACCTTAGTAACCAAAATGCCTGAGGATGGCACAGACCCAAATCCCTTTCCTGCTTAAATATAATTTATCTCCCCTTCAATCCCACCGTCTTCTAAGACCCCTCACTCTAGGGCCCCGTGAGCCCTTAAAGTGGAGCAGCTGGAGGATAGCCTGGCGGATCGTCTTGGTCTTCAAGCTATAAATGATAGGGTTCAGTACAGGTGGTAAGAGCAAGTAAACATTGGCAAGAATGCTACAGACCACTCTTGGGGTGGAGCTGAGAAGGCGGTGTGTAAAGGACAGGCTGATCATTGGCACATAGAAAACAGTGACAGCACAGATGTGACAGACACAAGTGCTGAGAGCTTTTTGTTGTTTGTTAGGGGCCACAATGCTCAAGACGGTTCGAAGAATCAGAATGTAGGAGAAAAGAATGAATAGTAAGTCAGTGCCAGTCAGATAGAGCTGCAGAAACATGCCCCAAAAATTGCTGATCCAGGGGTTGGAATATGTGTACTTGATCATATCTGGGTGGTAGCAGAATGGGTGGGAAAGCTCTTTGCCTGCATGGAAAGATACGTTCTTCAAGGCTAGAACCATGGGAAAGGTGAAAACAACTTGCCGCAGGCAGATGACCAGTCCAATCAGCAAGATTATCATGTCTGTGAAGATAATGGTATACTTCAGTGGGTTACAGATAGCCATAAAGCGGTCAAAGGCCATGGCTACCAGCACTGAGGACTCCAGGATGGAGAAGCCGTGCACAAAGAACATTTGAATGAGGCAAGCTTTCAAGCTAATCTCCCGAGTATGAAACCAGAGAACCCCAAGCACAGTGGGAAGAGTTGAGATGGTCAGACAGAGATCAACGGTTGACAGCATGGAGAGGAAATAGTACATAGGCTTGTGGAGACTCTTCTCAATGATGATGACCAACAGAATCATGCTATTTCCCAAGAGGGCAATGATGTAGAGACAGCAGACAGGGATGGAGATCCAGACGTGAGCAAGTTCCAGCCCAGGAAATGCAGTGAGTAGGAAGTCTGGGGAAGATGATGTGGTGTTATTGAAAATTACCATGGTAGATTGAGAACACACCCTGAAAAGAGAGACAACAAGGATAGTGTTTGTCATATTGATCCTTTTTTCAAACTCTCTTTTATAAACTCTTTCCCGTTGTTTTTCTATATTGAATGCCTCTAGTCCAGTTATGTACCTATCACATAATTCCACAGTATCTTGAAATTTTTCTTGTCAGAACCAGGTCCCATTTTTCTTCTTTTACCCTCTCCCAACTATAAGCATCAATCCTACTGCCCAGACTAGTACTGAGGCTTGAGGTAGGAAATGTATATAGGCTTATGTCATATACATGCACACACACCAACAAAACAACAACAACCACAATTAATGATTATGTCTTTGCAAACTGATGGATCTTTGACTTGAGTCTCCAAGCTGTATAAACTTCTTAAGGAAAAATGGACAAGCACAAAAGACCCACTGGGCCTGTGTGATAGCATACTCCATAATGTCCTTGCTGGAAGCTGGTACGAGATATTATATCCAGAAGTATCCTTGTACTTCTATCATCAATCACACCCTCCTAGCAGACTCTATTATAAGTCTCCTTTTGGTATCAGGGTTTCTTTGTTCCTTTTCCTATAGTGGAATGGTCTCTATAATTTTTCCCTTCCCCACTCCACATGTGTATGGGACTTGAATTTATTTTGTGTTCTAATTCTGTTTCTCTGTGTACTTTTCCAGGTCTACTGAAATAACTAGTACTAGATCTCCTTTTCTTCATCTTACATCTTGGGATACTTGTTTCTACTCCTTTCCATGGATATTTAAAATTAGCCTATGGCTTTGGACCAACTCACTGAGTAGATTGCTCTAATGAATTCTGTGAAAAATTCCAAACAGTATTCTGGAATACATGATTCAGGCATCCTAATCCAGGTAAAGTAGGTAAGTGTAGATTAAACACCCATATGAAATTTATGGGAAACACTCTGCAAAAAGTGATGAATGACTTTCACAAAAAAAGAAAAAAAATGATGAATGACTTTCTAAAAAACCTGGGTAGGATGGAAGTTGGGACTAATAACTAAAAGGGAATCACTCAAGGACATGGAAGTCTGAGGTGACATCACAAATTGGAATATCAAGTAGTTCACTGAGTAAGAAAGTACATAGAATGGCAGCTGCATAGAAAAGAGAGATGGGGGTTTCCTGGGTGGCTCAGTCAGTTAAGCGTCTGCCTTCAGCTCAGGTTATGATTCTAGGTTCCTGGTATTGAGCCCCACATGGGGCTCCCTGCTCAGTAGGAAGCCTACTTCTCCCTCTTCCACTTCCCTTGTTTGTGTTCCCTCTCTCACTGTGTCTTTCTATATCTTTTCTTTTTTTTAAAAAAGATTTTATATATTTATTTGACAGAGAAAGACACAGTGAGAGTGTCAAATAAGTATATAAAATCTTTTTTAAAAAAATAAAAGATATAGAAAGACACAGTGAGAGAGGGAACACAAACAAGGGAAGTGGGAGAGGGAGAAGTAGGCTTCCTACTGAGCAGGGAGCCCCATGTGGGGCTCAATGCCAGGAACCTAGAATCATAACAAATAACATGGAGGACAAGGGATGTTAGAGAGGAGAAGGGGGTTGGGGTAAATTGGAAGGGGAGGTGAATCATGAGAGACTATGGACTCTGAAAAACAATCTGAGGGGTTTGAAGTGGCGGGGGGGGTGGGAGGTTGGGGTACTAGGTGGTGGGCATTATAGAGGGCATGGATTGCATGGAGCACTGGGTGTGGTGAAAAAATAATGAATACTGTTTTTCTGAAAATAAATAAATTGAAAAAATTTAAAAAATATATCATATGATCTCCCTGATATGAGAAAGTGGTGATGCAACATGGGGGCTTAAGTGGGTAGAAGAAGAATGAACGAAACAAGATGGAATTGGGAGGGAGACAAACCATAAGTGACTCTTAATCTCACAAAACAAACTGAGGGTTGCTGGGGCGAGGGGGGTTGGGAGAAGGGGGTGGGATTATGGACATTGGGGAGGGTATGTGCTTTGGTGAGTGCTGTGAAGTGTGTAAACCTGGTGATTCACAGACCTGTACCCCTGAGGATAAAAATATATGTTTATAAAAAAATAAAAAAATTTAAAAAATATATATTATATGTTTATAAAAAATAAAAATAAAAAATAAATTAAAAAAAAAGAAAAGAGAGACGGTGTTATAAAGGAGGCAGAATCTGGAATGTGTGTTTAAGAGGACTGTTGCAATTCTATTTAGGACTTGTTCACTGAGTGCTGATGTCATCACCACTATTTTAAAGTTTGTATGTAGGGCATTTAATCATCAATGAAGAGCTAGCAAGGAATGATATACTCAGTCCATGTGTTGTGTGGATATGGTCAGCCATAAGTATTTTTATTTCTCAGTATGTAGGTTTTCTGTCTTGTATCTGAGTAGATGCAAGGAATTTGCTAGCACCAGGCATTGTCAGTTGCTTTATAAACAAATATAAGGGGCTGTTGGTTATTTTCTTTCCCTCCTCCATTCTACTGAAGGTGGTGATAGAAAAGACCACTTGTTACTCCAAAGGGGAGGGGGGAAGACTAATTGCTTTTTCTGCTATAATATTTACTATTACTATATTATACGTGGTTGAAAAAAATACTAAGAATCAGGAAAACTAATGTCAAATGAGATACAGATTACAAACATGGTGAGTTATGTCAGTCATTTAGACTCTAAATGATTTTTAAAAATTTTTTACATTTATTTAAAGATTTTATTTATTTATTTGTCAGAGAGAGAGAGAGAGCAAGCAGCGGGAGCAGGCAGAGGCTTCTTGCTGAGCAGGGAGCTCGATGTGGGGCTCTATCCCAGGACCCTAGGATCATGACTTAAGCCGAAGGCAGATGCTTAACCAACTGAGCCACCCAGGCGTCGCTCTAAATGATTATTTTAATGTCAGTTTCTACTCAAATAGGAAAACAAAAGTGCATAAAATGCAGTTTCTGTGTTCAAAACTCCCTCAACTCAGTGGAATGAATACTGTGAAAAGCCAACGCAAAATATTAATGAAGGGCTATCACCACATGGGGACACCAGAGAAGACTAGCCAGACAGGAAAACAGAAGGCTGTTGAGATTTTTGTTTCTGACTCCTAGGCTCCCTTCAGTCTTCACATCACCTCAGAAGACTTATAAGCACATCTTCTGTCCTTAAGTTGGTTGATCTGAAATATTTAAGAATTGCTAATAAAGTATTTGCAAACATTAATGAGAGGTAAATTGAATTTAACATTAAATGCTTTCAATCATTCACCTTATAAGCCACTATTAAACATTAAAAAAAGGAGTGAATCCCCTCTGTGATAACTACTCAAGAATCTCTCTGCAACACCAAATCACTCAAACTATTGACGTCCTTCAATAGTACTCTACATATTTTTTTTAATAGTACTAAAATTCTATTGCTTGATCACATTTCTTTCTCCATTTAGAATGCTGGCTCTCTGGGAATATAAAACATATGTATTCATCTTTGTATTTTCTCTAGAGATAAACAGTGATTGGTACATGATAAAAACTCTAATAATCTAATTTACATTAGATGGGTGGATAAATAAATCACAGATGATAGAGATATGGATAAAGACTAGATGAGAGAAATACATATTGAGCCTGAAAGTTTTGTGGGAATGATGAGCCAGAGGGAAATCATTTCCCTAGCCACCAGGGAAACTAAGGAGAGTAATATCCTCTCGCTGACTGGAAGAAGGAGAGTAGGTTAAGAGAAAAGGAGATAAATTAAGATCCTCTGTATATGTCAACACTTACCAGCCATCTTATATATAATTTTATATCACCCCAGGAAAAATGGATATAGGTGTTTTTAAAGAAAGGAAAGTGGCCTAGCAAGATAAAACAGTATATTAAAGGTAAAATAGATATAGACTCAAAATGCAAAACCAGATTTACTAACTCTAAGGTCTATTATTTATCATTAAACCATAAATTGTTTAGATAAGCTAAGCTTATGAGAGAAGTTTAGCAGTTGGACAGTGTGAATTCTGTCTTTTAAAATATAAGAATTGTTTATAATCTGTTGTACATATATGTATATAGTCATATATATGTCTATATGATCTAGAAAAGCAATAGAGATGAGCAATCAATAAAAGAAAACAATGTCCTCATGGTTTATTTAAAGAAGACTATTTGGGGCATCCATGTGTGTTTAGAAATATGTGACTGTTTATATGTTTATGTTGTGTATATCTCTATATACCGGTGTATGTATAGAGGAGTTTTGGAATGGAAGAGTGATCAAGAGATAAGGTGACCATAAAGCAGATACCAGTTATCTCTTGTTCTTTGAATTTCATCTCATAAAGGACAAAAAGATGACACTGAGGATGTGAGGGGGTAAAAGGAGAAGAGACAACGGCTCATTTTGCTGCTGGAGAACATGTTTCCTATGGATAGATATGTGGACAGGAGAAGGAGCAGAGGGCTTCCTCTCTGGTTTGGTGAGCTTGTATGTTCCAGAACTAGTTGTAAGATAAAGCTCAGTGCCTCAGTTCATCAGGGTTTTTCTGCACTGCCTACTAACCAGAAGAAAAGGCTAGTGCTTTTTATTTTCACTTCTCCAACTGATTGGCCAGAAAGTAATGTCTACCAATTCATATACAAAAGCTTAGATTAAATGACTTGGATAAGATCCATCCAACTCAATCATTTAGTGATTGACAGGTCAACATCCCTGCTTTCTGGCATCAATAATGATAAAAACCAATCCATGTTGTCTACCAATCCCAAACTTCCTGGTAATTTCTCAACACTGAAATCTATTCTCCTCACAATCTGGAACCTGCCCTGACAGCTTGAGTCTGTATTAACCAGAAACTTTACTTCTGCTTCTCCGCACAACTTCATGCTTGGACCTTTCATTTAATTCTTAATATTGAGGTATGGCTGATACTAGTAATTTATATAAGCAGATTTAATCTTCTTTATCTGCCTGGAAGGTGAGTTCCTCAAAAGTTTGGGCATTCTTGTTTTTTTTCTCAATGCTAGCTACTAAAGTAGGATCTAGAATAACAAAAAGCTTCAATTAGTAAGGTTAACTGACGCCTGAACAATCTTGTCCACCAGAAGAGAGTTCTGGTCATATCTCCTTTTCTCTTTATCCTTCTGTTTCCTCCTGTCCTCTGTCTCTTATCTCAGTTTTATCGAGGCTCCATCACACCCCTCCATTTCTTTACCCGAGCTGAAATATAGCTGCCATCATTTATTGTTCTTCTCAGTTCCCTCTTTTTCCTAGGATTTCTCACTCCGTAATCACTTTGCCTCCCATCCCTTTCCATTTACGCACTCTTCTTACCTGTTCACATTAGGAGGAAACACGACCAACTTCTCTTCAGTCCCATCACCTAGCAAGGACTAAACCAGCTCCCAAGAGTGGAGGCTTTATAGGAAAATTAGTGGAGTCATCAAGCAGCAGAGGGCTGTCTTTATTGGTGAGTATACTGGGTAGAACAAGAATTATGGTACCCATAAGAATATGTTCCTCTATAATAGCTCAGATACCTCTCCCTGACAGCTTCAAACCCTGCTCCCAGGCCTAAGCAAGCTCCATTTTTCAGGAGCTGTAAGCATAGTGATGGCCCTGGGGGCTGACAGTAATGGGTATCTTCTAAAACTACAACCATTCCTCTTTACCCTGCCTTAGGCTACAGAGTTTCAGCCAGGGAGGCTCCCTGAATGTCAGAGCAAGATGCCAAGAGTGCAGATAAGTTCTCCCTCTGTTCTCTGCTCCAAGATGTACTCTTTCCAACAGGCCTCATTGTACTCTGGCCATTCCCATGTCTCTCCTCTTACCCAGTAGCCCCTCCTAAGTAGCCAACCTAGTCACTGAGTCACATTCGCAGCCCACCCACCCTTTTAAGCATAATTAAGCTAGTACTTGATGAAGTCACAATATATGCTAAAAAGTGCACTCTACCCTTCAAGTGCGTTGTTGTTTTTATTCATTACCAAGTTTATAGGTTAAGTATTCTCCATTGTTTCACAAATGAGGAAATGGAAACTCAGAGAGCTTCTGAATATTACCCAACTAAAAGTTAGCAAGTTAGAGTTGGCATTCAAGTCCTTGTCTAGCTTACTCTTAAGCCCTTACTCTATGCTATACTGCCTCCTCTAGTCAACTGCTTCCACTCTATCTTCAAAAAATGTAGTTGTAATACATGGTCCTCAATCTATCCATTCTACAGATTGCTTGCTTCCCAGCTGCATGTCTACATCTGGTTTAAGCCTTATTCTGACCAGAATTCACCTCTGCATAGTAGGCTGTGAATTAATAATTCTGACCATATATAATAATCCCTGACTTTTTAATCCTCCTTGAAACATTTTCTGGTCCATACTCATACTTTATTGGGCACACTCGTGAAGATATTTATCCCAACAAGTATCTGGAGAGATTAATTAATTCCATAAAGTTACATAGTAAGTAATGTTCATATTTATATGTAAATACTACCCCTTTCCACTGGTTCCCACTGGCAAAAATTAATGATGCTGGTAAATTTAAATGAGACTTACTAACATTAAATGAAACAAAGAAGTTTGGAAGCATGAAATCAATCTTGATAAAGTACAGTTTTCACTCATTCATGAATTCAAAAAAAATTATATATTGAACATCCATTATAAGTTCTGAACTACATTAAGTACTTGGGAAAGACTAAAATAAAGTTAAAAGGATTCCTGTTCTTCAAGTATATAGACTAGCAGGGGAGATATACTATTGGTAAATTAGGGTACCGTATGAGAAACTGCAACATAAGTAAAGAAAGGCATGTCAGTAAAGCTTTCTGGGCAAAAATGAAGTTGAAATTAAAATCTAACATATATATAGGAGTTCCTATTCCAGCTCATTAAGTTCACTATGCTCTCATAATTTACCCGCCGTTTTATTTTTATTCTTTTTCTCTCTTGCTTCCAGCCTATTGCACATATACACTTTATTTTTATTAAATAAACACTCAAAGAACATATAAATAAACACAAAAGGCAAAAGAACAGAAATGGCCTATGTTCAGCATTGAATCCCAGAATGACTATAATGGAGCAAAAACAATCTGTGGATTTTTCTTGGAAAAAAAAATGTTAATGACCTACAATGGAATAGTGCTGAGTAGTAAAAAGGAATAAACTACCAGTACATACCATAAAATGAATGAATCTCACATGCATTATACTAAGAAGACAGACATGGGAGACTACGTACTGCAGGGTCCATGACACTCAAAAAAGAGAATTACAGACATGGAGAACAAGTGAGTGCTTGCTAGGGACTGGGTATGGATACAAAGGGGTAACAAGAAGGAATTTTGATGTAGTTTTTCTATATTTTGATGTCACTCGTTGTTACCTGGTTTTATGCATTTGTCAAAAGTTGATTAGAGCCATATACCAGAAACAGTGAATTTTATTGTATATAAATGTTGATAAGCTGTGGGGCTCCTAGCTGGCTCAGTTGCAAGCACGTGTGACTCTTGATCTTGGGGTCATGAGTTTAAGCCCACAAGGGAGTAGAGAAAACTTAAAGAAATAAAACTTAAAAAAATGTTGATAAAGTGTTATATACTGTTTTAAGGAGAATTCATATCTATCAAGCTACCTAAGATAAATTATTGTTTTCATCAAAACCATTATGCAAAGGTATATTATAACCCATTAGATTTATACTATTCAATACAGTATCTTCTAGCTACATGTGAATATTTAAATTTATATTTCAATTAATTAAAATAAAGTAAAATTTAAATGTTCAGTTCCTTGGTTGTACTATCAAAGTTTAAAGTGTTCAATAGGGACGCCTGGGTGGCTCAGTTGGTTAAGCAGCTGCCTTCGGCTCAGGTCATGATCCCAGCGTCCTGGGATCGAGTCCCACATTGGGCTCCTTGCTTGGCAGGGAGTCTGCTTCTCCCTCTGCCTCTGCCTGCCATTCTGTCTGCCTGTGTTCATGCTCTCTCTCTCTCTGACAAATAAATAAAATAAAATAAAATAAAATAAAATAAAAAATAAAGTGTTCAATAGTTATGTGTGGCTAGTGGTTACCACATTAAACAACAGTGATTTAGAATATTTCCTTCACTGCAGGAAACTCTATTGGACAGTGCTACATTTGATACTCTTCCCTGTCTTGATTGCATCCACACGGAACTCATAGATGCCATTAAGGACCAATCCTGTCCCCACAGAACACCCGGACAATCTGCTGCCGGATCTGCTTGGTCCTAACACTGTATACAACAGGATTGAGCACGGGAGGGAGCAGCAGATAGACATTGGCCATGAGAGTGTGCACTATTGGTGACAAATGCTTTCCAAAGTGGTGAATCAGAGTCATGCCAATGAGAGGCATGTAGAAGAGCAATACTGCACAGATATGAGAGAAGCAGGTGTTGAGAGCCTTGAGTCTCTCTTCTCGGGAAGCAATGCCCAGTACTGCCTGGAGAATTAGAAAGTAAGAAATCAAAAGGATCAAGGCATCTAGTACAATGATGAAGATCACAGCCAGCAGGCCATAGATGCTATTGACACGGGTGTCAGCGCAGGCAAGCCTCATGGCATCCTGATGGAGGCAGTATGCATGGGAAAGGATATTGGAGTGGCAGAAAGGTAGCCTTTTGATGAGAAAAGGCACAGGGAGCACTGCACCCACACTTCGTAGCAGGACTATTGCTCCAATCTTGCTGATGACTCCATGAGTGAGAATGGTAGCATAGTGCAAAGGGAAGCGGATAGCCACAAAGCGATCAAAGGCCATGGCAACCAGAACACCTGATTCAACTCCCCCAAAGGTATGGATAAAGAACATCTGAGTGACACAGGCATCAAGAGTTATTGAATGCCAGTTGAACCAGTGAACACTAATCATGGTGGGCATGGAAGATAGTGAAAGGCTGAGGTCAGTGGCAGCTAGCATAGCTAGAAAATAATACATAGGTTCATGGAGACTTCGCTCAACCTTGATGACAACAAGGATGATGACATTACCTAAGAACGTGGTACTGTAAAGAAGGCAGAGGGGCAAGGCCATCCAGAAGTCTTTCTCTGGCATTCCTGGAATGCCAGTCAAAGTGAAGGTCTGGTGGTTATCAGTAGTTTGGTTGAACGGTGACATAGTGGAATGAAAGTCCGACTGGGAAGAAAGAGAATAATTTGTTAAGTCAAACAGCTGCAGTTAGAATCAGTGGCAATATGTTTTGAGACAGTAGCCATAAGAAGGAGTGACTTCAATATTATTTTAATACCTTTATGTTCGCAATCTGATACAAAGACTTACTGTTCTACCCCATTAGGCAATAAATCAGTGATCATCATGTGCTAAAATATACTTTTCTTTTTTGAAAAGAAAAAAGAGAAAAAAAAAGAGGAAAAGAAAAAACAGTATAAAAGAAAAAAAAAGAAAAAATTTCAATCAACACCGACACCCAGACATTTCATCCAGAAACATTAAAGAGTTAGCTGACTTGCTCCTTGCTAAGGAAGAATTTATATTATACATTTATGTGGGTAATTAACACTGATGCCAATAACCAGAAAGGAAATGTTAGCAGCACAAATGTGACCAAGGGCTTTTCATAAACACAGATAGGCAGATGTGTATATGTGTCTGTATCTTGACTGTGATCTTAAATTGTGGTGATATAGACATTATGCTCAGTAGGACTCAGTTTTTCCACCTGCAGGATGTGGGACAGAGGAAGAAAAATACTCTTTAAGGACTATAAAGTTCTAACCTTTTGCATTCCTGGGAATGTGTAGGTACTAAAATGACCTGAACTTACAGCAGGTGGTTTCCCTGTCCCTTCATAGAGACTTCTCCTTCTCTGCATTCCATACTGCTATGAGGCTGTTCTAGTAAACTCCATCTTGAGCCAATAGAATCTGCATTTCCTACTCTGAGTAAAGCCTAGATAGACCTGTGGGCCATTCTAGATATTAACACCTAACACTTGCAGTGACAAAGATCAATATTAAAATCTTGGTGCCACACAGATCTCTTCTATTTCAATTATTTGCTATTATCTTCAAGAAGATATAGCCAAATGTGCATCTGAGCTAATCACTTTTTGGGCCTTTCTAGCCACAATTGATAAGGGGTTGGATTAAAGGAAAGGAAAAGTACTATCATGGCTCTTAACATTGTTTGAGTTATGACTCTTAGGAGAATCTGATAGTCACCCAAATAAGAATGTTCACACACACACACACACACACACACACAGTTCTGCATAAAAATTAAGTGAATTTGTATATTATTGAAAAGCATCTCAGGACCCATGTTAGAGAAAATGGAATAGGAGCCTGGGTCACAACAAGGAGAAAAGTCACTGGACAAAACGCAAGGGGCAGAGAGCTCTGGATGCTTGGGCATGAATAGAGACCAGGCAGAGTTACTCCAAGTTTCGTGTAAGTCAGTGGTCTAGTTCTACACTGTCCAATATTGTAGCCACTAGATATCTGTGCCTATTTACATTTAAATTAAATTAAATTAACATCAGTACCTTAGTTGCACTAGCCAGTTTTCAGGTGTTCAGTAACTTCATATGGTTAATGACTCTTGAATTGTGTAGTACAAATATGGAAAGTTTCCATCATTGTAGAAAGTTCTACTGAAATTTGAAAAATTGGTCCTGCAGACTACAGATTTAAAGAATACCAACATTCTAGGTGACCTCTTGACAAATCTTAGATCCAATTGGATTTGTGGGCCTCTTACCTATATACTGTATAACATGTGTCCCTTACATACTTTCTCTGTCTTTGCCTCTTTTCTGGAAACTTGAAGAAGAAAATAGCTTTAAAATTAAAGAATCTGGAAATGGATCACCTAGGTTTAAATCCTGACTCTGTGACCTTGAACAAATTACTTAATAATCTCTGCTTTATTCCTCACCTCTTTAAAATTAAAATGAAAATAATAGTATCTACCATGGGATAGTTAAAGATCACTGAGAAGTTCAATAGGGCATTTAGATGAGCACCAGGCAGAGAATCAACACTCAATAAAGGGTAGCTGTAATCAGTGTTCATCTGCTATCTATAAATTTTGTAATGTTTGGTTAACTGAGAAAACTATCCCTCAAGGTGTTTATAAGCCATGGAATCTATTAATATGCTGATAAGTTTATCTACCTACCCATATATTAGTTATATATTTTGATCAAATTCTATATTACCTAAATCTCTCTATTCCTCAGCCAACACTGAAAATCCGTGGCTTGCAGATAGTGACTGTTGCAGTGCTCAAGATGGGAAATTCTATGGATCTGTGCTCAGGGATTCTGCACTTAACTGTGAATGCTTACTATAAAGGATATATTGGAAGCAGGTGCTGGATAAACCAGAGATGAAAGAGTGATATGCTAGTAGGAGTCATGAGTACTGACTATCAGTAAGAGGAAGAAAATAATAAAGATAATTGATTCTGAAGCACCAGAACCCCCAAACCAACACCATACTGACGATCTGAGGAGGTCAATCCCAAAGACCAGCACAGTCCTTCCAGAATTCAAGAGGAGGATTACAAACTAGGCTCTTTTATTTGTTCTTTTTCTTTTCTTTTCTTTTCTTTTTTAACTAGAGAACAGGGGATGGAGAGGGAGAGTCAGAGGGAGAGAGAGAATCTTAAACAGGTTCCACACCCAGAGGGGAACCCCACATAAGGCTTGATCTCACAACCCTGAGATCAGGACCTCAGACCTTTAACCAACTGAACTACACAAGCACCCCCAAACTAGGCTCTTGATTCCTTAAGATCTAAAGAACTCAAAAAGAGCTTTTCAGGTTTAATTAATTTATTGATTAATGGCTTCATATTTGTCAAATGCCTATTATGTACTAGGCACACCATGGTAATCAAAGGACCAAAGGAGCAACTTCTTTCCTTATCAAAGAACATATGAAAAACAAGAGCAGAAACAGGAGTGGAATGTGTGCCCGGGGTTGAATGACAACATGTTTTACAAAAGGGTCAATATGTCCAGCTTGTATCCCCAGCTGGACTCAGTCTAACTCTGTCTCTGTCAATACCAGTGACAGACCAGGGACAGAATCAAACCTAAACTTTCCTCACAGCAAAAGGTCAGGAGCTTCTGCAGCTCATGAAGCATATGTGGGGCTAGAGGTGGAGAAGAAGATAGACAACAGAAGTCTTTCTTTTCTATCACTGTGGAACTACAGTTCAATGCTCTTTCCCACCCAGGCAGCCAAGTGGAAGAACTATTCTCTGAAGGATAGGACTGGGCATAATATACTACTTATTAAAGTGTCTGAGCTGCAGGCTGAAGCACAGTTCTGGCCCTTGGATTTGTCCTTTGCAGGAGCCATGCACTAGTCTTTCACTTGGGGAAGGAATATATTTGCTATTTGCCTTGAGCTAGGACTGAGGGAAGTACAAAAATTTGCAGGCTTCTGTTTCTCTAATTAGCCTTTGGTAGAATAACAAACTCACCAATGAATTTTTCATATGTACAGTTCAAATTGTTATTTCTCTTTTAATGAAAAAAATGTAAAGGAAATGGAAAAATAATTCTTGCTGAAAATATTCTTTCTGCAAATGAGGATTCTAGGCTCTTTATAGATATAAAGAAATCATGAGCAATCATTTTATATGATGATGTAGAGAATGCAAAAGATAATAGGCAGGCATTTTAAATGATCTTACTCCTTTAATAATAAAAAATCTAATATTTATTAAATGCTTATTTATGTTCCAGCCTCTGTTTTTAGCTCCTTACATATACTATCTCTTCTAATGACTAAAAAAGAAATTCCTTATGAGAAAAGAACTGTCGCCAGTATGCATGAGTAAAACAAGAGTCAGAGAAGTTAATTAACTTGACTAAAATCCCCAAAATAAAACTTAAATCCAGGTGCTCCAAACATTATCCTATGAGGTTCTATTTAGTCCTATAGGAGATGATAAGCTTTTTGCCACAGGGACAACTTTTGTCATCAAATTCAAAGCCCGGACCAAACAGTACACTGGGCTTAACAGACCTGACCTCCTCCATGCCCAACATTCTGTCCTAACCTCTAAATATTTCTCTGTGAAGATAAAGATAAAAATTATTTCTCCATAACTACAGTCCCCTCCATTATGTGAAAGCGTCCTCAGAGAAAGCACTACCTGGGCCTCAGTCTGTCTCCCAACTCAACCAAAGCCTAGTCTGGGAGATGAGAGTCGCTTTTGATGCTGGCCCCAAAGCAGTACAGACAGAGATTTAAAACCAGCAACATCCTAATCCAGAATTCCCTCTGAAGTGATCCTCTAGAGGCAAAGAATCAGTACCTGGAGATGTCCCCAGGGCCAACAGCTATAATGACTAAGCCTTCTGGGCATTTTGCTCTTCTTTGTCTTGATCAGAGAGGACCTAGTTTTCCCTAATTCAAACCTGGGATGGCAACCATCCAAATACAGACTTCTCCTCAGTCCTTTGTGAAAGGTGGTACCTCACTAGCTATACCAAAATGCAAATATACGTTAGTGACTAATCTTTAACATTATCTCTAAAAGAGAGAGAGAGGAATAGAGGAAGGAAGGAACAAAGAAAAAAAAAAAAAAAAGAAAGCCATCAAGAAAGAAAAAAAAGATAAAGTGTAAAAAAGAAGTTCATTAATGAATACACATGCATTCTAGTTGGGATTCTCTCGTTGCTTCCTCAGCTTCCCAGTAAAGCCTTTCAGTGCTGTGGTCTGTAGTCTCTGTTTCCATGTACTTCCCATTCTATTTGCAGTTCACTCTAGTGAGAGTGTTTTCCCATACCACTGAAAGCATCTTTGCGGGCATCATCAAGGGCCTGCTTATTGCTAAACCCAGAGAATATTCCTCACCCTACTCTCCTTTCAGCAGGATTCAGAACAGTGGAAAACTGACTCTATTAAGTTACTTTTATTACTGATTTTTTGGGGGGGGGGTGACACCAGGTTTTCCTCCTGTTTTAATTTCCACTCTTTAGTATCCTTTACTTTGATGGCTTATCTTCCTCCTACATCACTAAATGTTACTGTGTCTCTAATTTGTTTTTTTGCCCTATACTTTAATCCCACTCTCACTGAATGATATTATCAAATCCTATTGATTTAATCTCTCTATGTATCGATTACCCTCAAAAGCATATCTTCAGGCCTGAATTCTGTCTTGAGCTCCAGAACAATTCCTACTTGATCATTCCATGTGGATATCAAATAGGAAACTTAAAATTTCCTTTTAAGGAAGGAAAAGGAAATACTTTTCTCTTAAGGAAAGTATTCAGCATAGTGAATACTGTAAAACAAAAACAAAACTTCTTTCTATGTGCTCATAGTTAATTTTAATAAATCACACTAACCATACCACAATCCACCCAGTTGCCCAAACAAAAATTCCAGATCTTTTCTTCCCTTCTTTATATTTAATCCCTTACCAAGGACTATTGAGTCCAAACCAAAATATATTTCACACACTTCAAATTCCCTTCATCTTCACTTCTATCATGCCAGCAAGGTTACCATGACCTCTTGTAGAATAGAGCAGTAGTTTCCTTATGATTTTTTTAAATTTGCTCTTTTATTTGTTTCACTTTGTTATAGTATGATTTATAAATCATAGAATTGATCCATTTTAAGGATACAACTTGATGAGTTTTAGTAAATTTATATAATTGTGAAACTATTATCCCCAAACAGTCCTAAAACTTCCATTACATAAAATGACTCCTTGATGGTGGTTTGAGGTCAGCCCAGGGTCTGTCTCCAGCTCCAAGAAATCAGAGATATGCTCTCTATTTTTATAGTTTGCCTTTACTAGAAATTTCATATAAGTGGAATCATAAACTATATTGTCTTTTGTGTCTGGCTTCTCCCAGTTAATATAATGTTTTGAGTTTTATACATTGCTAAATATATTCATAGCTTGTTCCTTTTTCTTCCTGAGTAGTATGTCATTATATAAGTAAAATATATTTATCTACTCATTTGGTAGTTGAAATACATTCGGGTTGTTTATCACTTTTGACTATTATGAAAAATGTTGTTACAAACATTAGCATATAGTCCTTGTATGGACATGTTTGGGCAGATACCTAGAAAAGGAATTACTGGGTAGTATGGTAGGTGTTTCTCTAATTTGGAAGAAAATGCCCAGCTGCTTGTGGCTGAATCATTTTAAACTCACATCACCAGTGTATTAGGATTCCAGTTTAATTTAACTATTGATTTGGTTAGATTTACATCTGTCCTATTGATATTTGTTTTTTGTATGATTCGGTCTTTTTTGGTTCTTTTTTCCTTTATTGTCTTCTATCATGTTAAAGATTTTTATTGTACTGTTTTAAGGGTTGACTGCCTTTTTTTTTTTTCTCCCAGAACTTTGAATATGCCATTTGACTGCTTTCCAGCTTCGTTTTTCTTTTTTTTTCCTGATAAAAAGTCAGGAATTATTTCAAGCTTTTTAGCCTGTAACTTGATTAGCCATTTTCTTCAGCCATTATCAGTCTTGGGTTTTTGGCAGTTAGATTATGATGTTTCTATGTGTTAATATCTTTATACTTATTCTAATTAAGGTTTCTTGAGCTTTTTAACATTGTGTATCTTCAAATATTGATTCTGTTACTTTGCTCTCTTTTTCTGGACCTACCAATATACATAGGTTGGATTGTCAATGTTGCCCCACAAATATCTGAGACTGTTTTGCTTCAGTATTTTTTCTCTATATTATCTGAACTTGAGACTTCTCTATTTGTCTTCAAGTTCACAGATTCTTCCTTCCCCTTCCTCAACTCTGCTGAATCCATGTATTGATTTTTTTAATTTTTCTTTTCTTTTTTAAAAATTTTTCATTTTTTCAGCGTAACAGTATTCATTATTTTTGTACCACACCCAGTGCTCCATGCAATCTGTGCAATCTGTGCCCTCTCCAATACCCACCACATGGATCCCCAACCTCCCACCCCCAGCCCCTTCAAAACCCTCAGATTGTTTTTCAATCTCTCATGGTTCACTTCAGTTTATTATAAAGAATTAAAAATTTTTTTTTCTTTCTTTCTTGTGGTTTCCTTTCCTATATGGAGTTCCCTTATTCATTCAATAATTTACCATTTGTATTTTCTTTAATTACTTGAACACAATTTTCTTTAATTCTTTGAAGGCATTTGAATTTTTGAATCATTTGAATCATTTATCTGCTAAAATAAACATGTGGGTCCTTTAAGAGCCAGATTCTATTAATTACTGTTTTTCTTTATTTTGGTCCAAGCTTTCCTATTTCTTTGAAAGTCTCAGAGGTTTTTTGTTTTGTTTTGTTTTGTTTTTGAAAGTTAAATGTCTTAAATATTATAGCATAGCCACCCTAGGTTCTTAATTGTTTTTTAAAGGGTTGCTGTGTTTTGTTATTCTTTTCTTTGTGTTAACTTTTAGTAACTTGTCAATTTAAACTGTGGCATTCACATTCCCACAAGAAATCTCTCTTGCTAAGTACAGCCACTGATATGTCTTCTCAGATTACGTTTATTTCATTTATCAGCCTGACTTCTAGAAGTTGCCCATGTGTCTGCCCATCTTGGTGACATCCCAATAAACCTTAAGCCAGAAACACTTTGGTGATTGATCTGCATGTTATTTGGGAAG
This sequence comes from Mustela putorius furo, assembly GCF_011764305.1. Taxonomy (NCBI): domain Eukaryota; kingdom Metazoa; phylum Chordata; class Mammalia; order Carnivora; family Mustelidae; genus Mustela; species Mustela putorius. The sequence continues at coordinate 1,835,096 of NW_025422126.1, forward strand.
CATGCTTATTCAATTAATTCTCAAATACCCAATTACTTTTACTTTCTAACAGGTTTTCTTAGGTTTCACCAACATGTTTGTAGTTTCTTAGAAAGCCAGTGGTGCATACAAAGCTACTGAGCCCTTCCATGACAATTTCCAGGTTCTTGCTGTTGAATTTCTCTCTGGAGCCCTAACTGCAAACTGAAACTACCGAAGTTGTGTTTAATTCCTAAGAAGTTTGCCTGTTCAAAGGCTCTTTTTTTTTACCTTTTCTCTCCACCTCAAGTTGAGGCTGTGCCCTGGCAATACCACTGTTGGTTTTTAGCAGACTCCAACCTGGTAAAACTACTCAGCAAAAAAAAAAAAAAAAAAAAAAAGGCAGGAGTGAGAGAATGGTGTCCTTACCTGCAGCTATGGCAGAAACACCTTTTTCTGATGGAAAACACGATATTATGTTTGATGCTGATATAAATAGCCAAGTAGAGGGTAAAAACTTTATGGTAAGGAAGAGTGATAAAAAAAAAAAATTGTTGCAATGTTGTTCTTGAGGAGACACGGGAAAAATATAGTGCAAAACTGGAAGGAACGGCTTTAGGAAAGAGCATGAATATTTTATCTAACTTATATAAGGTAACCGAGAAATTAGCATACATTTGACTCTCCTGGTTAGGAGAGTAAATTTAATTTAGGGCACTGGATATTGTTTTCTGATTGTTTTAATTTTCTTAATGAAGTAGGAAGTGAAGTCAGCAACAAAGAATAAGGATTTGGGTAAAATGTAAGGGAGTAGGAGAAGAGTCATTCATTAAGTATAATCGAAAGCACAGAAGGAGTTATGTGAGCTATTTGGTATGAGTCAACATGGTTGCGTGATTTCCTCTAGCACACTGGGCTGTGTAAACTCAGATGGTGACATTAAGGACTAGCTGGACTTAACCAGAAGTCCTTTATAACAGATGACAAGGGAATGTTGAATGAATAGGAAGTTTCATGACTTTCTCTAAGATCAAACAGCTGAAAATTAAACCTGGTTTTAAGCAAGGTATATCAGACTTCAAAGTTTCTACTCTTTCTGCTAAAATTTTCCATTTTGTATCTGGAAAGGCAGATCCTTGATAATGTAGAGTTACAGATAAGAGGAAATTCTGATTGTTAGGATAATCTGGAAGTCCATCTGGAAGAGGTTAGGCTACAAGCAGCATCAGTTTCTATAGATATGAATGAGGCAAATCATAATGTCCTCAGAGGAGTTAGGCCACCAGTTAAAAGACTCAGAAAGTTTGCAACAAGCACTTTGTGTGCGTGTATTTCTGTTTATAAAAGTACTTGTAAGAGACTGGAAAGCATTAGCACTCTCACAAACTTGAAAATGCTTAAGGGCAAAGACTTACTTTGTCTTTTAACTCCTTACCCTTAATGGTTTGGGATGCTTAAAGATAGTTTAAAAAGAATAAAAACTCATCTATAGAAATTATACATACACACATATCACATGTAGGATCATGTAAAACTAATAAATATATATACATCATAGATTTCTAAACATAGTCACAAACTCTTATGTAATAATATACAGAAACACTTATCATAAAGCACTGGTTCTGTTTTTTGAATAGATGGTCTCCTATAGGTTGTAAAACATATTGGGAAAGAAATGGGTTTAGAAATCAAAAATGCAATAAAATAAAAAATACAATAAAACAAACTTCTATAATACATTCTCTAATGTGCCTGGGAAAAAAGCATCATCATAAGAATTATTTATATCTGGCTTTTGTTTTCTGTTGTTATATGTAAATATGCCTATGAAGGAAAATAAATGAGATCAAAAGGGGCATGAAGAGGTGATGGATAGGGTCTGTGGATAATTTAAGGACCCAACACACAAAAGCACACGTTGATGGAATAACTAGCTGTTTCTATAATTTTGAGAATTACCTCAATGATGAAAAACTTCATTACAGAAAAATTCATTAAAACAAATTAAAGAAGTTATATTTAATAGATTTAAATAACAGCTCAGGAAATCAAAGAGTACAACAAACTCAGAGAACTTTGTTCTCTATGTTTCTGATGGAGAGTCAGGCAACCCTTCTCTCCAGAACAACAGTAGACTCCAGCCCTATTTCAGGGTAAATCACAACACTAAGTCATCATTGAAACTGAGACTGGTTTTGGAGTTAGAAGACCTGGATCAACATCCGGCTGGAATCCTAGAACTTATTTAGTGGTTCAACATGAGACAAATTGTTTTTTATATATTTGTATTTATTTACATATTTAATATGTATTTATTACATATATAGGTATTCTTTTATATAATATGTATGCATGTGTGTGTAAGAGAGAAGAAGCTTCTTCTTCAAACTTGGCTGACAGAGTGCAAATAAAATGAAAAAATTTTTTGAGATTTGTTGGCAAAAGAAAGGACAGTTTGACAGATGAAGGAAGGGTTTGGACTCCTTCAGGAAATCATGACAGAATAGCCCAGAGGCTAACAACACCCCTGAGGGATGTTTTCAGAGGAGTTGTGAAATTGTTATGGAGTTGTGATAGTTCCAGACACCCCCAGAAGTTTGAGAAGTCTTCATAAGTGCTCTGTTTGCTAACCTCAGTAAAAGGAAGGAAGCCAGATTAATTCTGAACTGAAGCACAGAGGTTGATACAGGTAATAAATTAATCTTAAAATATTTTTACATGCCTTCTACATGGCAAGCACTGTGTGGAATTATTTATGTACATTATTTCATTAGATCATCATTGAAATTCTAGTGAGGGAAATGATAAGAGCAGATGACAAGAGTCTAGGTAAGAAAAGGTGGAAAAAATAAGTATACATGTTGTTATTAGGGACAGAAGAAGACATATATCGCAGGGGAGGACCTAGTGCATGGAAAGAATAAAAAGAAGATCGGATGGAAGTACAGGAACTGGGGGCTAGAAAAAGAGGGTGCTGAACGTTAGAGACAATGAAAAAGAGAAAGGGGAGAAGAGATAGGAATGAGAAAAAAAGAAGATGAGGTAAAACACATTTGGATTAAGAAAAACAGTCAAAAGCACTGGAAACAAGAATCGGGAAAACAAGAATCATTATGTCCATAGAACAACTGTACTTCTACAGGCCCTGGGGACTTCAACAATATCAAAGATTTTTCAAGTCTTTCCCAGAAAAACATCCATGTGGAATGAGTGAACCGGTTCTTCCCAAGTGAAAACCATCAGAATTGCCTGAGATGAGGGGTCAGCAGACCCAAACATGTGAAGGACTCTCCCTTAACACAGAAAGAATTTAAAAAGCCCCTTGCTCAAGGAGCAGCTGAAGGGTTAGACAGACAACACAAAGTGCTTTGTTTAGATTTGAGCATTCTAATATATTGTGAGAGAGACGTGGAGTTTGTTTGCAGCACATAACACAACCTTTGTAAGTGGACGATACTCTCTCAAGGATTCCTTGATGTCCAAAAGATCAGAATCTGAAAAAAAAAAAAAAATCTTTTTCATAGTGCTGTCTCCCAAACAGCAATTCCTCAACTCACAGCAACACAGGAGAAAGGAGCAGAGAAGACTACCTGGTCATGTGTATATGGCAAGTTCTTGAGATTTTTCTTTCCCCTTTCCCATAAGAGGCACCTAGGAGAGAATAAAGACACCATGATATCTTTCAAAGGCTCCTCATTTAAGGTTTTTTTTTTTTTTTTTTTTTAAATCTGTGCTATTTTAGAAAAAGATATTTTTCTCTTGGTTAATAATTTCCAACCCACATGCAAAAAAATCAGGGAGGAGTTTGAGGATTTGTAAGACTTCTAAAAAACAAAATGATATTCAATCACTCTCATTAATTAATTTTTTTTCATTCCCTCATTTAACATATTAACACAACAACACATACTATTTTATTCCTTCATTTAAGCAGATACTAATATATGCCTAATATGTGATCTATTAAGTGATGAGCATACAACTCTTCCTTTCTTTTGGGGAGTTTAACTTCTAGCAGGCAAGTGGGTAATTAAACAAATACTCATGCAATATTTAACTATTTCTACTTAGGAGAAGGAAAAGCCCAGAATGTGAAAACAACATAGTTATGACTTAAGGACTCTTAAATCACTCTGAGAACTTGGAAAAGGGTCACTTGGGAAGGACAGAAAGGTTTTGATAGGCAAAGAGGAATTGTTTGAGCGGTGAAGAAAGGTATAAAAAAAATATGTGGAAATCCTGTTTCAGAAAGTATCTCAGTGGGATCCAGGCACTTAAACACTGCAACTCTGGCTGGACTGAAGAGACCAAAGGGGAGAGATAGGATGTGAGTTGGTGCAGGAGCAGTAGATAGGAGTAGGAGCTGAATTGTGCTGTTATCTTGAGGGCTAAGGTAAGGATTTGAGACTCTGTTCTAGGTACAATATAAACCCTTAAATGACACTTTGCTTGTGATGAATAAATCATACTCCAAATCTAAAGAGTTTATTCAGGCTTCAGAATGAAGAATTACTGGCATGGGCACTACAAGATGGAGGATAATCAGGGAGCCTGGGAGAAACGGGTTATACTATGTATTGACTGTACCAAAGACAGAGAGGGGATACTTATTTTGTATGTTTTAGAGGCAAGTGTGAAATTGGTTAAACGTTGGTTTGATGAAGGAAGAGGTTTTAAGAATGACCTCAAGCTTCCAGTACATTAGGTGACTCTCAAATTAAAAATCCTGTAAGGGGCTACTCTCATAACCTATGTGTGGTTCTTTCTGGGCCACCTTTATTACGGGTTCCTTGCTACTTTAAAATGAAGTTATGCAATGAATCTTGGAACACTGAAAAAATAAAATTTAAAAAAATAAAAAATAATAAAATGAGGTTATGGAAAATTATAAATTATTAAAATTTATGAAGATTAAATATTAATTTGAAGAGTTTTATCACTAATGTGTTATTTAAAAATGTTGGCCATTATAAATACAGTGACACAGATGCAAAGGCATGTGAAAAAATACACACACATATATGTATACTATATATATGTGAGCATGTAAGACTATATGTGTGTGAATATACACACATAGATTTGTCTGAATATGGGTTTGTGATGGCAGTGGAATTGTGTGTAGGTATTTGTGTGGTAGTAGTGATGTGAGTTTAGTGGGTTTTTTGATTATTTAGCAAAATGCTTTACACTATTAAGCCCTTGGGTTCCGCTGCTTCATGTTATGTGATTATCTAGGAAGCAAAGGGACAAAGTGATTAAAAAAAAACCTCCTAGACTCTGTTTTCAACATAACTGCCTCCCCCGGCTGTTTCTCTTCTATATTCATAAAACCATTTACCTATCTTCTATGAAAATATATTTTCAATTTAGGAGCTACAAGCCAAGTGGGAGAGTCCAGCTTCCCTCAACAGCGAGAACATGACAATGAACTCAAATGCATCACAGGCCAACCATCACAGTTTCATTTTAACAGGTATCCCTGGGATGCCAGATAAAAATGCATGGATGGCCTTTCCCTTGGGATTTCTCTACACACTAACTCTCCTGGGAAATGGTACCATTTTGGTTGTCATCAAGGTAGATGAGAGTCTCCATGAGCCTATGTACTACTTCCTCTCCATCTTGGCTCTCACTGATATTAGTCTCTCCATGTCCACCTTGCCCTCCATGCTCAGCATCTTCTGGTTTAATGCCCCTGAAATTCCCTTTAATGCGTGCATTACACAGATGTTTTTCATCCATGGATTTGGAGTGGTAGAATCAGGAGTTTTAGTGTCCATGGCCTTTGACAGATTTGTGGCCATCCGAGACCCATTACGCTATGCTTCTGTCCTCACCCATGGCATCATTGGAAAGATTGGAATAACTGTCCTCATCCGGGCAATCTGTGTAGTCTTCCCTGTTCCCTTCCTTATAAAGCGGCTACCGTTTTGCCATTCCAATGTCTTGTCTCATTCATACTGTCTCCACCAAGATGCAATGCGGCTAGCCTGTGCCAGCACCCGCATTAACAGTCTCTATGGACTCATCATAGTCATCTTCACATTGGGGCTGGATGCCCTCATCATTCTCTTTTCTTATGTGCTCATCTTAAAGACTGTGCTGGGCATTGCTTCCAGAGATGAAAGGCTCAAAGCCCTCAACACCTGCCTCTCTCACATCTGTGCTGTGCTCCTCTTCTATATTCCTCTCATTGGTGTCACCATGATCCACAGATTTGGGAAGCATTTGTCACCAGTAGTCCACACACTCATGGCCAATATCTATCTGTTACTCCCCCCTGTACTCAATCCCATTGTCTATAGTGTGAAGACCAAGCAGATACGAAGGCGGATCATAAACATGTTCCAGAGGAAAATGAACTGGACCTAGGAAAATGGAGTCAAGTATAAGGTGCAACAGTTTCAGCAGTTTCAATGCAGCCAAATTATGTACATCTAGTAAAATGCAAGGGTGGGTAAAAGGCTAGTAAAAGGCTTGTGGGTGATGATACAAGACTAGTCATTCTTGTTCTGTATATACTCCATTTTGAAATGTACACATTTCGATATCTGGTATCACATACAAAATCTAATTTAATTAAACTATAATTTTCTTCTTTTAAACTAGAGATGAGCATCAGTAAAGATAAATTATCACCTGCTTATCTAGATAACACTTATGGGTATTTACTCATATAACATGAAGTAATATTCTTTCTTTAATTATCAGTTAAATAATATTTACATAGAGAAGGATTCTGGAAGCCCAATAGCACTACTGAAGGGTTGGGTCTCTCAGATATTGTTTTGTTTTGTTTTTTCTTTAAAATAGAGCAAAGGAAACTGTCACAAAATCAAATAGCATTTAAGTTTTGGTATTTATGGAGTAAAGTAAATGACAAAATTAAAACAGACACATCTGTGATTATTTAATTTACTCCTTTTCTTTTAAGGAATATCACTTCTTTACAGATTTGTAGTAGTCCTAGTTTTCTGCCACATGCTTAGTAGAATAATGGGTGTTTTGTCTTTACTCTTTTGACCCAGTATGAGTAAGGTATATTTTGCTGTGTACTAGAGGATCCAACAAAACTTGACCAAGTAAAATTACTCCTGGGCATTTTATGAGGACTAGTAAAAACTTTCAGCACTGAGAAAAAGTTTAAGAAAACAGTGAGGGTGGCGGGTAGGGAGATGGGGTAACTGGGTGATAGACATTAAGGAGGGTACTGGATGTAATGAGCACTGGGTGTTTTATGCTAGTGATGAATATGTAAATGTTGCCCCTGAAATTAATAGTATACTCTATGTTAATTAAATTGAATTTAAATAATTTTTTTTTAAAAGAAAGCAGTAGGGGCGCCTGGGTGGCTCAATGGATTAAGCCGCTGCCTTCGGCTCAGGTCATGATCTCAGGGTCCTGGGATTGAGTCCCGCATCGGGCTCTCTGCTCAGCGGGGAGCCTGCTTCCTCCTCTCTCTCTGCCTGCCTCTTTGCCTACTTGTAATCTCTCTCTGTCAAATAAATAAATAAAATCTTAAAAAAAAAAAAAAGAAAAGAAAAGAAAGCAGTAAACACATGTGTTGAGGATGAGTATGTCAAATGCAATGTGTCTTTGCATTGATGCTGGTTCCTGTTTTAAGTATTTTATTAATCATGAAACAATGAATTTGCTGGGAGAATTACTTGTTCCTTCAATGAATATGCATTTAACCCTAATGAAATCATGACCAGTCATGATGCTAGACCTGGAAATACAGAGGAAAATGTACTAATTTACTGCTTAATCCTTGGCACAGTTCTCGGAAAAGAAATATATATACAAGTCAAGTAGGTATTACACTTCAGTATCACATTTATTAATAGTAATGGATAATGCTATTTTCCTTTAAATACCTTTTTTAAAAAAAGATTTTATTTATTAAGAGAGCAAGAGCAAGCAGGGGGATGGGGCAGGGGGAAAGAGTGAGAGAAAGAATCCCAAGGAAGACTCCACACTGAGGATCCCCACACAAGGTTCAAGCTCTCAACACTGAGATCATGACCTGAGCCAAAATCAAGAGCTGGACACTGAGCTAACTGAGCTATCTAGGTGCCCCTGCCTTTATATATCTTAATATCCTTGCAACAATCTTTGAGAGTAGGTGTTAGCAACATTTTACACACGGGGAAATAAGTTTTAGAGTAGTTAAGTAACTTGCTCAAGTTAAATAGTTTTTTTAAGTGTCAGAACTAGATTTAAATTTGGATCTGTTGATTTTAAAGCCTGTAAAGTGAAACTTAATCCATGTCTCAGGGTTTTCTAGGCTTGCAAGCAAATTCCATGAAGAGGGAATGAAGGAGTGATTCTAAGACACAGCTGCATGAGAGATAAACTAGTAATCAATATTGTCAAAACCTTATGGAAGAAGTTCATCTTGCCAAGACGGAAGTAAACAATGGGAATTACTTCAAAATGGTTGGTTGGTATAGAAGGCAAATATCAGCCAAGGCTTCAGTATCGATACCATCTAAATGAAAAACAAGAATCCCATAAAGGACACTTTATAATCAGTTAGCCTACAAGGAGAAAAAAAATATATAACTTTGATTTGTATGTAAATTTATCTCAGTCTTCAAAAACGTTTATTTTTCTTAATGTGTTACCATATATAATTATTCAATAAATAAATATAAAATATAAATATGTTAGAGAGTGTCCTTTTTTCTTTTTTCCTTATACAGATATACAACCAAAATCTTGAAAACTACCACTCCAGACTAAGGATAAAAGAGAACTACCATAAGAGGTCTTTACAAAGTTCACATACTGTGATTTAAGAGGGAAGTAGCTGAAAGTGCCCTTTGAATACCATTAGTCTTTGATTCTTTGGTGGGACCATGAAGTGGCAAGATCAAAAGTCTATATTCTTTACCAGCAATCGACTCACATACTCCACACGTTCACTGTGCAATCCCACCTCTGATTCCTAGAGTCTGGCTTTTGTGCCCATTAATATATGGAAGGTATGTTTTCCATGGCTCCAATCTCTTTCTAACAAATCAAGTACTTTCCACCTCAACCCTCCCTCAGTTTAAATTATTTGGGCATATTACAAATATTTACCATCCCCTGCTTTTTAATCTCTTCACTGATTTCATGACATCTCACATGTCCTACTGCTACCTCCTGTTTCTTCACCTGCTTTCACTTCTTCGTCTCCAACAGGATGTGGGTATTTCTCAGTTTCCCCCATGTCACTCTACTACCTCAGTAAATCTCTTCTGCTAAGATGACATTCACGTTAATGGCTTTAAAATACAACCCAATGGATCTCTCTCTCTCTTCTCTCCCTCGTGATCTAATTGCTCATTCTTTTTTTAATTTTATTTATTTATTTGACAAAGGTCACAAGCAGGCAGAGAGAGAGAAGGAAGCAGGCTCCCAGGTGAGCAGAGAGCCTGATGTGGGGTTTGATCCCAGGATCCTGGGATCATGACCCAAGCTGAAGGCAGAGGCTTCAACCCACTGAGCCACCCAGATGCCCCTAATTGTTCATTATTAATTGCCCTTGCATAATCTCTATGTGGAGTCCTTTTTTAAAGATTTATTTATTTATTTCAGAGAGAGAGAGAGAGAGACAGCACATAGAGGGGGAGGGGCAGAAGGAGAAAGAGATCTCAAACAGAACATGGAGCTCAGTGTAGGACTCCATCTCACAACCCTGAGATCATGACCTGACCTGAAATCAAGAGTTGGACATTTAACCAACTGAACCATCCAGGTGTCCCCGCTCTTGTGGAGTTTTTTTATATACCTCAATTACCGTAGAATCTTTTTTTTTTTTTAACCGTAGAATCTTTAACACTTGCTCTTTCCTACAGTAATCACGTCCTAGTTCTTTCTTTAAAGGTATAAACATGCTCTATTTATATTACATTCAAAAATTACAGACACATATTCAGAAACTCAGTACTTGATTCTTTCTTTGATTTGCATGTGTCATCAACGCCCACAATAATCAATCTGGTTTGGTCCTCTTGCAAAAGTAGGATGCAGTTTTTTGGTCAAATTAAGGAGTAGAATGAGGAGAGAGCCTTTCTAAGGAGGAAGAAAATAGCACAGAAGACAATATGTCAAACTACATGTTTAACTACATCTTAAAATAACCTGCCATAGAAAAATTTAATTTGAATTATCATGTAGCCCTATGTCTAATTCAAACACATAGAATAGATGTTTTACTTAAGAATAAAAGATGAATCTTATTTTTTTCTACTAAATCAGTATTTTGCAAATTGTATGTGGTAAATTAATTTTGAGCTTTTTTTTTCTTAATTCAGTTCAAGCCAGCCCATTCTCTCCCTGCCCCTCTAACTGGTCCTGCTCTTCCTCCCCTTGTCACACCAGAAGCCACAATCACACTCCAAGTACACCCTGTTTGCCTTCCTGGGAAACCCCAAATTCTACCCACTCAGATCAGGAAAAAGAAATTGCACCCATACAATTTTATTGTATTGTATACAAAACCATGTGCTTTGGTGACACTGCAAAGTCAAATTGTTATAAAAATTTTCAAATTTTCTGCCTTTCCTTACTTGCCCATCACAGGCAAGTAACAGACTGGGCATGACACTTTCCCTCAAAGGGATGCTGTAATACCAAATAAAATAACATGTAAGAGGCTCCGGCAGTGTGTCTTTTTGCTTAGTGGGCAGTCTACAACTCTAAGTTCTCTTATTCCCTTATCTTCAATATTCTTAGACACTCTTTATAATTGAACAGAACCTCATGTTTACCAGTAGTTGTACTCATATGATTAAACTTAATTTCATAACCACACTGGATTTCCAGGTAAGAGAATACCTAGTGTCACACACAGAAAAGCTAAACTTTACCCTTAATCTTTTGATCTCAAGTTATACAACATAGTTGGCCCCTGCTCCATTGTACACATTAATATTCGTAATCCTAAAATTTGATCATTTTTCTGATTCATGTCTTAATAAAGTATTATCCCCAGGTGTTGTCTTATTATTTAATGAGTATAGTTCATTTCTCCCCTTTTAAGCAAATGGAGGTCATTCCTAATTCTTGAGTGAGAATGTTAAATTAATTTAGTGAGCTTTAATTTAAAAGGTGTTGAACTCATGGCCTATTTGAGTTCAGGAGAGTTATTTAAAAATTGAATTAATAATATTCCCTGCCTTCAGGTGTTATATGCCAAAAATGCAGGGCTATAGGACAGTACACTGAACAGTTCCTATAAATGTCACTCTTCCTATACTAAGCAAAGAACAACTTGGCACAGGAAAAGGAAAATATGCTCTGAAAGCAGGGAAATGTCTCTTTTTTTAAGATTTTATTTATTTATTTGACAGAGAGAGAGATCACAAGTAGGCGGGTGGGGGGCGGGGAGCAGACTCCCCACTGAGCAGAGAGCCTGATACGAGGCTCTATCCCAGGACCCTGAGATCATGACCTGAGCCAAAGGCACAGTCTTAACCCACTGAGCCTCCCAGGCACCCCAGCAGAGAAATCTCTTTTTGTCTAATTCAAATCACACAGAAAACATGAAAAAGATAACCTTTATTTCTCATACTCATAATTGAACCTTTACAGAATAGATTTCCTTCTCTCTCAAACTGGCAGAACTTAACCCTCTGCAGTAATCTTGCTTTGAACAAATATTTGGATGATTTTCTTTCGTATCTCCTTGGTCTTCACAGTATAGACTATAGGGTTCAGCACAGGGGGTACAAGAAGGTAGGCATTAGCCATAAGGGCATGAGTCAGTGGTGAAAGGTGCTTTCCAAAACGATGAATGACAGACACCCCAATAAGTGGAACATAGAAGATGAGTACAGCACAGATGTGTGAAACACAGGTGTTGAGTGCCTTCAGCCGGCCCTCCCCTGAGGCAATGGCCATTACTGTTCGGAGTATGAACACATAGGAGAGGAGGATGGAGAGGGAGTCAGAACCCTTGGTGAAGACGACAGCAATGAGGCCATAGAGACTGTTGACCCGGGTGCTGGCACAGGCAAGGCGCATGACATCTTGGTGGAGGCAGAAGGAGTGGGAGAGAATATTGGAGCGATAGAAGGGAAGTCGTTTGATGAGGAAAGGCACAGGAAAGACCACACACACTGCCCTTGTCAAGATGACTGTCCCTGTTCTGCAGACCACACCATTGGTTAGGATGGTACCATACCTGAGCGGGTCCCAGATGGCAACAACCCGATCAAGGGCCATGGCCACCAGGACTCCAGATTCAATGGCGGAGAAGGTGTGAATGAAGTACATCTGAACAAGGCAGGCATCAAAGGCAATGGACTTGTGGTTAAACCAGAATATGCCTAGCATAGAGGGCAAAGTACAAAGGGCAAGCCCCATGTCTGCCAATGCCAGCATGCACAGAAAATAGTACATGGGGATATGCAGGGATGATTCAGACTTGATGGTAGAGATGATGACACCATTGCCAAAGAGAGCAATGACATATATAGCACCCAATGGGAATGCCATCCAATAATACTTTTGTTCAAGCCCTGGAATTCCAGTTAAGACAAAGTAAGGGTGTTGGAAGTAAGAGTGGTTATTATCTGCCATGAAGCCAGTGTGACACAGGCATGAGGAGGGTGCTTGTGGGGTCCTGATGGGTGACTTCCTAAAAATACAGTGATATAACAATATGTTAGAATCTGACTCCTGGGAGTCAAACAATTTTATTTTCACACGGGTGGGGAGGGTATAAGAGAGGACTGAATCCCAAAATTACTATTCCACGGTGTATCCTGTTGAGGAAAATTCTACTGGCTGAGGGGAAAAAGACTCACCCAACTACAAATAAGTCACATTCACATTTACTTTCACATCTCTTATCATTTTTGAATAATTTGTCTTCTGCTCCTCAATTCGTGAATATTTTACATCCAGGCTGTTTTTAACTCTGGCTGACCCACGCTCATGGTGAATCAAAAATCACATTGTACTGAAGTCTCCTACAAGATCCCTTTTGAAAGATTTCTGATTCATATTTCCAGCCTTAGCCAGGACATTTTCTCTCTTTCTATCAAACATCCATTTATCCACACTGCTCTTATGAAAAAGGGCTAGCTGTTGGTTCAAAAATCTGGCCTATTAGATTGTCAGTATACATTTCTTTCCAAAAACTGTTATTTTAGTTTTTGTCTGTTTTTGTGATTTTTGAGAAATAAAATGTTATATTTCTCAAATAACTGGAATAAAAATTGGAAAGGAGAGAAACGTTTAAGAGGTAGACAAATAGAGGGGAAAATAAAATAAGGTAGAGGGAGGGAAGGAGAGAAGAGAAAAAGAATAAATAGAGAAAACAGAGATGCAAAGAGCATCAGAAGTAAAAGTTTATCTATTTCACATTTTACTAATAAAAAAACTGAAGCCTAAAGAAGCAGCTTACCCTCAGTCAAATACCTAGTTAGTAGCAAAGCGGATAAGAGAGAGGGAAAGGCACAGCCTTGCTGAGGAATATTACAGTTAAGTGCCATGGGAGTTTGAGTGTTCAAGTAGAGAAGACCAAGTCAAAGTTAGATCTCTTGGCCAAGGTGCTTACTCCCTAATATTGGTCCTTAGATTTTGTTCTTTACCTATGTTGCCCAAGATCTAGAAAACAGGAGTTCAAGCTTATCTCCTAAAGATTAGTCTTTTAGATCCCAAGTTCTTCCTTTGAAAGTTAATCTAAGCCTGACCCTCCACGGTTCATACTGCCACATATATGGGAAAACAGACTAAGTGTTCTGTATCTGCCCCCAGGCTACCATAAGCTAATGGTCTTGTCATAGATCCTAAATTGTAGGAGCAGGTGAACGATAAAATAAAACTAAAAAAAATTCTCTCTTACGTGAGTAACAGCAAGCAAACAAAAAACACACTTCCACCAGTCTAGGGAAACTTCCAAGTTATCTAGGCAATGCAGGATATTTGTAGATGATAGAATAAGATTAGGACGGCCTTCAAAGGAAAGGCTGACTCTTCATTATACCAGGATGAATGATAGCTACAGAGAATCTGAGGAAACAGGGAAACAAAAAAACCCTCCTGATGTAGAAATTAATTATAAGCACACCTCACTTGACAGTAGAGCCACAAACTCTCTTATCAAGGGGGAAATTTCAAAACTGCAATCATTCTAGTGTTCTAAATGGAAGTAATTTTAAAAGTCCAGTGTCTAACCAATATAGAAACAGTATCCAGTATTCTACAGGTGACGTGTATCTTCTGCCTACATTAGTTCCATCAACTGGGAGTTCCCTACACTTTAAGGCAATGGCATTTATAAGAGAATCAGCTATCTATCCACCTCATAGAAAAAGGTGACCTATTACAATGAAGTTAAAGAAGTTATCTTCACATCTTTCCCTTAAAGGTGTGAATGAGAAAGAGGGCCAGAACATAGGTTATGGAGTGCTTGGGTTGGAGAAAAGAGGACAAAGGAAAGATAAAGGGACAGAAGAGAAGAGGTTGGGAAACAATTAGAAACTTCCGTGATGGTATCTTAAAATAGTCTGTTGATAGGCCAACTTTATCCTTTGCTTTTTCTCTAAAACTTACCTCGTTGCTGAGAATGTCCTGGAAGAGATCTTGAGCAGTCTAAGACTCGCCTGGCAAAACCATTGCCACTACCCACATGAGGACTTTTATTTCTTGCACTGCTCCAAAACTCCTCCTACTACTACACCATGGAGAGTTTCATGGGTCAATGAGCAGGGTTATTCCCTGGAGCTTCTGAGATTGAGGAAGTCTCCCCAGGGCAATAAAATTACCTCCTAGATATTCATGTCTGCGATATGAGATAGTATTAAGGAGCCTAATAGAAAAAGGTGTTTGTTTTTGTGTATATGTGTGGAGGGGTTCAGTTTCAAGAGACTGCTTATTGCTTAGTCATGGTCTCTCAAGGCCATCTTAGCCACCTCGCTCTTTCCACACTCTAAACTGATGATAGTTGCCTTTATTTTTCTCAAAACATAGCAAAAATAACAAACAAAAATATCTCTAAGAAAAGTGACTCCAAGATTTTCCCGTGAAATCTACAGTCGAAATGACTCCCCCAGTGAATGAATTTTTCCTGATGTTTTATCTGCATTTTTCAGTTTTCAGTATCAACCTGATAAATCTAGCTATGCACTGTGAAAAACCTGACTAGATAAGGAAGAAATGCTCATATAGAAAGAGCTTCATAGACTAAGCTTTCTTAATCAATTGCCATTATCTATACAATAGTCCCACAGTAATTTAACATTAATACAGATTACTCTTCAATACCACAGACTCTTAAAGTGTTCAGTTCCTTAATAAAATAAAATTCATTTCTACATCATATGATCATTCTTTTAATTGGAGTAATTAAGCTGTGGAATTGCTCTACTTAAAATAATTTAACCTCTATATTTCACTGCTCATTACAAAGGTGCATTTTGCAACTTAATCCACTCTTGCTCCTATTTTTCATCTATGCTGACAAATAGGAGTTTTGTGTAATTGGATCACTCTAATTTTATTCCAATCTCTCAACCAAAATGTTTTAAGAGAATCTCAACCAGGCTCTACTCTCAGTGCGGAGCCCTACACAGGGTTCGATCTCATGACCTGAGCCAAGATCAAGTCAGACACTTAAACTACTGAGCCACCCAAGCGTCCCTGGACTCTGATTTCTTTTCATTTTCTGTCTATTCGTCAGAACAAATATAAAACTAAACAATTACTATCTCTCCTTTTAAATTTCAACCTCATCAAAGATGGAGGACACTGACTATGCAATAGTCAGACCATATAAGACTATATGGTCTTATAGATTTAGAGAATCTATCTTCCATTAATTATTTCAATTCACTTTAATTGGATATTAATACCATTCCTATCAAAAGCAGTTTCAAATATTCACATTTCCAACCACCCCTCTGACTCAGTCTTTCTCTCAGCCCATTCTATAGCAAAACCGTTCCCCTACTCATTCAAAAGAATTGTGATGATTTAATCTAGTCTTTCTCAGTACCTTACCTCTCTTAGCTACTTCTTGAAACATATCCACACCCATCCTTTTCTTCCCAGAGTTCAAGTAAATTGCCTCTTTCCAGGTTCAATATTAACCCTACCTCAGTGCTAGAGTCTTTGACTCCATTTCCTACTTTAATTCTTGCTTTTCTCATTCAATTGTATGTATTAGCAGATTCCTTCCAAATCTGTATCTTCGATCCTCATCTTTGTGTTGAGTTTCAGACACTTACATGTATCTGTCTGATGGTCATCATCTTTACCTATACATCACTCATATTCATCAAAATGAACAAATCCAAAACTATTTTTTTATTATGTTATGTTAGTCACCATACAATACATCATTAGTTTCTGCAGTAGTGTTCCATGGTTCATTGTTTGTATATAACACCCAGTGCTCCATGCAATATGCGCCCTCCTTACTACTCAACACCATGCTAACTGACCCCCCACAAACCCTCAGTTTGTTTCCCAGAGTCCATAGTCTCTCATGGTTTGTCTCCCACTCTGATTTCCCCCTTTCATTTTTTCCCTTCCTTCTCCCAATGTCTTCCATGCTATTCCTTATGTTCCACAAGTAAGTGAAACCATATGATAATTGACTTTCTCTTCTTGACTTATTTCATTTAGCATAATCCCCCCCAGTTCCATCCATCAAAAGTTGAGTATTCATCCTTTCTGATGTCTGAGTAATATTCCAACTTTCTCTCTTCACAGATGACATGATACTTAAGGAAAACCCAAAGACTCCACCACTAAATTATTAGAGCTCATATAGCAACTCAGTAATGTGGCAGGATATAAAATCAATGCACAGAAATCAGTTGCTTTCCTATACATAACAATGTAACGGTAGAAATCGATAATTTTTAAAAGCAACTTTATGCTTTCTCCTCCATACTTTAACTGGCTATTTCTTTACCTTTTTTTTTTTTTTAAGATTTTATTGATTTATTTGACAGAGAGAGAGAGAGAGCGAGCACCAGCAGGAGGAGGGAGAGGGAGAAACAGTTTCCCCACTGAGCAGGGAGCCTGATGCAGGGCTCTATCCCGGAACCCTGGGATCATGACCTGAGCTGAAGGCAAACACTCAACCAACTGAATTACCCAGGAGCCCCTATTTCTTTACTTTTTTATCTCAGTTGATAGTTCAATCCATCTAGTCATGTAAATACAAAACTGTAAGTCATTCAATAGAGAGTCCTGACACATATATTAAATATAATATTATATATTAAATACCTTAAATGTTTCTAGTATTGTTCCTTTCTTTCTATATTGAACAATGTTTACAATTCCACACCCTCTATTTCTCCCACATAGACTTCTTCAATTACATTCTAAGGTATTTTTTTTTTTATTCACATAAAAATAAACTGCTTTGCTTATTCTTGTTCTTCCCTGTTCCTTCTTTCTTTTAGTTATGCATGAGGAAATGAGGTTTCTCTTATTGTCAATTTCTTTAGAAAATATTATTCTAATATTTGGCACTAACCAAATTCGAACTGGACAGATGTCTTATTACATGTAGTTAAATTATTTCATTGCCACGTAAATTTGATTTTTTATGAAAGTCTTATGAAAAACCATGAGAAGCTGAAAATGCATTTATAAATAATTTGTAAGTCTATGTATCTTGTTTTTCCTTAAGCAGTTTTCACAACATCAAGATAATTTTTAACATTCATGCAAGTCTAAATTTTCTCCAAAACATATTCTTTCTTATTGACTCATTCTTAATACATTTCTGAAGCATTTAAAAAAACTGAATTACTAGAATTTGTCAAAAACAAATGCTTCAGTTCATGATCCATGGCTACTTATTGTTTGGCAAAGGTGATCAAAACATATTTGTGGTGGGGGCATCTGGTTGGCTCAGTGGGTTAAGCCTCAGCCTTTGGCTCAGGTCATGATCCCAGTGTCCTAGGATCGAGCCCCACATTGGGTCTTGTCTCAGCAGGAAGTCTGCTTTCCCACCCCCCTGCCGCCTGCCTCTCTGCCTACTTGTGGTCTCTGTCTCTGTCTCTCTCTCTCTCTGTCAAATAAATAAATAAAGTCTTAAAAAAATATATTTGTTGTATTAAAAAAATGGAAGTTGAGAAGGACAGAAGAAAGGAAGAAAGGGAAAAAAAGAGGAAACCAAGAGAAGATAATACAATGAGAAAATGGGAGAGAGGAAGGACATAAAAATGATGGATAAGCCTTGAAAGGTAAATTTCAAAGAAACTGACAACTGCTCTTACGAGAGTTTCCATTTTTCAATGGTTTTAAAATTTATATCCAATGAAATTTACTTCTTTTTGTGCAATTCTATTAATTTTGTTAAATGCATAGAGTCATGTAACCACCTCTTTAATCCAAATACTGAAAAGTTCCATCAACCCAAAACAGACCCTTATGTTACACCTTATATTTGATCCCTTATAGTTGATATCCCTTATAGTTGATACCCCAAGCCCTTGATAACTACTAATCTGTTGTCTGACCCTATAACTTTGGTTCATTAAATAGTAATAATATTTCAAACCTGACTTTTTACATTTAACATAAGCATTGAGATTTATCCATGTTATTGCTAAACAGTGTTTCATTGAATGGGTATAGGTGATATTCTGTTTATCCACTTGGTGGTTGAAAGACATTTGTTTATAAATAAAGCTCTTATAAGCATTCACACATAGGTTTTTATATGTATGTAAGTTTTTATTTCTCTGGTTTAAATACCTAGAAGTGGATATCCCAGGCATATCTCATTTTTTATAGATGTTTTAATTTTTGTTATTTTTATTATGTTAATCACCATACAGTACATCATTAGTCTTTGATGTGGTGTTCCAAGACTCACTGTTTGCATATATCACCCGGTCTTCCATGCAATACAATACCCCAGGTATATCTTAAGTATGTGTCTAGCTTTCTAAAAATTACCATATTGCTTTACAAAGTGGTTGTACAGTTTTGTATTCCCATCACCAGTGTATGAAAATCCTAGTTGCTTTTGTTCCAACCAGCAACTTCAATTATCAATTTTTTTGTCATTCTTACAGGTATATATTGACATCTCATTATGGTGGTTTTAATTTATGTTTTCTTAATGATTAATAATGTTGAGCCTCTTTTTATGTGTTTATTGCCATATATATATCTTCTCTGGTGAAATATCTGTTCAAATATTTGGCCTATTATTTCTGATTTGGTTACTATTTTTTTGAATTTATAGTTTTTAAAAAATATATAATTTGATTAAAAAAATGTTGTTGTTTATGTGATTTGTGACTTGTCTCCCTAGTCTTTCTTGTTTTTTAATTCTCTTAGCAGTGTCTTTCATGAAACATTTTTATAAAAAGATATCTTATAAAAATATTTTATATATTTATATATATAAAATATCTATATATATATAAAATATCTATATATATATAAAACATATCTATATATGTTTTTTGCTTTGAGTTGTGCTTTTTGGGTCTAGTTTAGGAATTATTGGCATACCAAAAAGTCTCAAAGATTTTCTCATACTTCCTCTTCTAAAAGTTTTATAGTATTATGATTTACACTTAGGTTTATGATTATTTTGTTCAAAAGTAAATTGATTTATTTCTGTAGGTCTTGTATATTCTCTATACTGTTTCACTGATTTATGTGTCTATCCCTTTGCCAAAACCAAATCCTTCCAATTATTGTAGATTTACAGGAAGTCTAGAAGTCAGGTATTAAGAGTCTTCAAACTTTCTCATCTTTTTCAAAATTGTTTTGTTTATATTAGTTCCTTTGATTTTGTATGTACATTTATTATTCATTATTTATTTATTTATAAGATTATTTATTTATTGAGAGAGAGTGTGTGTGAGCAGGGGGAGGGACAAGGAGAAGAAGGGGGAGAGAATCTCCAACAGACTCTGTATTGAGTGTGGAGCGTGGGGCTCAATCCCACAACCCTGAGGTCATGACTTGAGCAGAAATAAAGAACCACCCAGGTACCCAAGGTAAACAAATTAGAATCAGCTTACACAGGTCTACAAAAACATGGCTGGGATTTAGATTGGCATTACATTAAATCTTTAGAACAATCTGGATAGAAATGGTACCTTAAAAAGTGTTCATTTTCACCATTTATTTAGGTCATCTCATTTTTTTTTTAATAGCAATGTTTTATAGTTTTCAGCTAACAACCCTGCACAAATTTCATTAGCTACATACCCTTGTGTGTCGTTTTGGTGCTATTATAAATGGTACTTTAACAAAATCCACTTTTCATTACTCATTGCTAGCATGTAGAAATATCACTGATTTGTTTATATTGACCTTATATCCTGTCATCTTGCTAAACTTGCCTTTAAGTTTCTAGAACCTTCTCACAGATTTCTTGGGGGGTTTTAAATATAGACTGTCATGCTATCTGTGAATACACAGTTATGTATTTATCCCTTCCAATCTATGTTTCTGTATGCATTCTATATACCCTCATTGTACTGAATAGGACTTCCAGCAAAATGTTGTACAAGAATGATGACAGCATATGCTCCTACCTTTTCCCCCAATCTTGGGGAGAAAATATTAAGTCTTTCATCATTAATTATAATGTTAGTTATAGATGTCCTTTATGAGAGTATGGAAATTCACCTTGTATTTTCAATATACTGAGAGTTTTGCCCATGAAAATGTGTTGGATTCAACATGCCATTATGGGCTTTGAAAGAGGAGTAGACCACACACATAAGAGCAGCTTCTAATACAGGAAAGTGATAGCCAGTCAACAGCCAACGGGTTAGAGAGCCTACAGACTAAGTCTGGTTTGTTTTTTCTATTAGTCCACTCACTTGGGCTGTAGATATGTTCTTTTCCTAGCAAAAATGTTGAATTCCATTGTCACATATATTTTTGGGAATACTAGCTTATTTGGGAGCAATGAGGTTACCTAGATAGATTATGAAGAGGAGGAACAAATTTTCCTTTGTCCAAGGTTCTTCTTGCTAGACTTAAGAGTTAAATTTACATGAAACAGATTGACAGAAGAAAACCCCTACATTTCATTAAGAGCACACAGGCATAATAATGAAATTGAGATCCAAACAAATGACCAAGGTAGGCAGTTTTTATACATTTCATACATAGAGAAAATAAATGTGTGAGAAGTTGGCAGAATAAACAAAACAGACATTTTGGAGTTTAAGGAAGTGAAATTTTCAGTAAGTGAAATTTACTTTATTAGTAGTAAAAAAGTAGCAAGGTTTATTTTTGAAGCTTTCTCAGCTTTAAAGTTTCTATATTTGGTGACAGGGATGTCCTGTTCTTCAGTTGGGAAATATATTTCCTGCTTTTAGGAGTGACAGAAAACTGTCTGAGTGTCCCTGTACTGGCTGTTACCCAGGTAGTTTCACTTCAAAATATCCAGGATGCCATTGTGGTACATTTTGGCAGCCTGCTGCTGGGCCCTACAACCACTAGCATAGCATTTGCTTACTCCTTCCCTCCCAGCAAATGTTAAATAGTTGCTGTGTAGTGAGCTTGTACTGGTGGATATCCAATCTGAGAATTTGTCATGAAATTTAGCATGGATTCTTGTTCTAATTGCTATATTTCTGTGGCAACATTGACAGTGAGCAAAAATGGTATTTGCTGAATCTTTTTTTCAGGTTTTATTTAAATTCCAGTTAGTTAACACACCGTGTAATATTAGTTTCAGGTGTACAATGCAGTGATTCAACATTTACAAACAACACCCAGTGTTCATCAGAGCAAGTGCACTCCTTAATCTCCAGCACTTGTTTAAGCTATCTCCCAGTATCTCCCACTATATCCCAGCTATCTTTAACTGGATACCTCACTCACATTTCATCCTAATTCTTTTTCTTGATGAGGAAACGGAAGCCCAGAGATGTGTGAAGTAGCTTGTCCACAGCCTTACAGCTAGAAAGCGGCAAAGTGAGGATTTTTACCAAGACAGTCTAAATCAGAAAGACACAGCACCATACTGTGGGCTCCTGAAACATAAAATCCAATGACACATATGTTGATCTAAGAAAAGGAGGGACCCAAGGATGGTTTAATTTTGTCCCTTCCTCCAGCCTAGTAAGCGATCTGTTCATTTATCACATGAATAAATGGCTATCCTGAAGATCCAGGAAACCAGAGTACAGATAGATATGAGGCTCTTCCTATGATTTAGAGGTCAGAGAAAAGGCAGCCCTGGATCCCAGGATGACAGAAAGATATAAAATCATTCACTGAACCAATCAGGGAGCCTGAGACAGGACCTGGTTATGGAGTTGCAGGTGTTTGAGGTGCTAAGACTGACTTTGTCCATGTCTTCAGATCCATTCACCATGGGGTTAAACTTCGGCTGCAGAGTTTGAGGGCAGCTTTAGGTCCAACAGATCACACCTGCTGGAATTGCTGGAAGGAGTTCTGAGGAGGGTAACCTGAGTCCAGGAGAAGTGTAGCTGTGCCCTGGGGATAGAGAGATTAAGGCAGCATCTCCTGAAAGGGAGTAGAAGTAACAGGGATGCGCTGGGTAAACCCGCGAGCTGGGATCTGGTTACCCAGGTCTGCTGCAGGGATTACAGGAACAAAAGCACCCTGGAAGTTCTCTGGGAGGGGAGGAGCAGCGGACAGCATGGCACACAATGAGCATTTATGGAGATTTGGGCTGATTATGTCCAGGGTGTGAAGGAAAAGCTACAAGCTGGCATGGGGAGCAGGTTGCCTGGTGATATCTGATCTATGAGAAAACACGGCATCTATAAAGAACAAGAAATGGCAGGGAGAATGAGAAAATGCAAAGTACAGAAAAGAAAGAGAGAAGGAAAGAGAGAGAAAGAGAGTGAGCCAAAATGACTGGGTCAGAGGAATGAGGGGGTCCAGTCAGCTAGCTGTTGTATTTCAGAGGGAGTTGACTTTATGGATAGCAGTGTGCATGTGGCCAGGGATGGGGACGGAACTGTCACAAAGATAAGAGACCATTCTCTACCCCTGTAGTCTTTGAATTGATTTAGGGCTTAGCCTGAGGATGCAAAGCAAAATGACTAAATGAGCTCTGCAGAGATAGAACCTGTGACCTTAGAGCCATTAGCACCATGTGGTACCCCACTGAGCTAAGGGCAATTAGTTAAAACAGAAACAAGCAACAAAACCAGAAGGTGTCCCTGTGGACTGAGCCTGGGGCACTCTCTAGGGCTCATTATCTGCTCTCTGAAAAAAAGGCTGGGGAGAGGTTGTGGTAATGGTCAAAGAGCAGACAGGCCAGAGTGAGACACAACACCAGGACCTATAAGGACAAGATGCTCAGGATTAGTATGGGGTAGAGGGGAACCTGCTTCACAGGCTATGATGACAGGACTGGATGTTAAGGATGGTGGGACTCTTCCATTCCCGCTGCAGTTCAAAGGTCATCATGGTACTTCCTCTGGGCAGAACAACTGGCCCTTAATAACCACAGCATTCTCACTGAGGCTCCCCATGGGGCTCAGGCAATAAGAGGTTGGACACCTGGGCTCACCTTTCTTGTAACCCACACCCCACCCACTCGCCCAGATGGGCTACAATAAGAGTTGCAGAAAGAGTACACCTGAGTCAGTCTACTAGAACATCAAAGTGTGTGAGGGTCACTGGGAGAACCAAGTGTGGTGAGTGAACTGCAAAAAGGGAGAAGCAGGTTTGGGGAGGGACAAAAAGACTCAGGGTGAGAGTGATAAAATAAATGAGGCATGCACAGTGAGTGGAGGTGAAACAAGAAAGAGGGAGGAGGAGGGAGAAATAGGTGTGGCAGTTTCTGTTTCTGAGCCTGAAAGGATAGAAAGGAAATAGGGCAAAGAATTTGACCATTCTCAGAAAGTTTCTTCAATTTTTGAAGAGCCGGTAGGTAGTCGGGGGCTAAAGGATTGGGATGGAACCGGTGGAGAGATCAGAAAATCATGGTGCCCTCTATAGAAGGGAGGGAACCATGGCGCTCAGAATCTGGGCAGTGAAACACATTTTTTACCTAAGATGACTCTTTAAAACATTCATGGAATTCAACAAACTGATTTCATGTCTAATGGAAAGATGTTATTACAGGGATGAAAATGCAAAAGATCGTACTTGTCTTCAGTTAGCTCACAGAGCAGTAGGAAGGCAGGGGAAGAGTTCCAGTAGTGCACTTGCTTATGGGAGAGGGGTGCACAGAGTAATAGAAGAGAGAGTGATTCACTGGGAGGGAGCAATACAATAGAAGGCCTGTGGGAGCTGGTAGCATCTGAGTTCTAGTAAGGAAAATTCGTTTCCTGAGATGGAAAACTGGAGAGAAGGGACGGTAACTGTCGGTGCAAAGTCAAGGACATGACCAAGCGTGCGGTCTATTTGGAATTGGGACTGAGTATTTAACATCATGCTTTAGAATGAGGAGGTCATATGGAACAGACGTTGCTGACCAAATAGATCACGGAAGGATGTTTCCAAACTGCATAGTGAAGTTTTAAGTTTACTGATGACCAAAACTCTGGATGGTGGAATTGGGGGACCTCAAAAATTCAGTGGTGGTATCTGCTGTCCCCCACATATGGCCTGATTTTTTGCTTACCTTGCCCAATAATAACCTGCCAAGGTCTTTTGTTTCCATATTCTTCAGGGCAAAGCTCTATCTGTCCAGTAAAGACACAGCCTGAGCAATCACCTGGCTATAGGGATCAGGAGAACTGATCGTTGCCTTATATTCCAACTATCCACCAAGATTTGAGACTAAGAACATGGAAGGTTATTTTCTAAATTTAGGCCAACTTATCTAATCATTCCTCTTCCCTAGATTGTTTTATTCCTCCCTCCCACATCTATGTTTGTTTTTCTTGTGCTCCTGATGTGCATAGGTCTCTTAGCATATCAGTATTCAATAATGTACCTGATTTGATCTCATACTTTGTTAAGTGGTTATCCATGGGATATACCACCAGTTTCCAGTGGATTGCTTGGTGCTCAGCACTAAAGAGATCTCCTTCAGTACAGTCCAGAGGCCCCCAGGGGGCCTCTCAGGATATGGAGGGGCAATTATTGCCTTGGAGACAAATCCACTGTCTTAGCCATTTCTTCCTACTCTATTTTACCCCCTAAGGGCCAACTGCTAGAGAGCTGATGCTCTAAATCATCACACATTGGCCACTTCTTGAAGCCATCGAATACTGCAGCATTCATCAGCAACCACAGACTCTATCTGACATACAATCTTCAATGCTGGTAAATAGCGGGAGAATTATGGTGAGGGCCCCAATTGCCAGGACTAGATGTAGGACACATATGTAAAGTGAGCAAATTTGCCCATAATACTCTTATCCCTGTGTGGCTGCTCAGATCTCTCCATGACACCAGCATGAAACCTGCTCTGTAACCAAATATCCTATTTCCATCTGTCTTTCAGATAGAAGGCAGTGAATCTGGTAATGAATAAAACCTTTCTTCTCTCCCCCAAAACAGCATTCGGTGTTTATACACATTTTGGTGACAATGCCTGCACTTTAAGGTTTGAGTCATAGAATTAAATCTATAGAGAGCAAGATTTCCATTTGAGAAAAAGGGAGCTTACTTACCTTTGTAGCAATATATCAGATACATGAAGTGAAATAAAGTTGCCTAATTGAGTGATGTGAGATGGGACTCAAGATGTATGTTTACGGTTCTCTGCATTTCTGATATATATAGATATATATATCTATATATATCACATATATATGAAATGTATGATATATATTTCTGATACATACAGATGTATATATACACACACACACACACATACACACCATATATATGCATGATGGAGGCATGCGGCTGCATATTGAAGGGACGTTTGTGAACTTTTGGTGAATATGTGTGTCTGTGAGGAGAGAAAGGTTACTCATTTGCTGTTTTGGAGAATGACTGAATCTTTAAATTTACCTATCTTTGACTGGGTGTGGTGGCAAAAGATTGGTGAAGAGCATTTGGCATCCATAGTTTGTGGAGATGAGTGCGTAGATGACAACATACACGCACTTACAGGCACTTCTGCTTCCACACGCCTTTTCCCTGAGACACGCACTTCTATCAGGAGGTATTCAGAAGTGCTTCTATCTCAGGGAATGAGCATATACACATTTCTGCCCCCTTGAATGTATGTGAAGTTACATTTTTATTTGAATACCTGTTAGTTTGATATGCATTGGCCTCGAAAATATTTCTGTCAGTGAATATAAACCTTCTTTACACGAGTGTTTCTGGTATCAAAGTGATTAAGTGTGTGTTTGCGTGGGTGTGCATGTGTGTGGGTGTGTGCATATATGTCTGTTACGTGTGGGAATACACATCAACTACCAAATGTAAGCACCTTTTTGTGTTTGAATAGTGTAAATGGCAGAAAGCACAGGTGCTTCTTGTATGCTCGTTAGGTGTACATGAGAGCACTTTCAAAATTCTGGGAAGGAGTAAACCTGTCAAATATGAAGGTCCCACACGGAGCTTTAAATATTCCCATAAAAGCCTCAGAGGTTTTTTCCAAAACACATCTGTCCCAAACTTCTTTCTGCTTTGCCTTTATCAAGTCTATCCACTACCTAGCTTGCCTAGCTTGTTTCTCATGAGCAGGAATGTTCTGTGAAATGGGTAGGATTCAGGAGCCACCTCTGTGCTCCGCATTGCAAGCCTAGCCACTTTGAAGCGGCTCCATCGAGGGGTTCCATCAGGCAGAGGTAGAGACTCCAAGAGGGTGGGGACTAGAAGCACACTGAGAAGAAAGGACACCACTGAAGAAAAGAATAATATTTTGGAGAAACTAATATGAGGTGTACGTACATGAGGGGTGTATGGGAAGACTTTGAGAAAGTTGACAGTTTATAGAAGAATAAAACTAAGTGGGCATTTCGGAAAGAGGGATCAAATCCACGAGAAAATTTAGAGAAAAAGAATTGCAAATGTGTAAAATGGAAGTATAAAAGGTTTATGAAGCATATTTATGTGTGGTTTAATACAAACCAAGAACTGGATTCACAACAATGAATGAAATAATCAACCATCTCTTTATTTGTTCCATTGAAGAAGGCATAGAAAGAAATATTAGTAATTGAGAATAATTAAGGACTGTATCAGAGAATGTGCTACCCTGTGATAAGAGAGGGTAAATAATCTAGCCCAGAGCCTGTTTGAGAAAAGGCGGTCAGCAGGGGTTGTCTGAGTTGGAACTTGATACATATGAGAGAGGAGGACCTTCTACTTACAAAATGTATTTTTTTTTGTACTTGTGAAAATTAACGGTATCTCTGAGGAATCGTAATAGCCCTGGAAGGCTAAAATGCATGTGTAGAAGTAGAACAGAAATGAGTTAAGCAGTAAAAGGTTGTTTGGGGCCAGATGGTGAAGAGGTTTCTATGACCAAAAAAAAGTGTGGTTTTTATTTTAAAGCAGTACAAAATCAGAGGGCTTAAAGGAAAGAAGCCACAGCCACATTACCAGACTGCAAATTAGAAAGAACACTGTGACATCTATGTGGAGGAAGGTTTGGAAGGCAGAAGAACTGGCAGCAGGAAACCTTAGCAAAACCCAAAACACTGTTTATGAGTAAAAGTGGTTACAGAAGAAAAGATTGAGATGAGACAATGGAGTTATTCTAAGTAATTTATAGTTACTCATTTGGTATGAGAATATACCTTTCCAAGAAAAATTAATGTGTTGAGGTTAAGGCCAAAGTCATCTTTGAATCCTATCTTCAATTAAGTATTAGTCCTCTTGTTTCCCCCATTACTTCTTTAATCAAATCAAGTAATGCAAATCTGTCCAGGACTTCTAGGCACTTAGACACAAATGTAGCTCTCTGGGGGATAGCATTAGGGGCCTTTTAAAACATAGATGATACCATAATGAATAAATAATCATGCATATGTTTTAACTCAACAATATATTTTCACTCTTAACCATTAAAACTACTATGCACCATGACCATTTCTCTGATTAGTTATCAGAATATGAGAATTATGAAGAACTCTATTCTACTTATGTTCTCCTCTTGCAAACAAAAAATACTTTGTCTCTTCATGCATATGGGTCTTTCTCTCAGATAGAACAAGAACTAGAATTGTAGGTTAAGTAAATTTTTTATTTTGATGAAATGTACCAAATTGCTCCCAAAAGAGGTATAAAATTTTATAGTTGACAGCCTTGGTTAAGAGCAGTCTTTTAATATCTTTTCTAGCATATAATTTTATCAAATTTTATTATTTTATCTCACACGACAGGTAAAAAATGTTTTATCATTTTGTAAATATGTATTCTCTTAGTAACCACTAAGAGAATTACACATTTCTTTAATATTTAAATATATTCCATTTTTTTGTAAGATTTTTTTTTAATTAATTTGAGAGAGAGAGTGCACAAGGAGAGCACAAGGAGGGGGAGGAGCAGAGGGAGAGGGAGAAGCGGAACCCCACTGTGCAGAGAGCCACTGGAATGGTGACCTGAGCTGAAGGCAGACTGAACCAACTGAGCCACCCAAGCACTCCCAATATATATTCCTATATAAAATAACATCTCATATTTTGCTAGATTTTTACATCAGATTGCCCATCTCTGTCTTATTTGTAGTTCCTTAAATATTCCAAATTTAAACTTTTTAGTAATTTAAGTGGCAAATGTTGTCCCATTCTGGGACACTCTGTCCCATTCTTTCCCTTATTTTTCAACCCCTATATGGTACCATTGTTATGAGATTTTGTTGTTGTTGTGATTCTTTTTGTTGTTGTTGTTGTTGTTAGAACACTTAACATGAGATCTAACCTCTTGAAAAAATTTTAAGTTAACTATAGACACAGTGTTGTAAGAAGATCTCTAGAATTTATTCATCTTACATAACTGAAACTTTATACTCATTGAACATTCATTCCTGATCTCCCTCCACCTCAGATTCTGGAAGCCACCATTTTCTTCTCTAAGTTTGACTATACTTCATACAAGTGAATCATGCAGGATTGGTCCTTCTGTAACAACAAGGCTTATTTCACTCAGCATAAAGTCCTCCAGAGCCATCCCCATTGCAGCATATGGCAGGATTTCCTGCATTTTTAAGGCAGAATAATATTCCATTGTATGTATACACCACTTTCTCTTTATCCATTCATCCATCCACTGATGGACATTTAGGTCATTTCCATAGATTAGCTATTGTGAAGAATGCTGCAGTGCAGACAGGAGAGCAGATATTCTTTAAGATTCTGATTTCAATTCTTTTGAATATACAACCAAAAGCAGGAGGGTTGGATCATATGATAATCCTGTTTTTAATTTTTTTGAGGAAGGACCATACCATTTTCTATACTGGCTGCACCGTTTTACATAACTAGGCATATGAAGTTATAAGGGTTCCAATTACTCTATTGTGACCAACTCATCATCATTATTTTTTTTTTCTAACAGACATCCTAACAGGTGTGAATTGATCTCTAATTATGGTTTTAATTTGCATTTCCCTGATGATTAGTGATGTTGAGCATCTTTCTATATACCTGTTTGCCATTTCCATGTATTCTTTAGAAAAATGTCTGTTCAGTTCTTTTGTCTTTTAAAAATTGATTTGTTTTTTGTAATTAAGTTGTAGGAGTTTCTTATGTATTTTAGATATTAAACCCTTATCAGATACAGTCTGCAAACATTTTCCCTTTTATTTAGGCTGACTTCTCACTCTGTTGACTGTTTCTTTTGCTGTGCAGAAGTTTTAAGTTTGATGTAGTTTCATTTGTCTAATTTTGCTTTTGCTATTTGTGTTTTGGTGTCATATAGAAGAAATTACTGCAAGGGGTGCCTGGGTGGCTCAGTTGTTAAGTAAGACTCTTGGTTTCTGCTCAGGTTATGATCTTGGGGTCCTGAGACCCAGTCCCACAGTGGGCTTCCGACTCAACAGGGAGTCTGCTACCCTCTCTCTCTCCCACTTCTTCTCCCTCTGCCTCTCCCTCTGCTCATGCACTCACTCTCTAAAGTAAGCAAACAAATCTTAAAAAAATAAAAAGAAATTACTGCCAATTCCAATGTCGTAAAGCTTTTCCCTTATGTTTTCTTCCACAGTTTCAGACTTTATGTTTAAATTTAAACATAAAGATTTAAAGATTTAAAGATTTTATGTTTAAATCTTTAAGCTATTTTTAATTGATTTTTATGTATGGTAT
The DNA here is from genome assembly GCF_011764305.1 of Mustela putorius furo. Classification (NCBI taxonomy): domain Eukaryota; kingdom Metazoa; phylum Chordata; class Mammalia; order Carnivora; family Mustelidae; genus Mustela; species Mustela putorius. The sequence goes on from NW_025422126.1 coordinate 1,865,203, forward strand.
AAGATACAAGTACGATTTAATTATTTTGCATATAGATATCAGTTCTGCCAACACCAATTTTTTTTTAAGATTTTATTTATTTATCAGAGAGAGAGGGAGAGAGAGCCAGCACAGGCAGACAGAATGGCAGGCAGAGGCAGAGGGAGAAGCAGGCTCCCTGCTGAGCAAGGAGCCCGATGTGGGACTCGATCCCAGGATGCTGGGATCATGACCTGAGCCAAAGGCAGCTGCTTAACCAACTGAGCCACCCAGGTGTCCCCCAACACCAATTTTTAAGGAGATCTTCCTCTCCATTGCATATTCTTGACATCTTTGAAGATCAGTAGACATATATACCTGAGCTCACTTCCAGGCTCTCTATTCTATTCCATAGGTCTGTATATTTGTCTTTACGCACTGTCTTGAGTATAAATTTTGAAGTTAGGTAGTATAACTTTCCCAACTTTGTTTTTTCTCTTCCCAAATAATTTTGGCTCCTCTAATTCCATACCATTTCCATATAAACTTTAAGATAAGCTGAGCAGTTTTTACAAAAAAACCTCTGGCCCTTTGTTAGGTGTATTGTTGAAACTATAGGTGATTTGGGAGATAATTGAGAGATACCTAAATATTCCATATTTATAAATATTTTAACTATATTGACTATATCGAGTCTTCCAATCCATAAATACAGAATGTCTTTCCATTTTGGAGGTTCTTTAATTTCTCAGCATTGTTTCATAGTTTTCTGTGTACAACAGTATATTATTTGTGAAATTTATTCCTATTTTAAAATTTTTGATGTTATTGTGAATAAAATTTTCTTAATTTTATTTTCAGATTGTATTGTATTCAGATTGTATTTTCAGATTATATTTTATATATATAATATATAATGCATGTTTAATATATATAATATATTATTATAAATCATTTATATCTATATAATTATGTATATATAAATATATAATTCACATAATTAATATAATTTATATAATACAATTTATACATCATTAATTTGTTAATTTTAATCAATTTATTAGAATTATTAAAATTATTTAATATTAAGTTATTAATAATATTAAATTAATCATTAAATATTAAATTATTTAATTAAATTAATATTAATCAAATTGACATCAATTGAATCACTATTAATATAATTAATTAAATTTTAAATCAATGTTAAAATGTTAAGATTATTAAAATTAGTGGATTTACATATTTTATTTAATTATTAATTTAATTTATAATTATGATTATAATACATAAATGTAACTATATTTATGTATTATTATTATATTTATGTTTTATAATTATTATAATTATACATTGCATTAATTTAATTCATATTATTCCCCTAAGAACATAACTTAGCATGTTTTTGTTTTTCTTTTCCCCACATCACAATTTCGTGGTCCTTTGTCTGGAATTTCAGTTCTAACTTTTCGGGGCATTTGACTGAAGGAAGGAGATAAGACTGTGTGTGCTCAGTCCTTCTTGCTGAAATTAGACAAAATATTTGGACATTATATGTGAAGTGAGGTTAATTGTGGGGCCTTTATTTTGGGAAATTGGGGAGTGGCAGTATCACAGCTGACTTAGAAAATCAAGATATGTTCCCTTTTTTCTTTTTTCCCTTGTCATTGTTGCAATTTCCTTACCACTGTCTCCTGAGGAAACTGTAAGAGGTTTTAAGATTCATTTGTGAAGATCTGTTTTGGGTTATTTGAGTTTAAAATAAATGGGACAGGGGCACCTGAGCAGCTCAGTTGGTTAAGCATCTTCCTTTGGCTCAGATCATGATCCGGGGTCCTGGGATAGAGCCCCACTTAGGACTCCCTGCTGAGCAGGGCGTCTGCTTCTCCCTCTCCCTCTGTCTATCCCTCTTCCTCTCTCCCTCCCCAGATCTGCTCTCTCTCTAAAATAAAATAAAATAAAAATAAATGGGATATATTTATTTTTATATTTTTATATAAAAATATATTTATTATATTTTTATATAAAATATATTTATTATATTTTTATATAAAAATATATTTATTTTTATATAAAAATATATTTATTTTTATATCTCTATAAGGGTAGAGATTTCCAGGGTAAAGAGAAAATACAATGATCTAAGGGGATATATTTGTGATTCATCAGGCTACAGAGTTCAGGTATAAAGTCATTGAGTGTAGATAAGACCACTGAAGAAAAAGAAGAGACCCAAATAAAAACCTCTCAAAAATGCCAAGATATACCATGGATAGAACACAGCAAGGTGAACTGAGCAGTTAACTTCTGAGAGGTAGAATTTAAAAAAAAAAAAAAAAAGGAGAAACTGGATTCATAACAGCCAAAGGTCATTGAGAAATACATTAGTTTAGAAAATATGAGTGCCCCTTGATTTAGTACTAAAGGAGTAATTAAAGTACCGGGGTCCAGCCTCGGTGGGTCCAGCCTCGGCAGTTCCAGGTGTCCCTGAAGGAAGGGCCGTGTCGGCGAGAGGAATGAGAGAACCACACAGCGAGTTCTGGTCAGTAGTCAGGCATCTCCACTTTATTCTGATTTTAGAGCTTCTTATATAGGCAGTTTACTTGGGGGTTACATTTGTGCAAAGGACATCAAAGGACTCAAGTACTCATCAGACAATTTCTCTTTTTTCAGCACACGTTATTCTAGTTAAGCTACGATGGTATAGACTGGAGCCAGGGATGGGGGACAGGGTCTTGCTTCTTGAAAGCCATGGGAGGTAGCACAGATATGAGCTTTTTGGTAACTTATTCTGGGGTCTTCAGGAAAACAAGATATAGGTTAATAGAAAACGAGAAGCTATCTAGAGAAACTAAGTATATAGAAGAGAAGTAGGAATGAGAAGGCGTTACCTTTGCAGGAGGCAGGGTATTATATCAATGGCTCAGCTGTGAAATCCTGGGACAAACAACAACCTGGGGAGGAAACTGTCTACTGCGGTACACATCTAAAGTTCTCCATGGTCCTAGGTACAGAATAATTTACCTTCTTGAAGTTACTCTGGCCCACAAGACTGAGAGATGTTTGCAGCAGATGAGCAAGGGGTTCTTAATTTGAGAGAGACACGGGGATCAGAGAAAAAGGCAAGAGATTGTCAGACCATGCTTATCTGTGGGGCTATCTGGCCCTCGGCAGGATTAGGCCTTCTTCAACAGTTCAAAACTTAACTTTGTGGGCAATGCCCTTGACCAGGCCTCATGGCTCCCAACATTAAAGATGACTTTAATGAGAGCATGAAAGTCCACTGAAATGTGAGTGTGTTAAGGCAACACAGAAGTCAGAATGTCTAGAGTTGAGGGGAGCCAAAAAGGTATTTATAGGAATACAGACCCCCTTGCAGGTGTTTGCCATTGATGACAGAACATGAGTTAGGGAAAAGCTACAAGAAAAGGCAGGGTTAAAGGAAAGTCGGGAAACAGTCTACCGAGAGAAACAGATTTAAGGACAGCTTTAGAAAAACTGCCAAGGTAAGAGATGAGTATGGTATAGATATTAGAATATATGTGTATGCAGGGAAGGGAGGGAACATGAAAGCATGTGTGTGCTGGGGCCTGGGGAAGGAGGAGGCAGACTGTTTTAGATAGTATCATGCAAATGTGTCAAAATATTAATTAAATCTTTCCAATCTCTTTCCAGATTCCAGAGTTCAAAGTGGATCCAGAACTATGTCAACATTCCCCAACCAGACAGCCCCTAATAACACTTCAATGGCCCCCACCTTCTTGTTGGTGGGCATGCCAGGTCTGTCAGCTGTACCCTCCTGGTGGACGATACCACTCATCACCATCTACCTTCTCTCTGCCCTGGGCAACAGTACTATCCTCTGGGTCATTGCCCTGGATTCCACCTTGCACCGCCCAATGTACTTCTTCCTCTTCCTGCTGAGTGTGTCTGACGTTGGCTTGGCCACAGCCCTGATGCCTACCCTGCTGGGTCTTGCCTTTGCTGGTGTCCATGCTGTCCCTGCATCAGCGTGCCTTCTACAGATGTTCTTTGTCCATGTCTTTTCTGTCATGGAGTCCTCTGTTTTGCTCGCCATGGCCTTAGATCGAGCACTAGCCATCTGCCGCCCTCTCCACTATCCAACGCTCCTCACCAACGATGTCGTTAGCAAGATTGGCCTGGCTATCGCTTTCCGATGCCTGGGTCTTCATCTGCCCCTGCCATTCCTCCTGGCCCACATGCCCTACTGCCACCCACAGGTTCTGACCCATTCTTACTGCTTGCACCCAGATATAGTCCATTTGGCCTGCCCAGGAGCTTGGAGTGCAGTCTACAGCCTCTTTGTGGTTCTGTCAGCCATGGGATTAGATCCCCTGCTTATTTTCTTCTCCTATGGCCTAATTGGCAGGGTGTTGCAAGGTTTGGGATCCAGCGAGGATCGCTGGAAGGCTGGTCAAACCTGTGCAGCCCACCTCTCTGCTGTGCTCCTCTTCTACGTGCCCATGATCCTCCTGGCCCTCATTGACCGTCTCCAGGTGCCAGTACCTCAGCCTGCCCATACTCTCCTCTCCTATGTCCACTTCCTGCTTCCTCCACTGATAAACCCTATTCTCTACAGTGTCAAGATGAAGGAGATTAGAGAGAGAATACTCAAGAGGTTACAGCCCAAGAAGGTGGCTTGTGCTCAATGAGGAGGGTGCCCCTCCACATTTGGTGGCTCAAGACTACCTAGTGCAAAGGTTTCCATGACAAGAACTCAGCTCACTGTGCCTGAAATGGTCACTCAGGCACACATAAGCTCATATACATGGATGCCCTCCCTGTCCTTGCAAGTGTACATGTGTATATTAAGGAAAACTTACAAGCTCCAGAGAATGGCAGTGGTCTACCCACTGTTACACTACAGACCCATGGCACAAAGAGGCCAGGATCTAGGTCTTGCCACAGCCACTCAAATGTGTGTCTGTTGTTGTTTTGTTGTTGTTAATTTTCCCCACCACATCTATATCCCAACAGCTGAGGAAACTGGAGGAGTTAAACAGTTACACAGCAGAGAAACCAGAAGACAGAAATATTTGATGCCCTCTTCATACGTATATACATTATTTTACAGACCTTATCATGGATTTTGATATATATGTGTCATGTATATAATCACATATCATTGATCTATTAGTGTAGCCTCTTAGTCTGACTGATCTCCCTCTCGTAAAACAACAAGAGTTTTGGAATCTTAACAAGAATTACATTATTTTTATAGATTAAATGTAAGAGAATCAACATTTATGATGATAAACATTCACATCCAAGAATATATGATATATGTTTCATTTATTAACTTTTTAAAAATTTTCAATAAAATTATTTGTGTTAAATTTATTTCTATAGTTTTAAAATGTATTTTGTTGCTCTTATAAAGAAAATATTTCGCTATTTCTATTTCCACACACATAATGTTAGATTGAGAAATAACATTTTTATCTTGCTTTAATGTCTACTTTACCAAATTGGCATATGAATTATAGGTTTTATTTTTGGATTGTATTTGTATATAGCATATATAAGTAAAAACATGTGACTGGTAATTTTTCCCTACTATTCATACAACTTATGCCAGCCTGGTCTTGAGCTAACAGGAATGTGGTCTCTGAGAAACCCTGCTTTTCCCAAAGTTACGCTTTCTTCCCACCTCCAGCTTCTCATTTATTTACTGAGAGTGCAGTCATGTAAAGGGTTGGAAGTCGCACAGGCCTAGTTTTGAATTCTCACTTCATTACTTCCTGTGCACTTTGTCTGCAGTTGTTCTTATGTTTACAAAATAGGCATAGTAAGGACTGCATGAAATCATGTCCCTTTAAAAAAAAAATTATTATTAATTTATTTAACAGAGAGAGAGTGTGAGCACAAGCAGGGGGAGAGGCAGAAGGAGAGGGAAAAGCAGGCTCCCCACTGAGCAGGGAACCTGAGTGGGAGCTCCATCCCAGGACCCCTGGACCATGACCTGAGCCAGAGGCAGATGCTTAACTGACTGAGCCACCCAGGTGCCCCAAAGTCAAGTCACTTTATCAAGGTGTCTGAACATAAGAGATATTCAATAAATGGTAGTTGTTTGGACTGGATGAAATTAAAAATAACCATATTTAAACCTTCTATGCATACTCAGTGTGAAAAAAGAACTTTACAGCTAGAAGATTCTTTCAGCTTATACCACCTCATTTTATTGAAGGAAAACCACAACTTGGGGTCAGCTGAAAGAATTTTTGCATGGACCTTAGTAATTCAGCAGGAGACAAACTAAACCTACCCATCTGTTTATTAGTGCAGGGCAACATAGAACTTTTCTTTTTCATGTTGTCTCCTGTTCAGGGACACAACCACTTAATCGTGTCAATCTTCAAGTGTCCAGTAGTTGGTAGTACCATCTTGGCCAGTCAGGGGACACTGTTCTTTCTGCAAATCACCTGACAGGTTTGAGGAAAAGTGCTTACACAGGGGAATAGAGGAATGTATTAGCAGGAATGTTTACAATGACAAACAAAATGTAACAGTGATACAGGGCAGTTGGTGGAAACTGAAAACCAGGAAAAGCATTGCAAAATTCAGGTCTCTGGGCTGGCTCCATTGCTAAACAAAGCTAAACAAAGACTTCAGACCTATAGCCAGAATACATGTGTGTGTGTGTGTGTGTGTGTGTGTGTGTGTGTAAGAAAGAGAACAAGAAAGAGAATGAGAAAGCAAGCAAGAATTCATAACAGGGATCATAGGCTTAAATACCTAGAAGAACTAGGTAATAATAGCACTAAGTGGAGGAAACCCATCTTCAGACTGTAATGGTGGGGACCTCTCAGTGGGTTCCTACTGTTTCCACATGGGAATGTAGACCTCGTACTATCCTATCTTCCTACTTTTAAGATAACTTGTAAATCTCTATTTTTAGAGATAGAGTGCTATCTTGTCTAAACACATTTGTCTGAAGATCATTTTTGGATTTTATGGCTTTTAAAAAGATTAACATAGTAATCCATACAATGTGGAAAGAAGGAATTATATTTTAATTACAAAGTATATATGAAATCTATCATAATACACAACACAGAGAAAATAATTTTGGGGGGACACCAGAATGGCTCAGTCAGTTAAGTGGCTGCCTTCGGCTCAGGTCAATGATCCCAGGGTCCTAGGATCGAGTCCTGCATCAGGCTCCTTGCTCAGCAGGGAGCCTGCTTCTCCCTTTGCCTCTGTCCCTCCCCACTGCTTGTGCTCTCTCTCTTTCTCTCTGACAAATAAATAAATAAAAATCTGAAAGAAGGCAGGAAAGAAGGAAGGAGGGAGGGAAGGAAGGAAGGAAGGAATTTTCTCAAGAACACATAGCCAGAAAATGGCATAGCCAAAACCAGAAAACTGGTTTCCTGGCTGAGTCTTTAGCCTTTTTACTCCTCTGGCCAGCCCCCTGGCAGGACTAAGTTATCAAGATAAAAGGTTTAGAGAATATGTTATCCCTGATAGGGCCTTTTTAGTCTTTCTTTTATAAGTTGACTTCTAAATCCCCCCATCTGGAGCTACTTTATATCCTATTGATTACCAGTAATCCTGGACTCTGATCCTTTAAATAAAGGGATCATAGCTTCATAGCTCCTAAATATTCTCTGTTGACACTTTCTTATTAGGTGTCCTTGGAGTACTCAGATCTGGCTCCATTTACAATGTCAGGAAGTGACAGGTGGGTCCAGGGAGGCTCAGATAAGAAAGTTGTTTGGATGTCTGTTTCACCACAGTGATACAGATTCTGTGTTGTGTCTTGACAGTTATCGGTACCTAATGGTATTCTCTGGCTCTCACAAAGAGCCCTTACATTTCCTGTCAATGTCAGCTTCTGGTAAGAGGTGCAGAGAGTGCAGGGGTGAGTTGAGTCTAGGTTGACCCCTGAATCTCTACACCAGCAAAACTTCAGACTATTCTTTTAGTTCAAACTGATAGACATCTACCAAGGTATTTTATCATGAGGAGACTTTCAAAGTTGAATAATTCACAACTCTTTTCTCTGGAAATTCATTTTGTAGTCACTGAGAGAGACATATGTATGATATGAAAGATGCCTCTGGGTCTCCATAGATTGTGCCCCAAGGACTCAGCCCCTTGCTGTTACTAGAAATGCTGCCAAATGCCAATGTTCACCTGTAATTTCCTCCTAAAATTTCCTCCCAATCTGGCTTCAGTCAAAAACACACTCTCTAGGTTCCCCTTTCACATTGCCCCCCACAAGTTTTCTTTCCCAAACATTAATGTGCATACCAATCATCTAAGGTCATGGTAAAATGCAGGTTATCACTTAATGGGCTTGAAACAGAGCATGAGATTCTGCAATTCTAGTTACGTTCCAGGCGATGCTTATGCTTCTGAGCAGTGTACCACACTTTGAGTAGCAAGGAAGAGAACATATTTAAAACAACTTAGATATATTAAGGGCTTAATGTAAATCACACACAAAAAAGGATCAAATAAGGAAAGCAAATACAAAGATGCTAAATGGCTCCAGAACCTTGCAGCGCTTGCCCAGTCACTGTTTAGGGCTGCTTATCATAGTTCTTCCTTAGAAGCTTCTGTTTCTTGCTGTTCATTACACTTCAACATAGAGGCCATCAATCCCCCAAACAGTAACAAAAGGATTCTTACCTACTCTCTGAAACAGAGGCCTCCTCTTCCTCAAAATCAGATATGCTGTGGTATATTAGATCCCCTTTAGGGATTAAATGATTGTTTGGCTAATTAATCAATATAACTTTAGAACTATGAAGTAAAAGGAAACACCTCCTCTGAAAGAAATATTGCCCTGCTCCTAAGATAATGTATTGTAGAAAAAATGGAACTTCCATGTCTGCCCCATCATTTAGACTTTAGACTCAGTTTTTCCAAGACTTTTACTCTAATCTGCCGAGTTTTTACACAATACACAATGGGGTTCATCAAAGGTGGTACCAACAAGAATGCATTAGCTATCAGAATCATAGCCAAGGGGGATTTGTGCTTGGCGAAGCGGTGCATGGTAGCCAAAGTGATGATGGGCACATAGAAGATAAGCACAGCACAGATGTGGGACACACAGGTATTAAGAGCTTTAAGTCGCTCCCCATGGGATGCAATACCCAATACGGTCTTCAGGATGAAGACGTAGGAAACCGCAATGAACATGCTGTCTGACATCATGCAGAGTGCAACAAACAGACCATAGTAAAAGTTAACCCTATTGTCAGAGCAGGCCAGTTTCATGACATCCTGGTGGAGGCAATAGGAGTGTGAGAGCAGGCGTTTATTACAGTACCTGAGTCTCTTTAAAGTGAAAGGAAGAGGAAGAACTAGTAACATGCTTTTGATAGCAAATGTCAGTCCGATATGCAAAACTCTGGAGCTGGTAAGAATGGAGCTATACCTCAGGGGGGTGCGAATAGCTAGAAAGCGATCAAAGGACATGATTAGAAGCACCGAAGATTCCATGTCTGTGAATCCATGGATGAAAAATTCCTGGGCAATACATGCATCAGCAGAAATCTCCAAAGCATTGAACAAGAAGATCCTCAGCATGGAGGGAAGAGAAGAGAAAGACAAGCCCAGGTCAGATAGGGCCAACATGGAGAGAAAATAGTACATTGGCTCATGCAGGGAAGGCTCTGTCTTGATGACAAAGAGGATGGTGCAGTTGCCCAGGATGGCCAGGAGGTACATAAAACAGATGGGGATGGAGATCCAAATGTGCATATGCTCAAGCCCTGGGATCCCAATCAACAGGAAGGTGGATATTTCAACTTCTGAGGTATTGAGAGCAAACATCACAAACAGGTCTTTCATTTATATGCTCCTGGTAGATAAATAACATCAACAATAAACAGAAATTCTCTTAGTTGTATTTACTGAATACAATTAAGTTCAGTTGCCAGGTAAATTACATATAGCTCATATTTAGGTATCAAACAATAATATAATATAACTTTTTCTATATAAAGAAGAATACAGAGTAGATTTAAATGGGTTCTTCATGATATTCACTTGAGACTTTCATACTATTCAACTATATCTTCATTCCTTGATATCCTTCTGAACAACTTGATAGCTTGGAAGCAACGAGGTGTTCTGATATCCTTTTTTATTAAAACTATCATTTTTGAGATTTATGCATCAAGTAAACTAAGTTGGGGTACATTGAATTTGGAAAAACTATAACATCCTGAATGTGGTCATTGGTCACATACTCAAGCAAATCACAGATGCTATAGCAGTAGTAGTTAAAGGATACCTCTTATATTATTGTTCATGATACATGTGTGTGAAAATATAAAATGGATCTACCACAGAGTTTGACAAACTAATATGCTGAGCCAAATTCAACCTATGCCTTGTTTTTGTACAATCTGTGAGAGTTTTAAAAATATTTTTAAAAAGTGTTTTTAAAGAGGAAAAGAAAAAGGATATATGACAGAGACAGGTATGTGGCCTGAAAAGTCTAAAATATTTACTTTCTGGCTATTTACAGGAAATAGTTTCTTGACCCACGTGCTAGAAAATTATGCATCCAGGCACAAGCACACAGACACAAACAATCACAGTAGAATGAGTGTGCTGGGAATGGAGCAAGGGTCAAAGAGAACTCCAAATTTAAGAGTAATGTCTTAGTTTTCATTTTTGAAAAAGCCAATAACACATAAAGCAAATACACAAGTATTTTAAATTTTCCCAAAATTCCCAAAAGAATTGCAAAAACACAGGACAATGCTCTATACTTTTCTATATTCTTTTAATCCTTCTCACCTCCAAATTGTCTTCCACAACACCACTCCCAGAACCATAAACCACCCCGAGATCTCCAGGACCAAACACTATTCACCAGCACATTACTGTAGCCTGAGGCAGTCTGAGTGAGCAAGCACCTCAGGGAGCTGAGGAAGGACTCTTCTGACACCAGCTATCATACTCTAGGTGGTAAGCTGCCACCTAGTACCTCAGAATAAGTGGTGAGAAGGGAATGGCCAGGCACAAGCATTGATTCATTTGTGGGGAGTTAAGAAGTATTTCTTGTCAAGGATGGAGAAAGAGGGAGTACATCCAGAAGGAACAAATTACAGGGTGAAGGGTGAAACTAGAAAGCAGTGAAGGGGAGAACAGTTTCTAGCTCTACTCTCGGCTGCCAAAATTTTGAAGGACATTTGCCTCAAATTGACTCAAGATAGAGACGATGACAATTTGTGGCATGTAGGGTGTGTCATAAGGAGAAGTGAAGAGGCTAAATGAGGAGAACGTATTTCAGTACTGTGCCTCTATTTTGTCTCGCCTCTCATACGCAGCGAGTATTTCCTTGGCAAGAAGCACATACCCCAGTTGCATATACCACAGTTGCAATTTGTAGGTGCTTTAAATACATTGTTTCCATGCAGTTGCTATTGGCCCAGCTCAGGATGGCCATGGTTCTTGCCCTCCTTTCCCTGTTCTTGCATCCTCTGCCATTGCTCTTGGCTGTTCAATGTCTGCATTTCAGACTGGTGACCGATTCAGGTTCTTATCTCTGGTTTTTGGGCTTGATCCTGCTCATGTTCTTGGTGCCAGCATTACTCACACCTCAGGTAGCTTTCTTTTTAATAGCTCTACACCAAAAAAGCCCCCATAATGCAGCTGACACTGTCTTTGTCAGGGGAGCGGGATTCACAGCGAGAAAAGTGATAATATACTTTGTATCCATTCTTAGTCAAAAGTTTCCTCAAAATGGTCATTTCAGGGGAGCCTGGATGCCTCAGCTTGTTAACTGTCTGTCTTTGGTTCAGGTCATGATCCCAGTGTCCTGGGATCAAGCCCCATGTTGGGTTTCCTTTTCAGTGGAGGATCTGCTTCTCCTTCTGCCACTCACCCTGCTTATGCTCTCTCTCACTCTGTCTCTCAAATAAATAAATAAAATCTTTTAAAAAATGGTGATTTCTAAGATTCCATGTTTGAGGTCTTCCTGACAAGCTACCAGCCTAACTCAGGTACTAAAGGAATGACTTACTATTAGCAACATTGTCTTTTCACCTGTGTTCATCATGCAAATACAAAGATGTACCCCATCCCACATATGTTCCCTAACTTTTCAGCTCTCAGTGCTGTCCCAAATATAGTTTGGTCCCTTAGGCTGAACAAACTATGAAGCATTTTTACCTCTAGCTTTCTCAAAGGCATACGGTTGATCTCTATAAATTGCAGAATTTTCTCTAGGAAACATAAAATAATCTTGGGGAAATTCACTTTGAGTCTCTAAGACACCTACCAGGCTCCTGGGTTCTTTAACCAAGAACAAGGGTGAAAGGCTTCAGACTCGCCAGGTTCGGTAACTTCTCTGCTCCAGCACCATGTTGGGAATCCATATTCTTATATAGACCCTCATACTCTTTCCTAGCATAGGCATATCCTCCTGAGAATTAACAGGCACTTAATCCCCTGGCAACAAAACAAAACAACTATCTAACTTCATCACAGTCTGTCAATAACAGGCTCACCTAAGAAATGCAGAAAGCAGGCTCTGACTCACATAGATTTAATTAACTCTTGAGATTCTGTTCCTACATTAGGTACAGGCTTTGAGGAGAGCCTATCTCAGACACTGGTAAGGTGGACTATACCCAGCTATGTCTCCAACAATAAGTGGATACCTTAATAGTCTCAGTCTAAGACTATCACAGACCTTATGTGGAATTCTCCCCACAGATGATAGGTTCTGTTTTGTCATCACAACATCTATTTTTAAATGTGAGTGAATTTAGGTAGGTCACAAGCTTTCACATTTACCATTGACTCCTCTTCTTTGTTGTCTTATATCTAGTGCCTTCACATTTTTTGCCCAGTGAAGACATTTCATCTCATAAAACAGAAAGCAAGCCAGAATCACAAACATTATGGTATCTTAGACCGTTGATGTCAGAATTTCCAATTCTTATTCAGCCCTCAACTTTGAAAATTGGATATAAAAAGTATAATTCCAGTGGTACATTCAGAATTCCATATGATTTTCAAAGACAGAATAGAAAATAAGATCTAGTTAAACACCATCAGCATGAAACAAAGAAACAAGAAATAACTGAACCAATTTACATAAGCCTACAATGATCACTTGGTCCTCAGGTTAATATAAAAGGAGATGTGCTAGAGGTGAGAGCTGGTCATCAGCATTGGTCAGGCAGAAAACTGGAAAAAAGAGGCTTATAATTTGATTGTGAAAAGTGATTTTCCATATTCTAGTATATAAACATATTATAATCAGAGCATTAAATAAAGAATTAAAAATTCTTAATCTGGATATATTTAATACAGCATCTGTCTAGGATCATAATGGAATTATATGGCTCAATTATGTCTATGTTACATCCTCCCAGCATTCCTTGACATATATCTGCATCATTCTGAATTGTACATTCCTTGATCCCTAAATCCAGAAATGGCTTTAATGTCATCAGGAGGAAAAGCAACCAACTACACACACACACACACACACACACACACACTGGTGTTTTGTTCTGTTTTGTATTTTCAGGGAGCAAAGCAGTGACAACTCTCCCTCTAGAAGGGCTAAATATAGGTAAAAGGCAAATTTACCTAAGAATATTTAGGTAAAAGATTAAATAAAATGCATTATCCTCTTCCTGTTTAAATTGCTGCCCCGGCTCCTCCTCCTCCATTTCTTCACTTTTTAAATTTTTTTAATCTGTTGTTAATATTATAATTTTAATGTAAAAAGTACTGAATTTCACAATGACAAATATTCCTTATAAAAGGAGTTGCTCTCAGCAGCCCTCTCTGAGAACACGTCTATGGGCTTTACCTGCTTATTGAACATTTCCCCTTGTCCTGGAGCTACCTCCATCTTTTCTAAAACACATGGCTCATGGAAAGCTTTTCTGAACCATTTCTCCTCTATGACTTTAAAAAAAAAAAATTAAGAAATAGAAGTTGGTAAGTAAACCACCCTAATTGATTTATGGAATTAAATGGGGGAAGTAACATTTGCACCAGAAAAGAACAAAGGTGACTTTTCAGTTCAACAGGAGAGAAGGCCCAAACCTTACTTGAAGGCACCAGCCTTCTATCAACCTACAGCCTCTCCTGATGAGAACATCAGGGTTTGAGTTATGTCATGATTCAACTTCATTTGAAGTGTACCACTCCAAATCTTGTGGGCTTATTGTCCAGTCAAGGTGGCAACAAACAGACGCATCACTCATTGGTTGGCTCCACAAAGGGAGAACATGGTAACCTCTTGCCTTAGACCTGCACTGTGCTCCTCCTGCTTCTTGCCCCAGGGCAGACACTGAGGCATGACACATTCTCAGGTATTCACTTGGCATCCATACATGTGAGGAAGTATGGGGGAAATGAACAACTCATAGGATAAATACTGATCAATGGTAAATGAGATCCAATGGATGAATGGTTCCCTCCTTGTTTTCCTGGAAGGACTATCATGAGATGTATTTGATAAGGTTTCAGCCTTGGGTCTGCAGGTATGGTCCATAGTCACCCATAAAGGTGACTGGCTCATTATTGATTTACTATCTCTCAGCTCCAACTTCCTTTTTACCTGTTCTGTGATGATGGTGTTGGGACTCTGTACATACTTTTCTTCTGTCAGCTGACACAGTATTAAGATGCATCAGTGGAAGGCAGTGGAGGAACACTGGAGGGAGAAGGAGTTTTCTCTTCTTGGTTTCTGTGTGCTGTGTTGGCCAGACTACCACAGAACATGCTATTTTTCCATTGCTTGGCACTGTGTATTTCTTCAGTGCTCAGTTCCAGCAGTTCACAACTTCCTCCAGTATAGCCACTGGGCAAGTTCTCTGTTCTTCACTGGAGCAACAGGGACATAACCAGAGGCCCAGACAGTATTTAACAGGCTTCCAGCTGAGGGAACATCTCCTACCTCTTCTCCTTAGCCTTGGGCATGTGTATACAAATCAAGGCAGCACAGGGCTAGCCATCTAGTGAACTGGCCACCCAACCTGCATCTCAAAAGGGCAGCCTGGAGCTATCCCCACCTGAGCCTCACATGGAAATATGTTATAGTCCTACAAAAGGCACTGTGTCTTCTATATCCCAGTTCCAGCAGTGCCCAGAGATCATAAGCTTGTCTGGCACCCAGAGCTCAGAGACTTGGCACCTTTCTTGGCACTCCCAGAGGGTAGACTAGGTTTTGCAAGCTTCACCAAGAAAAACCTTAGTAAATTCACAGGTTTAAAATGTACTTACAAAATCAAATGTGCCCACTTATAAATGTACTTTTTCATTGAGGAAAGGAGAATACCCAAATTCCTTGAGGACTGTTAGACATGGGATATCATCTCTCACTGATAATAGGCTACCAAATATTCCATCATGTTCTTTTTTGATTAAAGTATGAGATTATTGGGGCAAGATGATTAATGGAATTATGGACAAATTTTATGTCACAGTGAACAGAATGATTTTTCACCCGTGGCTAGTCTGCAGAGCCCTAAGTATAAAATTGGTTATATCACACTTATGTGCTGGGAAAATTTTCATGTTAGCATATCAGTGAAGTTGAAACCATTACGGTAGGAAAGATAAAGTACAAAGTCCATGTAAGCCCAAATTAAGTTTGTGAACAGTTGTCCCAGAATTCCATGACGTTTATCAATGTCTTATAGATGTGTCTCCATTAATTCACATTCATGGCCTCACTGAAGGTTCTGATAAGTTACTGGAAGAGAAGGAAAATATTCAGGCTTTGTTTATGGATGGATTGGTGGACAAGTTGGTACTAAGCGTTGGTACCAGACGTAGAATACAGTGGCACAACAGCCTCATACATGAATGACCATAAAGAGAAAAAAAAGAAAAGAAAAAGTGATGAAGGACAGTTCTCATGATGGACAGTGGTTGTAGACTTTGTGTAGAAAGAGAGGTTGTCTAAGGTATGTGATTATACGTGGACTTCTGTACTTTGCTAAAAGGCTTGGCTAGTTGCTCAGTGAATGGAACTAGCAAACTCAAAAGAAGAGAGATAAAAAAGTCTGTAGAAGATGTATGCAAAATACATACTAAAGTGGACACAGAGGGTGAAAGTCCTTGTATCTCATGCTAACATCCACAAAACTGTACCCACCTCAGAGGAGAAACAATAATAAGATGGAAAGAATACATGTAAATATCAGCAGGTTTTGTTATACTATTCCTGATCCAGTGGGCTCACAGATGAAGTCAAAATGGAAGAGAGAGAGATAAAATATGAGCCAAAAGTATAAATCCCCATTTATCAAGGTTAATTTTAGGAAAAATTGTGTAATCTTTATTTCTGGGTTGTTAGTAATGTTATTATCCGCTTTTAACATTCTGCTAACAGCAGCAGGACTGACCCTGAGCATTTGATATGGCATTTTGTATGACATCATGTATGATCCTACACATAGAAAGGGCAAAATAACTACCTGTATACAATCCAGTGTAGAACTACATTAATATGCTAGTAAGATACACTCTATCGAATGACTATTTTTAGAGTTAACCAAGAACTATAAGAAAAGAAATTTAATTAAAGTGCCCTTTGGATATAATTCAGAAAAGAACAGTTTAATAACAAACTTTCCTACATTAAATTTCGACTTTTTAAATTGCATGCAGTCTGAATGAATATTTATTCAGGTTCATACTATTTGCACATATGAAGAGTTGTTTACATACATTATCTCATTTTGCCTTGAAAACAAAGCATAATTTAGGTGATATTAATGGGGACTTATTGAGAAGGAACATAAGCAAATACCATGCAATCTGTAAGTTACTTAGCTTAAGGTTGTTAGAAGAACATCAAGGTACAGAATAGGGAAAATTACCCCAGTCTATGGAAGCACTCATTTACAAATGGCTTTCTCTCTATTCTGAGATAACTAGTGATTAGATTTGTTGCTGCTTCTGAATTAAGACCTTGGTAATAGCCTTTCGAATCTGCTTAGTCTTCACACTGTAGATGATAGGGTTGAGCACAGGAGGAATGAGAAGGAAGACATTTGCCATGATGGTGTGGACAAATGCAGGTGCTGAATGGCCATAGCGATGGACAAGAGACAAGCTGATGAGGGGGATGTAGAAGATGGCAACAGCACTGATGTGGGATATGCAGGTGTTGAAGGCTTTTTGCCGCCCCTCTGAGGAGGCAATGCTGAGAACAGATTGGATGATCAGTACATAGGACAGCAAGATGCAAGGGCAGTCAAACCCTGTTGTGGAGAAAAGTGCAAACAGACCAAGGATGCTGTTGATTCTGTTGTCTGTACAAGACAGCTGAATGAGATCAACATGGTAGCAGTAAGAATGTGAAAGGACCACAGCACTGCAGAAAGACAGCTTTTTAACAAAGAGCACCACGGGTAACATGACAGCAACATTCCGTACCAGCATGGTCATCCCAATCTGGGCAATCCTGGCATTGGTGAGAACTGTGGTGTATCTCAGTGGATTACAGATGGCTACAAAACGATCAAAGGCCATGGCCAGCAGAACCCCAGACTCCATGAAAGTAAATCCATGGAGAAAGAACATCTGGGCAATGCAGGCGTTTAAGGTGATTTCTCGAGCTTCAAACCAGAAGACACCAAGGGTAGTGGAAAGGGTGCACAGGGATAAGCTCAGGTCCGTGGCTGAAAGCATAGAGAGGAAATAATACATGGGTTCATGGAGGTTTTGCTCACGGAGGACCACAAATAGGATCATGCTGTTCCCAGAGAGGGCGATGACATACAGGAGACAAAAAGGGATGGAGATCCAAACCTGGGCTGCTTTCAGGCCTGGGATGCCCGTCAGGAAGAAGGTCACAGATTGAACATTGGTTTTATTGAGGGCCAACATATTGAGGGACTGAGAAGACAGGGATATTTGAATAATCAAACATAACATGTAAGAAATTCATAGCTATCATTTAGAATATCTTCCTGGCCTTCTTACATTCAATGAATTACTACTGCTGATTCTCTAAGAATTTTATTTTTTTCTGAGATTTCCAGTACTGGATGCTTCTCTCCATGCCTCTCATCATGCATTGAAAAGAGAAGATTCCCCAAGTGATGCCTCATCAGATGTTCTTTTTTTTTTTTTAAGATTTTATTTATTTATTTGACAGACAGAGATCACAAGTAGACAGAGAGACAGGCAGAGAGAGGGGGAAGCAGACTTCCTGCCAAGCAGAGAGCCCAATGCAGGACTTGATCCCAGGACCCTGAGATAATGACCTGAGCTAAAGGCAGAGGTTTAACGCACTGAGCCACCCAGGCATCCCAGAGATCAGATGTTCTTAAGTCTGTAATTCTATTTGGTGACCATAAACATCACAATTAAGTCATCCCTGCATGTAAAAGTTCATAGTAGAATACTTAAACAATATGAGAAAATTGGTTTCCAGTACTTTTTTACTAAAGTATAAATAACCTACAGTGTTGTATTAGTTTCAGATTACAAATAACAACAATGATTTTCACCAATTTTTTAAAATAAATTATTAATCCTGAAATAAAGCTCTGAAAAATCAAGTCACATTTGAAATGTGGGTATTATTAGTTTTTTCTGAGCACTCAGAAGAATGCCAAAAACATCCCCAACACACACATTTATAAATGTGAAGGCAAGGCGATCCAAACTACCACCCTAACAAAAATAATTATAACACCCATTTGTTGAAAGTTCTCTGTCCTTTTGGCATTTTATATTCATTATGTAATTTCATCCAAACACCAACTCTAGGAGGTAGATAGTGGTATATTTTGCATATGAGAAGACAGAACCAAAAATTAATTGCCCAAGGTTAACTTTATAAAGCACTACCTAATCGTTGAGAGAAACCATATATAACACAAAGGTGCAGAAAGAAAAAAAAGAGAGAGGGAAAGAAAAGATAGAGGAAGGAAGGCAGGCATGAAGGGTGAGGGGAGAAGTTGAGAGACAGTGAGGAGAGGAAAGGAGGAAAGGAAGGAAGAAAGAGATAGAAATGCAAACATTACCATTATTTTAAAGTAGCGCAGTAAGCACTGCATTTTGATGTATGGTATAGGTTGTTCCTCAAACACAAAGAACCATACCTAACAGCCATCACTTCTTGAACACATGCCATGTGCCAGAATCAACCATCTTCATATGCGTAAGTAACCTCATCAAATCATCACAATCATCCAATGAAATACAAAACGTTGTTATCCCTAATATTTTTATGAGGAAACTGATGGTCAAAGGAATTAAGTAATTTTCCTCAATAATCAGAAAAGCTGCAGTCGGAACCTGCATATATGACTCCAAGGCATTCATTCAGTAATGCTGAAGAAACCGAGGAGGAACCTCTACATTAGTCTGACAAAATGTCCCTGCCAAATATTTTTCAGATTTGTGCCTTCCAGAGACACATTTTGGTCAGTGTGGCATTTCTGGAGTACAGTCTTAAGTTTCAGGGTAATTCCCTATGAATTATGTAGACACAAATCTCCTTAGGCTTCTGGGGCAAGGAATTTTATCACTGATCGTCGCTGTGTGCTGAGGGCCAGAGAGTCAGTTGCCAATTCTATGGAAATAACAACAAAATAGAATTGCCAGATTCGTTTGACTCATTTATGTGACACATTCATATATTATGCTGAGGATACTTTCTTCCTGGAAACTTTCTCTCCTCACGTATTGGCACTAGTCTCTATTACTCGTCTCCCACCACTCAGCAATTTCTCTCTCTGGCTTTTCACCCCGCACCCAAAGAACCTTAACTTTGGAATCCTTCAGGCATCTGCCCTTTGCCCATTCTTGAGTCATTTAAAAACCTATCTTGCCCATTTTCACAGTTTCATCTTTCACTTATCTAATCAAAAAATTCAAATAGGTATTTAAAGGCAGCTATTGTTTCCAGGTTCTTAAAGATTAGAACTTCCTTCCAAACTTTGCCATACGTGTTTCTCATGAGTAAATCAAAAACAGTATTTCAAAACCAAATTGATCATTTCCTCCTATAAGTGTTCTTACTCCTACATATTCTGAATAAAGCTTATAATTTTTATAAAAATTAACCAATTCTCTAAATCCGAACTCTGGGACTTGTCCTGTACATTTACATTTTTCCCAATCAATCATCAAGTCCCTCCTACTCAAACTCTACTGACTTTCTTCTTCCACCTCTTCTGTATTTAAGCACAAACTAATCTCTTTCATATCATCATACTGTATAACCTAGTCTATTAATTAACCTACAGATAATAATAATGTATTATAAATACAAAATGAAAAGGGCTTCAAAGCAATAACAACTTCCTATTACTAAGCATCTTCTCTATGCCAGAAAAATAAAAATGAGAAAAACAATTCTTGAAACTGTATAAAAATGAGATAACCACATATGAGAATCTCTAGGGCAAGATATCAGAGTGCATGTGTACTCTGAAGAATATATGTTTATTAGAAAACAAAGATGTAAATGTTTCTGTTTTCAATGTAAGATGCTCAGAAAATATGTAAATAAATGTGAGAAGCAGTTAACAAAGATTAAGAGCACAAATGAATGAGTTAACAGTGATACCAAACTTGATTACTTAAAGAGAAAATATGCAAACTTTTTTCAAGAGCAGTCAAGAAAATTTTAGAAAAAGTGTGATTAACTGCATGAGAAATGAAAAGGAAAACAAAAATATGGAGAAACAAAACTTCAAATATAAAAGCATGGTATTCATAAGTAAAACAATATATTTGGCAACAGATACAAATGGACAACTTTATAGAAAAACATCAATCACCAAACTAGTTCAAGAAAGCAAAGCCAACAGAGAGGAAGTGTCAATGATGAGGAAAACTCCCACAACCAAATTTTAAGTAAAATGAGGAAAAAAGAAGTAGAGTATTTCTATCCTTCAACAAATTCTAGTAGAGTAAAAAAAAGGGAATTCTGGTCCTCCAGCAAGGAGCATTTGGCAATGACGGCAGACAGTTTTGGTTGCACAACTGGGGAGCCAGTGCCACTAGCATCTAGTGGGTTGATGCCTACATCCTAAAATACACAAGACGACAAAGAACTACCCAGCCCACGATGTTAACAGGGCTGAGGTTCAAAAGCCCTATTCTCGAACACATAAACAGATGGAAAGCTAGTCATCTAATTACTTAGGATGACACATGTACACATTATAAATAACTTTTTAGCAGGCCAGATGTAACTGTGCTTTTAAAGAATACTGCACTTTGAAACAGTGGACTTTGTCTTAGGAATGATAGAATTATTCAACTTAAGAAAACTATTAATGGTATGGCTATACAAAAGATTAATGCAGGGAAAAACCCGATCAAGAAATGAGGAAAACACTAGAAAATTCAATGGCAATACAAGATAAACATCTTAATATTTAGAAAGGAAATGTGTTCCTGAATGAAAGACACCTTCTAGAAATTTGGAGCAAACATATTTACTGGTGACCTATTAAAAACATTTCTATGAAAATCAGTAAAAGATAAACATTTCTACTATCACAACCACTATTCAACATTCTACAGAAAAGTCTTAGTAAATGAGAAAAGACAAGTAAAGCCGAATGTTACTTTTGAAAAGAAATTTTTCAAAGACTTTATTTAATTTTTCATTGACTCTTTACCTCAAAAATCTAAAAGAATGGACCAAAAACTCTAAAAATAGAGTTCGCCCAAGTGACTATATAGATTAATATCAGAAATTAATAGCTATTCCTGTTCAAAGAATTAACTACTGAGGAAATTTTTATAAAATAAGGGTTTATTTACAATAGCCATGAAACTATAACCATACTGGTATAACAAATTTCTTTGTCTGGCAGAAACAGAAGAGGTCTCTAAAATTTATTGAAGAACATACAGAAAGTCCTTTGTTTCTTTCTTGAAGATAGGAATGTTCAGTAGTGAAAAGATGTGAATTCTCCCATGAATATTCTCATAAATTAAACCATTCTCAATCACAAGAGTTTTTAATGCATAGTGACAAATGCATCCTAAATGTATTAGGTACAATAAATATGCAAATAAATTCAGTATAATATTGAAAATGACAAAGAGAGGTGACTTGTTCTTTGATACGTTAAGATGTATTATAAAGTAATTATAATAGCAAAACATAATATGGCCAAAGGTTTAAAAATATATATCCCCAGAAAAAAATAGCATTTCAAAAAAAATGTGTGAATGAGGATAAAAAATATGATGACAAGGGCCTCCTACATCACTAGAAAAAAGAACTGATATGTGATACATGATGATTGGTCAATTGGCTAATGAATTATAAAAATATTAAAATATCCCTATCGTACACAGATTTCTGCATTTAGATTAAGAACTTCAAGGAAAGACAAAAGCCTTACAATAATATGAAAATAAATAAGAGAAAAAAATCAAAGCATTAAGTAAAATATTAACAAGGAACATCGGATTTTAATGCTATTGATTGCAAAAGATGCCCGTGAACAAAATGAAAAGTACGGCATATCATACATGCATTAGAAAGCCAAAACCAAAGAATGCTGCTGCCTGCTCATCAAACTAGATTGTGTGTCTGTTGCTTGTCTGATGACAGTCTGTGGTTTGATCAATGGTGTGGGAGTTGGGAATAGCAAACATAACATTAAGTAGATTTCTGTGTCCAGAGGTTTCGGTCATGAAGGACATGGTGGACATGAGGATGTGTTATTCTGGCGCAGTAGCATAAAGGTGAAACTAGGTGTCCTGACTCCAGTATTGATGGGAGGTAAGACCTTGGTGACCAATTCCCATTTAAGATCCCTCATCTGTAAACCTTGACCTTTATTTAAAGCTAAACCCTAATCTGCCTATTTCCCATCTGTCCATGATGATTGGTCAAATTGTATCTGAAGTGCTTCTTTCTCAAAATAAATGGCTTCTGTGAAGACAGCCATTAGAAACCTCAGACTACCAGGGTCCTGTAAAAGGGAGGAGATGATGTTAAGTGAAATAACTCAAAAAGCTTATTTTCTAGCAAATGGGGATATAGAAATCAGTCAAATGCAAAAGCTGACTGAAACAATAAAATTTATAATAAATGTCAAACTGGGGACACACAGAATCACAATTCACTCCATTTCCTTGACCTAACTGAGTGTTTTTCTCCAGGGAGTAACTATTTGTTTGCAAACTTGCTGCTGATATCTCACTTAATTTCCTCAACATTCAGCTTGCAGCTGCATCTCCACACTGCTCTTCCCATTTTCTGTACTCTTGTGCCTCTGATTTGCAGTCCTATTCTTCTCAGTACCTGCCTAGCCCATGCCTCCCACTGCCCCTTTCCCTCCTGACCCTCCAGATTAGCTTCAACAGTCCCTCCCTCTCTCTGGGCTGCTCTTTCTGCTCCTGGCATCTTACCTGGCTCCCAGCAGAGGGAGAGTTGCCCTTCTCCCTCACTGCCCAGCCATGCATGCATGTGGATTGCTCATGGACCTGGACTTCTATAAGGAGCTCAGCATGTAAGCCAGCCCTGCTGCCAGGAGACCCCTGGGGCTTTGAGATACTGTAATCAGATGAGCAGCATGATTCCAGCTGTGCAGACTAGGCTGTCCTAGGAGGCTCATCACACTAGACTGAAGCAGGTCGAAATAATATGTTTACTGTCTCTTGTAATTATTTTTAAAATTATTTGTTAACTTTTAATTATTTAAATATTTTTCAATAAACATAAACATTTTTCTCCATTACCTGTATTTTATTTTTTGCTACTATGCTCAATTGGCCAACATATAGTACATCATTCGTTTTCGATGCACTGTTCAACAATTCATAACACCAAGTGCTCATCACACCATGTGTCCTCCTTACACCATCAGCCAGTGACCCCATTCCCCACCCCCTCCCTCTGTTACCCCCAGTTCCTTTCCCAGAGTCCAGAGTCTCTCACGGTTTGTCTCCCTCTCTGATTTCTTCCCGTGCAGTTTCCCCTCCCTTCCCCTATGGTTCTCTACACTATTCCTTATTTTCCACATATGAGTGAAGCCATCTGATACTTGTCTTTCTCTGCTTGACTTATTTCACTTAGCGTAAGCATTACTTCAGATCCTTTTACCGCCATGTAGGCTGAGGGCAAGAAATACACTCGCACACTTCCTCCTTCTATCCCTTCTCCATTCCTGAATTCAGTCACCTACAGCATAATCCTTGCCTGGATAAGCTATATAAATTTACATTTATACATTTATACAGTCTTAGAGCTGTGAATAAATATTACATATTCACATTTCAGTTGTTTGAACCTTAAAACAAATAAATTCTGGGGAGGTGAATCATAAGAGACTATGGACTCTGAAAAACAATCTGAGGGATTTGAAGTGGTGGGGGTGTGGGAGGTTGGGGTACCAGGTGGTGGGTGTTATAGAGGGCACGGATTGCATGGGGCACTGGGTGTGGTGAAAAAATAATGAATACTGTTTTTCTGAAAATAAATAAATTGAAAAAATTAAAAAAAAATTCTGGTTGAAAAGATTAAATACACATTATTCAACACAGAATCTAGACTACAGGTTGTGACTAAAAAAGAATGGCGTAGCATCTTACGTCACCAGCACATATTCATCAACATTAAAATCAATTCTTTCCTTTTCCACTGATTCAGTGGCCCATAATTATGTCAAATTTCCTTGACTTCACACCGTACCACGGTTTTCTAGGACATCTTTCTGTTTCTCTGAAATACAAATCATCTTCCATTTCGCAATGCTTTAATACATTCTGCACTTTTTAAAGGCATATCAGATTGCTGCTTTCCTGGGATTAAGTTACCCGGCACCTCTGAATGATTTTCACTTGTACTTGGTTGACAATTGGATATTTACTTTATTTTGCTGAAGGACACACTCTGGTTTTACTAAAAAAAGAAAAAAGGAAGGAAAAGAAGAAAGAAAAGAATGCAGGGGCACTTGGGTGGCACAGCCAGTTAAGCTTCTGACTTTTGCTCATGTCATGATCCCAGGACCCTGGGATCCAGTTCTGCATTAGGCTCCCTGCTCAGTGGGGAGTCTGCTTTTCCCTCTCCCTCTGCTGCTGCTGCTCTCAAATAAATAAAATCTCTGAAGAAGAAAAGAAAAAAAAAAGGAAGGGGAAAATGATAAATTTTCTTTGCTCCTCCCTTTCTAAAAAAAATTACTTTTTACTTTTACATTTTATTAATGGATTGGTTGTATATAAAATTGTCAGGCTGTAATAATTTTCTCTAAACATTTTTAAGGTTTAGTTTAATACAGTGAATAAAACTGGAGATAAGATTTTGGTTCTGTATGCCTACACTGTAAAAACTTAACTCCACAGTGTCTTGGTTTCTCTACCTGTAAAATGTTGATACCTATTTCATTGGGTTGTTGTATAGAATCAGTAATTCAGTAGTTTTAAAACCATTAGAATACAACTTATCATACAGAAACAATTAAACCCATCTCACCTATTCACAGATAAGCCTTTGTAAACCAAAACTGAACTTTCTTGCCTTTTTTGTAGGTCATCTTTTCTCTACTCTAATGCTTTTAAGCTCTACTTTTTAATTCTTGGTACCTTGAAATTCCACAATGTTGTGTCTATATATACCTTTTTGTTGTTCATTCTTTTTCCTTCTTCACTTAGTAGTGTTTAAGTGGATAGAGGCAGCAAATTTGTTTAACCTCCAATTGACAGATTTGAGTTGTTTTCACATCTTAACTATTATGTAGACAGCTACTACATCCTCTGACATTCTTGGTGTGTAAATAAAAAAAAAAAAAACATTTGTGGTATGAAGTAGAAATGGGGTTGCTCGGCCAAAGAGATGCTCACCTTTCTTAGAAATTGCCAAAGAGGGCTCCTGGGTGGCTCAGGTCATGATCTCAGGGTCCTGGGATGGAGTCCCGCATCGGGCTCTCTGCTCAGCAGGGAGCCTGCTTCTTCCTATCTCTCTCTGCCTACTTGTAATCTCTCTCTGTCAAATAAATAAATAAAATCTTAAAAAAAAAAAAAAAAGAAATTGCCAAAGGTTCCTGAAGTGGTTATACTCAGTGTCTGAGTGTTCTAATTGACCCACAATTCTGCCAATACTTTTTTAAACAAGACTTTATTTATTTATTTGAGACAGAGAGAGAAAGAGAGAGAGAACAGGAGTGGGGAGAGAGAAGCAGACCCCTCTGAGCAGGGAAGCCAACACAGAGCTCGATCCCAGGACCCTGAGATCATGACCTGAGCCAAAGGCAGATGTTTAACCATCTGAGTTACCCAGATGCCCCAATTTCAACCCTACTTACTGTTATTAAAGTATTTGATTTTTGTTATATTAATAAGTAGGTATTGGTATCTCATTCTGATTTGATTTTTTATTTCCTCATGCAATAAATGTAGAGTACTTTTCATGTTTGTATTACCATTCATCTACTGCCTTTTGTGAAGTGCTTGTTTAAATCATTTGCATTAAATTTTAATGAGTTACTTGTCTTTCAGTTAATTGATTGTGGAACTTTATTCAGTTATATGTATTATGAATACTCTCTCCCCCTCTGACTCACTTTTTCAAATTTATAATGCTATCTTTTCAAATTGATTTTTTTACTTTGATGAAGTTCATCGTTGATTTTCTTCTTTTATACCTATGATTTTTGTAGACTAAGAAATCTTTGCATTCCTCAAGTTCATGACAATATTATTCTATTTCTTCTTTTAGAATCTTTATACTTTCAGTGCTCAAATTTAGGCTAATATTATAGCTCAAAATAATGATTTTTCACATGGAAGTAAGAGTTCAGATTCATTCTGTTTTATACAGATAATTAGTTTAGCGCCAGGACATTTTTCTGTCCCTGAACTGCAATGATCTCCATTGGAAATTTACTGTGCTTGGAGCTATTTCTGCTTTCTTTATCATTTCTTGAATAATGTATTGATCTATCCTTACATAAATACAAGACCACCCCTAAGATATGCAAGACACTGTAGGATCCCTGTCTAGATTAAAAAAACTTATTAAAATTATACTTAAAAATCCATGGCTCATGTGGATACAATTATTTATAGATGAACACTTAAAATAATGGATAAAAATATATTTATTGTTGTATTAGGTTGCTAAGGCTGCCATAACAAAGTACCACAAACTGAAAAGCTTAAACAACAGAAATATACTGTATCATAGTTCTGGAGCTTAGGAGGCCAGGATTGAAATATCAGCCAGGTTGGTTTCTTCTCTTGCCTATGAAGGTGAATCTACTCAGGGCCTCTCTCCTGCCTTCTGCTGGTTTACTGGAAACTGTGGCTTGTAGGCCCATCATCTAGAGCTCTACCTTCATATCCTCATGGCACTCCATCTCTGTTTATATCCCCATGTCCAAATTTGCCCTTTTTATATCGACACCAGTCATATTGGAGTAAGATCCACTCTAGGACCCTACTCCACCATGACTACATCTTAACTAACTATATCTTTAATGACCCTATTTCCAAATAAGGTCATATTCGGAGGTACTGAGGATTACAACTTCAACATATGAATTTGGAGGGGGGAGAACAATTCAACTCTTAACAATTGTCCAGTCAGTGCACATAAACATTGTCTTGCTTTTTGCAGTATCTAGGATCTTCACTACAATGTTGACATCAGCAAGGTTCTCCCTGAAGTTTGAGGAAGCAAAGCATAGACCTAATTATTTTCCCTTCACACAGGTTTGATTTCCTTATTTGAATGTGGTAATGAACCCTGCATGGTGGAGGGACTGGCAGTGAGAGCACCTTGTTCAGGTGAGTAAGAAATGAGGCAGGAAAAAGCCATCTGGTGTTACACCTTCTAAAGTCAAATAGAAGAAGTTTCCTCTTCAGCATCACTGTGAGAAGTTCTGCTTCCTGAAGAGATGCAGAAAGTAATAAAAGATTTTCACTATAATTAGGGGGCAACATCTGAACAGTATACTTAGTCAGGGAGGTCCATTATTATAGTTTCCTAATACCATGTCTCAGCATAATGATGAAAGTGAGAGATATGTGAAAATAGTTGGAGCTGTTTTGAAAGCTCAGGTAAAGTCAGTCACCATGAACTTCCAATGGCTCCAATCTGATAATTCGTGTTACTCCTCTAGAGGTTGGTCAGTGGTAAGGGGGGGTAGCAGGAGACAATTATACTGAGAGTAGTGGTTGTGATGGATTGATAGTTGTTAAGGTTATTCACATGTATATGGTTGAAATAACGAACTATGAGGACTAGGTTTCACAGAAAAGAACTGTAAAGGACTGGAAAAATACATATATATAGGGTTTGAAGGAATTGATAATGTAAAAAACATAAAATGAATTTTAAAAAAACTAGAAAGATATGGTGGTATAGTTAGATTGAGATTCTCAAGAATTCAGAGATTGAGTAGCTCTGAGTTGTGACAAGGTTCAGGCCATGTCCATGTGTGATTGATTGAGTATCTACAATGGAGATAAGGGCCAAAACAGTTGAGTATATAGGAGTTATGAGGTTATGAATGTGGATGAGCATTTGACATAGTTACATTGAAGTGTCCCACAATTCTCATGTCAATATCCTCAACAACATCTTCTTCCATCAAAACTAATTTTCCAAACATTTTCTCTGTCTCTCCCCTCACAAACCTACAAAATACAAATCACACTAGTGGGGGCGCCTGGGTGGCTCAGTGGGTTAAAGCCGCTGCCTTCGGCTTAGGTCATGATCCCAGGGTCCTCGGATCGAGCCCCACATCGGGCTCTCTGCTCAGCAGGGAGCCTGCTTCTTCCTCTCTCTTTGCCTGCCTCTCTACCTACTTGTGATCTCTGCCTGTCAAATAAATAAATAAAATCTTTAAAAAACAAAACAAAACAAAACAAAAAATCACACTAGTGTAGCAAGAAGACTATAGCAACCAACCTTAACTAGCTTCTCAATACAGCTCACAAATCTGTGAACATGCTACTGGAGCCTGGGGTTAAGAAGAGAGCTGTGAACCGGGTACCCAAGTCCTTAATGCTCTCCAAGCAGAGAGACCAGCTTTTGGAAGACACAAAAATCAGGAGAATTTTAGTAGGATAAATCAGGAAAGGACTTAATCTGCTTTCCACACACTCATTTCAGCAAGCCATGCCCACCTAAACAGTGTGGTTGGCCTAACAAGTAACTTTCACAAGAGCTTGGATATCATTTCTGTTTGGAGCCACCATGGCATTTGGGACTGTGGAAGATGCAAGAGAAGAGGAAACTCAGGTCCTATCCCAAGATGTAATGTTACATTTGGGGAGAAAATTCCCTCCAGTGAAGAAGAAGGAGAAAGAGAGAGAAAGAGAGGGAGAGCAAGAGCAAGGAGATGAATAAAGGAGAGAGAAGAAGAAGGAGAGGAGAAAAAGAAAGGAGAAGAGAAAGAAGAAGACAACAGCAATGACTGTGATGATGACTAGAAGGAAGAAGAGGTAGAGAGGGGGAGGACAAGAAAGAAGAGGAAGGCAAGGGGGAGGCAAGAAAGAAAGGAAGGATGGAGACAATGAGGGAAGGGGGAGAAGGAGGAAACAGATAAAGAAAAGGGAGAGGAAAAGAGCTTGGTACTTTTTTCTACTTTCTTAATATCAAATGCTTAACTTACCAGAGCTAAAAGAAGCAAAGAAAAAGAAAAAAAAAAAAAAAGAAACCAGACATGAATCCAAAATTACATTCCCTGGGTTGCCTCTTTGTTTTGTTGACTGTTTCCTTTGTTGTGCAGAAGCTTTTGATCTTGATGAAGTCCCAAAAGTTCATCTTCGCTTTTGTTTCCTTTGCCTTTGGAGACATATCTTGAAAGAAGTTGCTGTGGCTGATATTGAAGAGGTTACTGCCTATATTCTCCTCTAGGATTCTGATGGATTCCTGTCTCACATTGAGGTCTTTTATCCATTTTGAGTTTATCTTTGTGTATGGTGTAAGAGAATGGTCGAATTTCATTCTTCTACATATAGCTCTCCAGCTTTCCCAGCAACATTTATTGAAGAGACTGTCTTTTTTCCACTATATTTTTTCCTGTTTGGTCGAAGATGACCTGTTTTGACCATAGAGTTGAGGGTCCATATCTGGGCTCTCTACTCTGTTCCACTGGTCTATGTGTCTGTTTTTATGCCAGTACCATGCTGTCTTGGTGATCACAGCTTTGTAGTAAAGCTTGAAATCAGGTAACATGATGCCCCCAGTTTTAGTTTTGTTTTTCAACATTTCCTTAGTGATTCGAGGCTTCTTCTGATTCCATACAAATTTTAGGATTATTTGCTCCACTCTTTGAAAAATACTGGTGGATGACATTAAAAGTATAAATTGCTCTAGGCAGTATGGACATTTTAACAATGTTTATTTTTCCAATCCAAGAGCATGGAATGATCTTCCATCTTTTTGTGTCTTCTTCAATTTCTTTCATGAGTGTTCTGTAGTTCCTTGAGTACAGTTCCTTTACCTCTTTGGTTAGGTTTATTCCCAGGTATCTTATGGTTCTTGGTGCCATAGTAAATGGAATTGATTCTCTAATTTCCCTTTCTGTATTTTCATTGTTAGTATATAAGAAAGCAACTGATTTCTGTACATTGACTTTGTATCCTGCCACGTTGCTGAATTGTTATAGTAGTTTGGGAGTGGAGTCTTTGGGGTTTGCCAATTTGGATACGTTTTATTTCTCTTTGTTGTCTCATTGCTGTTGCTAGGAATTCTAATACTATGTTGAATAAGAGTGGTGAGGATAGGCATCCTTGTCGTGTTCCTGATCTCAACGGGAAGGCTGCAAGCTTTTTCCCATTGAGGATGATATTTGCTGTGGGTCTTTCATAGATAGATTTGATGAAGTTCAGGAATGTTACCTCTATCCCTATACTTTTAAGCCTTTTAATCAGGAACAGATGCTGGATTTTGTCAAATGCTTTTTCTGCATCGATTGAGAGGACCATGTGGTTCTTCTCTCTTCCCTTATTAATTTATTCTTTCACATTGATTGATTTGCAAACATTGAACCATCCTTATAGCCCAGGGATGAATCCCACCTGGCCATGGTGGATAATCTTTTTAATGTGCTGTTAGATCCTGTTGGCTAGGATCTTGTTGAGAATCTTAGCATCCATATTCATCAGTGATATTGGTCTGAAATTCTCCTTTTTGGTAGGGTCTTTGCCTGGTTTGGGGGTCAGGGTGATGCTGGCTTCACAGAAAGAGTCTGGAGAAGATATTTGCAAATGACAGTACAGACAAAAGGTTGATATCCAGGATCTATAAAGAACTCCTCAAACTCAACACACACAAAGCAGACAATCATATAAAAAAATGGGCAGAAGATATGAACAGACACTTCTCCAATGAAGACATACAAATGGCTATCAGACACATGAAAAAATGTTCATCATCACTAGCCATCAGGGATATTCAAATTAAAAGCACATTGAGATACCACCCTACACCAGTTAGAATGGCCAAAATTAACAAGACTGGAAACAACATGTGTTGGAGAGGATGTGAAGAAAGAGGAACCTTCTTACACTGTTGGTGGGAATGCAAGTTGGTGCAACCATTTTGGAAAACAGTGTGGAGGTGCCTCAAGAAATTAAATATAGAGCTTCCTTATGACCTTGCAAAAATACAAATGTAGTGAAAAGAAGGGCCATCTGTACCCCAATGTTTATAGTAGCAATGGCCATTGTCGCCAAACTGTGGAAAGAACCAAGATGCCCTTCAATGGATGAATGGATTAGGAAGATGTGGTCCATATACACTATCGAGTATTATGCCTCCATCAGAAAAGATGAATACCCAACTTTTGTATCAACATGGACGGGACTGGAAGAGATTATACTGAGTGAAATAAGTTAAGCAGAGAGAGTCAATTATCATATGTTTTCACTTATTTGTGGAGCATAACAAATAGCATGGAGGACAAGGGGAGATGGAGAGGAGAAGGGAGTTGGGGGAAATTGGAAGGGGAGGTGAACCATGAGAGACAATGGTCTCTGAAAAACAATCTGAGTGTTTTGAAGGGGCAGCGGGTGGGAGGTTGGGGAACCAGGTGGTGGGTATTATAGAGGGCACGGATTGCATGGAGCCCTGGGTGTGGTGCAAAAACAATGAATATTGTTATGCTGAAAAGAAATTAAAAAAAAAAATCCAAAATTGCAGTATTAACCTGATCCCCAAAATAAAACTTTGTGTCTGTAAACCTGGACTCCCTCCCAAAAACAGTTCTAGCCCAGATTTTTGTAATGGTGTTATCTTAAAATAAATCCTGACCTTTGTGAACATGATAATGGCAATTCTTCATAAACAGATTACTGTAAACTTAAGAGTCATGATAAACTTTTGTGTGATTTGTTCTCCTGCAAATATATGTTTGTTGTGGATTCTGTGAGGCATAGCTTTTTAAGTCTCACAGCTTTAAACTCTACAAATAAATCCTTATTTCTGTTTTTAAATACTTCATTTTCTCAAATCTTCATTTGACATGTCATGCATCAAGGAAGCCTAAGGGGTGGCAGGGAGAGAACACCAGCAAGGACCTACATGGGGAGTGAGAGGAAGTTCTGCATAAGCTTAACTGTTCAGACTGAGTGAGTGAGGAGGGCCTTCCGGCTTCAACAAATTTCTTTTTTCATTTTTGTTTTCATTTTCTTTTTTTTTTTTGAGTGTTAAAAAAATTAATGATTATATTGCAGTATTTTTAATGTGTTGTAATATTTTTTATTATGTTAGCCACCATACAGTACATCATTAGCTTTTGATGAGTGTTCCATGATTCACAGATTCAACCGAATTTCGAAAACAACTGTGACAAGACCTCAATCCAGAAGTCCTCCTGCCTATCCTGATAAGGACTGGGAGGGCCTCAGAACCAGAGCTACCTACGTACATACATAAACACCAACATATTGTCAATACCTCCTCAAACCCACACATTTTGCCTATACATACCCATCTATATACACACACTGATGTATCATTTCAAACTATCAGCTTTGGAGCTCAGCATATGCCTTCACAAAGCACGTGTATGCAGTGCCCTTGTACTTACAGAGCCAAGTTCCTCCAATAAATAATGATAGTTAATGCAAATGGTTACTCACACCTCACAAACATGCAAGGTTATACACACATACCATTCACATTCAAATCCAGTCCTTGCACACATATGTCTATTAACACATCTCTCAAATACACACATCAACAAACATATCCACACACTTTCATGTTGTAAAAAATATCTCTTCAATTGTAAATACTCTTGACTAACAAAGAATACGTGCATACAGATAAGCTCACAACTGAGTATTGGTAACAACGCACACTCTTGCCCAGGCACTCAATTCCCCAGACTTTGCATTTGTGTATACCGTGGAGAGAGGCAAATAAGGGGTTAAGGTTTCCAGCTTTAGTTTCTAGTCTCAGAGGAAACCAGAGATTGAGACAGGGAGCCTAGCAGTAAGAGGAAAATTAATGCTCGGGGAAGGGAAAGGACAGACTTGAACAGACCTTTAAATAGGTCCTAATCCACAGGCTCTGCTAAAAGCTGAATCACAGGAGCCAGTTAGAGCTGCTCATGGTCAGAGATGAAGCAGAGCTCAAGGTGAGTGGTTTCCCTGTGCCCTAATCATTTCTGCCACACCCAGATAACAGTAAGACTCACAGAAGCTCCAAGAAGCTGGAAGACAAGGCAATACACTGTGCAGAATGGCCTGACTCACAGGGGACTTCAGGTTCTGAGAACCCTGGATTTCTTTCTCAGATAGGGAGAAGTTTCATTACTCACTGTATCCTACAGGGAAATGCTAGAAAATTAGGAAGGCTGCCTCCACACACAATCCCTCCATGAAGGACACTGGACCTGAAATCTCCCTTTGTCCAGCATATTGCTCTATGCTTTGGTTTTAGATACTCCAAAGTGTGGAAACTGTCTAAATGTACCTGAAACAATTCTTATGAAGATCTCAGCCCTTCTTATACTTTCCCCTTTCAGGCTTAAACAACACAATTAATCTGATAGACATAACTATCGTCACATAATGGTGGAGAAATTGTAGGACAGCAGAGCCAGTGGTACCAGCAGTGAATTGAAATCCATACTCACAAATGAAAGCTGAGCCACATCAGTTGAGAACATTGGTCTTGTAACCATATTTTCTGGGGGGGCGGGAAGCATGCCAAATTCTCACAAGTTAGATTATACTTCAGAGAACAGAAAAATGGACTCTGATGTTCAGTGTGATCACCCTAGCTGCAACACTGAAAAAGATGACTTAATTTCTTCTTTCAATACCTAATATTCTCACAAGAGGTTCATCCCTTGGAGGGCAGGGAGAGGGACATATTTAAAAGCAGGGAAATGGGGAAGGAATGTTGGACAAGAAGGGAAATTCTATTGCCCTTTATTTTCTACTTTTGAGGGAATGTTCATATACTGTATCCACCCAGAAGGAAGTTGATAACCTGTGCCTCACTCCAAAATATGATTGAAAACCTCACACACTTCACATAATGATCCAAGATTGATTAACTCCCTGTCCATTCCACATGACTTGGAGCCTTCACTCTGCACAGGCTGAGTGCATAAGTCTGAGGGGTAAAGAGGCAAGGGAATTGCTGAGAGTGAGGACACCAGATTCCATGGGGTTGCAGGTATAGAGAAGAAAGAAAGGCACCTGTCAAGAGCTCTCATCCCCTACTTCAGACTTGGGCCCTGGGTCACCACCTGAGAAGGGTCACCATTCCAAAAGGAATATGGCGAACAGGTGAGTTCCCCTTAAGACTCATGGGAAGAAACTTTATGAATGTTAAAAACAATACAGTGTAAATTCTTCTGGTGTTATATTTACAAAAATAGCAATATCTTCCACAATTAATCAAAGAGATTATCGTGCACTTTGAGAAACTCTACATTTAGCAGGCATCTTCACCAGTGCCCAGTACAAAAATGAGGGTGATCTAAGGATGTTTTCCAGGTGCCCATGAGCCCCAGTGACCATGTCTTCACAAATGGAGAGTGACATACAGGAGGCAGAAGGGAGAGGGAAAGGAAGACTCTGGTTCAAAGACCACATATAAGTGGAAGAACAAGCCAGGCAGGAGGGGATAATGAAAGAGCCTAGGACTGCAGATAAGGTGTTTGTCTGAATTTCCACCATACTCTGGATAGGAGTATTTGTTTTGAGCAAAGCTACACCTATTATCAAGGTAGGATAGTAATTTTTCCAATGCAGAGCAAGAGTTATAAAGTCTGAGCCCCGTTTCTCTCATAATGTTATAAAGCTTGGGAAAATCAGGAAGAGGTTAGGTGTCTTTGGAATCTCAAGGAAACCCTTTTTAGGAACCATTAGGTCTGGTGGAATGAAACTGTTAGTCCCAACAGCTGATTTGTTATGGGAGATCTGAAAAGATTCTCTTCGTATCTGTGTGTTTCTGTTATGGCAGAGACTCAAAGGTTCGTCAACTGTGATGAAATAGTGAAAAGGTGCCTTTTAAGAATCAGGTAAGCATTTGTGTCATCAATCCTGGGTAGGTGTGAGTCACCAGAGGGATAAAACAAGAGCACCATGTAAAGCAAGTAGAGGCAGAAGAGGACATTCAAGTCTTTCATTGGCCAGCACAGCAGATGCTAGTATGAGAACTGTGTATAACTGTCTTGTGGCCATGGTGCCAAAGCAGTGTTTAAAAGGTTCCTCTAGGATTTTAAGATATGACTAATTAGTTAAAAAGTCCATTGTCACTGAACAATTACATTTATTTGTTATTTGCTCCAGCATATACTCATTAAGCCTCAGAGGTGCTAGGATGGTGCACTGTTCAGGGCTCACCTCATGAAAATTTACCATCAGGACAGGATTTAGAAAACTGTAGCCTGCAGACAAAATCCAGCTGGCAAGCAAAGAGAGTAATTATCATATGGTTTCACTTACTTGTGGAGCATAAGGAATAAAATGGAGGACATTAGGAGAAGGAAAGGAAAAGTGAATTGCAGACTGTTTTTGTAAATAAAATTGTATTGGGATGTAGTCACACTCACACATTCCTGTACTGACTGTGATTGCTCTCAGGCTACATGGGCTAAACTGATCAGCTGTAACAGAGACTGTATACCACACAAAGCCTAAAATGTATATGATCTGACTTTTAGAAATGAGTTTGCTGGCCCCCGATCTGGGAGGACATACACCAAAGATAATAGAACTAATTACAAGTGTACAATCATCAGTCAGCTATCTTCCAGCCCAGATTCTCCTGATAACTCCTAGAGTCAAAGCTAATTTCAACATCACACATACCTTCCTATGAGACTTTAAGCCAAAGTGTTTTCCAGTCTGGCTTCCTACCCTGAAAAT
The DNA here is from genome assembly GCF_011764305.1 of Mustela putorius furo. Taxonomy (NCBI): domain Eukaryota; kingdom Metazoa; phylum Chordata; class Mammalia; order Carnivora; family Mustelidae; genus Mustela; species Mustela putorius. The sequence continues at coordinate 1,901,452 of NW_025422126.1, forward strand.
TCACGGAAGTGGCTTAAACAGAGGGCTGAAAAGAATCTATGGAAAGGGTTAGGTAAGTTAGTTAGTTCTGAAAAACAAAAGGGCAAGAATGACTATTACTGACATTATTGTCAGGATACTTTTGCCTTAGCAGACTCAACGTTCATGGAAAATATTGATTCCTTGAAAAAAATCAAACTTGCAGTTAGTATGTGTTGATATCATTTTGAATGATATAAATATGAATGAGGAATAAAGAGTAGCATCACTTTATGTTGCAAAATTTTTTTATTTAAACAGTTGAAATTCTTTCAGTTTGCCATTAAACCCTTTTACCCTATTATTAAATTGCCTTTTATGAAAGAGTATAAATAATAATATTTATTTGACTATTATCACCTATATAGAGTACATACCTTTTCAGGGGAGAACAACACACCCATTCTATGATGCTGGCTTCAGAGAATAGTTCTTCACAACCTGTGTTCTTCATCCTACTTGGGATCCCAGGACTTGAGAATTACCAATTTTGGATTGCCTTTCCATTTTGTGCCATGTATGTTGTGGCTATAGTTGGCAATATCATTGTTCTTCATATAGTCCGAACTGACCACACGCTGCATGAGCCCATGTACCTGTTCCTAGCCATGCTGGCTGTCACTGACCTGGCCCTGTCCTCTTCCACCCAACCTAAAATGCTGGCTATACTCTGGTTTCATGCTCATGAGATTGAATACCATGCCTGCCTCATCCAGGTGTTCTTCATCCATGCCTTTTCTTCTGTGGAGTCTGGGTTGCTCATGGCTATGGCCTTGGACCGCTATGTGGCTATCTGCTTCCCACTGCACCACTCTACTGTCCTGACCCCAGCTGTGGTGGGTAAACTGGGGGCAGCTGTGATGATGAGAGGGTTGCTGTGGGTGAGTCCCTTCTGCTTCATGGTGTCCAGGATGCCCTTCTGCACCAACCATGTCATTCCCCAGTCATACTGTGAGCACATGGCTGTGCTAAAGCTGGTGTGTGCAGATACTAGAGTCAATCGTGCATATGGGCTCTTTGTGGCCTTCTCTGTGGTTGGCTTTGACATAATTGTCATTAGTATATCTTATGTGATGATTTTGAGAACTGTTCTGAAGTTGCCCTCTGAGGAGGCCCGACTCAAGGCTTTTGGCACATGTGCTTCCCATATCTGTGTCATCCTGGCTTTTTATATCCCAGCCCTCTTTACCTTCCTCACCCACCGCTTTGGACATCATGTGCCCCGAGTGGTACATGTCATGTTCGCTAATCTCTACCTCCTGGTACCTCCCATGCTCAACCCCATCATCTATGGAGTTAGAACCAAGCAGATCAGGGACAGGGTTATTCAAGGATGTTGTGGAAAAATTCCCTGAGCTAAGGGTCTCAGCAGCACAACCAACCCCACTGCCCCCACTGATCTGGGATCATCACATATTATCACAAAGCCATCTCTGTGAACAAAACGTCCTGAGGTTAGCAAACCTCCAGAACGAAATGAACAATTTTCAAAATGCCCAGAACAAGAACTCTCTGAGACATGTGATTGATCGTAAATATTGATTTGATCAATCTTCATCATCCCAAGGAAAGAGTAAAAAATATGTCCACCATTCAAGTTAGTGAAGATTTGAACAGACTGCCATCTTCCTCAAACCACTACACTGATAATGACTTTTACCCTACCAGGAGAAGTCTAAGTTCTTATGCTTTGTTAAAAAGGAGATTAAAACTTTCCACCAAAACAGTTATAAAGTACATATATTTTCCCCATCTTGGAACCTCTTTATAAAAATAGAATTTGTGGGGGAAAAAAACACAAAGAAATATGTAGATACATTATTTATAAAAACAAAAACAGGAAAATACATATACTGATGTATATGAAGAATGATCAATTGAAGATCATCATATATCATGTAACTAATATATTTGCAAAGAGCACGTAAAGAAGTGAAAAAGGATCCAGATATAATATGCCATCCGTCCATAGGGCTGAAACCAACTCTAGAAGAAATACAGGGATGCGTAGGTGGCTCAGTCGGTTAAGCAGCTGCCTTCTGCTCAAGTCATGATCCCGGGATCCTGGGAACAAGCCCCATTTCAGGCTCCTTGCTCCACAGGAAGCCTGCGTCTCCCCTGCCTGCCATACCCCCTGCTTGTACTTGCACTCTGTCTGCCTCTCTCCCTCCCTTTCTGTGTCTCAAAAAAAAAAAAAACAAAATCTTTAAGAAAAAAATACATATGCATAGAAGAAGATTCTGGGACTACATCTAAATGCTAATAATTACAAATCAATAGTGAGATTTGTGGTATTTTAATTTTCTTTTTTGCACTTTAATGTATTTTTAAAAGTTATCCTTGATTGATGAAGTAATTTTAATACGAGAAAAAAATAATTCAGACAAGAACAGAAGTGCACAGGAAAGGTTAATTCAGTGCCAAAGTCTAGGGAAATGGTGTAGGCAATCTGAGAAGATGAAAGACCCCAGAATACAGCAAGTTCCAGGAAAGCCTGAACATCTCCATGAAAATTGCTGCCAGAATCACAATGTTTGTTTGTTTTTTGTTTTTTTCCCACAACGTTTTGAGACTGGTAACAGGGACCATTTGGTATGCTGAGTGTTGGTCTCTCCTTCAAGAAATTGCCTATTCCCTGATGACAATGGATTGCAAAGTGAAGAAGTTTTGGAAAACAAATGGATAAGGAGATTCTCTTCTGAACATAGCTATATGGTATGGTTAAAGATAGTATTTGTTAATATTCAATTTCCTTTGCAAAAGTAAAATGTTAAGCTGTTTTAGAAAACCACATTTTTTTCTAATTTTTTTCAACTTTATAGTGATATACAAAAAGATGCATATATTTAACGTAATCATTTTGATGAGTTTGGGCATATGCAAACACACACGATATCGTCACCATAAACACGGTAAAATCATCCATAACAATTACTGCTTTTGTGTGTTTATCCTCTTTCACCGCTCTCCTGCCAATGCCAATAGTGAAGAAAGTTCTAGAACTCAGGCTCTTATGTTACTAAAACCAACATCAGACAAAAGTGCTTGAAGAGGAATCGGGAGCATGTCTGATTCTCCCAGGATAACCCATAATGGAGCCTAAAATTGTCCGCAGAAATAAATGGGTATTCTGAAGGAGCATTTTCAAGATTCTCAGATACTAGAGACCTGAAAGGGCTGTGATCTGTTACCAGCAAATTCGTTAATGATTGTGAGTCCTTCTTTTTCTATCACAGACTTTATGTACAATCCTCCCCACAGATGGGCTGTTTGGTCATCACATCTTCATTTAAATGTAAGTAGATTTAGGTAGGTCACAAGCTTTCAGGTTTATCATTGACTCCTCTTTTCTTCATGGTCTTATATCTAGTCCCTTCACATTTATTGGCCCGTGAAGGCATTTCATCTCATAAAACAGGAAGCAAACCAGAATCCAAACATTATGGTATCTTAGAGCCTTGACATCAAAAGTATCAATTCTTACTCAGCCCTCAACTTTGAAAATTGGAAATAAAAAGTATAATTCCAGTGGTACATTCAGGAGGCCATATGATTTTCAAAGTCAGAATAGAAAATAAGATCTAGTTAAACACTATCAGCATGAAACAAAGAAACAAGAAATAAATGAACCGATTTACATAAGCCTATAATGATCCCTTGGTTCTCAGGTTAATATAAAAGGAGATGTGCTAGAGGTGAGAGCTGGTCATCAGCATTGGTCAGGCAGAAAATTGGAAAAAAGAGACTTGTAATTTGATTGTGAAAAGTGATTTTCCATATTCTAGTATATAAACATATTATAGTCAGAGCATTAAATAAAGAATTAAAAATTCTTAATCTGGATATATTTAATCCAGCATCTGTCTAGGATCATAATGGAATTATATGGCTCAATTATGTCTATGATACATCCTCCCAGCATTCCTTGACATATATCTGCATCATTCTGAATTGAACATTCCTTGATCCCTAGATCTAGAAATGGCTTTAAGGTCACCAGGAGGAAAGGCAACCAGAACTGCACACACACACACACACACACACAGGTGCTTTGTTCTGTTTTGTATTTACACGGAGCAAGGCAGTGACAACTCTCCCTCTAGAAGGGCTAAATATAGGTAAAAGGCAAATTCACCTAAGAATATTTAGGTAAAAGATTAAATAAAATGCATTATCCTCTTCCTGTTTTTCTTTCTCCTGTTCAAATTGCTGCCCCAGCGCCTCCTTCTCCATTTCTTCCCTTCCTTTATTCCTTTTTTAATCTATTATTAATATTATAATTTTAATGTAAAAAGTACTGAATTTCACAATGACAAATATTCCTTATAAAAGGAGTTGCTCTCAGCAGCCCTCTCTGAGAACACATCTGTGTGCTTTACATGCTTATTGAACTTTCCCCATTGTCATGGAGCTACCTCCATCTTTTCTAAAACACATGGTCCATGGAAACCTTTTCTGAACCATTTCTCCTCTATGAGGTGAAAAAAAAAAAAGTGAAAAAATAGAAGTTGATAAGTGGGCAACTCTAACTGATTCATGGAATTAAATGGGGAAGTAACATTTGCATCAGAAAAGAACAAAGGAGACTTTTAGGTTCTACAGGAGAGAAGGCCCAAACCTTACTTGGAGGCACCAGCCTTCTGTCAACCTACAGCCTCTCCTGGTGAGAACATCAGGGTTTGAGTTATGTCATGAATCAACTTCATTTGAAGTGTACCACTCCAAATCTTGTGAGCTTATTGTCCAGTCAAGGTGGCAACAAACAGACGCATCACTCATTGGTTGGCTCCACAAAGGGAGAACATGGTAACCTCTTGACTTAGGCGTGCTCTATGCTCCTCCTGCTTCTTGCCCCAGGACTGACACTGAAGCATGACACATTGTCAGGTATTCACTTTGTATTCATACATGTGAGGAAGTATGGGGGAATGAACAACTCATAGGATAAATACTGACCAATGGTAAATGAGATCCAATTGATTAATGGTTTCCTCCTTATTTTCCTGGATGGACTATCATGAGATGTATTTGATAAGGTTTCAGAGATGGGTCTGCAGGAATGATCCATACCCACCCGTAAAGGTGACTGGCTCATTACTGATTTGTTATTTCTCAGCTCCAAATTCCTTTTTACCTGTTCTACAATGACGGTGTTGGGACTCTGTACATACTTGTCTTTTGTCAGCTGACACAATATTAAGATGCGTCAGTGGAAGGCAGTGAAGGAACACTGGAGGGAGAAGGAGTTTTCTCTTCTTGGTTTCTGTGTGCTGTGTTGGCCAGACTACCACAGAACATGCTATTTTTCCATTGCTTGGCACTGTGTGTTTCTTCAGTGCTCAGATCCAGCAGTGCACAGTTTCCTCCGGTATAGCCACTGGGCACGTTCTCTGTTCTTCACTGGGGCAACAGGGACATAACCAGATGCCCAGACAGAATGTAGCAGGCTTCCAGCTGAGGGAACATCTCCTACCTCTTCTCCTTAGCCTTGGGCATGTGTATACAAATCAAGGCAGCACAGGGCTAGCCATCTAGTGAACTGGCCACCCAACCTGCATCTCAAAAGGGCAGCCTGGAGCTATCCCCACCTGAGCCTCACATGGAAATATATTATAGTCCTACAAAATGCACTGTGTCTATATCCCAGTTCCAGCAGTGCCCAGAGATCATAAGCTTGTCTGGCACCCAGAGCTCAGAGACTTGGCACCTTTCTTGGCACTCCCAGAGGGTAGACTGGGTTTTGCAAGCTTCACCAAGAAAAACCTTAGTAAATTCACAGGTTTAAAATGTAATTGGGGAGGGTATGTGATTTGGTGAGTGCTGTGAAGTGTGTAAACCTGGTGATTCACAGACCTGTACCCCTGGGGATAAAAATATATGTTTATCAAAAATAAAAAATTAAAAAAAAAATAAAAATAAAATGTACTTACAAAATCAAATGTGCCCACTTATAAATGTACTTTTTCATTGAGGAAAGGAGAATACCCAAATTCCTTGAGGAGTATTGGATATGAGATATCATCTCACACTGATAATAGGCAACCAAACTTTCCATCATGTTCTTTTTTGATTAAAGTATGAGATTATTGGGGCGAGATGATTAATGGAATGATGGACAAATTTAATCACAATGATTTTCATACCTATGAGATTCCTGGGGCAAGATGATTCATGGAGTTATGGACAAATTTTATCTTAATGATTTCATCCCCAGAGGCCTAATTATATAATTGGTTATATTACATTCATGAGCGGGTAAAATATTCATGTTACCGCATCTGTGAAGTTGAAACCATTATGGTAGGAAAGATAAAGTACAAAGACCATGTAAGCACAAATAAAGTTTGTGAACAGTTGTCCCAGAATCCCATGACATTTATCAATGTCTTATAGATGTGTCTCCATTAATTCACATTCATGACCTCACTGAATGTTCTGATAAGTTACTGGAAGAGAAGGAAAATATTCAGGCTTTGTTTATGGATGGATGGGGGGGGCAAGTTTGTGATAACCAGATGCAGAATATAGTGACACATCAGCCTCATACATTAATGACCGTAAAGAGAAAAAAAAAAGTGCTGAAGGACTAATCTCATGATGGACAGTGGTTGTAGACTTTGTGTAGAAAGAGAGGTTGTCTAAGGTATATGTGCTTATACATGGACTTCTGTACTTTGCTGAAAGTCTTGGCTAGTTGCTCAGTGAATGGAACTAGCAAACTCAGAAGAAGAGAGATAAGGAAATCTGTAGAAGATGTATGTAAAATACATACTAAAGTGGACACAGAGGGTGAAAATCCTTGTATCTCATGCTAACATCCACAAAAATGTACCCACCTCAGAGGAGAAACAATAATAAGACAGAAAGAAACTACATGTAAATATCAGCAGGCTTTGTTATACTATTCCTGATCCAGTGGGCTCACAGATGGAGTCAAAATGGAAGAGAGGGAGATAAAACATGAGCCAAAAGTTTAAATTCCCATTTATCAAGATTAATTTTAGGAAAAATTGTGTAATCTTCATTTCTGGGTTGTTAGTAATGTTATTATCCACTTTTAACATTCCGCTAACAGCAGCAGGACTGATCCTGAGCATTTATTTGATATGGCATTTTGTATGCACATCATAGATGATCCTACACGTAAGAAAAGGCGAAATAACTACCTGTATACAATCCAGTGTTGAACTACATTGATATGCTAGTAAGATACACTCTATAGAATGACTATTTTTAGAGTTAAGGAAGAATTTTAAGAAGAAAAAATCAAAGTGCCCATTGGATATCATTCAGAAAAGAACAGTTTATTAACAAATTTTCCTACATTAAATCTGGACGTTTTGAATTGCATGCAGTCTGAATGAATACTTTATTCAGGTTCATTCTACTTACACATATGAATAGTTGTTTACATACATTATCTCACTTTACCTTGAAAACAAATAGAACTTATACACTTACTGACAAGGAAACTAAGCAAATATCTCCATAACTTGTAAGTTACTTACTTTAACATTGTTGGAACAATATGCAGGCCTGTGGGACAATCACCCCATTCCACCAAAGCACTCATTCATAAATGGATTTCTCTCTACTGTGAGATAACTAGTGATTAGATTTGTTGCTGCTTCTGAATTAAGACCTTGGTAATAGCCTTTCGAATCTGCTTAGTCTTCACACTGTAGATGATAGGGTTGAGCACAGGAGGAATGAGAAGGAAGACATTCGCCATGATGGTGTGGACAAATGCAGGTGCTGAATGGCCATAACGACGGACAAGAGACAAGCCAATAAGAGGGATGTAGAAGATGGCAACAGCACTGATGTGGGATATGCAGGTGTTGAAGGCTTTTTGCCGCCCCTCTGAGGAGGCAATGCTGAGAACAGATCGGATGATCAGTACATAGGACAGCAAGATGCAAGGGCAGTCAAACCCTGTTGTGGAGAAAATTGCAAACAGACCAAGGATATTGTTGATTCTATTGTCTGTGCATGAGAGTTGAATGAGATCAACATGGTAGCAGTAAGAATGTGAAAGGACCACAGCACTGCAGAAAGACAGCTTTTTAACAAAGAGCACCACGGGTAACATGACAGCAATGTTTCTTATCAATATGCTCATCCCAATCTGGGCAATCCTGGCATTGGTGAGAACGGTGGTGTATCTCAGTGGATTACAGATGGCTACAAAACGATCAAAGGCCATGGCCAGCAGAACCCCAGACTCCATGAAAGTAAATCCATGGAGAAAGAACATCTGGGCAATGCAGGCGTTTAAGGTGATTTCTCGAGCTTCAAACCAGAAGACACCAAGGGTAGTGGAAAGGGTGCACAGGGATAAGCTCAGGTCCGTGGCTGAAAGCATAGAGAGGAAATAATACATGGGTTCATGGAGGTTTTGCTCACGGAGGACCACAAATAGGATCATGCTGTTCCCAGAGAGGGCGATGACATACAGGAGACAAAAAGGGATGGAGATCCAAACCTGGGCTGCTTTCAGGCCTGGGATGCCCGTCAGGAAGAAGGTCACAGATTGAACATTGGTTTTATTGAGGGCCAACATATTGAGGGACTGAGAAGACAGGGATATTTGAATAATCAAACATAACATGTAAGAAATTCATAGCTATCACTTAGAATATCTTCCTGGCCTTCTCACATTCTCGAATTACTACTGCTGATTCTCTAAGAATTTTATTTTTTTCTGAGATTTCCAGTACTGGATGCTTCTTTCTCTCCATGCCTAACATCATGCATTGAAAAGAGAGGATTCCCAGAGTTATGCCATATCAGATATTCTTAGGTCTGTAATTCTCTTTGGTGACCATAAACATCACAATTAAGTCATCCCTGCATGTATAAGTTCATAGTAGAATACTTAAACAATATGAGAAAATTGGTTTCCAGTACTTTTTCATTGAAGTATAAATAGCCTACAGTGTTGTTATACTTTTAGATGTACAATATAATAACAATGATTTTCACTAATTTTTTAAAATAAATTATTAATCCTGAAATAAAGCTCTGGAAAATCAAGTCACATTTGAAATGTGAATATTATTAGTTTTTCCTGGGCACTCAGAAGAATGCCAAAAATATCCCCAACACACATATGTTTATAAATGTGAAGGCAAGGTGGTCCAAACTACCATCCTAACAAAATCATTATAACACCCATTTGTTGAAAATTCTCTGTGCTATTGGTATTTTATATGCATTATGTAATTTCATCCGAACACCAACTCTAGGAGGTAGATATGAGTATATTTTGCATATGAGAAAACAGACCCAGAAATTAATTGCCCAAGGTTAACTTTATAAAGCACTACCTAATCGTTGAGAGAAACCATATATAACACAAAGGTGCAGAAAGAAAAAAAAAAGAGAGAGGGAAAGATAAGATAGAGGAAGGAAGGCAGGTATGAAGGGCGGGGGGAGAAGTTGAGAGACAGTGAGGAGAGGGAAGGAGGAAAGGAAGGAAGAAAGAGATAGAAATGCAAACATTACCATTATTTTAAAGTAGCGCAGTAAGCACTGCATTTTGATGTATGGTATAGGTTGTTCCTCAAACACAAAGAACCATACCTAACAGCCATCACTTCTTGAATACATGCCATGTGCCAGATACAACCATCTTCATATGCGTAAGTAACCTCATCAAATCATCACAATCATCCAATGAAATACAAAAAGTTGTTATCCCTAATATTTTTATGAGGAAACTGATGGTCAAAGGAATTAAGTAATTTTCCTCAATAATCAGAAAAGCTGCAGTTGGAACCTGCATATATGACTCCAAGGCCTTCATTCAGTAATGCTGAAGAAACATAGGAGGAACTTCTACATCAGTCTGACAAAATGTCCCTGCCAAACATTTTTCAGATTTGTGCCTTCCAGAGACACATTTTGGTCAGTGTGGCATCTCTGGAGTACAGTCTTAAGTTTCAGGGTAATTCCCTATGAATTATGTAAATACAAATCTCCTTAGGCTTCTGGAGCAAGGAATTTTATCACTGATCGTCTCTGTGTGCTGAAGGCCAGAGAATCAGGTGCCGAGTCTACATCCACTATGGAAAATAACAGCAAAATAGAATTGTCAGATTCGGTTGACTCATTTTTGTGACACATTCACATATTATGCTGAGGATACTTTCTTCCTGGAAACTTTCTCTCCTCATGTATTGGCACTAGTCTCTATTACTCGTCTCCCACCACTCAGCAATTTCTCTCTCTGGCTTCCCACCCCGCACCCAAAGAACCTTAACTTTGGAATCCTTCAGGCATCTGCCCTTTGCCCATTCTTGAGTCATTTAAAAACCTATCTTGCCCATTTTCACAGTTTTATCTTTCACCTATCTAATCAAAAAATTCAAATAGATATCTGAAGGCAGCTGTGGTTTCCAGGTTCTTAAAGATTAGAACTTCCTTCCAAACTTTGCCATACGTGTTTCTCATGAGTAAATCAAATTCAGTATTTTAAAACCAAATTGATCATTTTCCCCTATAGCTGTTCTTACTCCTACCTATTCTGGATAAAGTTATAATTTTCATAAAAATTAACCAATTTTCTAAACCAGAACTCTGAGACTTGTCCTGTACATTTACATCTTTCCCAGTTCCCAAGAGGGAATTCTGGTCCTCCGGCAAGGAGTATTTGGCAATGCTGGCAGACAGTTTTGGTTGTCACACTGGGGAGCCAGTGCCACTGGCATCTAGTGGATTGATGCCAGGGATGCTTACATCCTAAAATACACAAGTTGACAAAGAACTATCCAGCCCAGGATGTTAACAGGGCTGAGGTTCAAAAGCCCTATTCTCGAACACATAAACAGATGGCAAGCTAGTCATCTAATTATTTAGAATGACACATGCACACATTATAAATAACTTTTTAGCAGGTCAGGTGTAACTGTGCTTTTAAAGAATACTGCACTTTGAAACAGTGGACTTTGTCTTAGGAATGAAACAATTATTCAACTTAAGAAAACTATTAATGGTATGGCTGTAAAAAAGATTAATGCAGGGAAAAACCTGATCAAGAAATGAGGAACACACCAGAAAATTCAGTGGCAATACAAGATAAAATTCTTAATATTTAGAAAGGAAATGCATTCCTGAATAAAAGACACCTTCTAGAAATTTGGAGCAAACATATTTACTGGTGACCTATTAAAAATATTTCTATGAAAATCAGTAAAAGATAAACATTTCTACTATCACAACCACTATTCAACATTCTACAGAAAAGTTTTAGTAAATGAAGTGAGACAAGTAGAGCGTTATTGTTGAAAAGAAATTTCTCAAAGACTATATTTAAGTTTAAATTGATTCTTTACCTTAAAAATCTACAAGAACAGACCGCAAACTCTTAAAATAGGTTTCACCAAAGTGACTACATAGATTAATAGCAGAAATTAATAGCTTTTCTTGTTCATAAAAATTACTACTGAGGAAATTTTATAAAAATAAGGATTTGTTGGGGTGCCTGGGTGGCTCAGTGGTTTTAAAATAAGAATTTATTTACAATAGCCATACAACTATAAACCATATTGGTATAACAAATGTCTGTGTCTGGCAGGGATAGAAGAGGTCTCTAAAAATTTATTGAAGAACATACAGAAAGTCCTTAGTTTCTTTCTTGAAGATAGGAATGTTCAGTAGTGAAAAGATGTGAATTCTCCCATGAATATTCTCATGAATTAAACCATTCTCAATCAGTAACACACAAGAGTTTCTACTGCATAGTGACAAATGCATCCTAAATGTATTAGGTACAATAAATAAGCAAATAGATTCAGTATAATATTGAAAAGGACAAGGAGAGATGACTTGTTCTTTGATATGTTAAAATGTATTATAAGGTTATTATAATAGCAAAACATAATATGGTCAAAGGTTTAAAAATATATATCCCCAGAAAAAAATAGCATTTCAAAAAAAAATGTGTGAATGAGGATAAAAAATATGATGACAAGGGCCTCCTACATCACTGGAAAAAAGAACTGGTATGTGATACATGATGTTTGGTCAATTGGCTAATGAATTATAAAAATAGTAAAGATTATACACAGATTTCTGCGTTTGGATTAAGAACTTCAAGGAAAGACAAAAGCCTTACAATAATATGAAAATAAATAAGAGAAAAAAATCAAAGCATTAAGTAAAATATTAACAAGGAACACTGCATTAGTTTTTAATGCTATTGATTGCAAAAGATGCCCGTGAACAAAATGAAAAGTACGGCATATCATACATGCATTAGAAAGCCAAAACCAAAGAATGCTGCTGCCTGCTCATCAAACTAGATTGTGTGTCTGTTGTTTGTCTGATGACAGTCTGTGGTTTGATCAATGGTGAGGGAGTTGGGAATAGCAAACATAACATTAAGTAGATTTCTGTGTCCAGAGGTTTCGGTCATGAAGGACATGGTGGACATGAGGATGTGTTATTCTGGCGCAGTAGCATAAAGGTGAAACTAGGTGTCCTGACTCCAGTATTGATGGGAGGTAAGACCTTGGTGACCGATTCCCATTTAAGATCCCTCATCTGTAAACCTTGACCTTTATTTAAAGCTAAACCCTGATCTGCCTATTTCCCATCTGTTCATGATGATTGGTCAAATTGTATCTGAAGTGCTTCTTTCTCAATATAAATGGCTTCTGTGAAGACAGCCATTAGAAACCTTAGACTACCAGGGTCCTGTAAAAGGGAGGAGATGATGTTAAGTGAAATAACTCAAAAAGCTTATTTTCTAGCAAATGGGGATATAGAAATCAGTCAAATGCAAAAGCTGACTGAAACAATAAAATTTATAATAAATGTCAAATTGGGGACACACAGAATCACAATTCACTCCATTTCCTTGACCTAACTGAGTGTTTTTCTCCAGGGAGTAACTATTTGTTTGCAAACTTGCTGCTGATATCTCACTTAATTTCCTCAACATTCAGCTTGCAGCTGCATCTCCACACTGCTCTTCCCATTTTCTGTACTCTTGTGCCTCTGATTTGCAGTCCTATTCTTCTCAGTACCTGCCTAGCCCATGCCTCCCACTGCCCCTTTCCCTCCTGACCCTCCAGATTAGCTCTCAACAGTCCCTCCCTCTCTCTGGGCTGCTCTTTCTGCTCCTGGCATCTTACCTGGCTCCCAGCAGAGGGAGAGTTGCCCTTCTCCCTCACTGCCCAGCCATGCATGCATGTGGATTGCTCATGGACCTGGACTTCTATAAGGAGCTCAGCATGTAAGCCAGCCCTGCTGCCAGGAGACCCCTGGGGCTTTGAGATACTGTAATCAGATGAGCAGCATGATTCCAGCTGTGCAGACTAGGCTGTCCTAGGAGGTTCATCACACTAGACTGAAGCAGGTCGAAATAATATGTTTACTGTCTCTTGTAATTATTTTTAAAATTATTTGTTATGTTTAATTACTTAAGTTAACTTTTAATTATCTAAATATTTATAATATTTTCAATAAACATAAACATTTTTTCTCCATTACCTGATTTTATTTTTTGTTACTATGCTCAATTAGCCAACATATAGTACATCATTAGTTTTTTTTTTAAATTAATTTATTTATTTTCAGAAAAACAGTATTCATTATTTTTTCACCACACCCAGTGCTCCATGCAATCTGTGCCCTCTATAATACCCACCACCTCGTACCCTAACCTCCCACCCCCCCCCACTTCAAACCCCTCAGATTGTTTTTCAGAGCCCATAGTCGCTCATGGTTCACCTCCCCTTCCAATTTACCCCACTCCCTTCTCCTCTCTAACTCCCCATGTTCTCCATGCTTTTTGTTATGCTTCACAAATAAGTGAAACCATATGATAATTGACTCTCTCTGCTTGACTTATTTCACTCAGCATAATCTCTTCCAGTCCCATCCATGGTGCTACAAAAGTTGGGTATTCATCCTTTCTGATGGAGGCATAATACTCCATAGTGTATACGGACCACATCTTCCTTATCCATTCGTCCGTTGAAGGGCATCTTTTTTCGATGCAGTGTTCAACAATTCATAACACCAAGTGCTCATCACACCATGTGTCCTCCTTACACCATCAGCCAGTGACCCCATTCCCCACCCCCTCCCTCTGTTACCCCCAGTTCCTTTCCCAGAGTCCAGAGTCTCTCACGGTTTGTCTCCCTCTCTGATTTCTTCCCGTGCAGTTTCCCCTCCCTTCCCCTATGGTTCTCTACACTATTCCTCATTTTCCACATATGAGTGAAGCCATCTGATACTTGTCTTTCTCTGCTTGACTTATTTCACTTAGCGTAAGCATTACTTCAGATCCTTTTACCGCCATGTAGGCTGAGGGCAAGAAATACACTCGCACACTTCCTCCTTCTATCCCTTCTCCATTCCTGAATTCAGTCACCTACAGCATAATCCTTGCCTGGATAAGCTATATAAATTTACATTTATACATTTATACAGTCTTAGAGCTGTGAATAAATATTACATATTCGCATTTCAGTTGTTTGAACCTTAAAACAAATAAATTCTGGTTGAAAAGATTAAATACACATTATTCAACACAGAATCTAGACTACGTTGTGTGTCTAAAAAAGAATGGCGTAGCATCTTACATCACCAGCACATATTCATCAACATTAAAATCAATTCTTTTTTTTCCCACTGATTCTGTTGCCATAATTATGTCAAATTTCCATTGGCTTCACACCATACCTTTGTTTTCTAGGTCAACTTTCTGTTTCTCTGAAATTCAAATCATCTTCCATTTCGCAAGGCTTTAATACATTCTGCACTTTTTAAAGGCATATCAGATTGCTACTTTCCTGGGATTAAGTTACACGACACCCCTGAATGATTTTCACTTGTACTTGGTTGGCAATTGGATATTTACTTTATTTTGCTGAAGGACACACTCTGGTTTTACTAAGAAAAATGAAGGAAAAAAAGAAAAGAAAAGAATGCAGGGGACCTGGGTGGCTCAGTCAGTTAAGCCTCTGACTTTTGTTCATGTCTTGACCCCAGGACCCTGGGATCCAGTTCTGCATTAGGCTCCCTGCTCAGTGGGGAGTCTGCTTTTCCCTCTCCCTCTGCTGCTGCTGCTCTGTCTCTCTCTGTCTCAAATAATAAAATCTCTAAAGAAAAAAAAAAAAAAGGAAGGGGAAAATGATAAGTTTTCTTTGCTCCTGTCTGTCTAAAACAAGTTACTTTTTACTTTTACGTTTTATTAATGGATTGGCTGTATGTAGAATTGTTAGGCTGTAATAATTTTCTCTGAACATTTTTAAGGTTTATTTTAAGACAGTGAATAAAACTAGAGATAAGATTTTGGTTCTATATGCCTATACTCTAAAAACTTAACTCCACAGAGCCTTGGTTTCTCTACCTATAAAATGTTGATACCTATTTCATTGGGTTGTTGCATAGAATCAGTAATTCAGTAATTTTTATACCATTAGAATACAACTCAGCATATAGAAACAATGAAACCAATCTCACCTATTCACAGATAGGCCACTGTAAACCAAAACTTAGCTTTCCTGCCTTTTTTGTAGGTCTTTTCCCTGCTCTAAGGCATTAGGCTCTACATTTTTTTCTTGGTACCTTCAAATTCCACAATATTGTTTCTATATATACCTAGTTTCTTGTTCTTCTTTCTTTTTCCTTCTTTTCTCAGTAGTCTCAGATAAATGTAGCAAGTTTGTTTAACATCCAATTGACAAAATTAAGTTGGTTTCACATATTAGCTACTATATAGATAGCTACTCCAAACATTCCTTGACATTTTTGGTGCATAAATAAGAAACAATTGTGGTATGAAATAGAAAGGGAGTTGCTTGGTCAAAAAGATGTTCACCTTCATTAGAAATTGCCAAAGGGTCCTGAAATGACTATATTCAGTGTCTAATGACCCATAATTTTGCCAATACTTTTTTTTGAAGGATTTTATGAAGTGATTACCTTTTTTTTGGATGTTGAATTTGAGAAGTTCTCTATAGATCTTGGATATCAGCCCTTTTCCTGCAGTTCATTTGCAAATATCTTCTCCCATTCTGTGGGCTGCCTCTTTATTTTGTTAATTGTTTCCTTTGCTGTGCAGAACCATTTTATCTTGATGAAGTCCCAAATTTCACATTTCCTTTTGTTTTCTTTGCCCTTGGAGACATGTCTTGAAAGAAATTGCTGTGACCAATGTCAAAGAGATTACTGCATATGTTCTCCTCTAGGATTTTGATGGATTCCTGTCTCACGTTGAGGTCTTTCATCTATTTTGAGTTTATCTTTGTGTATGGTGTAAGAAAATGGCTGAGTTTCATTCTTCTATTCATAGCTGTCCAATTTTCTCAGCACCATTTACTGAAGAGACTGTCTTTTTTCCACTGGATATTTTTTTCCTGCTTTGTCAAAGATTATTTGACCATAGAGTGGAGGGTCCATTTCTGGGCTCTCTACTCTGTTCCACTGGTCTATCTGTCCAGACGTTTAACCATCTGAGCCACCCAGGTGCCCCAATTTCAACACCACTTACTATTATTAAAGTATTTGATTTTAGTTATATTAATAAGTTGGTATTGGTATCTCATTCTGATTTGATTTTTTATTTCCTCATGATTTATTTCATAGAGGGAGCTCATTTTCATGTTTGTATTACCATTCATCTACTGCCTTTTGTGAAGTGCTTGTGAAGTGCTTGTTTAAATTATTTGCATAAAATTTTAATGAGTTACTCGTCTTTCCATTAATTGATTGTGGAACTTTATTTTTCAGTAATATGCATCATGAATACTCTCTTCACCTGTGACTTGGCTTTTCAAATTTATAATGCTATCCTTTTGGGGTCACCAGGGTGGATCAGTGGGTTAAGCCTCAGCCTTCGGGCTCTGGTCATGATCTCAGGGTCTTGGATCTAGTCCTGCATCAGGCTCTCTGCTCAGCAGGGAGCCTGCTTCCCCCTGTCTCTCTGCCTGCCTCTCCGCCTACTTGTGACTTCTCTCTCTGTGTGTCAATACATAAATAAAATTCTTTAAAAAAAATAATTTATAATGCTATTCTTTTCAAAATGATTTTTTTTTACTCTGATGAAGTTCATCATTGATTTTCTTCTTTTATACCTATGATTTTTGTAGACTAAGAAATCTTTGCTTTCCTCAAGTTCATGACAATATTATTCTATTTCTTCTCTAAAAAACTTTATACTTTCAACTCTCAAATTTAGGCTGATATTACAATTCAAATAATTATTTTCACATTGAACTAATTGTTCAGATTCATTCTGTTTTATACAATTAGTTTAGCACCATGATTTTTTCAGTCCCTGAACTGCATTGAACTCCATTGAAAATTAACTGTGCTCAGAGCTATTTCTGCTCTAACATTTTTTCAATAATGTATTGATCTATCCTTACATAAATACAAGACCATCTCTAAGATATGAAAGACACTGTAGCATCCCTGTCTAGATAAAAAAGCTTTTTAAATTATACGTAGGGCACCTGGGTGACTTAGTCATTAAGCACTTGCCTTCAAATCAGGTAAGGGTCCTGGGATCAAGGCCCACATTGAGCTCCCTGTTTGGTGGGAAGCCTGCTTCTCCCTCTCCCAAGCCCCCTGCTTGTGTTCCCCCCACCCCGTGTCTCTGACATATAAACAAAATCTTAAAAAACAAAAAAGAAAATATTTAAAAATCCATGGCTCATATGGAATACAATTATTTACAGATGAAGACTTAAGATAATGGATAAGAAATATATTTATTGTTGTATTAAGTTGCTAAGGCTGCCATAACAAAGTACCACAAACTGAAAAGCTTAAACAACAGAAATATACTGTATCATAGTTCTGGAGCTTAGAAGGCTGGGATTAAAGTATCAGCCAGGTTGGTTTCTTCTCTTGGCTATGAAGGTGAATCTACTCAGTGCCTCTCTCCTGCCTTCTGCTGGTTACTGGAAACTGTGGCTTGTAGGCACATCATCTAGAGCTCTGCCTTCATGTCCTCATGGCATTCCATCTCTGCTTATGTCCCCATGTCCAAATTTGCCTTTTTATATGGACACCAGTCATATTGGAGTAAGACTCACTGTACTCCACCATGACTACATCTTAACTAACTATATCTTTAATGACCCTATTTCCAAATAAGGTCATACTCTGAGGTACTGGGGATTACAACTTCAACATATGAATTTGGAGGGGAGGGAACAATTCAACTCTTAACAACTGTCCAGTCAGTGCACATACATTGTCGCTTTTTGCAGTATCTAGGACCTTCACTACAATGTTGACATCAGCAAGATTCTCCCTGAAGTTTGAGGAAGCACAGCATAGACCTAATTTATTTCCCCTTTATATAGATTTGATTTCCTTATTTGAATGTGGTAATGAACCCTGAATGGTGGAGGGACTGGCAGTGAGAGCACCTTGTTCAGGTGAGTAAGAAATGAGGCAGGAAAAATCCATCTGGTATTACACCTTCTAAAGTCAAATAGAAGGAGGTTTCCACTTCAGCATCACAGTGGGAAGTTGCTTCCTGAAGAGATGCAGAAAGTAATAAAAGATTTTCACTATAATTAGGGGACAGAATCTGAACAGTGTACTTAGTCAGGGAGGTCCATTATTATAGTTTCCTAATACCATGTCTCAGCATAATGAAAGTGAGAGAAATGTGAAAATTGTTGGAGCTGTTTTGAAAGTTCAGGTAACATCAGTCACCATGACCTTGCAAGGGCTCCAATCTGATCATTTATGTTACTCCTCTAGAGGTTGGTCAGTGATAAGGGGGTAGCAGGAGACAATTACACTGGGAGTAGTAGTTGTGATGGATAGATAGTTGTTGAGATTACTCATATGGGTATGGTTGAAATGATGAACTATGAGGACTAGGTTTCACATAAAAGAACTGTAAAAGAAAAGAGGACTGAAAGGATTGGGAAAAAATATATATATTATTTGAAGGAATTGATAATGTAGAAAACATGGAATAAGATTAAAAAAAAGAAACACTAGAGAGATACGGTGGTATAGTTAGAGTGAGATTCTCAAGAATTCAGGGACATAGCTCTGAGTTTTGGCAAGGTTCAGGCCATGTCCATGTGTGATTGACTGAATGTCTACAATGGAGTTAAAGGTTAATACAACTGAGTAGATAGGAGCTATGAGGTATGAATATGGATGAGCTATCGACATAGTTACACTGAAGTGTCCCATGATTCTCAATAATGTGTTCTTCCATCAAAACTAATTTTTCAAACATTTTCTCTGTCTCTCCACTCACAACATTACAAAACACAAATCAAATGGTGTAGCTAGAAGACCAGAGAGACCAGCTTTTCAAAGACACAAACCATGAGGAGAACTTTAGGAAATAGGAGGGTAAATTAAGAAAGGACTGACCTGCCTCCTGCACACTCATTTCAGTAAGCTACGCCCACTTAAACTTGAAAAACTGGGGTTGGCCTAACAAGTAATGTCCACAAGAGTTTGGATGTCATGCCACTATGGCACTGGGGACTGTGGAAGATGCAAGAGATCAAGAAACTCAGGTCCTAAACCAAGATATCACATTTCATTTGAGGAGAAAAGTTCTTTCAGTGAAGGAGAAGGCAGAGAAGGAGAGAGAAGTGAAGGGAGAGAAGGAGGAAGGAAAAAGAGGAGGGGAGGGGGGGAAGGTGGAGGAGGAGGAAGCAGAAGAGGTGGAGGAGGAGGAGGAAGGAAGGAGAAAGAAAAGGAGGGAGGAGGAAGAGGAAGGAGAGGGAGAAGAGAAAGAAGAAGAAGATGATGATGACTATCATGATGACTAGGAGGAAGAGGAGGTAGAGAAGGGAAGGATGAGGAAGAAGAGAAAGGCAAAGGGAAGGTAGGAAAGAAAGATGGGATAGGGACAAGATGGGAAGGGGGAGAAGGAGGAAAAAGAGGAAGAAGAGGGAGAGGAGGTGAGCCTGGCACGTTTTTTTCTACTTTATTAATACCAAATGTTTAACTTATGAAAGCTGAAAGAAGACAAAGAAAAAAGAATTGAAGAGACAAATCCAGAATTACAGTATTAACCTCATCCCCAAAATAAAACTTTGTGTCTGTAAACCTGGACTCCCTCACAAAAACAGTTCTAGCCCAGATTTTTGTTATGGCATTATCTTAAAACAAATCCTGGCCTTTGTGAACATGATAATGGCAATTCACCATAAACAGATTACTGTAAACTTAATAGTCATGGTAAACTTTTGTGTGATTTGTTTCCCTGTAAATATATATGGAATTGTGGCTTCTGTGAGTCATAACTTCTAGGGTCTGAACTCTACAAATAAATCCTTATTTCTGTTTTTAAATACTTAATTTTCTCAGATCTTTATTTGACATGTCATGCATCAAGGAAGCCTGAGGGGTGGCAGGGAGAGAATACCAGCAAGGACCTACATGGGGAGTGAGAGGAAGTTCTGCATAAGCTTAACTGTTCAGACTGAGTGAGGAGGGCCTTCCAGCTTCAACAAATTTCTTTTTTCATTTTCATTTTCTTTTTTTGAGTGTAAAAAAAATTAATGATTATATTGCAGTATTTTGTTTATTTTTAATGTGTTGTAATATTTTTTATGTTATGTTAGTCACCATACAGTACATCATTAGCTTTTGATGAGTGTTCCATGATTCACAGCTTCAACCAAATTTCAAAAAAACTGTGGCAAGACCTCAATCAGGAGTCTTCCTGCCTCTCCTGATAAGGACTGGGAGGGCCTCAGAACCAGAGCTACCTAGGTACATACAAAAGCACCAACAGATTGTCAATACCTCCTCAAACCCACACATTTTGCCTATACATACCCATCTATATACACACTGATGTATCATTTCAAGCTATCATCTTTGTAACACAGCATATGCCTTCACAAAGCACGTGTATGCAGTTCCCTTGTACTTACAGAGCCAAGTTACTCCAATAAATAGAGATACTTAATGCAAATGGTTACTCACACCTCACAAACATGCAAGGTTATACACACATACCAATCACATTTAAATCCAGTCCTTGCACACATATGTCTATTAACACATCTCTCAAATACACACATCAACAAACATATCCACACACTTTCACGTTGTAAAAAATATCTCTTCAATTGTAAATACTCTTGACTAACAAAGAATACGTGCATACAGATACAGATAAGCTCACAATTGAATATTCTTTTTTTTTTTTTTTTTAAAGATTTTATTTATTTATTTGACACACAGAGAAATCACAAGTAGTCAGAGAGGCAGGCAGAGAGAGAGAGGGAAGCAGGCTTTCCGATGAGCAGAGAGCCCGATGCGGGACTCGATCCCAGGACCCCGAGATCATGACCTGAGCTGAAGGCAGAGGCTTAACCCACTGAGCCACCCAGGCGCCCACACAATTGAATATTCTTAACAACACACATTCTTGCTCATGCACTCAATTCCCCAGACTTTGCATTTGTGTGTACAGAGGAGAGAGGCAAATTAGGGGTTAATGTTTCCAGCTTTAGTCTCTAGTCTCAGAGGAAACCAGAGACTGAAACAGGGGGCCTTAGAGGAGAGGGTGAATCAATGCTTTGGGAAGGGAAAGGCCAAGCTTAAGCAGGTCTTTAAATAGGTCCTAACCCATAGGCTCTGCTAAAAACTGAATCACAGGAGCCTGTTAGAGCTGCTCATGGTCAGAGATGAAGCAGAGCTCAAGGTGAGTGGTTTCCCTGTGCCCTCATCATCTCTGCCACTCCCAGAGAACAGTAAGACTCACAGAAGCTCCAAGAAGCTGGGAGACAAGGCAATACACAGTACAGAATGACCTGAACTACTGAGGTCTCCAGATTCAGAGATCCCTGGTGGCTGGATTTCCTTCTCAGGTGGAAAGAAGATTCACTACTCACTGTGTCCTCCAAGAAATTTTAGAAAAGTAGGAAGGCTGCCTCCACACACAATCCCTCTATGAAGGACACTGGATCTGAACCCTCCCTTGCTCCAACATTATTACTCTATGCCTTGGTTTTAGATACCCCAAAGTGAGAAAACTGTCAAAACATCCCTGAAATAATTCCTTAGCAAGACCTCAGCCCATTTTAATCTTTACTGCTTCACGCCTCAGCAACATGATTAAACTGAAAGACACAACAATCTCCACATAATGACTGGAGTAACTGAAAGCTACCAGAGCCAGTGGTACCAGCACTGCATTCAAACCCACAATTATAGATGAAAGTTGAGCTTCATCATTGTAAGAGCTACCTACATACATATAAAAGCACCAACAGATTGTATTTCCACAAACCCACACATTTTGCCTATACATACTCATCTATATACACACTGATGTATCATTTCAAACTATCAGCTATGGAGGTCAGCATATGCCTTCACAAAGCATGTGTATGCAAGTACTTTTCTTTTTTTAAAGATTTTATTTATTCATTTGTCAGAGAGAGAGAGAGACAGAGCACAAGTAGAGGGAGTGGCAGTCAGAGTTTTGGAAAAGCAGGCTTGCCACTGAGCAAGGATTCTGATGCTAGACTTGATCACAGAACCCTGGGAGATGTAGATGCTTAACCCACTGAGCCACCCAAGTGTCCTAAGAACATCAATCTTATAATCATATTTCCTGAACCTAAATCTATGCCAAGTACTCACAAGTAGATTATACTTTGGAGAACAGAAAAATTGACTCTGACGTCCAGTGTGTGATTACCCTACCTATAAAGTTGAGGAAGATGACTTAATTTATTTTTCAGTACCTAATAGCCTCACAAGATTTCTAGTTAACAGAAGGCAGGGACATAAATAAAAGCAGGTAAAGGGGAAGGAATGTTGGATAAGAAGGGAAACTCTATTTCTCTTTTTTTCGTACTCTTGAGGAATGCACTTATCATTCATTCCACTCAGAAGGAAGTTGATAACTCATACCTCCCTCCAAAATATGATTGAAAACGTTAACACACTTTACATAATGATCCAGGAATGGTTAACTCCCTGTCCCCTCCACATGTCTTGTAAACTTCACTCTGCACAGGGTGAGTGTATAAGTCTAAGAGGAAAAGAGGCAAGGGAATTGCTGAGAGTGAGGACACCAGATTCCATGGGGTTTTAGGTATAGAGAAGAAGAAAGAAAGAGAGAAAGAAAGAAAAGAAAAGAAAAGAAAAGAAAGAGTGAGCTCCCATCCCCTACTTCAGATTTGGACCCTGGTCACCACCGGAGAAGAGTCACCACTGCAAAAGGAATATGGCGAACAGGTGAGTTCCCCATTAAGGCTCATGGGAAGAAACTTCGTGAGAGTTAAAAAACAATACAATGTAAATGCTTCTGGTGTTATAGTTACAAAAATAGCAATGTCTTCCACAATTAATCAAAGAGTTTATTATGCACTTTGAGAAATTGTACATTTAGCTGGCATCTTCACCAGTGCCCAGTGCAAGAATGAGGATGATCTAAGGATGTTTGCCAGGTGCCCATGAGCCTCAGTGACCATGTCCTCACAAATGGAAAGTGACATTCAGGAGGCAGAAGGGAGAGGGAAAGGAAGACTCTGGTTCAAAGACCACATATAAATGGAAGAACAAGCCAGGCAGAAGGGGATAAAACAAGAGCCTGGGACCCCAGAAAATGTATTTGTTTCCGTATTCACCATACCCTGGATAGGAGTACTTATTTTGAGCAAACCTACACCTATTATCAAGAGAAAGGATAGTTAATATTCTAATGCAGAGCAAGATTTATAAAGTCTGAGCCCCATTTCTCTCATAATGTTGTAAAGCTAGGGAAAATCAGAAAGAGGTTAGGTTTCTTTGGGATCTCAAAGAAACCATTTTTAGGAACCATTAAGTCTGGTGGAATGAAACATCTGTTAGTCCCAACAGATGTTTGTTATGGGAGATTTGAAAAGATACTCTTCTTGTCTGTGTGTTTCTGTTATGGCAGAGACTCAAAGTCTCAGTCAACTGAGATGAAATAGTGAAAAGGTGCTTAGTGAGAACCAGGTGAGCATTTGTGTCATCAATCCTGGGTAGGCATTAGTCACCAGAGGGATCAACAAGATCTCATGTAAAGCAAGTAGAGGCAAAGGAGGACATTCAAGTCTTTCACCGGCCAGCACAGCATACCATGGTATGAGAACGATGTTTAACTCTCTTGTGCCATGGTGCCAAAAAAGTGTTTAAAAAGTTCATCAGAGGATTTTAAGATATGGCTCTTTAGTTAAAAAGTCCATTGCCACTGTTATTCAATCCAGCAAAAATTTATTAAACCCCTATTCTGTGCTAAGCACAGAATTGCTAGGATGGTACACTATTCAGGGCTCACCTCATAAAAATCTTTCATCAGGGGGCGCCTGGGTGGCTCAGTGGGTTAAGCCTCTGCCTTCGGCTTGGGTCATGATCTCGGGGTCCTGGGATGGAGCCCTGCATCTGGCTCTCTGCTCATCAGGGAGTCTGCTTCCCTCTCCCTTTCTGCCTGCCTCTCTGACTACTTGTGAACTCTCTGTCTCTGTCAAATAAATAAATAAAATCTTAAAAAAGAAAGAAAGAAACAAACAAACAAACAAAGAAAATCTATCATCAGGACAGGATTTAGAAAACCATAGCCTGCAGACAAAATCCAGCTTCCATCCTCTTTTTACAAATAAAATTGTATTGGGATGTTGTCACACTCATACATTCCTGTAGTGACTGTGGCTGCTCTCAGGCTACAGGGGCTAAGCAGACTGGTTTCAACAGACCATACAGCATATAAAGCCTAAAATATGTATGATCTTCCACTTTACTGTAAGAAATGAGTTTGCTGACCCCTAATCTAAGAGAAAATGAACCATAGATAGTAGAATTAATTACAGATGTATAATCGTCAGTCACCTAACCACCAACCCAGACTCTCTGGGTAACTCCCAGAGTCAAAGCTAACTCAACATCACGAAAACCTTCCTATGAGCCTTTATCACAAAGTGTTTTCCAAACCAGCTTTGTATCCTGAAAAGTCACCTAAGTGGCTTAAATAGAGGGCTGAACAGAACCTATGGGAAAGGTTAAACAAATCAGTTAGTTCTGAAGAAATAGAAGGGCAAAATTGATTATTACTGACATTATTGTCAGGATAGTTTTACCTTAGCAGATTCTACTTTCAAGAAAAATACTGATTCTTCAACAAAAATCACATTTGCAGCTAGTATGTTTTGATCCCATTTTGAATGACATAAATATGAATGAGGAATAAAAAGGAGCATCACTTTATGTTGCAAAAAATTTTTATTAAAACAGTTGAAATTCTTCCAGTTTACTATTAAGCCCTACTGTGATTCAGTTGAAACTTCCAAAATATTTAAAATATTAATAATTACTTCTTGATTCCTATCAACTAGAGAGTAGATTACCTTCAAAATGGAGAATAAGTTAACCATCCCGTGATGCTGGCCTCAGGGAACAACACTTTGCATCCTGTGTCCTTCATCCTACTCGGGATCCCAGGACTTGAGAATTACCAGTTTTGGATTGCCTTCCCTCTCTGTGCCATGTATCTTGTGGCTGTAGTTGGCAATATCATTGTCCTTCATATAATCCGAATTGACCACACGCTGCATGAGCCCATGTACCTGTTCCTAGCCATGCTGGCTGTCACTGACCTGGCCCTGTCCTCTTCCACCCAACCTAAAATGCTGGCTATACTCTGGTTTCATGCTCATGAGATTGAATACCATGCCTGCCTCATCCAGGTGTTCTTCATCCATGCCTTTTCTTCTGTGGAGTCTGGGTTGCTCATGGCTATGGCCTTGGACCGTTATGTGGCTATCTGCTTCCCACTGCACCACTCTACTGTCCTGACCCCAGCTGTGGTGGGTAAACTGGGGGCAGCTGTGATGATGAGAGGGTTGCTGTGGGTGAGTCCCTTCTGCTTCATGGTGTCCAGGATGCCCTTCTGCACCAACCGTGTCATTCCCCAGCCGTACTGTGAGCACATGGCTGTGCTAAAGCTGGTGTGTGCAGATACTAGAGTCAATCGTGCATATGGGCTCTTTGTGGCCTTCTCTGTGATTTGCTTTGACATAACTGTCATTAGTATATCTTATGTAATGATTTTGAGAACTGTTCTGAAGTTGCCCTCTGAGGAGGCCCGACTCAAGGCTTTTGGCACATGTGCTTCCCATATCTGTGTCATCTTGGCTCTTTATATCCCAGCCCTCTTTACCTTCCTCACCCACCGCTTTGGACATCATGTGCCCCGAGTGGTACATGTCATGTTCGCTAATCTCTACCTCCTGGTACCTCCCATGCTCAACCCCATCATCTATGGAGTTAGAACCAAGCAGATCAGGGACAGGGTTATTCAAGGATGTTGTGGAAAAGATCCCTGAGCCAAGGGTCATGGCATCACAACCAACCCCACCGCTCCACTGATCTGGGATCATTGCATATTATCACAAAGTCATCTCTGGGAGACAAATGGATAAACAAGATGTGGTACATATATACAATAGAATATTCTTCATCTGTCAGAAAGGATGAATACCTACCATTGACATTGATGGAAATGGAAGGAATTATGCTAAGTGAAATAAATCAAGCAGGGAAAGACAATTATCATATGGTTTCACTCATACATGGAATACAAGGAATAGAATGGAGGACCACAGGGCAAAGGAGGAAAATCTGAATGGGAAGAAATCAGGGGAGACAAACCATGAAAGGCTCTGGACTCCAGGAACCTAACTGAGGGATACAGAAGGGAGGTAGGTGGGAGAATGGGGTAACCAAGTGATGGGTATTAAGAAGGGCACATGCTGGGATGAGCTTTATATGCAACTAATGAATCACTGAGCAACACAACAAAAACTTATGATGTACTATATGTTGGCTAACTGAACATAATAATAATAATAAGTCATCTCTGTGAATAAGAGGTTAGCAACCCTCCAGAGCAAAAGGAACAATTTTCAAGATGCCCAGAACATGAGCTCTCTGAGAGATGTGACTGGTCATAAATACCGACTTGACTAATCTTCTTCATTACAAGAAAACTGTAAAAAATATGTCCACCATTCAAATTAGTGAAGATCTTCCACAGACCACTACAGTGAAAATGATTTTTACCCTGATAGGAAAGTCTAAGTTCCTATGCTTTTTTTAAAAGCAGGTTACAACTTCCCCCAAAACAGTTATAAAATACATGTATTTTTCCCATCTTGGAATCTCTTTGTACAAGTAGAATTT
Organism: Mustela putorius furo; assembly: GCF_011764305.1. Lineage (NCBI taxonomy): Eukaryota > Metazoa > Chordata > Mammalia > Carnivora > Mustelidae > Mustela > Mustela putorius. The sequence continues at coordinate 1,928,641 of NW_025422126.1, forward strand.
GAGGGGAAGAAAAACAGTACAAAGGCATGCAGAGATTCATTATTTATAAAAACAAAAACGGGGGTGCACCTGGGTGGCTCAGTGGGTTGAGGCCTCTGCCTTCAGCTCGGGTCATGATCCCAGAGTCCTGGGATCAAGCCCCACATCTGGCTCTCTGCTCATCAGGGAGCCTGCTCCCCGCCCCCCCGCCCCACCCCCTGCCTGCCTCTCTGCAAGTATGATCTCTGTCTGTCAGATAAATAAATAAATCTTAAAAAAAAAAAAAACAGGGAAACTTACACATATTGATGTATAAGACCCAGATGAAGAATGAGCAGTTGCATATCATGTATCATGTAACTAATATATTTGGAAAGAGCATGTAACGATGTAAGAATGATCAAGATAAAATAATAAATAAAAAAGAAAAGTGACATCTGTCCATAAGGCTGAAACCAATTCTAAAAAGAAATACATATACATAGAAAAAGATTTGGAATACATCAAAATGCTAACTATAGCAACAGAGAGTACTCAGATTTATGGTATTTTAGTTTTCTTTTTGCACTTTCACATAGCTGTAAAAATTACCCTTGATTGAGCACGTCATTTTAATATGAGAAAAAAGTAACTGAGACAAGAACAGAAGTGTACAGGAAAGGTTAATTCAGTGCCAAAGCCTAGGGGGAATGAGTAGGCAATCTGAGTAGATGAAGGACTCCAGAATACAGCATGTCCCAGAAAAGCTTGAACATCTCTCCGTGAAAATTGCTGCCAGAATCATGTATTGACACTGGTAACAGGGAGCATTTGTTGGTCTCTCCTTCCAGAAATTGCCTATTTCCTGATAACAATGGATTGCAGAGTGATGAAGTTTTGGAAAACAAATGGAAAAGGAGATTCTCTTCTGAACATAGCTATATTGTATGGTTAAAAGTAATGAGAAAGTCATATGAAGATTATTTGTTAATATTTAATTTCCTTTGCAAAAGTAAATTGTTAAGGTGTTTTAGAAAGCCACAATTTTTCTGATTTTTTTCTACTTTATCGTGGTGTACTTATACAAAAACTAGCATATATTTAATGTATTCATTTTGATGAGTTTGGACATATGCAAACACACATGATAGCATCACCACAAACACAGTAAAATCGTCCATCACAATTACTGCATTTGTGTATGTATCGTTCTCCACCACGCTCCTGTCAATGCCAATAGTGAAGAAGATTCTAGAACTCGGGCTCAAATGTTACTAAAACCAACATCAGAAGAAGATGCTTGAAGAGAATTGGGAACGTGTTTGATTCTCCCAGCAGAAACAGCAAAAGGAGTCTAAAAGTGTCCCAAGAAATGTATGGGTATTCTGAAGGAGCATTTTCAAGATTCCCAGATATTAGCTACGTAAAGGGGCTGTGATCTGTTGTCAGCAAATCAGTTAATAATTGTGAGTCCCTCTTTTTCTTTTTAAAATCAGCTCTGTTGCTGTTTAACTTGTGACATAAAACATGTGTTTTCACACATACTTAAAGAGTTCTGACAGATATGCCTCTGTAGCTACCAGCATGATTAAGACATAGAACATTGCCCTCACTTCATGAAAGGTTCTCTTGCCTCCCGGGAGTCAATCATCCTCCTCTCCATCCCAACCAGGAAAGCCCTGTTCTGACATCTTTCACTACAAAATGACTTTTCTCTCACTAGCGTGTTTATGAATGAAGGAATAAATAATACATTGAGTCTGGTGTCTTTCACTCAGTATAGATTTTCAGATTGAGCCCTACTGTTGCATGTAAGATAAGCAGGTCATTTCCTATTATTGCTGAGTAGTATATTCTATTTTTTCAGTGTACCTATTGAGGTATTGGTACCATACCAATTGTTACCTTTTTCTTTTGCTTCAACTCTTTTAGCCTTCTTCCAAACATATCCACTTCTCATCTGTCTAGAGCTTTACTCTAAATCTTCCCACTTCCCCCAGTTGTTATTTTCTAGAACATTCTATATTACTCTCAACATCCTTTACATTTCAACTAATAGCCTCCTTATGGAGGCTATGAATCTCAACTAGTTCTCCCCCCATAATTTTCACTCAACACAAATATTTTATTTCCTCCCTCTCTAAACACAATGTGTAATTATTTAAATTACTTATTCACCATCTGTTCCTCTGTCTGGAATATAACTTCCATAAAAGTACAGCACAGGTGCTCCTTATTCTTTTCTTTCTTTTTTTCTTTTTTCTTCTTCTTCTTTTTTTTTTTTTTTTTTGGTATTGTGTTATGTTAGTCACCATAAAATATATCATTAGTTTTTGGTACTCACTATTCTGTCCCCAAACCAGGCTCATTACAAAGAAAAACAAACAAACAAGCAAACAAAAACAAAACAAAACAAAACAAAAATCTTCAGGAATGAAGGATTAAATGATTAGATGTGGTTAGTACCATTGTCACAATAATTCCACTGCTGACCACAAGATGGCAAGTGCAGGTCCATTTCAGCCTCATTCCATGCAAATAAAATACCACACTTTTCAGTCCTAAAGCATTGCATTTTACCCATAGGAACTCTGGAGGATGTTTGTCAAAGAAGATAAATTTCATATATAAGCAATAATTCATCCCTCATTCACTTCTTTTTATTAATAAATAGAAAATATTTGGAACATTAGACATTGCTATTCAAGAAATATCTATTAGGCAACTATGTTGCTCCAAATATTCTCTAAGAGGATGGGAATAGCATAGAGAACAAGACAGACTGGCAATCAGAGAACCTAGTTAGTAAGAAATCAGCAAAAGAAGCACACTGAATACTTACAATCCCACCTCCAAAAGGAAAACTGATTCCTTAAGCCAAGCAGCTCTGTCATGATTAGAAATATCTTTCAGTATTCTGAATCACTGAAAACAGATGATTGCCTTCATTACAACCCAAAGAACCAGTGAGCAGTGGGTCCAGGACATCAGTTCTGTAAGTAACTCCAACATGTCTGTACTCATTTCCCAAAACTATCAAGGGAGTACTTTGAGTGATGAATTGGATTTCCCACTTGTGAGATGGACAGTCATCACAGGGCCTCTCTTCTCTTGGGGAGCACACACCTCTAGGTGACCTACTGACTAAGAGAGGCCAGGCAGAACTGAAAAAAGCAGCTCAACTTCTCCTGGGTTTTAAACATTACTCAGAGCCAATCTATGGTGTCTGGGGTCAGTTCTAGAGTAGTTAGCTAAGATTTAAAAGGATACCTAGAGGCCAGCAAAGGACAAATCATGGCCACTTTGGGAAAAGTCAGAGGCCTGCCACGGCAGCACTCCACAACAAGTCAGATCAAACCAGGTAGGCCCAAGAAAAGAAGGCCAGAGACCCTGACAAACTAAGGGAGAAAAGGCACTAACCCCCACCCCAAGAAATAAATATTCCACCCCCTAGTCAACAACTCTCAACAAAAGACAGAAACCAAAATCCTGAGTTGCACACCTGTCCCTTGAACTTCCCACTCACAGCTCCAGAGTGTGCTCTCTCTTTCATAAACTCTTCACTTAAACACCAAACAATCACTGTGTCTGCTCAGTCCTTGAATTCTTTTCCTGTAATAAGACTAAGCCTCCTTCACTCCTCCAACACCCTGACTCCCACCAGCTCTGCAATGTCCTTGTGATGGTTTGGGCAGAGTCCTACCCAGTCTACCATGCAACACAAGGAGAAGAATGAGCAAGACTCTGATGAACTAGGTCTCTCTCCTTCTTTGTCTGTCTCTCTCCCTCCAAATGAGTATTCTGAGACAAAATTCCCATGTGTATGGGGATACTCCACACCAAAGAGCAATTCTTGGGACTCAAACTGGTATAACCTACAGTTCCCTTCAGGAACTAGCATCAGATTCCACAATTTAAGGGTTCAATCCTACAGGAGTAGACCTCCTACCCCACTTCAGACACCAGTCACAAGAGCAGGTCCTTGTTACCCATGCTCCTAACCAACTGGCTATAAATCAGAGGTTCCCATGACCCACTCCTTAGGCTTGATTAATTTACTAGGGCAACACAAAGAACTCAGAGAAACATTTTACTTCTTACATTATCAGTTTATTATAAGGATATAATGCAGGAACAGCCAGGTGGAAGAAATACCTAGGGCAAGGGATTGGGAAAGGGCATGGAACTTTTATGCCCTCTCCTTTATGCTGTGCTCCCCAGTCTCCATATGTTGTTCACCAACAGAGAATCTCTGGGAACCTTGTCCTCCTGGGATTTTTATGGAGGCTCCATTACATACCCATGATGATTGCTTAAGTCATTGGCCCCTGGCAACAGGTTCAACCTCCTGCCCCTCACCCTTCTTGCTTTGTGGAGGTCTGGGTGGAACTAAAAGTTCCAATTCTCTAATCCAAGGTTGGTTCTTCTGACAACCAGCCTCTGTCCTTGGGTGGGGACCCATTAACATCACAAAAGACATCTAATTGCTCTTATCATCTAGGAAATTCCAACAGTTTTAGGAGCTCTGTGTCAGAAAAAGGGTCAAAGAACTAATACATATTTATTTCTCAGTATAAATCATAACCTCACAACCTCCTTCCTTTTACCCATTCTCTTCATTTTTCAAAGTTACCTTAATTAAATCTGTATAAAATTCAGAATTTCAGATACACCCATAAGGATTATGAAAAAATTATTTCTTTCTTTAGATGCAATTGACTTTTCTGAGAAGAAAAGGATGAGGATCAACACAGTTTTTACTGTGACCCCCTTCCATTTGGAACCTTAATGTTTGTGATGTTTATTCTTCATTCTATAAATCTGGGCCCGTGATTTATAACCACTGCCATAGGCCAAACTTATTATAACTCAATGTTTTTTAACTTAGTTTCAGAGGAATAGGTATATTTATCACATATGATATATGGGTTCTTATTAAGACAATTTTCTGATCATTCGGCTCTCACAGTTCCCAGACTTCTCAAAAACAGCATGTGATTATGACTTGGTTAGTCCCTTCAGAAGGTAGGTCCCTTCCCCAATAGCAGTTACCTTCAGGAACCACCACTAGGGGCTGGCTCCCACCCACTTTCTGCGACTTTCCAAGGCAGGAGGATTCTCAGTTCTGTATCTCTTTCCTGATCTCTATCAGCTATACTATTGCTGTTGTGAAAAACAACTCCCTTCTTTGATGTGACCTGCACATCATGTATTGCTAGCTTCCATTATAAGAGGTCCTCTAATTTCATCCTCACCTAAGAGGTTGTCCATTTTATTGGTTGCAAGCCCATAAAATGAACTACTACAACTGCCTCTACTATGCTGGTCTGCTTCAGCCATTTTTCCCTCTCTCGGTCAGTGGTGGCCACATGCATTTGCCTAATAGATGTGCCAATCTGGTTTCCAACCTGCCATGCTCGTTTTGTTCCAGTCATTGGCAGCTAAATGGGGAAAAACTATGATACCACAAAGCATACTCCTCAAGAGCCCCTATTTCTTCCTGATGTCCTGGTTGCCCTTCTGCCTCAGCCACATCATCCCCTAAGACCTATTGTGAGCATGTGGCTCTGCTAAAACTGGCAAATGCTGACACCAGACCATACCTGTGGGATCTTACGGCCTCCATGGTTGGATTGGATAGATTAGTCGTTACTACACCATGTGTTATGATACTGTAGGCCATGCAGTAGCTGCCCTGGGGAGAAGTCCTGCCCAAAGTAGTTGGCACACATGCCTCTCACATTTGTGTCATTCTGTCCCTGGATATCTCAGTGCTCTGCTTCTTCTCCCATTGCTTTCATACCATACATCCAGAATGGTTTCACTCTCATTGCTCAGTGCCCCTACCGGTGCCTTCCATTTCGAAACCATTTCATGTTATCAGTTGAATTGTGAACCCCATGCCCCAGATAAAGATGTGTTGGAGTACCTCAGAATGTGATTTCATTTGCAGATACTGTTTTTACAGAGGTAGTCCACTTTAAATGAGGTCATTCTGGTGAGCCCTAATCCAAAATGACTAGTAAAGGAATATAAAACATGGAAATCTGAACACAGAGATATGCATACATACAGATAACAGATGAACACTAAGGCAGAGATTTAAATGAGGGCTCTAGAGTGAGAGAAAAAAGAACATTTCCTAACTATTTTGTGAGGCCCAAAACCTTAAAAGGGTACTACAAAACAAGAAAAAATGAAATCAAATCTCTCATTAACATAGGAGCCAAATTAACAAATAAAATATTATTTAAAATAATCCACCAAGAATATAGAACAATCATTTAATGTATTTCACCCCATTAATAGAATAGAAAGAAACAACTATGTGAATCTGTAGTAAGTTTGAATAAAATTGATGAATTCCAATAGATATTCATGTTAACTGGATAAACTGGACAGAAACTTCCTCAGCAAAAACCATGATTAATGTAGAAATGGTCAAAATATTCTCTCTGAGTCTAGGCACGGGGTGATGATGCCCACCATCGCTATTTTACTTAACCTAGCATCAAAGTCCTTAGTTAGTACAAGAAGGCAAGAAAAGTAAAGGGAGGTAACATTGTGAAGGAATCAAAACAAATTATTTACAGATGACATGATTTTGTGTTTACATAATCAGATAGAACAAACAGGCATAGCATTAGATAAGATAATTGACGTGAGTGATTATTAGTGATTAGTATTATTAAGCAACATAACAATATAAGAACAATATTAAAATACCAAGTGAATTTCATTTTTCAAAAGTTTACATTTTTATTTATTTGAGAGAGATAGAGAGAACACATAGGTGTGAACATGAGGGGAAGTGCAGAAGAAGAAGCATACCCCCCCCTAAACAGGGAGTTCAGTTTGGGCTCCGTCCCAGGACTCTGGGATCATGACCTGAGCCAAAGGTAGATGCTGTACTGAATGAACCACCCAGGGGCCACATTAACCATTCATTAGAAAATGAAGTTCTCACCCGATATCATATAATAAAATAACATCAAAAGTCATACAACTTGGAATACATCAAAAAACTTTGTGAGAGGTCTCACTCAGAAAATCATTAAACCCAGCTGGAAAAATTACAAAGATATACAAGTACAGGGATTTATCACTTTCAGGAATTACAAGGATCTATGTTTTAAATAGAGAGGTTCTTCCAAAAAAGGCCAACGGATCTTATTCAATCTCAGTCAACTCCTAGGAGGTTTTCCTGTGGAAGTTATGCTCACATTTACATGGAAACGTGACAGATCTAGAATGCCAAGGCACTATTACAGAAGAAGAAAACCAAAGGATGTATACTACCAGGCATAGGACACAACAGAAAACCTCAAAGCAACCATAGTCATTTGACAAGTACTCAAAGGGATTCCATGGTGATGGCAAAAGAATGCTTACTTCAGTAACTGCTGCTGATCTATGGACAGCCATATGGAAATGAGTCATGAGAACAAAAGAACACCACTGGACAGAAAATAAACAAAAGACTTGGGAAGGTCAGGCTTTTGGTCAACAACCACAGAAACAATAAACTTTCTATTGTAGGAATAAGTTACAAGTGGCACCTCTCTCTTTGCTTTGCCCACCATTCTAATGGTGTCATTTGAATTGTTTGCAAGTATTTCTTACAGAAAATTAGGCTTGCCATTACAGAAACAAAGTTTGGAAAGGCATTTCCTAAAAGGAGGTATCCCAACAAGATGAAATGTATCAGAGCTTCTACCTGATTACTCCCAAAGAAGATGCAAATTAATGGGGGATTGGGTGAGCCTGGTGGTGGGTATTAAGGAGGACATGTATGGTATGGAGCACTGGGTGTAGTGCATAAACAATGAATTTTGGAACGCTGAAAAAAAATACAATAAAAAAAATTTTAAAAGTTAACAAGGTACCAATACATCCACCAGAAAGACTAAAACAAACAAACAAACAAAAAACACAGCAATCCCACCTATAGAGAAAAAATGTGAATTAAATCAACTACTTTAGGGGCACCTGGGTGGCTCAGTGGGTTAAAGCCTTTGCCTTCGGCTTAGGTCATGATCCCAGGGTCCTGGGGTCGAGCCCCCCATTGGGCCCTCTGCTTAGCAGGGAGCCTGCTTCTTCCTCTCTCTCTCTCTGCCTGCCTCTCTGCCTACTTGTGATCTCTGCCTGTCAAATAAATAAAGAAAATTTTTAAAAAATTAACTACTTTACCCTGTCACTGCAGGGGCAAATGGCTGTAACTGGAAAACTTTTTGGTCATGTCTACTAGTGCTTAACCCAACAATTTCTCTCTCAGGCTTACAACCATGGGCAGTGCATGCATATGTTTCCTGAATGCCAAGGAAAATGATGCTTGCAGCAGAATTATCAACAATAGAAAACAAAACCAGGAATACCACCAAATACCCAGTAACAACCAAATAGATAAATTAATTGAGGTGATGTATAGCCACGGGGTAAAAATATGAATGAATGACATGAAAAGCAATGAAAATGAAAGCCCTATAATCAGATGGAACTATGTGGATGAAATCCACAAACCTAAACTATAAAATAGAAATAAAAACTAAAAGCCAGATAGAAAGATTACATTTAAATATAGCACTAATCCATTTACTTACACTGCAGAAACAGGCAACATTAATGTGTTTTGATAGAAATCTGGAAAGGAGTTGCCTCTGAGGAGAGAGGAAGAAGGATTAAACGATCTGGAAAGGTAGCTTTGGGTGCTAGTAATGTTCTGTTTCCTTAACAGGGTTGTGGTCAAACCAGTGTGTTCCAATGTGAAAATCGAAGCTGGACAGTTATGAGTGGTGCACTGGAGTGTATGTTACACTTCCACAAAATGTTTACTTAATAATAAAACCTTGCCATTCACTTTTCAACCTGGGCAAACATTTTAGAATCTTTAGACAAATCTATGTTCCAATTTTACCTCTGAGACTACCTACATAAAATTTGACAGGAACCTTACCTTTTTGATTCTTGATCTCTTAGCATTGGAAGTGAAGATACTCCTGCTTACTTGCAGGCAGCTATGGGAATTGCTGAGAGAATTCAGCACGTCGGTGCCCAGTAAATGCAATTACTATACCTTCCCTTCACTTATCAACGGATGCTGGATTTTGTCAAATGCTTTTTCTGCATCAATTGAGAGGACCACCTGGTTCTTCTCTCTTCTCATATTAGTTTGTTCTATCACATTGATTGATTTGCGAATGTTGAACCATCCTTGTACCCCAGATGAATCCCATCTGGTCATGGTGGATAATCTTTTTAATGTGCTGTTGGATCCTTTTGGCTAGGATCTTGTTGAGAATCTTAGCATCCATATTCATCAGTGATATTGGTCTAAAATTCTCCTTTTTTGGTAGGGTTTTTGCCTGGTTTGGGGATTAGGGTAATGCTGGCTTCGTAGAAAGAGTCTGGAAGTGTTCCTTCTGCTTCAATTTTTTAAAACAGCTTCAGGAGAATAGGTGTTTTTTCTTCTTTGAAAGTTTGGTAGAATTCCCCAGGGAATCCGTCAGGTCCTGGGATCTTGTTCTTTGGGAGGTTCTTGATCACTGCTTCAATCTCGTTATTAGATATCGGTCTATTCAGGTTGTCGATTTCTTCCTGGTTCAATTTTGGGAGTTTATTGTTTTCCAGGAATGCATCCATTTCATCTAGGTTGCTAAGCTTATTGGCATATAACTGTTGATAATAATTTCTGATGATTGTTTCTACTTCCTTGGTGTTAGTTGTGATCTCTCCCTTTTCATTCATAATTTTATGAATTTGGGCTTTCTCTCTTTTCTTTTGGATTAGTGTGGCCAATGGTTTATCGATCTTATTGATTCTTTCAAAAAACCAGCTTCCAGTTTCATTGATACGTTCTACTGTATCTCTGGTTTCTACCTCATTGATCTCAGCTCTAATCTTGATGATTTCAATTCTTATGTGTGGAGTTGGTTTGATTTGTTGTTGATTCTCCAGTTCTTTAAGGTGTAGAGACAGCTGCTGTGTTCTGGATTTTTCTATTTTTTTGAGGGAGGCTTGGATGGCTATGTATTTCCCCCTTAGGACTGCCTTTGCTCTATCCATAGGTTTTGGACTGGTGTCCTCATTCTCATTGGTTTCCATGAATTGTTTCAGTTCTTCTTTGATCTCCTGGTTGATCCAAGCATTTTTAAGCAAGGTGGTCTTTAGCTTCCAGGTGTTTGAGTTCCTTCTGAACTTTTCCTTGTGATGGAGCTCCAGTTTCAAAGCATTGTGATCTGAGAATATGCAGGGAATAAACAAATCTATCTATTAAAGACCCACAGAAAATATCATCCCCAATGGGAAAAAGCTTGCAGCCTTCCGCTTGAGGTCAGGAACAAGACAAGGATGCCCCTTTCACCACTCTTGTTCAACAGAGTATTAGAAGTCCTAGCAACAGCAATCAGACAACAAAGAGAAATAAAAGGTATCCAAATTGGCAATGAAGAAGTCCAACTCTCTCTCTTTGCAGATGACATGATGCTTTATATGGAAAACCCAAAGACTCCACCCCCAAACTACTAGAACTCATACAGCAATTCAGCAACGTGGCAGGATACAAAGTCAATGTGCAGAAATCAGTGGCTTTCTTATACACTAACAATGAAAATACAGAAAGGGAAATTAGAGAATCGATTCCATTTACTATAGCACCAAGAACCATAAGATACCTGGGAATAAACCTGACAAAAGAGGTAAAGGATCTGTACTTGAGGAACTACAGAACACTCATGAAAGAAATTGAAGAAGACACAAAAAGATGGAAGACCATTCCATGCTCTTGGATTGGAAGAATAAACATTGTTAAAATGTCTATACTTCCTAGAGCAATATATACTTTTAATGCCATTCTGATAAAAATTCCACCTGTATTGTTCGAAGAGCTGGAGCAAATAATCCAAAAATTTGTATGGAATCAGAAGATATCCTGAATCACTAAGGAAATGTTGAAAAACAAAAGTAAAGCTGGGGCATCACGTTACCTGATTTCAAGCTTTATTACAAAGCTGTGATCACCAAGACAGCATGGTACTGGCATAAAAACAGACACATAGACCAGTAGAACAGAGTAGAGAGCCCAGATATGGACCCTCAACTCTATGGTCAATTAATCTTCGACAAAACAGGAAAAAATATACAGTGGAAAAAGACAGTCTCTTCAATAAATGGTGCTGGGAAAACTGGACAACTATAAGTAGAAGAATAAAACTCGACCATTCTCTTACACCATACACAAAGATAAACTCAAAATGGATAAAAGACCTCAATGTGAGACAGGAATCCATCAGAATCCTAGAGGAGAACATAAGCAGTAATCTCTTCGATATCAGCCACAGCAACTACTTTCAAGATATGTCTCCAAAGGCAAAGGAAACAAAAGCAAAAATAAACTTTTGGGACTTCATCAAAATCAAAAGCTTCTGCAAAACAAAGGAAACAGTCAAAAAAAAAAAAAAGAGGCAACCCACCGAATTGGAGAACATATTTGCAAATGACAGTACAGACAAAAGGTTGATATCCAGAATCTATAAAGAACTCCTCAAACTCAACATACACGAAACAGGCAAACATATCAAAAAATGGGCAGAAGATATGAACAGACACTTCTCCAATGAAGACATACAAATGGCTATCAGACACATGAAAAAATGCTCATCATCACTAGCCCTCAGGGAGATTCAAATTAAAACCACATTGAGATATCACCTTACACCAGTTAGAATGGCCAAAATTAACAAAACAGGAAACAACATATGTTGGAGAGGATGTGGAGAAAGGGGAACCCTCTTCCACTGTTGATGGGAATGCAAGTTGGTGCAGCCTCTTTGGAGAACAGTGTGGAGATTCCTCAAGAAATTAAGAATAGAACTTCCCTATGACCCTGCCATTGCACTCCTGGGTATTTACCCCAAAGATACAGATGTCGTGAAAAGAAGAGCCATCTGTACCCCAATGTTTATAGAAGCAATGGCCACAGTCGCCAAACTATGGAAAGAACTAAGATGCCCTTCAACGGACGAATGGATAAGGAAGATGTGATCCATATACACTATGGAGTATTGTGCTTCCATCAGAAAGGATGAATGCCCAACTTTTGTAGCAGCATGAACGGGACTGGAAGAGATTATGCTGCGTGAAATAAGTCAAGCAGAGAGAGTCAACTGTCATATGGTTTCACTTATTTGTGGAGCATAACAAATATCATGGAGGACAAGGGGTGTTAGAGAGGATAAGGGAGTTGGGGTAAATTGGAAGGGGAGGTGAATCATGAGAGACTATGGACTCTGAAAAACAATCTGAGGGTTTGAAGTGGCAGGGGGTGGGAGGTTGGGGTACCCGGTGGTGGGTATTATAGAGGGCACGGATTGCATGGAGCACTGGGTGTGGTGAAAAAATAATGAATACTGTTTTTCTGATAATAAATAAATTAATTTAATTAAAAAAAAAAGAATGGGGGAGCAAGAGAGGTTTATTGAGTTTTCTAGGAATTCCTAATAAGGAATTCTAAATCCTGATTTTTTTTTTCTTTTTTGAAAAATCAGGATGGGATGTCCCTAGAATTCTATCCTAGGACTGTTACCTTCAAGAGGAATTGTCTATCCTTCCTCTACATCAAAATCACGTAGAGCTCAAGCCCAAAAGTCCCAGCCTCCCAGTGGATGCTAATGTGCAGTGAGGAGTGAAGTTGACTGCATCTGCAAGTGTCAGTACACTTATTATCGAATTTAGATAAAGGACCATTTCTTCATTTGCAACCAAAGAAGAGTATCTTTGTTTCTAAAACGTTCACCTGAATTTGCTTTTACATTTAAAGTGTATGAATTAAGAATGTATTTCATAATCAACATATATAACCATTGTATGATTTTTCTTTTCATAAAACATATTAATAAATCAATGTGTTTCTTATAAGTCATCACATTAAAATTAAGTACCGATGGCATTGAAATAAACACAAACATTAAGTAGAAAAATGGTATGATAACTTTTTACATTTAAAAAATTTTTAAATATATCTCTAAGAATCATGAACTTTTGCTTTATCCCCCTCCTAGAAAAAGAGGAGAGATTTGTGGTTGCCAGATTATATGAGGTATGGGGAGGAGGGACTGGGGGAAGGTCGTCAAAAGCACAAACTTCCAATTACAAGATAAGGAACTACTAGGAGGTCATACACAACATGATGACTATAACTAACACTGCCATACGCTATGTAAGAAAGTTCTGAAAGAGTCAATCCTAAGAGTGCTCACCAAAAGGAGCATATGTTCTTCTTTTTATTGTATCTATAGGAGATGGTGGATGTTAACAAAACCAATTATAGTCATTTCACAATGTATGTAAGTCAAACCATAATGCTATATACCCAAAACTTATGCAGTGACATGTCAAGCATTTCTCCAACAACCCTGGAAAAATTAATAGTAACCTGAGCTTCAGTTTGTGCTATAAGAAAGTGGTGAGAGAGATATGCCATGCTTAACCCTCTGCGTTCTCATTTGTTATCCAAAGAACAACAATGAGCATTTTAGCTTGCAGTTTCGTTCATGATCTTTGTGATTAAATCCCCCTGCTGTTCTCTATTGTTGTAGAATAAAGATGAAATGCGTGCTTTCCTAGGCTCCAGCCACAAGCCTTCTTTCAGTTCCTTCGCCTTCAGAGTCTTGACCATGCACACCTTTCGCTTGCACCTCCTCTCTTCCTCCAACTCTCTTGTTTATTTCCTGTTTACTTTCAGGTCCAAGACCAAGTACATTTAAGTATATTTAGGGTATCTGTTGGCCTCATTATTAAGCCTCAGTGTCAGAACAGGGTAGCACAGGGTAAATACCCATCATAATTCTTTAAAATAAATTTGTTAATTAAAACAGCCACAAATGGAAGAAGTAAGCCATAAAATACAGTATACAGTAGGTGCTCAAAAATATAAAAAATACAACAATGATAGTTCTTTGGCAAATGCCAAAAAATTCTATTTATTGATGACTTGCTTTCATGCTTTCTTTTGGTCTTCGATTTTTTTTCCTTCCTTAATTTATGGAAAAATATTTACTATGTGCTTACTTTCTTCTGTTTACTGAGTCCTCCTTTTAATACAGAACAAAAGGAACAAGGTGCTAAATTAAGAATATTAGCTGATGTATGTAACAAATCTGTCCCTGTGCTGGCTTTTGTTTCACTCAGTTACACTGATTCCTTTCCTGTCAGTAGGCTTCATCCCCAGCAGGGATGATGTGGCTAATGTCCAAGCAAGAATGTTCCTGTGTCATGGAAGGGATGTCCATTATCACCACTGCTATTCAACACAGTACTAGAAGTCCTAGCCTCAGCAATCAGACAACAGAAAGAAATCAAAGGCATTCAAATCAGCAAAGAAGAAATCAAACCATCACTCTTTGCAGATGATATGATACTATATATGGAAAACCCAAAGGACTCCACTCTAAATCTGCTAGAATGTGTACAGGAATTCAGTAAAGTGTCAGGATATAAAATCAATGCACAGAAATCAGTTGCATTTCTTTACACCAACAAGACAGAAGAAAGAGAAATTAAGGAGTCAATCCCATTTACAATTGCACCCAAAAACCATAAGATACCTAGGAATAAACCTAACCAAAGAGGCAAAGAATCTGTACTCAGAAAACTTATAGTACTCATGAAAGAAATTGAGGAAGACACAAAGAAAAGGAAAAATGTTCCATGCTCATGGATTGGAAGAACAAATATGGTGAACATGTCCTAAAGCAATCTACACACTTAATGCAATCCCTATCAAAAATCCCATCCATTTTTTTTTCAAAGAAATGGAACAAATAATCCTAAAATTTTTATGGAACCAGAAAAGACCTTGAATAGTCAGAGGAATATTGAAAAAGAAAGCCAAAGTTGGTGGCATCACAATTCCAGACTTCAAGCTCTATTACAAAACTGTCATCATCAAGACAGTATGGTACTGGCATAAAAACACATAGATCAATGGAACAGAATAGAGAGCCCAGAAATAGACCCTCAGCTCTATGGTCAACTAATCTTCAACAAAGCAGGAAAGAATACCCAATGAAATAAAGACAGTCTCTTCAACATGCCCAAGACAAATGTCTTAATTACCTCACCCTAGTTTCAGCCCTGATGCTCCTAGCATGCACTAAGCATGGTATAGTATGAAAAGTGACAGCTTTGTGTCAGAAAGACTTACCCTTTACGTGTATTCAATGAATTAACTTAGCTTGGCTGAACCTTTCTGTCTGCTTATCTGTAAAATGAAGATGATAGATAAGAGTAAACTCTAAAGTAGCTGTAAGGATTACATGATGTAGAATTAAAACAAGTATTCAGAGGCCTGACAGACAGTAGCTTTGACTCAGCAAAACATGTCATTGCAGGAATGTCCTGAAGGCGAGTGACACCTCATGCAGTCCAGCAAGTTGTCCATTGATAACCCCAACTTTCTTCTTGACTGGTGTTCCAGGACTAGAAGATTTTCACATCTGGTTTTCCATCCTTTTTTGCTGCCTCTGTGGAGTTGCCCTCTTGGGAAACAGCACTATCCTGTGTGTGGTGATCACAGACTCCAGCCTTCATGAGCCCATGTACTATTTCCTCTCTATGCTCTCCAACACTGACTTGGGTATCACTATTTCTTCTTTTCCCACAACACTGAGCATCCCCTGGTTCAATGCCAGGATCATCAGCCAAGAAGACTCCATTGTGCAGATGTTCTTTTTGCCTTAGATTTACCCTCATGGAATCCTCTGTACTTTTGGCCATGGCTTTTGACTGCCTTACTTCTATCTGCAAAACCCTAAGGTATGCTATGGTTCTGACCAACTCTAGAACCATCAAAGCTGGCCTATTGATTTTTGTACAAATGCTGGTCTACCTGATGCCCTTGCTCCTGCTCCTTAAGCAGTTATCCTTCTGCGGTCCTAATGTGCTTTCCCAGTCCTATTGCTACCAACCTGATGTGATTAAGTGTTCTTGCTCAAGTATCAAGATTAATAGCATCCGTGGCTTTGTTGTTCTCATTCCGACATCAGATATAAATATCCCCTCCATTTTTCTCTCCAATGTGCTCAACATCATCAAGTCCATCCCCAGCATTGCCTCCCCAGAGGAGAGGCAAAAGGCTTTTGGCACCTGTGTCTCTCGTGTGGGTGCTCTTGTCATTTTCTACATCCCTTGGATCATTTTAGCTTTGGTCCATCGCTTTGGTCATAATGCTCCTCCCTATGTCCATATACTGATGTAAAATTTCCATTTCCTATTTCCCCCAGGGCTGAGCCCCACCATACATAGTGTGAAAACCAAACAAATCTGCAAAGCTTTCCTGAGGCTTCTTTCAAACACAGACTAGCCAGTCTGACTATGCAAGACATGGATAAAGTTAGTCTTTCTTCCTTCCTTTCTGCAATATTTTAATAAATAATATTAGTAATACTGGGCTTTCCTTAGTCGTGGTAGCACAAGGTCCCCCAAGAAATATCCTTGGCCTCTCAATTAGTTTATATAGTCTAGTGGCCAGCACATGAAACTAAATAAAATAACAATAATGAATAAAAAGTAGTATCACAGGGGCACCTGGGTGGCTCAGTCAGTTAGGCATCTAACTCTTGCCTTCTGCTTCAGGTGATGATCTCAGGGTCGTGAGACTGGGACCCTCATGGGGCTCTGTCCTCAGCCTGCTGGAGATTCTCTCCCTCTCCCTCTGCCCTTTCTCACTCATTCTCCCTCTCTCTTTCTCTCAAATAAATAAACAAATAAAGTTAAAAAAAAAAGTAGTATCACAAAATTATATGGTCACTAAAGAAAATATCCTAATCATAGTGGAGACTCAAAAAATCCTTAGAGGAAGTGACTACTTAGACTAAAAAGCATGTGAAACAAATAAAGATGGAAAAATCTGTCCAGGCACCAGAACATGGCACTGTGAGGGCAACGAAGTATGACGGCACCTGAGACACCAAGAAATTGTATGTGATCAGTAGAGCCAGAGTAAAGGGGTTGTGTTGTGTGGGCAGAAGAAGGAAGGTTATTAATGAGAGTATAAAGTAATATTTTTGTTAGATAAAGTAAAGTGTGGTAACTGAAAAAAAGAGAATAATCAACTGAGTTGGGAAGTTTTCTTAGATTCCCTCTTAAGGAATCTGTGTTCTGGAGAGAAGCCTTCTTCCTTTAGATTCCTGATTTAAGACAGTCATTATGAAACCTTATAGCCTTCTGTTACCCTTCCAGAGTAAATTTGGACTACCTCATAATAACCTTCACTCCCTTAATGCCATCTCATAAGTTTTCCTCCATTTGTCCTGGTTTATATGTACGAGTTACTTCCAGTATTATGATCTACTATTTCTAGACTTGAAACGGATTCTAAGATTTCTTGTACAAGCTCAGATCCTTAAGTCCTCCAAGGCAGATTACCAAAATCCTAAGATTGCAAGAGGTTCAAGAAAACAGAACTGAAGCAAAGTTTAGTGACAAGTCTTTCCTCCAAACAATATAATTTCCAAATACCCTCCATCTTCTCCCCTCACAAAATCCTCTGATATAAGATACAAAATATATGAAGGGATGGTCAAAATTGGAAGGAGAGTAAGAAGTATTTAACTAAGGAAAGATAGTTTTGTGTCCTAGATTATACCTTTTAGAAAAATTGACATCTTCAAGTGATGAGTAGCTCATTGGGTTTAAGAGGATTGCAGCATTTCTGAGCTTCCTGTAAATACTATTGATTTTCTTTTCTTTAGTTAAATTTCCTCAAAAGCAACAATGAACTGAAACTAACAATGGAAGGTAGAAAAATGATAAATTAGTAGAATTGTAATATTAATTATCTACATGCAAGTGAACTCTGGTACTCCCTAGTACCAGGAGGGTTTTATTATACCAATCTATATACACACTGATTTATCATTTCACACAATCTGCTTTGGAGCTCAGCATAGCCTTCACAAAGCACATGTATGCTGTGCCCCTCTACTCTAAGAGCCAAGTTATCATATTAAATATATACACTTAATGCAAAGGGTTACTCACACCTGTGTAAACACACAAGGTTATACACATATACTCATATTCACATTAAACCCAGTCCTTACACACATGTTCATTAACATAGCTCTCAAATACACACACCAACAAACATATTAACACACTTTCGCATTATATAAAATATCTCTTGATTTGTAAATACCCTTGACTAACAAAAGATACATACATACAGATAAGCTCACAACTGATTATTGTCAACAACACACAATCTTGGCCATGCACTCAATGCCTCAGCCTTTGCCTTCGTGTACACAGAGGAGTGAGGGTAGTTAGGGGTTAATGCTTCCAGCTTTTAGTCTGTAGTCTCAGAGGAAACCAGAGATTAAGGTAAGGTAGTCAACTTAACAGGAGGGGGAGAATTAATGCCTGGGGAAGGAAAAGGCCAGGCTTAAGCAGGTCTTTAAATAGGTCCTAATCTACAGTCTCTGCTAAAAGCTGAATCACAGGAGCCAGATAGAGATGCTCAGGGTCAGAGATGAAACAGAGCTCAAGGTGAATGGTTCCCAGCTCCCAGTCACCTCTGCCCTTTTCAGAGAACAGCAGGACTCACAGAAACTCCAGGAAGCTACAAAACAATGCAATAAACTGTATAGAATGACTTGACTTACTGGGGGCTCCACATCCAGAGATCCTTGATGGCTGGATTTCCTTCTGTGATGCAGAGAAGTTTCACAGCTCACACTCTGTCCTCCAGGGAAATTCTAGAAAAATACAAGGGTTGTCTCTACACACAATCCCTCTATGAAGGACACTGGATCTGAACCCTCCCCTGCTCTGGCATGATTGCTCTATCCCTTGGTTTTAGATAACCCAACGTGAGAAAATGGTAAATATACCTGAAATAATTCTTTAGCAAGATCTAGGCCCATTTTATGCTTTCCAATTTCAGACTTAAACAACACAGTTAACCTGATAGACATAACAATCTCCACATAATGGTGGAGTGATTAAAGGCCAACAGAGCCAGTGGTACCAGCACTGGACTCAAACCACACTCTCACAGATGAAAGCTGAGCCACATCAGTGTGAGAACATTGTTCTTGGAAACATATTTTCTTCAACAAAACTATGCCATGTCCTCTCAAGTAGATTATACTTTGGAGAACAGAAAAATTGACTCTGACGTTCACTGTATGATCTGATGTTCACTGTATGATCACATTACCTACAAGGTTGAAAAAGATGAATTAATTTCTTCTTTCAGTACCTAGTACTCTCACAAGAAGTCTAGGCCACAGACAGCAGGAACAGGACATGTTTAAAGTCAGGGAGAGGGGGAAGGAATGTTGGGCAAGAAGGGAAATTACTCTTTACGTCATATTACTGAGGAGCAAGTTGATAACCTGTGCCTCCCTCAGAAATATTACAGAAGACCTCACACACTTCACAAAATGATCCAAGATTGATCAACTCCCTGTCCAATCCACATGTCTTGTAACCTTCACTCTGCACAGGCTGAGTGCACAAGTCTAAGTGGAAAAGAGGCAAGGGAATTGATGAGAATGAGGACACCAGATTCCATGGGCTTGTAGGTATAGAGAAGAAAGAAAGGCACCTGGCAAGAGCTCCCATCCCCTACTTCAGACTTGGACCCCGGATCACCACCTGAGAAGAGTCACCACTCCAAAATGAATATGGCAAACAGGTGGGTTCATTATTAAGGTTCATGGGAAGAAACTTTGTGAGAGTTAAAAAGAATACAATGTAAATGCTTCTGGTGTTATATATACATAATGGCAATGTATTCCACAATTGATCAAAGAGATTATTGTACATTTAGCCGGCATCTTCACCAGTGCCCAGTGCAAGAATGAGGATGATCTAAGGATGTTTTCCAGGTGTCCATGAGCCTCAATGACCATGTCCTCACAAATGGAGAGTGACATTCAGGAGGCAGAAGGGAGAGGGAAAGGAAGACTCTGGTTCAAAGACCACATATAAGTGGAAGAACAAGCCAGGCAGGAGGGGATAACAAAAGAGGGTTGGACCCCAGATAAGTGTTTCTCTGAATTGCACCACACCCTGGAGAGGAGTATTTGTTTTGAGCAAACCTACACCTATTATCAAGGTAGCATAGTAATTTTTTCAGTGAAGAGCAAGATTTGTAAAGTCTGAGCTCCATTTCTCTCATAATGTTATAAAGCTTGGGAAAATCAGAAAGAGATTAGGTTTCTTTGGGATCTCAAGGAAACTCTTTATAGGAACTATTAGATCTGGTGGAATGAAACATTTGTTAGTCCCAACAGCTGATTTGTTATGGGAGATCTGAAAAGACTCTTCTTATCTGTGTGTTTCTGTTATGGCAGAGACTCAAAGGCTCAGTCAACTGTAAGGAAATAGTGAAAAGGTGCCTAGCAAGAACCAGGTAAGCATTTGTGTCATCAGTCCTGGGTAGGTGTTAGTCACCAGAGGGATAAAACAAGAGCACCGTGTAAAGCAAGTAGAGGCAGAAGAGCATATTCAGGTCTTTCACTGGCCAGCACAGCAGACACTAGTATGAGAACTATGTATAACACTCTTGTGTCCATGGTGCCAAAGCAGTGTTTAAAAGGTTCCTCCAGCGACATCTGAGTGGCTTAGTCAGCTAAGCTGCTGTCTTTGGCTCAGGTCATGATTTCTGGTTCCTGACATCGAGCTCTACATTGAGCTCTGTGCTCAGCCAGGAGCCTGCTACTCCCTCTCCCTCTACAGCTCCCTCTTCTTGCTCTCTCTCTCACACACACACTTTCTCTCAAATAAATAAATATAATCTTTAAAATAAAATAAAAAATAAAACTTTCCTCCAAGGATTTTAAGATATGGCTAATCCGTTAAAAAGTCCATTGCCACTGAATAATTTATTTGTTCTGAATAAAGTATTGTTCCAATTTGTTTGATTCAGCAAATATTTATTAAACCTCTATTCTGTGCTAAGCACAGAGGTGCTAGGATGGTGTACTATTCAAGGATCACCTCATGAAAATCAATCATCAGGACAGGATTTAGAAAACCATAGCCTGCAGGGTGCAGCTTGCACCCTGTTTTTACAAATAAAATTGGATTGGGATGTAGTCACACTCTCACATTCCTGTACTGACTGTGGCTGTTCTCAGGCTACAGGGGCTAAACTGACTAGTTGCAACACAGACTGTACAGCACATAAAACCTAAAATATGTGTGATCTGACCTTTTACTCAAATGAGTTTGTTGGCCCCTAGTCTAGGAGGCCATACATCATAAATAATAGAATTAATTACAGGTGTACAATCATCCATCACCTATCCTCCAGCCCAATTCTCCCAGTAACTCCTACAATCAAAGCTAACTCAACACTACATACCTTGTTATGAGACTTTAGGCCAAAGTGTTTTCCAGTGTGGTGTCCTTTGCCTAAGGGGCTTAAACAAAAGCTTGAAAAGACCTATGGGAAACCTTAAACAAGTCAGTTTATTCTGAAGAATACAAGGGCAGGAAGGATTATTACTGACATTATTTGTCAGGACAGATTCCGTCAGCAGATTCTACTTTCAAGGAAAATATTGATTCTTTGACAAAAATCACAGTTGTAGTAGGTTTCCATCCCATTTTGAATGGCATAAACGTCAATGAGGAATAAAGAGAAGCATCACTTTACGTTGCAAAAATTTTTTATTAGAACAGTTGAAATTCTTCCAGTTTACCACTAAGCCCTACTGCCCTTTGATTCACTTGAAACTTTCAAATATTAAAAATAATAATAATTACTTATTTCATCATCACCCACAAGGAGTCGATTACCTTCGCAAAGGAGAACAAACTAACCATCCCGTGATGCTGGCCTCAGGGAACAACTCTTTGCATCCTGTGTCCTTCATCCTACTTGGGATCCCAGGACTTGAGAATTACCAATTTTGGATTGCCTTCCCTCTCTGTGCCATGTATCTTGTGGCTATAGTTGGCAATATTGTTGTTCTTCATATAATCCGAACTGACCACACGCTGCATGAGCCCATGTACCTGTTCCTAGCCATGCTGGCTGTCACTGACCTGACCCTGTCCTCTTCCACCCAGCCTAAAATGCTGGCTATACTCTGGTTTCATGCTCATGAGATTGAATACCATGCCTGCCTCATCCAGGTGTTCTTCATCCATGCCTTTTCTTCTGTGGAGTCTGGGTTGCTCATGGCTATGGCCTTGGACCGCTATGTGGCTATCTGCTTCCCACTGCACCACTCTACTGTCCTGACCCCAGCTGTGGTGGGTAAACTGGGGGCAGCTGTGATGATGAGAGGGTTGCTGTGGGTGAGTCCCTTCTGCTTCATGGTGTCCAGGATGCCCTTCTGCACCAACCATGTCATTCCCCAGTCATACTGTGAGCACATGGCTGTGCTAAAGCTGGTGTGTGCAGATACTAGAGTCAATCGTGCATATGGGCTCTTTGTGGCCTTCTCTTTGGCTGCCTTTGACATAATTGTCATTAGTATATCTTATGTGATGATTTTGAGAACTGTTCTGAGGTTGCCCTCTGAGGAGGCCCGACTCAAGGCTTTTGGCACATGTGCTTCCCATATCTGTGTCATCTTGGCTTTTTATATCCCAGCCCTCTTTACCTTCCTCACCCACCGCTTTGGACATCATGTGCCCCGAGTGGTACATGTCATGTTTGCTAATCTCTACCTCCTGGTACCTCCTATGCTCAACCCCATCATCTATGGAGTTAGAACCAAGCAGATCAGGGACAGGGTTATTCAAGGATGTTGTGGAAAAATTCCCTGAGCTAAGGGTCTCAGCAGCACAACCAACCCCACTGCCCCACTAATCTGGGACCATCGCCTATTAACACTAAGTCTTCACTGTGAACAACAGATCCTGAGGTTAGCAAACCTCCAGAACGAAATGAACAATTTTCACAATGCCCAGAACAAGAGCTCTCTATGACATGTGATTGATCATAAATACTGATTTGATCAATCTTCACCATCACAAGGAAACAGTTATAAAGTATGTATTTTCCCCATCTTGGAACCTCTTTATAAAAATAGAATTGGGGGGGGAGCACAAAGAAATATATAGATCCATTATTTATAAAAACAAAAACAGGAAAATATATATATTGATCTAAATGAAGAATGATCAATTGAAGATCATCATGTATCATGTAACTAATATATTTGCAAAGAGCACGTAACGATGTGAAAAATGTTCCAGATATAATATGACATCCATCCATAAGGCTGAAACCAACTTTAAAAGAAATACAGGGTTGCGTAGGTGCCTCAGTCAGTTTGGCAGCTGCCTTCTGCTGGAGTATCCAGGGATACTGGGAGCAAGCCCCATATCAGGCTCCTTACTCAGCAGGAAGCCTGCATCTCCCCTGCCTGCCATATCCCCTGCTTGTACTTGCACTCTGTCTGCATCTCTCCCTCCCTTTCTCTGTCTCAAAACAAAACAAAACAAAAACAAAAAAAACACCAAAATCTTTAAGAAAAAAATACATATGCATAGAAAAAGATTCTGGGACTACATCTAAATGCTAATAATTACAAATCAATCATGAGATTTGTGGTATTTTAATTTTCTTTTTGCATTTTAAAGTATTTTTTAAAATTATCCTTGATTCAGCAAGTAATTCTAATATGAGAAAAAAATAATTCAGACAAGAACAGAAGTGCACAGAAAAGGTTAATTTGGTGCCAAAGCCTAAGGGAATGGAGTAGGCAATCTGAGAAGATGAAAGACTCCAGAATACAGCAAGTTCCAGGAAAGCCTGAACATCTCCATGAAAATTGCTGCCACAGTCACAACATTTGTTTGGTTTTTGGTTTTTGTTTTTTTCCCACAACGTTTTGAGACTGGTAACAGGGAGCATTTGGTATGCTGAGTGTTGGTCTCTCCTTCAAGAAATTGCCTATTCCCTGATGACAATGGATTGCAGAGTGAAGAAGTTTTGGAAAATAAATGGATAAGGAGATTCTCTTCTGAACATAGCTATATTGTATGGCTAAGGTAGTGAGAAAATCATTAGAAGATTGAGTATTTGTTAATATTTAATTTCCTTTTCAAAAGTAAAATGTTAAGCTGATTTAGAAAACCACATTTATTCTAATTTTTTCAACTTTATTGTGATGTACTTATACAAAAACGTGCATAAAAAATAAAACAAGAAAAAAAGTGCATATATTTAATGTATTCATTTTAATGAGTTTGGACATATGCAAACACACATGACAGCATCACCACAAACACAGTAAAATCATACATCGAAATTACTGCATTTGTGTATTTATCCTCCCTCACCACTCTCCTGTCAATGCCAATAGTGAAGAAGGTTCTAGAACTCAGGCTCTTATGTTACTAAAACCAGCATCAGATGAAGGTGCTTGAAGAGGAATCAGAACATGTTTGCTTCTCCTAGGAAAACATCTAATGGAGCCTAAAATTGTCTCCAGAAATGAATGGGTATTCTGAAGGAGCATTTTTAAGATTCCCAGATATTAGAGACATAAAAGGTTTGTGATCTGTTATCAGCAAAACAGTAAATGATTATGAGTCCTTTTTTTTTCTATCACAGACTTTATGTAGAATTCTTCCCACAGATGGGCTCTGTTTGGTCATCACACCTTCTTTTAAATGTGAGTGGATTTAGGTAGGTCACAAGCTTTCAGGTTTATCATTGACTCCTCTTTTCTTCATGGTCTTATATCCAGTCCCTTCACATTTATTGGCCAGTGAAGGCATTTCATCTCCTAAAACAGAAAGCAAGCCAGAATCAGAAGCATTCTGGTATCTTAGACCGCTGATGTCAGAATTACCAAATCTTATTCAGCCCTCAACTTTGAAAACTGGAAATAAAAAGTATAATTCCGGTGGTACATTTAGGAGGGCATATAATTTTCAAAGAAAGAATAGAAAATAAGATCTACTTAAATACCTTCAGCTTGAAGCAAAGGAACAACAGACAAATGAACAGATTTACATAAGCCTACAATGATCACTTGGTCCTCAGGTTAATATAAAAGGAAATGTGCTAGAGGTGAGAGCTGGTCATCAGCATTGGTCAGGCAGAAAACTGGAAAAAAAGTGGCTTATAATTTGATTTTGAAAAGTGATTTTCCATATTCTAGTATATATACATATTATAGTCAGAGCATTAACTAAAGGAATAAAAATTCTTAACCCGGATGTATTTAATCCAGCATCTGTCTAGGATCATAATGGAATTATACGGCTCAATTTTGTCTATGCTACATCCTCCAAGCATTCCTTGACATATATCTGCATCATTCTGAGTTGAACATTCCTTGATCTCTAGATCCATAAATGGCTTTAAGGTCACCAGGAGGAAAAGCAACCAGAACTATACACACACACCAAAAAAAAACCTGGTAATCAGTTTTGTTTTGTATTTACAGGGAGCAAGTCAGTGACAACTCTGTCCGTAGAAGTGTTAAATTTACATAAAAGGCAAATTCACCTAAGAAAATTTAGGTAAAAGATTAAATAAAATTTAGCATTATCCTCTTCCAGTTTTTCTTTCTCCTGTTCAATTTGCTGCCCCAACTCCTCCTCCTCCATTTCTTCCCTTCCTTTATTCCTTTTTTAATCTATTGTGAATATTATAATTTTAATGTAAAAAGTACTGAATTTCACAATGACAAATATTCCTTATAAAAGGGTTGCTCTTAGCAACTATCTCTGAGAACACGTCTATGGGCTTTATATGCTTATTGAACTTTCCCCATTGTCCTGGAGCTACCTCCATCTTTTCTAAAACGCATGGCCCACGGAAACATTTTCTGAACCATTTCTCTTCTGAGAGGTTAAAAAAAAGTGAAGAAATAGAAGTTGATAACTAAGCCACCCTAATTGATTTATGGAAGTAAATGGGGAAGTAAAGTTTGTACCAGAAAAGAACAAAGGTTACTGTTCAGTTCGACAGGAGACATGGCTCAAACCTTACTTGGAGGCACCAGCCTTCTGTCAACATACAGCCTCTCCTGGTGAGAACATCAGGGTTTGAGTTGTGTCATGAATCAGCTTTATTTTTAGCGTACCACTCCAAATCTTGTGAGCTTATTGTCTAGTCAAGGTTTCAACAAACAGACGCATCACTCATTGGTTGGCTCCTCAAAAGGAGAACATGGTAACCTCTTGCCTTAGGCTTGCATTGTGCTCCTCCTGCTTCTTGCCCCAGGGCTGACACTGAGGCATGACACATTGTCAGGTATTCACTTGGTATTCATACATGTGAGGAAGTATGGGGGAAATGAACAACTCATAGGATAAATACTGAGATCCAATGGATGAATGGTTCCCTCCTTATTTTCCTGGATGGACTATCATGAGATGTATTTGATAAGGTTTCAGAGTTGGGTCTGCAGGAATGATACATACCCACCCGTAAAGGTGTCTGGCTCATTACTGATTTGCTGTCTCTCAGCTCCAAATTCCTTTTCGCCTGTTCTATGATGATGGTGTTGGGACTCTGTACATACTTGTCTTCTGTCAGCTGACACAATATTAAGATGTGTCAGTGGAAGACAGTGAAGGAACACTGGAGGGAGAAGGAGTTTTCTCTTCCTGGTTTCTGTGTGCTGTGTTGGCCAGACTCCCACAGAAGATGCTATTTTTCCATTGCTTGGCACTATGTGTTTCTTCAGTGCTCAGTTCCAGCAGTGCACAGCTTCCTCCAGTATAGCCACTGGGCACATTCTCTATTCTTCATTGGGACAACAAGACATAACCAGAGGCCCAGACAGTATGTAGCAGGCTTCCAGATGAGGGAACATCTCCTACCTCTTCTCCTTAGCCTTGGGCATGTGTATACAAATCAAGGCAGCACAGGGCTAGCCATCTAGTGAACTGGCCAACCTGCATCTCAAAAGGGCAGCCTGGAGCTATCCCCACCTGAGCCTCACATGGAAATATGTTATAGTCCTACAAAAGGCACTGTGTCTATATCCCAGTTCCAGCAGTGCCCAGCGATCATAAGTTTGTCTGGCACCCAGAGCTCAGAGACTTGGCACCTTTCTTGGCACTCCCAGAGGGCAGATTGGGTTTTGCAAGCTTCACCAATGAAAACCTTAGTAAATTCACAGGCTTAAAATGTACTTACAAAAGTAAATTTGTCCACTTATAAGTGTACTTTTTCATTGAGGAAAGGAGAATACCCAAATTCCTTGAAGACTGTTAGACATGGGATATCATCTCTCACTGATAATATGCAACCAAATATTCCATCATGTTCTTTTTTGATTAAAGCATGAGATTATTGGGGCAAGATGATTAATGGGATGATGGCCAAATTTAATCACAATGATTTTCATACCTATGAAATTACTGGGGCAAAATGATTCATGGAGTTATGGACAAATTTTATCTTAATGATTTCATCTCCAGAGGCCTAATTATATAATTGGTTATATTACATTTATGAGCTGGTAAAATATTCATGTTACCACATCTGTGAAGTTGGAACCAATATGGTAGGAAAGATAAAGTACAAAGTCAAAGTAAGCATGAATAAATTTTGTGAACAGTTGTCCAGAATCCCATGACATTTATCACTGTCTTATAGATGTATCTCCATTGCTTCACATTCATGGTCCCACTGAAGGTTCTGGATAAGTTACTGGAAGAGAAGGAAAATATTCAGGCTTTGTTTACAGATGGATTGGTGGGCAAGTTGGTACTAACTAGAAGGAGAATACAGTGGCACAAAAGCCTCATACATGGATGGCCATAAAGAGGAAAAAAAGAAGAAAGAAAAAGTGCTGAAAGACAATTCTCATAGTGGACAGTGGTTGTTAACTTTGTGGAGAAAGAGATGTTGTCTAAGGTATGTGGTTATACATGGACTTCTGTACTTTGCTGAAAGGCTTGGCTAGTTGGTGAGTGAATGGAACTAGCAAACTTGAAAGAGGAGAGATAAGGGGATCCTGGGTGGCACAGTTGGTTAAGCCTCTGCCTTTTGCTCAGGTCATGATCCCAGGACCCTGGGATCCAGTTCTGCATTAGGTTTCCTGTTTGGTAGGGAGTCTGCTTCTCCCTTTCCATCTGCAGTGCTCTCTCTCTCTCTCTCTGTCTGTTTTACCCTCTTTAAAATAATAAAATCTTAACAGGAAAATAGAGGATGCATAAAATGATAGATTTTCTTTGCTCCTGCCTGCCTAAAAAAATTGCTTTTGCAATTTTATTGATGGATTGACTATATACAGAATTGTTAAGCTGTAGTAATTTTCTCTGAACATTTTTAGGGTTTAGTTTAATATAGGGAATAAAACTAGAGATAATAATTTGGTTCTACATTCCTACACTGTAAAAACTTAATTCCAGAGCACCTTGGTTTCTCTACCTGTAAAATGTTGATACCTATTTCATTGGGTTGTTGTATAGAATCAGTAATTCAGTAATTTTCAAACCATTAGAATACAACTTAGCATATAGAAACAATGAAACCAATCTCACCTATTCAAAGGCCTCTGTTAACAAAACTGAACTTTCTTGCCTTTTTTTATAGGTCTTTTCCCTGCTCTAAGGCATCAGGCTCTACATTTTTTTCTTGGTACCTTGAAATTCCACAATATTTTTTCTATATATACCTATATTGTTGTTCTTCTTCTTTTTCCTTCTTTGCTCAGTAGTATTCAGTTGGATAGATGTAGCAAATTTGTTTCACATCCCCATCAACATATTTATATAGACAGCTACTACAAATATTCCTTGGCATTTTTGGTACATAAATAAAAAACAATTCTGGTATTAAATAGAAAGGGGGTTGCTTGGTCAAAAAGATGCTCACCTTTATTAGAAATTACCTAAGGGTCCTGAAATGACTATATTCAGTGTCTAATGACCTGCAATTTGCCAATACTTTTTTAAAAGGTTTTATGAAATGATTACCTGTATTTTGTATGTTGAGTTTGAGAAGTTCTTTGCAGATCTTGGATATTAGCCCTTTTTCTGCAGTGTCGTTTGCAAATATCTTCTCCCATTCTGTGGGCTGCCTCTTTATTTTGTTTCAAAAAACAAGCTTCTAGCTTCATTGATTCATTCTACTGTATCTCTGGTTTCTACCTCATTGATCTCAGCTCTAATCTTGATGATTTCCCTTCTTATGTGTGGAGTTGGTTTGATTTGTTGTTGATTCTCCAGTTCTTTAAGGTGTAGAGACAGCTGCTGTGTTCTGGATTTTTCAATTTTTTTGAGAGAGGCTTGGATGGCTATATATTTTCCCCTTAGGACCGCCTTTGCTGTATCCCATAGGTTTTGGACCGAAGTGTCTTCATTCTCGTTGGTTTCCATGAATTGTTTCAGTTCTTCCTTGATGTCCTGGTTGATCCAAGCATTCTTAAGTAAGGTGGTCTTTAGTTTCCAGGTGTTTGAGTTCCTTCTGAACTTTTTCTTGTGATTGAACTGCAGTTTCAAAGCATTGTGATCTGAGAATATGCAGGGAATAATCTCAGCCTTTTGGTATCGGTTGAGTCCTGATTTGTGACACAGTATGTGGTCTATTCTTGAGAAGGTTCCATGTGCACTTGAGAAAATGAGTATTCTGTTGTTTTAGGGTGGAATGTTCTGTATATATCTATGAGGTCCATCTGGTCCAGTGTGTCATTCAATGCTCTTGTTTCTTTATTGATTTTCTGCTTCAATGATCTGTCTATTTCTAAGAGAGGCATGTTAAGATCTCCTACTATTAATGCATTCATATCAATATGACTCTTTATCTTGATTAACAGTTTTCTTATGTAATTGGCTGCTCCCATATTGGGGGCATAGATATTTACAATTGTTAGATCATCTTGGTGGATAGTCCCTTTAAGAATGATGTAGTGTCCTTCTGTATCTCTGACTACAGTCTTTAGTTTAAAATCTAATTTATATGATATGAGAATTGCTACCCCAGCCTTCTTTTGAGGCCCATTGGCATGTAAGATGCTTCTCCATCCCTTCACTTTCAGTCTGGGTGTATCTTTAGGTTCAAAATGGGTCTCTTGTAGACAACGAATGGATGGGTCCTGTTGTTTTATCCAATCTGCAACTCTGTGTCATTTTATGGGTGCATTTAGGCCATTCACATTGAGAGTGATTATTGATAGATATGTTTTTATTGACATTGTGTTACCTTTGAAGTCTTTCTTTCTGTAGATTGTCTCTATATTTCTGTTCAATGCTATTCTTAGGATTTTTCCTCTTTTATAGAACCCCCCTTAATATTTCCTGCATTATCAGCTTAGTGGCTGCATAGTTTTTAAGCCTCTGAGGTCTTGGAAACTCTATCTCTCCATCCATTTTGAATGTCAGTCAATGTACAGAAATCAGTGACTTTCCTATACACTAACAATGAAAATACAGAAAGGGAAATTAGAGAATCGATTCCATTTACTATACCACCAAGAACCATAAGATACCTGGGAATAAACCTAACCAAAGAGGTAAAGGATCTGTATTTGACGAACTACAGAACACTCATGAAAGAAATTGAAGAAGACACAAAAAGATGGAAGACCATTCCATGCTCTTGGATCGGAAGAATAAACATTGTTAAAATGTCTATACTGCCTAGAGCAATCTATACTTTTAATGCCATTCTGATCAAAATTCCACTGGTATTCTTCAAAGAATTTGAGCAAATAATCCAAAATTTGTATGGAATCAGAAGAGACCCCAAATCGCTAAGGAAATGTTGAAAAACAAAAATAAAATGGGGGGCATCACGTTACCTGATGTCAAGCTTTACTACAAAGCTGTGATCACCAAGACACCATGGTATTGGCATAAAAACAGACACATAGACCAATGGAACAGAGTAAAGAGTCCAGATGTGGACCCTCAAATCTATGGGCAAATAATCTTCGACAGGAAAAAATATACAGTGGAAAAAAGACAGTCTCTTCAATAAATGGTGCTGGGAAAACTGGACAGCTATATGTAGAAGAATGAAATTCAACCATTCTCTTACATCGTACACAAAGATAAACTCAAAATGGATAAAAGACCTCAATGTGAGGCAGGAATCCATCAGAATCCTAGAGGAGAACATAGGCAGTAATCTCTTTGATATTAGCCACAGCAACTTCTTTCAAGATATGTCTCCAAAGTCAAAGGAAACAAAAGCAAAAATAATCATTTGGGACTTCATCAAAATCAAAAGCTTCTGCACAGCAAAGGAAACAGTCAACATAACAAAGAGGCAACCCACGAAATGGGAGTAGATATTTGCTAACGACAGTACAGACAAAAGGTTGATATCCAGGATCTATAAAGAACTCCTCAAACTCAACCCACACAAAACAGACAATCATATCAAAAAATGGGCAGAAGATATGAACAGACACTTCTCCAATGAAGACATACAAATGGCTCTCAGACACATGAAAAAATGTTCATCATCAATAGCCTTCAGGGAGATTCAAATTAAAACCACATTGAGATACCACTTTACACCACTTAGAATGGCCAAAATTAGCAAGACAGGAAACAACATGTGTTGGAGGGGATGTGGAGAAAGGGGAACCCTCTTACACTGTTGATGGGAATGCAAGTTGGTACAGCTTCTTCTGAGAACATTGTGGAGATTCCTCAAGAAATTAAAAATGGAACTTCCCTATGGCCCTGCCATTGCACTACTGGGTATTTACCCCAAAGATACAGATGTCGTGAAAAGAAGGGCCATCTGTACCCCAATGTTTATAGCAGCAATGGCCACGGTCGCCAAACTGTGGAAAGAACAAAGATGCCCTTCAATGGACGAATGGATAAGGAAGATGTGGTCCATATACACTATTGAGGATTATGCCTCCATCAGAAAGGATGAATACCCAACTTTTGTAGCAACAAATGGACGGGACTGGAAGAGATTATGCTGAGTGAAATAAGTCAAGCAGAGAGAGTCAATTATCATATGGTTTCACTTATTTGTGGAGCATAGCAGATAGCATGGAGGACATGGGGAGTTAGAGAGGAGAAGGGAGTTGAGGGAAATTGGGAGGGGAGGTGAAGCATGAGAGACTATGGACTCTGAAAAACAATCTGAGGGGTTTGAAGTGGTGGGAGGGTGGGAGGTTGGGGTACCAAGTGGGAGGTATTATGGAGGGCATGGATTGCATGGAGCACTGGGTGTGGTGCAAAAATAATGAATACTGTTATGCTGAAAATAAATAAAAAATAAATTAAAAAAAACATGGAATG
The DNA here is from genome assembly GCF_011764305.1 of Mustela putorius furo. Taxonomy (NCBI): domain Eukaryota; kingdom Metazoa; phylum Chordata; class Mammalia; order Carnivora; family Mustelidae; genus Mustela; species Mustela putorius. The sequence continues at coordinate 1,960,801 of NW_025422126.1, forward strand.
AGGTGAAAAACACTACACAGATATGGCGGTATAGTTAGAGTGAGATTCTCAGGAATTCGGGGACTGAGTAGCTCTGAGTTTTGGCAACTTTCAGGCCATGTCCATGTGTGATTGACTGAATGTCTACAATAGAGTTAAAGGTTAATACAACTGAGTAGATAGGAGCTATGAGGTATGAATGTGGGGGAGCTTTTGACATAGTTACACCAAAGAGTCCCATGATTCTCAACAACATCTTCTTCCATCAAAACTAATTTTCCAAACATTTTCTCTGTCTCTCCACTCACAACATTATAAAACACAAATTAAATGATGTAGCTAGAGGATATAGCAACCAACCTTAACTAGCCTGTCATTACAGCTCACAAATCTTTGAATGTTCTACTGGAGCCTGGAGTTTAGAGAAGGGCTGTGAACCAGGTGCCTAAGTCCTCAATTCATCCTACAGAGAAACCAGCTTTTGAAAGACACAAACCATGAGAAGAACTTTAGGAAATTTAGGAGGGTAAATTAGGAAAGGACTGATCTGCCTCTTGCACACTCATTTCAGTAAGCTATGCCCACTTAAACTTGAAAAACTGGGGTTGGCCTAACAAGTAATGTCCACTGGAGATTGGATGTCATGCCACCATGGCATTGGGGACTGTGGAAGATGCAAGAGATGAGGAAACTTGGGTCATATCCCAAGATGTCACATTTCATTTGGGGAGAAAAGTTCTTCCAGTGAAGAAGAAGGAGGAGAAGGAGAGAGAAAAGGGGGGAGAGCAAGAGGAAGAAGGAGGAGAAGGGGAAGGGGGAGAATGTGGACGGGGAGAAGGCGGAGGAGGGGGAGGAGGAGGAAGTAGTGGAGAAGGAGAAGGAAAAGGAGGAGAGGAGGAAGAAAAAGGAGAAGAAGAAAGGAGAGAAGGAGAAGGAGGGGAAGAGAAAAAGGAAGAAAAAGGAGAAGAGAAAGAGGAAGATGACAACGACGACTATGATGATGACTAGGAAGGAGGGGACTTAGAGAAGGGAAGGACAAGAAAGAAAAGGAAAACAAGGGGAAGGTAGGAAAGAGAGACAGGATAGGGGCAAGATGGGAAGGGGGAGAAGGAGGAAAAAGAGGAAGAAGAGGGAGAGGAGGTGAGCCTGGCACGTTTTTTTTTCTACTTTATTAATACCAAATGTTTAACTTATGAAAGCTGAAAGAAGACAAAGAAAAAAGTATTGAAGAGACAAATCCAGAATTACAGTATTAACCTCATCCCCAAAATAAAACTTTGTGTCTGTAAACCTGGACTCCCTAACAAAAACAGTTCTATCCCAGATTTTTGTTATGGTGTTATCTTAAAATAAATCCTTACCTTTGTGAACATGATAATGGCAATTCACCATAAACAGATTACTGTAAACTTAATAGTCATGGTAAACTTTTGTGTGAGTTGTTCCCTATAAATATATGTTGGGTTGTGGATTTTATGAGGCATAGTTTCTGAAGTCTGAACTCTACAAATGAATCCTTACTTTCAGTTTTTAAATACTTCATTTTCTCAAATCTTCATTTGACATGTCATGCATCAGGGAAGGCTGAGAAAAAGGAAGAAAGTACCAGCAAGGACCTACATGGGGAGTAAGAGGAAGTTCTGCATAAGCTTAACTGTTCAGGCTCAATGAGGAGGGCCTTCTAGCTTCACCAAATTTGGAGGTTTTTTGTTTGTTGTTTGTTTGTCTGTTTTTTTTTTTTGAGTGTAAAAGAAATTTAATGATCATATTGCAGTATTTTGTTTATTTTTTTAATGTGCTGTAAAATTTTTTATTATGTTATGTTAGTCACAATACAGTACATCATTAGTTTTTGATGTGTTCCATGATTCACAACTTCAGCAAATTTCAAAAAGAACTATGACAAGACTTGAATCTGGAAGTCCTCCTGCCTCTCCTGATAAGAAGTGGGAGGGCCTCAGAACCCTCTCAATACCTCCTCAAACCAACACATTTTGCCTATACATACCCAACTATATATACACTGATGTATCTTTTCAAACTATCAGCTTTGGAGCACAGCGTATGCCTTCACAAAGCACGTGAATGCAGTGCCCTTGTACTTACAGAGCCAAGTTATTCCAATAAATAGAGATACTTAATGCAAATGGTTACTCACACCTCACAAACATGCAAGGTTATACACACATACCATTCACATTCAAATCCAGTCTTTGCACACACATGTCTATTAAACATCTCTCAAATACACACATCAACAAACATATCCACACACTTTCACATTCTATAAAATATCCCTTCATTTGTAAATACTCTTGACTAACAAAGAAAACGGGCATACAGATAAGCTCACAATTGGGTATTCTTAACCACACACATTCTTGCCCATGCACTCAAATCCCCAGACTTTGTGTATACAGAGGAGATAGGCAAATAAGGGGTTAATGTTTCCAGCTTTAGTCTCTAATCTCAGAGGAAACCAGAGATTGAGGCAGGGGGCCTTAGAGGAGAGGGTGAATCAATGCTTTGGGAAGGGAAAGGCCAAGCTTAAGCAGGTCCTTAAATAGGTCCTAACCGACAGGCTCTGCTAAAAGCTGAATCACAGGAGCCAGTTAGAGCTGCTCATTGTCAGAGATGAAGCAGAGATCAAGGTGAGTGGTTTCCCTGTGCCCTAATAATTTCTGCCTCTCTAGAGAACAGTAAGACTCACAGAAGCTCCAAGAAACTGGGAGACAGGACAATACACTGTAAGGAATGACCTGACTTACTGAGGGCTCCAGATCCAGAGATCCCTGATGGCTGGATTTTCTTCTCAGGTGGAGAGAAGATTCACTACTCACTGTGTTCTTCAGAGAAATTTTAGAAAAGTAGGAAGGCTGCCTCCACACACAATCCCTCCATGAATACACTGCATCTGAACCTCCCTTCCTCCAACATCATTGCTCTATGCCTTGGTTTTAGATACCCCAAAGCGAGAAAACTGTCTAAATATCCCTGAAACAATTCTTTAGCAAGACCTCAGCCCATTTTATCCTTTACCACTTCAGGCCTCAGCAACATGATTAAACTAATAGACATAACAATCTCCACATAATGATTGGAGTAATTGAAGGCTAACAGAGCCAGTGGTACCAGCACTGAATTCAAACCCACATTTATAGATGAAACTTGAACTCTATCATTATGAGAATATCAATCTTTTTTTTTTAAGGTTTTATTTATTCATTTGTCAGAGAGAGAGAGAGAGTCACAGCACAAGCAGAGGAAGCGGCAGGCAGCGGGAGAAACAGGCTGGCTGCTGAGCAAGGTTCCTGATGCCAGACTTGATCACAGAACCCTGGGATCATGCCCTGAACCAAAAGCAGATGCTTAATTGCCTGAGCCTCCAAGGTGTCCTGAGAACATCAATCTTATAATCATATTACCTGAACCCAAATCTATGCCAAGTACTCACAAGTAGATTATACTTTGGAGAACAGAAAAATTGACTCTGATGTCCAGTGTGTGATCACCCTACCTATAAGGTTGAAAAACATGACTTAATTTATTTTTGAGTACCTAATAGCCTCACAAGATTTCTAGTCCACACAGGGCAGAGGCATGAATAAAAGCAGGGAAAGGGGAAGGAATGTTGAGCAAGAAGGGAAATTCTATTTCTCTTTTATTCCTACTCTTGAGGGAATACACATATCACTCATTCCACCCAGAAGGAGGTTGATAACTCATACCTCCCTCCAAAATATGATTGAAAACTTTATACACTTCACATAATGATCCAGGATTGGTTAAGTTCCTGTCCATTCACATGACTTGTAAGCTTCACTCTTCCAGGCTGAATGAGTAATTCTAAGTGGAAAAGAGGCAAGGGAATTGCTGAGAGTGAGGACACCAGAGTCCATGGAGTTGTTGGTATAAAGAAGAAAAAAGGCACCTGTCAAGAGCTCCCATCCCCTACTTCAGACTTGGACCCCAGGTCACCACCTGAGAAGAGTCACCACTGCAAAAGGAATATGGCGAACAGGTGAGTTCTCCATTAAGGCTCATCGGAAGAAACTTCATGAGAGTTAAAAACAATACAGAGTAAATGCTTCTGGTGTTATATTTACAAAAATAGCCATGTCTTCCACAATTGATCAAAGAGATTATTGTGCACTTTGAGAAACTGTATGTTTAGCCGGCATCTTCACCAGTGCCCAGTGCAAGAATGAGGATGATCTAAGGATGTTTTCCAGATGCCTATGAGCCTCAGTGACCATATCCTCACAACTGGAGAGTGACATACAGGAGGCAGAAGGGAGAGGAAGACTCTGGTTCAAAGAACACATATAAGTGGAAGAACAAGCCAGGCAAGAAGGGATAAACGAGAGCCTGGGACTCCAGATAATGTGTTTGTCTGAATTTCCACCATACCCTGGATAGGAGTATTTGTTTTGAGCAAACCTACACCTATTATCAAGGTAGGATAGTAATTTTTTCAGTGAAGAGCAAGATTTATAAAATCTGAGCCCCATTTCTCTCATAATGTTGTAAAGCTAGGGAAAATCAGAAAGAGGTTAGGTTTCTTTGGGATCACAAAGAAACCCTTTATAGGAACCATTAGGTCTGGTGGAATGAAACATTCGTTAGTCCCAACAGCTGATTTGTTATGGGAGATCTGAAAAGACTCTTCTTATCTATGTGTTTCTGTTATGGCGGAGACTCAAAGGCTCCATCAACTGAGATGAAATAGTGAAAAGGTGCCTAGTAAGGATCAGGTAAGCTTTTGTGTCATCAATCCTTGGTAGATGTTAGTCACCAGAGGGATCAAAGAACAGCACCATGTGAAACAAGTAGAGGTAGAGGAAGACATTCAGGTCTTTCACTGGCCAGCACAGCAGACCATGGTATGAGAACGATGTATAACTCTCTTGCGGCCATGGTGCCTAAGCAGTGTTAAAAAGTTCATCAGAAAATTTTAAGATATGCATCATTAGTTAAAAAGGCTATTGCCACTGAACAATTTATTTGTTATTTGATCCAGCAAATATTTTCAAACCCCTATTCTGTGCTAAGCACAGAGTTGCTAGGATGGTGCACTATTCAGGGATCATCTCATAAAAATCTATCATCATGACAAGATTTAGAAAACCAAAGCCTGCAGACAAAATCAAGCTTGCACCCTGTTTTCACAAATAAAATTGTATTTGGATATAATCACACTCACATATCACTATACTGACTGTGGTTGTTCTCAGGCTATAGGGGCTAAACTGTCTAGCTGCAACACAGACTGTACAGCACATAAAACATAAAATATGTATGATCTACCCTTTTACAGAAATGAGCTTGCTGACACCTAATCTAGGAGGACATACACCATTGATAACAGAATTAATTATACGTGCACAATAATCAGTGACTATCCTCCAACCTGGATTCTCTGGATAACTCCTAGAGTCAAAGCTAACTCAACATCACACATAACTTCTTCCTATGAGCCTTTAAGACAAAGTGTTTTCCAAACCAGCTTCCTATCCTGAAAAGTCACCTAAGTGGCTTAAACAGAGGGAAAAGAACCTATGGGAAAGGTTAAAAAAATCAGTTAGTTCTGAAGAATAGAAGGGCAATATTGATTATTACTGATTATTACCAGGATAGTTTTACCTTAGCAGATTCTACTTTCAAGGAAAATTTGATTCTTTGACAAAAATCGCACTTGCAGTTAGTATGTTTTGATCCCATTTTGAATGACATAAATATGAATGAGGAATAAAGAGGAACATCACTTTATGTTGCCAAATTTTTTTTATTAAAACAGTTGAAATTCTTCCAGTTTACCATTAAGCCCTACTGCCCTTTGATTCACTTGAAACATTCCAAATACTTAAAATATTAATAATTACTTTTTGACTCTTATCACCTACAGAGAGTAGATTACCTTTACAATGGAGAAGAAATTAACCATCCTGTGATGCTGGCCTCAGGGAACAGCTCTTTGCATCCTGTGTCCTTCATCCTACTCGGGATCCCAGGACTTGAGAATTACCAGTTTGGGATTGCCTTCCCCCTCTGTGCCATGTATCTTGTGGCTGTAGTTGGCAATGTCATTGTTCTTCATATAGTCCGAACTGACCACACGCTGCATGAGCCCATGTACCTGTTCCTAGCCATGCTGGCTGTCACTGACCTGGCCCTGTCCTCTTCCACCCAACCTAAAATGCTGGCTATACTCTGGTTTCATGCTCATGAGATTGAATACCATGCCTGCCTCATCCAGGTGTTCTTCATCCATGCCTTTTCTTCTGTGGAGTCTGGGTTACTCATGGCTATGGCCTTGGACCGTTATGTGGCTATCTGCTTCCCACTGCACCACTCTACTGTCCTGACCCCAGCTGTGGTGGGTAAACTGGGGGCAGCTGTGATGATGAGAGGGTTGCTGTGGGTGAGTCCCTTCTGCTTCATGGTGTCCAGGATGCCCTTCTGCACCAACCGTGTCATTCCCCAGTCATACTGTGAGCACATGGCTGTGCTAAAGCTGGTGTGTGCAGATACTAGAGTCAACCGTGCATATGGGCTCTTTGCGGCCTTCTCTGTGATTGGCTTTGACATAATTGTCATTAGTATATCTTATGTGATGATTTTGAGAACTGTTCTGAGGTTGCCCTCTGAGGAGGCCCGACTCAAGGCTTTTGGCACATGTGCTTCCCATATCTGTGTCATCTTGGCTTTTTATATCCCAGCCCTCTTTACCTTCCTCACCCACCGCTTTGGACATCATGTGCCCCGAGTGGTACATGTCATGTTCGCTAATCTCTACCTCCTGGTACCTCCCATGCTCAACCCCATCATCTATGGAGTTAGAACCAAGCAGATCAGGGACAGGGTTATTCAAGGATGTTGTGGGAAAGATCCCTGAGCCAAACGTCATGGTAGCAACCAACCCCACGGCACAACCAACCCCACTGCCCCACTGGTCTGGGATCTTCACATATTAGCACAAAGTCATCTCTGGGAGACAAATGGATAAACAAGATGCGGTACATATATACAATGGAATATTCTTCATCTATCAGAAAGGATGAATACCTATCATGGACATTGACAGAACTGGAAGGGACTAAGTTAAGCGAAATAAATGAAGTGGAGAAAGACAATTATTATGGTTTCACTCATATGTGGAACATAAGGAATAGAGTGGAGGACCACAGGGCAAGGAAGGGAAAACTGAATGGAAACAAATCAAGGGAGACAAACCATGAAAGACTCTGGACTCCAGGAACCTAACTGAGGGACACAGAAGGGAGGTAGGTGGGGGAATATGGTGACAAAGTGATGGGTATTAAGGAGGGCACATGCTGGGATGAGCACTGGGCTTTATATGCAACTAATGAATCACTGAGCACCACAACATAAACTTATGATGGACTATATGCTGGCTAACTGAATTTAGTAATAATAATAGTAAGTCATCTCTGTGAACAAGAGGTTAGCAACCCTCCAGAACAAAAGGAAATGTTTCATGATGCCCAGAACATGAGCTCTCTGAGAGACGTGACTGGCCGTAAATACTGAGTTGACCAATCTTCATCATCACAGGAAAACTGTAAAAAGTATGTCCACCATTCAAATTAGTGAAGATTTTAACAGAATTCCATCTTCCACAGACCACTACAGTGAAAATTATTTTTACCCTGCCAGGAGAAGTCCAGGTTCCTATGCTTTTTTAAAAAACAGATTACAACTTTCCACCAAAACAGTTATAAAATACATGTATTTTTCCCATCTTGGAATCTCTTTGTACAAGTAGAATTTGAGGGGAAGAAAAACAGTACAAAGGCATGCAGAGATTCATTATTTATAAAAACAAAAACAGGGAAACTTACACATATTGATATATAAGATCCAGATGAAGAATGAGCAATTGCATATCATGTATCAAGTAACTAATATATTTGCAAAGAGCATGTAAAAATGTGAAGAATGATCAAGATAAAATATTAAATAAAAAAGAAAAATGACATCTGTCCATAAGGCAGAAATCAATTCTAAGAAGAAATACATATACATAGAAAAAGATTCAGAATACATCGAAACGCTAATAACAGAGAGTAGTGAAATTTATGGTATTTTAGTTTTCTTTTTTACACTTTCATATATTTGTAAAATTACCCTTGATTGAGAGTGTCATTTTAACATGAGAAAAAAAGTAATGCAGACAAGAACAGAAGTGTACAGAAAAGGTTAATTCAGTGCCAAAGCCTAAGGGAATGGAGTAGGCAATCTGAGAAGCAAAGCAAAAGCTTGAACTCTAGAAAAGCTTGAACATCTCCATGAAAATTTGCACCCAGAATCATGTATTAACACTGGTAACAGGGAGCATTTGTTGGTCTCTCCTTCTAGAAATTGCCTATTCCCTGATGACAATGGATTGCAGAGTGAAGAAGTTTTGGTAAACAAATGGAAAAGGAGATTCTCTTCTGAATATAGCTATAATGTATGGTTAAAAGTAGTGAAAAGTCATAAGTAGATTGAGTATTTGTTAATATTTAATTTCCTTTGCAAAAATAAAATGTTAGGCTGTTTTAGAAAACCACATTTTTTCTAATTTTTTCAACTTTATTGTGGTGTATTATACAAAAACGTGCATATGTTTATGTATTCATTTTGATGAGTTTGGACATATGCAAACACACATGATAGCATCACCAAAAACATGATAAAATCATCCATCACAATTACTGCATTTGTGTATTTATCCTCCTTCATCACTCTGCTGTCAATGCCAATAGTGAGGAAGGTTTAGAACTTGGGCTCTAATGTTACTAAAACCAACATGAGATGAAGGTGCTTGAAGAGGAAGTGGGAACATGTTTGCTTCTCCCAGCAGAAACAGCTAATGGAGCCTAAAAGTTTCCCCAGAAATGAACGGGTATTCTGAAGGAGCATTTTCAAGATTCCCAGATATTAGAGATGTAAAGGAGCCGTGATCTCTTATAAGCAAATCAGTTAATAATTGTGAGTCTCTCTTTTTCTTTTTAAAATCAGCTCTGTTGCTGTTTAACTTGTGACAATAAAATGTAAATATTTTCACACACACTCTGAAGAGTCCTGACATATGCGTGCCCCTGTAGCTACCAGCCTGGTTAAGACATAGGACATTGCCCTCACTTCATGAAAGGTTCTCTTGCCTGCCTGGAGTCAATCATCCCCCTCTCCATCCCAACCAGGCAAATCCTGTTCTGACATCTTTCACTACAAAATGACTTTTCTCTCACTAGCACATTTATGAATGAAGGAATAAACAATATATTGAGTCTGGTGTCTTTCACTCAGTATAGTTTTTCAGATTGAGCCCTATTGTTGCATGTAAGATAAGCAGGTCATTTCCTATTATTGCTGAGTAGTATATTCTTTTTTTTTAATATAATTTTTTATTTTTTATAAACATATATTTTTATCCCCAGGGGTACAGGTCTGTGAATCACCAGGTTTACACACTTCACAGCACTCACCAAAACACATACCCTCCCCAATGTCCATAATACCACCCCCTTCTCCCAAACCCCCTCCCCCCAGCAACCCTCAGTTTGTTTTGTGAGATTAAGAGTCACTTATGGTTATTGCTGAGTAGTATATTCTATTTTTTTCAGTGTACCTATTGAGGTATTGATACCATACCAATTGTTACCTTTTTCTTTTGCTTCAACCCTTTTAGCCTTCTTGCAAACATATCCATCTCTCATCTGTCTACAGCTTTACTTTAAATCTTCCCACTTCTCCCAGTTGTTATTTTCCAGAACATTCTATATTCCTCTCGACATCCTTTACATCTCAACTAATAGCCTCCTTATGGGTGAGGTGTTTCTTTCTTTCTTATTATTTTTTTTTTATTTTCAGCATAACAGTATTCATTATTTTTGCACTACATCCATGCTATCTGTGCCCTCTCTAATACCCACCACCTGGTACCCCGACCTCCCACCCCCCGCCCCTTCAAACCCCTCAGATTGTTTTTCAAAGTCCATAGTCTCTTATGGCTCACCTCCCCTTCCAATTTCCCCCAACTCCCTTCTCCTCTCTAACTCCCCATGTCCTCCATGCTATTTGTTATGCTCCACAAATAAGAGAAGGTGTTTCTTAACCTATGAATCTCAACCAGTTCTCCCCCCATAATTTTCATTCAACACAAATATTTTATTCCCTCCCCTTCTAAACACAATGTGCAATTATTTAAATTACTTATTTGCCATCTGTTCCTGTGTCTGGAATATAACTTCTATAAAAGTATAGCATAGGCGCTTATTACTCTTGTCTTTTTCTTTTTCTTTTTTTTTTTTTATCCTTTTGGATTGTGTTATGTTAGTCACCATAAAATACATCATTAGTTTTTGGTGCTCACTATTCTATCCCTAAACCAGGCTCACTACAAAGAAAAAACAAACAAAACAACAACAACAACAACAACAACAAAAAAAACCCATTTCAGGAATGAAGGATTAAATGTTTACATGTGCCTGGTACCAGTGTCACAACAATTCCACTGCTAACCACAAGATGGCAAGTGCAGGTCTTTCAGCCTCATCCCACCCAAATGAAGTACCACTCTTTTCAGTCTTAAAGCATTGCATTATTCCCAAAGGAACTCTGAAAGATGTTTGTCAAAGAAGATAAATTTGATATACAAACAGCAATTCATCCCTCATTCACTTCTATTAATTAACAAATATAAAATATTTGGAACATTTTACAATGCTATTCAAAATATCTATTAGGCAACTATGTTGCTCCAAATATTCTCTAAGAGGATGGGAATAGCATAGAGAACAAGACAGACTGGCAATCAGAGAACCTATTAAGTAAGAAATCAGCAAAAGAAGCACACTGGATACCCACAATCCCACCTACAATAGGAAAACTGGTTCCTTAAGCTGAGCAGCTCTGTCATGATTAGAAGTATCCTTCAGTATTCTGAATCACTGAAAACAGATGATTGCCTTCATTACAACCTAAAGAACCAGTGGGCAGTGGGTCCAGGACATCAGATCTGTAAGTAACTCCAGCATGTCTGTACTCATTTCCCAAAACTATCAAGGGAGTACTTGGAGTGAGGAATTGGATTTCCCCCTTGTGAAATGGGCAGTCAATACAGGACCTCACTTCTCATGGGGAGCATACACCAAAGGTGACCTACTGACTAGGAGAGTCCAGGCAGAACTAAACAAAAACAGGTCAGCTTCTCCGGGGTTTTAAACATTACTCAGAGCCAATCTATGGTATCTGGGGTCAGTTCTAGAGTAGTTAGCTAAGCTTTAAAAGGATACCTAGAGGCCAGCAAAGGACAAATCACGGCGACTATGGGAAAAGTCAGAGGCCTGCCATGGCAGCACTCCACAACAAGTCAGATCAAACCAGGCAGGCCCAAGAAAAGAAGGCCAGAGACCCTGACAAACTAATGGAGAAAAGGCACTAAACTCCTCCCCAAGAAATAAGTATTCCACCCCCTAGTCAGCAACTCTCAATAAAAGACAGAAAACAAAACCCTGAGTTGCACACCTGTCCCTTGAAATTCCCACTCTCACAGTTCCAGAGTGTGCTCTGTCTTTTATAAACTCTTCACTTAAACATCAAACAACCACTTTGTCTGGTCAGTCCTTGAATTCTTTTCTTGCAATAAAACTAAGCCTCCCGGGGCGCCTGGGTGGCTCAGTGGCTTAGGCCTCTGCCTTCAGCTCAGGTCATGATCTCAGGATCCTGGGATCGAGCCCCACATCGGGCTCTCTGCTCAGCGGGGAGCCTGCTTCCCCCTCTCTCTCTGCCTGCCTCTCTGTCTCCTTGTGATCTCTCTCTGTCTATCAAAAAAATAAATAAAAATCTTTAAAAAAAAAAAAACCAAAACTAATCCTCCCCCACTCCTCCAACACCCTGACTCCCACCAGCTCTGCAATGTCCTTTTGACGGGTTGGCAGAGGCCTCCCCAGTCTACCATGCAACACACAGAGAAGGATGGGCAAGACTCTGATGAACTAGGTCTCTCTGCTTCTTTGTCTGTCTCTCTCCCTCCAAATGGGTATTCTGAAACAAAATTCTGGTGTGTATAGGGAAACTCCACACCAAGGAGCAATTCTTGGGACGAAACCTGGTATATCTTACAGTTCCCTTCAGGAGCTAGCATTAGATTCCACAATTTAAGGGTTCAATCCTACAAGACTAGACCTCCCACCCCACTTCAGACACCTGTCACAAGAACAGGTCCTTGTGCCCTGCTCCTAAGTAACTGGCTATAAATCAGAGGTTCCCATGACCCACTCCTTGGGCTTGATTAATTTACTAGGGCAACTCACAAAACTCATAGAAACATTTTACCTCTTAACATTATCAGTTATTATAAGGATATAATGCAGGAACAGCCAGGTGGAGGAAATCCTAGGGGAAGGGATTGGGAAAGGCATGGAACTTCTATGGCCGCTCCATTGTGCTATGCTCCCCAGTCTCCATATGTTGTTCACCAACACAGAATCTCTGGGAACCTTGTCCTCCTGGGATTTTTATGGAAGTTCCACTACATATCCTTGATTGATTGCTTAAGACATTGGCCCCTGGCAAAAGGTTCAACCTCCTGCCCCTTCCTCCTTTCCCTGAAGGTCAGGATGGAAGTAAAAGTTCCAACTCTCTAATCCAAGGTTGGTTCCTCTGACAACCCAAGGTTGTCTTGTTAACATAACAAAGCACTGGGTTTGCTACATAAACAATGAATTTTGGAACACTGAAAAAAAAATACCAGAAATTTTTAAAAAGAAGTTAACAAGGTACCAATACATCCACCAGAAAAACTAAAACAAACAAAAAGACACAACAATCCCACCTATAGAGAAAAAATGTGAATTAACTTAACTACTTTACCCTGCTACTGAAGGTGCAAACGGCTGTAACTGGAAAACTTCTTAGTCATGTCTACTAGCACTTAAACCAAAAATTTCTCTGTCAGGCTTGTAATCATGGGCAGCAACCTCTTGAACCTCAGCCACAGCAACTTCTTCCTAGGAACATCGCCAAAGGAAAGGGAAACAAGGGCAAAAATGAACTATTGGGATTTCATCAAGATCAAAAGCTTTTGCACAGCAAAGGAAACAGTTAACAAAACCAAAAGATGACTGACAGAATTGGAGAAGGTATTTGCAAACGACATATCAGATAAAGGGCTAGTATCCAAGATCTATAAAGAATTTGTCAAACTCACACCCAAAAAACAAATAATCCAATCAAGAAATGGGCAGAGGGGGCACCTGGTGGGTCAGTGGGTTAAAGCCTCTGCCTTCAGCTCAGGTCATGATCCCAGGGTCCTGGGATTGAGCCCTGCATTGGGCTCTCTGCCCAGTGGGGAACCTGCTTCCTCCTCTCTCTCTCTCTCTGCCTGCCTCTCTGCCTACTTCTGTCAAATAAATAAATAAAAATCTTTAAAAAAAAAAAAAAGAAAGAAAGAAATGGGCAGAGGACATGAACAGAAGTTCTGCAAAGAAGACATCCAGATGGCCAACAGACACATGAAAAATTGCTCCACTTCACTTGGCATCAGGGAAATACAAATCAAAACCACAATGAGATACCTCCTCACACCAGTCAGAATTGCTAAAATTAACAAGTCAGGAAATGACAGATGCTGGTGAGGATGTGGAGAAAGGGGAACCCTCCTATGCTGTTCGTGGGAATGCAAGCTGGTGCAACCGCTCTGGAAAACAACATGGAGGTTCCTCAGAAAGTTGAAAATAGAGATACCCTATGACCCAGCAATTGCACTACTGGGTATTTACCCTAAAGATACAATACACTAAAGATAGTGATATGAAGGGGCACGTGCACCCCAATGTCTATAGCAGCAATGTCCACAATAGCTAAACTATGGAAAGAACCTAGATGTCCATCAACAGATGAATGGATAAAGAAGAGGTGGTGTATATACACAATGAAATACTATGCAGCCATCAAGAGAAATGAAATCTTGCCGTTTGCAATGACGTGGATGGAACCAGAGGGTATCATGCTTAGCGAAATAAGTCAATCAGAGAAAGACAACTATCATATGATCTCCCTGATGTGAGGAAGTGGAGATGCAATGTGAGGGGTTTGGGGGTAGGAAATGAATAAATGAAACAAGATGGGATCGGGAGGGAGACAAACCATAAGAGACTCTTAATCTCACAAACTAACCTGAGGGTTAGGGCTGGGGGGAGGGGAACAGGGAGAGGGTGGTGGGGTTATGGACATTGGGGAGGGTATGTGCTATGGTGAGTGCTGTGAAGTATGTAAACCTGGCGATTCACAGACCTGTACCCCTGGGGCTAATAATACATTATATGTTAATTTAAAAATTAAAAAAAAAAAAAAAAGAATGTTCCTGTAGTGAGGTTTTCCTCAAGTGCATGCATGGGCTGCCTGAGCAAATCACACATTTTTCTCTGTGATGGAGTAAGAGGCCCCACTGGGGCCAGTGATCCTGCTCTTGATAACTCAATCATCTGGGAACAGCCGGGCTCCTACCAGAAGAGGCTGAAATTCTCCCCCACCCAGGGTCTCAGAAACAGTTCAGGTGCTCTCACTTCTCTCCTCTCTGATAGGGTCCTCAGAAGTCAAAGTAACATCCTCCCCTGAATAGAAGGTAAGGATCCACAAACCAGAAGAAAAGAAGCAGGAAGACAGAGAAGAAGGGAAAACTGGAGTAGAAAGGTGAAAGAGAAAGAGGGAGTCCTATCTCTCTCCTTCCTCTCCAGACATGGTGGAATAGTGGAGAGGGAGGTGGATAGGGGAGTCAGTGAGGGGGAAAACATCCAGCAGACCCTCTCTAGAAGTCCAAAATAAACATGAGTATCCAATCTTGTCCCTGAAACAGAATCATGAAAATTTCCCTGGCCTCATTCATGTTGAGATGCAGAGATGCACGGCAAGGCCAGCAACTGCTAAGGGCCAACACTGACCTTGAGGAGAGTGCAAAATTGAAGGAGACATCAAAAATTCAGTAATGGTGATTCTAAAGTTTTCATGCAATATTCTTAAAATTCAAATTATTTTTTAACCCATGATTAATAAAGTAAAAGTTTAAATAAAGACCAGAACCACACCAAGGCGTATTAGAGACCAAGGCAAAAGGGAAAATGTGCTCTAGATGTTTTTATAGGAGTAAGCTCATCGATAATAGTTTGAATATGTACGTCTTTGCTTATCTCATTTTCAGCTGATAAAACTGTCATATTAGAAGTATTCTCCTGCATGAGTGAGGATTCTAAATGATCTTAACAGATTTTAGGTGAAAAAATATTTTAAATTTAAAATAGTGTGATATTTAACACAATTCTTTTTGATTTTTCAAGAATTTTATTTCTTTTTTTTCTTTATTTTTTAATGAGAGAGACAAAGATAGCGAGAGAGAGCAGAGTAGGGAGGAGAGGGAAAAGCAGGCTCTCTGCTGAGCAAGGAGCCCTATGCGGGACTTGATCCCAGGACCCCAAGATCATGATCTGAGCTGAAGGCAGACACTTAACCAACTGAGCCACCCAGGCACCCCTCAATTTTTCAAGCATTTTAATGTTTCAGAAAAGATTAAGTACTAAAAAATACATACACACATGTACTTAGGGGTGCATACTTTTCATTTTGCCACAGATTCCACTGTGGCTTAGCACGGCTCTAGTCTTTATTCAGAATTTGGTGTCTGTTCATCATGGATTTTTGCGTTAATTTTGATTTCTTTAAATATTGCACAAAATATCATTTATCTGATTGTTTAACTTTTTATAGCACCCTTCTTAAGGTGCTAATGTCACTTACCTCACCCCAGTTTCAGCCCTGATGCTCCTAGCATGCGCTAAGCATGGTATAGTATGAAAAGTGACAGCTTTGTGTCAGACAGACTTGTCCTTTATGTGTATTCAATGAATTAACTTAGCTTGGCTGAACCTTTCTGTCTGCTTATCTGTAAAATGAAGATGATAGATAAGAGCAGACTCTAAAGTAGCTGTAAGGATTACATGATGTAGAATAACTAAAACAAGTATTAAGAGGCCTGACAGACAATAGCTTTGACTCAGGGAAACGTGTCATGGCAGGAATGTACTGAAGGCGAGTGCCACCTCATGCAGTCCAGCAAGTTGTCCATTGATAACCCCTTTCTTCCTTCCTTTCTGCAACATTTTATTAAATAATATTGGGCTTTCCTTAGTTGTGGTAACACAAGGACACCTAAGAAACACCTTTGACCTCTCAATTAGTTTATATAGTCTAGTGGCCAAAACATGAAACTAAATAAAATAACAATAATGAATAAGAAGTGGTATCACAGGGGCACCTGGGTGGCTCAGTTAGTTAGGCATCCAACTCTTGCCTTCTGCTCAGGTGATGATCTCAGGGTGGTGAGACTAGGACCCTCATGGGGCTCTTTCCTCAGCATGCTGGAGATTCTCTTCTTCTCCCTCTTCCCTTTCTCGCTCATTCTCCCTCTCTCTATCTCTCTCAAATAAATAAATAAATAAATTTAAAGAAAAATAAATAAGTAGTATCACAGAACTATATGGACAGTGAAGAAAATATCCAAATCATAGTGGAGACTTAAAGTATCCTTAGAGGAAGTGACTACTTGTACTAAAAAGCGTGTGAAACAAATAAGGATGGAATGAGCTGTCCAGGCCCCCAGATCATGGCACTCTGAGGACAACAAAATATGACAGCGCCTGAAACACCAAGAAATTGTATGTGATCAGTAGAGCTTATGTGGGCAGAAGGAGGAAGGTTATTAATGAGAGTATAAAATAATATTTTTGTTAGAGAAAGTAAAATGTGGAAATAGAAAAAAAAAAGAAAGGATAATCAACTGAATTGGGAAGCTGTCTTAGATTCCCTCTTAAGGAACATCCATTGTGTTCTGGAGAAAAACCTTCTTACTTTAGACTCCTGATTTAAGACAATCATTATGAAACCTTATAGTCTTCTCTTACCTTTCCAGAGTAAATTTGGACTACCTCATAATAACCTTCACTCCCTTAATGCCATCTCATAAGTTTTCATCCATTTGTCCTGGTTTATATGTACGAGTTACTTCCAGTATTATGATCTACTATTTCTAGACTTGAAACGGATTCTAAAATTTCTTATACAAGCTCAAATCCTTAAGTCCTCCAAGGCAGATTACCAAAATCATAAGATTGCAAGAGGTTCAAGAAAACAGAACTGAAGCAAAGTTTAGTGACTAGTCTTCCCTCCAAACAATATAATTTCCAAATACCCTCCATCTTCTCCCCTCACAAAATCCTCTAAAATACAAAATATATAAAGGGATGGTCAAAACTGGAAAGAGGATAAGAAATATTTAACTAAGGAAAGATAGTTTTGTGTCCTACATTGTATCTTTTAGAAAAATTGACATCATCAAGTGATGAGTAGCTCATTGGGTTTAAGAGGATTGCAGCATTTCTGAGCTTCCTGTAAATGCTATTGATTTTCTTTTCCTTAGTTAAATTTCCTCAAAAGCAACAATGAACTGAAACTAACAATGGAAGATAGAAAAATGATAAATTAGTAGAAATGTAATATTAATTATCTACATGCAAGTGAGCTTCTGGTACTCCCTAGTACCAGGAGGGTTTTATTATACCCATCTGTAGACACACTGATTTATCACTTCACACGATCCACTTTGGAGCTCAGCATAGCCTTCACAAAGCACATGTGTGCTGTGCCCTTGTATTCCAAGAGCCAAGTTATCATATTAAATATATACACTGAATGCAAATGGTTACTTACGCCTGTACAAACACACAAGGTTATGCACATATACTCGTATTCACATGCAAGCCCAGTCCTTACACACATTAACATAGCTCTCAAATACACACACCAACAAACATATTAACACACTTCCACATTATATAAAATATCTCTTGACTTGTAAATACCCTTGACTAACAAAAAATACATACATACAGATAAGCTCATAACTGATTATTCTCAATAATTCACATTCCTGCCCAGGCACTCAATTCCTCAGCCTTTCCCTTTGTATACACAGAGGAGTGAGGGTAGTTAGGGGTTAATGCTTCCAGCTTTAGGCTCTAATATAGTCTCAGAGGAAACCAGAGATTGAGATAGGGTAGGCAGCCTAAGAGGAGGGGGAAAACTAATGCTTGGGGAAGGAAAAGGCCAGGCTTAAGCAGGTCTTTAAATAGGTCCTAATCTACAGGCTCTCCTAAAAGCAGAATCACAGGAGCCAGTTAGAATTTCTCATGGTCAGAGACGAAGCAGGGCTCAAGGTGAATGGTTTCCAGCTCCCAGTCACCTCTGCCCTTCTCAGAGAACAGCAGGACTCACAGAAACTCCAGGAAGCTACAAGACAATGCAATAAACTGTATAGAATGACTTGACTTACTGGGGGCTCCACATCCAGAGATCCCTGATGGCTGGATTTCCTTCTGTGATGCGGAGAAGTTTCACAGCTCACACTCTGTCCTCCAGGGAAATTCTAGAGAAATACAAAGGTAGTCTCTACACACAATCCCTCCATGAAGGACACTGGATCTGAACCCTCCTCTGCTCCAGCATGATTGCCCTATCCCTTGGTTTTAGATAACCCAACGTGAGAAAACGGTAAATATACCTGAAATAATTCTTTAGCAAGATTTCAGCCCATTTTATCCGTTCCAATTTCAGGCTTAAACAACACAGTTAAACTGACAGACATAACTATCTCCACATAATGATTGGTGATTGAAGTAATTGGTGATTAGTGATTGAAGACCAAAAAAGCCAGTGGTACCAGCACTGGACTCAAACTACATTCTCACAGATGAAAGCTGAGCCACTGTGAGAACATTGTTCTTGGAAACATATTTTTTGCAACAAAACTATGCCATGTTCTCACAAGTGGATTATACTTTGGAGAACAGAAAAATTGACTCTGACGTTCACTGTATGATCACCCTACCTACAAGGTTGAAAGAGATGACTTAATTTCTTCTTTCAGTACCTAGTACTCACAAAAGAAGTCTAGGCCACAGACAGCAGGGACAGGACATGTTTAAAGTCAGGGAGAGGGGGAAGGAATGTTGGGCAAGAAGGGAAATTACTCTTTATTTCCTACTCTTGAGGGAATGCACATATACTCTATCCACCCAGGAACTAGTTGATAACCTGTGCCTCCCTCAGAAATATTACAGAAAACCTCACACACTTCACAAAATGATAGATGATTAACTCCCCGTCCCCTCCACATGTTTTGTAACCTTCACTCTGCACAGGCTGAGTGCGTAGATCTAAGTGGAAAAGAGTCAAGGGAATTGCTGAGAGTGAGGACACCAGATTCTATGGGGTTGTAGGTATAAAGAATAAAGAAAGGCACCTGTCAAGAGCTCCCATTCCCTACTTCAGACTTGGGCCCTTAGTCGCCACCTGAGATGAATCACATCTCCAAAAAGGAAGATGCCCAACAGGTGAGTTCCCCATTAAGGCTCATGGGAAGAAACTTCATGAGAGTTAAAAACAATACAGTGTAAATGCTTCTGGTGTTATATATACAGAAATAGCAATGTCTTCCACAATTGATCAAAGAGATTATTGTGCACTTTGAGAAATTGTACGTTTAGCCGGCATCTTCACCAGTGCCCAGTGCAAGAATGAGGATGATCTAAGGATATTTTCCAGATGCCCATGAGCCTCAATGACTATGTCCTCACAAATGGAGAGTGACATTCAGGAGGCAGAAGGGAGAGGGAAAGGAAGACTCTGGTTCAAAGAGCACATATAAGTGGAAGAACAACCCAGGCAGGAGGGGATAGAACTAGAGCCTGGGACTCCAGATAATGTGTTTGTCTGAATTTTCACCTGGATAAAATTTTCTCCTGGATAGGAGTATTTGTTTTGAGCAAACCTACACCTATTATCAAGAGGTAAGTTAGTTAATTTCACAATGCAGAGCAAAATTTATAAAGTCTGAGCCGCATTTCTCTCATAATGTTATAAAGCTACGGAAAAGCAGGAAGAGGTTAGGTTTCGTTGGGATCTCAAGGAAACTCTTTATAGGAACCATTAGGTCTGGTGGAATGAAACATTTGCTAGTCCCAACAGCTGATTTTTTATGGGATATTTGAAAACATACTCTTCTTGTCTCTGTGTTTCTGTTAAGGCAGAGACTCAAAGGCTCCGTCAACTGACATGAAATAGTGAAATAGTGCCTAGCAAGAACCAGGTAAGCTTTTGGGTCATCAATCCTGGGTAGATGTTAGTCACCAGAGGGATCAAACAAGATATCCATGTAAAAGCAAGTACAGGCAGAGGGGGACATTCAGATCTTTCACTGTCCAGCACAGCAGACCCTAGTATAAGAACTCTGTATTAACACTCTTGTGGCCATAGCGCCAAAGTAATGCTTAAAAGGTTCCTCCAGGGACTCCTGAGTGGCTTGGTCAGTTATGCTGCTTCCTTTGGCTCAGGTCATGATTTCTGGGTCTTGCAATCGAGCCCTACATTGGGCTCCATGCTCAGTGGGGACCCTGCTTCTTCCTCTCCCACTGCAGCTCCCTCTTCTTGTTCTCTCTCTCTCTCTCACACAATTTCTCTTAAATAAATAAATAAAATCTTTAAAATAAATTTTAAAAAATGAAAGTTTTCTCCAAGGATTTTAAGATATGGCTAATTGGTTGAAAAGTCCATTGTCACTGAACAATTTATTTGTTATTTGATCCAGCAGATATTTATTAAACCCCTATTCTGTGTTAAGCACAGAGGAGTTAGGATGTTGCGCTATTCAGGGCTCACATCAGGAAAATCTATCATCAGGACAGGATTTAGAAAACCATAGCCTGCAGACAAAATCCAGCTTGCAGACTGTTTTTACCAATAAAATTTATTGCGATGGAGTCACACTCACATATTCCTGTACTGACTGGCTGCTCTCAGGCTACAGGGGCTATACTGACTAGTTGCAACACAGACTATACAGCACATAAAACATAAAATATGTATAATCTGACCTTTCCAGAAATGAGTTTGCTGGCCCCTAATCTAGGAGGACATACGCCATAGATAATAGAATTAATTACAGGTATACAATCGGCAGTCAACTGTCCAGATTCTCCGAGTAACTCCTAGACTCAAATCTAATTCAACATCACTATCAGCCTTTAAGCCAAAATGTTTTCCAATCTGTCTTTCTACCCTGAAAAGGTGCCTAAGTGGCTTAAACAAAAGCTTGAAAAGAACATATGGGAAAAGCTAAACAAGTCAGTTAATTCTGAAGAATAGAGGGCAAGAAGGACTACTACCTACGTTATTTGTCAGGACAGTTTCTCCTAGCAGACTCTACTTTCAAGGAAAATTTGATTCTTTGACAAAAATCACACTTGCAATTAGTATGGTTTTTTGCTTTTTATTTTTTTAATTTCTTTTCAGTGTAACAGTATTCATTGTTTTTGCACCACACCCAATGCTCCATGCAATCCGTGCCCTCCCTAATACCCACCACCTTGTTCCCCCAACCTCCCACCCCAGCCCCTTCAAGACCCTCAGGTTGTTTTTCAGAGCCCATAGTCTCTCATGGTTCACCTCCCCTTCCAATTTCCCTCAACTCCCTTCTCCTCTCCATCTCCCCATGTCCTCCATGTTATTTGTTATGCTCCACAAATAAGTGAAACCGTTTGATCCCATTTTGAATGACATAAACATGAATGAGGAATAAAGAGAAGCACCATTTTATGTTGCAAAAATTTTTTATTAAAACAGCTGAAATTCTTCCAGTTTACCATTAAGCCCTACTGCCCTATGATTCAGTTGAAACTTTCAAAATATTTAAAATATTAATAATTACTTCTTGATTCTTATCACCTACAGAGAGTAGATTACCTTCACAAAGGAGAACAAATTAACCATCCCGTGATGCTGGCCTCAGGGAACAACTCTTTGCATCCTGTGTCCTTCATCCTACTTGGGATCCCAGGACTTGAGAATTACCAGTTTGGGATTGCCTTCCCCCTCTGTGCCATGTATCTTGTGGCTATAGTTGGCAATGTCATTGTCCTTCATATAGTCCGAACTGACCACACGCTGCATGAGCCCATGTACCTGTTCCTAGCCATGCTGGCTGTCACTGACCTGGCCCTGTCCTCTTCCACCCAACCTAAAATGCTGGCTATACTCTGGTTTCATGCTCATGAGATTGAATACCATGCCTGCCTCATCCAGGTGTTCTTCATCCATGCCTTTTCTTCTGTGGAGTCTGGGTTGCTCATGGCTATGGCCTTGGACCGCTATGTGGCTATCTGCTTCCCACTGCACCACTCTACTGTCCTGACCCCAGCTGTGGTGGGTAAACTGGGGGCAGCTGTGATGATGAGAGGGTTGCTGTGGGTGAGTCCCTTCTGCTTCATGGTGTCCAGGATGCCCTTCTGCACCAACCGTGTCATTCCCCAGTCATACTGTGAGCACATGGCTGTGCTAAAGCTGGTGTGTGCAGATACTAGAGTCAATCGTGCATATGGGCTCTTTGTGGCCTTTTCTGTGGCTGTCTTTGACATAATTGTCATCAGTATATCTTATGTGATGATTCTGAGAACTGTTCTGAAGTTGCCCTCTGAGGAGGCCCGACTCAAGGCTTTTGGCACATGTGCTTCCCATATCTGTGTCATCTTGGCTCTTTATATCCCAGCCCTCTTTACCTTCCTCACCCACCGCTTTGGACATCATGTGCCCCGAGTGGTACATGTCATGTTCGCTAATCTCTACCTCCTGGTACCTCCCATGCTCAACCCCATCATCTATGCAGTTAGAACCAAGCAGATCAGGGACAGGGTTATTCAAGGATGTTGTGGGAAAGATCCCTGAGCCAAGAGTCACGACATCACAACCAACTCCACTGCCCCACTGATCTGGGATCATCGCATATTAGCAAAAAGTCATCTCTATGAGACAAATGGATAAAGATTTGGCACATATATAGAATATAATATTCCTCAGCCATCAAAAAGGATTAACAGCAACCATTTGCACTGACATGGATGGATCCGGAGGGGATTGTGTTACATGAAATAAATCAAGCAAAGAAACACAATTATCATATGGGTTCACTCGTATATGGAACATAAGGAATGGAGTAGAGGACCACAGGGCAAGAGAGGGAAAACTGAATGGGAAGAAAGCAGAGGGAGACAAAACATGAAAGATTCTGGACTCCAGAAAATTAACTGAGGGATTAAAGGGGAGGTAGGTGGGAGAATGGGGTAACCAGGTGATGAGTTTTAAGGACAGTACCTGCTGGAATGAATACTGGGCTTTATATGAGACTATTACAACGTTGAACATTACAACAAATTACAATGAACTATATGCTGGCTAACCGAATGTAATAATAAAAAAAAGTCATCTCTGTGAACAAAAGGCCCAGAGGTTAGCAACCCTCTAGAACAAAAGAAACAATTTTCAAAATGCCCAGAACATGAGCCCTCTGAAAGATGTGATTGATCATAAATACCAAGTTGATTAATCTTCACTATAAAACAGAAAAAAATATGCCCACCATTCAAATCAGTGAAGATTTGTACAGAATGCAATCTTCCACAGACCACCTGGAGAAAATGATTTTTTACCCTGCCAGGAGAAGTCTAAGTTCCTATGCTTTGTTAAAAGCAGATAGAACTTTTCACCAAAACAGTTAAAAAGTACATGTATTTTTCCCATCTTTGAAAGTCTTATAAAAAATATAATTTATGGGAATAGATTCACTATTTATAAAAACAAAACCAAGAAAATACATATATTAATCTATATGAAAAATGATTAAATATCACGTACCATTTAAATAATGTATTTGCAAAGACCGTGTAAAGATGTGGAAAATGATCAGATATAATATTAAAGAACAAAAAAAATTGCATTTGCCCATGGGGCTGAAGTCAATTCTAAACAGAAATGCATATGCATAAAAAAAGATTTGGAATACCTCTAAATGCCAACAATAGCAACTGAGAGTAGTGAGATTTATGGTATTTTCGTTTTCTTTTTTGCACTTTCACATATTTGTAAAAATTACCCTTGATTGAGCATGTCATTTTAATATGAGAAAAAAGTAACTCAGACAAGAACAGAAGTGTACAGAAAAGTTAATTCAGTGCCAAAGCCTAGGGGAATGGAGTAGGAAATCTAAGAAGATGAAAGACGGCAGAATACAGCTAGTTCCAGAAAAGCTTGAACATCTCCATGAAAATTGCTACCAGAATCACGTTTTGAGACTGGTAACAGGGAGCATTTGGTATGCTGACTGTTGTTCTCTCCTTCAAGAAATTGCCTATTCCCTGATGACAATGGATTGCAGAGTGAAGAAGTTCTGGCAAACAAATGGAAAAGGAGATTCTCTTCTGAACATAGCTATATTGTGTGGTTAAAGGTAGTGAGAAAGTCATTAGAAGTGTGAGTATTTGTTAATATTTAATTTCCTTTTCAAAAGTAAAATGTTCCTGGCGATTTACAGACCTGTGCCCTTCGGCCTAATAATACATTATATGTTAATAAAAACATTAAAAATTAATTTTAAAAAAGTAAAATGTTAAGCTGTTTTAGAAAACCACATTTTTTTCTGACTTTTCCAACTTTATTTTGGGGTGCTTATACAAAAAGGTGCATATATTTAACATATTCATTTTGGTGAGTTTGGGCATATGCCGATACACATGGTAGCATCACCACAAACATGGTAAAATCATCCATCACAATTATTGCATTGTGTATTCATTCTCCTTCACCACTCTCCTCTCAATGCTAATAGTGAAGAAGGCTCTAGAAATTGGGCTCTAATGTTACTAAAAGCAACATCAGAAGATGATGCTTGAAGAAGAATTGGGAACATGTTTGTGTCTCCCAGCAGAAATAGCTAAAGGAGCCTAAAAGTTTCCCCAGAAATGAATGGGTATTCTGAAGGAACATTTTCAGGATTCCCAAATATTAGAGACTTAAAGGGGCAGTGATCTGTTATCAGCAAATCAGTTAATGATTATAAGTCCCTCTTTTTCTTTTTTAAAATCAGCTTTGTTGCTGTTTAATTGGTGACAATAAAATGTAAATAGTTTCTGGGTGCTTAATCCCAGCTCCAAAAGGAAAACTGGTTCCTTAATAGTGGCTCAGTGGGTTAAAGCCTCTGCCTTTGGCTCAGGTCATGATCTCAGGGCCCTGGAATCCAGCCCAGCTTCAGGCTCTCTGCTCAGCGTGGAGCCTGCTTCCTCGCCTCTCTCTCTGCCTGCCTCTCTGCCTACTTGGGATCTCTGTCTGTCAAATAAATAAATAAAATATTTTTTTAAAAATGTAAGTATTTTCACATACATTCTGAAGAGTTCTGACACATGCGTGCCTCTGTAGCTACCAGCCTGATTAAGACATAGGACATTGCCTTCACTTCATAAAAGGTTCTCTTGTCTCCCTGGAGTCAATCATCCCCCTCTCCATCCCAACCAGGCAAACCCTGCTCTGACATCTTTCACTATAGATTGACTTTTGTCTCACTAGCACATTTATAAATGAAGGAATAAGTAATACATTGAGTCTGGTGTCTTTCACTCAGTCTAGTTTTTCAGATTGAGCCCTACTGGTGCATGTAGGATAAGCAGGTCATTTCTTCAGGGCCTCTGGGTGGCTCAGTTGGTAAGGCAGCTGTCTTCCGCTCAGGTCATGATCCCAGGGTCCTGGGATCAAGCCCACACTGGGCTCCCTTCTCAGCGGGAGCCTGCTTCTCCTCCCCCTCTGTCTACTGCTCTCCCTGCTTGAGCTCACTGCTCGTTCTCTCTCTCTGACAAATAAATCTTGAAAAAAGATAAGTAAGTCATTTCCTATTATTTCTGAGGAGTATATTCTATTTTCTCAACATACCCATTGAGGTATTATTACCATACCAAATGTTACCTTTTTCCTTTGCTTCAGCGCTTCTAGCATTCTTCCAAACATATCCACTTCTTATCTGCCTAAAGCTTTGCTTTAAATCTTCCCACATCCCCATGTTGTTATTTTCTAGAACATTCTATGTTCCTCTCCACATCCTTTTAAATCTCAACTAATACCCTTCTTATCAGTGAGGTGTTTCTTAATTTATATAGCTCAACCAGGTCTTGCTCCCTGTAATTTTCTTTCATACACAAATATTTTATTTCCTCCCTCTTTAAACACAATGTGTAATTATTTAAATTACTTATTTTATCATCGGTTTCTCTATTTGGAATATAACTTCCATAAAAGTATAGCACAGGGGCTCGCTATTATAAACCCCTACCAGGATCCCTACAAAAAAACTACTTACAGAAATGAAAGATTAAATGTTTACAGTGAGCCTGGTACCATCACCAAAATTCCACTGCTGACCAAAAGATGGCATGAGCAGGTCCATTTCAGCCTCATTCCTCCCAAATGGGATACCAGACTTTTCTATCCTAAAGCCTCATTTCATTATTCCCATTTGAACTCTGGGGGATGTTGTATGTCAAAGAAGATAAATTTGATATATAAGAAAACAAACAAACAAAAAACAAAAAACAAAAAAACTCATTTCTCATTCACTTCTTTTTATTAACAAATATAAAATATTTGGACCTTTTAAATATCTATTCAAGAAATATCTTTGGGCAACTATGTTGTTCCAAACATTCTCTAAGAGGATGGGAATAGCATAGAGAATAAGACAGACTGGCAATCAGTGTTCATTACAACACATACCTCCCCAATGTCCATCAGCCAGTTACCCCATCCCCCACCCCTCCAGCAACACTCAGTTTCTTTCCTAAGATTAAAAGTTTCTTATGGTTTGTCTCCCTCTCTGGTTTTGTCTTATTTCATTTTTTCCTCTCTTCCCCATTGATCCTCTGCTTTGTTCCTTAAATTCCACATATCATTGAGACAATATAACTGTCTTTCTCTGCTTGACTTGTTTTGCTTAGCATAATACCCTCCAGTTCCATCCACATCATTGCAAATGGCAAGATTTCATTTTTTGATGACTGCATAATATTCAATTGTAAATATATACCACATCTTCTTTATCCATTCATCTGTCAATGGACATCTTGGCACTTTCAATAGTTTGGCTATTGTGGAAACTGCTGCTATAAACATGGGGGTACAGGTGCCCCTTCGGATCACTACATTTGTATCTTTAGGATAAATACCCAGTAGTGCCATTGCTGGGTCATAGGGCAGCTCTACTTTCAACTTTTTGAGGAATGTCCATACTGTTTTCCAGAGTGACTGCACCAGCTTGTCTTCCCACCAACAATGTAGGAAGGTTCCCCTTTCTCCACATACTCATCAAATCTGTCATTTCTAACTTGCTAATTTTAGCCATTCTGACTGGTATGAGGTGATATCTCATTGTGGTTTTTATTTGTATTTCTCCTAGTGATGTTGAGCATATTTTTATGTGTCTGTTGGCCATTTGGATGTCTTCTTTGCAGAAATGCCTGTTCATGTCCTCTGCCCATTTCTTGATTGAATTATTTATTCTTTGGGTGTTGAGTTTGAAAAGTTCTTTATAGATTTTAGATACTAGCCCTTTAACTGATTTGTCATTTGCAAATATCTTCTCTCATTCTGTAGGTTGTCTCTTGGTTTTGTTGACTATTTCCTTTGCTGTGCAAAAGCTTTTTGTTTTGATGGAGTCCCAATTGTTCATTTTTACTTTTGCTCTCCCTGCCTTTGGAGACATGTCTAGCAAGAAGTTGCTGCAACTGAGGTCAAAGAGGTTGCTGCCTGTGTTCTCCTCAAGGATTTTGATGGATTCCTGTCTCACACTGAGGTCTTTCATCCATTTTGAGTCTATTTTTCTGTGTGGTGTAAGGAAATGGTCCAGTTTCATTCTTCTGCCTGTGGCTGTCCAATTTCCCCAACAACAATTGTTGAAGGGACTGTCTTTTTCCCATTGGATAGTCTTTCCTGCTTTGTCAAAGATTAGTTGGCCATAGAGTTAAGAGTCCACTTCTAGGTTCTCTATTCTGTTAAGTTGATCTAAGTGTCTGTTTTTTGTGTCAGTACCATACTGTCCTGATGATAACAGCTTAATAATAGAGCTTGAAGTCTAGAATTGTGTGTGATGCCACCAGAATTGTTTGTGTTTTTTTTTTTTCAACATTCCAGTCTTACAGAAAAGTTGATGGTGTTTTTTAGGGATTGCATTGAATGTGTAGATTTATCTAGGTAGCATAGGCATTTGAACAAGATTTGTTCTTTCAATCCATGAGCATGGAACTTTTTCCCATTTCTTTGTGGTCTCCCTCAATTTCTTTAATGACTATTCTACAGTTTTCTGAGTACAGATCCTTTCCCTCCTTGGTTAGATTTATTCCTAGGTATCTTTGGTTTGGGGTACAATTGTAAATGGGATCTACCCCTTAATTTCTCTTTCTTCTATGTCATTCATGTAACACAATGATTTCTGTGCATTGATTTTATATCCAGCCACTTTACTGAATTCCTGCATGAGTTCTAGAAGTTTATGGGTGGAGTCTTTGGGTTTTCCACAGAATATAAGCATTTGAAATTTTTAATCCTTAAAGAACCTAACCACTTAAGCAATTCAATACTGTTGTTCATGTAATACCTGTCTAGCCTCATCTTGCCTTAGAGTATATAGTCCTTTCCAATAACTTCTGTGGAGTTCGTCTTCATTGGTTTTCTCTTGCAAATGTACTCTCTGAGGGTGGCTCACCCAAATTATTGGATTAAAATGGCATGTATACAGTGATAACTCTGAAATGTTCTGGAGATTTTTGCCTGGAAATTCACAACTTTGTAAACACTGAATATCCACGGAAAGCTTTAGGTGGGTTTCCCACAGTCATTTCATATACAACATATTCAAAACTGAAAGCACTGATTTTTTAAAAAAATCTATCTATCTATCTATCTATCTATCTATCTATTTATTTATTTTCAGCGTAACAGTATTCATTGTTTTCGCAGCACACTCAGTGCTCCATGCAATCCATGCCCTCTCTAATACCCACTACCTGGTTCCCCCAACTCCCAACCCTTACCCCTTCAAAACCCTCAGATTGTTTTTCAGAGTCCATAGTCTCTCATGCTTCACCTCCCCTTCCAATTTCCCTCAACATCCTTCTCCTCTCATTCTCCCCTTGTCCTCCATGCTATTTCTTATGCTCCACAAATAAGTGAAACCATATGATAATTGACTCTCTCTGCTTAACTTATTTCACTTATCATGATCTCTTTCAGTCCTGTCCATGTTGATACAGAAATTGGATATTCATCCTTTCTGATGGAGACATAATACTCCATAGGGTATATGGACCACATCTTCCTTATCCATTCATCTCTTAAAGACCATCTTGGTTCTTTCCACAGTTTGGTGACTGTGGCCATTGCTGCTATGAGCATTGGAGTACAGGTGGCCCCTCTTTTCACTCCATCTGTATCTTTGGGGTAAATACCCAGTAGTGCAATTTCAGGGTCATAGGGAAGCTCTAGTTTTAATTTCTTGAGGAATCTCCACACTATTCTCCAAAGTGGCTACACCAATTTGCATTCCCACCAAGAGTGGAAGAGGGTTCCCCTTTCTCCACATCCTCTCCAACACATGTTGCTTCCTGTCTTGTTAATTTTAGCCATTCTAACTGGTGTAAGGTGGTATCTCAATGTGGTTTTAATTTGAATCTCCCTGATGTCTAGTGATGATGAACATTTTTTCATGTCTCTGATAGCCATTGTATGTCTTCATTGGAGAAGTGTCTGTTCATATCTTCTGCCCATTTTATGATATGATTATCTGTTTTGTATGTGTTGAGTTAGATGAGTTCTTTATAGATCTTGGATATCAACCTTTTTTTCTGTACTGTCATTTGCAAATGTCTTCTCCCATTCCGTGTATTGCCTCTTTGTTTTCTTGAGTGTTTCCTTTGCTGTGCAGAAGCTTTTGATTTTGATGAAGTCCCAAAAGTTTATTTTCACTTTTGTTTCCTTAGCCTTTGGAGACATATCTTGAAAGAAGTTACTGTGGCTGATATCGAAAAGATCACTGCCTATGTTCTCCTCTAGGATTCTGAAGGATTCCTGTCTCACGTTGAGGTCTTTTATCCATTTTGAGTTTATCTTTGTGTACGGTGTAAGAGAATGGTCGAGTTTAATTCTTCTACATATAGCTGCCCAGTTTTCCCAGCACCATTTATTGAAGATACTGTCTTTTTTCCACTGGATATTTTTTCCTGTTTTGTTGAAAATTATTTGCCCATAGAGTTGAGGGTCCATATCTGGGCTCTCTACTCTGTTCTACTGGTCTATGTGTCTGTTTTTATGCCAGTACCATGGTGTCTTAGTGATCACAGTTTTGTAGTAAAGCTGTGCCCCCTGTATTATTTTTGTTTTTCAACCTTTCCTTAGTGACTCAGGGTCTCTTCTGATTCCATACAAATTTTTGGATTATTTGCTCCACCTTTTTGAAAAATACTGGTGGAATTTTGATCAGAATGGCATTAAAAGGATAGATTGCTCTAGGCAGTATAGACATTTTAACAATATTTATTCTTCTGATCCAAGAGCATGGAATCTTACACCGACACCGTACACAAAGATAAACTCAAAATGGATAAAAGACCTCAATGTGAGACAGGAATCCACCAGAATCCTAGAGGAGAACATAGGCAGTGATCTCTTTGATATCAGCCACAGCAGCTTCTTTCAAGATATATCTCCAAAGGCAAAGGAAACAAATGCAAAAATAAACTTTGGGGACTTCATCAAAATCAAAAGCTTCTGCACAGCAAAGGAAACAGTCAAAAAAACAAGGGGGCAACCCATGGAATGGGAGAAGATATTTGCAAATGACAGTACAGACAAAAGGTTGATATCCAGGATTTATAAAGAACTCCTCAATATCAACACACACAAAACAGACAATTATATCAAAAAATGGGCAGAAGATATGAACAGACACTTCTCCAATGAAGACATAAAAATGGCTATCAGAGACATGAAAAAATGTTCATCATCACTAGACATCAGGGAGATTCAAATTAAAACCACATTGAGATACCACCTTACACCAGTTAGAATGGCCAAAATTAGCAAGACAGGAAACAACATGTGTTAGAGGGGATGTGGAGAAAGGGGAACCCTCTTCCACTGTTGGTGGTAATACAAGTTGGTGCAGCCTCTTTGGAGAACAGTGTGGAGATTCCTCAAGAAATTAAAAATAGAACTTCCCTATGACCCTGAAATTGCACTACTGGGTATTTACACCAAAGATACAGATGGAGTGAAAAGAAGAGCCATCTGTACCCCAATGTTTACAGCAGCAATGGCCACGGTCGCCAAACTGTGGAAAGAACCAAGATGGTCTTTAAGAGATGAATGGATAAGGAAGATGTGGTCCATATACCCTATGGAGTATTATGCCTCCATCAGAAAGGATAAATAAGCAACTTTTGTAGCAACATGGATGGGGCTGGAAGAGATTATGCTGAGTGAAATAAGTCAAGCAGAGAGAGTCAATTATCATATGGTTTCACTTATTTGTGGAGCATAGCAATAGCATGGAGGACAAGGGGAGAATGAGAGGAGAAGGGTGTTGAGGGAAATTGGAAGGGGAGGTGAA
Organism: Mustela putorius furo; assembly: GCF_011764305.1. Lineage (NCBI taxonomy): Eukaryota > Metazoa > Chordata > Mammalia > Carnivora > Mustelidae > Mustela > Mustela putorius. The sequence goes on from NW_025422126.1 coordinate 1,992,365, forward strand.
GCATGAGAGACTATGGACTCTGAAAAACAATCTGAGGGCTTTGAAGGGGCAAGGGGTGGGAGGTTTGGGGAACCAGGTGGTGGGTATTAGGGAGAGCACAGATTGCATGGAGCACTGGGTGTGGTGCAAAAACATGAATACTGTTACGGTGAAAAAAAAAAGATCTAATGAGGGGAAATAATAAAGAAGTTATTTTGTGAAAATGGAATTAGATTCTGTACTTGCAGAGGAAAAAAAATTGAATTACTTATCATGCTTTGTGATAAAATGAAAAATATTGGGCAGATTCCAAACTGGTTGAGTGCTGCTTTCTGTCAGCGCATGGGAGAAGAATGAGGCACAAACAAGTCAGCTGCAAGAGAAAGGGAGCAGGGGACAACAGTAGAAAAGACTTTTATTAGATAGAAATGGTGATCAACAGAAGAGTCAAAGAAGACCAAACATTAGTCATATGCCTTGTAGATAAATAAGAAGGAAGGCAAAATATGTCTGAACAAGCAGTATAAAGTTTATAGTTGAACAAGCACATGCAAAGGACTTTTCTAACTAGCCCCAGGCACTCTCGAGTGGGAGGGTGGGGAGATAACAGCAAAATGAAGCAGGTGACTAGGCAGCGATCTGCCCTGAGTGGGCCTGGCATCCCCCACTGCTCAGCTTCAAGGCCATATATACTGGCCTGTTGCCAGTATGTGTTTTTCTTAAGGCTGTATCTAAACGTGCTTGGTAACTAGTAAAATTTCCCATGGGTTATATTTTAAGTAATACATTAGTTCTGAGGGACCCTTGCAGTTGGGAAGCAAAAACAGTAAGTGTAAATTAGGCCTACTGTTGGCAAATTAGAATCACACTCACTACTAATTTTTTTTTATAAATTAATTTATTTATTTTCAGAAAAACAGTATTCATTATTTTTTCACCACTAAGTATTTTAATAATTGTGTTTACTGAGAATCAATTAAGTTTAGCTATTCTGCCCAGGTGTTCCCTCCAATGTTAAAATCAATTCTGTAAGAACTCTTGATATACATGTTGGTAGTTAAAATGGGTTGATAAACTATTTTAAAGTATTAAACTGGTATTTGTAGTACAAGTTTCTGAATTAGGACCCAAGCTACACACGTTTGGAGCAGAAATACGGGAATGGCCAAAAGTAATTAAGAAACTAATAGTTCATGCCTGAAGGCCAAAGTGGGCCTTTCTTCTCCCTAAACTCAAACCAAATTACATTAGCAGATGGCTCTAAAACATGCCTGTTGGAACCAGGGCCTGAATAAAAAGAAGAGGGAAGAGATTCCCTTCTTAGAATATAAGGAAATCATTTTTCTGGGAGGTTAATTTTTCCTAGGTTGCATGGTCACATGGTTAGAAAGTGTAGTAAGTAGCAGAGATTAGGTTGGAACCAGCTTTATCTTTTATCTGAATCTGAATTAAAACACTCTTGCTCTTGCAATACTGCACACCAAGTTTAGCTAAATCTTTCTTACCTGGTTTCAGAAAATGAAATCTAGAACTAGAAGCATCTTAACACCTTGAAGTTATCCCTTGCCCACATACAGGGTTGAAGTTTCTTAGTCTCCCACAGCCTCCATCCTCAGCTAAGCATCCTGAGAATTCATCAGGGAATTCTCAGCCTCAGCAGACGTCCACAAGGGAGAAGCTGCTTGAGCTCTTCAAAAAGACCCTGTATTTTAAGCAGAGAATATTCTTGTAGCTGTGTGAGCACTCATCCTGTGTTCTGATTGTTCTCTTCAGTTGTTGGTAGTGCCTGTGTATATTGCAGGAAGAATCTGAAGATGGTGACCAACACAGATACTGATAATCTTGAATACCTTTGTGTGAAGTTACTTGAGAACAGTCAGAGGAAATCAGACTGTCCTTGAAATCGCTGCTCAACCCATATCTCCTCTTTTCTGCCATAGACATTAGAATGACATTCCTGTAGCCCCAATAAACGGGAGTTGAAGGGGTGCTCAAGGATGTATGATAGAGTCTCCTGGAGTAACAAGCCAATACTTCTCTGATCTGTTAATCTGGAGGTGAGTGCCTTGGAGAAGAAAATGTAGTCACTGCACTAAAAATTATGGTTTAATCCCTACTGCATCTCATCTCTTTTTTCTAACCATTCACTTATGTATTTATTCAGTAGTCTTTATTAGATCCCAAATCTGTATTAGGGTTGCAAGTCTCTAGTCAGTCTTACAGCAATTCCATCTCTTTGGTGGTAGGTATGGCTTATTTTGATCTTTCTCCCCCTCCCAAATCTGGCAAACTTGCCTCATACCACCCCCAAAATATAATATGCACATAATATATTTGGAAGGCAAGGTAATAGCAGAGTGAGAGAGATGATGGATGCAACTTCTCACTAAGCAGCAGAATGATCCTTCCCCGTCTGGAGATAGAGGAGTGAAACAGATCACCTCTAAATGTTGCTTCTCTTTCACAAACTTTGAAATGGCTCCCTGTAAGATGGATGGAAACAAGCTTCACTGTGAGTCTGGTGGCTGAAAAGCTACACATATCTTTAAACTCTTATTTGCATCTCCCCTTTTCCCCTTCTTTCTTATCATTCCTTTTTAAAAGTTCTGTTGGCCATTTCCTGTCTTGATTTCGGATCAAGACTGCATTGTTGCCTGTGCTGTCCAAGCCTGTTCTGCAAATGCTGTGATCGTCCTTTTCCTTCACAGCTCCTCTCCCTCCCGCCGCCACCTCTCTCCTTCATTCTCTTTCCCTTTTCTAACTCTGGAATCACAACATAAGAGGGGTTTTATTATTTTATTAATTACTGCATTATTATTTTATTCTTACTTGTTTTGATTAACACATGAATGGCAAAAGCTGGCTACAGACTTTTCTTCTGTCTTTTTCCTCACTCTTCCATGTCCCTTTACAAAAGAAGTCTTTTGAAAGAGTACCCTGAACTCCCCATCTCTCCTCCTTAATATATCCTGGTATCTTCACTCATCCTCTAAAATTTTCTCTTAGAAGAAAACTACAAACAATATACACTTTTTGCTTACTCCTGGGGAGCTGAAATTGATAATTTCAGCCCTTATAATCTTTCTCCAATCTATCAACATATTCTATTAACAATTAATGATAACCTCACCATTCTAAGTGCAATGCTTTTTTAGAAATTTTCATCCTTCTCTATCTTTTTTTAATAGGCACAGTGGTGACATGACTTTGGTGATAAAATACACTATTATCATTTTGTTTCCCTGATTGTCCATTCTTTGTCTCTTTCAGCTGTTTTAAGCTTTTTTATGCATATGATAAATATTATACTACTCACACTGTATTAATATGCATACACCCCATTATAGTATGGCTTGCAATAAATGTAATTGAATAAAAGTTCTGAAGGCAGAATTTAAATAGAGCCCAATTCAGGTATTATAAAGACAGACCTATACCTGTGTGCCATATTGATCTAACTCCCAAATGCACAGCTTACTCTGAGAGCCTTAAGATTTAGTTTCCTCGTTATAAGCTAAAATTAGAGGCTATCCTGACCATTTTAGGTTTCTTTTTATTATTTCTGTTTCAGATATGATGCATACCTCCTCTGCACCCTCATCTCTACATCTAACACCAGCTTAACAGCCCTGATGTTGCAAACTCACAACTCTTGTGATATCTCCCAAAACAAAGCCCCAGTGTACCCTTTCCTAGAATTATTTGTTTTCTGAAGATCCTGTTTCTTCTCAGACATTTCTCAGTACAGACTTCAGATTTGTGCAACACATTTTTCATCCTTAGTCACTGAAGGATTTTATGCAGATTCAGGAAAGGCATCACTGTGGCCACAAGTTATAAGCTCAAAGAGTTCAGTGACCATTTACTCAATGCTTCCTCTGCATTCCCCTGCAGACTAAACATTGTGGAATAAAGCACAATCCCCAGCCAAATTAAAAATACATTTAAAGACATATGATAGGCACTTGATCCTAGTACACAATTATGCAAAATCATGTATAGTACTAATTCCCTGTATATATGATACAGATTCTGAATTCTTTAGTTGATTAAACTGGATTTTTCTCAGGGAGGAACATATGAAAAAGGTGCCATCTGAAGTGACCTCATGAAACCACTGAGAGTCCAACATGGGCAGACATACCACCATAAGGCTAAATCCTAGGGCATCCATACACTACATAAGTCCCCATCCAAGACCCTCCAGAAAATGCTAATAGATCAAGTCCCCCAGTTCTTTCTCATTTCATCTGCAGACGCTTTCTCTCTCACTGGTCCCATGACACTTTGGTGAGTGAGAATTCAGTTCTATTACTCTCCAGAAAGCCCATTCTTGACTGGAGGTTGGTGTATCCAAGACTGTAAAGCCATGACAATCTCTTATAATAGCAGCCTCCAAAAAGCCACTTTCTTCCTCACGGGCTTTCAAGGACTGGAAGATCTCCATGGCTGGATCTCTATTCCATTCTGCTTCATCTACTTGACAGTTATTGTAGGAAACCTTACCATCCTCCACGTCATCCGTACTGATGTCACCCTCCATGAACCTATGTACTATTTCTTGGCCATGCTGGCCCTGACAGACTTGGGTCTTTGTCTATCTACACTGCCCACCGTGTTGGGCATCTTCTGGTTTGATGCCAGAGAGATTGGCATCCCTGCCTGCTTCACTCAGCTCTTCTTCATCCATACCTTGTCTCTGGTAGAGTCTTCAGTTCTACTGTCCATGTCCATTGACCGCTATGTGGCCATCTGCAACCCACTGCGCTACTCCACAGTCTTGACACCCACACGTATTGTCAAGATGGGGCTGAGCTCAATGCTTAGAAGTGCCCTCCTCATCCTGCCCCTGCCATTCCTCCTTAAACGCTTCCAGTACTGCCGCTCCCATGTGCTGGCCCATGCCTATTGTCTGCACCTAGAGATCATGAAGCTGGCCTGCTCTAGCATCATTGTCAATCACATATATGGGCTCTTTGTTGTGGCCTGCACTGTTGGCTTGGATTCACTGTTCATCTTCCTCTCCTATGCCCTCATCCTCCGCACTGTGCTAAGCATTGCCTCCCGCCAGGAGCGACTTCGAGCCCTCAACACTTGTGTCTCCCACATCTGTGCTGTGCTACTCTTCTACATTCCCATGATTGGCTTGTCTCTTGTGCACCGCTTTGGTGAACATCTGCCCCGTATTGTACACCTCCTCATGTCTTATGTGTATCTACTGGTACCACCTCTCATGAACCCCATTGTTTATAGTATCAAGACCAAGCAAATCCGCATCCGCATTGCTAAGAAGTTTGAATTTGTAAAAGCCTTTAGGGGTTTTCGATAAGATGGGTTAAGATGAAGGGAGGGAGTTCAGGACATCAAGTCTATTGATATTTTTAGTTTCCAGTGAATCAATAGCAGATTACCTCCTCAAGCAGCTTCTAGAAACTTCCTGGTGATTCCAGCTTGTTCCTCAGCTGCTTTTCAGAAAGTCAACAGTAACCCCCTGGAAAATTTCACCAGTCCTCCTGGAAAATTTCATCAGTCTTCCAACAAGTGGTTCTCCACCGACCAGCTTTAGCCTAATTGTGAACCAGCTTTGGCTCAGAAACCTAGGGAACTCTCTGTCATTCAATGAACTTCACTCACATTCTCTCCATCAACAACCAAATGCTAGCCATGGGGCTGGTTCTTTCCCTGAAAATTTGTTTCTTCCTTGGAGACTCTCCCTCAGCCCTTTCCCACTCTTAGTTGATTCCCTGTTACTGTAATCTCTTGTTAATAAATAAATTAAACTTTTCTGTTAAATTCCTGTGTGGTTTCTTTCTTCTGCTTGGACCCTAACTAACACACCACTCAAAGTAAGTTCTTTGTTTTATCAGCTCTACTCCCCATTTTGATCTAGTATCTTAAAGGAACCAGTTAGCATCTAGGAACTGTGACTTGCCAGATGAATTCCATTTCTGTGTGAAACAAACTATCTGATCTCGGATTCATCTCCTCTATGCCTCAGCCAACTGAAGTTGAAGATTTCTTCTAGAATCTTCCAGAGTCTTTGTACCACCCTTAGACTCATATCTATTGAAGAATTCTTACAAAACTGTTTCAGAAGGCAGGAAGAGAGCAATTAAAACCAAAGTTGATTTAAAAAAAGCAATAATAATATCTTATGTTGATGCCTGGATGTACATTCAAAATTTTTTCAGAGGCTGCATAGTATTCCATTGTGTATATATACCACATCTTCTTGATCCATCAAAAGAAATGAAATCTTGCCATTTGCGACAACATGGATGGAACTAGAGCGTATCATGCTTAGCGAAATAAGTCAGGCAGAGAAAGACAACTATCATATGATCTCCCTGATATGAGGAAATGGTGATGCAACATGGGGGCTTAAGTGGGTAGGAGAAGAATCAATGAAACAAGATGGGATTGGGAGGGTGACAAACCATAAGTGACTCTTAATCTCACAAAACAAACTGAGGGTTGCTGGGGGGAGGGGGTTTGGGAGAAGGGGGTGGGATTATGGACATTGGGGAGGGTATGTGCTTGGGTGAGTGCTGTGAAGTGTGTAAACCTGGTGATTCACAGACCTGTACCCCTGGGGATAAAAATATATGTTTATAAAAAATAAAAAATTAAAAAAAAATTTTTTTCAGAGGATTTGGGAACATTCTTTAATATGTATACATTTTAACCTTCAAAATAAGTAGAATAGCCCGTATTTCCTCCCCCACCTCCATCTTTATTACTGATTAGCTGGAAAATAACAATAAAAAATAATAATTACAATTGTAGTAATAGCATCTAACAATTATTGAGCATCTACTATATACTACAGAATGTCTCGAAGTGCTTGCATGCAATATCCAATTTGACTGTCCTTTGAAAATTAAGATGGCAGAATCAAAATTTTAAAATAAGATTTTTCAGTTAAAAAAACTACTACAGGAAGGTATTCTCCAGGTAGCAGATAAGTGACTGCTATATCCTGATTATTTACTTATTGAGACATCAAAATTATGAATTTTCTGCTATGTAGAACTATAACCTATGATCCAGATCAAGAATTGGCATGTTTATTTCTGAAGAATGTCCTCCCAGACACTTAAGTAGGGTAGAAAAGACCTCAGTAGGAGTTAAAAGGTATGCCTTATAAAAACTTAAAGAATGTTAGTGGAAAAGCATGCCTATAAGACACATTTTAAATGGTCATGGCATTTACCTACTTACTACAACAGTAACATTTTGTTAAAATTTTAATTTTTCAAACTATTTTTATTCAGTGCTATCTTAACCTTTAAGATAGACAATTTCCTTTTAATTATCATATAATCCCTTTAGATTGAAGGTTCAATGAGGTCAGTTACTATAGCCAATATCATATATAATAAATGGAAAACTCGAAAACCACATTCAGGTCTGTCAGATCTCAAAACCTAAACTTTTGGCATTATGTTGTTGAAAGTTTATGGACTCTAGTTTTCCCACATATGCTAACATTTCAGATGAATGGACATCTATTTGCCTCACTAGAGACAAAGGGGAAAAAAGGATGTGAAATAGCATGGCATGTTCCTGGGAACTATACATAGTGGGCATTCTGTAAATTCAGATGGGAAACAACTTTACTCATACAACTAGGATGTAGAGGAGGAGAAATATTACTTATTTTCTTTCTTTCTTTCTTTTTTTAAGATTTTATTTGTTTATTTGACAGACAGAGATCACAAGTAGGCAGAGAGGCAGGCAGAGAGAGAGGGGGAAGCAGGCTCCCTGCTGAGCAGAGAGCCCGATGCAGGGCTTGATCCCAGGACCCTGGGATCACGACCTGAGCTGAAGGTAGGGGCTTTACCCCACTAAGCCACCCAAGCATCCTGCTTATTTTTTTCTAAATCGTCTGTCTTCTTCATAAACATCTGCCAACTAAATACATGGAAAAATTGTAATAACAAGAATTTAAAAACCATGCTGAAATTAAAAACAAACAAACAAAAAACAAGATGAATTTTTGCATCAGTTTGTCTAAGTTCCATCCAATAATATTCTCTTTAGGTCCCTTTAGTGTCTCGCAGCTGGTATTTCCTCCAGGCAGCATCTTTATGTACAAGGTATTCCCTTATATTCTGCCTCTATCTTGTTTCTTTCTCCTGCTCTTTCTGGGCTAGGACATATGGACCCTTTTGGGGGGAGGGGCAAGTCTCTTCCCACATCATATCCTATTTTCCCTCAAAGAAACTGAGTAGCTAAGATTTAAAGAAGGCAGGATATCTTCCCTGTAATACGATCAAATTCTATGCTCCTTCTAATCAAAGCTGTACAAAGACTAAATCAGTCTCCCCCCACCTCCGTAACATCTGAGACTCAAACCTATTTTCTTTCAAAACATATTGAACACTACTTTTTTTTTTCCTCAGTACTTGGACTCAGAGGCTATAAATAAATATTGCTTCTGTGTTTTTAATGGAGGGGGGAGTTATTTCTGTTATAAAATATTTGTTAAATGGGTGAAAAAAAAAGACTGGATGATAAGATACATGTTATGTATACATATACATATTATGGGATGAATTGTGCCCCCCATTCATATGTTGAAATCCCAGCCCTCAATACCTCAGAATGTAACTCTATTTGGAGGTACGGTCTTTTGGAAGCCATTAAGTTAAACTCAGACTTTCAGAGTTGGCCCTAAGCCAGTATGACTCATGTCTTTATAAGAAGAGCAAGAGACATCAAAGATATTCATACACACAAGAAAGGCCATGTGAGAACACAGAGAGAAGATGGCCATTTGCACTCCCGGGAGAGGGGTCTTGGAAGAAACCAAACCGTCAACACCTTGATGTTGGACTTTGCTGGCCTCAAGAACCATGAGAAAATAAATTTCTGTTGTTAAGCCAACTAGTCTGTGGTATTTTGTTATGGTGGTCCTAGCAAACTAACAAGAGGTAACTGTGTTTTGAAATGAATTCCAGGTAAAATGTGAAGATGCACTTTTAATTATAGAGGGAATAAAAATCTGGAATCAGAGTTGAAAACAAATCATAAGGACAAGATTTTTCATAAGAAAAATCTTAGACTTTTGTGGTTGTCACTAATGTTAGTTTTTGATTCTGCATTATAGGGATAAAGCCCAGAAACCTGCATTTTAACAAGCATTACAGGTGATTCTGATCCTGATTATCTGGGGACTCTGATTTGAGAAATATTGCTTCACAACACTCAAGTGTGTCTACAATGTGCTTGAGCAAAAATTAATGGAATGTGGCCACAAGATGAATCCCAGAACATTCTAAGGGGACCAATCAGGCCAATTAATTGGAATAACCTCTTATGGTTAGTGAGGGGATCTGGACATTCCTTAATATTTATATTTTATATTCCCAAATTAGATTCAAGTAGCTGGACGCTAATTAGGTGAGTAATGAAAACACTGAAACAGCCTCCATGCCTCCCTCTAAAATGTCTTGCCTGTCAGCTTTCAAAGTCTAAAAAATGGATGATTAATTCCTCATATCCCTGTATTGGCATATAAAACTCCCTGGTTTAGCTATCCTTTGCAGGGGATCATGTTGCCTAGAAGGCTAGAAGAATGAATTTGTTTCTCCAATTAGCTCCTGTATGTCTAGAAACCTTAGAGCTGAGTTCTGTGTCTGTGTGGATCAGAGACAGGAAGAGAAAATGGAGTCTCTCAATGTAGACAAAAGTCAGGAATATATATTTATAGTCACACACACACACACACACATATATAGGGTTATTTGGGCACCAAAACTCAAAGCTGTAACAATATATCTAGGAACTTGGTCTGACTCTTTTCTTCTCCTTTAGTGATGGAGGAAGCACTGAATTAAAAAGGCCCTTTTAAGGTTACATAAGGTTATGGATATCCACAATACACATTGTCACAGCTGATGTGCATTAACTATAGAGTTATGATATATCATATATAAAACACTAACACCCATTCTGCTTCCCCAAAGTTACGGAGTTGTTCAAAATCTCATGAGATCTTTAAAAAGTAGCTACACTGTGTGACATCTTCTGGGCTTTTCATGTAGATATCTCCTAAGACTCTTCTCTTCTCTTTCCCTTATTCCCAGAGTATAAGATAATGAAGTCCAGGGAGCCAGTCCTAATAGGGAATTCATTAAAGATTCCTGAAAGAATCTTAGTGGGGACCTCAGACAATTTCATAAAAATCAGAGAATTCAAAGCCCACCCTCCAGTCTCTCCATATGCCCAAGAGCCTCTAGTATTAGCATTTCTTCTCCCCCATTGCAAGACCCAGAGGCTCTAGACCTAGCTTTGGTATGTGAGACAAATTTGTAGAGCCAAGAGGAGGTCCCAGAAAGCTCAGCCTGAGCTCTGGAGAAGGAAGGGAGAGAAGGACCTTTGAGGCACAAGAAAGGCTATAGAGGGTACCTGTGGAAGGTGGTGACTCCTGAAGTCAGATCTCGCTCACCAAACCCTGGTCTGGTTTTAGCACTAACTTAGCAAAGATACAATAGCTTTCTCACACTCATTCACTTCGTTTCCTGCCCAGAAGCAGTGTGATCGTCTGAAAGAAAAGCTTGTATGTGACATGAAAGGACACTTTCTTGGGTGACTATGGAATCCAAGTGAGAGAATTGGAAGCAGCCATTGAACTTGCCCAAACCCAAAACCCCTAGGAAGTATTCTCCAAGAACAACTGAGAGCTGGCCATTTGCTAAATTTCCAACTCCCTTCTACTCTAGATAGCTGCTTTATCAACTGGTCAGGAACAATGAAGTCCTCACCAAATCTGATAATTGAAACTCTGAAGACCTTTAAATAAGAAGACCTTAGAACAGTTACCTCACTAAGATCTCCCCAGACAACAAGCTAAAGGTGATCTTTCCTAGGCAGATACCTCCTGCTTCACTACTCCCGATTTTCTCTTATGTCCTGGTCTCTTCCTTCAACTTCCTTTCTGATCCCTATTCTTTTTAAAATGTTACCACAAACTCTGATTCCAAAAAGAGTCCATCTTGAGCTAAAAGAAGGTGGGGCACAAAGACTATTTCTATTATTTGTCATTCAATCTTCACCCATTTTAGGCTGTCTCAGCTTAAAAGCTGCCCAGAATGCTCCTTGGAACTCCAGAGATTTAAGGTTGAATTCCAGCTCTGTCAGTGATTGATGGTATGACTTAATATACATCATCAAATTCTATAAGCCTCTCCTCATTTGCAAATCAAGGTAATAATATTAACTTGCAATATTTTTCTTGCAATGTTATTTCTTTTGCAATGCTTCTAACACAGCTTCTGGCAAACAGTAGATGTGCATCAGGTATTATAAATAAACTTTTATATTCTTAACAATGTACATTCTTTCTTTACTACCTTTTTCGTTTTCATGTCAAAAGATTTCCTGCCTTAAGTTTTATGACTTATATTGTTAACCACCATGTAGCTTGCCTGTCATATGACAGGTAAGTTTATCACAGCTCTTCTGAATTCACTTTGATGAAGGAGGTGGTGATCACTGACCATGGTGGAAGCAGAAGCTGAGGAACAACACACAAGAGCCAATCTGACCTTCAAGTGGACAGTGAGTTAATGACACTGGCAACTAATTTCACTGTTATTTGGAGTGAGGAAGAAAATGTCTACATATATATTTGCATGTATGTCTCTAGTAAGTTTATTATTAACTTAGCTAAATAGCCAGAACATTTTTGGAGGTCTATTAAGCCCCTGACCTTATGCTCGCTACTTCTAGTTGACAGTGAATTGTCCTCTAACGCAGGAAGAAAGTGTAATGGTTGTTGAGATCCAGGAATCTAGAGAAAAATCAGTTCAAATCTCATTTGGGCCATTTATTATATCTTTGATCTTAGAAATATTAATTTTCTCTAGTTCTGTTTCTTCTTCTATAATATGGTATTATTAATAGAACTTTATTCACAGGAATTTTTAAAGCAATAAAATATACACCAAGTTAGTAACAGCTAACTAAATAATTTAAAAAAATCCTGAGTGCCTAAGCACTGTCTTTACAAAAATAAACAAAGCAAAGCCCCTGCCCTTTTTAATCTCACATTCTAGTGGTGTTAGGAATTGGAAGTGGGCAGATGACTGCTCTGAAACTCAGGAGGCTTAAACTGGCATAAGACCTCTTCCCAGTAACTATACTCTCATGAACCTTCATTTCCTAACCTAGAGAGTATGTCTTACCAGCATTACTGCCCTCTATTCTGTGGACTCTCATGGACTCTGTCTTGCAATTGGGGGTGTAGTCATGGTTGATGGTTTCCCCCCACCTAGGTTCATAGCAGTTGAATTCTAGATCTCTAGGGAATGTAGGTTACTGACTGATAGGAGAATCAGAGCTTTGATATGGTACTTCAGCAGTCAAGAATCACGTTACAGACAGCCATTCATTCACTCTCCAGTCCTAACTGCAATTATGTGAGCTGAGTAGCGCATTTGAGCCGTCTAGATCAAGCTAGGTTTCCATATGAGATGAGATGAGAAGATGAGTGAAGGACTCATCTGTGTTTACACTTAGCAATTGTATGTAGCTGATGAAGTCAAGCAGAAGTAGAAAAGAAAGAAAGAGAGAAGAGGAAGAAGGATAGAAAGGAGGAAGGAAAGAAAGGAAGAGAAGAGAAGGCATAGAGGGGGAGGGAGGGAGTAAGGAAGCAAAGAGATAAAAGAATAGCAAAGGAAGTAAAGTAAGAGAAGGGAAGTGAAGAGAAGTTGAAAGAAATTTTGGAACATTATTGAGAGTTCTAATGGAAAAGAGGAAGGTGAGAAGTGTTTAAAGATCTTCTCAAAAGGGATAGGCAAAGTTAGGTATAACCAACAAGAATAATGAAGAGTGTCAGATATCTCAGCTTGAAGGAGAAAAAAAGAAAAAAAAAATTCTAAAACAATGTTTAAAGGGAATAAGGGGCCAGAAAGAAATGACCTCTGGAAGAGCTGTATAGTTCTAGTCCTAGTTGATTCTAATGTTTTGTTTGGTTTGTTTTCAAATTTCTTCCAGGGACAATCCCTAGCTTTTTTCTGAATTCATTTCAAGAATTTGGAGGGAATCCAATTTTCCTCTTCCCTCCACACACAATGACTGTGGGATCCCTGGAAAGCAACCGCAACATTTCCTCCACCTTTCTGCTGAGTGGCATTCCTGGGTTGGAGCACATGCACATCTGGATCTCCATCCCACTGTGCCTTATATACCTAGTTTCCATCCTGGGGAACTGTACAATCCTTTTTATCATTAAAACAGAGCCCTCACTCCATGAACCTATGTACCTTTTCTTGTCCATGCTGGCTCTGACTGACCTGGGTCTGTCTCTTTGCACCCTCCCTACAGTACTAGGCATCTTTTGGATTGGGGCACGAGATATTGGTCATGATGCCTGTTTTGCTCAGCTCTTTTTCATTCACTGCTTGTCCTTCCTGGAGTCTTCTGTGCTACTCTCCATGGCCTTTGACCGCTTTGTGGCCATTTGTCTCCCCTTGCACTATGCTTCCATTCTCACCAACACGGTCATTGGCAGGATTGGCCTGGTTTCCCTGGGCCGCAGTGTAGCCCTCATTTTCCCATTGCCTTTTATGCTCAAAAGATTCCCTTATTGTGGGTCCCCGGTTCTCTCACATTCCTATTGCCTCCACCAGGAAGTGATGAAATTGGCCTGTGCAGACATCAAAGCCAATAGCATCTATGGCATGTTTGTCATTGTTTCCACAGTAGGTATAGACTCACTGCTCATTCTCTTCTCCTATGCCCTGATCCTGCGTACTGTGCTGTCTATTGCATCCAAAGCTGAGAGATTCAAAGCTCTTAACACCTGTGTTTCCCACATATGTGCTGTACTCCTCTTCTACACTCCCATGATTGGCTTGTCTGTCATCCACCGCTTTGGGAAGCAGGCACCTCATCTGGTCCAGGTGATCATGGGCTTTGTGTACCTCCTATTCCCTCCCCTGATGAACCCTATTGTCTACAGTGTGAAGACCAAACAGATCCGAGATCGCATAACCCATGCCTTTTGTTATTAGTTGGGTCTAGTCTTAGAAGCACTAATTCCTTAAGTGTAGCCTTACTCCTTCATCTTTTATAATATCCAATGTGCATAAAATGGAGGAGACAATTATTTATTTACTTAACAAATACATGAAGGAATGATCAGAAGTCACAGCTCTTGCAGAATTATCTTTGCCCTGATTGGGGGAAAGCACAATGCAGTATGACATAGCAGATTATATTTTTCCAAAAATGGCCAATGAGGTAATTCTAATCCTACATTTTCCTCCAGAAACTTGTTGCTCCCCCATCAAGAGATGGAGTCCATTTTTTCTCTCCTTGTAACTGTGTAGGACTTGGTAAATGCCTCAGTGAATTGAATGTTTAGGAAGTGATCTTGTAGGACTCCTGAGGCTAGGTCACAAAAGGTGATATATTTTAGACGGGTATATGCCTCTCCTACACTTTCTCTCTCCCTCCTTTTCTATCTTCATTTCTATTTCCAACTATATCTCTATCTCAATCAATGCTTGCTTTTTGAATAAAGCCTGCGAATACCATACCAAGAGGAAGCTGAGACCACAGGGACAAGCCATGTAGATGTCCCAGCCAATAGACCAAGCTAAAGTCTCAGCCTTAGTTGGATCATTATCATCTACTAGTGAGTAAATAAATCTTCATATTATTCCAAACCCCATTTTCCCCACCTTTCCAGGTGGTACCAAATAAAATAATCAACCCTACTCTGAACCTAGCCTAAGCTTCAGATTTGCAAGCTCAATAAATGTTTGTTTGCTTGTTTGTTTTTTAAGACACTAAATTTGGAGATGGTTTATTATACAGTTATATGTTAATTGGGTTGCTCAAAATAAAAAGAAGTGGATATAGGAGCAAAAAGAGAAATATCTTCTTTCAGTTGGGAGAAACAATGTCAGGAAAGATTTCCTTGAGTTGGCTCAGTGTAAGAAACATACTGGAGCTTGGCAATCAAACAGGAAAATTATGGTCTTATTTGAAGGAATAGGATGTACAAAACTGAGGCAGAGGTAAGAGAGAGAGAATAATGCATCTAAAGAAATATTTGAAGTTGTTTCTATTGTCATTGTTCCCTAGAATGTCAGGGAAAAGCAGAGAACAGGGGAGTGAAGGAAGGGGAGGCGATAAGTAGAAAAAGGTTGAGGCACTGACCATATCAGAAAAATCATAAACCTGTGAATCAAAAAGAGATAATTGCTTATACCCTCTTATCTGTCCACTACAATTTTGCCACCACTTTGCCCAAGAAAAAAAAATATATATATATATATCTTTCAGACATAAATGTGAAACCTAAAACCATAAAAATCCTAGAAGAGAGCCTAGACAGTAATTTCTCTGACATCAGCCACAGCAACATTTTTCTAAATATGTCACCTGAGCCAAGGGAAATAAAAACAAAAATAAACTATTGGGACTACCTCAAAATAAAAATAAATAAATAAATAAAATTTCTGCATAGTGATGGAAATAATGAACAAAATTAAAAGGGAACCTACTGAATGGGAAAAGATATTTTACAAATGAAATAGCTGATAAGGGGTAAGTATCCAAATTATATAAAAAACTTATAAAAATCAACACCCAAAACCAAATCATGCAATTAAAAATAGGCAGAAGGCATGAAAACATACAGATGACCAACAGACACATGAAAAGATGCTCAATATCACTCATCATCAGGGAAATACAAATCAAAACTACAATGAGATATCATCTCACACTTGTCAGAATGGTTAAAATAAAAAATACAAGAAACAGCAAGTGTTGGCAAGGATGTGAAGAAATAGGAACACTCTTACACTGTTGGTGGGAATGCAAACTGGTGCAGCCACTGTGGAAAACAGTATGGAGGTTTCTCAAAAAGTTAAAAATAAAATTATCTTTAATCCAGTAATTGCACCACAGGGTATTTACCCTCAAAATCAAAAACACTGATACGAAGTATAGAAATAACCCAAGTGTCCATCAATAGATGAATGGATAAAAAAGATGGGAAAGATATATATCTTTCCCATCTTTCACATCAAAGATATATATATCTTTCACATCATATATATATATATTCACATCATATATATATATATATATATAATGGAACATTATTCAGCCATAAAAAAGAATGAAATCTTGCCATTTACAACAACATGAATGGAGCTGGAGAGTATAATGCTAAGGGAAATAAGCTAAGGGAAATAAATGCTGAGTGAAATAAGACAAAGAAAGACAAATTCCATATGATTTCACTCATATGCAGAATTTAAGAAACAATGCAAAGGAAAAACAAGAAGGGAGACAAAGCAAGAAACAGACTCTTAACAATAGAGAAGAAATGCATGGTTAACAGAGGGGAGATAGGTGGGGTGATGGGTTAAGGAGGTGATGGAGACTACAAAGTACACTTATTGTGATATGCATGGAATAATGTATAGAATGGGTGAATCAATATATTGTACATCTGAAACGAATATAACACTGTATGTTAACTGTACTGGAATTAAAATAAAATTTTTTAAAAAATTATCTTTTGAGTAATATATGTCAATACAGTGTTTGTAAGTTTGTCTTGGAGGTATTTGTGAGGAAAGCAAGTCTGGATAAAATGCTGCTAAGTAGGGTTTTAGACATCTAGAGGGAATATTGAGGATGTCATGTTCCTGCACAGTGCAGGATCAAGAAAGGGAGTGGCAAAGGGCCACTAGATAAAACATCTCCTACAGGGGTGCCTGGGTAACTTGATGGTTTGGCATCTGTTTTGGCTGGGGTCATGATCCCAGGGCCCTGGGATTGACCCCTACATCGGGCTCCCTGGTTGGCAGGTAGCCTGCTTCTCCCTCTCCCTCTACAGTCCCCCTGCTTATGCCCTCTCATTCTCCCTGTCAAAGAAATAAATAAAACCTTAAAAAAACAAAAACAGGGGCGCCTGGGTGGCTCAGTGGGTTAAGCCACTGCCTTCGGCTCAGGTCATGATCTCAGGGTCCTGGGATCAAGTCCCACATCGGGCTCTCTGCTCAGCAGGGGGCCTTCTTCCCTTCCTCTCTCTCTGCCTGCCTCTCTGTGATTTCTCTCTGTCAAATAAATAAATAAAATCTTTAAAAAACAACAACAAAAAACAAAAACAAAAAACCTCTACTACAAGGTTTATGTGAAGTCAATTCCCATTTGAAGTTGGGCTTAATCTGATGCTATCTAGCACAACTGACATTTAACTCTTAACAGGTTATGCCTTCCACAACCAGTGCCTCATTCTGCAATGAGGGATATACATGAACCTTGGGTGTTACATGTGGAAGATCCAAGGGTACTTATGAAAAACAAAATAAAATAGAATATGTGCGTGAGTGTCATGTGTGGTTTGTATTTTGGTAGTCTATGTACACACAAAACCTCAGGAAAACCATAAAGCTACATGCCTCTATTTCTATTGGTACTACTTTAAGTCTAATTAATATTATCTCTCGCTTGAACTACTGTGTCTCTTCTAACTGTTCTCCTACCTTCCAGTCTTTTCAGATTTATTGAGGTATACTTGATAAATAAAGTTTGTATATATTTAAGGTGTACAATATGATATTCTGATATATGAATTGTGAAATGATTATATAATCCTGCTAATTAATATAGCATCACATTCCATAGTCCATAATTTTTGTAGTGTGGTCAGAACACTTAAGATCAGCTCTCTTGGGGCACCTGGGTGGCTCAGTCAGGGAAGCATTCAACTCTTGGTTTCAGCTTAGGACATGATCTCAGGGTTGTGAGATCTAACTCCATATTGGGCTCCGTGCTTGATGTGGAGTCTGCTGGAGATTCTCTCTCTTCCTCTCCTTCTGCCACTACTCCTGCTTCTGCATGCTCTTTTCTCTGCCTCTAAATAAATAAAGAAAATCTTTTAAAAAAAGATCAGCTCTCTTGGCAAATGTTAAGTATACAAAACAGTACTATTAACTTATAGTCACCGAGCCATATACTATATCTCAAGGAAGGAAGGGATGAAGATTACTTTCTGGTTTGAGCTTTGAAAAATTAAGTATATGAGAGTTCTACTTAGTGAGATAAAGAATACTTTCTAAGGAACAGGCCTAAAGAGAAGAATTAATTTATTGCATTTTGAAGATACTGAGCATCAGCTGTCTATGCAACACAGAGAGTGTGTAGTGGTTAAGAACTCAAGCTCAGGAATAAATAAACTTGAGAAGAATCCAGATTACATCACTTACTGGCTGTGTGTCCAGGAAAGTTTTTTTACTCTTATAAGCTCCTACTTTCTCATCTGCCAAACAGGGATAGATAATAATACCTCTTAATGGGTTAATAGCGAATAAATGTAATAAGATACCATATACTATGTAAAGCATTTGGTATAATATATGGTACTTAGTAAATGATCAATAATTGTGAAGTATTATTATTATCATTATTCTCATTAAAAGGTAGAGTCAATTAAGCATTTGGATCTATGGCCCTGGATCCTAGAAGAGAAGGCCATGGTACGGAAATAAATTCATGACCGGGAATCATAGATTAAACCTATAATAAGGCATGACTACTCTCTCATTTACCTCTCTCAAAGATAATTTAGAACTGGGAACATAAACTCAAATCCCTCTGAAGGCCACCAAGTAAGGTAAATGAGTGAAGAAAAATTCTGGAAGACAAATAGCAAGTTGTAGGTTATGATCTCTGGCAAACCCTGTCTTAAGGTACTTAACTATTCAGCTCCAGAATGCTGGGCCAATAGTAAAGATGCACTGATTTTTAAAAAGAAAATAAAAATCAGGTCTTCTGCCCATTTTAAAATCAGATTTTCGGGGTTTTTCTTTATGCTGAGCTGTAGAAATTCTTTATACATTTTGGGTATTAATCCCTTATCAGACATGCCATTTGTAAGTGTCTTTTCCCATTCAGCAGGTTGCTTTTGGCTTTGTTTATGGTTTCCTTCATTGTATAAAAGCTTTTTATTTTGATGTAGTCCCAATAGTTGATTTTTGCTTTTCTGTCGAGAAGACATCTAGAAAAATGTTTCTATAGCCAATGTCAAAGAAATTCCTGTCTGTGTTTTCTTTCAGGCGTTTTTTTTTTTTTTTTTAAAGATTTTTTTTTTTATTTTTTATAAACATATATTTTTATCCCCAGGGGTACAGGTCTGTGAATCACCAGGTTTACACACTTCACAGCACTCACCAAATCACATACCCTCCCCAATGTCCATAATCCCACCCCCTTCTCCCAAACCCCTTCCCCCCGGCAACCCTCAGTTTGTTTTGTGAGATTAAGAGTCACTTATGGTTTGTCTCCCTCCCAATCCCATCTTGTTTCATTTATTCTTCTTCTACCCACTTAAGCCTCCATGTTGCATCACCACTTCCTCATATCAGGGAGATCATATGATAGTTGTCTTTCTCTGCTTGACTTATTTCAGGCGTTTTATGGTTTCAGGTCTCACCTTTAGGTCTCTAATCCATTTTAAATTTATTTTAGTGTATGGTGTTAGAATGTGGTCCAGTTTCATTTTTCTGCATTTAGCTGTCCAGTTTTCCCAGCACCATTTATTGAAAAGACTGCCTTGGGACGCCTGGGTGGCTCAGTTGGTTAAGCAGCTGCCTTCGGCTCAGGTCATGATCACAGCGTCCTGGGATCGAGTCCCGCATCAGGCTCCTTGCTCCGCAGGGAGCCTGCTTCTCCCTCTGACTCTGCCTTCCACTCTGTCTGCCTATGCTCGCTCTCGCTCTGACAAATAAATGAATAAAATCTTTAAAAAAAAAAAAAAGACTGCCTTTTCCCCATTGTATATTCTTGTCTCCTTTGTCACAGATTAATTGGCCGTAAGTCACTATGTTATACACCTGAAACTAATATAATGTTGTGGGTCAACTATACTAAAAAAAAGGTTAGATAATTAGAAATAATAAAGTATATTATTGTATATGAATAGCACAAAGTCAAAAAGTTGCTTTGAAAAAATACTTGATAAAATATGAAATACATTCTTTAAAATGTAGCATAGAAAATGCCCAGGTTCTTATGTAAAATTTCATGATTTTTGTAAAGGTTGAGAACTAGTTCAATTTTTAAATAATTCACAGTTTTATGAATGAAACAAAGCCTTATTCTGCAAGCTTCGTCCTGTGGACCACCACTTGGCACATCTGGCCTATCATTATCCCCTGAATAACCAATTCTTTCATTTTTTTCTGTTTTGTTTATATCCTGGAAGATGACATAACATAAAACTTTAGAACAAAGGCAAGTGGCCCCAAAGAGACCTGAGTTCAGTCCTCAGGCCTTAAATTTTAGTAATCACTTAATTTCTCAAAGCCATAAATTTTGGACAGGAGTAATATCTACTTCAGATATTTGCCACAAAGATTAAATGAGATACTGTGCATAATGTATTTGGGACAGTATGGAATAAATTATATATTGTTAATCAAGTGTATGCACTATATTTGCCTCTCAGATATCTGGCCTAATTACTCCAGAACACGAAAGTAACCCATCCAAGATCTTATTCCCTCCTAAAAACCTGACCACACATGAAGAACGGTGAAATCCTAGCACCTTCTTTCCTTCATTGTTCATGGTTTCAATTCTTCCACCTACCACACCCAGAACCAACCCTACAGTGCCCTCACCTTTGGAAGCTCTAGAATAAATAACATCTGACATGTTCTTTAACTCAAAAAAAGTAATTCTCCTTTCTTCCAATTTCTCCCTTCTTTCACCCCATTGGATTTTTTTTTTCAGAAGTTTTCGGGACT
The DNA here is from genome assembly GCF_011764305.1 of Mustela putorius furo. NCBI lineage: Eukaryota > Metazoa > Chordata > Mammalia > Carnivora > Mustelidae > Mustela > Mustela putorius. The sequence goes on from NW_025422126.1 coordinate 2,013,127, forward strand.
TATAATATCTACTTTAATAAGTTGAAGTTAAGCATCAAAACAAATGACTATATGGAAATACTCTGAAATTCACTTATAACCATTTCAGTTATCATTTGTTGTGTGGCCTTAAGAAAGGCATTGCATTTTTCTGGGCTCTGGTTCTTTATTTGCAAATCAAAAATTCATTGTAATTAATGAATTACATGGCTCCTTCCCATTTGTACGTCTTTGTTCTCAAGCTGTTGTCTATTTATCCTAGCCTGGGTTTTCATGGTGTCCACAGCAAAGAGGTCCAGGTGTTTTCAGCCTCTTGACCCAAAATAAGGTAGAAAAAGACACAGCAGCCAGATTGTGGCTGGGGTCAGTGGGGGATGGGGGGGTGATTTTTTTAGGACCAAAGACTGTTCTTTACCCCAATTGTAGTAAGAGAAAATAAGAGTGTTTTAAGTAAGTGGATAACGTTAGTTGTTTTACAAAAGGTCACTCTGGCTGCAAAGTAGAGAGCAAATTAGAGAGTAAGATTGAAGGAAGGGTCCAAATTAAGACCTGATAAAAGCGTTCTTGCATGGGAGGATGGTGATTTGGATAAGGATTATGGCAGAAGAAATAGATCAGGAAAAATTGATAGATTGTTGGGAGAAAAACACCTATAGAATTTCATGTCAGACTGATCAGAATACTACCACAGAGGCCAGAGAAGATACAATCTCTGCTCTGAGAATTATTGAGAGCTCTGTAATCTCCACATTCTGTTCCCAAGGTGCATCCAGAAGCTTGAGGCTGCTGTAACATTGTCTCAACTGTCTGGATGTCAGGTGGCGGTTCTTCTTGCAAAGTCATGGGAGAAAGTCATTAACCTACAATAAAGTGACTTAGAATGCAACTGGCAAATGGTCAAGGCCATTCCATGGGCTCTGTATGCCTGAAGACATCACCTGTATGGTCAGCTTCACTTAAGACTTTTTAGGCTTCATTGGAAGATACAACCAACAGTTGATACTCAGCAAAATTTTGTCAGCAAATGACAATAACCTGCATGCTGTTTTTTAAGTACAGAGACTGATTGGAGGTCATCTGAGGACTCTGAAAATCTTTGGAAAAAATCTCCAATGGGAGAGGGTAACAATGAGGATAATAATGAAGGCCAGGGATCAACAAACCTGTTTCTTCTGCTGGGCTTCCAATGGGCAAGTGAGCTTTACCAATGGATCTTGAAGAAATAACTTTGTCACAAAGGTTAATTCTGAATTTCTAGGCATACACTCATTTTCCTTAAGGATTGTCTCCCTTTGGGAACACAGACTGAAAGTAGAAGTCTGGAAGAATCTGCACCAAACCCAACATTTGAGTACGTCCCTCTTAAGCATAAAGGGGAAACTGAGCAAGAGCACTGAAGGAGGCAGGCTAACTAGCTTCTTGGTCTACCATGCATGATGGTTAAGTCTGAGCAAGTCATTGACTTGGGGTGTCCATTTCCTCCCTTACAAGAGTGAAAAAGCTGGACTAATTATCTCTAACTTATTTTCTTGGAGTCTAAATTATAATGATGATCAATGAAGCTAATTATTTTTCTGAGGCTATAATTATACATTTAGATCTCTAAGAAGCAAATAGAGAAAAGCACATTACAGATCTTGTTTTTGGCATTATTTTCTTGATTTCTTACAACTGTTCTGGTACACCATGTTTAATTAGTACTTTTATTTACTATAATTAGAATTTCTAGTATATCATAAAATCCACAGGCAAACAACACTAAGAATATTCCTACATGAAACAAAAACATCTAGTTTATTGATTAAAATAAATTATATGGCACTGTGTAAAATAAAACCAATAAGCCTACAGTTTGATTTTCCATCCAAAAAAAAAGAATTTCATGTCAGTTTGGATATGGAAAATAAAGTGAGATAGTGGACACTGTCGTAAGAATAGATTTGAGTTGAGAGAAATAACAGGGGAGGCAGTTCTTGGCTTTTCACAAAGCAGACAGCAAAAAAAAAAAAAGTTTCCCCAGAAATGAATGGGTATTCTGAAAGAGCATTTTCAGGCTTCCCAAATATTAGAGACTTAAAGGGGCAGTGATCTGTTATCAGCAAATCAGTTAATGATTATAAGTCCCTCTTTTTCTTTTTTAAAATCAGCTTTGTTGCTGTTTAATTGGTGACAATAAAATGTAAATAGTTTCTGGGTGCTTAATCCCAGCTCCAAAAGGAAAACTGGTTCCTTAATAGTGGCTCAGTGGGTTAAAGCCTCTGCCTTTGGCTCAGGTCATGATCTCAGGGCCCTGGAATCCAGCCCAGCTTCAGGCTCTCTGCTCAGCGTGGAGCCTGCTTCCTCGCCTCTCTCTCTGCCTGCCTCTCTGCCTACTTGGGATCTCTGTCTGTCAAATAAATAAATAAAATATTTTTTTAAAAATGTAAGTATTTTCACATACATTCTGAAGAGTTCTGACACATGCGTGCCTCTGTAGCTACCAGCCTGATTAAGACATAGGACATTGCCTTCACTTCATAAAAGGTTCTCTTGTCTCCCTGGAGTCAATCATCCCCCTCTCCATCCCAACCAGGCAAACCCTGCTCTGACATCTTTCACTATAGATTGACTTTTGTCTCACTAGCACATTTATAAATGAAGGAATAAGTAATACATTGAGTCTGGTGTCTTTCACTCAGTCTAGTTTTTCAGATTGAGCCCTACTGGTGCATGTAGGATAAGCAGGTCATTTCTTCAGGGCCTCTGGGTGGCTCAGTTGGTAAGGCAGCTGTCTTCCGCTCAGGTCATGATCCCAGGGTCCTGGGATCAAGCCCACACTGAGCTCCCTTCTCAGCGGGGAGCCTATTTCTCCTCCCCCTCTGTCTACTGCTCTCCCTGCTTGTGCTCACTGCTCTTTCTCTCTCTCTCTGACAAATAAATAAATCTTGAAAAAAGGTAAGTCATTTCCTATTATTTCTGAGGAGTATATTCTATTTTCTCAACATACCCATTGAGGTATTATTACCATACCAAATGTTACCTTTTTCCTTTGCTTCAGCGCTTCTAGCATTCTTCCAAACATATCCACTTCTTATCTGCCTAGAGCTTTGCTTTAAATCTTCCCACATCCCCATGTTGTTATTTTCTAGAACATTCTATGTTCCTCTCCACATCCTTTTAAATCTCAACTAATACCCTTCTTATCAGCGAGGTGTTTCTTAACTTATATAGCTCAACCAGGTCTTGCTCCCTGTAATTTTTTTTCATACACAAATATTTTATTTCCTCCCTCTTTAAACACAATGTGTAATTATTTAAATTACTTGTTTTATCATCGGTTTCTCTATTTGGAATATAACTTCCATAAAAGTATAGCACAGGGGCTCACTATTATAAACCCCTACCAGAATCCCTACAAAAAACTACTTACAGAAATGAAAGATTAAATGTTTACAGTGAGCCTGGTACCATCACCAAAATTCCACTGCTAACCAAAAGATGGCATGAGCAGGTCCATTTCAGCCTCATTCCTCCCAAATGGGATACCAGACTTTTCTATCCTAAAGCCTCATTTCATTATTCCCATTTGAACTCTGGGGGATGTTGTATGTCAAAGAAGATAAATTTGATATATAAGAAAACAAACAAACAAAAACAAAACAAAAAAAAACCAAAAAAACTCATCCCTCATTCACTTCTTTTTATTAACAAATATAAAGTATTTGGACATTTTAAATATCTATTCAATAAATAACTATTGAGCAACTATGTTGTTCCAAATATTCTCTAAGAGGGTGGGAATAGCATAGAGAATAAGACAGACTGGCAATCAGAGAACCTAGTTAGAAACAAATGAGCAAAAGAAGTGCACCGGATACCTACAATCCCAGCTCCAAAAGGAAAACTGGTTCCTTAAGCCGAGCAGCTCAGTCATGATTAGAAGTATCCTTCAGTATTCTGAATCACTGAAAACAGATGATTGCCTTCATCACAGCCTGTGGGCAGTGGCACCAGTGGGCTGTGGGTCCAGAGTATCACATCTGTAAGTAACTGCAGCATGTCTATACTCATTTCCCAAAATATCAAGGGAGTACTTGGAGTGAGGAATTGGATTTCCCACTTGTGAGTAGGGCAGTCATCACAGGGCCTCTCTTCTCTTGGGGAGCACAAACCTCTAGATGACCTACTGACTAGGAGAGGCCAGGCAGAACTGAAAAAAAGCAGCTCAGCTTCTCCTGGGTTTTAAACATTACTCAGAGCCAATCTATGGTGTCTGCGGTCAGATTTAGAGTAGTAGTTAGTTAAACTTTAACTTTAACTTTAACCTTTTAAAGGTTAAACATACAACATCCCCCAGAGTTCAAATGGGAGTAATGAAATGAGGCTTTAGGATAGAAAAGTCTGGTATCCCATTTGGGAGGAATGAGGCTGAAATGGACCTGCTCATGCCATCTTTTGGTTAGCAGTGGAATTTTGGTGATGGTACCAGGCTCACTGTAAACCTTTTAAAGTTTAACTAACTACGTAGAGGCCAGCAAAGGACAAATCATGGCCATTCTGGGAAAAGTCAGAGGCCTGCCACGGCAGCACTCCACAACAAGTCAGATCAAACCAGGCAGGCCCAAGAAAAGAAGGCCAGAAACCCTGACAAACTAAGGAGAAAAGGCACTAACCCCCACCCCAAGAAATAAGTATTCCACCCCTTAGTCAACAACTCTCAATAAAAGACAGAAACCTGCATCGGGCTCTCTGCTCAGCAGGGAGCCTGCTTCCCCTCTCTCTCTCTGTCTGCCTCTCAGTCTACTTGTGATTTCTCTCTATCAAATAAATAAAATCTTAAAAAAATAATAATAATAAAATAAAAAAAATAAAAGACAGAAACCAGTACCCTGTGTTGCACACCTGTCCCTTGAACTTCCCACTCTCAAAGCTCCAGAGTGTGCTCTGTCTTTCATAAACTCTTCACTTAAACATTAAACAACCACTGTGTCTGCTCAGTCCTTGAATTCTTTTTCTGTAATAAGACTAAGCCTCCTTCACTCCTCCAACACCCTGACTCCCACCAGCTCTGCAATGTCCTTGTGATGGGTTGGGCAGAGGCCTCCCCAGTCTACCATGCAACACAAGGAGAAGAATGGGTAAGACTCTGATGAACTAGGTCTCTCTGCTTCTTTGTCTGTTTCTCTCCCTCCAAATGGATATTCTGAGACAAAATTCCCGTGTGTATAGGGATACTCCACATCAAAGGGCAATTCTTGGGACCCAACCTGGTATAACCTACAGTTCCCTTCAGGAGCTAGCATTAGATTCCACAATTTAAGGGTTCAATCCTACAAGAGTAGACCTCCCACCCCACTTCAGACACCTGTCACAAGAACAGTCCTTGTCCCCTGCTTCTAAGCAACTGGCTATAAATCAGAGGTTCCCATGACCTACTCCTTGGGCTTGATTAATTTACTAGGGCAACTCACAGAACCCAGAGAAACATTTTACTTATTACATTATCAATTTATTATAAGGATATAATGCAGTAACAACCAGGTGGAAGAAATACCTAGGGCAAGGGTTGGGAAAGGCATGGAACTTCTATGGCCTCTCCATTATGCTATGCTCCCCAGTCTCCATATGTTGTTCACCAACACAGAATCTCTGGGAACCTTGTCCTTCTGGGATTTTTACGGAGGCTCCATTACATACCCATGATTGATTTTTAAGTCATTGGCCCCTGGCAACAGGTTCAACCTCCTACCACTGACTCCACTTGCTTCCTGGAGGTCTGGGTGAAACTAAAAGTTCCAATTCTCTAATTCAAGGTTGGTTCTTCTGACAACCAGCCTCTTAGGGTGGGAACCTAAGGTCATCTCATTAACATCACAAAAAACATCTAATGGCTGTTATCACCTAGGAAATTCCAAGAGTTTTAGGAACTCTGAGTTAGAAAAGGGGTCAAAAACCAAATACATATTTATTACTCAGTATAAATAAAAACCTCACAAACTCCTTCCTTTTACACATTCTCTTCATTTTTCAAAGTTATCTTAATTAAATCTGTATAAAGGTCAGAGTTTCAGATACGCCAATAAGGATTATGAAAAAATAATTTCTTTCTTTAGATGCAATTGACTTTTCTGAGCAGAAAAGGATGAGGATCAACACAGCATTTATTGTGACTCCCTTCCATTTGGAATCTTAATGTTTGCAATATTTATTCTTCATTCTATAAATCTGGGCCTGTGATTTATAAACACTACCATCAGGAGAAACTGGCTATAACTCAATGATTTTTAACAGGTGTATTTATCACATATGACATATGGGTTCTTATTAAAGTATATTTATCACATATGATATATGGGTTCTTATTAAGACAGTTTCTGATCACTTGGCTCTGACAGTGCCCAGACTTCTCAAAAAGCGACTTGCTTAGTCCCTTCAGAGGGTAGGTCCCTTCCCCAACAGCAGTCACCTTCAGGAGCCACCACTAGGCTAGCTCCCACCTACTTCCTGCAACTTTCCAAGGCAGGAGGATTCTCAGTTCTGGATCTCTTTCCTGATCTCTATCAGCTATGCTATTGCTGTTGTTAAAAACAACTCCCTTCTTTGATGTGGCCTGCACATCATGTATTGCTAGCCTCCATGGTAGAGGTCCTCTTACTTCCACCTCACCTAAGAGGTTTTCTCTTTTATTGGTTGCAAGCCCATAAAATGAACTACTGTAACTGCTTCTACTATGCTGGTCTGCATAGCCATATTTTCCTGCTAGCCATATTTTCCCTCTGTTGGTCAGAGGCAGCCATGTGCATTTACCTATTAGATGTGCCAATCTGCTTTCCACCCCACCATGTTCATTTTGTTCCAATCATTGATAGCTAAGCTGGGAAAAACTATGATACCACAAAGCATACTGTGCAAGAGCCCTCATTTCTTCATGATGTCCTGGTTACCCTTCTGCCTCAGCCACATCATCCCCTAAGACCTACTACAAACATGTGGCTTTACTAAAACTGGTAAATGCTGACACCAGAACATACTTATGGACTCTTATGCCTCTGTGGTTGGATTGGAGATTTGTTGTTACTACTCTGTGTGTTAGGATACTGAAGGCCATGCTATAGCTTCCCTGGGGAGAAGCCCTGCCCAAAGTAGTTGGCACACATGCCTCTCACATTTGTGTCATTCTGTCCCTGGAATCTCAGTGCTCTGCTTCTTCTCCCATAGCTTTCACACCATATAGCCAGAATGGCTTCACTCTCATTGTTCAGTACCCCTACTGGTGCCTTCCATTTCAAAACCATTCCATGTTATCAGTTGATTGTGAACCCCAACGCCCCAGATAAAGATATATTGGAGTACCTCAGAATGTGATTTCACTTGCAGATATTGTATTTACAGAGATAGTCCACTTTAAATGAGGTCATTCTGGTGATCCCTAATCCAAATGACTAGTAAAGTAATATAAAACATGGAACTCTGAACACAGAGATATGCACACACACAGAGAACAGATGAACACTAAGGCAGAGATTTAAATGACGGCTCTAGAGTGAGAGAAGAAAGAACATTTCCTAAATTTTGTGAGTCCCAAAACGTTAAAAGGGTACTGCAAAACAAGAAAAAATGAAATCAAATCTCTCAGTAACATAGGGGCCAAATTAACAAATAAAATATTATTTAAAATAATCCACCAAGAATATAGAACAATCATTTAATGTATTTCACCCATTAATAGAATAGAAAGAAACAACTGTGAATCTGTAGTAAATTTGAATAAAAGTGATGAATTCCAATAGATATCCATGTTAACTGGGTAAACTGGACAGAAACTTCCTCAGCTAAAACCATGATTAATGTTAAAATAATGAAAATATTCTCTCTGAGTTTGGGTACAGGATGATGATGCCCACTATCACTATTTTACTTAACCTAGCATCAAAGTAATTAGTACAAGAAGGCAAGAAAAGTAAAGGACTGTAGCATTGTGAAGGAATCAAAACAAAACGAATTATTTACAGATGACATGATTGTGCATTTACATAATCAGACAGAACAAACAGGCATAGCATTAGATAAAATAACTGATGTCCATAAGTGATTATTGGTGATTAGTCATATTAAGCAATATAACTGAATATAAGAACAATATTAAAATACCAAGTGAATTTCTTTTTTCAAAAGTTTACATTTTTATTTATTTGAGAGAGACAGAGAGAGAACACACAAGTGTGACCATGAGGGGAAGTACAGAAGGAGAAGCAGACTCCCCCCTGAGCAGGGAGCCCAGTTTGGGCTCCCTCCCAGGACCCTGGGATCATGACCCAGGCCAAAGGCAGGTGTTGAACTGAATGAGCCACCCAGGCGCAACAACAATTGTATTTCTATGTATTAACCATTCATTAGAAAATGAAGTTCTCACATGAGATCATGTAATAAAGTAACATCAAAAGTCATACAACTTGGAATACATCAAAAAACTTTGTGAGAAGTATCACTAGGAAAATAAACCCAGCTGGAAGAATTACAAAGACATACAAATACAGGGATTTATCACTTTCAGGAATTATAAGGTTCTATGTTTTAAATAGAAAGTTTCTTCCAAAAATGGTCAACAGATCTTATTCAATCTCAATCAACTCCTAGGAGGTTTTCCTGTGGAAGTTATGCTCACATTTACATGGAAACATGACAGATCTGGAATGCCAAGACACTATTACAGAAGAAGAAAACCAAAGAACGTATGCTACCAGGCATAGGACACAACAGCAAACCTCAAAGCAAGCATAGTCATTTGACAAGTACTCAAAGGGATTCCATGGTGATGGCAAAAGAATGCTTACTTCAGTAACTGCTGCTGATCTATGGACAGCCATATGGAAATGAGTCATGAGAACAAAAGAACACCACTGGACAGAAAATAAACAAAAGACTTGGGAAGGTCAGGCTTTGGTCAACAACCACAGAAACAAGGAACTTTCTGTTGTGGGAGTAAGTTACAGGTAGCACCTATCTCTTTGCTTTGCCCACCCTTCTAATGATGTCATTTGTATTGTTTGCAAGTATTTCTTACAGAAAATTAAGCTTGCCATTACAGAAACAAAGTTTGGAAAGGCATTTCCTAAAAGGAGGTATCCCAACAAGATGAAATGTATCAGAGCTTCTACCTCATTACTCCCAAAGAAGATGCAAATTAATGGGGGATTCGGTGAGCCTAGTGGTATTATTAAGGAGGGCATGTTTGTCATGGACCACTGGGTATGGTGCATAAACAATGACTCTTGGAACACTGAAAAAGTAAAATAAAATTTAACTTAAAAAAAAAGAAAGAAAAGGAAAGAAAGAAAAAAGAAAAGAAAAAAAAACGTGCTGGTCTCTTTTCATATCATTGCCTAGGCTGCAATTCTATGTGATAAATCATTGAGCAGTACACTCACATGCTCAGTCTGCTGAATGTATGTTATTCTCCTTATATTAGACTTATTTCCAATTCACAAGACATTATTTGCTTCCTATGATGTATCCAGATGTGTTCTGGGTACTTTATATAATGCATAAACTGTAAAAAGCTTAATCTTTTTCCTCAATAACCTAAAATCTCCAGGAAGATTCATGACATAGCATAAGTAAATGTCACCCTGTATGTTAGTGCTTTAGTGCTCATAAGGAAACCCAAGACAGCAGAGCAATGAATAGCATTGAAACAGATTCTTTAGACCTTATACAGAAATCATCTATTGCTGCATTACAAATTACCACAAATGTCCCGTCATCAAAGAACTCAAAATCTTTATCTCGCAGTTTCAGTAAGGCAGGAGTCTGGATAGAGCTTAGCTGAGTTTCAAGACCATAATCAATGTATGGTCAGGGCCGAAGTCTCACATGAGGCTCAGCTGGGAAATAGATACATTTAAGATCACCAGGCTGTCAGTAGGATTCAATTAGTTCCTTGGGGCTTGTCAGATTAAGGAACCCAGTTTCCTGCTGGCTATCAGCTGGAGGAAGCCACACTTAGTTCCTAGTTGGCTGTTGGCTACAGATGGCCCTCAGTTCTTTGCCCTATGGCAAAGCAACATGTTGACATTTCATTAGAGCCAATCTTAGGTAATATAGGAATCAAAGTAATATCCTATCACCTCTGCCATTATACCATTGGTTAAAAGCATGTCACAGGCCCTATTCATATTCAAGAGCAAAGGATTACACAAGGGTTCAAGGAAGCAGGGATAATCAGGGACTATTTATTATTTTATAATCAAACCATCACAGAAAAATTTGGATGGAAACCTAGTTATGTTATAAGCTCTTTGAAGGCAACAGTGGTAAACTTTAAATTATTTTATACCGACTTATAAAATGTGGTGTCATGATTTGCTCATAGCTCATTTTTTTATTGTTGAAGAATCAGCCAGACACTTGATAGGGGTTCCAGGTAGAGTTATAATACTTAAATTGAACCTCTTACATTTTCTGGCATTAGGAGTTTCATCCAGGGGGCACCTGGGCTGCTCAGTTCATTAAGCATCTGCCTTCAGTTCAGGTCATGATCCATGGTCCTGGGATTGAGCCCTACATCGGGCTCCTTGCTCAGTGAGGAATCTGCTTCTCCCTGTCTCTCTGCCTTCCACTCCCCCTGCTTGTGCTCTCTCTCTGTCACATAAATAAATAAAATCTTAAAAAAAAACAAAAAGAGTCTCAGCCAGGAACCACAGGAAAAATAGAAAAAGAGAAATTTAAGAAAAATAGCCAAATGGGTAAGAAATCTTTGTTTTATTGATCTAGGTAAACACAAGACTCTTTTCACCAATGTGAGACTTCTCAATAAAGGAGAAACAGAATTTTCAAATCTGGGTCTTTTTTTTTCCCATAAATCTAGAATTGCTAGGTCTGAAAAGCAACCTTCCTCTGTTATGCAACCATCCACATTGACAACAACAAAATCCCCCAAGAATCTTAGGTCCTTGAACTTATTAGTACAAGAGAATAGCAATTATGAGAGCAAGAACACATATACACAAGCACTCATCATTCACCCACAGTGACCTGGCCACCAGCTAAATGGGGCCCAATTAACAAATAAGGAGCTGACCCATTTCTTGGGGAAAAGCTAGTGAGTAGCTAGAAAGAGATGGACTGAGGAATGTATATATCATCCTCCCCATGTGTCAGTGTGATAATGTAGGACTAAGGGCCTGGAAGCTGGAGTGCATAATTTCTCTCTTCATTGTCACTATAATTATTATATCAGTGAATATTGGTTACTATCTTGCCAGCGTGCTGATAAAACATAGCCCATAACATGTATCTCTCTATTCTACAATGCCCAGAACGTGTGTAAACTTTCCATTTATATGGATAATTAAGGTTCTTTGCTTTGCATTTAATGCCTATGGGTCACTAGTCATTTGGGTTAGTAGCTAAAATCCTTCTGTGATTATATAGCATTGTCCTGTATTTACAGACAGAGAAAGAGATTTCAGTTTTCCTCTGAATATGGCCCCAGGGAGATGCACATTTTAACAATGGCCCCACCGCTCAATTTCACTTTGCTATAAAGTCCATGGCTCCAGAACTGTAACTTATTCTCTCTCCAGTGGTAAAGACAAGGAAGGCTTCTCTTTCCACATAGACCTGGTAAGAAGGTAGAGAAAGGTGTTCATTGTGTTGACTTTATGCTTTGACTGTTACCTGTTCACAAATATTCATATGAACTTCCAGAAAATATGGTAACATTAGGATTCACCTTGTCTTCAGGGATCCACATAACACACAGATATCTGACCCTGAGTAGATTATAGAAAATATTGTAATAGTTTTTCTCAGATATAATGAGAACCTGAGAACTGGAGTTTAAAAAGGGACTATAGAAAACCACCCTAAAGGGAATGATGATATATATGCTAATTATAGGTATTTACTCTCAGATAATAAACATACCTAGTATTTTTAAAAGCTTGATTAAAAACATTAATACTACAATAAATAATATTGCTATTATTTAAGTCTTCGTAGATTGATTTTACCAATTTAACAATTTAAATGTTTTGCTTTCAAGATTATTTTTAACTTTTTAATTGAACAGCTTAATAACATTTATAACATTTCTGTATATTTTTGGCTGCCTCATTTATTCCTTATAATGTTTACTGAGAACCTCTATCATGTTCTCAAACCAGCATCCATCACTTCATACTCCTTGAACAGCAGTAAATTTCCCACTCTTAATTCATAAGGAAGAGAAAGAAAAAGAAAGAAAGAAAGAAAGAAAGAAAGAAAGAAAGAAAGAAAGAAAGAAAGAAAGAAAGAAAGAAAGAAAGAAAGGGAAGGGAAGAGGAAAGGAAAGAGAAAGAGAGAGAGAAGGAGGGAGGCGGGAGAGAGGGAGGAAGGAAGGAAGGAGAAAAGGTGGGAGGGAGGGAGGGAGGAAGAAAGGAAGGAAGAAGGATGGAAGGAAGGAATGAAAAGAGGGAGAGAGGGCGGACAATCAGGAGAAAGGGAGAGAAAAGGGAAGGAAGAAAGGGCGAGAGGGAGGAAGAAAGAAAGAAAGGAAATTATAACATATGACATGGATGACTTTTGGCGATATTACACCAAGTGAAGTAAGCTAGTCACAAAAGGACAAATACTGGGTGACTCCACTTATGTGGCATATTAGGAGTAGTCAGAACTCTATAAAGAGATAACTAGAGAATGAAGAGTGAATGTTTAATGGTGGACAGTTTCAGTTTTTCAAGATGAAAAGAATTATGAAGATGTAGGGGGGGATGGTTGCTCAATATTATGAATGTGTTTAATACCACTGAACTAGACACATAAAAATGCTTACAATGGTACACTTTATATTAGGTGTATTTTACCACAATTTTTAAAAAGGAAAAAAGGAACACTAAGTACATACTGCTTTATAATTTTCTCACTTAAGCTTCCACCAATCTACCCATTTGCCAGTTACCCTCAAGGGTCAGTGGAATGATGATCCTCATTTTTTTGATAGCTAATTACCATCATATTCACATTCAAATACTATCTATATTCAATCACCTACTACTTTCTGTATCAATTAATCACTAGTGTTCTATATTTTCACTCTCTCACTATCTTCTCTAACTTTACATTTCTCTAAGTCTGGCCAATCTTGTAAAAATCCTCCATCCACCTATGGTCTTCTTAGTGATGGCCTATTTCTCTCCTTGCCTTCACAGATGAGTTTCCAGAAATGATATGCATTGTGCCTCTACCACTTATTTGTCCCTTCATCCTGAAGACACTGTAGGAGGTTCTCAGCTTTCATTGCTGGACTTCCAACTGTTTTTTCTACGGCCACCATGCTCTTGGCTGCATTTGAAATTTTTTTTTAATTAAGAATATTTTTTATTGAGACATAATATAAACACCATAAAATTAACCCTAACCCTTAAAAATATACAACACACTTTTTATAGTTTTAATATATTTACAAAGTTGTGCAGCACCACGATCTAATTACAAAATGTTTCTATCACTCTGGATAAGTTTGTTTAACAATCACTCCACTTTCCCCTCTATCTCTAGACCCTGTCAACCACTACTCTTTCTTTTTTTTTTTCTTTTGAAATACCTTTATTGAGGTGTAATTGACATAAAATAAATTACACATTTAAAGTGCATAACTTAACAACCTTTGTCATATGTACATACCTGTGAAACTCCCACCATAGTCATGATAATGAAAATAAAGATTTTTTTGTGTCCTTTTATAAACCCTCCCTCTCTGAACCTTGCTCGAAACTTTCCCTTGGGTAGCCCAGGATCTTCTTTCTGTAATTTTAGATTATTTTACATTCTCTAGACTTTCTTTTTTATTTAAATTCAATTAATTAACATATAATGTACTATTTGTTTCAGGGGTACAGATCTGTGATTCAGCAGCTTTATATAATACCCAGTGTTCATTACACACATACCTCCCCAATGTCCATCAGCCAGTTACCCCATCCCCCACCCCTCCAGCAACGCTCAGTTTCTTTCCTAAGATTAAAAGTTTCTTATGGTTTGTCTCCCTCTCTGGTTTTGTCTTATTTCATTTTTTCCTCTCTTCCCCATTGATTCTCTGCCTTGTTTCTTAAATTCCACATATCAGTGAGACAATATAACTGTCTTTCTCTGCTTGACTTATTTTGCTTAGCATAATACCCTCCAGTTCCATCCACATCATTGTAAATGGCAAGATTTCATTTTTTGATGACTGCATAATATTCAATTGTAAATATATACCTCATCTTCTTTATCCATTCATCTGTCAATGGACATCTTGGCTCTTTCAATAGTTTGGCTATTGTGGAAACTGCTGCTATAAACATGGGGGTACAGGTGCCCCTTCGGATCACTACATTTGTATCTTTAGGATAAATACCCAGTAGTGCCATTGCTGGGTCATAGGGTAGCTCTACTTTCAACTTTTTGAGGAATGTCCATACTGTTTTCCAGAGTGACTGCACCAGCTTGTCTTCCCACCAACAATGTAGGAAGGTTCCCCTTTCTCCACATACTCATCAACATCTGTCATTTCTAACTTGCTAATTTTAGCCATTCTGACTGGTATGAGGTGATATCTCATTGTGGTTTTTATTTGTATTTCTCCTAGTGATGTTGAGCATATTTTTATGTGTCTGTTGGCCATTTGGATGTCTTCTTTGCAGAAATGCCTGTTCATGTCTTCTGCCCATTTCTTGATTGAATTATTTATTCTTTGGGTGTTGAGTTTGAAAAGTTCTTTATAGATTTTAGATACTAGCCCTTTAACTGATTTGTCATTTGCAAATATCTTCTCTCATTCTGTAGGTTGTCTCTTGGTTTTGTTGACTATTTCCTTTGCTGTGCAAAAGCTTTTTGTTTTGATGGAGTCCCAATTGTTCATTTTTACTTTTGCTCCCCCTGCCTTTGGAGACATGTCTAGCAAGAAGTTGCTGCAACTGGGGTCAAAGAGGTTGCTGCCTGTGTTCTCCTCAAGGATTTTGATGGATTCCTGTCTCACACTGAGGTCTTTCATCCATTTTGAGTCTATTTTTCTGTGTGGTGTAAGGAAATGGTCCAGTTTCATTCTTCTGCCTGTGGCTGTCCAATTTCCCCAACAACGATTGTTGAAGAGACTGTCTTTCTCCCATTGGATAGTCTTTCCTGCTTTGTCGAAGATTAGTTGGCCATAGAGTTAAGAGTCCACTTCTAGGTTCTCTATTCTGTTAAGTTGATCTAAGTGTCTGTTTTTTGTGTCAGTACCATACTGTCCTGATGATTACAGCTTAGTAATAGAGCTTGAAGTCTGGAATTGTGATGCCACCAGCATCTCCCTCAATTTCTTTCATGACTCTTCTACAGTTATTCTGAGTACAGATCCTTTCCCTCCTTGGTTAGATTTATTCCTAGGTATCTTTGGTTTGGGGTACAATTGTAAATGGGATCTACCCCTTCATTTCTCTTTCTTCTATCTTGTTGATGTATAGAAATGCAACTGATTTCTGTGCAATAATTTTATATCCAGCCACTGTACTGAATTCCTGCATGAGTTCTAGTAGTTTTGGGGTGGAGTCTTTGGGTTTTCCACATAGAGTATAACCTAACCACTTAAGCAATTCCATACTGTTGTTCATATAATACCCAGTCATAACACCATCTCTCCTGGCTTTAACGTTTCCTATAAAGCTGTCTAGCCTCATCTTGCTTTAGCATATATAATCCTTTCCAATAACTTCTGTGGAGTTTGTCTTCATTGGTTTTCTCTTGTAAATGTACTCTCTGAGGGTGATTCACCCAAACTCTTTGATTAAAATGACATGTATTCAGTGATAACTCTGAAATGTTCTGGAGATTTTTGCCTGGAAATTCGCACCTTTGTGGACACTGAAGATCCATGGATATCTTTAGGTGGGTTTCCCATAGTCATTTCATATATAACATATTCAAAATTGAATGCACTGATATTTATTATTTATTATATTTTAATAATCTATTCATAAAAATCTTATGATCTAATGACACTTAAAATTCTATCAATATAGGAAATAATTATCATCAAAATGTATAAGATTATTTAGACATATTTTCCTTGAATTTAAGAGTAAAAATATTTATATATATTGAGTATTATATACATATAATTTATAATTAAAATAGTTTAATTTAGAGTTTCTCAATGATAAAGTACTAATCCATGACCTAGACAGCTCTCCTAACCAAAAGAAAATTTATCTAAATATTTTTGTGTGACAATGTAATTTGTTATTTCTATAGGATATGATAATTGTGAGGACAAATGCTACAAATCCAGAAAAACATGGAGATCTTAAGCAACCTGACATCTAAATTTCCAACCTTCTTGTTGACTGGCATTCCTGGCCTAGAGTCTGTCCATGTGTGGATCTCTATACCTTTTTGTTGTCTCTATGCCATTGCCTTCTCTGGGAACAGCATGATCCTATTTGTCATCATTACCCAGCAGAGTCTCCATGAGCCCATGTACTATTTCCTCTCCATGCTTTCAGCTGCTGACTTGGGCTTGACTGTTTCTACAATGTCAACAACATTAGGTATCCTCTGGTTTGATACAGTTGAAATCAGTCTAAATACCTGCATTATCCAGATGTTTTTTCTACATGGATTTACCTTCATAGAATCTGGGGTACTGGTGGCTATGGCCTTTGACCGCTATGCAGCCATCTGTGATCCTCTGAGATATGCTACCATTATCACTAATTCTAGAATCATTCAGATGGGCCTGTTAATGATAATACGCACTGTAGTATTAATAGTACCACTACTCTTGCTCCTTAAGCCTCTTAATTTCTGTAAAGCTAATGTCCTTTCCCACTCCTACTGCTACCACCCAGATGTGATTAAATTAGCATGTTCAGATACTCAGGCCAACAGCATCTGTGGATTAATTGATCTCATCCTGACTACAGGAGTAGATACACCATGCATTGTCCTGTCTTATATCTTGATCATTTACTCTGTTTTCAGTATTGCCTCCCCTAAAGAACGACATAAGGTTTTTAACACCTGTGTCTCCCACATTGGAGCAGTGGCTGTTTTCTATATCCCCATGATGAGCCTGTCCTTGGTGCATCGTTATGGTCCATCAGCCCCCAAAGTTGTCCATTCGATGATGGCAAATATCTATCTGCTTTTGCCTCCAGTGCTCAACCCAATCATCTATAGTGTAAAAACAAAACAGATTCGCAAGGCTATATACGCAGTCTTCTCCTTACAAAATAAACAGAGATAACTGCTTAAGAAAAACCTAAAAAAGTGACTTTGACTGTAAAAGGCAACTCTGGTAGGTTACTGTCTATCAGATATATTTTTTTGTCATTTTATTCCTTTATTCAACACATATTTGGAGATCATTTTTGTGTCTTCAGTCATAAAATATGCTACACCCCAAGAATTTTATAGTCAAATAAGGGAAACATGGAAACATTAAAAATGAAATAATGAAAATACTCAAAGAAATTAACATTTAGTGTCTACTTTATATTATGTGTTCTACTAACAGCTTTTAAGACATATTCCATTTATTCTTCAAACAGCTCAGTGAAATATATAATAATATTAGTTACATTTTAGAGATGAAGAAACTGAGGTCTAAAGACATGTAAGCCATCAACCAGACAACTAACATGGCTCAGGGTTGAGATTTGAATCTAGACTCTCTGCATGTTAGATGTCACAGTATTCACTAGTGTCTTAATACTCTGCCAAAAGCATCTAGGAAAAATATTACAAGATCAAAAGTAAGAACTGAGTCTTCTAGTTCAAACATTATACCTTTAGAAAAGTTGTGTTGTTTTTCCTAGAGTATACTTTAGCTTGTTTTCTTCACTTACAGTTAATAGTCCAAAAGATAGGAATAGATATGTCATGCCATGTAAGCCATAGATCGGTATCTAGTACTGGACAGTTAGTAACCCAGCTTCAAGAATTAAGGGCATTTGCTAATTCATTATAGGAAATGGGAACTTTAGAGAACTGGATAAAGTTTGAGGCAGGGTTTCTTAACCTTTTTTAAAGCATAATTATCCCTATGGAATCTAATGAAATCTATGAACCCTTCTCCACAGAAAAACCACATATAAGCACGTTCATATTTTCCATAAAATTTCAGAGGCTTCACAAGTGACACAAAGGAGCTACTATAGCTATATTAACCAAACAAAGAATGAAAGGTAAATAATTCATGATGCTCAGCCTATAAGTGGTTATATGCAGCCATACCTAAGATATGGTTCTTACATACAAAAAGATTTTTTGGTAAACATATCAATTTAGGGGACATGCAGAAACTTAAAACTCAGTTGTATAAAATGGTAGAAAAATGCAGAGGAAAGTGGAGGTGGAAACCTGATGTGTGTCACAACAATTTAATTGAAGTTGGAAAAGTAACAAATAGGAGGGATGTTTTATGTATCCCACAAACACTGGAGGAAGCAATGTGCTGGAGCCAGCACACATCAGCTTGCAAGCGGCCATATTGTGCAACTCATCTCAACTCTTGTATTCAACAATGTCATATTGGCAGTTTCAAATCATCATTTATACCTAGGAACTGACAAATACTACAAATAAGGACTTTTTATTTTTCAGAGATTCAGTTTACCAGCATACCAGTGATTGGGAGCCAACTTTATGCTTGGCTTTGTAAGAAGCAATAGAAATTAAAAGTTGGAAGAAACATATTCCCTGCACTCAAGAAGCCTAAAGTCTAGTGTGTGAAGCAGTAACATAGACAAAAAAAAATATAAAGTAATTAAAGTAATGTACTAAATCTTGTGAAAGTTGATAATGCAAAATGATACCTGTTGTGTTGCCATCTAAGTTGAAAATGTTTCCAAAGGTAAATAGAGAAAAGTGTATTTTGGAAGCAAGTCTGTCGAACAATGTGAGAAGTACTCTGTCACAATTTTACTCTTCGTGAAAGAATACTCTCCTGAGTTTTAAATTCACAGGTCTGATCTGGATATAGCACTGAAGAATATAAAAACCTAAAACTTTACTTCCTTTTTTCTTCACTTTTCTCTATCCATCAGATTCTTTTAAGTGAATTTAGATGGTAAGATTTGTATTAGCTGCTTAAAGAACATCTTTTGCTTGAACAATACTATTGTATAAAGGAATTGATTTGTAGATTTGGTTTAGAAATTTGGGTGTGTTTCTTTCAGGAAACAAAAGGGGACTTTTGTTTTGGTAATTCTACATGCCTGTTAGCTGCATAGAGCTTCAGAGAGAGAGAACACATGAGAATATTAAAGTTGAGGGACTTATATATTGAGAGGCTCAAAGGGCTATAATATTACAAAGCTTACTCCTAATAGCCTACCCAAGAAAAGACTATCTCTGGAGACCTACCTGAAATTGCAAGAGAACATGGTAATGGCAAAAGGGAATATTTTTTTTAATGTATTTTGAAGACTTTATATGCTGCAAGCAAAATCTTGGATGACCTTACTTAGTTTGAGTTGTACTATTGATTTACAAAATGTCTAGGATATTACCTATACATGATACTTAGTATAATTCATTAATGGGAATTGCATGGCTTAGTGTATAGAGTGGGCTTGGGGTAAATTTATTAAATTAACATTCTAATAAAGTTCAGTAGTTCAAGAGGGAACCATTAAGAAGATTCTCATAGTATGAGGGGTCTTGGTGGCACAGTTGAGTGAGCATCCAACTCTTGGTTTCAGCTGAGGGTCATGAGATCAAGACCCACCTCAGGCTCAGCACCTACACTGCTTGGGCTTTTTTTTTTTTTTTCTTCCTCTCTTTCTCTCTGTATCTCCCCACCCCCACTCAAATAAATAAAAAAATCTCTTTTTAAAAAGGTACTCATAAGAGAGTCTTGAAGATCTGCCTATTGGTTACATGTAGAAATAAAAGAAACTGTAAAGACAGGAAAAAATACAGTTCTGTGCATGTGAAGGCATTTGATTATTTCCATTATGTTTTTCCATACACTGTATATGTCCTGATTCTTTCTTTCATGTACAGCTGTTGTGTTTCTTGCCAATTTTTCTCTCTTCAATTGATCCATCCAATAAGCTTTCATCTGATCAATTATGGAAAAAATTGATTCAAAATGTTTCCTTCAGAAGGATGGATCAAGTTCTGTCAACCTTAATGCTTGCTTATCTACTTCATTATCCATGTGTTCCAAGTAGACTTGTGTTCTTACCATTTGTTGAATGCAACAGATTAATTTCAAATTGAATCATGCTTCTTCCCACCCTAAAATATTACATTCATTCCACATTTTCTTTTAATACACATTGTATTCATGATTCTGCTTCTTTTATGAACAATTTTTAACCAATAAAATAAAGTGGCTAAGGGAAGTGAGCACACTGGGATGAATAGATTATACAAGTTCAGAAGACCTACCCTAGATTGTGTTCCAGGAGAAGCCTAGAGGACACAGCATCCACTGAGTACATTAGGAATCAGCTGCAAAAATGATATCGGCATCACTGAGAAGAGGTTCTTCTCTGCTGACCAGGGATAATATGAGATGCAGTCACTGAGCCAGGCTTATTAATAACCCTATATATAATAAGGTCTGAACAAAACAGAGTCTAGGTAATCACCAAAAACCAGAGGGTAGCAGTTATTATAAGAACTGACAAGGTCCAAAAGCAAGCAAGAGAGCTTAAAGTGCAAGCAGCTGGGGCGCGTGGGTGGCTCAGTGGGTTACGCCTCTGACTTCAGCTCAGGTCATGATCTCAGGGTTCTGGGATCAAGACACACATCATCAGGCTCTCTGCTCAGCAGAGAGCCTGCTTCCCCCTCTCCCTCTGCCTGCCTCTCTGCCTACTTGTGATCTCTCTCTCTCTCTCTCTCTGCCAAATAAATAAATAAATAAATCTTAAAAAAAAAAAAGTGCAAGCAGTTGTGGAGATGTTTAATAGAGCATGACATCTCTGGGGGCAAAACAGACAAATAGCTAATGAGGGGCTAGGTAACATTATAAAAAGGAGGCAAGAATGGATAAAAAGGAGATGGGAAGAACTGTCATATTTTGAGGTAAGATTCACCTTGAGTTGAGGAGAAAGATAAAAAAAATTTCTGGTAGAAGAATTATCTGAGATTATCAGGCAATTCTAAACAGAATTAGTCAAGGTCATTGGGTATCCCCAAGTCAACGTCATCTGTTAGAGGAATTCTGTATCTTCTAGGAATGGGCCTGCCTTAGTTTCCCTGCCATATTCAGTTACTGGCTGAAAACAGCTCATGGAAATGTGACCTCTGTGGAATATGATGATGGATTAAGAGCTCCAAACTGGGACCAAGAGATAATGAGACATGTGAAGGGCACATTTAATAATAAGCATATCTATCAAATTAAGAGGAAAGTATGTAGGCAGTACAAGGAGGAACCAAACAACCTAACCTTGTGACAGAGAAGCCAGAGCAGCTCTGGGATGCTCAGGAGAAGCTCAACAGCCTGCCATGTCCTCAGGTTCATGGGCTTCCCTTAAGGTTTTAAATACTCAAGAAATGGAGTATCAAGGTGAAGGATATGAAAGTATTGTTTTTGTAGCTTTTCTATCATATAAATTATTTTGAAAAACAGTGTTAAGAATTCTCATGAGAGAGGACTGGGTAGCTCAGTCAGTTAAGCATCTTACTCTTGATTTCAACTCAGGTCATGATCTCATGGTCCTAAGATCAAACCCCACATCAGGCCCTGTGCTGGGCACAGAGGTGCTTAAAATTCTCTCTCTATCCCTCTGCCTCTTACTCACCCCTATTTGTGTGCACTCTCTCTCTAAAAAATAAAAATATAGGGGTGTCTGGGTGGTTCAGTCATTAAATGTCTGTCTTCAGCTCAGGTCATGATCCCAGGGTTATGGGATCAAGTTCCACATTGGGCTCTCTGCTCAGCAGGAAGCCCACTTCTCCCTCTCCCACTCCCCCTGCTTGTGTTCCATCTCTCACTCTCTCTCTCTCTATGTCAAATAAATAAAATCTTTAAAAATAAAAAATAAAAATATAAAGATAAAAAATTCTCATGAGAAAAATATCTGATTGACCCTTCTTGGGCCAGTATCTAAGTTTCTGGTATTGCTCAATCAAGTTCATGTGTACAAGACTAGTATATTGAGCTCACTTCTATGTTTGGGTCTATCAGGAAAGGGGAAATATTTTACCAAAGAACCATCCAACACCACTCATGTATCCACTCCTTATCCAAAAGAGTGTATTAAGAACATTTGATTAATGACAAATATCTTTAACACAATGGCCAGTATCCTAATAAATAAATGATTGACTAAATAGAAAAATATTTTCAATTTGAAAATTTCCCTTTAGCAAAACTCATCAAGGCAAAAGTACAAGGAATACAAAATCACTGATTAGATAAATAACAAGACAGTTATGTAAATTTATAAAATGTAAACACATATATTAACATGTCATATCTTTCCTGCAGGCGAGCAGAGACAGATTCAGGTATTTTGAAGAAGTGATTAAAAAATAATCAAGATTAAAAATCTACTTCATTAGACACAGAAACAGTAAAATGTTCCTCATGTCTACATTAAGATTCTCCATGAAATTTTCATGTTTACTATATTAAAGAATTACTTATTCTGACAATTACTATTTCATGAATTCAATATAATGCTAATTCTTTGCTACTAATAACAAATAATGCTATACACCATTAAGCCTTAAGAAAACATAATTCTTAGTCTGGGACAGTTTATGAGAATTGAAGAAAATATGCAAAAACTACAAAATGTCCATAGCAACTTAACTCTGTATTTTTGTACTCATTGCTCTATGTTATATTAAGTAAACAGAAAAGAAGTCCATTATACAAAACCAATTTCCCCAAAATTATAATTTGTTTCATTATTCATTCAGCAAATATTTATCAAGAACTACTAGGTCTAAAAATAGATAAGACATGAGCATATACTATCATGAAACATTTATAACCATATCTTCCTATCAAAATAATCCATAAATCCCACCAGTACCTCAAATTCAGCAACTCCAAAGACAAATTTATTGTGTTTCTTTTACAATCTGTTCCTTCTATGGATGAATGGAATTATCCTTTATAATGAAGAATGTAAAGTGATTAAGAGTTTTACTTTGAAAAAACACCACCAACCTCCTCCAACCCCTGACAACTTGTCTTTCCACACTGAAACTGGTAACATATAACACAATGCAACTTCTCTGATGCTGCACTTACTATAACTTCCTCATTTCCAACTCCACTATTCTGTACTTTCAGAATCTGCCTGTACTATAGGCACACGCTACCAGGTATCCTTACCTTCAATCTCTCTTGCATTCTAATTTACCTCCTATGCAAAAGTCAGATTGATCTTATAATAGAATCACAACATTGCTTAAAATAATCTGCAATAGCTTCTCTTGTTGTTCAAGTTGTACCTAAATTCCACCAGCCAAGAAAACATTATGTTCTAACCCTGGGTAGCAGGGCAGTAGACCTCAAAGTGAGATTTGCTCTATCATAGCTATTCACAGAAATCTTTGTTTTCATAATTTTTTGTACATTTTTCAAAAAGTGGAAAAGCAGGGAAAAAAACTCATCAAAGATGGCAGGCAAATGGCTCAAGGATTTGAGAGAAGCAAGTAGTAGATTTTTAAGAGCAAGTTTCACTTTGAGATACTGATTTCAATTCGTTTGGATAAATACTCAGAAATGAAATTGCTGGATCATATGCTAGTTCTTTTTTAAATTTTTTTGAGAAATCGCCGTACTGTTTTCTACAATGTACCAATTTAAATTCCCACCAATGGTGTACCAGTGTTCCCTTTTCTCCACAAAATGACCAACATTTGTTATCTTTTGTTTTTTGCTGCTGTTTTTTTTTCCCTAAAGTAGGCATCCTAATAAGTGTGAAGTGATATCTCACTGTGATTTTGATTTCCATTTCCTTGATGATTATTAATGTTGAGCATCTTTTCACATACCTGTTAACCTATATATAATAATACTGTATTGTATACTTAAAATTTGCTAGGAGGGGAGGTATTATGATAAGTGCTTTACCACATACACACACATAATAATACTAAAGAGGGTGGGAGAAAACGTTGGAGTTGACACATATTTATATGGCCTTTATGATGATGATGGTTTCATGGTTGTATGCTTACTCCCAAATCCATCAAATTATAAATATTAAATATATATATCTCTTTATATGTCAATCAAACCTCAATAAAATGGTTCAAAAAAATTTCCACGAAAGTTCTACTGAATAAACTTGCTAAATTTCATAGTAATATATATTCCCTCTGTAAAACATATTGACTGATGCTAGCAGCCAGTTGAACACTCAGCTCTTTCTCCAATTAGCAAGTCTTCATTTCCCCTTAACAAGTGCCCTGTGGGCTACTTGTTTTTCCTTCACCATCATAGTTATTATAATGGAAATTTTATACAGTGTATTAAGGATACAGTTTACAGGGGTGCCTGAGTGGCTCAGTGGATTAAAGCCTCTGCCTTCGGCTCAGGTCATGATCCTGGGGTCCTAGGATCAAGCCCCGCATCAGGCTCTCTGCTCAGCAGGGAGCCTGCCTCCCCACCTCCCCCCCCACCACCCCGCCTGCTTCTCTGCCTACTTTGATTTCTGTCTGTCAAATAAATAAATAAAATCTTTAGAAAAAAAAAATACAGTTTAGAAAGATAATATAAAATTGCAATTTGCAGAACTACATTGAAAGGTCCTAACTCCACATAAAACAATGATGAATAAATTATACACATAAGTGTCAGGTTAAAATAAAATGTTCGATGTAGGTTAAAATTACTTTTATGACTCCTATATTCAACCAACTTTATTAGCTAATTAGCCTAATCATCAACTAAACTAGAGTTTAATAAAATGGCTTCTATTTTGCTTATTTATGATTCTTTTTTCTAGACTGTGAAATAGATATGAAAGAGTAAGGGATAAATTAATTTGACAAACACTATTGACCACTGATTTTGTGTCAAGTACTTTGATTATCAGTATATGTCAGGTAAATTGAAAATATTTGTTTTAGCCTGAACAACTAAGACCAAATAAGATAGTATACCTGAAATTACTTGGAAAACAGACATTAATTAACATAGTCCCTGAAGAAGAGCCAATCTCCTTCTTTTCCTCAACTGGAGTTGCTTCAATCTGATGGGCTATGCTGACAAATCTTCCTTCTACTAAAAGGGTAATCTTCATGGAACCCCTTGGCTTTGTTATTTTATTTTACTGTTTGCTTCTGAATTGTAGGAATCAGTTTAACAAATATTTGCTCATTTTAACAAATATTTCATTCATATGTTCTGAGTACTTGGCACTATGTTACTACCTGAGATACTTTCAAAGTATTTATTTCATTTCATTGTGCAAAAAAATCTGTATAATAGATTATTTACAAGAAACACATAGAATAAAAATCAAGAATATTGGCTCCTCCTCTTAAATGTTGTATCCATGTTCAAAGTAATGATTCAATTTCTTTTTTTTTTAAGATTTTATTCATTCATTTGACAGAGAGAGATATCACAAGTAGGTGGAAAGGCAGGCAGAGAGAGAGGAGGAAGCAGGCTCCCTGCTGAGCAGACCGCCCGATTCGGGGCTCAATCCCAGGACCCTGGGATCATGACCTGAGCTGGGCTCGATCCCAGGACCCTGAGATCATGATCTGAGCTGAAGGCAGAGGCTTTAACCCACTGAGCCACCCAGGCACCCCTCAATTTCATTTTTAATTAAAACACATAAACACAGAGTTACCATGTCAACATTTTTTTTTTTTTTAATTCTCCACCTTGACATTTCCTGGCACCAGAGAGTTGAAGCATAATAGAATGGCACTGAAATTCCCCAAGGGTGTATTTATCCCAAATGGGTAAATGACTACACCATCACCGTTCTTTATAAAAATTTTCCATAGAGGTAAGTAGGTGACCTTCATATAGTCCACTTTAAATAAGGGTAAAAGAAGTTCTCCTCCCTGTCTATAAAGGCCAGTCAAGCAGCTGCTCAGATCAGAACCAGTCCTTGATTGTGTCTATAATAAAATGCATCTGATGATAAAATTCTAATCCATCATGAGTAATTTAGCTTAGATAAACACAAGGAAGAATTTCTTGGAAGTGAAGTTAAAGACAATAATTCACTTAGTCTCTGGCTTTACCCCTTCAACATCTTATTTGTATCCTCTCTATTCTCCACATCTTGAAAGGTAAGATTCTCCCTACCTACTCTCCCCATCTCCAGTCTCTGATCAGAGCCACTGATTATACTTATTCTCCACTGTATGGTTCATTTCCAAGAACCTGATCCATAATCAGAAATTCCAAATTCTGTAAAAACACTGTGTTCTCATTTGTTTAGCTAATCATAGAAAAATTGTGCTTCTTCTATGTCTGTATTTCCTGACACATATAATGACCAAAACCCCAAATCACTGGTACATCCTCTCTATTGTTTTACTTATATTTCTAATTGGGTTTACACTTACTGCAGCACTCTTATTCCATTCAGTTTCTTAAGACTGCAGCAATCTGATTTGTTTCTTTTTTAATTTTTTCTGAACACCAGGAGCAATGTGGTACAGTGAAACGAGCATACCTAGAGAGTCAGACAGACCTGGCTTCACACACTGGTCCTATTATGTCTGTCTAAGGGAACTTTCACTCTGTACTAAAGCCTTCTTACCAAAAAGTTAGAAGCCTACTAATGGTGCTATTCAATTAAAGCAATAACAGGTAGAGATATGTGGCAAAGACCCTGGCTCAATATTAATTCTTCTTCTCACCAAGAATACTAGGGCTATCCTTTCACTGGTCCTCTGATCTTTCACCTAGTGCATATTTCATCCCAGGCCCCAGACATGGAAATGGAAGTGTCTCCCAGGTCAGCATGTTCAGAGGGTGCAGCAACTGTTTCCCCTCCATGTAGGTGGTTAACTTTGTAACATACCACAGATGTTCCTAAGTTTAGAAAGATATAATAAAGGACTCTCTCAAATTGTTCTCTGTGAAGGGATAAATAAAGTAATTAATTGAACCCATGACATTTTCAATCATGGGAATAGCATTTTGCTTTCTAGAAAGATTGTGTTGTTATTCATCATTTTGACAGACCATCATGTGATGGTAACTGATTTTCCTCAGCAGCAGGATATAATTCTAGACCTTTTTTTATATGAAATGACTAGTAATCTAGAAAATAGGACTTTCAATTCTCCTTCTTGAAAGAATAGAGTTGTTTTACCTTCTTGATTGCTCAAGTGCTGTCGTATATTTTGACTCAGTTGATCTCCATATTCCTTAGTTAGGAGTTAATCACCCTCCAGATATCTTTGATGTAGGCTATTAGTTTTAACATTAGTACTTCTTTGGTCTGTTCCTTCTATCTTTTAGCTTTTTGGAAAATGTAACAGAAAATTAGGAGAAACTGTCTCAGGTAATACTAGCTAGAGTTACTTTAAAAATGGAAGCCTATTTTTAAAAAAATGGAAGCCTATTTAAATCTTAGAAAATTCTGAGAGAAATATGCTGTATGAATTATGAACAGTGGCAGTACAAACAGAAATGAATGATCAACAAATGGGATGTGGAAGTACATTCAGATTTCTGGATCAGGCAACCTGATACATCAAGTCACCACAGATTTTCAGATGTACAGAGTTACTATCAAAATGAGGAAAACAGAACATATAAGTTGTGGGATCTCTGAGGACTAATTCAGAAGCAATCATGTTGTGCTCCAGTTGACGCTGAGATATTTAAGCAGAAAAATAAAAATTAAATACGTGGATCTAATATATAGGGGATTTAGCCTAGGATAAAGGAAAGTATGCTAAATTAAGAAAATAAATGAATAAAAACATTGTTTATAGAATGCCTATGGAATTAAAATGGAGAAATAGACATTTTGTTCATTGAAATAATCAAACTAGTTTTTATCTATATCCATAAGTAAGTTATGAAATCAATTAGATCATAAAATTGTATTTAAATAAGCATAATAGAATTTATAGAATTTAATAGAAATTATCAGGGATGGCTACTAAAGGAACAATGGATATCCTAGTCCTTTTTTTTTTTTAAGATGTGTTTATTTATTTTAGAAAGAAAGAGAGAGCATGAATGTGGAGGGTAGAGGGAGAGAGAAACTCCATGCTGAGCCCAGAGCTGGATGCAGGGCTTGATCACACGACCCTGAGATCATGACCTGAGCTGAAACCAAGAGTTGGACATTTAACCAACTGAGCCACCCAGGCACTCCACCATGGATTAATTTAAATTATAACATGCAACGGATTAACTTAAATTATAGCCTCTGATAATATGCTTAAGAACTTACAATTTGCTAAAATTAAGTCTCATTAGTTTATTTACATATCATACAATACATATGTAGTCTGACATAAAATTGTTTTGACTCTGAACCATAGAAACATTAAATAATTGAGAGATTTGCAAACATAGATATCTCTAACACATTTGCCTTATTAATTGATAGGGTATAATATTATTATTGAACTAGAATTGTATCATTATTATTATCACTGAAAAGTGCAGTGCAGTGCAGTTGTTAATAATAAAGGTTCTAAAGTCTTTTCTCTGATTGCCAACATCAATTCTTTCATATTTTATGACCTTCAGCTATTAATCCAAACTTCTGAACTTCACCTTCTGCATCTAACAAATAAAAATACTTCTCCTTAGGTTTGTCCAAGGTTCAAATGAAGTAAGCTATGTAAAACACTTAGATAATTGTATGGAACATCTTCTTATTATTCACATAATATATATCCAAATAATTCTATAAGAAATCAAAAGTCAGATTAAAGACCAGGGCATACATGCTATAAAAGAAGATTATCATTTCTCTCATTGACATGGGCAGGTTCCATAATGGTAAACAAGGCAGTATTTTAGTTTACAAATTAAGAAGAGTACCAAGCTTCAGATCCCTGGCACTGAAGCCTCTTTTCTCAGTTCCCTCTAGTAAACATATGTCATGAGACAGGATGAACTGGCATTATCTATGGTGGATTCTTAGGATACCCTGAAAAAAGATGCTTCTCTGCTAAGTTAAAGTAAATTTTCACTTACAATATGAGTTTAATAATTCTAAAATTGCAAGGCAAAATTATTTCCTGGGGCTTATTCCTACTCATCATTAGAGTATTTTAGGGAGGGCAAATAAAATAGAAATTAGCAAAAACATGTTGAATATCTTCTATGAGGAAAGAATTATACTAAGCAAAGTTTAGCTGAAAATAAACTCTATTCTCATGAAACCATATTAATAAGTATAAACTTATAGTCTAGCTGAAGGATAAAAAAAGTAACAAAAATATTGATGAGTCCAAATTACTAAGTGATAAATAACAAGACAATTTACCTGAGTATGAAATTAAATTGAACTTAATTAAATATCTTATTTCAATGATGAATCCCACAGACAGAATATTGAGTGAAAGGAGCCAGATGCAAGGAGAACATACAGCATGATTCTATTTATCTCAAGATCAAGAACAGAAAAAAGTCATTATGGTAACAGAAGTCAGAATAATGGTTACAATGGGAGAGGATATTGCTGAGGTTGAGGCGTTGGGAAGCCTTCTGGGTTGCTAGTAATGTTCTATCAGTTATCCTGAAAGTAATTATATGAGTGCATAGAGATGCATTAAGCTGTACTCATTAAGCTGTACTCTAAAGTTTTGAGCAATTTATAAATGTGTATTAAACTTTAAACATAATTTTAAAATTCTAAATTTAGAAAATCAAGATTTGACAAGAGAATTCAGCTCCTGCAGATCATAATGCAAATTTTCCATAATTCTACTTTCCCTACTTTCCTCTTGACTGGCGTCCCTGGACTTGAATGGGCCCATGCCTGGATCTCAATCCCCTTCTGTTGCCTCTATTTAACTGCTCTTTCTGGGAATACCCTGATCCTGTTCGTGGTCTTCACTGAGCCAAGCCTCCATGAGCCCATGTACTATTTCCTTTCCATGCTGTCCACCACTGACATTGGCTTATGCATCTCTACATTGGTGACAGTACTAGGAATATTCTGGCTCAATGCCCGGGAGATCAGCTTTAATGCCTGCTTATCACAAATGTTCTTCATTCACCTCTTCACTTTCATGGAATCTTCAGTGCTCCTGGCTATGGCTTTTGATCGTTTTGTGGCCATTTCCAACCCATTGAGATATGCCACCATTCTAACTCATGCAAGGATTGCACAGATTGGTTTGGCAGTCATTACCAGGGGAACTGTCATTCTGACACCACTGGTCTTGCTTCTCAAGCGTCTATCGTTCTGCCGAAGCCATGTGCTCCATCATTCCTACTGCTTCCACCCTGACGTAATGAAGCTCTCGTGTTCAGACACAAAGATCAACAGTGCATTTGGACTAACTGCAATCATCTCTACTGCTGGAGTGGACTCTATTTTTATCCTGCTTTCCTATGTCCTGATCATTCGCTCAGTTCTCAACATTGCATCCCCAGAGGAGAGAAAAAAGGCTTTCAGCACCTGCATTTCTCATATCACAGCTGTGGCCATATTCTACATCCCTTTAATCAGCCTGTCTTTTGTTCACAGGTTTGGAAAACATTCTCCACCATATGTGCCCACACTGATTGCTAATATTTACTTGCTCATTCCCCCTGTGATGAATCCCATCATCTATAGTGTGAAAACAAAGCAGATTCAAAGAGCTGTGCTCAAACTTGTGTGTTCTAAGCGAACTCATATTTAACAATTACTGACCCATGAAGACCTATTTCAAATCAGTAAAATTTGATCATAAATTGGAGTTATAATCCATGCAATTTTAAAGTTGGGTGTAGCTATGTGTCATATGATTCAAATGTCTCCACAATGCTGTTAGTCTTATCTAGGGCAATCTTATGTTTTCTACCACCAAAATACTAAGTCAGATTCTCAGTGTCTCTCAGTTACCCTATTCCTATAGATGGATAACTCACTTCCTATCTCTCTACTCTTTCTATCAAAACTACACATCATTCACTTTGAATTAATTTTCCAAATATCCAGCACAAATAAAATTTAATAAGAAACCAATAAGCATCTTTTCCATGTTTATTTCTCATACACCATTCCTATCTCTAACAAAGTCAGTTCCACCCCCTCCCCTCCAGCAACCCTCAGTTTGTATCTCAAGAAACATCTGAACAATTTAAGTGCCATTTAATTCATTTTGTATGTGTAAGACATTTTCTTACAAATGACCCCCCCTTTTTTTTACTTATATTACCCAGCACTTGATCAAAATTCTGACTTTCCAAACTACATAGGCAAAGGACTATTTTAGATCTTGAGATCACAGTCTCTGGCATTTATTCCAGTTTGCATATGGCCCAATTTGACTAAAAGTAATTAAAGCCATTTTTTTCATGGATGGTTTCACAAAACCAACTGCTATACATAATTTAAAATTAAAATTTCCCAGGTGCCAAAGATAAGTTCACTGATTGTTTCAAATGCACCATTTTGATCAGAGATATTGATGATAGAGAAGGCTGTGCATAAGCTGGGGTAAGGGGTATACAGGAACTGTGTAATTTTCACTGAATTTTGTTGCTATGAACCTAAAACTGCTCTTGAAAACCCCAAATCTATGAAAGTGCAGATTCCTGAGCCCCATCCCAAATATTTTATTTTACTAGTTCTAGGATGAGGCCTATGAATCTGAATTTATAACAAGATCCCAGGGTATGTCTAATATCCAGCCAGTTTGAGAAGCCACTGAACTAAACACCGTATAACTTGTATCTCTCTGCTGTTTGTTTATTATCATCAACATAACATACATTTACTTTGATCTCTGTGGGAGAATGGTGGGGGTAGAGAATAATCTTTAAATCTTTCTCTCTGCGGAAAACCTGGATCTAAAATACCAGAGTGTATCAAGTGATTTCAGAGGTCTCCTTCCCAAAGCAGGTGTGAAAACTACATTCATACACTTTCCATGTTTTTTCAATATTTATATTTTCCTGGCATATATTTCAATATTATTCATAGCAAGTTAAAAACAAAACCACTTTAGCAATTGCAGTGCATTAAACCACATTGGACAGCAAGCAGATTTAGGCATGCAGAGTGTTTTTGAAGCACAAAGGCAAAACAAGAAAATACAGTTGACCAGAAATATCCCTTAGGAATAGAGTTTTCTAAGGGGTGAATGATTCTCCTGAGAATGGGTTTCTCATAGATACCCTCCACTCAGAGGAGAATGATATCGCAGATCCTTGTCTCTTCCTCATCGTCTTCACTTGATGTAAGTACAGGGGCATCAGAAAGACAGTGGATATGCACTAATGTTAGATTTATGTGGACTCATCTTGCAACAAGAAATTTGGCTTTATTAGAGAAAGTATTTCTAAGATGCAACCATGCAAACATAAGATGCTGTGGAACTGCTTTTGATTTAAGAACTTACTACTGTAAGTATCCTAGTATTGCAGAGTTGTCAACAAAGCTTAGAAATAAAAAATAGAGATTCTTTCCAATATACTGAATCTCAATTCTGAAAAAGCTCATAAACAGTAAAGTTCTGAAAATAAAAACATCCAATGCATGTATTCAATTTAAAATCTAGCTAGGATTCCTTAGATAAGATAAAATGCCTGAAGTGTATTATCTATGGTACTAGAAATGGTGAGTCTGAATAGCCCCAAAACTGAATCTGAGTCATCAATGTAGAATTCTGCCATAAAAAGAACAATATAGGGGTGTCTGGGTGGCTCGTGGGTTAAAGCCTCTGCCTTCAGCTCAGGTCATGATTCCAGGATTCTGGGATCAAACCCCACATCGGGCTCTCTGCTCAGCAGGGATCCTGCTTCCTCCTCTCTCTCTGCCTGCCTGTCTGCCTACTTGTGATCTCTGCCTGTCAAATAAATAAATAAAATCTTTTTAAAAATTATTTTAAAAAGAACAATATAATTTCTTTAAGCAAGAACATGAAATATGACATATCTAGGGTCAAATGCCCAAATCCCAATGCTGAATTTCAGAGATAAATAATTCATCCAAAAATAGAGAATTGTTATTGGTAAGGCATGAGATTTTAGTTCTTTTTGTTATAGTGGGGATGATGCTGGCCCATTCAGAATAAGAGACTATAATATTCTTTTTTTATTATTATGTTCAGTTAGCCAGCATATAGCACGTCATAAGTTTTTGATGTAGTGTTACTATAATATTCTTAGAGATCAAGACACTCAAGCCAAACTGATAATGAAGAGATTTATTTGAAGTCAATTAACTTAGGATAAATATGTCAGCAGTAGCTATGAAAATGTGCAGCCCTAATAGAAGTACCAATAGCTCAAATCCCTGACTCCAGGAGACATTATTTACCATACACAATTAATTTTACTAGTGGTCTTAATATAGCATATAATGAAATAATACCTTTCCATCTCTTCTCAACTGGCAAGGAAATAAGTTTTAAATATACCAACAAAAATCAGGAGGTGAAAAATAAATCTATCAAATATCAAGTGTTTGAAACCCTAATACATATGCATTTATATGAGTATTTGTAGCCAAAGAAGAATGATAATGCATGACTGTTGTAGAAAAAAAAAATCACATGAATACTTGACATTTTAGTAATTCACATACATACGCAGCATAAAAGTTTATTTTTTAAAAGATTTTATTTATTTATTTATTTATTTGAGAGAGAGAGAGAGCATGAACAGAGGGGAGGGGCAGAAGAAGAGAGAGCAGACTCTCCACTGATCAGGGAGGCTGATGAAGGACTGGATCCCAGGATCCTGGGATCATGACCTGAGCCAAAGGCAGATGCTTAATTGAATGACTGAGCCACCCAGGTGCCCAAAAGTTTATTTTTTTAAAGTTACTCTACAAATATCACCACATCAAGAGGTATTGATATGCAGCACAGCAGAGTTTTAATCAATTTTAAATTTACATAAATGGAATTCAAATCCTAGCTTTCCCATTGTATGAAAATATTGCAGTTTGTTTATCTCTCTAATTTTTACCTTTCTGGGATAAAAAATTGGAATCTTATACACAACATGATTTTCAAAATAATTAAGATATTCCACCTAAAACACAAAATTCATGTAAATTTTGACACATTGTGGGAGTTCATAAATGATAGCTACCTTTCCAAGAAGCTATATTATTATCTCCAATTTACCAATGAGGAAGATAGATAAATGATAGATAGATAGATAGATAGATAGAGATTTATTATGAGGAACTGGTTCACACAATTATGGAGGATGAGAAGTCCCACAGGCTGTCATCTATAAACTGGAGATCCAGGAAAGAGACAGCTATAGTACCAGTCCAAGTCTGAAGGCCTGAAAACTAGGAGCACTGATGGTGTAAGTCCACGCCCAAGGGCAGAAGACTCATGTCCCAGCTCAGCAGTCAGACAGAGTGAGAGAGAACTCTTCATTCCTCTGCTTGGTTCTATTCAGGCCCTCAACTAACTGAATGGGGCCCACCCACAGTGGGGAGGGTAATCTGCTTTACTCAGATTACTACTGACTCAAATGCTAATCCCTTCACAAACATATTCAGAAATAACATTTGATGTGGCTCAGTCAAGTTGACACATAACTGTCACACATACACACACCTAAATCCATTTCATGCCAACTCTACTTAGAATTCACGTCTCAATCTAGACATCATTATTTACTGGAAACCACTCCTTATCCCTCACAATGAGCTTGCTGTTTTCTTTATGTGCTCTCATAGCATTCTAGATTTATTCTTTACATTATGTAATTCCATGTTACTTGTCTGTGTCTCTTGTTAACTAAAAATTTTCAGGGTCATAGACATCATTGTGCTTAACATTTAATTTCCTGCTTCTGATCCACAGTAGAGGTGCACTACATATTTTCCTAATGAATGAGTGCATTTTCAGTATTTATGTTTAAAGTAACAGTTTTGACATGTAGTACTGGAAGCTCAACTCCTCCACTGTTTCTGGATCATTCCCTGTGTTAAAGCACTTCTTAGTGCTTTATAAGTTCCCTCCTTCTGGATCTAGGTTTGCCTTCTCTTTGGCACATAGATCAAATGTAGTTCTTCTCAAATGTAGTTAACATTTGAACCATTTGACACAACCATGTGTTTGTTCTTAGTTTTCTCTTCTCCTTTTTGATTCTAAACTTTATCATTTCCAACTTTTCTTTTTTTCTTTATAAATCCATCACTTCAATTCAGCTTGATAGGAATAAGAATAATAAAATTAAGCAGTAGCTTTTATCACAACAAGACCATGTAATAAAATCAATGTCATTCTATGAAAGAAATTAAAATATCTCTCAGCTACATTCTAATTTAAAAATTCTAGGATTCTACATTACTCTAAAATGTTATAAATTAAAGCCAATATCCTATGTTGTTTTAGAAGAGACTTTGAAAACCAAAATAGTATATTTTCTTGAACTCTACTGCTGTTACTGTCCTGTCAATGGACACTGGTTTTATTTATTTTTATTTTTTTAATTTTCAGCATAACAGTATTCATTATTTTTGCACCATACCCAGTGCTCCATGCAATCCGTGCCCTCTATAATACCCACCACCTGGTACCCCGACCTCCCACCCCTTACCCCTTCAAAACCCTCAGATTGTTTTTCAGAGTCCATAGTCTCTCATGGTTCATCTCCCCTTCCAATTTCCCCCAACTCCCTTCTCCTCTCTAACTCCCCGTGTCCTCCATGCTATTTCTTATGCTCCACAAATAAGTGAAACCATATGATAATTGACTCTCTCTGCTTGACTTATTTCACTCAGCATAATCTCTTCCAGTCCCGTCATGTTGCTACAAAAGTTGGGTATTCATCCTTTCTGATGGATACATAATACTCCATAGTGTATATAAACCACATCTTGCTTATCTATTCGTCCATTGAAGGGCATCTTGGTTCTTTCCACAGTTTGGCGACTGTGGCCATTGCTGCTATAAACATTGGGGTACAGATGGCCCTTCTTTTCACGACATCTGTATCTTTGGGGTAAATACCCAGGAGTGCAACGGCAGGGTCATAGGGAAGTTCTAGTTTTAATTTCTTGAGGAATCTCCACACTGTTCTCCAAAGAGGCTGCACCAACTTGCATTCCCACCAACAGTGTAAGAGGGTTCCCCTTTCTCCACATCCCCTCCAACACATGTTGTTTCCTGTCTTGCTAATTTTGGCCATTCTACCTGGTGTAAGGTGATATCTCAATGTGGTTTTAATTTGAATCTCCCTGAGGGCTAGTGATGATGAACATTTTTTCATGTGTCTAATAGCCATTTGTATGTCTTCATTGGAGAAGTGTCTGTTCATATCTTCTGCCCATTTTTTTTTATATGATTATCTGTTTTTTACGTGTTGAGTTTGAGGAGTTCATTATAGATCCTGGATATCCACCTTTTGTCTGTACTGTCATTTGCAAAATGTTCTCTCATTCTGTGGGTTGCCTCTTTGTTTTGTTGACTGTTTCCTTTGCTGTGCAGAAGCTTTTGATTTTGATGAAGTCCCAAAAGTTTATTGTTGCTTTTGTTTCCTTTGCCTTTGGAGACATATCTTGAAAGAAGTGGCTGTGACTGATATCGAAAAGATTACTGCCTATGCTCTCCTCTAGGATTCTGATGGATTCCTGTCTCACATTGAGGTCTTTTATCCATTTTGAGTTTATCTTTGTGTACGGTGTAAGAGAATGGCCAAGTTTCATTCTTCTACATATAGCTGCCCAGTTTTCCCAGCACCATTGATCGAAGAGACTGTCTTTTTTCCACTGTATATTTCTTCCTGTTTTGTTGAAGATTAATTGACCATAGAGTTGAGGGTCCATATATGGGCTCTGTACTCTGTTCCACTGGTCTATGTGTCTGTTTTTATGCCAGTACCATGCTGTCTTGGTGATCACAGCTTTGTAGTAAAGCTTGAAATCTGGTAACGTGATGCCCCCAGTTTTATTTTTGTTTTTCAACATTTCCTTAGTGATTTGGGGTCTCTTCTGATTCCATACAAATTTTTGGATTATTTGGTCCAGCTCTTTGAAGAATACTGGTGGAGTTTTGAATGGAAGGGCATTAAAAGTATAGATCGCGCTAGGCAGTATAGACATTTTAACAATGCTTATTCTTCCGATCCAAGAGCATGGAATGGTCTTCCATCTTCTTGTGTCTTCTTCAATTCTTCTAAAGTGCACATGGAAACTTCTCCAGGATAGACCACATACTGGGTCACAAATCAGGTCTCAACCAATACCAAAAGACTGAGATTATTCCCTGCATATTCTTAGATCACAATACTTTGAAACTGGAGCTCAATCACAAGGAAAAGTCCAGAAGGAACTCAAACACTTGGAAGCTAAGAACATCTTGCTTAAGAATGTTGGACCAACCAGGACATCAAAGAAGAACTGAAACAATTCATGGAAACCAATGCAAATGAAGACACTTCAGTCCAGAACCTATGGGATACAGCCAAGGCGGTCCTAAGGGGGAAATACATAGCCATCCAAGCCTCTCTCAAAAAAATTGTAAGATCCAGAACACAGCAGCTGTCTCTACACCTTAAAGAACTGGAGAATCAACAACAAATCAAACCAACTGCACATATAAGAAGGGGAATCATCAAGATTAGAGCTGAGATCAATGAGGTAGAAACCAGAGATACAGTAGAACGTATCAATGAAACTGGAAGCTGGTTTTTTGAAAGAATCAATAAGATCAATAAACCATTGGCCACACTAATCCAAAAGAAAAGAGAGAAAGTCCAAATTCATAAAATTATGAATGAAAAGGGAGAGATCACAACGAACACCAAGGAAGACAAAACAATCATCAGAAGTTATTATCAGCAGTTATATGCCAATAAGCTTAGCAACCTAGATGAAATGGATGCATTCCTGGAAAACTATTAACTCCCAAAATTGAACCAGGAAGAAGTAGACAACCTGAATAGACTGATATCTAGTAACAAAATTGAAGCAGTGATCAAAAACCTTCCAAAAACCAAGAGCCCAGGACCTGACAGATTCCCTGGGGAATTCTACCAAACTTTCAAAGAAGAAATAACACCTATTCTCCTGAAGCTGTTTCAAAAAATTAAAACAGAAGGAAAACTTCCAGACTCTTTCTATGAAGCCAGCATTACCCTGATCCCCAAACCAGGCAAAAACCCTACCAAAAAGGACCAATATCATTGGTCTATTGGATATTGGATATCAGACCAATATCATTGATGAATATGGATGCTAAGATTCTCAACAAGATCCTAGCAAACAGGATCCAACAGCACATTAAAAAGATTATCCACCATAACCAGGTGGGATTCAATCCTGGGCTACAAGGATGGTTCAACATTTGCAAATTAATCAATGTGATAGAACAAATTAATATGAGAAGAGAGAAGAACCACATGGTCCTCTCAATTGATGCAGAAAAAGCATTTGACAAAATCCAACATCCGTTCCTGATTAAAATGCTTCAAAGTATAGGGATAGAGGGAACATTCCTGAACTTCATCAAATCTATCTATGAAAGACCCACAACAAATATCATCCTCAATGGGAAAAAGCTTGCAGCCTTCCCATTGAGATCAGGAACACGACAAGGATGCCCACTCTCACCACTCTTGTTCAACATAGTATTAGAAGTCCTAGCAACAGCAATAAGACAGCAAAGAGAAATAAAATGTATCCAAATTGGCAGTAAAAATTCAAACTCTCTCTCTTCACAGATGACATGATTCTTTATATGGAAAACCCTAGAACTCATACAGCAATTCAGCAATGTGGCAGGATACAAAGACAATGTACAGAAATCAGTGGCTTTCTATACACTAACAATGAAAATACAGAAAGGGAAATTAGAGAATCAATTCCATTTATTGTAGCACCAAGAACCATAAGATACCTAGGAATAAACCTAACCAAAGAGGTAAAGGATCTGTATTCGAGGAACTACAGAACACTCAGGGACACTGGTTTTAAATACTAACTTTCTTGAGTATTTATTTTATTTAAATTAAATCTACTTAAATTTGTATTGATGATTCTAGACATAAGGGCATTTTTTTTCTAATAATTCCATTATCCTTCTATATATAAAAAAAACCTTAAAACTCATCTTTGAGAATTACCTGATACATAAGGATTTTTATTTTTATTTTTGCATATTTATTTTTGAATGATGCCATAAAACTGATAAATTGATTTCATTCCACCTAATACACTTTTCAGTCAAATAATTATGGAATTAATCATCTTATAATCTGCATAGTAACTATTCCATAATGACTACAGTACACAATTGAAATTTCTCCATGAGGCCCTATCCATAATCTCTCAAATACTTAAATATATTAAGTAGTGCCCACAAGCTTGTTTCTATAATTTTTTTTAAACTACAACTACACTTGGGGCGCCTGGGTGGCTCAGTGGGTTAAGCCGCTGCCTTCAGCTCAGGTCATGATCTCAGGGTCCTGGGATCGAGCCCCGCATCGGGCTCTCTGCTCGGTGGAGAGCCTGCTTCCTCCTCTCTCTCTTCCTGCCTCTCTGCCTGCTTGTCATCTCTCTCTGTCGAATAAATAAATAAAATCTTTAAAAAAAAAAAACTACAACTACACAGAATAAGAAAAAAAAATAATGGAGATTATCTAATTTAGTCATCCTTAATATCAACTTTAATTGACAAGACCAAGGACATGTGCCTTTTGTGAACGAACCCAAACTGAGCAGCCTCAGATATAAGGTATGTTGGCATCTCAGTAGCCTGCGAGAGCAGGAATAAAGCTGAGACTAGAGAGAAATAGTAGCTAGAGATTTAAAAATAAGTAGTCAACAATACAACAGGTAGTCACAAGAGGTATCACAAATTAATATTTGGAACTGGAGTGTTTCAATAACTAAGAAGGTAAAATTGTGTATGTATAAAACAACTGTAGGAGTATATTCTCCAAATCAAGTGGTTGGAGACATAGTGGCTCCAAATTCTATGAAAGACCAATGGGATTCCAGCCAATGGTTACTTTCCAGTCTTTGAGAAGCCAAAGAGAAGACAGTTTAGGGTATTCAGAGCACTACCTTATTAGCTTAGTGAACATCCCAGCAAGACTTTCCAGTATATTATGGGGACTAGATCATAAAAGAGTTAAGACAACATAGGGAAAGAAGAAAGGAAGGAGAAGAAAAGTTACCCATGACCTCATCTATCTAATAATAAGTCTCATTTCAGATAATACCTAATGATGGAGCTGAAAGCTCAAATGTGTATTTACTTTGATGGCAATGATTGCAGAAACACTAGCCTGCAGATGGAAGTATCTAATATCTGGCCTCTGTACACAAAGTTCACTCTTCACTCTTAGCCTAGAAGTTTAATACAGTTGTCTCTGAAAGGCACTAAATGCTGAAAACAATGCTAAGGAAAATCTTCTGTAACAATTATGTGTCAACACTACAGTGATAACAGATAAGAAAATTAAAAATCAATACCAGAAATGTAACCCCAGACTAGAAACAACCTTAGCAAAAAGGATAGATCTACTGACCAATAAATAATGAATAGGCTATTTTGACCTGATGTCTCAAATTATTTCCTGAAAAGATTACATGTCTTTAACGTGTATGATAAAGCTCCATGATAATGCACTAGTATCAACACAAATACTCAAAAATATGTATATTCTTTATTAAATAATAAATCTTACTTTTAAAAATTACTATTACTTTGAGATATCCATTAAATTCTTGACATTTTCAGATTATATTGTTACAATTCTCTATGTAGGAAGTACAGGGAGGAGGGGAAAGAAAATGCATTGGATTAAAGTGGAAGATGACAAAAAATACTGCTGAGATTAAAGAAAAAACCCTATTCTCTTTTGTGAATTAGTAAATATGAATCATGGAGGGAAGTTCAATAGAGGAAAGAAAGAAAGAAAGAAAGAAAGAAAGAAAGAAAGAAAGAAAGAAAGAGAAAGAAAATAATTTTAACTGCGAAACAAAAAGAAAGGATAAAGTCTTAAGAATAATCTCTAATTTTCATTTCTCCCTCTAGGATATTTTATTTTAAAAGAATTATTCCTCCAAAGTAATCATGTCGTCTTTCCCTAACATCACTTCCACTTCTCTGACATTTTTTCTGACGGGAGTTCCAGGACTTGAAGCTGCCCACACCTGGATCTCCATCCCCTTCTGCTGTCTTTACATGACTGCCCTCTCTGGGAATGGTATAATTCTGTTTGTTATCATCACTGAGTCAAGTCTCCATGAACCTATGTACTATTTCCTCTCTATGCTCTCAACCACTGACTTGGGCTTGTGTATTTCAACACTGGTCACTACACTGGGCATATTCTGGTTCAGTGCAAGACAGATTAGTTTCCATGCCTGTGTTGCCCAGACATTCTTCATTCAACTCTTTACTGTTGTGGAGTCTTCAGTGCTCTTGGCAATGGCCTTTGACCGCTACATTGCCATTTGCAACCCACTAAGATATGCTGCCATCCTGACTGATTCCAGAATTGTCAAAGTGTGGTTTGCCATCCTTATGAGGGGGATAGTGATCCTAATGCCTCTGGTCCTGCTTCTTAAACGTTTATCCTTCTGCCAAAACTACGTGCTTCATCATTCTTATTGTTTCCATCCTGATATAATCCAGCTCTCATGTTCTGACAATAAGATCAACAGTGTTTTAGGACTTACTGCCCTTATAGTTACTGCAGGAGTGGACTCCATCTTTATTCTTCTCTCCTACACTCTGATTATTAAGACCATCCTAAGCATTGCATCCCCAGAAGAGCGGCATAAAGCCTTCAGCACTTGTATCTCCCACATAGGTGCT
Organism: Mustela putorius furo; assembly: GCF_011764305.1. Lineage (NCBI taxonomy): Eukaryota > Metazoa > Chordata > Mammalia > Carnivora > Mustelidae > Mustela > Mustela putorius. The sequence goes on from NW_025422126.1 coordinate 2,054,962, forward strand.
GTTGCCATCTTCTACATTCCTCTCATTAGCTTGTGCTTTGTCCATAGGTTTGGGGAAAAGGCACCTCCTTACGTACATACTCTTATGGCCAATGTGTATTTGCTTATTCCACCAGTGATGAATCCCATTATTTATAGTGTGAAGACCAAGCAGATCCGTAGGGCCATTAAAAAAGTCCTTTTTGCCAAAGAATCTGAGCTCTGACTCTACTCCGTAGTAACCACTTCCAAGACCTAACATTTAATCAGCATACGTTCATCTATCAGTGGCCTAAAACCAAAAAAATAAAATAGGTAGCTGGGTAGGAGATGCAGTTTGACAGAATTTTTTTATTTTCAATATAACTATTACTAAGCTACTCTCTAGAAGTAAGCAATAAAATATACTAATATAATGGGTACCATATATCATGATATAAAATTTGGAAAGCATGAATGACAATGGCTAAAATGAACACTTTGCCCATTAGACCAAGTCTCCAAAATCATGCTTAAAACAGTAACTCATATCTTTCTGTCTCATTTTGTTTTCTTAAAGTATACATAATAATTATTGTTTTGTTTAATCATCAATTAAATCCTAATTAAGCTATTATTCTTCCCACATTTTGATCACCATTGGTTCATTCTTTCATTTTTATCTACTATTGTTAGACACTGCACAATATGATAGGGTGGCAGAGACAAACAAGAAAATATTGTCATAATAGTGAACTATGTAGGTAAGAAAGCAACCAATCAAAATCTGATATACTATGTGATATGTTACAACATATGGATATAAGCAAAAGGATTAATAGAATTTGTAAGAACAACATTTAGTCTGACCTGGGATGATCAGAAAACTATCACAACATGTTGTTTAAACTGTAAGGTTAAGAACTGGAGAGGTCAACTTCCAGAATGGTAGCATGAGAGATTTGTGGACACTCTCCCTTAGGGAAACAAGAATAAACAGTAAAAATTTATATAGACATAGGCACAAACATTTAAATTCTCTGAAAATTTCCCTAAGTTCATACAGCAAAAGAAAAAACACTATTTAAGAAAATCTATTAAATTACTGTAAGAACAGTAGGAGTCTGGGGCACCTGGCTGGCTTAATTTAGTGTCCAACTCTTGACCTCAGCTCAGTTCTGAACTGGTCCTGGGTGTGGAGCCTACTTTAAAAAAAAAAATTAATTAATTTTTTTAAAAAAAGAATAATGGAAGTCTGTGGCACCTGAATCAGAGCAAACATTCACCCCTCCCTTCCTCCACAGTGCAGTTTATTGACAGTTACTCCACATAGGTGTAGCCAAGAACATGGGGCTTTGTTCCCTAGCCCCCTCCCCACCATCATCCCCCAGCAGCTCTTAGAGTAAGGCTATGAGATCTTCCAGAAAGGGCAAATCATCATGTTCTTCATTCTTCCTACTGTAGCTCATGTTGTGGAAGCTAAATTCCAGGTGAGTACAATCAAGAGGTCAGTGGCTGTTTTCATGCACCCAGCATTACTCATATGGCAGAAGCTCTATTCCAAGCATGGCAGTCAGAGGACACTGGGACTTCAAATCAGCCTTTCCTTACCTATCATAAGCAACCAGACTCAAGATAATAGAGGCAGGCTGAAAAGGCATATTCTATCCCACCATTCTAGGCAGGTAAATCAGGGGATTAACTCCAAGAGAAGTGGGTTCTAAGGGAATTATATTATAAATCAATAATAAAAATTTGAAAGTTCACAAATATTAGCAAATTAAACAATATACTCCTAATCAATGGGTCAAAAAAGAAATCACAAAAGTGGGGTGCATGGGTGCCTCAGTCATTAAGTGACTGCCTTAGGCTCAGGGCATGACCCCAGAGTCCTGGGATTAAGCCTCACATCTAGCTCCCTGCTTGGCAGGAAACCTGCTTCTTCCACCCCATCCCCCCAGCTTGTGTTCCCTCTCTCACTGTCAAATAAATAAAATCTTAAAAAAAAAAAAAAGAAATCACAGAAGGAATTAGTAAATACATTAAGATGAATGAAAATAAATGCACAATATTATGAGGTGAAGCTAAAGAATGCTTAGAGGAAAATTTATAGCCATAATGCCTATATTGAAAAAGAAAATATCTCAAATAAATTACCTAAGCATCCAATTTAAATGCTGGGGGAATAAAAGCAAACTGGTCTTAAATCAAGCAAAAGAAATAATAATAATAATGATTAGACTACTAAAAATTAATTAGAGTATTAAAAAACATATGCATTTTTAAAAAGTCTAGGAGGCACAAAAAACCCACTTCAAAATCAACAAAAATAGGTCAACACTTCAACATATTGTAGTGAAGACTGCAAATTACAAAGAATAGAAGAAATGAAGAGTTTCCAGAACAAACAAAACTAAAGAAATTCATGAACACTAAACCATCCCTGCAAGAAAGGAATCCTTTGAATGGAGAGGGAGCCCAAAAGTAACAAAGATCAGAGAGGAACAGTGACTTTATGGGTAATACGATGGCACAAAATTCATATCTTTCAATAATTACTCTGAACGTAAGTGGACTCAATGTTCTAATCAAAAGACAGAGGGTATCAGAATGGATTTTTTAAAAAGACCCATAGATATGATGTCTACAAGAAGCTTATTTTAGACTCAAAGACAAATCAGATTGAAAGTAGGGGTGGACAACCATTCATCATGCTTATGGACCTTAAAAGAAAAAAAAAGCTGGAGTAGCCATCCTTATCAGACAACTAGATTTTAAACCAAAGACTGTATTAAGAGCTGAAGAAGGACACTAAGGACACTATATCATAAAAAGGGGGTTATACAATTGTAAATATTTATAGCCTTAACTTGGGAACAGCCGCAAATATATAAACCACTTAATAAAAAAATTAAGGAGACTCATTGATAATAATAAAATAATAGTAGAGGAATTTAACATCCCACTTACAGCAACAGACAGATCATCCAAGCAGAACATCAACAAGGTAACGGGGGCTTTGAATGATGCACTGGAGCACATGGACTGTACAGATATATTCAAAGCATCTCATCCTAAAGCAGTAGAATACACATTCTTCGCAAGTGCATAAGGAACACTCTGCAGAATAGATCACATACTGGGTCACAAGTCAGGTCCCAATCAGAATAAAAAGACTGAGATCATACCATGCATATTTTCAGACCACAATGCTACGAAACTTGAAGTCAAACTCCAGAAAAAAATTTGGAGAGACCATGAATACATGTAAGCTAAAGAATATCCTATGAAAGAATGAATGGGTTAATCAGGAAATTAAAGAGTTAAAAAATATATGGAAGCAAATGAATATGAAAACACAACAGTTCAGAACCTTCGGGATGTGCCAAAGACAGTCCTAAGAGGTAAGTATAAAGCAATAAAGGCCTTTCTGTAGAAAGAAGGAAAGCCTCAAACACATAACCTAAACTTACACCTAAAGAAGCTGGGGAAAGAATAGCAAATAAAGCCAAACCCAGCTGAAGAAGAGAAATAATAAAGATTAGAGCTTAAAGCAATGACATAGGAATCAAAAAAACAAGAGAACAGATCAATGAACTTTGGAGCTGGTTCTTTGAAAGAATTAATAAGATTGATAAACTCTAAGCCAAACTTACCAAAAAGAAAAGAGAAATAACCCAAATAAAATTATGAATGAAATAGGAGCCAACACTGCAGAAATATAAGAGAATAACATGAGCAGATATACGTCAACAAATTAAACAATCTCAAAGAAATGGATGCATTTCTGGAAACATAGAAACTACCAAAACTGAAACAGGAAGAAATAGAAAACCTTAACAGATTCATAACCAGCAAGGAAATTGAAGCAGTCATCAAAAATCTCCCAAAAAAACAAGATTCCAGGGCCAGACAGCTTCCCAGAGGAAATCTGCCAAATTTAAAAAGAGTTTATACCTATTCTTCTGAAAATGTTCCAAAAAATAGAAATGGAAGGAAAACTTCCAAACTGCCGCTTCCAGTCGGCGAAGAGAGAAGAATTAGGCATAAACAAGTCAGCTGCAAAAGACTGGGAGTAGGGGACAGCAGTCAAAAAGGACTGCTGCCAGGAGCAAGTCCACAGTCTCACTTTTGTTAGACAGAAAACAATAGCCAACAGAAGGATTGATGAAGCTCAAACGTTAGTCCTGTCTTGCAGACAAGCAAGGAGGAGGGTCAAGTTTCTGGTTAACCAAGCACATTCAAAGGACTCGTCTAACTAACAACGAGCACTTCTGGGAAGAGAAAGGAGCGTCAATGAAAAAGGGAAGCAGGCGGTTTTCGTTCCACCCTGAGCTGACCGGGCGTTCCCAGGTGCTTGGCTTCCCTGAAGCAGGCGGCGTTCCGCCCTGGGCGAGGCAGGCGTTCCAGCTGCTGGGCTTCGGTGAAGGGACGGCCTTCCGCCCCGAGCAAGCCGGGCATCCCCAGCTGCCCAGCTTCACGGTCCTACATCGTCCTTCTCCCCAAAGACCTGTGGTCAGTATCAGTATTTTTTAAGGCCATATCTAAATGTGCTTAGCAACTAGTAAAATCCTCCAGGGGTTACAGTTTAAGTAACAAATTGTTCCGAGGGGCAGCAGCACAAACTCCTTTTATAATGCCAGCATTACCTTGATCCCAAAACAAAGACCCCCCCCCCCAAGAAGGAGAATTACAGACCAAAATGCCTGATGAATATGGATGCACAACGTCTCACCAAGATACTAGCTAGGAGGCTCCAACAATACATTAAAAGGATTATTCACCTTGACCAAATGGGATTTATTCCTGGGATATACGCATGATTCAAAATACATAAAATCAGGGGCTGGCTCAGGTGGTTAAGTGTCTGCCTTCAGCTCAGGTCATGATCTCAGGGTCCTGGGACCGATCCCACATTGGACTCCCTGTTCAGCGGGGAGTCTGGTTCTCCCTCCCCCTCCAAACCTCCTCCTGTTCCTACTCACTCGCTCACTCTCTTTCTCTCTTTGTGTCAAATAAATAAATAAAATGTAAAAAATAAAAAATACATAAAACCAAACAATGTGTTACACCACATCAATAAAACACAGCACAATAACCATATGATCTTCTCAATATATGTAGAAAAAGCATTTTACAAAATACAGCTTCCTTTCTTGATTAAAAGCCTTCCACCATTGAGGAATATAAGGAGACTACCCCAACATCATAAAAGCTATATATAGGAGATCCACAAAAAATATCATCTTCAATGGGGAAAAATTGAGTTTTTCCTCTAAGGTCAGAAACACAGCAGGCATGTCCACTCTCACCACTGCTGTTCAACAAAGTACTAGAAATCCCTAGCCTCAGCAATCAGACAATAGAAAGAAATAAAAGGTATCCAAATCATCAAAGAAGTCAAACTCTCACTCTTCACAGATGACATGATACTCCATGTGGAAAACCTATAGAAACATTCACCAAAAAATTGCTAGAACTGATGCAGGACTAAGCAAAGTCACAGGATATAAAATCAATGCACAGGAGTCAGCTCTGGAAGACAGTAGGTAGGGTCCTCAAAAATTTAAAAATAGAACCACCCTTATCCAAAGGTTACAAAAATAGTAATTCAAAGGGGCACATGCATTCCAATGTTTATAGCAGCAATGTCCACAACAGCCAAAATATGAAAGAATTCCAAATATATACACAATGGAATATTACTCAACCATCAGAAAGAATGAAATCTGGCCATTTGCAACTATGTGGATGGAGCTAGAGGGTATAAAACTAAGCAAAATAAGTCAGTCAGAGAAAAACAAATGCCATAAGATTTCATTCATATGTGCAATTTAAGAAACAAAACAGAGGAACATAAGAGAAGGCAAAATAAAAACATAGAGGGAGGGAAACCATAAGAGACTCTCAACTATAGGGAACAAACTGGAGATTGCTGGAGGGGAGGTGGTGGGGAGGTGTGGCAATTGGGTGGTAGGCATTAAGGAGAGCTCTTGATGTAATGAGCACTGGTTATCTACAACCAATGAATCACTTAATTCTACCCCTGAAACTAATAATACACTACATGTTAACTAAATTGAATTTAATTTTTTTAAAAAACACAAAATGGATGAATCTTAAAAACATTATGCTAATTGTAAACAGCCAATAACAAAAGACTAAATAGTATATGATTCAATATATATAAAAGATCTCAAATCTACAGAGACAAAAGTGGATGAATGGTTTCATTGGGCTGAATGGGATGGAAGGTATGAAGAGAAGACTGCAAGTAGGATGTTCCATTTGTAGACTATAAAAATGATCTAAAATTTACTGTAATGATAATTGCAAAACTCAGTGAATATACTAAAAATCATTAAATGTTTACATATTAAGTGAGAAAATTGTACTATATATGAATTATATCACAATAAACTCATTATATTTAAAAGAAGGAAAAAGACTGGAGGAAGGTGGAAAGAGCACACATGTCCAAACTATTCTCATTCTAGGAAAATGAGAAAATACATTTGGAATAAAAATTAAATTAATAGTAATAGTAGTATGGAAGTATATTCAGTGATCTGTAAATTTCAGGAATATATGAAAGATAGAACATTAAAATAACATTGAGTGATGAAACTGCAGTTCTAAATACATGCAGAAGAATACATGAAGGAGGCTAATTTAAGCGATGCTCCAAGTTCTATTGAAATGTTCATTTTACTTCTGTCCTACTGGCCATAACCGGGCCTTCTTTGTGGCATATTTTGGGCCACAGAGTAATTTGCTTAAGGGTGAAAATAATAAATATGAATAGTTCTGCTACCAAGGCAGGTCTATACTTTAACACTCTGGCAACATCCAGGAGAAATAGAGAATCCATGTGCCCAGATGAAGAGGTAGTCATGTATTGTCCCTCCCTTTCCATGATAGGATATGTCATCCCTTCCTCTTGAAACTGGGTATGATAAGTCTATAGTATGTAAACAATAGCCATGAAAGTATGAACAGAATGTATTCAATATATGGAAGACTACACAGTGAAATATCTCTAAAGACAACATTTCAGGTGGCTATGAATTGACAGAAAATAGTCCTACATATGTGCACCCACACCTTCACACTCACACCTAACACACAACACACAGTAGATTAAGTAACAGAATATTAAGTCCAGAATATTTTTGGAAGTGTCCCCATATCAGGCTATACATGAGCATATCTTACAGTACCTTCCCTTATGCCCCAGAAACATGAATGTGGTGGGAGGGGAGGGAAGAGCAAAGTTGCTGACAACTGTCTGAATATGTTAGGGCAAGTTCAGACCACAGCCTCATTTCTTCACCAGCCATAGTCCTTAGGCCCATGAATACTTAGAGATTTCATCTTCATTCAGAAGGAATATACACCAATAAGCTAACCCTTTAACAGAAAATACATAGAAATGTCTGAGAATTCTCTTGGTGGTCAAGGAAAGCTCAGCGCCAGCTAGGCCACACCTAATGTACAGAAAGAGGTGGGGAGAGAAGCACAGTCAGTGTGCATGCCTCAGAACGCAAAGTGGCCTGGTAAGCATTGTGCATTCTTCTCATGCTTGGAAGCAAGACACAGTAACTTCCTGTTTGTGGTGACAGAGATGTCCTAGCATGTTCCAGAACCCTGGTCCACTAATAGCTGTAACCAATGTGGCAGTATTCTGCCTCTTTGCAGGTTTGCCAGCCACCCTCTAGAGTGTATGTCACGTCCATCCCACTTGATTAGTTCAGTTTCATCACTGCATCAATTTAATGGACATTAAGATGCTCTGTGGGCTGCCCTATTGGCCTCTTCAAACTATTATGAAAGGGGTCTGGAAAGATAATATAGCTCTGGGCCAAGACTATAAATGTCAATAGTGGATAGTGGAGATAGTGGATCTATCCAAGATAGTGGATCCTATCACCTTCCCTCCAAAGAACACTGATTTTGATAGTCACCCACAGACAAGAGTAACTTTGTGGGAGTCTAGGAGTCCAATGGAGAAGTTCCACCATACCACTGGCACAAAAAATCTGGAAATAGATGCACCGGAAGGGATAAGAACAGTTTCACCTTACCTGCATTACACTACCCCATGATGGCACAACTCAGTGCCAAGAGAGATCACCTCTTCCACAGAGGAAAGTAAGAGGATAGTGAGGGAGTACCTAGTTTTTCCATTTGTGTAGGATGTTACCAAGAGGCCCATGTCTTTCTCAACCCACCCAGAATAGTGAGGTGGTCTGCATGACTTAGGGACAGGGAGAGGCTGGGAGCATTGCAACTAGGGTTTGGAACTCACAGAAGGGATGCAAATACAGATACTATTAACCACTTTGTATTGCACTGGTAAAACTTCTCACAAGTTAGTGGGGATGCCTCACCTCAGACCCCTTATCTGACCCATGGGCACTCTCAGTACTGCATACCCCTCACTATACATCCTCTGTGACTAGCTCCCTATATGCCCCTATGGATAGGCTGTGCAAGCTTTTTGCAGATAGCCAGTGAGCACACGAAGAATGCTGGGTGGACTTTGCGGGATTGGGAGAAAGCACATGAGTTGAACTAGAAGCACCATTCTAGAGAAAGTGATGAGAGGCTAGCAGCACCCAGCCTGTCTCTGCAGGATCAAGAGAAGGGAAACAATCTTGGGGCCCTTGGCTAGCTCAGTTGGTAGAGCATACTACTCTTGGTCTCAGGGTTGTAAATTCTAGCCCCACATTGGATGTGGAGGCTAATTAAAAATTTTTTTAAAGGCAAAAACACAAACATTGAAAAATAAAACTGAGAGGGAGAGAGAGAAGGCATACAATCTTAACAATAATTCCCCTCCACACAAGGAAACAAAATATGTCCTCAGTAGTATCTGGGCAAAAGATCTGAGTTGCCTCAGAATCCCTAACAAAGCTGACAGGTAATTTTCTTAAGACTCATTTTGTGACCTAGCATGATTGAGCCCAGAAAATGTTCCCTATGTGTTGAGAAGATGTATTCTGACTCCATTGGAAAAAAATGTTTCACATTTGTCAGGTAGGAACATTTGGTGTAACAAATAGTTCAAGTCCAATGTTTCCTGGAAATTGTCAACTAGGTGCATTCCAGAAGATTATATGCAGAAATATGTGGTGAACTATGGAAGCACTTGCCTATAACTACTAGATACTTTTATTATAATTAGCAGTCCAGATTAGAGCAACTAAGAGAGCCCTTGTCATGACTATATCAAAAACTCTGTTACATGTATATTACCCTACCATGCTGCCTATGAAAATACTGTATCTCAGCTCTAAAATAACTATTTTCTACTCTGCTTTGATAAGAAAACTGAGAACCAGGAAGCATGACTATCATTTGCCAGGTGGTTTCCTACTATTTTCTGTTCATTAGAATATGTTAAAAGGAAACTGGAAGCTACTGGAAGGATGAGTATCCCAGCATGTTTGCTTGCTATTCCCGTCAATGCCACACAACAATGCCAAAATCATTGCTTCCATTTTCTAGTTTTATATTTTCCCATACTCCCAGCAAAAAATCTCATCATGCTCCCTTGGAAGAATCAGAACCAGACACCAGTTGGATGCTTTTCAAGAATCTGACTCTCAGGTCCATGAGAGATCCTCCTGTGCTCCTAAGGCATGAGCTCCAACTATACAGTGCCCCTTCACAGCAGTTTGGGTCTTGGATCCTATGTGATCCATCCTCTCAGCTTCTGGTACCCTACAACCAGCAGGATAAGACCTTCTCATCTGAGTGTCAGCTCTAGGAAGACCTTCCACCAAGTTTCTAGGTTTTCAAACTTCAAACTCCCCTCTTTGTTCCCACAGACATACAAGGGGAAGTGACATCCTGTAGTTATTACCTCTCCTATTTCTGTAGTCTTTTTGTGCCCTCTGTCCACCTAAACTTGTTTATCAAGTTCCTTGGATTAAACACTACCAGTGTTAACTACTGGTATGATTTCTCTCTTCCTATCTAGAGCATATTAACACACCCACTTCAACATTCCTTGAAGAAAAAGTCCAATAAAGCATCACAAATCAAACCAGATTAAAATATCTCTGCCTTTGTTTCCTGGTACTCATGAGATTATATTTGTCAAAACCAAAAACACTTACCGATCATGAAACATGACATTAGTACTTCTGAAAAAAATCATACAGACTGTGCTGAATTAATAAGGGCTATTTTTCTTTGGAGACGTGTCTAGCAAGAAGTTGCTGCAGCTGAGGTCAAAGAGGTTGATGCCTGTGTTCTCCTCTAAGATTTTGATGTATTCCTATCTCACATTTAGGTCTTTCATCTATTTTGAGTTTATCTTCATGTCTGGTATAAGAAAATGATCTATTTTCATTCATCTACCTGTGGCTGTCCAATTTTCCCAATATTTTGTTGAAGAGAATATCCTTTATTCCATTGAATATTCTTTCCTGCTTTGTTAAAGATTAGTTGATATAGGGGTGCCTGGATGGCTCAGGGAGTTAAAGCCTCTGCCTTTGGCTCAGGTCATGATCTCAGGGTCCTGGGATCGAGTCCAGCATTGGGCTCCCTGCTCAGTGGGGAGCCTGCTTCCCTTCCTCTCTCTCTGCCTGCCTTTCTGCCTACTTACGATCTCTGTCTGTCAAATAAATAAAATCTTAAAAAAAAAAAAAGATTAGTTGACTATAGAGTTGAAGGTCCATTTCTGGGTTCTCTATTCTGTTCCATTTATCTATGTCTGTTTATGTGACAGTACCATACTGTGATGATTACAGCTTTGTAATAGAGGTCGAAGTCTGGCACTCTGATGCCCCACTTTTGGTTTTCGTTTTCAATATTCCTTTGGCTATTTGGGCTCTTTTCTGGTGCCATATAAATTTTAGGATTGCTTGTTTCAGCTCATGAAAAATTCTGGTAGTATTTTGATAGGGATTGAAATGAATGCGTAGATTGCTTTGGGTAGCGTAGCCATTTTAATAATATTCATTCTTCCAATCCATGAACATGGAATGTTTTTCCATCTCTATGTGCCCCCCTCAATTTCTTTCATAAGTGTTCTATAATTTTTAAAGTATATATCCTTTACCTCATTGGATTGGTTATTCCTAGGTATTTTATGTTTTTTGGTACAACTGTAAATGGGATTGATCCCTTAATTTCTCTTTCTTCTGTCTCATTGTTAGTATATATAATGCAACTGATTTCTGCACATTGGTTTTATATCCTGCTGCATTGCTGAATGGCTGTATGAGTTCTAGTAATTTTGGGGTGTAGTCTTTTGGGTTTTCCACAAAAAGGATCATGTCATCTCAAAGAATGAGAGTTTGACTTCTTCTTTGCAAATTTTAATGCCTTTTATTTCTTTTTGTTGTCTAATTGCTGAGCCTAGGACTTCTACTACTATGTTGAACAACAGTGGTGAGAGTGGCTTCCCTGTTGTGTTCCTGACCTTAGGGGAAAAGCTCCCAGGTTTTTGCCATTGAGAATGATATTCTCTGTAGGCTTTTCATAGATGGATTATTGGTTACTGAAGTATGTTCCCTCTATCCCCATACTGTGGACAATTTTAGTCAAGAAAAAGGCAAGGAGAGGTGCCGGGGTGGCTTAGTGGGTTAAAGCCTCAGGTCGTGATCCCAGGACCCTGGGATCGAGCCTCATATCGAAATCTCTGCTCGGCAAGAAGCCTACTTCCTCCTCTTTCTCTGCCTGCCTCTCTGTCTATTTGTGATTCCTGCCAAATAAATAAATAAAAACTTAAAAAAAAAGAAAAGGCAAGGAAAACAAGGATAAAAATGAACTATTGGGACTTCATCAAGTTAAAAAGCTTTTAACAACAAGGGAAACAGTCAATAAAACCAAAAGACAACTGACAGGATGAGAGAAGATATTTGCAAATGACAAATCAAATAAAGCGATCTATCCAAGATCTATAAAAAACTTCTTGAACTCAACGCCCAAAACACAAACAATCCTGTCAAGAAATGGACAGAAGACGTGAACAGACATTTCTCCAAAGAAGACATACAAATGGCCAATGAAGCATGAAAAAATGCTCAGTATTTCTTGGCATCAGGGAAATACAAATCAGAAGCACAATGAGATAGCATTTTGCACCAGTCAGAATGGCTAAAATTAACAAGTCAGATGAGGATGCAACCCTCTTACACTGTTTTGGGAACAGAAGCTGGTACAGCCACTCTGGAAAACAGTAATGGAGGTTCCTCAGAAAGTTAAAAATAGAGCTACCCTATGACCCATCAACTGCACCACTAGGTATTTACCCCAAAGATACAAATGTAATGATCTGAAGGGGCACGTTCACCCCAATGTTTATAGCAGCAATGTCCACAATAGTCAAACTATAGAATGAGCCAAGATGTCCACTGACAGATGAATGGATAAAGAAGATGTGCCCATATATACACAACTGAATATTACTCAGCCATGAGAAAGATGAAATCTTACCATTTACATCGACATGGATGGAACCGAATGGTATTATGCTGAGCAAAAAAACTCACTCAGAGAAAGACAATTATCATACGGTTTCACTTATATGAGGACTATAAGAGCCAACACATAGGATCATAGGGGAAGAGAGGGAAAATGGTAAGTCATCAGAGCAGGAGACCATCCATGAGGGACCCTTAACTATGGGGAAAAAACCGATGGTTGCTGGAGGGGAGGTAGGTGGGGAGTGGGGTAACTGGGTGATGGGGCATTAAGGAGGTGCATGGTGTGATGAGCATTGGATATTATGCATAAAAATGATGAATTACTGAACTCTACATATAAAACCAATGATGTACTATATGTTTGCTAACTGAATTTAAATTTTAAAAAAGGAGTTATTTTTCATAGGCTGCTTATGCTATAAATATAATCTTCCCTGACGAGTTGGGAGAAAGTAAAAACACTTGACCAAAAAATTTCAGGTTACTGACAAAGCAGTAAAACATGTGTTAAAGGTAACAATAGCTATTATATAAAAAGTTATGGAGGTCTGAGGCAGAGAAAAAGTAAAAATACTTGGAACAATTCCATAACCATAAGTAATGCCAATTTCATGTGCCGGATTTAGAGATAAAATTCAGTAATGGGCTATTGTCAACACACTTTTTATTTTTATCTTTATTTTTATTCCTGCCTTCTTTTTTAAAACAAATAAAATAACACCTCATTTGAAATCCAAACTGGGTCATTTTGGTTATCTAAGTAATTGAAGATCTTTTATCTCAAATGAATAAATGTTAGTATCACTGTGGCTGTCAGAGGAAATAATAATAGATAAATGTAGCCTTAATTTTTCTTTTAGTTCATGGTCTTCTTACTTAAAGCTAAAGTGATCTTTTGAGAAGCTTTTATCCCAAACATAAGTCTCAGCATTTTAACTTCTATTAGTGGCATTTTACTCACCTATACAATAACAAAAAATAGAAAAAAGTGAAAACCCATCTATTCCTTTGCTGCACTGGGCTGGAGAACTTTAAGCACAGCCCTGCGTATCTGTTTGGTCTTCACGCTGTAGATGATGGGGTTTAACACAGGGGGGATTAGCAGGTAGGCATTGGCAATCAGAGTATGTACATAAGGTGGAGCCTGTTTCCCAAATCTGTGTACAAAGGACAGACTAACCAATGGAATATAGAATATAGCAACAGCCCCAATATGTGAGACACATGTGCTAAAGGCTTTCTTTCTCTCCTCTGGAGATGCAATACTGAGGACAGTCTTAATGATTAAAAAATAAGAAAAAATAATGAAGATGGAGTCCACTCCAGCAGTGGTGATCAGGGCTGTCAACCCAACTGCACTATTGATCCTGGTGTCTGTGCACGAGAGCTTCATCATGTCAGGGTGGAAGCAGTAGGAGTGGTGGAGCACGTGGCTGCGGCAGAAGGACAATCGTTTAAGAAGCAACACCAAAGGAGTCTGTATTAGTGTCCCCCTGGTGATGATTGCTACTCCAATCTGTACTATTTTAAGGTCAGTTAAGATAGAGGCATATCTAAGAGGACTAGAGATGGCCACAAAACGATCAAAGGCCATGGCCAACAGCACTGAGGATTCCATAACAGTGAAAAGTTGAATGAAGAACATCTGTGATAAGCAAGCATTAAAGCTGATCTCCCTGGCATCGAACCAGAATATACCCAACATGGTGACCAGGGTGGATATGGACAGGCCAAGATCAGTGGTGGACAGCATAGAGAGGAAATAATACATGGGTTCATGGAGACTGGGCTGGGTGACAATGGCAAAGAGGATCAGGCTGTTTCCTGAGAGAGCAGTTATGTAGAGAAAGCAGAAGGGAATGGAGATCCACGTATGGAAGGCTTCCAGCCCGGGAACACCAGTTAGCAGGAAAATGATGGAAGAGGATGTGGTATTCTGTAAAGTTGACATGTTGAACTCAAACTGCAGAATCTGAAGCTGAATATCCTGCAATGATAAACTGTATTTCTTTATAATGAATTTGATTTGAAAGTAATTATTTCACCTAGTAAACATTTATAAAAGACAACATCTGCATTATATTAAGAGCTTATGAAGATTGTTTAAAAAATAAGGAAGAAAACTAAGACCACATCTAATAAAGAAGCAGAAAACAGGAAATGAACAATTATGTGATGTTACAGAATTTGTCTATAGACAAATCTAGCAATGACCTTCTTACTTAAATTCATTGTCCGTTAAGCAGATTGCACCCATAACTTCCTGACTTTACAAGGTATGCAGTCAAAAAATACTTTATGAAATGTGTATATTGGGTTGTATGAAATCTTAACTGAACATCAAACAGTACATGCAGGGGTTCTGATATAGTAAATAAAGTAAATTGGCTTCTGAGAGCCCAAAAAGAATGTTCTTTTCATCTCTTAGATATGTTTTTGAAGCACGTTGATTATCTCCAGTCATAATAGCCTATATTTGTTGAGCCCCTACTATCTGTTAGTAGTTGTGATAGCATCCTATATGGACATACAACTTATTTGTAGTATCATAACTTGAACTGTATCTAATTAGCTTTCATGTCACATAATTAATATAAGCCATCAAGACTATTACAAACAGAACTATTTGAGGATAAAGGGTCTCAAAAGTAAGTATTAAGGATACTTTGACATTCTCAATTTTTATTTGGCATCCCAAATCCATTTTTTAGGGCTGCATATTCTACATGATGATGCATTCAGAATATATATGCACACACACACACACACATACACACATATAAATATAAGCTAAGTTACTCACATGATAAGTTCCTAAATTATCTGTACCCTGAACTTCGCCATCTCTAAAGTAATAATGACAGATATATCCCATAGAATTTTTATAATGATTAAATTAGTTGATGTATATGAAAATCTCTGGGGGTATTTCACTGTGATATAAAAGTCACCAAATACTAGCTATTATATTTTTTTAAATTAAATTTAAAATATTGTATAATAATTTCTTTTGTTTCCTCTCCCACATCTATTTGCATGCCACTCCCCTTAGTCACAGGTCTTACTGTCTGAGCTGAGATAAAAGATGAAAATATCTAAGTCTGATTTCAGCAATGACTACTGGTTAATAACTTCTTCATATAGTCCCTTCTTCCTCCACAGCTAAGATTTTCTTCTTCATTCTTTCCTGATTCAGAAGAACTCTTGCTCCCTTCCAAAGAAATCTTACCTATTATGTAACCTCTAAATAAATTCTGGATATTTGTATAGTTTAAAGATTTTTATTTATTTGACAGACAGAGATCACAGTAGGCAGAGAGGCAGGCAGAGAGAGAGATTGGAGGAAGCAGGCTCCCTGCTGAGCAGAGAGCCCTGCTCGATCCCAGGACTCTGGGATCATAACCTGAGCCAAAGGCAGAGGCTTTAACCCACTGAGCCACCCAGGCGCCTCATGGATATTTGTATAGTGTAACATTAAATTACTGAGTGCATATTGTAAACCAATAGAGGCATACAGAACCAAAATAAACATGGCACCTGCCCTCAAAGATACTTAAGGAAGGATAAAACACTTAGAAAAACAAGAATCCAGTATGGATTTATTTTATCACCATCAAACTGTAAGGAATTTGGATGTTTTCTAAACACCAAACAAAATAAAAAAAAAAATACATAGGTGCATTTCTGCACTGTCAAATAACCCTACCAATTTTCCTTCTTTATTAAAATTTGAATGTTTTCATTTGTACCATTACCACAGTCTATAAATATTTTAACTTCTTTCTCAACCTAACCATAACACCGCTTCCTTCCTGTTGCATGTATCTCTTTCCCTTTACCAACAAATTATTAAACATTTGTCTAGCCTCATTTCTCTCTTAAATGCTTCACACCCATCACTAAAATTTGCTTTTTTTGGACTGAAGCATACTCTATTGCATTCTATTGCTGCATAAAAACCTAGCACAAAGTCATGGTTTGACAGACATTCATTACCTCAAAATTCAGCAAGTCAGACATCTGAACACAGCATCCACAGGGTCTCTGCTCAGGGTTTCTTTCAGTCAGGACTCTGTGCTCATCCAGAGGTCAAGATCTCTTCCAGACCCACCCAGGCTTTTAGCAGCATGGTATTCCTTGTGGCATAGAATTGAGGTCTCCTGTCTCTGGCTGGCTGTGGACTAGAGGTTGCTTTCATCTCCTAGAAACTGCCCTCTACCCAGCCAGGTGGACCTCTCACAACATGACAGGTGGCATCTTCCAATCCATCAGAGGAATCTCTCTGTTGCTTCTTGTCTCTTTTAAATGCTCACATGATAGGGCCAGGCCCACCAGAATAATCTCCCTTTTGATTAACTTTAAGTCAAGTCATCATAAACCCTAATGACATCTGCAAATTCTATTTGCCATACATACAATGCAACATATCCCATCACATTCATAGGCCCACTCACACTCAAAGGGTAGGTTTCATACTGCTGTAATCATAGAGGACAGCAATTGTGAAGACCCTTTTAGAACACTGCCTACCACAACTATCTAGGCCAGCCAACCTACAAACTTTACAAGTTTGACTTCTAATATGTCCTTAGACTGACACATCCTTACCCTCCCACTTCTATCACCTCTATTATAATAACAGTTTCATTAGTTTTTGCAGAAACTACAGTAATTTTCTCATACGTAATTTCCCCTCCTTGAGTTTCGAGTTGTTTACACACTTTTTCTATATTGACGCCAGCATGAGCTCTCAAAAATACATCTTCCTACAGAGCTCTTCATTGTCGTCAGCATGAAGTCAAAACTCTTTCCCCCTTTATCACAGAAGTCAAGGATCTTCTCAATCTAACCAAAATCTAGTTTTCCTGCTGTCCAATCTCTTCTCTACCCCAGCGACCTTTTGATATGATCAGCCTGGACCTTTCCTACCTCACCAAACTACCAAATACAGCAAGTTCTTTCACAGTTCTTATAGTAAGAAACTTCACAAGCAAGTTCTTTCACATATTTACTGGCTATACTAAATATAGCAAGTTCTTTCACACTGTAAAGACAACTTGCTTTATTAAATTTAATAAATTTATTAAACATAAATTTATGTTTAATTCACAAATCTCCCACTCTTCTTTGACTGAGCCTAAATTCTTTAGACTTATTGTTTGTTTCATGGATCCATTCATAAATTCAACATTAGTATATTATCTTTAGGATGCATTTTGTGGTATCACTTTGCCTCAAGGCAGAATGAATTACTTATTCCTCTGGAGTAACATTCTCTTTTTATTTATACATCTAGAATAGTGTTAATTCCATTGCAAGATCATAAGTTGTTTGAAAATGTGCCTCTCCAATTTAAATCAGCTAGTGGGAGATAGACCATTGCTTTCATCATTATATTCCTGTTACCATCCCCTATATTTGCAGTGTGGGAAATCAACAGGTTTTTTTTTTTTAATTAAATCTAAAAGTTGTAAAATGGTGAGGGATTCTGGAAATAAATCAGGATCTCAACACATTATAGCTTTGTGCATTTAATTCATGCTGTGTGGCCTCAAATTATTCAGGTAACTATTAGAAGAATCTCAGGGAGCTCTTTTAGTTCTATAAAATGAAGGGGTCTGTGTGTGTGTGTGTGTGTGTGTGTGTGTGTGTTTTGTTTTTTTTTTTTTTAATGAAATACTTATGCTACTATTTTAGGGGAAACCTCTATGTGCCTCCCTCATTTATTGATAGTAATTCTCTCTTATATAAAAACAATATTCCAGTCCCACCGTAAGAGCATTCTACAGATCTTGTGCAGGACTGTCTTGAGTTAACTCTCTCCTCTGATTACAGAAAGTCAGTAGTATGGTTGCAGGGTAAGGTAGGTCTAGTTTCAAATGTTGGCTCTGCTACCAGCCAGCTGAGGTTCTCCAAAGAAGCTCTGTAAAATTAAGTTCTGCTTCTGTAAAATTAAGTTCACCAAGAGCATTAACTGTAAGGATTAAGTGAGATAGCATTTGTGAAGCATTTCACCTGCTATCTAGTATGGGAAACATTTAACAATGGTAAGTGGGAATGAGGTTGGTAAGCGGGGATGGGGTGGTGAGTGGTAGCAGCTGTGACAGCTCTACTTAGACAATGATTTAGAAATGTAGCACAACTAACCAGAAAACTCACAACAGCAAGGACATGACAACAACCTGCTCCAAGCATCAGGGTATGCGGTCCATGGGTCAACTAAACCCCATCAGTTAGAATATAATTTACCCGAATAGAGACTTCAGGGAAAATCTTTTCGTAGTTTTCCTGAGACACCCAGGAGAGTTTTTTTGCAATTAATTAGATCTTCCTCATTTTGAAGGAAACCAGTGTGTGTAAAGTTTGATGTCTTCCCGGAATACAGCACTTTTACTTACAAAGAATGGAGCTTGTTCTTTCCCACCCTGTTTGCAAGAAAAGGGCTTGAGGAGCTTTGGAGGCTTTCTCCTTAGGGATAGATAGCATATATAAGGATCCATGACTCAGGCTTCATGAAATCTCCTAATCAGAAAACCCCTGGAAGACTTTCTTTGGCTCCTAGAGTATAAAGTTTCCCAAGGGTTCATTCTACCTCATGACTTCCCTCCCTTTCTACTTTACGACACCTACTTTTCTCGTGTCCATGCAAGGACTAGTATTATAGTGCCTTGACCTTGTATTATGGTAAAATTTTGCTAGAGGTAAGCTTGTGAGTAAAAACTCCAAAACAAAACACCTACTATATGTACAAGCTCATTTCTCTCCCTACCTTACCTCCACACCCAGCAGATGAATGTATCTTCCTCCAATATCAATTGGGTGGATTTTGTATATATTTTTTTTAATTTTTAAAGATTTTATTTATTTATTTGACAGAGAGAGAGATCACAAGTAGGCAGAGAGGCAGGCAAAGAGAGAGGGGGAAACAGGCTCCCTGCTGAGCAGAGAGCCCAACATGGGGCTCCACCCCAGTACCCTGAGACCATGACCTGGGCCGAAGGCAAAGGCTCAACCCCCTGAACTACCCAGGATCCCCAATTTTGTACATTTTTAAGAGACTTCTTCATCCATGGTGGGAAAAAAGCTTCATTGAGTCCTTCATAGAACACTTGAAGTATCCATCACATTCCAGGGTTTTGTACTGATAATACAGAAAAATACCACAGAGTCACTTTCCCCAGGGCTCACAAGTCAGTGAGGAAAGAGGCATCAAAATCACTGATTACAATAGGGCATAATTACTATGAGACCACAGAAGAAAGAGCATGCATTTATCCAGGTCATCACCTGGTCTGTCTGGATACATGGGAGAAGAGAGCACAGGAAAACCAGGAGTAATTCATAATATGGTTGGCACATGTGGAGAACAAGTGGGAGAGCAAGTAGAAAGTACAGCTAAACAGGGAGGCAGAATCTATACCACAGAAGATTTTACAGGCATTCTCAAGCCTTTGAATCTAAACAACATAAAAGACATTGCACAGTAGGGAATTTAATCTTTCTCCTTCCCTAGAAAAATGCATTTCTACATCCTTGAGAAGCAACTGAAGATTTCAGGCATCTTGTTGGAGGTTACATAATGTAATGTCGTTCCCTGCTTGATACAATATCAACCTGAATGATACAAATCTTAAATTTTGCATCTAAGCCACAATACATCAGTTTTAGTGAAATATCAATTAGGAACATTCTCAAACAGAACCTCAATGTGCTCATGTGGTTTTGGCAGAACACTCAGTCACTCAATCTTTCAAATTCTTCATCAGATGAGCCAGATTATTATTTTCAACATTGGCTCAGACAGTTATGAACAAGCATTGTTTCATTAGTCTATAAACTAAAGAAAAAGCTTTGATAATATATAGAGTTCTGTATTTGATGATGCTGAATTCACAGGAAAACAGAGCTTAAAAGGAATGAAAAGTATTGTCTGTAAGATTAAAAAAGAAAAAAGTAGACTTTAGGTATTTTTCTGTGAATTATATCACTTTAATAAAGAAGGGAAAGAAATATACTTTCAATTTTATTAGTGATAGTAGTAGTATAACTACTGCATGCAAAGTGATATGTAATTTCTTATTGAAGCATAAGTCAACATTGCTGCTTTATAAAAACATTTTCTAATACATTTATTTTTAAAATTTGAAAATACAATTTCCCAATTTACATTCTCACAAACAGTGAATGGGGTGGAAGGGTCCTTTCTTTCCAACAAAAGCATGGGGTGGAGGAGTCCTTTCTTTCCAACAAGAAACATTTGTTTCTTGTTTGTTTGTTTTAATTTATTTTTTTAAATAAACATATAATGTATTTTTATCCCCAGGGGTACAGGTCTGTGAATCGCCAGGTTTACACATTTCACAGCACTCATCATAGCACATACCCTCCTGAGTGTCCATATCCCCACCACCCTCTCCCCTCCCCCCTTTTCCCAGCAACACTCAGTCTGATTTTTGAGATTGAGTCTTTTATGGTTTGGCTCCCTCCCAATCCCATTGCTTTTCATTTTTTCTTTTCCTACCCCCAAACCCCCCACATTGCATCTCCACTTCCTCATGTCAGGGAGATCATATGATAGTTGTCTTTCTCCGATTGACTTATTTCACTAAGCATAATACCCTATAGTTCCATCCATGTCATCGCAAATGGCAAGATTTCATTCCTTTTGGTGGCTGCATATTCCATTATGTATATATACCACATCTTCTTTATCCATTCATCTGTTGATGGACATCTAGGTTCTTTCCGTAGTTTGGCTATTGTGGACATTGCTGCTATAAACATTCAGGTGCACATGCCCCTTGGAGCACCACATTTGTATCTTTAGAATATATACCCAGTAGTGCAATCGCTGGATCATAGAATAACTCTATTTTTTTCAGTTTTCTGAGGAACATCCACACTGTTTTCCAGAGTGGTTGGACCAGCTTACATTCCCACCAACAGTGTAGGAGGGTTCCCCTCTCTCCCCATCCTTGCCAGTATCTGTCATTTCTTGATTTGTTAATTTTAGCCATTCTGACTGGTGTGAGGTGGTATCTCATTGTGGTTTTGATTTGTATTTCCCTGATGCCAAGTGATGTGGAGCATTTTTTCATGTGTCTGTTGGACATCTGGATGTCTTCTTTGCAGAAATGTCTGTTCATGTCCTCTGCCCATTTCTTGATTAGATTATTTGTTCTTTGGGTGTTGAGTTTGCTAATCTCTTTATAGATTTTGGATACTAGCCCTTTATCTGATATGTCGTTTGCAAATATCTTCTCCCATTCTGTCAGTTGTCTTTTGGTTTTGTTAACCGTTTCCCTTGCTGTGCAAAAGCTTTTGATCTTGATGAAATCCCAATAGTTTATTTTTGCCCTTGCTTCCTTTGTCTTTGGTGATGTTCCTAGGAAGAAGTTGCTGCAGCTGAGGTCAAAGAGGTTGCTGCCTGTGTTCTCAAGGATTTTGATGGAGTCCTTTCTCACATTGAGGTCCTTCATCCATTTTGAGTCTATTTTTATGTGTGGTGTAAGGAAATAGTCCAATTTAGTTTTTCTGCATGTGGCAGTCCAATTTTCCCTGCACCATTTGTTGAAAAGGCTGTCTTTTTTCCATTGGACATTCTCTCCTGCTTTGTCAAAAACTAGTTGACCATAGAGTTGAGGATCTATTTCTGGAATCTCTATTCTGTTCCATTGATCTAGGTGTCTGTTTTTGTACCAGTACTTATACTGTCTTGATGATGACAGCTTTCTAATAGAGCTTGAAGTCCGCAGTTGTGATGCCACCAACTTTGGCTTTCTTTTTCAATATCCCTTTGGCTATTCGAGGTCTTTTCTGGTTCCATATAAATTTTAGAATTATTTGTTCCATTTCTTTGAAAAAGATGGATGGTACTTTGATAGGAATTGCATTAAATGTGTAGATTGCTTTAGGTAGCATAGACATTTTCACAATATTTATTTTTCCAATCCAAGAACATGGAACATTTTTCCATTTCTTTGTGTCTTCCTCAATTTCTTTCATGAGTACTTTATAGTTTTCTGAGTATAGATTCTGTGCCTCTTTGGTTAGGTTTATTACTAGGTATCTTATGGCTTGGGGTGCAATTGTAAATGGGATTGACTCCTTAATTTCTCTTTCTTCTGTCTTGTTGTTGGTGTAGAGAAATGCAACTGATTTCTGTGCATTGATTTTATATCCTGACACTTTACTGAATTTCTGTACAAGTTCTAGCAGTTTTGGAGTGGAGTCTTTTGGATTTTCCACATATAGTATCATACCATCTGCAAAGAGTGATAGTTTGACTTCTTCTTTGCTGATTTGGATGCCTTTCATTTCTTTTTGTTGTCTGATGGCTGAGGCTCAGTCTTCTACTACTATGTTGAATAGCAGTGGTGATAATGGACATCCTTGCCATGTTCCTGACCCTAGTGTAAAAGCTTTCAGTTTTTCTCCATTGAGAATGATATTTGCAGTGGGTTTTTCATAGATGGCTTTGATAATATTGAGATATGTGCCCTCTATCCCTACACTTTGAAAAGTTTTAATCAGGAAGGGATGCTGTACTTTGTCAAATGCTTTTTCAGCATCTATTGAGAGTATCAAATGGTTCTTATTCTTTCTTTTATTAATGTATTGTATCACATTGATTGATTTGCAGATGTTGAACCAACCTTGCAGCCCTGGAATAAATCCCACTTGGTCATGGTGAATAATCCTTTTAATGTACTGTTGGCTAGTATTTTGGTGAGAATTTTCGTATTGGTGTTCATCAAAGATATTGGTCTGTAATTCTCTTTTTTGATGGGATCCTTGTCCGGTTTTGAGATCAAGGTGATGCTGGCCTCATAAAATGAGTTTGGAAGTTTTCCTTCCATTTCTATTTTTTGTTACAGTTTCAGAAGAATAGGAATTAATTCTTCTTTAAATGTTTGGTATAGTTCCCCTGGGAAGCCGTCTGGCCCTGTACTTTTGTTTGTTTGGAGATTTTTGATTACTGTTTCAATCTTCTTACTGGTTATGGGTCTGTTCAGGTTTTCTATTTCTTCCTGGTTCAGTTGTGGTAGTTTATATGTCTCTAGAAACGTATCCATTTCTTCCAGATTGTCGAATTTGTTGACATAGAGTTGCTTTCTTTGTTCTTATAATTGTATTTCTTTGGTGTTGGTTGTGATCTCTCCTCTTTCATTCATGATTTTATTTATTTGGGTCCTTTCTCTTTTCTTTTTGATAAATCTGGCCAGGGGTTTATCAATCTTTTTTTTTAAGACTTTATTTATTTGACAGACAGAGTTCACAAGTAGGCAGAGAGGCAGGCAGAGAGAGAGGAAGGGAAGCAGGCTCCCCGTTGAGCAGAGAGCCCGATGCGGGGCTTGATCCCAGGACCCTGAGATCATGACCTGAGCCAAAAGCAGAGGCTTTAACCCACTGAGCCACCCAGGCACCCCATATCAATCTTATTAATTCTTTCAAAGAACCAGCTCCTGGTTTCGTTGATTTGTTCTACTGTTCTTTTAGTTTCTATTTCATTGATTTCTGCTCTGATCTTTATGATTTCTCTTCTCCTGCTGGGTTTAGGCTTTCTTTGTTGTTCTCCAGCTCCTTTAGGTGTAGGGTTAGGTTGTATATTTTAGACCTTTCTTCTTTCTTGAGAAAGGCTTGTACCGCTATATATTTTCCTTTCAGGACTGTCTTTGTTGTGTCCCACAGATTTTGAACCGTTGTGTTTTCATTATCATTTGTTTCCATGAATTTTTTCAATTCTTTAATTTCCTGGTTGACCCATTCATTTTTTAGAAGGATGCTGTTTAGTCTCCATGTATTTGGGTTCTTTCCAAATTTCCTCTTGTGATTGAGTTCTAGCTTCAGAGCATTGTGGTCTGAAAATATGCAGGGAATGATCCCAATCTTTTGATACCAGTTGAGGCCTCATTTATGACCCAGTATGTGGTGTATTCTGGAGAATGTTCCATGTGCACTAGAGAAGAATGTATATTCTGTTGCTTTGGGATGGAATGTTCTGAATATATCTGTGGTGTCCATCTGGTCCACTGTGTCATTTAAGGCCTTTATTTCCTTGTTGATCTTTTGCTTAGATGGTCTGTCCATTTCATGAGGGGAGTGTTCAAGTCCCCTACTATTATTGTATTATTGTCAGTGTATTTCTTTGATTTTGTTATTAATTGGTTTATGTAGTTGGCTGTTCCCATGTTAGGGGCATAGATATTTAATATTGTTAGATCTTCTTGTTGGACAGACCCTTTGAGTATGATATAGTGTCCCTCCTCATCTCTTATTATAGTCTTTGGCTTAAGATCTAATTGATCTGATATAAGGATTGCCACCCTTGCTTTCTTCTGATGTCCATTAGCATGGTAAATTGTTTTCCAGCCCCTCACTTTAAATCTGGAGGTGTCTTCGAGTCTAAAATGAGTTTTTTTTTTTTTTTTTTTAATTTTTTATTTTTTATAAACATATATTTTTATCCCCAGGGGTACAGGTCTGTGAATCACCAGGTTTACACACTTCACAGCACTCACCAAATCACATACCCTCCCCAATGTCCATAATCCCACCCCCTTCTCCCAAACCCCCTCCCCCCGGCAACCCTCAGTTTGTTTTGTGAGATTAAGAGTCACTTATGGTTTGTTTCTTGTAGGCAGCATATTGATGTTGTTTTTTTTTTTCCATTCTGATACCCTGTGTCTTTTGATTGGGACATTGAGCCCATTAACATTCAGGGTAACTATTGAGATATATGAGTTTAGTGCCATTGTATTGCCTGTAAGGTGACTATTACTGTATATTGTCTCTGTTCCTTTCTGATCTACCACTTGTAGGCTCTCTCTTTGCTTAGAGGACCCCTTTCAATATTTCCTGTAGAGCTGGTTTGGTGTTTGCAAATTCTTTCAGTTTTTGTTTGTCCTGGAAGCTTTTTATCTCTCCTTCTACTTTCAATGATAGCCTAGTTAGATATAGTATACTTGGCTGCATGTTTTTCTCATTTAGTGCTCTGAATATATCATGCCAGTTCTTTCTGGCCTGCCAGGCCTCTGTGGATAGGTCTGCTGCCAATCTAATGTTTTTACCCTTGTATGTTACAGACTTCTTTTCCCGGGCTGCTTTCAGGATTTTCTCTTTGTAGCTAAGACTTGTAAATTTTACTATCAGGTGACGAGGTGTGAACCTATTTTTATTGATTTTGAGGGGCGTTCTTAGGATCTCCTGTATTTCGATGCTTGTTCCCTTTGCCATATTAGGGAAATTCTCTACAATAATTCTCTCCTATATACCTCTCAATATACCTCCCCTCTCTCTTTCTTCTTATTCTGGAATCCCAATTATTCTAATGCTGTGTCGTCTTATGGCATCACTTATCTCTTGAATTCTCTTCTCATGGTCCAGTATTTGTTTGTCTCTCTTTTGCTCAGCTTCTTTATTCTCTGTCATTTGGTCTTCTATATCACTAATTCTTTCTTCTGCCTCATTTATCCTAGCAGAAAGAGCTTCCATTTATTATTGCACCTCATTAATAGCTTTTTTGATTTCAACTTGGTTAGATTTTAGTTCTTTTATTTCTCCAGAAAGGGCTTTTATCTCTCTGGAGAGGGTTTCTCTAATATCTTCTATGCCTTTTTCAAGCTCGGCTAGAACCTCAGGAATTGTCATTCTGAACTCTAGATCTGTCATATTACCAATGTCTGTATTGATTAGGTCCCCAGCCTTCGGTACTGCCTCTTGTTTTTTTTTGTTTTGTTTTGTTTATTTTTTGTGGTGAATTTTTCCGCCTTGTCATTTTGTCCAGATAAGATTTGCTTTCTCCTCCTCTGGAATTCCGCTGTTCTTCTTGATGAGTGAAGTTGCTCTGGGCTGGGTTTCTTGTTGATCTTCTGGGGGAGGGGCCTGTAGTAGTGATTCTCAAGTGTCTTTGCCCCAGCAGAATTGCACCGCCCTTAACAGGGGCCGAGCGGATTGGGTTCGCTTTCAGGAGCTTTTGTTCCGAGCGCTTTGCATAGAGTTATGGAGGATGGGAAGGAAGATGGCAGCCTCCCAATCTCCGGCCCGGAGGAGCCAAGAGCTCAAGGTCCTGCTCCTCAGTGTGCCCTCAGAGAAAAGAGCCCAACCACCCCCGTCTCCCGGGCCTCTGGTTGTGCATGGAGGAAAGCGCTCAATCACTCACACTTGGAGAAAAGCGCCCGGTCGCTTCCCTCCCTGTGGCCTCCGTCCACGCTCTGAGCTCACCCAGCCTACAACCAGTTCAAGGTAACCCCAAGTTGAGAGCTCAATCCTCAACTCTGTCTCTGTAGCCGGCTTCCCTGCTCTAATACCTCCGAGCTCTGTGACACTCAGACACCCCCAGTCTTTCTGTGGCCCCAGGGGATCTGGGGTTACGCTGAACCCGTGTGGGCTTCCCCCTGGTTTAGCCTCTGAAGCAATATCCCTCCATGGAGCAGACTTTTAAAAGTTCTGATTTTGTGCTCCGTTGCTCTGCCGCTTGCTGGGAGCCAGCCCCTCCCCCCACGGTCTATCTTCCCATCACTTTGGATTCACTTCTCCACCAGTCATACCTTTCAGAAAGTGATTGAATTTCTGTTTCTAGAATTGTTGCTCTTCTTCTCTTCGATTTCCTGTTGGATTTGTAGGTGTTTGCAATGGTTAGATAAGCTATCTAGCTTATCTCCTGCTACCTGATGTCATCTCAGCATGCTACTTCTCCGCCATCTTGACTCCTCTTTCTATTTTTTTTTTATTTTAGCCATTCTAACAAGTATGAGGTGATCTCTCTTTGTGATTTTTTTCTTTTTTTCTTTTAATTTAATTTTATTTTTTCAGTGTTCCAAGATTATTTGTTTATGCACCACATCCAGTGCTCCATGCAATATGTGCCCTCCTTAATACTCACCACCAGGCTCACCCAACCCCCCACCCTCCTCTCTTCCAAAACACTCAGTTTGTTTCTTAGAGTCCACAGTCTCTCATGTTTCATCTCCCCCTCTGATTTCCTTCAACTCACTTCTTGCCTTCTCCCAATGTCCTCCATGTTATTCCTTATGCTCCACAAATAAGTAAAACTATATGATAATTGACTTTCTCTGTTTGATTTATTTCACTCAGCATAATCTCCTCCAGTCCCATCCATGTTGGTACAAAGTTGGGTATCCATCCTTTCTGATAGAGGCATAATACTCCATTGTATATATGGACCATACCTTCTTTATCCATTTGTCTATTGAAGGGCATCTTGGCTCTTTCCACAGTTTGGCAATTGTGGCCATTGTTGCTATGAACACTGGGGTACAGATGGCTCTTATTTTTACTGCATCTATATCTCTGGGGTAAATATCCATAGTGCAATTGCAGGATCATAGGGTAGCTCTACTTTTAATTTCTTAAGGAATCTCCACACTGTTTTCCAAAGTGGCTGCACCAACTTGCACTCCCACCAACAGTGTAAGAGGGTTCCCCTTTCTCCACATCCTCTCCAACACTTGTTGTTTCTTGTCTTGTTAATTTTGGCCATTCTAACTGGTATAAGGTGGTATCTCAATGAGGGTTTGATTTGAATTTCCCTGATGTAATGATTCTTATTTGCATTTCTCTTATAATGAGTGATGTTGAATATCTTTTCATGTGTCTGTTGGTTATCTGTATGTCTTCTTTGGGAAAATGTCTATTCAGGTCCTCCACCCATTTCTTAACCAGATTGTCTGGAAAAAAAGTATTGAGGTTCCTCAAAAAGTTAGAAATAGAAATAACATGGTCCAATAACTCCATTATTGGGTATCTACCCAGAAAAAAATGAAACACTAACTCAAAAATATACATGCACCCCTATGTTTACTGCAGCATTATATACAATAGCCAAGGTATGGAAACAACCTAAGTGTCCATAAATAGATGAATGGATAAGGAAAATATGATATGTACACACACTAAAATATTACACAGCCTTAAAAATGGATGATATCATGCCATTTGAGACAACATAGATGGAACTAGAGAGTTTTCTGCTAAGTGACATAAGTCAGACTGAGAAAGGTAAATACCATATGATTCCACTCATAATGTAATTTTTTTTAAATTAATAAACCAACAAAAATAAAATTAGATCTATAAATACAGAGAACAAATTGATGGTTGACAGAGGGAAGCTGAAGTGGGGAGTTGGACTAATGGGTGAAGGGGAGAGGTAAATACAGACTTCCAGTTATGGAATGAGTAGGTCAGAGGAATAAAAGGCACAGCATAAGGAATACAATCAGTGATATTGCAATGGCAATGTAACAGGAGAGATGGTAGCTTTATTGTGGTAAACATAGGATGATGTATAAACTTGTCAAATCACTAAGTTGTAGACCTGAAACTAATGTAATATTGTGTGCCAACTACACTCAGAGAAAAAAAATATGGTTCCTCACCTTCAAAGTTCTTCATTTTCAAGACTTCCTGAGAATCCATGAAATTTGAATTTCTTGTTTATAGTTTTATTGCTTAGAATTGAATGTATATTATACCTCCTCTATTAAACAATACATTTCTAGGAGCTCTATTTTTCTCTTCATGCTAACAACCTTTAACCTGATATTCCCTTTAATTCAGGTTCTTTCTCCAAAAGAGAGAGATCCCATTCATGATTCCTCTTAGTATCTGCTTCAATATTTTATCCAGGCTCATTCAAAAGAAACAACTGGCTAAACATTGCTTCAATTTAGATATGTTTAGTCAGACTACTCCTTAAAAAGAGAGACTATGTTTTTATTTTTCACTCTTTTAACACCAGTACCTCCCATAGTGCTTGCCAAATTATGTAAACCTAAATTATGTAATGCCTAAATTATGTAAGAAGAATATTTGAAAGTTATGTAAAAATCAAGTTAATTCATTAAGCATGTATTAAATTAGCTATTATTAAATATTACACTTGGGTCTGAGCATGATATATCAATCCCAAAGTACACTGCCTATTTTCAAAAAATTTTAAGTCAGTAAGGAAAGATGAACCTGATTGCCTATAAGACAATGATTAATTTTTTAAAAAAAGACAATGATTTATTAATGGTAACTACAAGTAAAAAAAAATGGTAACTACAAGAAAAAAGCAACTAGAAAGAGAAAAAATAGGTGAATATTTCATTCATGGAGAGCAAAATGATCATAGATAGAAGGCAAGGAATTTACAGTGGTTTTTTCCAAAAGACTAAACATCCCAGAGGAATGTTACTCTAACATGCATGAGAACCTGTAGGGAGCTTGTTAAAATGCAAATTCGTGGGCTCCACCTAAAGAGTTTCTGACTTAGTTCCAGGTTGGGGTTTAAGATATTAAGTGGTTCTGATGCACTGCTTTTGGACCACAGTCCAAAAGTTTTGATGAACAAAAACCGAAAGTGGATGTCATATTATAAATCAATAGTATAGAAGACAGATTTATAAAGACCAATGGGAATGAGGATGCAGTGGAAGATGAAAAACAAAATTAGTGTGTTTTGAAGTGGGTGTTAAATGGAAATCGATTATTTCAGTATCTGAAAAAAATTTAAAGCTCATTATTATGTATTTATAAAGAAAATATAAAGAAACTATAAAGAAAATATAAACAGGCCAATCTCCAAGTATCAAAAAGAAGGCACTCTGACATTTGGAACATGTCTATTCATACTTTCACAATGTATATGTGTGAATGGGCATGTGTGTACGTGTGTGTATATGCAGATGAAATCCAGACACAAATAGTGGTAAATATCCTCTATACTAATATATAATTTCTCTTAATAATGTATTATTTATATCTGTATCAGTATTTAGCTTGCTGCATGATAGTTTATATTTTATTTAACCAATACCTTAAAGTAATTATTTAAGCAGTTTCCAAATTTTCATTGCAATAAATAATATCTTGAACATCACAATACATCTTTGTCCACTTTCCCCCATTAGATACATATTTTGAAGCATAAATCACTATTACATAATTAACTTTTAATACATTTAAAAGTTAAATGAATAACTCTTTTAAGAATGAGGAAAGTATACTTTTCATTTGATTTATTTTTGTTATCTATGCTTATTCATGTTCTGCAGTCATATATAGTCTATCTGCGGAAATAATAATCATTACCAATAAGTGATTAGAATTACTGTTAACTTAGGGCTTCCTACTGATTAAATGATATCAGACATCCCTTGAATTGCTACACCTTAGATGATGTAAGACTTTTTAAACTGTCAAGTCAATTTATGGCTTCATTTGTCCATTTTGTAGACATAATCCTATAGTAGTAGTAGACATAGTAGTAGTAGTAGTAGAAGACGACATAGTTACTGTAGTAGTGACTACTAGTACTATATTAGTAGTAGTAGTAGACATAGCAGACATAGTCACTATAGTAGTAGTAGACATAGTCACTATAGTCCTGTTCTGTGCCAGCTGAAGCATTTGTGACAATGCTAAAGGTACACAAGATACAGTCCCTATCTCAAAAAATCCACATTCTAAAACTTGGTAAAAAGTGAGTTATTACATCACCAGAATAGAATGAAAGCGTTTGTAAATAGGATTTTTAAATTCTAACAAACTGTCAAATATGAGTCAGGGAGACCATGAAAAGAAAAGACAAAATGAAAAATCCCTAAATGAGCTTCGAGGAGAATGTTTTGAGCATAGCTTTGCGAATTTGCTTGGTCTTCACACTGTAGATTATGGGATTCATCACAGGAGGGATGAGCAGATAAACATTGGCAATGAGAGTATGCACAAGGGGAGGGGCATGCTTCCCAAATCTGTGCACCAATGACAAGCTGATCATGGGGATGTAGAAGATGGCAACAGCACTTATGTGTGAAACACAAGTACCAAAGGCCTTTTTCCGCTCCTCTGGGGAGGCAATACTGAGCACAGAGTGGATGATCAGAACATAGGAGAGGAGGATCAAGACAGAGTCTATGCCAGCAGTCGAGATGACAATGGCCAAACCAAATGCACTGTTGATCTTGGTGTCTGTGCATGAAAGCTTCATCACATCAGGGTGGAAACAATATGAATGGTGCAGAACATGGCTACGGCAGAAGGACAGACGCTTTAGAAGTAGGAGTAAAGGCACTAGAGCCGTTGTCCCTCTAATAACAATGGCAAAGCCCACTTTGATGATCCGTGAACTAGTTAAGATTGTAGCATATCTCAGTGGGTTACAGATGGCAATGAAGCGGTCAAAGGCCATTGCTAGGAGTACTGAGGATTCCATGAATGTGAAACCATGGATAAAGAACATCTGGCCAATGCAGGCATCAAAGCTGATTTCTCGAGCATTGAACCAGAAAATACACAGCACAGTGACTAATGTGGAAAGGCACAGTCCTAGGTCTGTGAAGGATAGCATGGAGAGGAAATAGTACATGGGTTCATGGAGGCTTGACTCAGTGAGGATGACAAACAAGATCATGCCATTCCCAGAGATGGCAATGGCATAGAGACAACAAAAAGGGATGGAGATCCAGGCATGGTAAGTTTCAAAACCAGGGATACCAGTAAGAAAGAATACTGCAGGGTGGAAAATGCTCTGATTGAAGGATGGCATGATGAGTGAAGGAAGCAATTTCCCTGGAAAAAAGGACCATACCCTGTAAAGTAGGCAAGAAAGATGTTTTCACTCTCTTCTACATATCATACAATTTAGGATCATTAGTAAGCCTTGTCTTGTCTTCAGTGGAAGTGCATACCCAGTTATCCTTTTCCTAGATTTAGAATTGATCTTGCATGAACTAGGAAAAGAGACAGAACATTAAATTGTATGAATACACCTGGGTTTTAGCAAGAGTAACATGTTAAATCTAGGCTTCAGTATATTTCCATATATACATATATAAAAGAGGAGGTTAGAGTAGATAACAGTAACATATTTTCAGCTTTATGATTCCAGGTACATGGAGAGACAGGACATTTCTATGTAACCCTGAGACAATACAAAAGGCAATTCAGCCTGCTTTTCTTCACTTCTCAGTTGCCCTTAAAAAGTCCATTAAGAGGACGCCTGGGTGGCTCAGTGGGTTAAGCTTCTGCCTTCGGCTCAGGTCATGATCCCAGGGTCCTGGGATCGAGCCCCAGATCGGGCTCTCTGCTCAGTGGGGAGTCTGCTTCCCCCTCCTCACTCTCTGCCTACTTGTGATCTCTGCCAAATAAATAAATAAATCTTTTTTTTTAATTTTTTAGAAAAAGAAGTCCATTAAGATGGGACACCTGGGAAGTGCAGTTAGCTAAGCATCTGCCTTCAGCTCAGGCTGTGATCCCAGAGTCCTGGGATCAAGTCGTGTGTCATTGAGTAAGCAGCCTGCTTCTCCCACTGCCTGCCATTCCCCCTCTGACAAATAAAATACAAAAAAAAAAAAATCTCTTTAAAAAAGGAAGTCTATTAAGACTTATGAGTCCTTATGCACCCAATGAAAATAGGATCATAAAGATAGTATTAACATTTTCTAGAAAAACATCACTGATCAAATTAATGTACAACAGCTATTAATGAAAACTACTACAGAAGAACAAATTCAATCTGGGTGTGGTCCCTCAGAAACCCTCATGAGTCTGGATTCATCTACATTCAAGTGGGGGATGATGACTGTAAAGCATCTCCTCTCCTAGGATATGAGCATGTCACCCAGATCAAAACATCTGTAGGATTAAAGAAGTTCTGCTATACTGATTCTTGTCCTAAGTTTCCTGACACCCCGTTTTTTTTTATAAACATATATTTTTATCCCCAGGGGTACAGGTCTGTGAATCACCAGGTTTACACACTTCACAGCACTCACCAAATCACATACCCTCCCCAATGTCCATAATCCCACCCCCTTCTCCCAAACCCCCTCCCCCCAGCAACCCTCAGTTTGTATTGTGAGATTAAGAGTCACTTATGGTTTCTGACACCCCGTTTTTACCTACAGAAATAATGCTTGGTTTTTAAGGTGTATGTTCCTCTTTTATTCATGGATGTATGTATTCACTCAACAAATATTTAAATATCTACAAACTGTCGGTGTCTACAGTGGACAGAAGTAGAATTAGATCTGGTACTCCAAGAAGGTCTGTCCATAACTCTGGTGAAGAACATACCTAAGTGTAAGTCAACTTGGTGAGTTTCATTCTGTTGTATGAACAGGCACTGGCTTTGGCCAGAGTGGGAATAATTCATTATGTGAAGACAGCATTTGAAGAGAAGAAAAGAAACAAACAGAAATGTTCAATACAGGAAGCCTCTTGAGAACTCAAACACACAGAAAAAAATTAATGGTTAAAAATTTTGAATTGAGGGGCAATGTATAATAAAATAAAATCTGAGTTTCATGTCAATATTTGGACCTCAGTTGGAAGACAAACCTGACTTTTTCCTGTGACTTACATGTAAGAATTAGAATATGTACTTACCTTTGCTTTCCTATCTAAGGGACTCCTGCCTTGATAATAAGGCTTATGTGTTGTTACAGGAACAGTGAAAAGGAGGTCAGAGGAAGAACCCTAGAGAGTAGCAAAAAAGACAAGTGGCACCTAGTGATGAGACTGCAGAGGCATGCCACTAAGGTGAATATAACCTCAGGAAAGAAAAGTCTTGTGTTTTCAGACCTCTGATCTCAGAGCCAGGAAAAATGCCTGTCACAACAGTTTCTAAGAGTATCTGTTCAATGAATGAATTCATTGTATCTGTTAATAGTAATCGACCTTAAACAATTAACAGCAGGCATATATGGTGATTCCTGACAGACAGCCCCTTCAAATTATGAATAAAGTTCATAACAATATTGGCATATATTAAAATAGGAGATCAGCTAACACTAATCTGGTATTCATCCTTGGTACTATGGATTTGCTCAAAGACAGACCTAGTGATAAAAATAAATTTTTCTATGTAAAGTTGTAAGGACCTTTAAATCATATCATCTTTGTTTTGAAGATGAGGAAGCAGGTTCTCAAGTTAATGATCTTTTTATTATAGTTAAATGAATTAAGAGAATGCAGTGGATTATCTAAGAATCCAAACTAGCCTTCTATGTAATAAAAATAATAATGTATCAAATGCCTACTGTGTAACAAACAATTTACTTCATTGTATCTCTTTCTTTGAATCTTCTATCCACTGCTTTGCATGCTTCTGATGGTCTCTTTATTCAAAGGGAAACAGAGTAGGACTATTCTACTGCAGGGAACTCCATTAGTAAATCTTGTGGGAAAAGAATAGCTTTTTTAAAAAATTCTATGAGTATTAAGCCCCCTTGGGTCCTCTTGCACTAAAACTAATGAGCAAATATTAAATAAGCATTCATGGAAAGATATAGCTAAATGTCTCTTTCTCCCCAGTGGAGAAGTCTTCCAAGACAAGACAAGGGCTTGTATGACTTATACAACCTTGTAACCAGACTACCAAGAACATATAGACTGCCCCCACTACAAAGCTTTGCCTCCATCACTATCACCACATGCACTGGGTCTTTGAGCTCCTTTTTTACAGATGAAAAACTGAAGCTAAGATTAGAAAACCAAGGCTCAGCGGAATCATATTACTTTCTCACATTTATCCAACATGACAATGGTAAATCCAAGAATTAAACTCTGTTCTCTCTGACTCCAAATTCTGTGCTTTGCCACTACTTATTTAAAAGGAATTTAATTTTCAAAATATGTTGAATGAATTAATACATGCTCATAACTTCATAGCTTTAATGTATATTTTATTACATTGTTTTAAAATCTATATAATACATGAAATTTGTTGAATATGTACTACTACGTTCACCAATTTTCTCTGACCTGTTGGCTTCATAAATTATCTGAAAATTGTACAGTCCTTGATGTATTCAGAAAAGATTTCAATGCTCAAAAACACTGACCTCATGCAAAGAAGATATCTTGAGTCAGGAAAGGGGAGGTCATTTTCTCCTATGCCCTGTTCTTTGAAGAGTCATCCCAAGCAACAGCAGAGAGTCTTTCAAAGCCAGAGAGAGATTATTTCAACCTCACAAACTTATGGGCAGAAAGATCCTTCTGTGCTAAGGCTAGAGAAATATTTCCTGATCAGCCCAGTCTCCTTAAACCATCACCAAAGAACTTCTCTTTTGCCAAGAAAACTCATAGAGAATGACTCAAGTATCAGCTCTCAGAAAAGCAGCCTTTATAAGGGGCCCAGAAGCTGCCTGGTAAGAGCCATTTTCCCAACAGAAAATCAAATTCCTAGGAGAGAACTCTTCACACCTGTGTCCCACTAACCCTTTGTACCCTGAAAAACAGACCATGAAGGGCAATTACTTTGCAGTCTAGCTTCACTCTTACTACAACAAAGAAAAATCCTAGAGATTCCAGGAGTCCAAGTCTCATTCAAGAGCTTTCTGACCCCTGAACAACTAGCTATAAAGTCAAAGCTTTGCACAGGGTTAAAGTAAGAGAGAAGCAGCATTTAATGGTTCACCCATGAGTTTGCTCACCAGGCATTTGCCAGGGTCACAGAAATCATAAGACGTTGAACTGGGTAGGAAGGAATTGCTGAATAACTATGTTCACTGAGGCTAGTGCAATAGTATTTGGTTCAAAGCCCGCACTGTTCCTGGGCATTCTGAATATTTGGGAAGTGTTGCTAACCTGTACACAGGCATACAAAATGACAATGTAAAAGGAAGTGATTCATCAAACAAGCATATGAAAAAATGCCCTGCATCATATGTCATCAGGGTAATGCAAATCAAACCCATAATTATTTTAGAATGGCCAAAATCGAGAACACTGACAACACTGCCAAATCCTGACAAGGAAGTGGAGCAGAAAGAACTCCCATTCATTGCTGGTGGAAATACAGAATGGTACAGACACCTTAGAAGACAGTTCGGCAATTTCCTATAAAACTGAACATATTCTTACCATACAATCCAGCAATTACATTCCTTGTATACCCAAAGGAGTTGAAAACATAGCTACACAAAAATTGCATGTGGATATTTATAGTAGCTTTTATTCATAATTGTCAGAATTTGGGAGGAGGAACTAAGATGTCCTTGAGTAGGTGTGGATAAATATAGTATGATATATCCACAAAATGGGATATTTTCAGTGCTAAAAGATATGAGCTAGTAAGCCATGAAGTCACAAAGGAAACCTAAACGTATATTATTAAGGGAAAGAAGCCAGTCAGAAATGACACCATACTGTATACTTTCAACTATGTAACAATCTGGAAAAGGCAAACTATAAAGACAGTAAAAAAGATCAGTGGCTTGCCTGGAGCTAGGGAAGAGTAAGGAATTAATAGGCGGCATGGCACATTAAGGATTTTTAGGGCAGTGAAAATACTCCATATGTTACTATAATGGTGAATACATGGGTCATAAATTTGTTTAAACCTATGGAATGCACAACACCAAGAGTGAGCCCTAATGTAAACTATGGATTTCAAGTGATAATGATGTGTCAGTGAAGGTTCATCAGTGGTAAGAAATGAACCACTCTGGTGGGGGATGTTGGTAATGGTGGGAGGCTATGGACATTTGGCCACAGGCAATATATGAGAAACCTCTGCCCTTTCCATTCAATTTGCTGTGAACCTAAACTTCTCTAAAGAAGTGGGTGTTACACATGACTGAAAAATCATTGAACACTACATCTGAAATTAATGATGTACTATATGCTGGTTAATTGAATTTAAACAAAATCTTTTTAAAAAGAGCAGTCTATTTAAAAAATAAAAAGAAGCAACTCAAAAGAATACAAAATTTTGAGTCCCTTGTATGTCCCTTTCAATCTTATAAAGGCACTAGTCTGTTCTGATAACTGGTCTAAAACTGACACTAATATATTCACCTCTGTGGTAGGACATTAGCCATATCTGGCAGACAGTTTCTGTTAAAACTGTGGGGACTGATAAGCAGTCTTCAACCTTTGGCCATTAATACAGCCTCAGACAATTAAAGGCAAATTGAGAGGGCTGGTAGTTTCAAGAACAGTAATTAATTTAACATACTTCTTGGCACAAAATCTATGCCAAGGGGACATTGTCTTGCAAAGGTCTGCTAGACAGAAAAAAAGAATGAAGTATTTATTGTCATTAGCATTGCCGCAGAGGCCTTAATTGTCTTGTTGAATTTTTTTTTCTTCTGTCACAAGATTCTAGATCCCCAGGAGAGTCTGGGAAGACACAGTTCCTTCCAAAAGCTCATCCAAAGCCTGATAAAATATGCCATCCATTTAGGAACCTTCAGGACTAATAGAAACATAGTCTTCCCCACAGAAAACACAAAAACAGGGCAGGCATTTTCCAAGTCCTGGATAAGTTTGCCATGAAATGACCGAAATTCAATGGGAAAACACACACAAATCAAAGAGATATTTCCAAGACACAGAAGTAAATGAGGATGCCCAGGCAATTACAGGGATATATATGTGAAAATCTTGCTGGCCACACGAAGCATTCAAATCTAAAGGCACTGGTCCGTGAGGAGGACTGCCGGAGATGGTACATTATTAGGAAAACTTCTGGTTCTTTTCCAGTGAAAACTGAGGGATTTCAACCATCCAATAACCCAAGTTTAATGACTAGTGGATACACAAGCAAAGGGCATAATGGCCAGTATTCATTCTGTTGATAAAGTGCCTTTTCTAATTGCCCTGTTGCAGGGCTTGAATACTTTGAATAGCTTCTCTGCATTCACCTATCTATTTAGACTGGACAAGCATTGGTTAAAATCAAAGAATTTGAAACCAGATAGCCAGGCTTCAAAGCTCAACTCTGTCACCAGACGTATGTCCTTGGGCTAGTTATGTAACTACTTCACTTTCATTTCTTCATTTTCACATGGGGAAAATAATTATATCCTCTTCAGTGGTTTACTTTTTGCAATAAAAAAAGTGACCCAATACCAAACCATAGAAAAATAAGCCCAGGACACTTTGTACTCTCTCATAATAGGTTATTAACTACTGTTAATATTTATTGTTATTGCTTGCCATTATAATTATTTTTTCATTAATATAGAAATCCTCATAAATTATTACATAGTGAATGATACGTGTCAGATACAATGCGCCAGATATCAAGAAGAAATGGTCTCTACCCTCAAGGAGTTCACATTGCGGACAGGTAAGAGAAGTACCATAGTAAAACAAATCTAATTAGGACTTCACCGGGCTTCCAATCCTTTGTCTTCTCAGTTCCCTGAGGAATCTGGCTTTGCAGGACTTTTGGCTCCAACCTGTAAGCACTGTCTTTCCACTTTCTCTGCTTCAACCTTATTGAATTTATCTTCAACTCCCTAAACAAGGCCCGCTTTTGCTCATCTCTGAGCTTTGTTCTCCAAGGCAATATTAAGCTATTTACTGATTCCTAATTCTGTCTCAAATGTAATTCAAAAAAGATTTTATTTTTTATTGACATAAAGTTTACAT
Source organism: Mustela putorius furo (assembly GCF_011764305.1). Taxonomy (NCBI): domain Eukaryota; kingdom Metazoa; phylum Chordata; class Mammalia; order Carnivora; family Mustelidae; genus Mustela; species Mustela putorius. The sequence continues at coordinate 2,093,750 of NW_025422126.1, forward strand.
TTATATTAAAATTAAAATAACTTGTTCTAAGATTTTTTCTTCATAACCAATTTATTGAGAATGTTTATCATAAAGTGATGTTGAATTTGTTTTTTTAATTTAATTTTTTTTCAGTGTTCCAAACTTCATTGTTTATACACCACATAACTTTTTCTAAGATTTTATGATTATAAAAGTAGAGCTAAATTAATGGAAGCTGAATATTGTGGAGTGTTTTATTTTCCTTTGTTTTGTGTTTGTTTTTGTTTCTTAGCTCTCTCTTGCATTATACTTCCCCAATATTATGTTCAGTATGCCTATGGGATAAAACACCACAGGTGTTGACCATGTCCACAACATTTCCCTAACCTTCTATCATCTCCTCACCCTACCCTCTATGCTACTACACTCATTCCTAGCTCCCTTCAGGAAGTCCTTCTTATTTCCTCAGATCTCGTTTTAGCAATTATATTTGGCGAGCCTCCCTTGACCATATAGGGCAAGGTTTCAACATCCATTTGATCTACATTCTCAAACTTGAATGTCACTTAAGTCCCTTAGGTATCTTGCAAAAATGCAGTTTATGACTCAGTACATCTGATATCCTGTATTTCTCACAAGCTTCCAGGTGATGTCAATACTATTGGTTTTTTAATGCAGCGATCTCTATTAATTTTCCTCCTTTATAGTAATTGTAACACAATATTGTAATTTCCCACATACTTAATTTTATTCTCCACTAAACTCTGTAACATCTCAGGCAATATCCATTTTGTTCACTGTTATCATACCCTCAAATCTTACTCAATAACAGACATATAATATGCATGTGATATTTTTGTAATGATAAATGAATGCATGAAGAATGTTGATAGAAGCATGTATAAGACATGGTGAGATCAGAGAGGAAGGGGATAAATATGAATCATAGGACTAGCCAGAAGAAGATGATAGACAGAGGAAAGGAAGAGCTACATTTCTTTATCCTCTAAAATTGAATGTTTAATAAGTAGGGTAGAATTACCATAATTCAACATGACTAAATCCAAGAGAAGAGAAAGACTTTCATTAGACTCTGGAGGGCTAGTAGAAGTTGTAGGACCTCAGTATTTTTTGTAAATAGCAAATAGATTATTTCTAGACACAATTACTGATGCAATACAGTTTTTGTTGTGATTCTTTGCTTGCTTTTAGGTTTGCCTCTACTATTTGGATATATTAATCCTAAATTATCTGATTTGCCTCTGGCCTCTTGTTCCTGTCTTAGACTGCTTCTTTTAGAACCTACACTGTTTAATGCCTTAGAAAACTTGCAGTCCTGAATCCTGTTTTCCCATTTCTTGATTCAGGGTGACCATCCATATCAGCTATTGCTAGTATGACTAGATAAAATACTTATTTCTGTGTCATTGAGAATTTTTGTTTCCTACATTTTCCACTGCAATAAATGTTCCTCTATATAAAATGTGGCCTGTATCTCTATTTTTCCTCTGAGTAAATTTCTAGAAATAGAATTTAATGGACCTTTTAAGCCAACAATATACTGGAAAATACACTTCCAGAAAGTTCATATGAGCACTGCAAAACAATGCTTAAGTCCATGATAACACAGCAACATAATACTGTGTATTATAAATTTCTTAACAATTTGCTAATTTGGGGGCATCTGGGTGGCTCAGTCAGTTAAGTATCTGCCTTCAGCTTTGGTCATGATCTCAGGGTTCTGGGTTCAGGCCCAGTGTTTAGGCTCTCTGCTCAGCGGGGAGCCTGCTCCTCCCTCTCACTCTTCCTCTGTGCTCTCTCTCTCTCTCTTTCTGTTTCTCTCAAATAAATAAATAAAATATTTTAAAAGTTCTGCTTATTTGACAGGCAAGGATATTTTACTGTTTACTGTAGTAAAATATTGACATTTAATAAATAACATTTATTGCAAGTCCCCATGGCACATTTTTTCTTATTTCTAATTCTGTTCTTCCTGTTTGGGTTAACAAGTTTGGAAAATACTAACATGAAGTCCAGTAATATTACAGACTGTGGTATGTTTCCCAGGTTCAGTGGTATTAATATTGACAGATTGATAATGGCATATTCCTATTGCTAAGGGATTTTATTGAGGAGCATTTTGTTCAGACTTTCAGAAGGTTGAATTGAATTACCAATTATTGTTCTGCTGGGCTGGCATGAGAGTAGGGCAGTGAGAAGGACCATCCTTTGAAAGTATGAGTACAATGTGTGTCAGTGCTCTACCACTATGCACACCAGTTCCATGTGCATGCACCAAGCTCTGGCTCAGAGTATACTAAAATATTTTTATAATTCTATTGCTATGAGAAAAAGTAACATTCTTTTGGCCAGGAGATAAATAAACACAATCCCCAAGAAGTTTCTGAGATTTATGGGAATGCAGTCACTGCCCTAGAATTTGCCCAGACTGGTAGAGAAAATGTTTCCAAAGGTCTCAAGAAGTTCACGGTAAGGAGATATAACAGATCAACCTTCATATGCAAAATACAAGTATATACAGCTGACAGAATGTTAACATCCAGGCTAGCACATAACCATGCATACATGGCATACATGCTGTTGGGTTAGAACAATTTGAATTGGAATTAGTGGCAGATGAATGGCATGTGGAGATTCTCTGGAGAATGGGTTTTAAAACTTTAAAGAGTTCCCCAATAGCCCAAGCTTCAAACAGTGGTTGTGACACTTATTAACTGAGAGACCTAAGTAAGTTACTTAAATTCTCTAATCCTTGGTAACTGTATAAATCAAAGTGATAGGGATTCTTTCATCAAATTTATTATCTTACAGTCATGTAGGTCAGAAGACTGATAAGACTCTGACGGAGCTAAAAATCAAGGCATCAACAGGGCTGCATTATTTTCTAGAGGGCATAAGGGAGAACAATACCTTTGCCTTTTCTCCTTCTAGAGACTGCCCACTCCTTGGCTCACTGATCTCCCACCCTCTGCCATCTTCAAAGCTAGCAATGGTAGATCAAGCCCTTCTCAGGCTGCCACCTCTGTTTCTCCACTTTTAAGGACTCATGTGTTAGAATGAACCCACCCAGATAATTCAGGATAATTTCATCTCAAGGTCTTCCAGACCAATCACATCTGCAAAATCCTTTCTACTGTGTAAAGGTAATATATTCATGGGTTCCAGGCATTAAGATGTGGACATCTTTGCAGGGTGCCATTTCCTCTACCAAAAACACTTTATAATATTTTGGGTACAGAATGCATGATAAAGTTTGTTGTTACATTATAAAGAATAAAGTATTTCAGGCCAAGATCTTTTCTGTGATGAAACAGACTGGATGGTAGGGAGAGATAAGGATGGAAGCAGGGAGAATAGTTAGGAAACTATTGAAATTATCCAAGTGAGAGATAATGGTGCTTAAGAAAAAGGAGGCACTTATGGTGGTGATGAAGTCTGATTATACTCCAGGTATAATTTCAAAGATATTAGTATCTGCAGGCTTATATGCAGAGTATAAGACCGAAATCAAGGGTAGACTTCAAGACTCACATGTTCTAGAGTGGTCCAGAAATGGTGGGAACATCTAAGGATCTAAAGGAACCATAAGTAGAAAAGATGGACAGTCTACATCAATCTGTGGGCACTCTATTTACTAAAGCAATTGTCACCTCTTTTCAGATTGCATTACCGGCCAGATCCACCACCCGCAAAGTCTAAGTTCTTGGTACAATGTAAGATCCGCAACATTTAAACACAAGTAGGGGGAATCCCAAGTTATTTTTGTCAGTTTCCTTCCAGTTAGTGTGCTGGGATTCAAAATAGAAAATAGATTAAGTTATGAAAAAGTAAATAAAAATGTATTTGGTTCATGCCTCTAAGAGAACACTATCACTAATTATCAGTATGGTAATTATCAGCTAAGTGTGATTCTATACTAAACTAAGAGACCATGGACAGTAAGAACAGTGTTGAATCCCCACCCCCACTTTCTTAATCTCCAGCACTTTAGCATGATGTTTAGAATACAGGACAGTCTTGTGCAATATTTTACTGGATGTGTGTATAGATGAGTAAATTATGTTTTTTCCTAGTTATAAAAGACAGGCTGCTAAAAAGCACAGGTAGGCTAATGAAACAAGACTACCATGAATAGTAATAGATGCTAACGAGTTACCAAGTGGAATGTGACTTACACTCACCAGATGATATTCCCTTTAGCAATTTAGTATAATATTTCATTTTTTAAAATCCTCTTCAGAGTGACTGCTCATGGGCATGGGATTTCTTTTTGCAGTAATAAAAATTTTCTAAAGGTAAACCATGATGATGCATGTACAACTGGGTACATTTACTAAAAACTATTGAATTGTACATTTTAAATGGGTGAATTTTATGATATGTGAATTATGTCTTAAAATTGTTTTTGTTAAAAAAAACCCACTTCAATAAGAGGGCCCAGGGGGAAAAAAATTACATCAGCCTATAAAGCACATGACCACAATGAGTAATTGCGTAATGGAACAGACAAAGACTGTAAAAGGCAAAAGAAGTCTTCTGGGAACCACCGTACCCCTGGAGACACAGTGAGTGACACCACCACGAGGAATGGGCCTCTCAGCTCTGTGCCTGTCTCCATTCAGGCTGCAACAAGTCTCCTCATAAGCTCTGTCCTCCCCTGGAATCAAGTCTCCTCAGCCTTCTGAGTCAGCCCGAGAGGGACAAGTACAAATTCTGTAAGTAAAACTGTTTTGTTCAAAGAAAAGACTTGACTCTAGGTGAGCTGAATTTTTTTATCCACAGGAAGAATTTCCTCACAATGTTCAGAATTAGATGAGATAGTCAGATGGTGGGCTGAGATACACAGCAGAATTTATAGAATTATTTATTCTCAGGAAACCTGCAGCAAAAGGTCATTTTTCTGCCCCGTGTGGGTTGCACAGTTTGTGGTTTGTTTTGTTTTGTTTTGTTTTGTTTTGTTTTTTTTATTCTTTCAGTGTTCCAAGATTGTTTATGCACCACACCCAGTGCTCCATGCAATACATGCCCTTCTTAATACCCACCACCAACCTCACCCATCCTCCCCCACTCCCTCCCCCTTAAAACCCTCAATTTGTTTCTCAGGGTCCATAGTCTCTCATGGTTTGCCTCCCCCTCTGGGAATGCAAGTTGGTACAGCCACTTTGGAAAACAGTGTGGAGATTCCTCAAGAAATTAAAAATAGTTTGTGGTTTGTTAAGCAAATGACTTAATCAGGGTGCTATATATGTTATTATAGTGGTTTGGTACTTGAAAAAGCCAAAAAGGCTGTCAGGAGCTGAAGGAATCATTCCTAAGCCCAATTATTCTTACTAAAAATTAAAAAAAAAATTTGAACATTTACTGCATGCCAGGCATTCTATTAGGAGCAAGATATAGTCTACCTTATAGATGAGGAAACTGCATCAAAGGAAGTTTACACTACTTATACATGAAACCATAAGTTGGGGGAGCAATTTTTTTTTTAATTGGGTTTAAAATCCCAATTCTGACATTCACTAGCTGGGTGTGATTCTGAACATGTTTCATAACCTCTCTCATACTCGGTTACCAGAAAAGGGGAATCAAAGTGAATTTAGTAATACTTGCCAAATGATGTTGTAATAAGAATTAAGAGAATGTTTCTCAAATGCTTAGCACTGTAATGTTCACAGAACAAATTCCAATAATAAATGGTAGCTGTTGTTATGAGTAATTTTTTTTTATTATTGTTACAAATAGTCTCAAAACTAGTTAGTGTCTGAGTGAGGATCTGAACAGAGATCAGTCACACACTATAGCGATGCCATTAGCAATGACTTGGACAATACTGATAAAGCTATATCATCTGTTCTGGAGTTAAAGTCATAGTAGCCATAGCTCATAATAGTGCAGTGAAAGAAGAGCATCACTGTGATCTGGGGGACAGGAAAATTAATTAGGAGACTATAGCTTATATTTTACAGAAGAAAAGGAAGGTTTACCAGAATTGGAGAGGATAGACTGGACAGATTCCAGGGTGATGGCAGCATAGAGTAGTTTTAAAGAATTTTAGTACCTCCCCTTGATAAATCTATTAGCCCCCTAACAAAGATGTTAGGAACAGGTAAGTTCATTCAATTAAGGAAAGCGCAATGAAGTTCAGCTTCAAGCACCCACCATGAATCACATTGCTATTACTTGACCCTCAAATAGAAACCTCTGGATTCTCCAGTTTTTGACATTTTAGAAGTAAAATCAATATATCGATTTGCAAGTGTTTGATGAACATTTGCATGTACAGGATGAAAGAGAGGGAGAAGAGTGTGTGAACATGTGTGTATGTGAGGGCAGTAACTCTGATGAGATGATTTGTTAGTTTGATGTCATTTACTGACAAATGAGACATAGGAGAGAGAGCCAGGTTTGGAATGGGGGAAGGAATGAGCTCCGTTTGGCCCATATTGAGGTGGAGGTGTCTGATGGATTACAAGGAGGGAGTATGCCTCATGGGTAGATAAAGTAGCTTATTCACTTTTGTTCACTGTCACCAAGCAGAGATCTTTGACCTGCTCTCCAGACTGCTGCCCATTAGTTTTCCAAATTGCCTGTTTTATCACCTCACTCTAGTTCCAGGATTCACGACTGCCTTCAAGTTTCAGCCCAGACATTTTTGCCATTGCTTCAGATCCTGTTAACTTTCAAAATATAGAACTCAGGAGACTCTATAATTAGATTTCAGATTTGCGTGTCATCTGAATATAAGTGCTATTTAAAGCCGTGGGAAAAACCAAGATATCCCAAGTATAGTATACCAGAGACCAAAAAAAAAAAAAAAACCAGGGGCTTCTTGAAAGAAAAAGACTCTTAAAGAACACCACAACTGGAAAGACAGAACAAAAACACTGTTCCATAAAGAAATTAAAAAAAAAAAAAAACACACAGAATAACTATCACTGAAGCTAATGAAGGAGAAAGTACCTAAAGAAAAGACAAGAAAAGGTGCCTAAAACAGCAAAACTTTGAGATGAGAGAGAGAAAAACAAATCTGAAGATAAACTTTTGGATTTGGTGTTTAGAAAGTCATTGGTGACAAGTTGGAGAATTTCCTGAGAGCCATTAGACAAAGAACCCAGATTATTACTGAAGGTGAAGGAATAATAATCACAGGCAGACTGTCCTTCAAATAATGTTTTTTGTCATTATAAAATGTAAGGCAGGAAATTGAGGGGAAAATAGAGTTTGTCTCTTATTTCCCTTACTAGCGAAGCACAGGAGCCGGTTAAGAAAGATGGTCCATCTGTCATAGTTGAACTTAATGTCATGTTGAAAGCATCTATATAAATGTGTAGGGAGCATTCCTTAATGGTTTGGGGTATAACTTGAGAACTGAAGCTCCAGAAAAGGAGCCACTGGTATTATCTAAGATACTAAAGAAGGAAAGGAATTTTGTTAGAGTTAAGGGAGAAGAAATGAAAAATAATTTGTTTAGTTATTCATAAAATATTTGGAAATGCCTAGCTCTGCAACTAAAATTGACGTTCCCTCTCCTTTCCGTGGAATGAAGACTCTCATGTCCTGGCCTGCTGATTTCTCTCACTCATGTCCCACATCACCCAGCATCATACTTAAGCCTCCAGCATTTTAATTTTCTTGTAGTTGTCCAACAAACCCTGTTATTATTTTATTCAGTTTCTGCCCATGTTGTTATCTATGTCAAGAACACCCTTTTCCTGCTTTGCATCCTTGTAAACTCACATCCACCCATCAAAACATTTCACAGTTCTAATTTATCTACTTAGTTAAGAGGTCTTAGAGCTAATTCCTCTTAACACACACAGACACATTCATGTATACACACACTCAGAACCCGTCACTCTACACTATTCTATCTTATCACTTAGTAATACTCTACCTGATGCACTCTACAGCTAGTAGTATTTCTTTGTCTCTGATTCCTCTTATATGCAGGGTGCCTGGCATGTAGTAGTGCTCCAAACTGGTAAGTTTTCATTTTCATAGACGTCCCTGGACTCTAATTAAAGATAAGGTTTTCAGCCTTAAAAAGATGAAGCGTTAACAACCTCTCTGGTTATCTCAGGCACCAAATCACTGCCATTTTATTTGCTTCATATCCTTAGGGCTGACACAATACCCAGTGAGCTCCCAGTTTGATACTGAAACGAACTAAGTCTTGATGACGGCTGATCAAGAGCTTAGATGGAGTTATTGGCTATAAAAAAGGAATAAGGAATCTTCTGTGTCTGTACCCAGCATGGATAAGGAGAGGGTACAGGAAGACACAGTTGTAGAGAAATGGAAAGAAAGGAATTTGATGGAATTCTCTTCTGCCAGACTCAGCACAGATCAGTTCAGCCTACACATTGTGTTTTTCTTCTGATTCCTCAACAAAATGAGGAGGGGAAAAATGACAAGAATGAAAATGTGTAATGAATTACACATTGTCTGAATTACCAAAATAATATAAAGGGAATCAGGAAGAAATTAGGATGAAAGATAATTCGTTCTAATAGTAATTTAAAAAAAAATCTCATAGGGCGCCTGGGTGGCTCAGTTGGTTAAGCCGCTGCCTTTGGCTCAGGTCATGATCTCAGGGTCCTGGGATCGAGTCCCGCATCGGGCTCTCTGCTCAGCAGGGAGCCTGCTTCCGTCTCTCTCTCTCTCTGCCTGCCTCTCCATCTACTTGTGATTTCTCTCTGTCAAATAAATAAATAAAATCTTTAAAAAAAAATCTCATAAAATTTCTTAGCACTCTATAACAAAGTTACAACTCAATCATTGCATGCCATAGTGATAAGCATTGTGAAAATCTCCATGATAGCCAAACATAAGTAACACCTGTGGAAACACTCTGCACCCCCATAACCCTTTTTTTATCATTCACCACTGTACACTAGATGCTGAAGTTATTATAAACAGTACTATTCCTTCTCCCTCACTTGATTCTAACATCTTGAAGAATTCATTCTGGCTCAACACTTTCACATATGCTGTTCTAGTAGCCTTGGAATACTTCATTTCTATTTACACAAAACATAGCAATCTTTCAAGCACTGATTTTCCTAAGAAGACTTCTCCAGATACCCCAAGCCTTTTATATACAATTGAACTGTTCCCTTTTTCATAATTACTCTAGCTCCCAAGGACCCTAGGAAGTTGTTAACCTCAAAAGCTAAGACCTATGCTCTGGAAATTAATAGTAAATAAACAGGTCAAAGACTTCTGGAACATGAGAGGTGAACCCATTTCTTTAATTATAAGAACTATTCATTTACTAAGTAGAGTTCAATTTGCCTTTCTGATCACTATGTATTTTTTAAAACTATAATTACTAAAATTGTTTTCAAAAATCAAAATATTTATGAAAAGTGCTAAGAGAACTTGTTAAACATCAAACCTGTTAAACTTGTTAACTTTCAGACTTTTAGTAAAGGTATATCTTCCCCTCCAAAGCAAAACAGTAAAATTCTATTAAATATCTCCTGAGAAGTATATCTTAACAAAATGGAGAACAACTAGTCTTCAGGCAGTTCAAGAGAAAACTCTATCTGAACAAGGCAGCATGCTATATCACAGATGGGGGGAGGGGCAGAGGCCTCTATCCCTAAGGTGGTAGGCATGTGTGTTCTAACTCCACTTTCCAAATGAGACACCAGATGCCACATTGCAGGTGTCACTTTCAAGGTTAGATACTGTAGACATCTGCACATGACTGCACTGGTGCCTAAGCCACCTATTAGCATTTCATAGGTGGTACTTTGTATCATAAGTATCTCTTTCTCAGTATTTTCTGGCTTTCCAGATTGTCTATAAGCTTCTCTGCTTTCTACACTTGAGGCCGATATAATATTGCTGCTCCACAGCCCCAGTATACTTTCCTCTGATGCTAACTATATGGACAAACTAAGCTGCTACCTCTTAAACACAATTTGAAAATCCAGAAAGGATGAAATATAATTGACCAGTCTTGAGTAAAGTGACTTTCCTTCACCCAGTCATCTCTGGCTAGAGAAGCGGAAGGAAAGGTCGCATCATATGAACATAGCTACCAGCAAAGTGTCCCAGGAAAGAAAAATAATGGATAGAGGTATATATAAGAAAAAGAACAGTATCTACTACAGCAGTTGAAATCTTATATTCCTTTATCAATTTCAATGAGCAATTCATTTTTACAGAGTATATAAATATTCATCTTCGGTTAGTTTTTGGTTGAATAAAATTATTTGTAATTGGATTAATACTAGTAATACAGTATTGTTGTTGTTCCAGAGTTTCATCTTGGAACTCTGTGTTTTTAATCTAGCATGTCAAACTTCTGGAATACCACATCTACTTCCATCATTTTCCTCCTAACTGGTGTTCCCGGGCTGGAAGCCTTCCACATCTGGATCTCCATTCCCTTCTGCTTTCTCTACATAACCGCTCTCTCAGGAAACAGCCTGATCCTCTTTGCCATTGTCACCCAGCCCAGCCTCCACAAACCCATGTATTATTTCCTCTCCATGCTGTCCACCACTGACCTCGGCCTGTCCATATCCACCCTGGTCACCATGATGGGTATATTCTGGTTCGATGCCAGGGAGATCAGCTTTAATGCCTGCTTGTTACAGATGTTCTTTATTAAACTCTTCACTGTCATGGAATCCTCAGTGCTGTTGGCCATGGCCTTTGATCGTTTTGTGGCCATCTCTAATCCACTCAGGTATGCCACCATTTTAACTGATTCCAGAATAGCTCAAATTGGAGTGGCAATTGTCATCAGAGGGACACTAATGCTGACACCAATGGTTGCACTTCTTAAAAGACTGTCCTTCTGCCGCAGCCACGTGCTTCACCACTCCTACTGCTTCCACCCTGATGTGATGAAGCTCTCATGCACAGACACCAGGATCAACAATGCAGTTGGATTGACTGCCATGATCTCTACTGTTGGTGTGGACTCAATCTTCATCCTCCTCTCTTACATTTTGATTATTAAGACCGTCCTCAGCATTGCATCCCCAGAAGAGAGGAAGAAAGCCTTCAGCACATGTATCTCCCATATTGGGGCTGTTGTTATTTTCTACTTTCCATTGATCAGTCTGTCCTTTGTTCACAGATTTGGGAAACGAGCCCCAGCCTATGTTCATACAATGATTGCTAACACCTACCTCCTGATCCCTCCTGTAATGAACCCCATCATCTACAGTGTGAAGACCAAACAAATACGCAGAGCTGTGATCAAAATTATCTATTCCAAAGACACATAGAATTCCAGAGATGGCCTAACACTATCAATTTAAAAACAAAGCTGATGATCATGAAACAAAAACTTAGAATTAAAGCTGGAATATATTTAGAACATCAGCTCAACCCTTTATTTTACAGATGAAGAGACAGAGACATAAGAATAGAAGGAATGAGCAGTATGAAGCCTTAAGTCTATCATTTCTCCCATCCATCACTGTTTGTTCTAAACTGTTGTTTATCCTGCCAACAAACTGAATTTTCTGACTTTGTCTACTTTAGAGCAGTTGGTATGACACATTATGAGAAAGCCATATCTTTATGAGAAATAGGCAGTATTTTTCTAAATGCAATAATAATTTTTACTAACATTTATTATTTCCTTTGACTAGTCATGGTTTGCATTTATTAACACACATCTGAAACAACATTAAAAGGTAGTTAGTTCTTTGATCAATGAGAAAATTGAGGCACAAAAATATTAAGTTTCTTGCTTAAACAGCTCATAAACAACAGAACCGTATTTCACATGCATGCAAACTTACTCCATGGTCCCCCAACTCTCTTAACTTTAGCTATGTTGCTACCAATAATATAAACTATATATGAGTATACATGTATATAATTTGTATAGATACATATATATGAGTCCATGTAATTTGTACTAGGGGACATAAAGAAGCAAAAGAAACAAACAAACAAACAAACAACCTCACAAGTCTATCCTCTAGAAATTTTCAACCAAATTATGGAGAAAAAATCCAAAACAGAATTTTCAAACCTGAAAAATACAAATATATTTCTACTTTATGTTCTTTCCTAAGTAAACATATTCCAGAATTTTTCTCTGCCTTCCATCAACTTTCTGCCCCAGCAGAAACTCAAAAATGACTAAGAATTGTAAATGAATTTCAATTTGTGTCATTTACTTGGAAATGTTTAATTCCATTTACTTCACATAATGGCTTAATCCAGCAAGTAGGAATGGCCATTAATTCTCAAATATTTAAAGTGCATATTTCAATGATGCATTGGTATCACTGCATAAAGATGGGCTCTACAGGGGGTATGAGATCCAGCAAGGAAGGATTAGTAAGTGATATCCACAGGAAATTTATTAAGTGACAACAGTACTATTTAATAACTAGATGGTGTCAAAATTCTCAGTAAGCTTTACAATTTTCAGTCTCCATTAGTGTTGGTCTTCATTTCCATGATCTTTGTATGTTGGAATGTTCTAGGATTTTGTACTCAGACCTGTTTATTCTTTATTATATTCCCATTTTTAGTTATCTCATCTAGCATCATGGCTTCAAATCTCACCTACATGCTGGCAAATCCCAAACTAATATTTATAGTCCCGACTCATATCCTATGTATCAGTACTCCTACTTGAATGTTTAATAATCATCTCAGACTCATCATGTCCAAAAACATGTCTTAATATTCACATCAACCATGTCTTCCCTAACTTAAAAACTCTATTTTTCATGTGGCTGAGATAGAGTTTTTGGAGTTATTACTGATACCTCTCTGACACTCCTACTCCACATCCAACCTATTGGCAAATGCCAATGACTCTTTCTTTCAGATACTCCAGATATTGATACCTGGAATCTAACTACTTTCTACTACTTCTACTAATACCACCATGTGCCCCGCCATCATAATAGTCTCCTGGTAGATCTTCCTTCATCCACTTTTGCTTTACTTTCCCCATGGTAGTTAGAATGATTATTTTAATACATAAAGTAGAGCATGCCACTTCTTCCATTCAACATGTCCTGTGGCCCCCTGTCTTACCCAAGGAAAACTCACAGTCATTAGAATAGTTCATGAGAATCTGTATGATTTAACTCCCCTCTACCATCTCAACTTCATCTCCTACTACTCTCCCCTTTATTCATTCTATTATACCTGTACTACCTCCAAATATTTCCTTAATATCACCATACATGTTTCAACACCAAACTTCACACTTTCTGTCCTCGCTACTTGGAATGTTCTTCCCCCAGACACCCTTGTGGTTTCCTGCCTCACTTCATGCAGGTCTCTGCCTAAATGTTACCTTCCTACATTAAAAACAACCACCTCCATCAGAAAGGATGAATACCCAACTTTTGTAGCAACAAGGATGGGACTGAAAGAGATTATGCTGAGTGAAATCAGTCAAGCAGAGAGAGTCAAGTATCATATGGTTTCACTTATTTGTGGAGCATAACAAATATCATGGAGGACAAGGGGTGTTAGAGAGGAGAAGGGAGTTGGGGTAAATTGGAAGGGGAGGTGAATCATGAGAGATTATGGACTCTGAAAAACAATCCGAGGGTTTTGAAGGGGCAGGGGGTGGGAGGTCGGGGTACCAGGTGGTGGGTATTATAGAGGGCACAGATTGCATGGAGCACTGGGTGTGGTGAAAAAAATAATGATACTGTTATGCTGAAAATAAATAAATGAAAAAAAAATTTTTTAATTAGAATTTAAAAAAAAAAAAAAAACAACCACCTCCTCTCCCTTGATTCTTGTCTGCAATTACTCGCTTCCTTACCTATCTTATGTTTAATACCTGGCACTCCCTTCCCCCACCAAAATATTACATACCTATTTATTTCTTCTCTAGTTTCCCCATTACCAGGTAAGGTCTTTAAGAATAAGAATTTTGTTCATTCGTGGTATATTCCAGACCCCAAACCAGGGTCTGCCACATAATAAAATAATAGTATCCCTGTTACTACTAGCTACTAATAGTGGCTGGCTCTATTTATCTCTCAGTTGAAATTTTAATCTCAAGCCTCATTGTTTGCCCTCTGTTTGGTGCTCCAGGCACAACGAACCACTTGCCTTTTTTAACTGTGACTGCTCTGGATCACTCAAAAGCCTTTGCACAAGCTTTTACCTCCCTCTATACCACCCTCACTATTTCCCTTCTCCTAACATAGAAAAGAAGTAACTCTTGGAGACATTCCCTGATTTCTCAAGCCTGTCTGGTGTCCTTTCCAGGTGCTTTTGCAGTACCTTCTGGTTCTTTCTTAGGACATCCCTTTTCAGACTCTCTCATAACTGTTCTCTTATCACAGATTCTGTGCCCACTTTCTAAGACCAGGGACTTATTCTGGTCTTAGAATGACTGAATGACTTATTCATTCACTATTGAAAAAGTTCAGATGATATAGATTTACAGGCTACATATTTGTTTGTTTATGGTGGGGGAAAGAAACTTAGAGAAAAATGATGGGGTACACAAAGTCCTAAAAATCAGAATGAGAAGGAACTTCAGTCTAAAGACCAGACAGCGAAGATGTTCACACTACTTCTACAGATGTTTCTCTTCTACTTCACCACCCCTTACATACACACTAACCTATGGATGGCCCCTCTATCCAACGACCCTGGAAACTTGTAAGCTTTTCTTACTAGGAAGTGGGTAGTTTGAACATTTGGGAATGGGTGATTTGCAGATCAAATGTCACTCTACCCAAAGTTGACATGTTCACAGTGAATTGAAGACTTTCCTGAAAGCTGGGACAGTACTAAATACATGGCTGCTGTTGTAGCTACCTTTATTCAGACTCCAAGTTAAAAACTTTAACTGACCTGTAAAAAGTCCAATAAAGCCCTATACAATCCAATTCCATATTATCTATCCCTATATATCTATTTTTCTTCCCTTTGTTCTCTCTGCCCAGACACACCAGCCTCCTTATTATTCTAAACCCCTAGATACACTCCCTTCTCAGAAACTTTGCGGTTTTTGTCTTTCTTCTTTGGATGGTCTTCCTCAGAGATCTCATGGATATATTTCTTGCTCCCTCCAGGGTAGTCCTCAAATGTCTCCATTATATGAGGCATTCCCTGCCAACTTCAAATTAAAATTTCAACTGCCCATTCCAATACTTACCTGTTCTCTTCTTCCCTTTATTTTTTTCTTCTTAGGTAGTCATAAGGAGAAACTATTTCATTTCTCATATTAACCATGGACTGTGTGTCCCTCTCGTCAAGATATATAATCTATAAGGGTGGGTTTTAAAAAATTGCATATCTTGTTACATTGCAAGCCCCTGATAAATATTTGTTAAATGGGGATGAATAAAGAATCAGAATACCTAGTTCTCTGACCAGTATCACTAAAAACTCTGCGACCAAGGCAAAGAGCCTTCATCTCCTTCATTTCTTATCTGTAACACAGGTGCAAGAGAGTGACTTCCCTATCTCAAGGTCTATTTCATCAACTAAAAGAAGAGCTGAAAATGAAAAACTGAGATGCATGCTCTTATCCTGAGTTATAGGAATTACTAGTTTTGTGTATCCATCTTGGTTTTTAAAGAGGATGTGAATTCCTAGAGCCCAGGGACATAACCATAAACCCCTGTTGTCTGTCATGTCTAGGGAAGTGGTTAATGAGGAAAATTTCTAACCACTGTTGCTACCTGGGAGAGTATGAGTTATTTGGAAGAATGGGGATAGATTGTCAAGATCCCTGTATGTGTAAGTGTGGGAATGATGGCAGAGGCAGTGGCAGTGCCCACTTCTTGATCACCCCCCACAACACACACACCAGACAGAAAAAGTGGGAAGCCTGTGGGACTGACACACAAGTGAATATGGAGATACTGTCTCCTGCCCGCCAAGCCCCAGAGACCTCAGTACATACTCCCGCAGCCTGTTCCCATGGGCCTCTTAGGCAGCATTATAAATAGGCCTGCACTTGAAAGGGTAAGCCAGCTCCACCTGCTCTCTCCTAGGATTGCATGGATTTCAAGTGAGTGCACCCTCACCCAGAACTAAGAAGGCCAAACTCCTACAATTTTAGGAGATCACGAGGACCCCACAGCTGTCTCATATCAGGAAGAAGAAACCCTTGTGTCCCAAATGCATCTTCATGGGCTAAGAAGAAATATCCCACAGCACTAGCAGACAGAACAGAAAGGCAAGTAATAATGAATGCAGAAGCCACATCCAGACTCAAGAGAAGCTAAAATTGGATCTAGCCAAGGGTCACTTTGGCCAGAAAGCCAGACAACATGGGAGAGAAATATGTGGTATTCTGGGTACGTAACTGGGGAGACAATATAATGGCCCAAAGCCTTAGACTGCTACTAGAAAAGCAGAAAAGATGCCCTGAAGAAAGAGGAGTCAGGAAAGGATCCAACTCTGTGGCCAATAAAGACCCGTGTATCTGTAGGTACTCACACAGTAGCATGGGCAAGAGGCTTAGGGAAAGGGGAAATACATTACTGTGCTCCCCCTGCAATCCCTCCATGCCTTTTCTTTCATTCTGGGCCCCACAGAGGTCTAGTGATCTGGTCTTCTTCTGGGGAAGTTTCCTTAGCATTACACAGACTTTTCAGCCTGAATTGTTTAGATTTCTGAATCTCTCTCCCTAAACTACCAATGGTAGATGCATAGATGGTTGGGTGGATATAAGATATAAACTTTTATCTTATTTAAGGATACAATTATCTGCCTATTACAAAGGCTTCTCATTCTCTGATAGCAGTGTGGGCCCATATTTGGAATCTCACATTTGTCAAGGAGAGTAGCTATTACATCTTTACATAAGATCTGAGGATAGGGAGAAGCACAAATAGTGGTCAGAGGTATGAATTCTGTGATCTTTGGATCTTGGATTTGAATATTCTTTGCTTATCCATGATGGGGATCATCCAAGTTAAACATTTTAGTTCCTATTTTATCACACTATATTTTAAGACCGCTGTTCTCCAAACCCTCTCCCCTAAAGAGCATCCCCCAATTGCTGTAAAGACCCAGATCAGGAGTGATGAAGAATCCTGGGGAGATGAATAAGTTTACCTAACTATCATTGATGAAGATACCTATAGAGTTTATTCCCAAGACTCAGAGGTCCTTCTTCTTGAAGCCAAGCCCTTAGCTCTTTAGAGGCAATTAGCTCTAAAGAAGAGGGTACCTAAGAAGCCTAGCAGGGAAAGTATTTGATGAGGTCAAAGCCTACATCAAAGTTTGGGTGGCATGGCAGGGGCAGAGCAATGCTGGGCTTCCAAAGCTCTAGGAGTATCAAGGATCAACCCAAGTTTTCCCTAGGGCAAGAGTATAGCCTGTAGGTCGCTTTCAGGTGCAGAGAGACAAATCTGCCAGGAGCAGAGAGAAGAGCCTTCACAAGGGACAAGTCCGGCAGCTAGGATCTGATGGAGGCCACATATCTTACCAGCACCTTCATCTCCAGATAAGTCACTGGAGAGAGCTACTCCCTTCCATTTGATGACCCCAAAGGAGTTTCCAGACTTTTTTTTTTCCCTTAGGTTTTTTTCTCATCTTTTTAAAAAATTGTCATTTTTGTGTTTCTTTTTCCCCTTGCTGACCTTCTACCTGGGAACCCAGAATCCTGAAAATTTGAAGGAAAAAAATCCCCCTCCCCACTGGCTTCATATACCCATTATTCCCTTCTCTGTCTCACTCCTACTCATGTTTGAAGACTGATCAAAAGGATTATCTTTGTCAGGAAGTCTCCTCTGATCATGCCTCTCCCCATCCTATGCATTAAATGCACACCTTAGGCTAACACTCACCCCATAGGTCTAATAATTGGGTTACTTGTCTATCTTCCACCATAGGCAGGGTATCTGAAGAGCAAAAGATGTGTCTTTCATCTCTGTATCATGAGCATCTAGCAAGTAGCCTTGTACATAGTAGGTCATATAAGTAGATGCTTATAAAATGAATGAATAATTGAGGGAAGAAAAAAAAAGAACATACCTGGAAAGGGTTCTCAATAGGGTACCTCTTAACACCTGTCTGAGAAAAGGACCACCCAATATCTGGGTAGTGAAAGTGTGGGCCAGGAGGAGTCCAAAAGAATTTGGAAAGGATACATTTTGGGATAAACTTTGTTCTCCCTAGATTCCATTTTTTAAAATGTAAATGGGAGATGCCTGAGTGCTTCAGTCAGTTGGGCATTCCACTCTTGGTTTCAGCTCAGGTAATGATCTTGGGGTCCTGGGATCAGACTCCACATTGGGCTCTACACTCAGCAGAGTCTGCTTATCCCTCTCCCTCTCCTCGTCCTTCCACTGGTGCTCTCTCTTTTGCTCTCGCTCTCTCAAATAAACAAGTAAATAAATAAATCTAAAAAAATTTAATGTAAATGGACCTGGAGAGGAGCAATTGATAAATGAGTTTTTTTTTAATATTTTATTTATTTATTTGTCAGAGAGAGAGAGAGAGAGAGCACAGGCAGAGTGGCAGGCAGAGTCAGAGGGAGAGGCAGGCTCCCTGCGGAGCAAGGAACTCGATGTGGGACTCGATCCCAGGACGATGGGATCATGACCTGAGCCGAAGGCAGCTGATTAACCAACTGAGCCACCCAGGCGTCCCGATAAATGAGTTTGAACTATCATTTTCCCCTTGGAAGAGGGCTTCAGAGCTTATGAAAGAGCCTAAAGGGCTTGGAAGAGTGAGAGGGAAGAGTAAGAGAGGGAGAGCTAAGGTGCATTCAGTTTCCAGGTTTCCAGGGTTGGCCTCTGATTGTGCTCCATGTCCTAGCAGGCTAGCAGGTTGTCAGGGTGACCTCACCCTCTCCAGCGCCCCTTCTCGATGCCAGCTATGAGTTCCTGCAACTTCACACATACCACCTTTGTACTTATTGGTATCCCAGGATTAGAAGAAGCCCATTTTTGGATCGGCTTTCCCCTGCTTTCAATGTATGTCGTGGCAGTGTTTGGAAACTGCATTGTGGTCTTCATCGTAAGGACAGAGCGCAGCCTACATGCTCCCATGTACCTCTTTCTCTGCATGCTGGCAGCAATTGACCTGGCCTTGTCAACATCCACCATGCCCAAGATCCTCGCCCTCTTCTGGTTTGATTCCCGGGAGATTACTTTTGATGCCTGCATTACCCAGATGTTTTTTATTCATGCTCTCTCAGCTATTGAGTCCACTATCCTGCTGGCCATGGCCTTTGACCGCTATATAGCCATCTGCCACCCACTGCGCCATGCAGCAGTGCTCAACAATACAGTAACAGCCCAGATTGGCATGGTGGCTGTTGTCCGTGGATCCCTCTTCTTTATCCCACTGCCTCTGCTCATCAAGCGGCTGGCCTTCTGCCACTCCAATGTGCTCTCTCACTCCTATTGCGTCCACCAGGATATGATGAAGTTGGCCTATGCAGACACGTTGCCCAATGTGATCTATGGTCTTACTGCCATACTATTGGTTATGGGCGTGGATGTTCTGTTTATCTCCTTGTCCTATTTTCTGATTATACGAACAGTTCTACAACTGCCTTCCAAGTCAGAGCGGGCCAAGGCTTTTGGAACCTGTGTGTCACACATCGGTGTGGTATTAGCTTTCTATGTTCCTCTCATTGGCCTCTCAGTGGTACACCGTTTTGGAAACAGCCTTGATCCCATTGTGCATGTTCTCATGGGTGATGTTTATCTACTCCTGCCTCCTGTGATCAATCCCATCATCTACGGTGCCAAGACCAAACAGATCAGAACTCGTGTGCTAGCTATGTTCAAGATCAGCCACGACAAGGACCCTCAGGATGTGGGAAGAAGGTGATCATTACCACTCTACTTTCCCTTATCTTTAAGGGCTTGACATAAGGATTTCCTAAAGCTAGCTTAATTCTAGTTATCTATAAGCATATCAATGATTTTCTCTGCTGTGAACTCCAAATTCTGCCTCTGCTTGCAGTGAAAGTTTGGAGGCTACTGTGATTTCTTTCCATAGGTCAAAATGTTATTGATAATGTTACTGTACCAAAAGTCAAAAATAGAAAATCCACCAATGTTCCAATATGTAGTAAAAAAACATAAAGAAGAGTGACAAAAAATACAACTGGCTTTTTAACAGGGAAAAATTATTCCACCTGACTAATAATCTGAGAAATAATATATTAAATCAACAACTAGACAGCATTTTTATCTATTAAATTCACAGTTTTTATTAATGAAAATTCACAATGCTGTAATATAAATGCATGACCATCAAAGGTGATGGTATGATTGACATATGTAGCAAGAATTTTTTAATTTTTTTATTTTTTATTAACATATAATGTATTATTAGCCCCAGGGGTACACGTTTGTGAATCATCAGGCTTACACATTTCATAGCACTCACCATAGCATATACCCTCCCCAATGTCCATAACCCAACCACCCTTTCCCTACCCACCTCCCCACAAGCAACCCTCAGTTTGTTTTGTGAGATTAAGAGTCTCTTATGGTTTGTCTCCTTCCCAATCCCATCTTGTTTCATTTATTCCTTCCTTACCCCTCAAATTCCCCACATTGCAGCAAGAATTTTTTTAAAGTTCTATGCTTTAATGCTATATTCTCACTTTTGGAAATCTATCCTAAAAAAATATTCCTAAATGCAGAAAGCATGTTTCTCATAAAATATATTGATTACACAATTATTTAAAGAAATCATATTTAAAATACTAGGATATAATACATAAAAGTAAAGAATAGTAAACTCAAGTATGGCCCATTTACTTAATGGAATATTATGTGTAATAATCTATATAAAAGGAATATTGTATAACCTTTAAATAATCTGCTATAAAATGAAAAATGCATATAATATTAAAAATAAACAATAAGGACACATGATTGAAATTAACTTGAAAAGCACCTATGCCTTGCCTTGAAGGAAATGTGTTCAAATTAATAGTGACTCACTTTGGTTTTACTTTTTAAAGTTCTTTATTATAGAGGTCTTATAAACTGACATGTAACTTTCCAAATGAAGAAAATGAAAGTGATAATTTACATAAAACAAAGCTTGTCACAGATCTCACTGTTGGTTTACTATGCATTATCTGGGAATTTATCTAAGCCCTACACAATAATGCCAATGAACAGGTCTTGAGTGCTTACCATGTTTTAGGCACTATGCTAAGTACTTCAGAGGTTTTATCTAATCTTCATGACAAGTTTTTGGAGTTGTTGACCCCCATTACAAGTGAGAGAAAGGAGGCTATCATTAACAAGATAACTAAGCCGTACAGTTTGTGAGTGCTGTGCCAAGATTTGAAACTGAATTTGATAACCAAATACAGTCATTTAATTTTCATGTTATATTGCTTCCTGTTAACATCTGCCTTTTATTTCCTGGACCTGTGTAAATTCTGTTTGCTCTCTGCTGTGTGACTTATAAAATGAATTATGATATTTGTGTTGAGAGATAACCCTGCCCTCATGAGCATCAAATCCAGAGAACTGTTCATGTTTTATAGCCACATTTCACATTCCACAGTCTGTTTCTTTCCAGATTAATGAAAATATTTTTGTCTTTTTATCTCTTACATCTTCTCAATCGTATCTCCCTTTTTAAAGTATATTTTGTACCTGTCAAACATTTTGAATGTCTGGGCTTTAACTTAGGTAAAAGATATAATAAAATTTTATTTTAAATGTTGCTGTTATGCCTACTGCTTTTATATTTATAGAATCCTTTAAACTCAGATTTGAAGATACAGGAGGTTCCCTACTGCTGGTATAACTGTAAAGATGCTGAATGTATCAAGGTGGGATATTTTCTATTTTTTTAAAGATTTTATTTATTCATTTGCCACAGAGAGAAACCTCGAGAGAGGGAACACAAGCAGGGGGAGTGGGAGAGGGAGAAGCAAGCTTCCCTCAGACCACGGAAGGCTCTATCCCAGGACCCTGGGATCATGACCTGAGTTGAAGGCAGACGCTTAACAACTGAGCCACCTAGGCACCCCGGGATATTTCCATTGTATTGTTGAACTCAGATCTCATGAGAAACTGAAATCTGACTACAATCATTGGTTTTCCCTTAATAGCTTCACTGAACAAATCTTGTATGGGGGACTTGGATGGATAAACCATGGGGGAGACTCCAACCTGTGGATTCTTTCTTAGAGAAAGGAAACCTCAGACACTTAACCTCTCTTCTGGAGAAGGGCCCTCCTAGTATATATATCTGTGAATATCTAATTGTGATTAATAAAGTGGCCTCCAAGGTCATGCAGCTCATCAATGCAGATAGATTAGGCTGAGAGAAAGAGAGAAGATGGAAGAAATGGGTGACTTCGCTAAAGAAACAAAGAGATGCCCGTAGTCTGTAAAAGTAGAGATTCAGCTATCAGGACCCACCCCAAATAATGATGTTAGGACCTCATTTTATTAGCTTGAACCTCATTATGTCTCTCCCTACCACCTCCATCGTCTTCTATCTTCCTATGCATTACTCAGGAGTGTACTAAATCGTTCCCTCCTGCCTACCTCCACATGCTTAAGAGCATGGCCACGTTGACAATTTAATAAAGCTTGTATGTTTTGCTTTCAGGCCTCTCACAGTATTCCAGTGCAGCCCAACTTACTCATGTTTTCCCCATCTTCCCCACCCTTCTCTCTGCCCTAAGATTTTCATTTTTTTTCTATTAAACACTGCTTTCATTTTCTAAAGTTTTATTTTAATTGCAATTAGTTAACATACTGTTATGTCAGTTTCAGGTGTACAATAGTGTTTCAACACTTCCATACAACATCCAATGCTCATCACAAGTACATTCCTTAATACCCATTACGTGTTTCACCCATCCCCCCACCACCTCTCCTCTGGTAACCATCAGTTTGTTCTCTTTGGTTAAAAGTCTGTTTCTTGGCTTGTCTCTCCCTTCTCTTTTCCTTTGCTCATTTATTTTGTTTCTTAAATTCCACATATAAGTGAAATCATATGATATTTCTTTTTCTCTGACTGACTTATGCTAAGCTAAATAAGATTTTCATTTTTTAAAAGTATTTCAGGGACACCAAGGTGGCTAGATCGGTTAAGCATCAGACTCAGTTTCAGCTCAGGTCATGATGTCAGGGTCCTGGCATCAAGCCCAGAGCAGAGTCTACTTGTCCCTCTCCTTCCCCCTCTGCTCCTCCACCTGCCCCTGCCAAATAAAGAGAATATTTTTTAAAAAGTATTTCAAAGCCTTGTTTGCCAATATTCATAGCAACACTACATTCATAATAGCCAAAAAAATTGAAATGACCCAAATGTTCATCAACAGAGAAATAGATAAACAAAAGACAGTAAATATATACAATGGAATATTATTCACATAAAAAGGAATAAAACTGAGACACATTTGACAATATAGATAAACCCTGAGGAATATTATGCTAAGTAAAACAAGCTACCCACAAAAGAACAAATATTGTGTGATTCCATTTATATAAAATATGTAGGACAGGCAAATTCACAGAGATAGAAAGTAGAATAGAGATTACCAGGGGCTGGGGAGGGGAGGATAAGGTGTTATTTAATGAGTACATAGTATCAACTTGGACTGATTAGGAAGTTTTAGACATGGATAGTGGTGGCTTGCACAACAATGTACAACTTAATGCTACTAAATTGCACATTTGAAAATTATTAAAATGGCAAATTTTATGTTATATTTATTTTACAAAAATAAAAATCACCAAAGGAAAAAGGTGAAATTTTCACTATCATTATAGGGCTTTTTTTTTTTTTTTTTTAAATCAAGAACATGTTAAGGAGGCTGGGTGGCTCAGTCAATTAAGCATCTGACTCAGTTTCAGTTCAGGTCGTGATCTCAGGGCCATGAGATAGAGTCCCATGTTGGGCTCAGGTCTCAGTGCTGAGTCTGCTTAAGAATCTTCCCCCTTCCTTTTCCACTCCACTCTGTTCCTCTTCCAGCTCAAACTCTAAATAAATAAATAAACTTTAAAAAAATTGAAATGGGATGTGAAATGAGCAGGGGGACAAGATGGCAGGGAAGTAGGAGGAGGCGCCTTTTCGACCTGTACCCCAAAGTGAGCTGATTACCTACCAAAGAACTCCGATAACCCACGAAAGCAGCCTGAGATCAGAATTATACACATCTGGATCTCTACAGGGGCAGAAGATGCCAGTGGGCAGGTAAAGTGGAGTGGGAACAACAGACTGATATTGGAAGACAAACAAAAGGGAGAGGGAGCACCAGAGGCAACCGGTTGGAAAGTAATACCCCCAATACGAGCGAGAGTGCCCTGCATCTGGGGACCAGCATTAACTTGGAGACTGGTTGAAAGCACCCCAAAAGATAAACCATTGGCCACACTAATCCAAAAGAAAAGAGAGAAAGCCCAAATTAATAAAATTATGAATGAAAAGGGAGAGATCACAACTAACACCAAGGAAGTAGAAACAATCATCAGAAGTTATTATCAACAGTTATATGCCAATAAGCTTAGCAACCTAGATGAAATGGAAAACTAAAACTATAAACTATAAACTCCCAAAATTGAACCAGGAAGAAATAGACAACCTGAATAGACTGATATCTAGTAACAAGATTGAAGCAGTGATCAAAAATCTCCCAAAAAACAAGAGCCCAGGACCTGACGGATTCCCTGGGGAATTCTACCAAACTTTCAAAGAAGAAAGAACACCTATTCTCCTGAAGCTCTTTCAAAAAATTGAAGCAGAAGGAAAACTTCCAGACTCTTTCTATGAAGCCATCATTACCCTGATCCCCAAACCAGGTAAAGACCCTACCAAAAAGGAGAATTTCAGACCAATATCATTGATGAATATGGATGCTAAGATTCTCAACAAGATCCTAGCAAACAGGATCCAACAGCACATTAAAAAGATTATCCACCATGACCAGGTGGGGTTCATCCCTGGGCTATAAGGATGGTTCACCAATCGCAGATCAATCAATGTGATAGAACAAATTAATATGAGAAGAGAGAAGAACCACATGGTCCTCTAAATCGATGCAGAAAAAGCATTTGACAAAATCCAGCATCCGTTCCTGATTAAAATGCTTCAAAGTATAGGGATAGAGGGAACATTCCTGAACTTCGTCAAATCTATCTATGAAAGATACACAGCAAATATCATCCTCAATGGGAAAAAGCTTGCAGCCTTCCCGTTGAGATCAGGAACAAGACAAGGATGCGCACTCTCACCACTCTTGTCCAACATAGTATTAGAAGTCCTAGTAACAGCAATCAGACAACAAAGAGAAATAAAAGGTATCCAAATTGGCAATGAAGACGTCAAACTCTCTCTCTTCACAGATGACATGATTCTTTATATGGAAAACCCAAAAGACTCCACCCCCAAACTACTAGAACTCACACAGCAATTCAGCAACGTGGCAGGATACAAAGTCAATGTACAGAAATCAGTAGATTTCTTATATACTAACAATGAAAATACAGAAAGGGAAATTAGAGAATCGATTCCATTTACTATAGCACCAAGAACCATAAGATACCTGGGAATAAACCTAACCAAGGAGGTAAAGGATCTGTACTCGAGGAACTACAGAACACTCATGAAAGAAATTGAAAAAGACACAAAAAGATGGAAGACCACTCCATGCTCTTGGATCAGAATAAACATTGTTAAAATGTCTCTACTGCCTAGAGCAATCTATACTTTTAATGCCATTCCGATCAAAATTCCACTGGTATTCTTCAAAGAGCTGGAGCAAATAATCCAAAAATTTGTATGGAATCAGAAGAGACCTCTAATCACTAAGGAAATGTTGAAAAACAGAAATAAAACTGGGGGCATCACGTTACCTGATTTCAAGCTTTATTACAAAGCTGTGACCACCAAGATAGCATGGTACTGGCATAAAAACAGACACATAGACCAGTGGAACAGAGTAGAGAGCCTAGATATGGACCCTCAACTCTATGGTCAAATAATCTTTGACAAAACAGAAAAAAATACACGGAAAAAAGACAGTCTCTTCAATTAATGGTGCTGGGAAAACTGGACAGCTATATGTAGAAGAATGAAACTCGACCATTCTCTTAGACCGTACACAAAGATAAGCTCAAAATGGATAAAAGACCTCAATGTGAAACAGGAATCCATCAGAATCCTAGAGGAGAACATAGGCAGTAATCTCTTCGATATCAGCCACAGCAACTTCTTTCAAGATATGTCTCCAAAGGCAAAGGAAACAAAGCAAAAATAAACTTTGGGACTTCATCAAAATCAAAAGTTTCTGCACAGCAATGGAAATAGTCAAAAAAACAAAGAGGCAACCCACAGAATGGGAGAAGATATTTGCAAATGACAGTACAGACAAAAGGTTGATATCCAGGAACTATAATGAACTCCTCAAACTCAACACACACAAAACAGACAACCATATCAAAAAATGGGCAGAAGATATGAACAGACACTTCTCCAATGAAGACATGCAAATGGCTATCAGACACATGAAAAAATGTTCATCATCACTAGTCATCAGGGAGATTCAAATTAAAACCACATTGAGATACCACCTTACACCAGTTAGAATGGCCAAAATTAGCAAGACAGGAAACAACATGTGTTGGAGAGGATGTGGAGAAAGGGGAACCCTCTTATACTGTTGGTGGGAATGCAAGTTGGTGCAGCATCTTTGGAGAACAGTGTGGCGATTCCTCAAGAAATTAAATGTAGAGCTTCCCTAAGACCCTGCAATTGCACTCCTGGGTATTTACCCCAAAGATACAGATGGAATAAAAAGAAGGGCCATCTATACCCCAATGTTGATAGCAGCAATGGCCACGGTCGCCAAGATGCCCTTCAACGGATGAATGGATAAGGAAGATGTGGTCCATATACACTATGGAGTATTATGCCTCCATCAGAAAGCATAAATACCCAACTTTTCTAGCAACATGGACGGTACTGGAAGAGATTATGCTGAGTGAAATCAATCAAGCAGAGAGGGTCAGTTATCATATGGTTTCACTTATTTGTGGAGCATAACAAATAGCATGGAGGACATGGGGAGTTAGAGAGGAGAAGGGAGTTGGGGTAAATTGGAAGGGGAGGTGAATCATGAGAGACTATGGACTCTGAAAAACAATCTGAGGGTTTGAAGTGGCAGGGGGTGGGAGGTTGGGGTACCAGGTGGTGGGTATTATAGAGGGCATGGATTGCATGGAGCACTGGGTTTGGTGAAAAAATAATGGGCGCCTGGGTGGCTCAGTGGGTTAAGCCGCTGCCTTCGGCTCAGGTCATGATCTCAGAGTCCTGGGATCGAGTCCTGCATCGGGCTCTCTGCTCAGCAGGGAGCCTGCTTCCTTCTCTCTCTCTCTCTGCCTGCCTCTCAGTGTACTTGTAATTTCTCTCTGTCAAATAAATAAATAAAATCTTAAAAAAAAAAAAAGAAAAAAGAAAAAGAAAAAATAATGAATACTGTTATGCTGAAAATAAATAATAAATAAATAAATAAATATTTTAAAAAAAAGAAACAAGAAAAAAAATTGAAATAATTATATTTTGAATATACTGGGTTAAAGAAACACCCTTTTAACGAAGTACCTATCGGTACTTTTACCTCTTTGGGATTTTATTTAATCTTTGAGATTCTATGTAATCTCCTGTATTAAGGGTGGGAAAGAGCCCTAGTATGGGACTTATGAGCTCTGCGCTGTAGTTCCTATTCTCCCTCTAGGTGGGTGACCTTGTCTAATAAACATAATCTCTCTGAATTAACTCTATAAAACATGGTAATTAAATTAGATGATCTCTAAATTCCAACCTATTTTGAATATTATGTGCTCTGAACACTGAGAAGCCTTAAACAATTCCACAGACCTGCAAACCTGGAACCCTGCAGGGACTCTTGGAAAAGCCTTCTGCCTCACATATGAAAGTCAAGCCCCTTCCCTGAGGCCACACCTGCTATTTGTCCAAATATAGTATTTATCAACTTGATCTCCTACCCCCTATTCTTCCATTAAGGCCCTTCCAAAACTCAAAACTGCTCCACAAAGATGGTGATTTTCCACCCCAGAAAATATTCACAAACTCTCTATAAAAGCTAGCTCAATCCAATAAAAAAGCAAACAGTTCTGACTCATAAAGTCAGCTCACCCTCTGTGAGGCTTGTTTTCCTCATCTGTTTATTAGGGATGATAACAGAGTAGCTATCCCTTAGGGTTTTATGAGAATTGTGTGCAACAAGCCACACATAATCCTTAGCACAGAATCTAGTACATAGCAGGAACTCACTAAATACTCATTATTACCATGGAGGGGGTAGCGGGTGATAATCCCTGCCTCAAAGTGATATTGAGGAGACAGAAATGTGAGTTTCTGCCTGTAGCAAACAAGCCACTGATTTTTCTTAAGTACTCATCTAATTATTAGCATTGAAGCTTGGAGTTTTCTCTCTCTCTCTCACCTATACCAGGACTAAGTGTGGTGAATGGGAGAAGTAAGATTCAACTGGGATTGAAATGTCTGATCTTATACAAAAAAGGAAGAAAAACAACAGAAGACCATAGTTTTAAAAGTTGTCCCAGGAAAATGTGATTGCATTCTAGAAGGTGGCAAACTAAAGTGGGTATTCTGGCCATTGCTTATTCCTGGTTCACATGGACTACAGTCCTGGGAGAGTGTTTGCCTTCTGGTTCCCATTGATCTGGAAAGACTTCCAGGAGGAGGCCCTCTGGGAACTTGGGGAGGTGAGTCAACTTATAGAGGTGATCCCAGGCAGCCCATGCTGTGAGAGGCCTCTGGGTCTTAAGCAAATGCTCACTGAAGTGAGAGTGTCTTTCCCAGTGAACAAGGATCTCCAGGGACTGAGGATCATAAAAACACTGCCCTGTTCCCAGTCATGTTTATGTTGGCCTGGTCAGTGGAGGGCACTTGTTTAGGTAGCCATTTCCCCTTGAGAGACAGAGTCTGAGTTTGCCCGATAAGCAGGACAGCTCCCATCCCCAGTAATTTCATTTGACCCCCATCTCTGAGCAGCAAATCATTTATTCCAGACAGGATTGACAAGAAATAAGGACAGAAAATAAATTTGTTTGTTTCTGGGGACAGACATTCCCCTAAGGTTTTTTTTTGTTGTTGTTGTTGTTGTTGTTATTAGAAGAAAAGATTCACTGTCAATATATATTTACAACCAGAGATTCCCAGCATCACATATCTGAGATTCTTTCCAATGCTGATCACCACAAATTCTCCCAGCCTAGGCCAAAATTCATGCCCAACTTCCACTTTTATATCATTCAAAGTTAAATATTCAAGAATCATTTATAATATTCTGGGCCCTATAAAAGGTGAAAAGAATACAAAATAAACAATAGTGGGTATTACAGTGAACATCAGATAATATTAAAAAAAAACAAGAGATAACAAGTGGCGACAAGGATGTAGATAAAAGGGAACACTTGTACATTTTGGGTGGGAATGTAAATTGGTACAGTCACTATGAAAAACTAAAGGAAGGTTACTCAGTAAATTGAAAACAGGACTGCCATATAAGATTAGGCAATTTCACTTCTGTCTGAATATTTGCCCAAAGGAAATGAAATCATTATCTCAAGGAAATATCTGTACTCCCATATTCATTGCAGGTATTAATCCCTATCACTAAGATACAGAAACAAGAAAAGGATGGAATATTTAGCCTTAAAAAAGAAGGAAATTTTGCCATTTGCAACATGATGGAGGAATCTAACAGGCAAGATGTTACATGAAATATTCGAGATAGAGAGAAGATAAACTCTGCAGAGTACCACTTATATGTGTAATCAAGAAGACAACAAATCAAATTCATAGGAACAGAAAGTAGAATGGCTGGTGTCAGAGGCTGTGGATGGGGAAATATGGAAAAAGAATATGGTAAAAGAATATAGACTTTCAGTTATAAGAAGAATGAATTTTGAGGACTGAAGTATATAACATGATCACTACAGTTGATAATACTGAATTGGTTAATTAAAATTTGATGAGAGGGTAGAACTTAAATGTTCTCAGGAAAAAAAGAAAGAAAAGTAAAGTAAATATGTGAGAAGATGGATGTGTTAATTAACTCAAAGGTGGGAATCCTTTCACGATGTATATGGTTACAAAATCATCACATTATAACCTTTAAATATATTACAAATTTATTTGTTAATTGTACCTCAATGCATATGTAAACTAACTCAAAATTGACCACTGACTTGAATGTAAAAAAAAAATTAATGTAAGCATAAATCTAAAACTTTTAGAAAAATTTAGGAGAAAATCTTCAGGATAGAGGGCAAAGTATTCTTAGCCTTAATACCAAAAGTGTGATTCCTCTAGGGAAAAATTGATAAAGATTTATTAAAACTAAATAAACTAATAATTCACTCCTTCTGAGTCAAAGACTCAGTTAAAAGGACAAAGAAACAACAACAACAACAACAACAACAACAAAAAAAAAAACAGAGTGGGAGAATATATTTGCAAATTACATATCTAAGAAAGGCCTGGTATCTAGAACAGATAAAATACTCTGAAAACTCAACTAGTAAAAAATCTAATTAGAAATAGACAAAATACATGGAAAGACATTTCATGGAAAAAGGAACAGATGCAAATGAACACAGAAAAATTCAAAGTTATTAGCTAGGATGATATAAAAATTAAAACTACAGTGAAATATCACTATACATCTATCAGAATAGCTTCCTTGTTCTTTTTTTTTTTTTTTTTTTTTTTTTTAGGTGAAAACATCAAATGCTGGCAAGGATGTGGGGAAACTGGATCACTGGGTCACTCATACACTGCTGGTTGAAATGTAAAACGGTATAGCCAGCCACTCTAGAGAATATTTCGACAGTTTCTAAAAATACTAAACATGCAACTAGCATATGGCTGAGCATTTGTACTCCTGGGCATTCATCCCAGAGAAATGGAAAGTTATGTTCACCAAAAGTTTTCACGCAAATGTTTATAGCAGCTTTATGCACAATAGCCCAAAACTGGAAACACAGATGTTCTTCAACAGAAGAATGGTTAAGCAAACTGGTACAACAAGGCCCTGTAAATACTACTCAGCACTTACAAGGAATGAACTCTTCACACACAGAATAAGCTGGCTACATCTCCAGAGAATGATGCAGTGGGGTTAAAAAAAAATTACATATTGTATGATTTCATTTATATGACATTCCTGAATAGAACACATTAGTGATTGTCAGAGGCTAAACAGGGGATGGGAGGGAGAAGAGTTGATGGGGCTATAAAAGGACAGCATGAGGGATCCTTGTGGCACTGGAAGTGTTCTGTATCTTCTCTGTAACAATGTCAATATCTTTATTTTGATACTGCACTACTGTTTTGCTAGATGCTACCCTTGGAAAAATTGGGTGAAGGGTATTTGGGATCTCTATATTAAATATTATAACTGCATGTGAATCTACAAACATCTCAAAATAAAAAGCCAAAAAAGAAAATCTTAAAGACTTGACAAGGTTGGAAGATGGTGTTGGAGTTGGAGGGCCCTAAACGCACCTCATCCCACTAACACAACTAGGTAACTATCAAATCATTCTAAATACTGCAGGAATTGACCTGAAGGCTAGCAGAACAAACTTCACAACTAAAGTTGGAGAAGAGGCAACACTGAAGAAGGTAGAAAGTGCAGAGACATGGTTTGGGAGAGAAAAGATCATGGCTAGGGGAGCCACAGTCACAGAGAAGGGCAAGAGATAGACTAGCACAGAAAGGAGCACATAAGGAAAATGAATTCCCACAGCAGCTGGCTTAGAAAGCAGCTACATTTCATGAGTTCCTGCAACCAGTGGGTCTTAAAACATGGAGTTTTAAAGGCCAGTATTTTTATTTTGGTAAGAGACTGGAGGGTGCTGGGGATATTCTTAGAGAGGAGACAAACAACCCACAGACATACAGCATGGAAACAATTATCTGAAGAATGCCTATGGAACACAGTGGGAAGGTTATTTGCTCTTCTCAGTGCATATCCAAGAGAGACAGCAATCAAGGGAAGACCCTTGAGAACTGGTCAACACCCTTTCCTTCCCATGCCCCTCAGCATAAGCACTAGCCACCAGTGGGAACCAGCACAGTGCTGACACTCAACACTTGCTTACTCCAGCAGAACCACTCCTCCCAGTCATGCTTGCCTCAGTCCCAGAATGAGGACCACTTTCCCCACCAGACCTGCCCAAACCCCTACTCACACCTTATCTTCCGAAAAGGGGGGGTTTCAGAGCTATGGTTTCTGTGGGTGAGGCAACAGGTATGATCTCACAGACAAGAACTCACCTAGTTAAAATGCACCACATTCAGGCCAGGAACCAAACATTGCCCACAACAGACAAAGAGAACCTCAGCAGATGACTGGCCTAAAGGATAGATGGGCCAGGACACAAGAGCAGAGCACATGCAATGCACAATGGAAGCACTCATGGAAGTGTTCCAACAGGGGACACTATACTGCAGGGCACTAGAGGACCTCTTCTTCAGGATAGAAAGTCTATCAAGAAGGCAAAAAAATTGTAAATAGTTATACACCCAAATGGGAGTACCCTGATACATGAAACAGTTAATTATAAACATAAAGGAGTTAGGGGTGCCTGGGTGGCTCAGTGGGTTAAAGCCTCTGCCTTCAGCTCTGATCATGACCCCCGGGTCCTGGGATCGAGCCCCATGTCAGGCTCTGGCTCAGCAGGGAACCTGCTTCCCTTCCCCTCTCTCTGCCTGCCTTTCTGCCTACTTATGATCTCTCTCTGTCAAATAAATAAAATTAAAAAAAAAAAAACATAAAGGATCTAATCAATAAGAATACAGTAACAGTAGGGGACTTCAACACTCCACTTACATCAATGGAACAACAACAACAAAAAATCAATGAGGAAACAAAGTGGCTTTAAATGCCACACTGGAACAGCTGGATTTGATACATTCAGAACATTCCATGCTAAAAAAAAAAAAGCAGAATATACAATTTTTCTAGTGTACACAGAACATTTTCCAGAAGAGATCACATATTAGCCCACAAAACAAGCCACAACTATTTTAAGATCACAGTCATACCATGCATCTTTTCTGATCACAGTGCTATGGAAGTAGAAGTCAACCACGAGAAAAAAAAATCTAGAAAGAGCACAAATACATGCAGGTTAAATAACATGCTACTAAACAATGAATTGATCAACCAGGAGATAAAAGAAATTATAAAGTACACCCAACTTTTGTAGCAACATGGACGGGACTGGAAGAGATTATGCTGAGTGAAATAAGTCAAGCAGAGAGAGTCAATTATCATATGGTTTCACTTATTTGTGGAGCATAACAAATAGCAGGGAGGACAAGGGGAGATGAAGAGGAGAAGCGAGTTGAGGGAAATTGGAAGGGGAGGTGAACCATGAGAGACTATGGACTCGGAAAAACAATCTGAGGGTTTTGAAGGGGCAGATGGTGGGAGGTTGGGGGAACCAGGTGGTGGGTATTATAGAGGCATGGATTGCATGGAGCACTGGGTGTGGTGCAAAAACAATGAATACTGTTACACTGAAAAGAAATTTAAAAAAAATTCTTTAAAAAAAAAAAGTACATGGAAACAGACGGAAATGAAAACATGGTGGTCCCAAATCTGGGATGCAGGAAAAGTGGTTCTAAGAGGGAAGTTTATAGCACTACAAGCCTACCTTACGAAGTAAGAAAAATATCAAATAAACAACCTAACCTTACATGTAAAGGACCCAGAAAAATAAAATTAAACAAAACCTTAACCCAGCAGAAGTAAGGAAATAATAAAGATTATAGAAGAAATAAATGATATACAAACAACAAAACAAACAAACAAAAGAGAGTAGAACAGATCAATCAGGCAAGGATCTGGTTCTTTGAAAAAGTCAGTAAAATTGATAAACCTCTAGCCAGGCTTACCAAGAAAAAAAGAGAAAGGACTCAAATAATTAAAATCACAATAAAGGAGAAGAAATAACCAACAGAACAGAAATATAATTATAAGAGAATATTATGAAAAACTGTCATAATATGTCAGAAAATTGCACAACCTAGGAAAAAATGTATAAATTCTTAGAAAATAAACCACCAAAACTGAAACAGGAAGAAATAGAAAATTTGAACAAATAACCAATAAAGAAATTTAATCACTAATCAAATACCAAAAGTCCAAGACCAGATGGCTTCACAGAGGAATTCTACCAAACATTTAAAGAAGAGTTAATACCTATTCTCAAATTTTTCCAAAAATAGAAATGGAAGGAAAACTTCCAAATTTATTCTATGAAGGCAGCATTACCCTGATACCAAAGTCAGATAAAGACTCTACTAAAAAAAGAACTACAGACCAATATCCCTAATGAACATAAATGAAAAAATCTTCAACAAAATAATGGTGAACTGAATTCCACAATACATTTTTAAAAATCACTCACCACAATCACATGGGATTTATTCTTGCATTGCAGAGTCGTTCAATATTTGTAAATCAACTAACACCACATCAATAAGAGAAAGGAAAAGAACCTGATCATTTCAGCAGATGCAGAAAAAGCATTTGACAAATTACAACTTTCACTCATGATAAAAACCCTCAACAAAGTAGGTTCAGAGGAAACATACCTCAATGTAAGGAAGGTCATATATGAAAAACCTACAGCTAATATAGCTTAGCTATAGAGAAAAGCTGAGAGGTTTTCCCCTAAGGTCAGGAATAAGGCAAGAATGTCCACTTCCATTCAACACTTCCATTCAACATAGTACTAGAAATCCTAGCCACAGAAATCAGACCAAAAAGAAAAAGGAAAAAGGCATCCAAATCAGTAAGGAAGAAGTAAAACTTTCACTAATTGCATGTGACATGATACGCCAGCAAAAAACTGCTAGAACTGATAAACTGATTTAGCAAAGTTGCAGGATAAAAAAATAAATCAATGTATAGAAATCTGCTGCATTTCTTTTTTATTATAAGATTTATTTTTTTAGTTTAAATTCAATACATTAATTAACATATAATGTATTATTTGTGTCAGGAGTTCAGTTCTGTGATTCCTCAGTCTTATATAATACCCAGTGCTCATTACAATTCTGTTGCATTTCTATACACCAATAATGAAGCAGCAGAAAGAGAAATCAAGAAAACAATCCCACTTATGATGGCACCTAAAATAGAAATATGCCTAGGAATAACCCTAACCAAAGAGGTAAAAAACCTGAATTCTGAAAACTATAAAATATTGAGGAAGAAGTTAAAGATGACACCAAAAAATGGAAAGACAATCCACGCTCATGGATTAGAAGATCAAATATTGTTCAACTATCTATACTACTTAAAGCAATCTAATCATTTACTACAATCCTTATCAAAATGCCACCAGCATTTTTCACAGAACTAGAACAATTCTAAAATTTGTATAAAACCATAGAAGACCCCAAATAGCCAAAGACAACTTGAAAAAGAAAAGCAAAGCTGGAGGCATCACAATTCCAGACTTCAAGTTACATTACAAAGCCTTAGTAATTAAAACAGTATGGTATTAGTACAAAACCACACACGCAGATCAATGGAACAGAATAGAAAATTGAGAAATAGACCCACAAATATATGGTCAGTTAATCTTCAACAAAGCAGGAAAAAATATCCAATGGGAAAAAGACAGTCTCTTCAACAAATGGTATTGGGAACCTGGACCAATTTGTTACATCATACACAAAAATAAGTTCAAAATTGATCAAAGACCTAAATATGAGACCTGGAAACAACAACAAAAAATCCTAAAAGAGAGCACAGGCAATAATTTCTCTGACATTGGCCATAGCAACTTTTTTCTAGATATGTCTCCTGACACAAGGGAAACAAAAGCAAAAGTAACTATTGAGACTTCATCAAAATAAAAAACTACTAAGCATGTAGATGGGTTTTGTTTTTTTATCCATTCTGATACCTTGTGTCTTTTGACAGGTCTCTAAAAAAATAAAAATAAAAATAAAAATAATAAAAAAATAAAAATAAAAAACTACTGCATGGTGAAGGAAACAATCAAGAAAACTAAAAGACAACCTACAGAATATGCAAATGAAAAGGGTTAGTATCCAAAACTTATAAGGAACTTATGAAACTCAACATCCAAAAAACAAATAATCCAATTTTAAAATAGGCAGAAGACATGAACAGACATTTCTCCAGAGAAGCATCTAGATGGCCAACGGACACATGAAAAGATGCTCATCATCACTTATCCTCAGGGAAATACAAATCAAAATTGCAATATCACTTCACACCTGTGAGAATGGCTAAAATAAAAAAACGTAAGAAACAACACATGTTGGCGAGGATGTAGAGAAAAAGGAAAACTCTTGCTCTGTTGGTAGGAATGCAAACAGGTGCTTCCACTGTGGAAAACAGTATGGAGATTCCTCAAAAAGTTAAAAGTAGAGCTACCCTAAGATCTAGCAATCATACTACTGGGTATTTACCCAAAGAACAAAAAACACTAATTCAAATGGAAACATGCACCCAATATTTATGCCAGTGTTATTTATAATAACGAAGATATGGAACCATCCCAAGCATCCATTGGTTGATGAATGGATAAAGAAGATGTGGTGTGTGTGTCTCTCTGTGTGTGTGTGTGTGTGTGTGTGTATGCATAAAAAAAGAATGAAATCTTGACATTTGGAGCAACATAGAAGGAATCTGAGAGTATAATGCTAGGCAAAGTAAGTTAAATACCATATGATTTCACTCCTATGTGGAATTTAAGAAACAAATAAGCAAAGGATAGAGAGAGAAAGAGATCAAAATAGAGAGAGAGATCAAAAGAGAGAGAAAAAGACTCTTAATTATAGATAACAAACTGATAAACTGATGGTTACCAGAGGGGAGGTGGGGGGATGGATGAAATAGGTGATGGGGACTAAAGAGAATAGTTGTCATGATGAGCACCAGGCCTTGTATGGAATTGTTGAATCATTATATTATACACCTGAAACTAATATAACACTGTATATTAGTGTTTATTTTAAACTGAAATTTTTAATTTTTAAATTATGTATTTTTTACATACATATTTTTTTAAAATATGAAATTTTTTAAAAATGTAAGAAAACTAAATAAATAATGAAATTTTTAAAAAATTTTTAAAAATGTAAGAATTTTTAAATTTTTAAAAAATGTAAGAAAACTAACTAAATAAATAATGAAAAATATCTTAAAAGAGTCTTAGGTTACATGTTATGGCAGTCAAAATAAAAATTTTTTTTAACGGTATGTGATGGGCACACAACAAAGAAGTGGTTAGAAGATGGAGAGGGGGCTGACATGAAGCACCATGTCCCATTAAATGGTCTTCCTGGCAGGACATAGATGTTGGAGTGGAAGTGAGTAAGAGCAGATGGGTTGTCCAAGAACCTTAGAGAAGGCACACGTGATGGCCTCCATTTCCCATGGGAAGTCAGGAGAAATGTCAAATAAGTTGCTTGGAGAAGAGATTGGCAGGTTGAGTAAAGAGCTTGAGAAGAATGGTGACAATTTAAAAACTGAAAGAAATTACAGAGTGATGCAGAAGTCTCAGCTCAGGCTAATGGCCATAAAGCATTTTGATAAAAGATTTCAAAGGTGTGTGATTTTTTCCCCCTAAGTTTGTTTATGATCTCAGGGGGAGTAAAGTAGATAGGCTGGGCCCAGTTCAGCTGGGAGAGGGCAGCTAAAATCAAAGAGGAGAAAGATCAGTGTATCCCTAGAAAGCAACTGTAGGTGAATGACCACAGTCCAAATCAACTGAGGTATGAGCTGAGGTGAATTTGTGGCAGAACTCTCCAGAAAGTGAGAAAGAATGGAGACAAAGCTTGTATATGGTGAAGAAAACAGAACAAGAATTCAAACCCTAGCCTGCCTGGTTCTGTAGTACATATTCTTTCCACTGTCCAGGTTCCCTCCTTTTTGAACTTTGATTCAGCCCTAGGCTGAATGTGGGAAGAATCTGTGCCAGCACCCACCCCCTTATTGTTTAATTCTTTCAAACATTTCCCCTGATTCCAAAGCTAGCCTTAACTTTTCCATTCCCCAGGGATCTGGGCAGAGT
This sequence comes from Mustela putorius furo, assembly GCF_011764305.1. NCBI lineage: Eukaryota > Metazoa > Chordata > Mammalia > Carnivora > Mustelidae > Mustela > Mustela putorius. The sequence goes on from NW_025422126.1 coordinate 2,131,771, forward strand.
CACTCCATAGTGGCCCAAACCTGACCTCCCCTGGAGACAGGCACTGCTGCCAAGACGTCCTTGTGTAATGAGATAAAACTCAATCCCTCTGCCACAAAGACCTCCTGGGCTCTTGCAGAATGTGGCACGGCAGAGCAACCTGGAACAATAGCCAGGGTGAGTAACCTATGGCCTCATCACATCCCCTTCTCCACTTCCCAGATGGGTGACCACCAGCACCTTAGCCTCAGATGTAGATAACAGTGGGAAGAGTCAAATAACACAGAATTTCTGTGCACAGAATTTGCAAATAACACAGAAGAAAGAGAAATAATCAGTCTTGGACCATGAGAAATACTGGTCCTATCTCCTGCTTGGAGAAGAGGGCCTGAAGGAGGCTACCTATCTGAGGTTCAGGGAGTTTAAAGCTCAGACCACATTCCAGGGAGACAGGTCCTTTATAGCCAAGTTCTCTTCCCATCTGGCATTCCGAGATCATTTGACCTCTGGTTCAGCATCTCAGCTATCCTTCTTCTTGTCTAGACTGGCATTTCTCCACAAGCATTCTCTGTCGCACAGGTCTGGCTTCCCATAGTGGCCTACGGTGGTACAGAGTAATGCTGATTACCATGCCTTTGTGAACCAAGTGGTGAAAGAGAGCTGGGAAGGCTCACCTTTCCTCAATTCCCTTGTTTTCAATATTGTCCATCTTTCCTTTCTGCCAGTTTCTTTCCATTCTTCTTATGATTGCTCCTCATCCGTGATATTGTTGATATACCTTATATCCCATCCTGTTCTTCTGCCACTGTCAGATAATATATTTTTAAAATTTTTGCTATCATTTAAATGAGATTTTGGAAAGAGTAAATGTTTGTGTGCAATTCACCGTGTTTAATTAGAAATATCTTCCCATTAAATGTTATTTTTACAGAGTAAAACTGTTGATTTATTCATATTTTATTATGAAAAATAATAAAATCCTGTCTCAAAATTAGAGAGGACAGACTTGATCTCTATATACCTACAACTACCTACCAAAATCATAAGCTTATAGCCTCTCTTGGTAACTTGGCACTACACAATTCCTACCACAGGTGGCCCCCACTTATCCAATTATTTTGAAGTCAATATAATGTCTTATTTTATAAATATTTTCAAATCTTAAAACACAGCCATAGTATTATAATCACACACACACAAAAAAAGATCATCATCAAGAATAAAAGTATTTCTAAATGTTAGTTTACTTACTTTTTTTTAAGGTTTTTTTTTTTTTTTTTTTTTTTTGGACAGAGATCACAAGTAGACAGAGAGGCAGACAGAAAGAGACAGGAGGAAGCAAGCTCCCTGCTGAGCAGAGAGCCTCACACAGGGCTCGATGCCAGGACCCTGAGATCATGACCTGAGTTGAAGGCAGAGGCTTAACTCACTGAGCCACCCAGGCACCCCATAGTCTGCTTACTTTTTATATTTGATTTGCTCAAAACAAGATCCTAACAAGGTTTTTCCATTGCATTTGGTTGATATGAATCAAATCTCTCTTAATCTGTAGGTTTTCACCCTTTTTAAAAATTTTCTTATAATTTATTTATGGAAGAAACTGAAATTTTGTCCTGGAAGCTTTCTTTCTGTTGTTTGGATTTTACTCATCACATTTCTTGGTGTCTTTAAACATATCTGTTTGCCCGGTGTTTCCTATATTCTCTATAAACTGGTAGATAAGAGACAGGCCTGTTAATTTAGTAAAATAGAGTGTCTAGTTTTCTCTCATTTGTGATAATATCAGCCCCTGACGATTTTTCTGCCATCATTTTTTGGTTTTGTTAAAAAGTATTACGTCAGTTCTGTTACTTTTTTTTTTTAATATTTTATATATTTATTTGAGAGAAAGAGAGCACAAGTGGGCGGGGGCAGGGTAGAGGAAGAGGGAGAAGCCTACTCCCCTGAGCAGGGAGGCCAATGCAGGACTCCATCCCAAGACCCCAGGATCATGATGACCGAGCCACCCAGGCACCCAGTTCTATTACTTCTTAATAGCTGGAATGCTTCTGTGGAGAGAAGCTTCCCACCTTCAGTTCCTTTCTTTACACCATGCTACAGTTATAGAAGAAAAGTAGATTATTTGTCAGTTTTTAGAATACTGAATGCCTACCCTTGCTGATCTCGTACTTACACATACACTAGCTAGCCTTAACACTCTCTCTTTCTCTGTGTTTTGATCTGCAGCAGTTATTATTCTCACTGACGTTTGGTTGACCCATATTTGGCAAGTCGGAGACTCTCTGAGTTGACTTTCTTTGTCTTTTAAAAATAATCTCAGTTGTCTTTAGTTCCCTGTTTTCTACTATTAAAAGATATCCAAGGTCATTTGGTGTATTTCCAGGGGAAGGCTTATCATCCATTTATGAAATTGGGGGAAAGGGCATCTAAGCATTAGGTGTGTTCCTTGTTACTGAACTGTTCTGGTTTGTAGCTATTTTCTGTAAATAAAGCTAAAAGATATGTATTTTTAAATTTTTTTAAATTTATTTTCAGCATAACAGTATTCATTGTTTTTGTACCACACCCAGTGCTCCATGCAATCCGTGCCCTCTCTAATACCCACCACCTGGTTCCCCCAACCTCCTACCCCCCCACCACTTAGAACCCCTCAGATTGTTTTCCAGAGTCCATAGTCTCTCATGGTTCACCTCCCCTTCCAAGTTCCCCCAACTCCCTTCTCCTAACTCCCCATGTCCACCATGCTATTTGTTATGCTCCACAAATAAGTGAAACCATATGATAATTGACTCTCTCTGCTTGACTTATTTCACTCAGCATAATCTCCTCCAGTCCCGTCCATGTTGCTACAAAAGTTGGCAACCCACGGAATGGGAGAAGATATTTGCAAATGACAGTACAGACAAAAGGTTGATATCCAGGATCTATAATGAACTCCTCAAACTCAACACACACAAAACAGACAATCTTATCAAAAAAATGGGCAGAAGATATGAACAGACACTTCTCCAATGAAGACATACAAATGGCTATCAGACACATGAAAAAATGTTCATCATCACTAGCCATCAGGGAGATTCAAATTAAAACCACATTGAGATACCACCTTACACCAGTTAGAATGGCCAAAATTAGCAAGACAGGAAACAACATGTGTTGGAGAGGATGTGGAGAAAGGGGAACCCTCTTACACTGTTGGTGGGAATGCAAGTTGGGGCAGCCTCTTTGGAGAACAGTGTGGAGATTCCTCAAGAAATTAAAAATAGAGGGACACCTAGGTGGCTCAGTTGGTTAAGCAGCTGCCTTCGGCTCAGGTCATGATCCCAGCATCCTGGGATCGAGTCCCACATCGGGCTCCTTGCTCAGCGGGGAGCCTGCTTCTCCCTCTGCCTGCCATTCTGTCTGCCTGTGCCCACTCTCTCCCCCTCTCTCTCTCTGATAAATAAATAAAATCTTTAAAAAAAAAAAGAAATTAAAAATAGAACTTCCCTATGACCTTGCAATTGCACTCCTGGGTATTTACCCCAAAGATACAGATGGAGTGAAAAGAAGGGCCATCTGTACCCCAATGTTGATAGCAGCAATGGCCACGGTCGCCAAACTGTGGGAAGAACCAAGATGCCCTTCAACGGACAAATGGATAAGGAAGATGTGGTGCATATACACTATGGAGTATTATGCCTCCATCAGAAAGAAGATATATATTATTTAAAGGAGAAATATCTCTTGAGCTTACTCTGATATTCCCAAGTTGATATTCTCAGTTTCATGATTACAGCATTTTAACTAACTTGTTTGAATTTACATACATATCCTCCATTCTTACCCTAAAAATTTTGCTTCCCAAATGCACTAAAATAATGACTCAAATGATGTATCCTATACTAATAATAGCCCATATTATAAATAATAATACAAATATATTGACTTGTATTTTTTTTCTTTTCCTCCTGAATAATATCTAAATATATTAATAATGTGTAGATTACATCAATTTTTCTGCAACTCTCTATGAACATTGATCTTTTCTTTGTAGTCTAGTGGTCAAGAGATTTCTGAGATAAGTGGTAATTTTTTCATTTTGAGATTCATTGCTTTTATCAGAGCACCTATATAATTTTCGTTTACTCTTGTAATACAATTACCATACTTAAATACATATATATTTGCTTATTGGTTTTATTTCCTAGTACTTGACAAAAACTTTAATGTTTACATTTTTTTCAATTTTCAGAAAAATATTTTATGACATATTTTAGTATCTTTCTGGTTTTCATTTTTATTTTACTCTTCTTCAGGAATAGCTATTATGTTTAAAATTCTACTATTTATTTAGCATCTTTATTATAGACTATTACTTTTTATCATTGTTTTCATTTAATTATATTTCATTATTTTCAATATTGTTCTCCATCTTGGAGTATGTTATTTTCTTTGGTTTACCATTTTGATGTTCACTTTCTTTTTTATTACCAACTCATTTTTATACCTTAATATCAAATATTTTAATTTGGTTCATGGTTTCATTCACTTATTCACAAATTTTTATCCATAATTTTCTTCTCCTTCCTTAATAGTTCCTTATCTCAAAGAGTATTTTTATACACCTTTAACATCTCTTATCCTTTTTAATTTTTACATACTATGTCTGCACAAATTATATGTTGGAATTTTCTGTTACTCATCTTTGAATGGGGTGAGTTCTACCAGGAATTAATATTTATCCAAAATATGTCTGAGAGAGAAGGAATGGGGGATGATAGAACTGATACTGTCAAAACTTTATTTCAAATATTCTCTTTTAAATATTCTACTAGAATACGTGCAAAGAGATCAAATTCTGTCATCTCCTTCAAAGAAAAAAAAAGGTCATTCTTGACTTCAGAGTAATCTTATGTCATTGGTAAGATATAGCATAACTGTACACCTAAGCTTCATAGTAAAACACCATTCAGCTCTCAGATTTATTTTTGATAGGTTTTTTAATCTTTGCTAAAAAATAATTCATTGACTATTGCCCTTATGTAGTTTTTATTGACCTATTTTAGAGGGGTTTTTGGTGTTGTTCTTTGGGGTTGGGTTGTTTTTTTGTTTTGTTTTATTTTTTGTTTTTTGTTTTTTGTTGTTTTTTGCTTATTTACTTATCTGTTTGGAAATTTAAAGGTGAATCCAAGAAAAGAAAGATAACAAACTCATGTTATCGACCCTTTAGTCTTCTATCACATGTTTATTTACTTCAATGAGACCATTGTTTCTTGTTTAAAATAAAACACTTTTTATTAGGCTTTTTAGGATCAACCCATATTCTTAAAGAAAACACTGCTTTCTTCAAAATACAAAGAAATCAGTGTTACACTATAAAATGACACTGCTGTAGACAATAGATTTAAATTAGGGTCATTCTCTAGTTGGTTTTTAGGTGTACATTTTTAAATCTCCTTACATTGCATATTTGCTTCCATGTAGGAACTCATGTCACCAAATATCAGAGCTACTCCATTTTCCAATGATTTTGTCCTTATTTTTCTTCCCAGACTGAAGAGGCCACATCTCTCTGGAAACCTCAACTACTTTCCAAAGATGCTGCCTTCCCAGTCCTATGTCAATATCTCCTTCTTCCAGCCACATGCCTTCCTAATGATTGGCATCCCAGGGCTGGAGGCTGTTCATGGATGGATCTCCATCCCCTTCTCCTCCATGTACACGGTGGCCCTCACTGGAAACTGCCTGATCCTCTTGGCTGTAAGGAGAACTCCCAGCCTGCACCAGCCCATGTACTACTTTCTGTCCATGCTGGCCCTCACCGATGTGGGCCTCACTCTGTCCACACTGCCCACCACCCTGGCTGTGCTCTGGTTTGACCATCGGCTCATCGGCTTCAATGCCTGCCTGGTCCAGATGTTCTTCCTCCATTCTTTCTCTGTGGTGGAGTCGTCGGTGCTCCTGGCCATGTCATTTGACCGTTTTGTGGCCATCTCCAACCCTCTTCGCTATGCGGCTATCCTCACCAATAGTGTCATCATTAGGATTGGGCTGGCCATTGTGGCTCGAGCCACTATATCCCTGTTTCCTGGGCCCTTCTTACTGAAGCGACTGAACTACTGCCCTGATAAGAACCTTCTGTCCCATTCCTTCTGTTTCCATGCAGATGTCATGAAACGGGCCTGTGCTGATATTACTGTCAACATCCTTTATGGGCTCTATGTAGTTTTATCCACAGTGGGTGTAGACTCCTTGCTTATCGTCCTGTCCTATACCCTTATTCTTCATACGGTGCTGGGCCTAGCCTCTCCCAGGGAGCGTGTGCGGGCCCTAAACACATGTGTGTCTCATATATTAGCTGTTCTGGTTTTCTATATCCCCGTCATAGGCGTGTCAATGATCCACCGTTTTGGGAGGCACCTGCCTCATATTGTACATGCTCTCATTGCCTATGTGTACCTGGTGGTGCCCCCTGTGCTCAACCCCATCATCTATAGTGTGAAATCCAAGCCCATCAGGGAGGCCATATTCAGAATGCTGAGAGAGAAGAGGCAAGGCTGATGAAACCAAGAAACAACCACAGAATATGAGGAAAAACATGGCCAGTCTTATGTCCAGAAACCCCTTACTCAGATCCCTGACCCAGACACATTATCAAGAATATGACAACTGGATACCGTCAAATTGATGGGTGACAAACAGTCTTCTTGATTCTTTCCTGAACTCATTAACTTCAGCTTTTTAATTCAGTATTTACTTGTACAAGAGACTCTGTGCTCATTACTAGGGATAGTAAAATGAATTATATGTGGTCTTGTCCCTCTGTTGCAGGACAGAAGCTTCTAAATACACAATTAAATTAAATGTAATAAGGCTATGATAGGTACACACAAAGTTCTACAGGAACCTGGAAGAGGGTTTCCTGTCTCATCAAGAGGAAATGAGAAAGGAGTCAGGGAAGAAGAATGGAAGGTGAGTGGAGTTTTGTCACACAGAAAAGGTGGGGAAGGGGAAGGCATACCTAATAAAGGGGAAAGAATGTAAAACACAAAACCACTGAGGTGTGGAGCACCAGGGTGCTCAGTTGGTTAAGTGACCCATTCTTGATTTGGGCTCAGGTCATGACCTCAGGGTCCTGAGACTGAGCCCACCTTGGCAGGCTCCATGCCAACAGGGAATCTGCTTGGGATTCTCTCTTTCCCTCTCTCTCTCCCACTCTACCACCCCTCTAAAATAAATACATAACTCCTTAAAACAAAACATTGAGGTGTGGAACTCTCTGGTGTGTTTGTGGAAAGGTGAGTAGTCAGTCAGATGTGTCTCCTCATAATCTGTGCGTGTTGGAGGGAGAAGGACAGGAGATGAGATAGAAATGATGAGCATACTTTGTGCTCCTTGGGGCCTTTCAGACTTCAGGGAAATATCTGCCCTCATTCCTTATTTAAGAGTCAGCCATGGGAAGCCTACTGCTTTGTAAAAGTTACACAGGTTTAACTATGTGCTACAAGTTAGAAAGGCGAAAGTGGAGAAAAAGAATGCAAGAAACACATTTAAGAGACTGTGATAACAGTCTAGGAAAAAGAGAAGGGAAGCTAAAGTTAAGTTAATAATGGGAAAATTAGATGTATTCTTAAAATCTTACCTCTATAGTTCTCTTCTTTGTCCTCTGAAAATGCCAGAAGCAGTGAGCAAAGCTGGGGCCCACATACTGGTTTTAAATACCATAGCCCACTCTAAATAACCTAGAATCCTTGGAGCAATGACTAACTCTCAGTATGAAGCAGAAAAAATTATAAAATGATACTGGAATAGTTTATGCCCTGTAGAAATAAAGAACATAAAAACTGTAAGGTCATAGTGAAAAAATACACAGAAACTCATTTGAAGAGGCTACCAGTGGCTCCAGATGGGTCAAATAGAACATTAAAAATAATTTTGATAGCGAACAGTTACAACAAATTGAATTTTTAAAGAAAGTGTGAGTCCACAGTGGTATTTAAGACAAAGAGGAAGAAAAGAATGAAAAAAGAACTCTTCTTTATAAAGTACTCGTAGATTTAGAAAATTACCTTTTGCAGTTTTTTTTTTTAAAGATTATTTATTTATTTATTTGTAAGAGAGAGAGAGAGTGAGAGTGAGCATAGGCAGACAGTGGAAGGCAGAGTCAGAGGGAGAAGCAGGCTCCCTGCGGAGCAAGGAGCCCGATGTGGGACTCGATCCCAGGACGCTGGGATCATGACCTGAGCCGAAGGCAGCTGCTCAACCAACTGAGCCACGCAGGCGTCCCACCTTTTGCAGTTTTTAATGTAATTTAAAAATATTCAAAAACGGCTGAAAAGATACTGGGAAAAAATATTCACACAGTTTCAAAGTATCACTGCACAAGCTATTTACTTAATAGGAAAGGATGAATATGTCTTTATGATAAAGAGACTCCCAGGGACCACCATAAGCAAGTGATCAAATTTAGCTTAACCAATAATAAGATCATCTAATGTTATATAACTTCTGATTTGAGCAATAAGGACACAAAATCACACCTGTAAAATGCCTACCAAAATTGTCCAACCTGAATCTAACTGTGGGAAAGTAATTGGAAAAATCTTGAATATGGAAACACCACACACACATACACACAATGAAAAACACACACATACACACATTGACCGAGCATCCTTAAAAATTTAATTTTGCTAAAAAAATGTTGGGGAATTAATCTAAATTAAAAGAGATTAAAAGGATATTACAACCAAACACTAGCATTAACCAGTAATTATTAGGATAATTGTGAAACCTGAATACGTATTTTATATTGTAATATTATTAGTTTAGTGTAATTTGCTTAGATTTGAAAATAGTTTTGTGATTCTGTAGGAGAATCTACTTTAGGAGGCATATGATTAATGTTTATTGAGAAGTATTGCAATGTCTACAACTTACTTTCAAATGAATCTGCAGAAAAAGTGTGTGTGTGTGTGTGGTGTGTGTTTGCGCATGAGCACATGTCTACGAGGGGAAGAGGGGGAAGGCAAGTGAGCCCCAAGCCCTATGCCCCAAATCCTATAATCTCAAGAGAGACAACACAGTCTCTCAGGTCATTATTGAATGAATGCTGAGAGAGATTCTAAGACTGAGCCTGGGTAAGCTAATCCATTGGTGTTAAGAATGCAGAATCAGAATGCAGAGGAACCAAAATAATTCAGTTTCTTCTTGACTAGAATGTGCTTTCCATTAACACTTGAATTGGGATTTTGCCCAGTCCCATCCCATTTTTGGATGGGAAATCCCATCCAAAGCCAGGGATTTCTACAGTGATCCCTAAGCACTTTGTGCTTTCTTCAACTGTAGTGCTTAAAGCTCTATATTATAATTATATACAGTTGTGTATGAGACTTTGAAAGTAGGGATCAGTGATGATGTTCTAGTTATTTCTGTCTTCTCAATGGTTAACTTGGGTCTAGCATAAAAGAATACATTCCTTAATAAATAATGTTTTAGTGAATGAAGGAAGGAAGGAAGGCAGACAGTGAAAGAATGTAGCACAAAGCCAATGGATCTGGTCAGAAATGAAGATCTCTGGGTACAGGGTCCAGCACTCCTCTCCCAGTTTACCTCCAAATGCAGGCAGCAGAGGATGAACCCATAACTCTACAGCCCTTGGAAGTGGATCCCCAGCTTTGTCTCTTACTGTAGTAGTCACCTACTACTTTCCCACCTTAACTGGAAGACTCTTGTCCTTCCAGGAAGAGATCAAGCGTTCTGTCTTCTGTTATTCCCTCATCTTCTCTCTTCCACTCTCTTTGAAACTGGCATACACCTCTCTCAAAGAATTTACCACTTGCTATTGAAATCATCTTTTTACTAATGTATTCTACTTCCTGGAAGGCAATTACTGATTCACTCATTTACACTGAATGTCTTCATTACCCATTAAAGGGATTGGCCTAGACATTGCTTCAGGAACATAATTTGAATAAACCTATTTATAAATCATAATTCCTGAAGAAATATCCTGATGTTTATTCAATAAAACTCGTTATTAAGTTCAAGCCATACCCCAAGCAATGGAAGCTATAGATGTAGCTTTTCACAGATGTGGAGCGAATGGGCATCCTTTGCTCCAAAAAGCATCTTCGTGCTCAAGAACGGATTTCCTCCAGCCTTCCACAGTTGCCTCAGATTGTATTGGTAGAGACTCACTCATTTTATTTTTCCTCAGCTCATTTTTTAAAAATTTACTTTTTATTTATTTTCAGCGTAACAGTATTCATTATTTTTTCACCACACCCAGTGCTCCATGCAATCCGTGCCCTCTATATTACCCACCACCTGGTACCCCGACCTCCAACTCCCCACCCCTTCAAAATCCTCAGATTGTTTTTCAGAGTCCATAGTCTCTCATGGTTCACCTCCCCTTCCAATTTCCCCCAACTCCCTTCTCCTCTCTAACTCCCCATGTCTCAGCTCTTAAAATTGGATGTTCCTGGGGCAGATACATCTTCATTTAAAAGTCATCTCCAAAAGACCAGTGAGGCAGGCACTATCTTCACTGGCAGGCACACTGGCAGAAAACTGGGGAGTTGGCAATTTGAAATAGGATTTGGAGGCCAATGTTTGGGAATATAAGTGCTCTTTTAAGATGCTTCTGTGAATATCTCTTTGAATCCTGACATCAATTCTTTTAGGTTTACATCCAGGAATGGCATAACTGGATGATATGGTAGTTCTGCTTCTTTTTGAGAACCTGAATACTGTTTTCCAGAGAGGCTACACCAGTTCACATCACTGCCAACAGTACACACAGGTTCCAATTTGTCCACATTCTTACCAATATTTGTTATTATTTGAATCTTTCTTTCTTTCTTTCTTTCTTTCTTTCTTTCTTTCTCTTTCTTTTCTTTTCTTTCCTTTCCTTCCTTCCTCCTCTTTCCTACCTTCTTCCTTCCTTCCTTCCTTCCTTTCTTTCGTTCCTGGTGATAGCCACCCTAAGAGCTGTGGGATGATATCTCACTGTAGTTTTGATTTGCTTTTCATTAGTGACGAGTGATGTTGAGCACCTATTCATATACCTGCTGGCCTTTTGTATGTTTTGGAGAAATATATATTCAATTCCTTAGACCATTTGTTAATAGGTTACTTGGGGTTTCTGCTATTGAGTTGGAAGAGTTACTTATATATATTTTTATATTAGTCCTTTATCAGGTATGTGGTTTACAAATATTTTCTCTTATTCCATGGGTTGCCTTTTTACTCTGTTGTTTCCTTTGCTGTGCATTAAATTTTTAGTTTGCTGTAGTTACACTTGTCTAATTTTGTTTTTTATTGATTGTGCCTTTGGGCCATATCTAATAATTTATTGCCAAGTCCAAAGTCATAAAAATTCTTCTCTGTTTTTTTAAGGAGTTTTATAATTTCAGGTCCATTTTTTTGTATACAGTATAAAATAAGAGACTGATATCATTCATTTGCATGGGGATACCCAGTTTTACCAACCATTTGTTAAGGAAAATGTCTTTTCCCCATTGCATATTCTTGGGAACCTTGTCAAAAATCAGTTGACTGTACATATACCATTTATTTCTGGGCTCCCATTACCAAATGTCAGTTTTTATGCCAATAGAATACTGATACTTTTAATTTTTAAATAATCTCTACAGGCTGCATGCTCATCTACAACTGAGCCAGCCAGGTACCCATACCATACTGTTTTAAATTGCTGTAGATTTACAAAGTACTTTAAAATCAGGAGATGTCACACCTCCAAATTTGTTCTTCTATCTCAGACTACTTTGACTATTTTGGATCTCTTGTGGCTCCATATGAATTTTAGGATTATTTTCTCCTATTTCTATAAAAAATGGAATTGCAATTTTCATAGGAACTGCACTGAATTCAAAGATCACTTTGGATAATATGGATTTTTGTGACAATATTAAATCTTTTAATCCGTGAACATGCAATATCTTTCCACTTATTTGGGACTAAATTTCTTTCATCAATAATTTATAGTTTTCTGTACATAAGTCTTTGACCTCCTTGATCCAGTTTACCTTAAGCATTTCATTCTTTTTTTAAGATTATTTTTTTGAGAGCGAGAGCAAGCACAGCAAGGAGAGGCCAAGGGAGAGACAGTCTGGAGCAGATGCCATTCTGAGCATGGAGCCCCTGGCTGGGACTGGTCTCACTCCAAGATCACAAACTGAGCCAAAACCAAGAATCAGATGCTCAAGAACTGCACCACCCAGGCACCCATTTTATTTTTAAGAATATTTTATTTATTTATTTATTTGGAAGAGTGAGCATGAGTAGGTGGAGGTGCCAAGGGAAAGGAAAAGGGACTAGCAGACTCCCTGCTGCGCACAGAGCCCAACACCTGGCTCAATGCAGAGCTCCATTCCTGGATCCTGAGATCGTGACCTGAGCTGAAGTCAGTCACTTAACTGACTGAGCCACCCAGGCACCTCATCTCAGTATTTTATTCTTTTTGATGTCATTGTAAATGGGACTGTTTTATTAATTTTGTTTTTGGATAGTTCACTGTTCATATATAGACACACAACTGATTTTTTTATGTTGACTTTGTTTTCTGCAACTTCACTAAATTTGTTTATTGGTTCTAACAGGATTTTTAAGGAATTCGGGCGTTTTCCATACATAAGATCATGTTGTCTACAAAGAAAGATAATTTTACATCTTATATTACAATTTGGATGCTTTTATTTCTTTTTATTCTCTAAGTGCTCTTCTTAGGAATTTCAGGTCTGTGTTAAATAGAGGTGGAAAAAAAAAAAATAGAGGTGGAAAGAATGGCCATCCTTGCCTGGTTCCTGATCTTAAAAGGAAATCTTTGAGTTTTTCATTGTTGAATATGAAGTTAGCTGTGGGCCTGTCATAAAAATCTTTTATTATGTTGAGATCTATTTCTCACATATCTAGTGCTCCCATTTTCATTGCCCCATTATTCATAACACCCAATATCCAACAACCCAAGTGTCTATCAAAAGATGAATGGATAAAGAAAATGTGGTAGATACATACTGTAGAATATTATTCAGCCTTAAAAAAAAAGAAATCTTGACATTATAACAAGGAAACTTTTGGAGTTGATAGATATGTGTATTACGTTGATAGTGATGATAAATTCATGAATGAATGCTTAGATCCAAATTCATTAAAGTGTATACATTGAATAAGTACAGTTTTTTGCACATCTGTTCTATCTCAATAAAGATGCTATGCATGTACACACACACACACACACACACACACACACACCAGATACTGCTCTATTTCAGATGTGTGGCTTCTTCGGGTTTTCAGTTTATTTTACTCTATTAGGATAAAGAAGAAACTCCTGGGGATGGAACACAAAAGCGAAAAAAAAAAGTTTCCTAGGATGGAAGACACTCTGTTTTAAAAACACAAAAACAGAGATATGGAAGCTCTCAGTAAAGATGTGTGCCTTCATTCATCTCTCTCTGTCTTCGGACAATTTATTGTCCATCTGTCTCCTCCAGTTACTTGATATATATTCACTGTGCAACAGAATGAGACTTTGATTTCACAATGATATCACATGAAGAACAGACACAGGAAGTAGGGGCACTTAACCTGCCTGAGCCCTGGGGGCCATGGAGAGAGTGGACAGAGACACAAAGAACCCTGAGTGTCTGAAAGATTCTACTGGGGTGGGGGGTTGGCAGAAAATGTTCAGTGGGACTCCAGAAGCCTGATCTGGTATCATTAAAAGGCACAATAAAAGAAAAAAATGAAAAGGCCAATAAAATTTCCTACAGATATGGTAGAATGGATAAACCTAAAGATGATGACGATTCTAGGCATCTCCTCCACAGTTCAGTTGCTCAAATATCTCATTTGGTGCCCTCTATGCCAACGCATGTATCCCACACATTTTCTGTTGCCCAGGAAAAAGTAAGCACAGACTATCCTCTGTGGCTATGGCTTGGACATCCCTGGGGAATAGCAACTCAACTCACTAAGGCATCCAGCCAGTGGTATAAAGGTAGTATCTTAGTTGCATATTTTTCCAGGCTCCTTCAGGATGTGGAGAGTTAGAGAAGGCTGTGACAAGCAAAGTGAGTACCTTGGGGCCCAGATACAGTCTCTTCTACACTCTTTAGAAAGACGGAGGTCTGGTTAGTGAGTCTGAGAGCCCCTTACTTCAGCTGCTGCCAAGAGGAAGAGCCAATGGGATGGGGGTGAGCAGATGTTAGAAGCAGGAAGAAGAGTGAGGAGGCCTGGACTTCCAGAGACAGCAGGTCTATGCCCCTAGATACGGCACAGGAAAGGAAGGCAGCTACTTACCTAAAGCACAGAAAATGTCCTGATTCAGGTAATTGTTTGGAAACCCAGACTCTGTGTCCAAGCAGATTAGTACTCTTTTGCTTTTCTAAGGAGAGCAACAGTGTAAGAGTATCTGAAAAATCCCATCCCAGCAAGCATCCTGCCAGTTTTCTGGATGTTTGCTTGGTGTCTCAACTCTCATTATGAGATTGTCCTTCATAATCTTCTGAATAAGAGCCTTTTAAAAGAAAAGCACTTGGCATATACATTGCAAAATGATTACACCTCAGTGTTGGATCATATCTCCATCACATCACATAATTATCATTTCTTTTTTTTTTTTTTTTGTGGGAAAAAAAGGAATTAAAAAAAAAAAGTAATGCACTCAACTTTGGGTTCAGAAAGCATGGTGGATTCAGCCCTTTGTTTCTAGGCAACTTAACTTTCCCTAGACAGACCCAGTAACAAGTTCCCAGAATCCTAGACTGTTCAAACAGAAATTATTTAGTTCCTCAGTGGAGAGCTATAATTTGCAATATCTTTGATCCTTTAGTATCCTGGAAATAATAACAGAAAACCAAACCCAGTCTCACTTCCAAGCTTAAGCAACTTAATATAATACTTTTGGATTTCATGGGAGCCAGGAAACTTGTCAATCCAACTTGGCTACAAAAATGTGCAGAAGAAATAAAATCTGTCCTCACCACACAGAATCCCTTCCCAATGTCAGACTCTTAGTAAAACTATAATATCCACAAAATGTAGTAAGTGATAGAAAAACCATTACCTGAATATAAGGGAAAAATTGGCTTGACTGCATAAGAGCTGTCCCTAAATTTTTACAACTAGCCTTAAAGGGTATCATATAATCTTCCCTTGTGAGCTCCAGGCTTCCTGTAATATTCAATTTAATTTAACATTTGGATACTTCACAACAGTAAGAGCAATAGATCACATAAATCCCAGACTTGCATAGGACCTCCATATCAATGAGGCAACAAGGGCAATTTCTATAACAAATGGAGGATATGTCAATTACTCAGTATTGGATAAAGCAGGATGAAAAGAGAGAGAATGGTGATATAAATCCCAGGTAAGACCAATCCTCAAATCAATCCTGCAAATCAAAGGAAACCACAGAATGCATCCTCTATTCTGATTTAAGCTGCCAATGACAAAGTATTTCCTGGGTTGATCTTAAAATAGTATGATAAAAGTAGATACTAACTGCATTAAACTAAAGGAAACATGAGTCTTTACTATATATAAACTATACAGTATAAATTGTGAATATATGCACTTAGGAGATGCATAAGAAATGTGACTTAGATTAGCAAAAGGAAAAACAGGAATGAGATAATTAGCACAATAAAAGGCAAATGGCTTTATAAGAAAAACACAAAAGGTCACAATGAGCAGTAAAAAGACAATTTTGTGAGAAATAAGAAGGCGCTTTATTCACACAGCTTCAAATCATGTAACCATGGAACAACAGGAGATTATAAACTCTTCCAGGTAATCTGATCCAACTACCCCCACACTTCACAAATCTCTAGCATGTAGAACAGCTCATGGCCAATACAGGCAATATAAAACCACTGAAAGTGTTTAAGCCATATAGACCTGAGACTCATTTCCAGAATGGCCTATAGGAACTCACTGAGCCTCTCCCCTCCCATTTTATTATTTTTACATTATCATTTTTAATGTTTATCATATTATTTAAGGGGCGCCTGGGTGGCTCAGTGGGTTAAAGCCTCTGCCTTCAACTCAGGTCATGATCCCAGGGTCCAGGGACTGAACACATCTGGCTCTCCGCTCAGCAGGGAGCCTGCTTCCTTTCTCTCCATCTGCCTTTCTCTCTGCCTACTTGTGATCTCTGTCTGTCAAATAAATAAATAAAATCTTTTTAAAAATATTTTTTTAAAATACACACAATACTTAACCTACATGGGTTTTTTTTTTTTTCAGGTTGTATTTATTTCTTTGGGAGGGACAGAGAGCATGAGAGAGGGGGGCAAAAGGAGAGAGAATCTCAAGAAGATTGAGATTCTGACCCTAGATCAAAATGCTGAGATCACAACCTGAACCAAAACCTAGAGTCGAACACTCAACCAACTGTGCCACCCAGGGGCACCAAACTTATATGATTTTTTTTTTTAAGACAAACAGATATTATTTACAAAGAAATAAGTGAGGGGTCATGTTTTCAGTGTGTGGCTGTAGAAATTCAAACTCTTGGAAAAGCATCTCAGGGCCCATATTCCCTGTAGTTATGGCCCTCCCAGCTAGGTCAGGTGTCTGTGCTGCCTGATTCACAGGTAGGCATACTCAAGGACAAATCAAGACCTCAAGCTGAGTGTACTGGGGGCTAAACAAAATGCTTGGCTGGAATTTTATAGGTTTGGAGGAATGTCAAGTGAATGGAATGAAGGGATGATTCTTGAAAAGCAATGGGTAGCCTGGATTACAAGAACATCAAATTATTCAGGCTGATATTCTCTGGGCAAGGCATAGGTGAACCACAAATATTTAAGTGTTCCAGTGACCTGGGGAGCATCAAATGTCTCTTCATTTATCAATCCTTTGCTAGTACTTATGTTCATTTTCAGCCTGGGACTTTATAATTACTGGGACATAATTAAAAGAGAAGGTCCTAGGATCTATATTCAAACCCTCCAAACACAAAAAGATTTTGTGTGGGCCCTAAACACATGTGTGTCTCATATATTAGCTTTTCTGGTTTTCTATATCCCCGTCATAGGTGTGTCAACTCAGGGATGCCTGCGTGGCTCAGTCGTTAAGCATCTGCCTTTGGCTCAGGGCATGATCCCAGGGTCCTGGGATGGAACCCTGCATCAGGCTCCCAGCTCTGTGGGAAGCCTGCTTCTCCTTCCCCAACACCCCCTGCTTATGTTCTCTCTCCTCTGTCAAATTAATAAATAGAATCTTCAAAAAGTAATAACAATAATAACTGACTTGGAAGAACGCTGCAGTATTATCTTCTTCAGATGGACTTCAAATTTTCTTTTCTTTCACTTTAACTAAAATATTTCTCTTCTCTATCAGGAAGGTAATTATGACACAAAAATGAAATAATGATGCAAAAGCATTTAGAATACTGCGAAATGCAGTATTAACAGGAAAAAAGTAATGACCAGGACCCAGAAGACAATGACGATGAAGATGATGATGATGAGCATTTAGAGAGGGCTTTACATATTAAAGGCATTAACATGAATCCCTTCATAACAATGAATCGTGGAACACTGAAAAAATAAATTTTTTTAAAAAGTGCTCCCCAAAAAAAAGAAAGAAAGAAAGAAAAGAATTAACTAATTTCTAATTCTTTTTCAATCATTTTTGTATGGTAATCATGAGAAAGTTAAACTATCCCCTACAATCTACATTGATTTGAAGACATATTAGCTAACATATGTATATTCCTGGAACAGTTATTAATACAAAGAGCTGAGAAGATGGGAAATAATGAAATAACCCACATAGCATAACTAATGGTCTTCCTAATAACAAGTGTCTTGTCATTATCTTTCTGTCTCCCCAGAATAGTCACATCTTTCCAGAAACCTCAACTGCTTTCCAAAGATGCTGCCTTCCCAGTCCTATGTCAATATCTCCTTCTTCCAGCCACATGCCTTCCTAATGATTGGAATCCCAGGGCTGGAGGCTGTTCATGGATGGATCTCCATCCCCTTCTCCTCCATGTACACGGTGGCCCTCACTGGAAACTGCCTGATCCTCTTGGCTGTAAGGAGAACTCCCAGCCTGCACCAGCCCATGTACTACTTTCTGTCCATGCTGGCCCTCACCGATGTGGGCCTCACTCTGTCCACACTGCCCACCACCCTGGCTGTGCTCTGGTTTGACCATCGGCTCATCGGCTTCAATGCCTGCCTGGTCCAGATGTTCTTCCTCCATTCTTTCTCTGTGGTGGAGTCGTCGGTGCTCCTGGCCATGTCATTTGACCGCTTTGTGGCCATCTCCAACCCTCTTCGCTATGTGGCTATCCTCACCAATAATGTCATCATTAGGATTGGGCTGGCCATTGTGGCTCGAGCCACTATATCCCTGTTTCCTGTGCCCTTCTTACTGAAGCGACTGAACTACTGCCCTGATAAGAACCTTCTGTCCCATTCCTTCTGTTTCCATGCAGATGTCATGAAACGGGCCTGTGCTGATATTACTGTCAACATCCTTTATGGGCTCTATGTAGTTTTATCCACAGTGGGTATAGACTCCTTGCTTATCGTCCTGTCCTATACCCTTATTCTTCATACGGTGCTGGGCCTAGCCTCTCCCAGGGAGCGTGTGCGGGCCCTAAACACATGTGTGTCTCATATATTAGCTGTTCTGGTTTTCTATATCCCCGTCATAGGCGTGTCAATGATCCACCGTTTTGGGAGGCACCTGCCTCATATTGTACATGCTCTCATTGCCTATGTGTACCTGGTGGTGCCCCCTGTGCTCAACCCCATCATCTACAGTGTGAAATCCAAGCCCATCAGGGAGGCCATGTTCAGAATGCTGAGAGAGAAGAGGCAAGGCTGATGAAACCAAGAAACAACCACAGAATATGAGGAAAAACATGGCCAGTCTTATGTCCAGAAACCCCTTACTCAGATCCCTGACCCAGACACATTATCAAGAATATGACAACTGGATACCATCAAATTGATGGGTGACAAACAGTCTTCTTGATTCTTTCCTGCACTCATTAACTTCAGCTTTTTAATTCAGTATTTACTTGTACAAGAGACTCTGTGCTCATTACTAGGGATAGTAAAATGAATTATATGTGGTATTGTCCCTGTTGCAGGACAGAAGCTTCTAAACACACAATTAAATTAAGTGCAATAAGGCTATGATAGGTACACACAAAGTGCTACAGGAACCTGGAAGAGGGTTTCCTGTCTCATCAAGAGGAAATGAGAAAGGAGTCAGGGAAGAAGGATGGAAGGTGAGTGGAGTTTGTCACACAGAAAAGGTGGGGAAGGGGAAGGCATACCTAATAAAGGGGAAAAAATGTAAAACACAAAATCATTGAGCGTGGAGCACCAGGGTGCTCAGTTGGTGAAGTGACCCACTCTTGATTTAGGCTCAGGTCATGATCTCAGGGTCCTGAGACTGAGCTCACCTTAGCAGGCTCCATGCCAACAGGGAATCTGCTTGGGATTCTCTCTTTCCCTCTCTCTCTCCCACTCTACCACCCCTCTAAAATAAATACATAACTCCTTAAAACAAAACATTGAGGTGTGGAACTCTCTGGTGTGTTTGTGGAAAGGTGAGTAGTCAGTCAGATGTGTCTCCTCATAATCTGTGCGTGTTGGAGGGAGAAGGACAGGAGATGAGATAGAAATGATGAGCATACTTTGTGCTCCTTGGGGCCTTTCAGACCTCAGGGAAATATCTGCCCTCATTCCTTATTTAAGAGTCAGCCATGGGAAGCCTACTGCTTTGTAAAATTACACAGGTTTAACTGTGTGCTACAAGTTAGAAAGGTGAAAGTGGAGAAAAAGAATGCAAGGAACACATTTAAGAGACTGTGATAACAGTCTAGGAAAAAGAGAAGGGAAGCTAAAGTTAAGTTAATAATGGGAAAATTAGATGTATTCTTAAAATCTTACCTCTATAGTTCTCTTCTTTGTCCTCTGAAAATGCCAGAAGTAGTTGTAAGGTTTTTCCGGCGAGATAAACACAACACCAGGCAAAGTGAGTGTAAGGCAAGGTTTATTAAAGGTTCTCTCCGGTGAAGTTTCAGGGCCCAGGTGAAGGGGAGCCGAGAAAGTTGCACCGGGAGGAGGTGGGCACCCTCGGGCGAGGTTCCGCAACTCTGGAAAGCAGAGTGGGGGAAGTCGCGCCCAAGGCAGGGAGGAGGGGACTTTTAAGGGGTCTTGGGGAAAGCTCAGGGGTCTTTTGGCAAGTTTCCCTTATTTGGATATCCCTCCTGCTCATCGGGATCCCATTGGTCCACAGGAGCCCGGGGCGGGGGTCTCAGGTTCCTGCTTGGGCCTTTGTTCTCCTGTCCGAGCTCAGGTGGTGTGGCGGGAACTTTCGCCATCTTGGTCCTTTGTTCTCCTGTCCGAGTTCAGGTCTTGTGGCGGGAATTTTCGCCATCTTTGGTAGCCCTTCCTGCCAGCCCAACAGTAGTGAGCAAAGCTAGAGCCCACATACTGGTTTTAAATACCATAGCCCACTCTAAATAACCTAGAATCCTTGGAGCAATGACTAATCCTAGGTATGAAGCAGAAAAAATTATAAAATAACACTGGAATAGTTTATGCACTAAATCAATAAAGAACACAAAAAACAGTAAAGTCATGTAGAAAAAATACACTGAAACTCATTTGGAGAGGCTACCAGTGGCTCTAGATGGGTCAAATAGAACATTAAAAATAATTTTGGTAGCAAACAGTTACAACAAATTGAATTTTTAAAGAAAGTGTGAGTCCATAGTGATATTTAAGACAAAGAGGAAGAAAAGAATGAAAAAAGAACTCTTCTTTAGAAATTATTGATAGATTTAGAAAATTACCTTTTGAAGTTTTTAATGTAATTTAAAAATAATCAAAAAAGGCTGAAAAGATACTGGGAAAAAATATTCACACAGTCTCAAAGTATCACTGCACAAGCTATTTACTAAATAGGAAAGGATGAATATGCCTTTATGATAGACTCCCAGGGACCACCGTAAGCAAGTGATCAAATTTAGCTTAACCAACAATAAGATCATCTAATTTTATATAACTTCTGATTTAAGCAATAAGGACACAAAATCACATATATAAAACACCCAGCAAAATTGTCCAACCTGAATCCAACCATGAGAAAGCAATTGGAAAAATCTTGAATATGGGAAACACCACACACACATAGATACACACACTGACAAATACACACATACACACATTAACTGAGCATCTTTAAAAACTCAATTTTATTTAAAAAATATTGGGGTATTAATCTAAATTAAAAGAGATTAAAGGGATATTACAACCAAACACTAGCATTAACCAGTAATTATTAGGACAATTGTGAAATTTGAATATGCCTTTTATAATGATAATATTATTAGTGTTATTTGCTTACATTTGAAAATAGTTTGGTGATTATGTAAGAGACTGTACTTTTAGGAGGCACATGATTAATGTTTATTGGGAAGTAATGCAATGTCTACAACTTACTTTCAAATTAATCTGCAGAAAAAATGTGTATGTGTGTGGTGTGAGTTTGTGCATGAGCACATGTCTGCGAGGGGAAGAGGGGGAAGGCAAGTGAGCCCCAAGCCCTATGCCAACAATCCTATAATCTCAAGAGAGACAACACAGTCTCTAAGGAAATTATCGAATGAATGCTGAGAGAGATCCTCAGACTGAGCCTGGGTAAGCTAATCCACTGGTGTTAAGAATGCAGAATCAGAATGCAGAGGAACCAAAATAATTCAATTTCTTCTTGGCTAGAATGTGCTTTCCATTAACACTTGAATTGGGATTTTGCCCAGTCCCATCCAAAGCCAAACCAGGGATTTCCACAGTGATCCCTAAGCACTTTGTGCTTTCTTCAACTGTAGTGCTTTAAACTCTATATTGTAATTATATACAATCGTGTATGAGACTTTGAAATTAGGGATCAGTGATGATGTTCTAGTTATTTCTGTCTTTTCAGTGGTTAATTTGGGCCTAGTATAAAAGAATACATTCCTTAATAAATAATGTTTTAGTGAATGAAGGAAGGAAGGAAGGCAGACAGTGAAAGAATGTAGCACAAAGCCAACGGATCTGGTCAGAAATGAAGATCTCTGGGTACAGGGTCCAGCACTCCTCCCCCAGTTTACCTCCAAATGCAGGCAGCAGAGGATGAACCCATAACTCTACAGCCCTTGGGAGTGGATCCCCAGCTTACAGTCTACAAACTACAGTCTACAGACTATAGTCTCTTACTGTAGTAGTCACCTACTACTTTGCTCCACCTGAACTGGAAGACTCTTGTCCTTCCAGGAAGAGATTAAATGTTCTGTCTTCTGTGTCTTATTCCCTCATCTTCTCTCTTCCACTCTCTTTGAAACTGGCATACACCTCTCTCAAAGAATTTGCCACTTGCTATTGAAATCATCTTTTTACTAATGTATTCTTACTTCCTGGAAGGCAATTACTGATTCACTCATTTACACTGAATGTCTTCATTACCCATTAAAGGGATTGGCCTAGACATTGCTTCAGGAACATAATTTGAATAAACCTATTTATAAATCATAATTCCTGAAGAAATATCCTGATATTTAATCAATAAAACTCGTTACTAAGTTCAAGCCATACTCCAGCAATGGAAGATATAGATGTAGTTTTACACAGCTGTGGAGCGAATGGGCATCCTTTGCTCCAAAAAGCATTTTCTTGCTCAAGAATGGATTTCCTCCAGCCTTCCACAGTTGCCTCAGATTGTATTGGGAGAGAGTCATTTTATTTTGCCTCAGCTCTTAAAATTGGATGTCCTTGGGGTAGAGACACCTTCATTTAAAAGTCATCCCAAAGAGACCACTGAGGCAGGCACTATCTTCACTGGCAGGCACACTGGCAGAAAACTGGGGAGTTGGCAATTTGAAAAAAATTTGGAGGCCAATGTTTAAAAGAGCAATATAAATGCTCTTTTAAGATGCTTCTGTGAATATCTCTTGGAATCCTGACATCAACTCTTTTGGGTTTACACCCAGAAATGCCATAACTGGATGATATGGTACTTCTACTTCTAACTTTTTGAGGACCTGAACACTGTTTTCCAGAGAGGTTACACCAGTTTACATTACTGCCAACAGTACACACAGATTCCAATTTTTCCACATTCTTACCAATATTTGTTATCATTTGAATCAATCTTTCTTTTTCTTTTTCTTTTTCTTTTCCTTCCTTCCTTCCTTCCCTCCTTCTCTTTCTTCCTTTCTTCCTTTCCTGATGATAGTCACTCTAAGATCTGTGGGATGATCTCTCACTATAGTTTCTATTTGCTTTTCTTTAATAATTAGTGATTTTCAGCACCCTTTCATATACCTGCTGGCTGTTTGTAGGTTTTTGGAGAAATATATATTCAATTTCTTTGTCCATTTGTTAATCAGGTTATTTGGGGTTTCTGCTATTGAGTTGGAAGTGTTCCTCATATATATTTTATGATTAGTCCTTTATCAGGTATGTGGTTTACAAATATTTTCTCTTATTCCATTGGTTGCCTTTTTACTCTGTTGTTTCCTTTGCTGTGCATTAACTTTTTAGTTTGCAGTAGCCACACTTGTCTAATTTTATTTTTATTGATTGTGCCTTTGGGCCATATCTAATAAATTATTGCCAAGTCCAAAGTCATAAAGAGTCTTCTCTGGTTTTTTTAAGGAGTTTTATAATTTCAGGTCCATGCTTTTGTATATGGTATAACATAAGAGTCTGATATCATTCATCTGCATGGGGATACCCAGTTTTACCAATCGTTTGTTAAGGAAATTGTCTTTTCCCCATTGCATATTCTTGGGACCCTTGTCAAAAATCAGTTGACTGTACACATGCCATTTATTTCTGGGCTCCCTATATCAAATGTCAGTTTTTATACCAATAGCATACTGATTTTTTTTTAATTTTTAAATAATCTCTACAGCCAGCATGCAGATCTACAACTGAGCCAGCCAGGTTCCCAATACCATACTGTTTTAAATTACTATGGACTTACAAAGTACTTTGAAATCAGAAAATGTGATGCCTCCAAATTTGTTCTTCTATCTCAGACTACTTTGACTATTTTGGATCTCTTGTGGCTCCATATGAATTTTAGGGTTATTTTCTCCTATTTCTGCAAAAAATGTAATTGAGATTTTCATAGGAACTGCACTGAATTCAAAGATCACTTTGGATAATATGGATTTTTGTGACAATATTAAGTCTTTCAATCTATGAACATGCAATGTCTTTCCACTTATTTGTGACTAAATTTCTTTCATCAATAATTTATAGTTTTCTGTATATAAGTCTTTCACCACCTTGATCCAGTTTAACCTAAGTATTTTCGTTGTTTTTTAAATTTATTTATTTATTTATTTTTATTTTTTTTATTTTTTTGAGAGAGAGAGAGCACAGCAAGGAGGGGCCAAGGGAGAGAGAGTCTGGAGCAGATGCCATTCTGAGCATGGAGCCGCTTGCGGGGACTGGTCTCACTCCAAGATCACAAACTGAGCCAAAACCAAGAGCTGCACCACCCAGGCACTCATTTTATTTTTAAGAATATTTTATTTATTTATTTATTTATTTATTTATTTATTAGGGAGAATGATCACGAGTAGTTGGAGGTGCAAAGGGAAAGGAAAAGGGACTAGCAGACTCCTGCTGCGCACAGAGCCCAACACCTGGCTCAATGCAGAGCTCCATTCCTGGATCCTGAGATCGTGACCTGAGCTGAAGTCAGTCACTTAACTGACTGAGCCACCCAGGCACCTCATCTCAGTATTTTTTATTCTTTTGATGTCATTGTAAATGGGACTGTTTTATTAATTTTGTTTTTGGATAGTTCACTGTTCATATATAGACACACAACTGATTTTTTTATGTTGACTTTGTTTTCTGCAACTTCACTAAATTTGTTTATTGGTTCTAACAGGATTTTTAAGGAATTCGGGCGTTTTCCATACATAAGATCATGTTGTCTACAAAGAAAGATAATTTTACATCTTATATTACAATTTGGATGCTTTTATTTCTTTTTATTCTCTAAGTGCTCTTCTTAGGAATTTCAGGTCTGTGTTAAATAGAGGTGGAAAAAAAAAAATAGAGGTGGAAAGAATGGCCATCCTTGCCTGGTTCCTGATCTTAAAAGGAAATCTTTGAGTTTTTCATTGTTGAATATGAAGTTAGCTGTGGGCCTGTCATAAAAATCTTTTATTATGTTGAGATCTATTTCTCACATATCTAGTGCTCCCATTTTCATTGCCCCATTATTCATAACACCCAATATCCAACAACCCAAGTGTCTATCAAAAGATGAATGGATAAAGAAAATGTGGTAGATACATACTGTAGAATATTATTCAGCCTTAAAAAAAAAGAAATCTTGACATTATAACAAGGAAACTTTTGGAGTTGATAGATATGTGTATTACGTTGATAGTGATGATAAATTCATGAATGAATGCTTAGATCCAAATTCATTAAAGTGTATACATTGAATAAGTACAGTTTTTTGCACATCTGTTCTATCTCAATAAAGATGCTATGCATGTACACACACACACACACACACACACACACACACACACACCAGATACTGCTCTATTTCAGATGTGTGGCTTCTTCGGGTTTTCAGTTTATTTTACTCTATTAGGATAAAGAAGAAACTCCTGGGGATGGAACACGATAGCAAAAGAAAAAGTTTCCTAGGATGGAAGACACTTTGTTTTAAAAACACAAAAACAGAGATATGGAAGCTCTCAGTAAAGATGTGTGCCTTCATTCATCTCTCTCTGTCTTCGGACAATTTATTGTCCATCTGTCTCCTCCAGTTACTTGATATATATTCACTGTGCAACAGAATGAGGCTTTGATTTCACAATGATATCACATGAAGAATAGACACAGGAAGTAGGGGCACTTAACCTGCCTGAGCCCTGGGGGCCATGGAGAGAGTGGACAGAGACACAAAGAACCCTGAGTGTCTGAAAGATTCTACTGGGGTGGGGGGTTGGCAGAAAATGTTCAGTGGGACTCCAGAAGCCTGATCTGGTATCATTAAAAGGCACAATAAAAGAAAAAAATGAAAAGGCCAATAAAATTTCCTACAGATATGGTAGAATGGATAAACCTAGAGATAATGACAATTCTAGGCATCTCCTCCACAGTTCAGTTGCTCAAATATCTCATTTGGTGCCCTCTATGCCAACGCATGTATCCCACACATTTTCTGTTGCCCAGGAAAAAGTAAGCACAGACTATCCTCTGTGGCTATGGCTTGGACATCCCTGGGGAATAGCAACTCAACTCACTAAGGCATCCAGCCAGTGGTATAAAGGTAGTATCTTAGTTGCATATTTTTCCAGGCTCCTTCAGGATGTGGAGAGTTAGAGAAGGCTGTGACAAGCAAAGTGAGTACCTTGGGGCCCAGATACAGTCTCTTCTACACTCTTTAGAAAGACGGAGGTCTGGTTAGTGAGTCTGAGAGCCCCTTACTTCAGCTGCTGCCAAGAGGAAGAGCCAATGGGATGGGGGTGAGCAGATGTTAGAAGCAGGAAGAAGAGTGAGGAGGCCTGGACTTCCAGAGACAGCAGGTCTATGCCCCTAGATACGGCACAGGAAAGGAAGGCAGCTACTTACCTAAAGCACAGAAAATGTCCTGATTCAGGTAATTGTTTGGAAACCCAGACTCTGTGTCCAAGCAGATTAGTACTCTTTTGCTTTTCTAAGGAGAGCAACAGTGTAAGAGTATCTGAAAAATCCCATCCCAGCAAGCATCCTGCCAGTTTTCTGAATGTTTGCTTGGTGTCTCAACTCTCATTATGAGATTGTCCTTCATAATCTTCTGAGTTAGAGCCTTTTAAAAGAAAAGCACTTGGCATATACATTGCAAAATGATTACACCTCAGTGTTGGATCACATCTCCTTCACATCACATAATTATCATTTCACTTATTCAGTATTAGATAAAGCAGGATGAAAAGAGAGAGAATGGTGATATAAATCCCAGGTAAGACCAATCCTCAAATCAATCCTGCAAATCAAAGGAGACCACAGAATGCATCCTCTATTCTGATTTATGCTGCCAATGACAAAGTATTTCCTGGGTTGATCTTAAAATAGTATGATAAAAGTAGATACTAACTGCATTAATCTAAAGGAACCATGAGTCTTTACTATATGTAAACTCTTCAGTATAAATTGTGAAATAATGCATCTAGGAGGTGCATAAGAAATGTGACCTAGATTAGCAAAAAGAAAAACAGGAATGAGATAATTAGCACAATAAAAGGCAAATGACTTTATAAGAAAAACACAAAAGGTCACAATGAGCAGTAAAAGGACAATTTTGTGAGAAATAAGAAGGCGCTTTATTCGCACAGCCTCAAATCATGTAACCATGGAACAACAGGAGATTACAAACTCTTCCAGATAATCTGATCCAACTACCTCCACATTTCACAAATCTCCAGCATGTAGGACAGCTCATGGCCAATACAGGCAATGTAAAACCACTAAAAACGTTTAAGCCAAATAGACACCTGACTTCAAACTCATTTCCAGAATGGCCTATAGGAACTCACAATGATATCACATGAAGAATAGACACAGGAAGTAGGGGCACTTAACCTACCTGAGCCCTGGGGGGCATGGAGAGAGTGGACAGAGACACAAAGAACCCTGAGTCTCTGAAAGATTCTATTGCTGGGGGGCGGGGGGCCCGCAGGGCAGAAAATGTGTGTGACTCCGGAAGCCTGATCTGATATCATTAAAATGCACAGTAAAGGAAAAAACCAAAAAGCCCAATAAAATTTCCTACAGATATGGTAGAATGGATAAACCTAAAGATGATGACGATTCTAGGCATCTCCTCCACAGTTCAGTTGCTCAAATATCTCATTTGGTGCCCTCTATGCCAAGACACAGGAAGCGTTTCCCCTCCCATTTTATTATTTTTACATTATCACTTTTAATGTTTATTATATTATTTAAGGGGCGCCTGGGTGGCTCAGTGGGTTAAAGCCTCTGCCTTCAACTCAGGTCATGATCCTAGGGTCCTGGGATTGAATCCCTTAGCTGGCTCTCTGCTCAGCACAAAGCCTGCTTCCTCCTCTTTATCTGCCTGTCTCTCTGCCTACTTGTGATCTAGGTCTGCCAAATAAATAAATAAAATCTTTTAAAAAAATAAAAAATGAAAGACACACAAATACTTAACCTACATGGTTCTTTTTTTTTTTTCAGGTTGTATTTATTTATTTGGGAGGGACAGAGAGCATGAGAAAGAGGGGCAAAGGGAGCGATTCTCAAGCAGATTGAGATTCTGATGCTGATATCATGACCTGAGCCAAAACCTAGAGTTGAACACTCAACCAACTGTGCCACCCAGAGACACCAAACTTTTATGATTTTTTTTAAGACCAAGAGATATTATTTACAAACAAATAAATGAGGGGTCTAATATCTGAAATATAAGATATAGTCAATAATTGATAAATTGGTAAATTTAATTGCCCAGGATCAGATACTAAAATGGTGACGTTAATAGGATGGATCCCACTAAATACTAAAGGAGACTAGACTAAAACATGATTCATGTTTTAAGTGTGTGGCTATAGAAATCCAAACTCTTGGAAAAGCATCTCAGGGCCCATATTCCCTATAGTTATGGCCCTCCCAGCTAGGTCAGGTGTCTGTGCTGCCTGATTCACAGGTAGGCATACTCAAGGACAAATCAAGACCTCTGAGTGTGATGGGGCTGAACAAAATGTTTGACTGGATTTTTAAAGGTTTGGGGGAATGGTGAGTGAATGGAATGAGGGGATGATTCTTGAAAAGCAATGGGTAGCCTGGATTACAAGAACATCAATTTATCCAGGCTGATATTCTCTGGGCAAGGCATAGGTGAACCACAAATATTTAAGTGTTCTCAGTGACCTGGGGAGCATCAAATGTCTCTTCATTTATCAATCCTTTGCTAATACTTACGCTCATTTTCAACCTGAGACTTTACAATTACTGGGACATAATTAAAAGAGAAGGTCCTAGGATCTATATTCAAACCCTCAAACACAATAAGGTCTTGAGTTCTAATAGCTAACTCTGGGGATGCCTGCGTGACTCACTTGTTAAGCATCTGCCTTTGGCTCAGGGCATGATCCCAGGGTCCTGGGATGAAGCCCTGCATCAGACTCCCAGCTCAGTGGGATGCCTGCTTCTCCTTCCCCAACTTGTGTTCTCTTGTGTTCTCTCTCCCTCTGTCAAAAAAATAAATAGAATCTTTAAAAAATAATAACAATAATAACTGACTTGGAAGACTGTGCAGTGTTCTCTTCTTCAGATGGACTTCAGAATTTCTTTTCTTTCACTTTAACTAAAAGATTTCCCTTCTCTATCAGCAAGGTAATTATGACACAAAAATGAAATAATGATGTGAAAGCATTTAGAATACTGTGAAATTCAGTATTAACGGGAAAAAATAAGGACCAAGACACAGAAGACAATGACGACAACGATGATGATGATGAGCATTTAGAGAGGGTTTTACATATTAAAGAGCATTAACATAAATCCCTTCATAACAATGAATCGTGGAATACTGAAAAAATAATTTTTTTTTTAAAGTTCTCCCCAGGGGCGCCTGGGTGGTTCAGTGGGTTAAGCCGCTGCCTTCCGCTCAGGTCATGATCCCAGGGGTCCTGGGATCGAGTCCCGCATAGGGCTCTCTGCTCAGCAGGGCACCTGCTTCTCCTCATCTCTCTCTCTGTCTGTCTCCCTGCCTATTTGTGATCTCTCTGTCAAATAAATAAATGAAATCTTTAAGAAAAATAAAAAATAAAAATAAATAAATAAATAAATAAAAGTTCTCCCCCAAAAAAAAAAGAAAGAAAGAAAGAAAAGAATTAACTAATTTCTAATTCTATTTCAATCATTTTTGTATGGTAATCATGAGGAAGTTAAACTATCCCCTACAATCTACATTGATTTGAAGACATATTAGCTAATATATGTATATTCCTGGAACTGTTATTAATACAAAGAGCTGAGAAGATGGGAAATAATGAAATAACCCACATAGCATAACTAATGGTCTTCCTAATAACAAGTGTCTTGTCATTATCTTTCTGTCTCCCCAGAATAAAGAAGTCACATCTTTCCAGAAACCTCAACTGCTTTCCAAAGATGCTGCCTTCCCAGTCCTATGTCAATATCTCCTTCTTCCAGCCACATGCCTTTCTAATGATTGGTATCCCAGGGCTGGAGGCTGTTCATGGATGGATCTCCATCCCCTTCTCCTCCATGTACACGGTGGCCCTCACTGGAAACTGCCTGATCCTCTTGGCTGTAAGAAGAACTCCCAGCCTGCACCAGCCCATGTACTACTTTCTGTCCATGCTGGCCCTCACCGATGTGGGCCTCACTCTGTCCACACTGCCCACCACCCTGGCTGTGCTCTGGTTTAACCATTGGCTCATCGGCTTCAATGCCTGCCTGGTCCAGATGTTC
This sequence comes from Mustela putorius furo, assembly GCF_011764305.1. NCBI lineage: Eukaryota > Metazoa > Chordata > Mammalia > Carnivora > Mustelidae > Mustela > Mustela putorius. The sequence goes on from NW_025422126.1 coordinate 2,162,253, forward strand.
TTCCTCCATTCTTTCTCTGTGGTGGAGTCATCGGTGCCCCTGGCCATGTCATTTGACCGTTTTGTGGCCATCTCCAACCCTCTTCACTATGCAGCTGTCCTCACCGATAATGTCATCATTAGTATTGGACTGGCCATTGTGGCCCATGCAACCCTTTGTCTCTTCCCAGTGCCCTTCCTGCTTAAACGTCTGAACTTCTGCCCTAATAAGATCCTCTTGTCCCACTCATTCTGTTTCCATCCTGATGTGATGAGAAGAGCCTGTGCTGACATCACAATAAACATCCTCTATTGGCTTTGTATGGCACTGTCCACCGGTGGCATCGATTCTCTGCTCATCGTTCTCTCCTACATTCTCCTCCTACACACAGTGCTAGGACTGGCATCTCCCAGGGAATGCATCCGAGCCTTCAACACGTGTGTCTCCCATATCCTGGCTGTTTTTGTCTTCTTCATCCCAGGCATTACTCTGTCCATGATACACCGTTTTGGGGGGCACCTACCTCCCATTGTACATGCCTTAGTTGCCTATACATACCTGGTGGTGCCCCCTGTGCTCAACCCCATCATCTACAGTGTGAAATCCAAGCCTATCAGGGAGGCCATGATTAGGATGCTAAAGAGGAAAGACCAAGGCTGATGAAACTATGAAATATAACAGGGTCTAGGTACCATAAAAGAGACTTCCTATTCCTTGCAGGAAACTGCTACCCTTAGGAAGCACTAAAAACCCCTGGTCAAGGCTAGTGGGAAGACCATCAAGATAATCCATGTTGCAAATTTACATTCACTGTTTACTTGGTACTGGAAACAGTGCTGGGGATTAAAGACTGAAAAATATATTAAAAATGATCCTTTCTCTCCTGGTACAAACACAATCTTGTACCAGGACAAAGGCAGGTAAATACAGAACCAGAACACAAGTGCCATAATAACATTCTGTGCAAGAGATTACTAGAGGAACTGCAAATTAGTAGTTGCCAGAATTTGCCTGGGAAGATCAGACAAACCTCTACAAAGGAGAAACTGTTTTTTGTTTCATCTTGAAAAATGTATGGAGTCTTTCTAGGCCAAGTACAAATTCAGTAAGAAAGATAAAAACCTAGGAAGAAAGAGCAACATTTAAAAAAAGACTCCATATTTCAAAGAAATAAATGTGGTTGTGGGAAGATAACCATTCCTGAACTTCTTTATGCCTTTACCAGTTGTTATACTGATACAAGTGTGACTGTGTATAGAGTTTGAAGAGGGAGTGGTACAGGATGAAGCCAGAAATATTGTACAAACTGTACAGAATTGTACAGAACTACGCATACTCTGCTGAGATTCGTTTGTCCAAAACCATATGAATCACTTATTAAATATTTTTTACTGTAAAATAAGTTAGGAATATGAATTGCAGATTTAAAGTGTGTTGACATATAAGTGAGACTGGAGCCAAAAGACTATCAGTTTAAGCTCTTACCTGGCCTCAGGGTCTTCTCAGACATCATTTACTCTGCCTGTAATGTTCTCACAATCCCCCTTCCCCCTTACCCATGTATCAATCCTAGCTTCATGTCTCATTAGTCAAGTAGAAGCTTAATTTCTCAGAAAAACTTGGCCAATTCTTTTTTTCACATTATTCACTGAACTGTGTGTGTGTCCTATGCAATATATGTACATATATAATAGTTTGTCACTTGACTAGACTGTAAACCCCAAGCAAGGGTGCCAAAATATACTGTTTGTAGTGGTATCTGTGAAATAATAGCTGCTTAATAATTCCTTTGAATGTATACATGAATTTGAGTGGGAAAAAGGGCAACAGATTAATTAATTAAGAGATAACTCAGAAATGTTTACTCCTGGAGCCTCTGGTCTTTCAGAGAAAAGAATACATATAAATAATTGCAAAGTTTGTGAAAAGGTTTCAAGTTGAGCTTAGATAGCTGACCTGGAGATATGAGAAGTGCAAACCAACTGATTGAACTAAAGTCCCTCACCTAATTAAAGGTTTTCTACTTTTTCACCATACAGGATCTCCCAGGCTATTTTCCCCGAATTAATGTCCTTCATACCTGAGTTAAATACTCTGGTTCCATAAAGAGTTTTTTTAAGAAAGAAAATTACAATACTAATATTTGTTAATATATTTCTGCTTGAGTATACCTTTTTTTTCCAAGATTTTTTATTTTAGAGAGAGAAGACATATAATTATGAGAGGGGCAAAGGGAGAAGAAGATGGAAAGAATGCCAAGAAGACTCCCACTGAGCATGAAGCCCAGTGAAGGGCTTGATCCCAGGACCTGGGATCATGACCTAAGCCAAAATCACAAGTCAGATACTAAACTGATCCACAATGGCACACCTCAAGTGTACCTTACAAAGTGATGCTGAAAGGGGATGTGTGTCTTTCTTATCTGGAAGCCCTGGAGAAGAATCTGTTTCCATATTCATTTGGCTGTTGGCAGAAGCCAGTCCCTTGAGATTGTTCAATTGTTGTCTATCGGCCTTCCTCAGCTCCTTAAGGCTGCTCACATGACCTCTTTCATCACCAAACCAGCAACAATGCATCACATCCTTCTCATATTTTCACTATCTCTAACTTCTTCTGTTATCAGCTAGTTGCAGAAATGTCTCTTCTTCTAAGGATTCATCTATCTTAAGGTCAGCTATGCCATATAGTAACACAATACCAGAAGTGATATTTCACATATTCAAAGGTTTGGGGAATTAGAACAAGATGTTTTCATGGGGTGTTTAGAATTCTCCCTACCATTGTGACTGAATAAATGGATTAATTAATGGGTGTTTCTATGGAAGTACACAATCAGGGCATCTAACCTGTTCAAAGGATTAGGAATGGCTTTTCTCAAAATATAATTATGAAGATGTCCAAATTTTGAAGAGAAATTAACTAGGAAAAAATAGAGTGTTTAGGGAAAGGTATATTAGGCAAAGAAAGCCTTGTCTCCAAAGAGCTTGTAGAAGGTGAAGCATGGTGCAGTAAAGGAATGGAATGAAGTAGTGCTAGTGGTGGTGGTAGTGGTGGTGTAGTTGTGGTGTACTTGTGGTTGTTGTGGTGGGGTGTGTGTGTGTGTGTGTGTGTTTATACCCACAAAATGTTTAAGTCACTTAAGATCAAACCCATGAAACTTACCCTGAGCATATTAACTGTCACAGACTAGGAATCACTTCTCAAATCTAGGATAATGGCTGAATCTTTCATAAAAAATATATAAAGTGTCTGATTCATCTGTTTTGGCTTCCATAAGATTTATGAAGTAGACAAACAAAAACAGACAAACAAAAAGACTGATAAAAGTATATGACAAGTGAAAAAAATATATATATGCAAATAAAGGAAGAACCTCGTCAAAAAGAACCCCAAGTGTAAGATTTATATGCTATCAGGACAAACACAAAAACACAGAAACACTGGTGGAAGAAAAGGATGTGAGAGTGGTTATAAATTCTCAGTGTGTGCGAGGAAGGTTGTTTTGATTCTTCCTGGATGTATCTTGATATCTTTGTTAAAGGACTCAACTTTCCTAAGATAAAGGGGGATTAAAAATTGGTTTACCTGTAGGGGTAGTATTGATTGGGGAAAGGGATTACTTTGAAGTTTAACTCTATATGAATATTAGAAGATAAAAATAAAAAGGAATAAACTAGACTAAACTAAAATTTTAAAAGAGGAATTCAAAAAATAGAAATACAAAAGAAAAACATAGGTGTATGTATAAAAAAGTTCATGGTAGAAGGTTATTATGGAATTTGATGTACTGGACAGCTCTCTGTGATGGTAAATAGGTTTAAAAAAAACCTATGTATAAAAAAAAATGAACCAGAATAGTGGGAATGAGTGAAAAATAAAAGTTTTCCTATGAAGTAGTGGTTGTTCTCTTGTAGTCCTTTATTTTTTTTTCTCTCTTTTTTCTTCTTTCTTGGTTTGTTTTCCGGGGCAAGGGCCTGCCACGTGGGTTTTCAGTCAATGATGTTCCCTGAGTTAAGTCCTCCCACCCGCCTCTCAAGGGGGTGGGCTCTGAGGAAACTGTTTTTTTTTTTTTTTTTCAGGCTTTTGTTCTCTGGCGGTTTTTATGTTTGTTCACTTTTTTTTTTCTCTCACTTTGACCGCTTTTGATGGTTTTTGTAGTTTTAGAGGAAAACAAACTGCACCCTAATCACCCTCTCAGAGAGAAGTCTGAGCCTGGCTGCAGAGCCTAAATAAGATCCCCCTTGGCCACTGGCAGAGCAGGTTCCAAGTCGCCGTCCCTGGGGACGCAGGATCTTTTTGCTTATACCAAAGCCAAGGCAGTGGCGGCTCTCTGGGCAGCTCCAGACCGCCAGAGAGGTTCCAAGCGGCAATCGCACACTGAGATTTTCCCGCTGGCCCCGGCTGGGAGTGCCTGGTCTTTCTGGGTCTAAGAGTGCCCGGCTTGTGCGCACCAATTTCAGGGGAGGCTGTGGGTCGTGCGCGGGTCTCAGGGTCTGAGAATGAGGCACAGGTTCATGGTTTGTGCAGGCGTCTTAGGCTCTGAAACAATGGCACGTCTCAAAAGGCGCCGGCTGGGCATTTGTACCTCTCTCAGGGGAGTATCTCAGGCTCTATAGCAGGGCTCTTGTGTTCTGTTGCCCAGCCTGGCTCCCATCCCCTCACAGGAAATGGAACTCACGGGTTCTCAGGTGCGATGGCGGCTTAGGGACCAAGACCTGGTTTCTCTGCCGCACTCTCTCTGCCTCAGTGCCAGGGGAGTCTGTCCTGGGGCTGGGGACTTAAGCCCCTGTTCCTAGCCACCCTGATTCCCACAATTCCCCCCCCCGCCCCCCCGCGATCCTTTGCTCTTTTGGAGTGCTTTCAACCAGTCTCCAAGTTAATGCTGGTATCCAGATGCAGGGCACTCTTGCTCATACTGGGGTATTACTTTCCAACCAGTCGCCTCTGGTGGCTCCCTCCCCCCTTTTATTTATCTTCTTTTTTTTTTTTTAAGATTTTATTTATTTATTTGACAGAGAGAGAGATCACAAGTAGGCAGAGAGGCAGGCAGAGAGAGAGAGAGGGAGAAGCAGGCTCCCCACTGAGCAGAGAGCCCGATGTGGGGCTTGATCCCAGAACCCTGAGATCATGACCTGAGCTGAAGGTAGAGGCTTTAACCCACTGAGCCACCCAGGTGCCCCTTTATTTATCTTCTGATATCAGTCACCGTTCCCACTCCGCTTTACCTGCCCACTGGCGTCTTCTGCTCCTGTAGAGATCCAGACGTGTATAATTCTGATCTGAGGCTGATTTCATAGGTGATCGGAGTTCTTTGGTAGGTAATCAGCTCACTTTGGGGTACAGGCTAAAAAGGCGCCTCCTCCTACTTCCCCGCCATCTTGTCCCCCCTGTTTAGGCTTTCAGATATATATTTTCAGCTATAAAACAGATATACACATTTATCATATGCCCATACAGAAGCATGCATACAAACAGTAATAAAAATTCTGGAGAGGGGCTCCTCAGTCGCTCAGTTGGTTAAGCATCCAATTCTTGATTTCAGCTTAGGTCTTGATCTTGGGGTTGTGGGTTCAGGCCCCTCACTGGATTCCACACTGGGCATGAAGCCTACTTAAAAAAAATCTGGACAAATAAACACCAAGATGCTAACAGTGTTTGTCATTTTATGTGAAAGTTTACTGAATTTATTATATTTTTCTTTTATATTTTGAGAGTGGACAAGTTTGTTTACAGTGATCATATATTGCTTTCCCACTAAGAACGAACATCTTCCTCTTTCATTCTCTCTTTCTCCCAATCCCTGTATCAGGGTACTACTGGGTAAGAGGCTGCTCCTCTATCCAAAATGACCAAAGACTGTACTGACTCTAGTTTATGCTCCTAGTTCTGCTGGCCACCACCTAGCTGAACATACCAGATTCTATACTGCTCACAATTCTTATCTTCTGGATTCCAGTCCAAGGAATCAGAAATGCTCTCTCCATGCCCTCTCTACCAAGAAGTCTGATAAACATAGCCAGAAAATTCTGGCTGGCTCTGTGTCATGCTTTCTGCTATACTATCTACTTCTCACACTCATGTACCTCTCTTTGGGCCTGATAAACCCCCTCCACCATGGGTGGTAGTCTCATTTCTGCTCTGTCTATTCCCACTGCACTCCTGGAGTGCCCACACCCTCTCTTTCCCATTCTGCTTTCTTCTAGAAGTGTTGTGTCTACCTTGTGAGGCTCTTAGGTAGATCTCTGGGATCATATTCTTGCTAAGTACAGCTGGCAGGGGTGTAGTCTTTATTGGCCTCTCCTACGGTCTTGTTTTACAAGCACTAATCCTGTCAGCTTCCCCTGCAGGACCATTCAGAGTCTAAGAGATATGTGGTGCCCAGTTATGTGAGCCTCTCAGTTTATTTTGAGCCATGTTTGCCTTAACCTTGCTTTCTGACTAGCCACATGGGCCATTGACCTTGCTCAGCTTCATGATGTTTCCTGCTCTTGATTCCTGGTCTGTGGGAGACTTGTCATTTCTGACATGAGCTTCTAGTTGTTCTGAGCTGCATTTCTCCATGAAGTGTTTCTCCAGGTATCCAGTGAGTGCCTTTACTGCTATCCACACTATTTTCCAAACTAGCCACTTTTGGGGAGTGACCCAAACACACTTATGTTGTTACTACTCAGGTATGGTGGCAAATGGACCCAGAACTATTGGGATTAAAATCATCAGCAACATTTACAAGAAATTCCTATATGAAATACTAAATGAGTGAGGAAGAAAATTAAATACCTCCCCTAAAAAAATGAAAGACTCTGGAAATGTCTAATTCACTAACTCACAGGTTTCCCTAACAGACCCTCCCTCATAATATGGCATTGGGCATCAAAAGACAATTTTCTGTGATCTCATATAATTCATTGATCCCCATTAACATTAATTTCCCCACTGGTATAATAGTGATACTAATCATATTCCTTCCCATACAAAAGGTTGATCAGAAAATTAAATAAGTAAAAGTCTCCACAAGCTGTGAAACTCTCAAAACAGAGTATGTTCTCTTTCATTAATGTAGGTAACTATAGACTTTTCAAGGTTCTACTTCTAATCCTTCTCTTAAGGGCTGGTGTCCAGAAGAACAGAAATTATTTATTCTCTGTGGAGATTATTTTAAAGAAAAAGATCCAAGTATATCTCTTCCTGGGATCCAATACAGTTAGGGATTCTGAAAAGGAAATCACAGTTTTAAGCCAGATTATCTGATTGTATTTCACTCTTGTGTTTATTTTACTTTGCCATGCTTAACCCTTTCTTCAATATCTCTTAGATGTGTCACTCTCATCTCAGAATGCTGTAGAGTATCAGTGCAAGCAATTAGAGATTTGGGCTAAATAGGTAAATGGGAAACAATAATCCTCCAGCCACAACCACCTCATGGTTCTAATAATTATATAGAGAGAATTATAAAAGGAAAATAACATTTTACAATGGGGCTTGGTAGGATATGAGTCTACCCCTATCTTATAGAGATTCTTCAACCAGTTTCATGTTTAAAGAATCAGTTGTATTTCTTAAGTAGGGAAGATTTTTTTTTCTAATACTGTCTTCTAAAATGTTATATTAAAATTTGAACTGAAAAACTTTGAGTAAAAAAGGAATTTTCACTGACACCTATGGATCTGAAGTAGGGGTCGTCACATGGAAAAGACGAAGGATGCGGTGCCGAATCTCCTTTGTCTTGACTCCATAAACAATAGGGTTGAGCACAGGAGGAACAAGCAGGTAGATATTGGCCATGATGATGGGTAGAAGGGAGTTATGCCGCTTGCTGAAACGGTGCACCATAGATAATCCGATGAAAGGTACATAAAATATGAAAACAGCACATACATGAGAGACACAAGTGCCAAATGCCTTTGCTTGGGCTTCACGTGTCAATCCCAATACAGTCTTGAGGATAAGTAGATATGACAAGGAGATGAGAAGTGAGTCCAGGCCAATGGCAGAGATGATGACAATGAGGCCATAGATGATATTGACACGGATATCAGCACAAGCCAGCTTCATGACATCTTGGTGTAGGCAGTAGGAATGGGAAAGAATGTTGGAGTGGCAGAAAGGCAGCCGTTTGATGAAGATAGGCAGGGGTGCCATTAGTGCAGTACCCCGTACCACAGCAGCCATGCCAATCTTGGTAACACGAGGCAATGTTAGCACAGTGGCATGGCGTAATGGGTGGCAAATGGCCACATAGCGGTCAAAGGCCATGGCGAGCAATACTGTGGACTCCATGCCAGATAAGGAGTGGATGGCAAACATCTGTAGCAGACAAGCATCAAATTGGATAATAGTGGAATTGAACCAGAAGATGGCCATCATTTTGGGCATAGACGAAGTGGAGATAAGGATGTCAAGGCCAGAAAGCATGCAAAGAAAAATATACATGGGCTCATGTAGGCTGTGCTCAGTCCTCACAATGTAGATAATTGTCAGGTTACCTAGCACAGCAATAAGGTAGAGGGAGCACAATGGAAAGGCCAACCAGAACTGAGCTTCTTCCAAGCCTGGAAGACCTATTAAAATAAAATATGTGGCACTGGATTCATTGCTTTTGGGGTCCACCATAGTGAAGAAGCTGAGACTCAACCAGTGCCAGGCAGGTAAAGGCTGGAATAAAAACACAAGCCATTGTCAGATCCTCCAGGATCCCAATGCCATGTTTTTTCCCCTCTACCCTGATGTCTGTTCTCTAGCCCAAAATCTAACTTCATTGACTATCCAAGCTCTGATTCTATTCTAAACTCAGCCTAACCACCATTTGCAACTCAAGGCCCAGTTCTAATCACTAATCCCACCTCTAAAGTCAATACTGAAAACAAATGAAATACTAAGACAAGTTGCCAGAGAGCGGTTGAGTGTGAAGAAGAGCTCATGGCCAGCATCAGGAAGGACTTATACCATTCACTGGGCTCAGGTTGTGTCAGGAATCTTTGTTCCATCATTGAGCTATTCCACGAGGGTTCCCTCAGACCAGACAGAGAGCAAAACACTGGAAGCATGAGATTTAGGGCAGAGAATGAAAGTTTAATTCAAAGTGCTGGAGGAAGAAGGCATAAGGAGCCATATTTAACTTAGAATTTCAGGCAAAGAAGCCAAAGTCATCAGTGTCTTAAACCTTCTGTGCTGACCTCTCTATAACCTATGACACTACAAGGAGTTCCCTTCTTCTTAAAAATTCTCTCTTCTCCTCCTACTGCTCCTAAGCACTCTATGATCACCAGTTCTTGGTCTCCTTTCTGGATCTTCAGCCTCCTATCCTTGACCCTTAAGCATACTTTTAGATAATAATGCTCTCAGAATTTTATCCTTAGTTTTCCTCTTATTCTACACCCTCTACCCTGAGCATCTTGTCCCTTTCTATAAGTCCATTTGTTATGCCTAAACTACGGATTCCAAATCTGTTTAGTAAGCTTTGAACTGTCTCTTGTGATCCAGATTCATAACTCTAAAGCCTTACTGAAAGGAATCACCTGTGTGTCTCTCAAGCACATCAAACTCGCCCTGTCGAAAAAACAAACTCTTCTACAGGCTGTATCGTATGGTTGTTAAGACTACGAGCTTTGAAATCAATCCTGGATTCATATCCCAGTGAATAACTTCCCAGGGAAAACCAGTTAACCTTCCTAAGCATCCGTTTCCCCATCATTAAAATGAGGATAATATTTGCTGCCTAACAGAGCTCATTATGAAGATTCAGTAAGATGATAAGTATAAAGTATTTAACACAATGCCTTACACATAGTAAATGGGCAAAAAATTACATCTGTTGCTGTTGTTAACTGTTTTCTTCTACTATGTCCTCTCTTCTGCAGGATGGCCTGAACAGCCACACAAGCTCAGAGACTCTGAGTCTGTCTGCCATGCTTCCAGCGCCTCCTTGTTTATCTGCACAATTCCAATAATCTTCAAAGCAAATGAACTCAGATCACTATCTATTGCTTAGAAAAAGAAAATACCTTTCAAAGTTCCACATTAATTCTAGAAAAAAGATCAAACTGTTAGGCTGTGGCAAAAAAGTCTGTCTTCCAGCATCTGGCCGTAGGTTTCTCTCTTACCACTGCTGACCATGGCTCCTGTGCTCTAGCACATTAGAATGCATGCCATTTTATGAAGGTGGCATTGATTCCCATGCTTCTATGTTTTTTTCATCTTTTTTCTCATCCCTTCATCAAGATCTTCCCAGATCCCCCTCCTTGACTTCCCACTGAGCAAAATCTTACTCATCTTTCACACCCTAGTTTACTATCTCTCTCCTATGCTGTCTTGCTAAGCTTCTACCCCTGGTTATAATAAAATGTTTCCTGCCCTCTGCTCCCAAAGAACTGTGTTTAGGTCTCTTTTCCAGCATGTATAGTCCTGAACTATATAATTATTGCTATATTTGTTTTTCCCTGAATTATGGATTCCTGAATGGCAGGAACCCTACCATATTTTTTAATTAGTATTCAGTTAACATTTATTGAAAGTGAAAGTGAGTTTTATCAAAAGAATCCCTCAATACACATCTAATGAGGATAGCATGGCCAAGGAGGTAAGAAGGACTGCCAGTTGTATGAGCTACAGAGACACTGAAGAAGAATGGAAGAATGTTTAGAAGGTCAGTGTATGATAGTCTTCATTTTAGAACAAGAATCTTTAGGGTCAAACAGAAAAGGCCTTTCTTACCCCTGGGATCCAGAAGGCAAAAGAGAATACATGGAGTATGGGGCAGGTACAAAGCCTTGGCTCTACACAAATGCAAAGTAGGCACACAGGACGGTTTATGTCCAAGAGACAGGGTGACCCAGGATCCTTCCTCTGCAGACATCAGCAAGAAGGCTCTGCTACTCCAGAGAGCCAGATATCTACACCATCCAAAAATTCCATGGAACAGACATGGTAGAATGGGGTCACAATGTGCCACTTTAGGAAACACTGGATTGGCATATTCCATCCTATTACCCCTCAGGGCCAAGTGATGTGGTAAGCAGAATTCTGGAGCTAGAAACTCAAGTCTAAGCTCAGAATAAATGTAGAAGACAGTAAGAACCTTACAGTGTTCCTGCAAAATTATGAGGTAAGACCTGTCAAAGGGTATAAAACACCTATCACTTCGTATGATGCACTTTTTAAATTTTTTCCATTAAAATGGGGAACAAGTCTCCTCAATATGTAGAAAGTTTCCAAAAAATTTCAGTTCCCCCTATTTGTCACCTAAATTGCCACTCCACCTTAAGCACACACTCGTGCACGCATGTGCAAGTATAAACACACACACACACAGACACAGTAACAGACGATCTCCCACAATGGCAACAAGAAGAGGACACAGCTGTCCAGGAAGGGAGGCACCTCAGCAGTATAAAGTGGGTAGCTACTATTGGTAGAAAACATCAGGCTGGGACACAGAACACCCCAGCAAAAGGAAAATAAAGGAATGTTACAGGGACCAGCCAGAAGGCACAAGCCCTAAAACATCTCAATCTCCCACAGTCCTGCCAGGAGGTGGGGAGAGGAAACCTGTGCCATCCTGCCTGAATGGGCTGTTGGTAATTAAAACCATTTGCATCTACTCAGAGAGAGAACATTTGGAGCTCCAGGGGAAACAAAAGAAAGAAAGTCTTTTTTCTTTTTTCTTTCTTTCTTTCCTTCCTTTTTGTTTTTTGTTTGTTTGTTTGTTTGTCTGTTTTTGTTGTTGAAAGCCTGATTATCCTAGCCCTAGGGAATAGGCCTGGGATCTTCTCTGAAAAGGTCACACTATCTCAGCAAGTCCCAGCCATGTACTTTGGAGAACTATGAAGTACATCTTGGCCCTCTCCTGAGAATGGAGGGAGCAGAAGCTGCCAGCGACACAGAGCAGAAACACACTGTGAGGCCTTCCAACCTCATTCCTTCCTCCTGGCTTCCAGACTCCATCCCCCATTGCCAGCTAAGCTTGCACCATCAGCCCATTCTTGCATTCTTCCCATAGCTCTCTGAACTCCCTGTTTCTCAGAGACCCGTGGAAAGGCAGTCAGAGAAGTAGACCAGGGACTACAAGCTCTATTTCTTCTGATCCAAGAGAAGAGTAATGAGGTCATTCCCAATGCTAATTTTACTGCTTTTTATGATAACAGAAATCACTGAGTGTCTACAAAACATGGGACACTGTAAAAAGAAGATCTCTAACCTTAGAACAATTTTGCATGATTGGAATTCTTATGTATCTTCTCTATATTATAGCTCAGAAAACCAGGTCCCAAAGGATTAAATAATGTTTAGGGTTTAACAGATGAATGGAAAACAGAGTTTAACAGATGAATAGAAAAGCAGAAATTTAACCTGAACTAACATCAACACCCATACACTTTCTACTATTCTAGGCTGCCCTTAATTGTGCTGCACCTTTTGAAAGCAATCAAATCTTCCCAAGAGGCAGGGTAGAATGGCCAGGTAAGTAGGACACCAGGCCCAGGTAGATCCTTAGAAGGCAACTCAAGAGGCAGGGAAGAGAACCCCCACCCCCAGAACAGGACTCAGGCACTCTCCTTTCAGCCCCAACTCCTCTGGTAGTAAGTTTGGGTTGGTCCCATAGTGGAGATTAAAAAACTTTATCCTCTACCCAGTACTTCCTTCTTATATGATTAGAGCCTCTCATCAACCTGTCAGGCAGGTATTATTAATCCCATTTGACTGATAAGGATGTTGAGGGTTGATTAGAGCTCTTAGTGACAAATCCATATGCTTTCCGATAAGCCAAGCTACTGCCCTGCCCTCTCTCAGTCTCCTTCAGAATGGACCAATGTTTTATAAGGACTATTTTAATGTTAATCTCCAAGAAATTCAAACTTTGAGGACCTGTGAGTCTAGAGGGCCTCTCCAGGACTCAGAACACTTGACCAACTCTCCCCACTTGTGTGCAGCAGGGAAGGGGAGTAAGGAGGGAATGGAAGATGGGATTCATAGTCATTGCCATTGTCTGGGCTAAACACACAGAATGCTCCATGCCGAGAGCAGTGGGGTAAGGACCTCTGGTGCTCCTGCCAGTCTCTGTGGGAACATCTGGAAGACAATGTCCTTGGAGAGAATCCAGAATACCTGGGAGCCTCTGGCTCCTACTCGTAGGCCCAAAGAGGGAAGGCAGACTTCAGTGGTGGACAAGAACTGTAAGATCTAATCACTCACTTCATTAGAGGGGGGTACTTTCCTTAATACCCCATGGGTGTGGTAGCCCCAGAATCACTTCGACCCCAAATCATCCACATCCTTTGCCCCTCTTACTTTGCCTTGATTTGATAACGCAGATGAACCTTTGCAGAGCCTTGGCCACTCATTTTAGAATGGCCAAAATGAGAGTAGAAGTTGCATTCTCTCATTTTTCCAACTAAAAACTAGAGTGAGGCTCTACTTTTAGAGCCTTACTACAGCTGGGAGCCTCATTACTTACTCTAGTCAGCCTGGCCCTCCAAAGTCACCCCCAAACAGAGCTCCAGGGATTCAGGTCCCTGCCCCTCCACATCCCACATATAGGACCAGAGTCAGTAAAAGTCCCACAGACCTGCAAAGCTTGACCCAATAATCAGTGCCCATCAGAGCTACTCTGCTGCCTACACACAGGCAAATGTGGTGCAGTGAAAAAGCCTGATCTTGGACTTTGATTGATCTATTGATCTTTTTCCAGTAATTATTGATTTACTGGCTGCCATGTACCAGAACCTATGCTAAGCATTGGAGATAATGAGACATAGAGTGAACAAGGCACAGCTCAGAACTCCAGGGGTGGGGAGAAATTGAGACAAAACATGAAGCTATCACAACATGTTGTGTTAAATGCTAGCATAGGGGTAAGTACAGACCTCAGAAGCAAAGCAGACAATAGGTTACCAAGTTGTCAGTCCCAGAGGACTTCCCTGAGGAGGCGACCTCTGAGCCAAGACTTACAGAGTTAGTCAGTTAACCAGACAGGATGGAGAGTATGGGGCCAGCATCATTCAGACAGACAGTAAAAACACTGAGTATGTTTGGCTCCATGTACCAAAACTGGAGATAAAACAGCGGATGAAACAGAAAAGATCATAGTGCGTAGAGCTCACACACTATGAAGGAAATAACAAAAAATAAACAAATAAGCAATAACATGTCAGGGAAAGATAAATGCACCAAGATAAGATGGAGGAAGAGGGTAGGGGACAGGTAGGGCACCCATATTTGAGAGGGGGTCAGTGACAGCCTCTCTGAGGAGGTGACATATGAACCAAGAGCTGTGTAGGAACATGCCAGCCATTCTAAGATCTAGGGAAGGAGCTGAGGAAACAAAAGGAGAAGGTCTTCTGTTCTGAGGATTCACAGAACAGAAAGAAGGTCAATGGAGCCAGAGATACAGAGAGCACAGGAGAGATTTAGAAGATGAGGTCAGAAAGGAAGAAAGGGGCCAGATCATGTAATGGCTTACAGGACATGGCAAAGGGCCTTCATCTAATTCTGAGTGACTTGGGGGAACTAAACCAACAGACTGGATGTAATTTGTTAAAATTACACACACACTGGTGGGGTACCTGGGTGGCTCAAATGGTTAAGCAGTGTTTACCTTTGGCTTAGGGCATGATCTCAGGTTCCTAGAATCCAGCCCCTGAGCAGAGAGCTTGCTTCTCTCTCTCCCTGTACCCCCAACCCTAGCTTGAGCTCTCTCTCACTCTGTCTCACTCTAAATAAATAACTATAAAAATCTTAAAAAAAAAAAAAAAGTGCACACTGGCAAATTTGAAGACCTAGAAAGAGAGTATACCTTGTTTGGAAAGCTATGAGTGGTTTAGTGAAGCTGGGGAACAGAGTGCATGGCAGAGGAAGTCACAGTGTGGCAATAATGCACTTTTTATATGGGATGAAGACTGGAGCCTGACCCAGGCATAGACAGAGTCAGGGCCAGAGCTCCAGGAGGACTGCTAAGTCCCAATATAAGCCACAGTCTAACTCCCAATACAGATGTCAGAACAAGGCCTAAACCTCCAATCACAAACTAAGCTTTACACACACTAACACCTGGGACTGTCCTGTTAACACACAAATACCAACCTAACTCTAACCCAACCCCAACCCAGTTTGTTTTCTGTCCCTTCACCTTCATTTAGACCAACTCCTGCCAAGCCCTAGATGGGCACCCCCAGGAAACTGATAATTAAAAATTGCTTGAAAACTACCCATAGGCAACATCTACCACTGTCCACACTTCCCTTTATCCCACACAGAAACTGCTAACACTGTCCTTTGAGTCGGGAGCCTCCTTCATGTTCCCCGGCTCCACCCCTATACTTCATCATACCCTGGTTTCTCCTCCCTTAGATTTGGCAGGTCTAACGGGAATTCCCTACCTACAAGAAACCCACACATCTCTGCATACCCCCTGGTCTCCTGCACTCACCGCAATGGCCTGGAAGTAATGTGTGTCTTTTTCTCCAGTCCTCTTCCCAAAGATGTCTGGCAGACTGTGCTGAAGTTCTGCATTCTCTGTCTCCACCCCCTTCTTTGTGCCTCCCTGATCAAGGTTATTTATTCTGTCTTACCTCCTCCCTCCTTCTGCTTTCCCCTCCTGGGGGGCAGGCGTGTTGCCCAGAGGGTCTATCAGCAAGTACCCCCTCAGTAGCCAACTGTGCGTCTGATGTCCTTCTTGGCTTTTGTGTCCTGGGAAAGTACACCCCGGGTATGGGGAAGGAGGGAAAGTGGGTAGAGAGGGTCTCTAGAGTACTCTCCAGATGGGCCCTGTGCCAGTCAGGATATTGGCCAGTTCCCAATGTAAAGTTTGACAGGCGGATGAGTAAGGAAAGGCTAGAAGAAACTCATTTGTGTGGCTGTGGACTTTGTGAGGAGCGTTTTTCCACGTTTCTTCCCAGGCTCAGTAAACTCAGACAGAGGAAAAACAGAATAAGCTTTCACTGAGGCCCCACAATTAAGTACCACCCCCTCTTCTTCCTGGAGTTTTCTCTATCCTCTGCCTTCTTCCTGTTTGTGGCCCCTGTTGGATCCTTGCTGAGTCTGGATCCCAATGGACCCATCCGCCTTTCCCCCAAAGCTCTAGGGCTACATTTTCTTTGTCTACCAGGCTCTGGGCCCTGTGTCTAGCTAACTCATAGCATGGATCCCTGGGGAACATGCTATCTTCCACTCCCTGGCCTTGGATTCCTGAACTTCTGGCTGAAGAAGGAGGATGTGGTTTCCTTAACCCTCTCCTACCTCCAATACCAACCATAAAAGACCAATGCCATCTGGTTTCTCTCTTAAGGGCAAAAATAGTAAGAGAACATTTTAGAGAGCTAGAGAACAATTTTAATGTAAAACTAAATGCCTTACATATTTAAATATGTTTTCCAAAGTGCATAAATAAAGCAAAGTGAATTTTAGTTGGCTTCTCCTTGTTGTCTACTTACCAGTTTTACAACTCTTAAGTTTAAAATATACAACCTAGAGCATGCTAACTCAAATTGTGCAAAAATAAATCATGTCAAATCAGGCCATTCCATCTCAAACCACATCAAAAATAGTGATGACAAGGGCTCCAGCTACCCGCAGAACCTGTAGACCATGAGTGCAGGAACTCACTGCCATCACCCTCAAGCCATCTCTGCTGTTTCCCTAAGCCTCCCGAACTTAGGCTGTGTGAAGACTTCAAAAATATATACAACCAAGGGACTTCTACTTCTGGGAAAATGGGAGTAGCAAGAAGGAATATCCCTCTGAAGAAACCAAGAAATGGACTATATACATAAACAGTGTTTTGCAAGACTGGACATCAGGCAATGAAGTACAGTGAGCCCTGAGATACAGGAAAACAAATAAGGTGAAACCCTGTGGATTCTCTAGCTTCCTGCCCTAAGGAAGTTTCCATGTTGCAGTGCAGGCAAGGAGAACCCAAGAAGAGTCCAGAGGACACCCCACCCTAAGTGAAGGACATGGAGATGAAGAGTTCAATGAAGATGAAGAGTTCAGATCAAGCCAGCTAGATCTGAAGAGAGAATATCAAAATGAGAGATCTACA
Source organism: Mustela putorius furo (assembly GCF_011764305.1). Taxonomy (NCBI): domain Eukaryota; kingdom Metazoa; phylum Chordata; class Mammalia; order Carnivora; family Mustelidae; genus Mustela; species Mustela putorius. Next base: position 2,179,264 of record NW_025422126.1, read on the forward strand.
CATAGAGAGAACCCCAGAGATGTAGAGGATCCTCCTTCAACTGAGGTCCTGATCAACACATGCACGTGAACAAGCTACCTAAAGCTGGGGAAAGAGCCACCTGAAAAGATGAAAGGGAACACTATCCAGTGTTCACACAGGGTCAAGGATAGTGACTGTCTCCACCAGCCAGACTGGAAAACTTCAAGATTAACAGGGCACTAAGTAGAGAATGCAGAAGGATCTTGCCTCAGTAGTGGGGAATAATGAACCTTAGACTGAGCACTGCTCTAGTCCCACCTAACAATTCTTTTTTTAAAAAAGATTATTTATTTATTTATTTGACAGAGAGAGAGAGATCACAAGTAGGCAGAGAGGCAGGCAGAGAGAGAGGGGGGAAGCAGACTCCCTGCTGAGCAGAGAACCCGATGTGGGGCTCAATCCCAGGACCCTGGGATCATGACCTGAGCCGAAGGCAAAGGCTTAACCCACTGAGCCACCCAGGCGCCCCCCCCCAACCTAACAATTCTTAAAGGCAAGACCCAAATGACCTAACTAAGTATAAGTAACTTTACTGAGTCCCTAAACAAAACAGAAGAATATCTATAGGGATACGAAAATACGCAAAACCAAGGTAAAATCTGCAGTCTCACATGTGATCAAATTGCCAGACATGCAAAGAAGAAAAATGACCCATAATGGCGAGAATAATTTAAACTGATCTAGAACTGAAACAGATATTAGAACTACAAGATAAAGATATTATATATTAAAGATGATTACAACTGCATTAAACAGAATAAAAACTTAAGTAGAGACATGAAAGATATTTTTTAAAATTGCAATCAGGGTGCCTAGGTGGTTCAGTAGGTTTAGTGTTTGCCTTCTGCTCTGGTCAAAATCCTGGGATCTAGACCTGTGTCCAGCTCCCTGCTCAGTGGAGAGTCTGTTTCTTCCTTTCCCTCTGCCCCTCCCCCCTTCCACCCCTATTCTCAATCTCTCTATCAAAAAAATAAATAAAACCTTTAGAAAAAATAAAATAAAATTGAAATTAAACTTCTAGGGATAAAAACTCCAAGGAATGAGACATAAAACTCTCCAGATGGAGATACATTATGGAAGAAATGATTAGGAAACTTGAAGACACTGAATTAAAAACTATTCAAAAGGAAACACAGAGATAAAAAGCAATATTTAAAAAACAAACACAGGGGCACCTGGGTGGCTCAATGGTTAAAGCCTCTGCCTTCAGCTCAGGTCATGATCTCAGGGTCCTGGGATCAAGCCCCGGGTCAGGCTCTCTTGCTCGGCAGGGAGCCTGCTTCCTCCTCTCTCTCTGCCTACCTCTCTGCCTACTTGTGATCTCTGTCTGTCAAATAAATAAATAAAATATTTTAAAAATTTTTTAAAAATTAAAAAACAAACACAGACTCAGTGAGGAGTGGGAGAACTTCAGGTGGCCTAATTACATGTGACTGGAGTCCTCTCTGTGGGGTGGGGGACAAAAAGTTTTCCAAATTTGATATACACTATAAACCTATAAACTCATAGATGCAAGCAGCTCAAGATAATGATATTTTAGGTATACAAAAGCTGAAATAATTCATTATCATATCACATCACAAAGTATGATAAACTCTTCAAGTAGAGAAAAACAATACCAGATAGAAATAATATACATCTACAGAAAAAATGCAGAGCAGTAAAAACTGTAACCACCTGGGTACATACATAAAGGTGTTTTCCTATGATTCAAGCCTCTTTAAAGATAATTGTTTAGATGAAAATAACAATAATGTGGTGTGGAGTTTATAAAACATATAAAAGCAATATGTACAACAACAGCACAAAGGTTGGGAGGAGAGGAATGGGAATACAGTCCTACAAAATTCTTCTACACATTAAATGGTTAAATGAAGGTAGGCTGTAATAAGTTAATATATATTTAAACCCTACACAGCCATTAAAATAACAAAAGAGTGATAGCTAACAAACTATAAAAGGAGATAAAATGGAACCATTAAAAATAATCCAAAAATAAAGAAAAAAAGGCAAAGCGGGGGGAAACAGGTGGTACAAATAGAAAACAAATGGGATACCCCTAGTAAAATACAGATATCATCAAATCAGATAAAAATGTAAGAAGTGACAATATCCTTTCTATTAAAAAAGGCACTCCAAACCAAAAGACACAAATAGGCGAAAAGTAAGGAATGAAAAAAAAGATACATCACGGTTACATTAATTACAAGAAAGCTAAAATGGCTTTATTAATACCAGACAATGTAGATTTCAGAGTAAAGAATATTACCACAAATAAAGAAGGCCACTTCATAATGATAATTCATTATAAGAAAATTAAAAATGCTAAATACTTAAATCCCTGTTAAGAAAACTTCAAAATATTTCAAGCATAAAGTGACATAACTACATGAAGCAATAGACAAATGTAAAATTATTTTTCTTAAAAATTAATAGAACAAGGACATCTGGGTGGTTCAGTCTGTTAAGTGTCTGCCTTTGGCTCGGGTCATGATCCCCCAGCGCAGGGATCAAGTCCTGCATGGGGGTTCCTTGCTCCTCAGGGAGCCTGCTTCTCCCTCTGCCTGCTGCTCCCCCTTCTTGTGCTCACTCACTCTCTCACTCTCAGTCTTTAAATAAAATCTTTAAAAAAAATTAATAGAACATATTCAATAGTAGAACAGTAGATATTTTCCCCCTAAGATCACGTGACGCTTATTACTTCTATTCACAATATCCTGGCATTTCTTGCCAATCCAATAACACAAATTAATCGATTAATTGTATCCAAATTTGAAAGAAAGAAGTAAAACCATCTTTACTCACAAGCAACATGATCATCTATGTAGAAAATCTAATGCAAAAAAAAAAAAAAAAACACTTATAGAAATAATGATTGAGTTTAGCAAAGTTCAAGATTCAGGAGTAATGTAAAGAAGTCAGTTATAGTTCTGTACACTAGCATAATGGAATATCAGAAAAGTTAACTAAATAATACCATTTATATAATAGTATCAAAATATGAAATACAGATAAGTCTGATGAAAGACATGAAAAACCCATACAATAAAACTACAAAACACATCTGAAAGAAATTGAGGGAGATCCTAAAAATGAAGATATATACTATGTTCATGAGTTGGAAAACTCAACAATATCAATTCTCTCTAAACTGACCTATATAAATTCAATACAATTCAAGTCAGAATTCCAAAAGACTATTTTGTATAAATTTTAAAACTGCTGCTAAAATTCCTAAGAAAGTATAATCAGAGCACCTTTGAAAATGAAGAACAAAGTAAAAGGATTAACAATACTGATTGTAAGACATCTTACAAAGCCACATTAGTCATAAAAAATAGCAAAATAGTCAGTGAATTAAAAAAAAAATCTAGAATAAGACACACATACATAGATAACTGATTTTCTACAAAGATACAAAAACAATACAGTTGACCATGGATAGTCCAGTAGCATCAAAATAACCAGATGTCAATATGGAAATAAATTAACTTTGACCCATACCTTACACCTATATATACAAAAACTAACACAAAACAGATCACAGAGTGAAATATAAAACCCAAAACTATATTGCTTATGAGAATAAAAAGAACATGGATTTTTGTGCAATTGTGATGAGTTTTTAGGTACATCAAAGTGTTGCTATAAAAGAACAACTTGATAAATGAGACTTCATCGATTAAGAATATTTGATTTTTTTTTAAGACCATTAAGAGAAGCAAAAGACAAGCCACAGACTGGGGGAAAATGTAAAGTATATATCTGATAAAGGACTTATATACAACATATATTTTTACAAATCCAAACTCAGTAATAACTAAACAACAGAACAGAAAAGTGGCAAAGATTTACAGATGACAAATAAGCACATGAAAAGATATGAAACATCACTATTTATTAGGGTCATATTGAAAGCACAATGGGATGCTATTAAAAACCTACTAAAATAGCTAAAATAAAAATACAGACTATATCAAAAGTAAGCTAAGATGCCAAAAAATTTTAACTCTCATACACTATCAGTAGAAATGTAAAATGACACAACCACTTTGGAAAGTGGTACAACCACTGTGGAAAACACTTAGGCAGTTAAAAAGTTAAACAAGTCAGTTCTGGAAACATTCTAAATGTCCATCAGGAGATGAACAGATAAACAAACTATAACATAATTACACAATAGAATGCTACCTAGCAATAAAAAGAATTAAGTAACTTAATATTACTTAATATAAGTATATATGCTATAGCATGGATGAATCTCAAAATAACTGTGTTGACTAAAATAAGCCAGACAAGAAAAGGAGTACATAGTGTTTGATTCTATTTATCTAAAATTCTAGGAAATGCAAACTGATGTAGCATAAAGCATTTCAGTGGTTATCTGGGGATTGGAGCAGGAAGTGACCAGGAGATATGGGAGTGAGGGACTTCAAAAGGGTATAAGGCAACTTTTGGGGAATGAGAAATATGTTCATATCTTGATTGTGGTGTGGTTTTATGGGTGTATACATGTCGAAACTTATCAAACTGTGAACTTTAAATGTGTGCCATTTGTTGTATATCAATTATACACCATAAACTATTAAAGATTAAACTAAATACACCGAAGCGCTGGAGGCAGAAAATACCTAAGTCCCCATACCACGGGCCTTACGTGGCTGAAATGTCTAAGGTCAGATGCTGTGGCAGCCATGGAAGTGTGATATTCAAATCTCCTTCACAAGAGCCTGCTGCAGGGAGCATAGCAAACTGACAGTGCCAGCCACTGCCTCTCAGGCTCTACCTCCATGTTAGCAGCAAGGCCACATTTGTCCAGCCTACCCCACTAATGACTTAGTACTGACCCATTCTTGCTAATGTAGGAGCCTTCTGATGAGAAACCTTTGCTTGGGGCTGTTCCTTTGGCCTAGCCAAAACTTTCTCAAATCCACAGTTCTGTATTGACACATTCCAGATATCTGGAAACAGACAGCCCAGTAGGTTGGCTGCTCCAATCACTAAGACTTTCACAAGGTCATAATCCTCTCAGCTTTGGCAGGGATTGAAGGCACTAGGGAGGTTATTCTGCTCACCTACCACCCTGTGAGAACATATGGAGAATCCGTGAACGGATCTCCTTGGTCTTGGCTCCATAAACAACAGGGTTGACCACAGGTGGTAGTAGTAGATAGATATTAGCCATAATCACGTGGAGCAGGGAAGTAGGGCCCCCCAACCTGTGTACCACTGATAGCCCAATGAGGGGCACGTAGAAGACCAGTACAGCACAGAGATGGGAGACACAGGTGTTGAAAGCCTTGAGTGCTGCCCCCCGAGAAGACAGCTCCAACACAGTCTTCAGGATGAGAATGTAGGAGAGACCAATGAAGAGGGAGTCCACACCCATCACTGAGAGAATAATGAAGAGTCCATACACTACATTGACTATGGTGTCAGTACAGGACAATTTCATGATATCTTGGTGCAAACAGAAGGAGTGTGTGACGGTACGTGTTTGGCAGTATGACAACCGCTTCAGGAGGAAGGGAAGTGGGAAGAAGAAAACAAATCCTCTGGTCAGAGCAGCTAGTCCAATCTTAGCCACAGTAGGCCCCGTAAGCACAGAAGCATGCCGCAGTGGATGGCAGATGGCCACAAAACGGTCAAAAGCCATGGCCAGCAGGACAGCTGACTCCATGGCTGACAGAGCATGGATGAGGAACATCTGGGCCAGACAAATATTGAATCCTATTTCCTGGATGCCTGTTAAGAAGAGGCTGGCCATCTTAGGCATGGTGACAGAAGACAGGACTAGGTCAGTGGTGGAAAGCATAGCCAGGAAAAGGTACATGGGCTCATGCAGGCGCCTTTCCACACGGATGATGAGGACAATGGCCAGGTTGCCCAGGGTGGCCAAAGCATACATAAAACACAGTGGAAAAGCCAGCCAAAAGTGTATGTTGGGCCCCAAGCCAGGGATGCCCACCAGTAGGAAATATGCTGGGTGTACCAGAGTTCCATTTGGAGTGGCTATGACAGGAACCAAGCACTGAGGCTTCTGCATTCCAAGACCAGGGTCTATGAAGGGGAAAAGGAGAAACACCATTTAGTCATGGTTCAGAGGAGACTAAGGACTTACCAGGAAAGAGTACCGGAGTCGTGATGACAGTAGCAAACAGAAGATTAAGTACTTATAATTCTGAACTCCAGTCTCTCTGTGCTCTGTGTCCCCTTATACACATTTCCTAGAGGTCCCATTAATCTCAGTGTGTGACAATCCACTCAGAAAATATGCAACAGCTCTTCTTTCCAGAGCTAAAGCTGTGGACAAGGCACTGCTCTTAAGCACTTCTCCAACATAGTGGACCTGCCCAGAATGTTCCACACTGACCCCAGCTCTGCTGGTGCATATAAGGTTAAAGTTCATTTGGGTCCCAAGCCTAAGGCTCAGTCTGTGATTACTTTTAAGTTCCACTCTAATCTGATTTAGGGCAAAAAGCAGGGGTTCGGTCTGGTATGGGGTTTCAAGAGACAAGTTTGTGTTTAAGCCTGAAGAGCATTTCCCAAACTTACCTGATAGATTCATTTGAAGTAATTATTGAAAACCCTATACCCAAAGTCTGATTCCAGGCCCAGATAATCAGAATTTCCAGGACAGGGGGGTCCAGGATTCTGGTTAAAAAGAGTAATTCCCTTTCTCCCCAGGTGATTTTTGTTTTTAATCAGGGAAATTTGTGAAAAGCAGTTCTGGTGTTCTGGGAGGTAGAGAGATGGGGGTGAAGAAAGATTATAATTTCTAGCCCCCAATGAAGAATAGAACAGAATTTTTCATCAGATCTCTGGAAAGTTGCATGAGAGTCAGTCCCAGACTGTGGCTTGGCTGCGGTGTGACATGGAAAGGACATACACCTGAGATATGGAGAGAAAAGCAGTCCATACTGAAGCTGGTACTTTGTGATATCCACAGGCATGCCCCCCTTCCACCACCACTCTCCCTGGGGATCATATAACCACCAGGCTCAACTTCCTTTGGCTCACATACACTCTTTTCTAAGCTTCTGTCCTGAGATCCAACCCTATAAGCTGCTGCCTCTTTGTACTTCTTCTTGGATAGCCTATGCACCTCACACTTATCTTACCCCAAAAGGAACCCCTTCCAAATGGTACCACCCACTCATCCAAGTCATCCAGGTCAGGGCAGTTTCTTCCCAACCTCATTATATTATCCACTCTGCTCTGATTATGAAAGGAGCTTCCTAATTCACCTCCTTGCCTCCAAACCCACATATTTCAGTGCAACTTCTGCATCACTGTTATCTAAACAGCAAAACTAGACATGTCAGGCTCCTGTCTAGCAAGTTACTGTTGACTCCCATAGTGCTCAAAGTTGAAACCGTGTGGTCTGCATTCAAGGTCCTTCATAAGGTGGTTCATACGTAACTTTAAAGCCCAGCTTCTCAGTTTCCTTTTTCATTATGGATCACCCACCACCGCTACCACCACCACACATCTATTTGTCCCCCACATGTAATTTCCCTGGATAAATTCATTTCCCTTGCCTTGTTTCTTAGGTGAAGGGTAGGAGGCTGGAACTGGGGAGTCCTTCCTGGCTCAAGGGATAAACATAGTTTGGAATGGACCTCACAACATTTGAAGAAACTCCTCTTTGGCTGATTGCTGAACAAGGTCTGGGATCCCAGGCACTGTAGTCTGGAAGTGCATTCGCAGACAGACTTCTCCAAGAAACCAAGAGAACAGAGCAGAGGCCAGGTTTCCTCCTGCAGTGCTTCCTGCCTGGATATGTGGCCAAGACTCCCTGTCGAGTCTACCCTCCCCACCCTTCCCTTTCCCTCTCCAGGGCTGAGCCTGGCTCACTCAACAACAGAGCCTCTGCCCAAAGCCAGAGCAAGTTTATAACTTCTTCCCGACCCTAGGGAGTGAGAGGATAATGAAGAGTAAATTAGCCTGGGCTCCCTGGGACCTACACTCCACTCAGGCACTCCTACTCAAAGTGGCTGTGCTGTTACTTGTTCTAAGTTTCAGAAGACTAGAGGAAGGCGAGTGCCATCGGGCGGAGAGAAGAGGGATGACCTGCTGGAAGAAAAGGAGCCCTGAATGGAGGTGTGGGTGTGTACTAGAAAGTGCACAGCCATGGATACTTCAAATCACACTCCCAAAGGCATTATCCAAGCGGATCCCGACTGTGCTCCTTGACAGCCTAATGCTTCTTGATGCTGCCCCCTTATGGTCATGCCAGAAACCTGCAGCTTCATGGTAACCAGGCCACAACTCTAAGGATGCCCAAGGACCTAACTCAGTGGTCTTGAATTTGAACTCCTTCCATTGCAGTATGCTGCCCCTTGGCTCACCATCCCTCTCGGGCCAACTCTTTCCTCCTTAAGCCATTAATCATAGCTCACCTGTCACACCAGAAATGGGACAGTGTACACAGGCTATTTAAATGTGGGGCTCTGTCAGGAAACAGTTGTGTCCAAATTGGAGTACAACCACTTGCTCATGGTGTGACCACCTTTAGCCTTCATGTGAAAAATAAAATGAGATATTTGCAATTCTCCAGTGAATGTCTGTGTTCATTATTATTACTCAAAACAACTGGAAGAACAAAAGAAATAAGAAATTCAGTTGAGATAGTGCTACAACAACCAGAGGAAGAAAGCACATTGGGGAGGAAGAATGGACAGTAGTACAGAAGGCAGCTGAGAGATCAAGCACTATCAGGACTGAAAATAAAAGATCACTTGTTACCTTGAGAAAGTCATATGGGAAAAGAATCTTGAATTCAGCAAGTGAGGAGTAAGGGGGTTGGGAAGAAAGGGAGAAAGTGGATGTAGACAACTCCTGGAGTAAGTCTGCATGTGAAGAGAAGGAATGAAATGGGAACTATGTGAAACACTGATAGCTCTAAGGAGTTTTTAAATGTGTATTTGACCTACAGGAGATTGAACACAAGTGTATGGACTTGGTAGGGAAGCTCCCTCCTCTTAACATTCCTGGTGGGGATCTTTAAGGCTATGACCCTTCAGCCTCTATAAAGTAACCATGAGAAATCTTACCTGTGCTCATAGCTTCTTTACCAAAACAGGCCTGACTAATATTCTGAACTGCATATTTTCTACTGGAAATCACCATTTTGGTGTTCCTCAGGCACCTCAAACTCAGTGCCTCCAGCTAAGCACATTATCTCTGATCCCCAGTCTATGTCTATGCCCCCAATCTATGTTTTCTGTTGCCTGTCACAAAATGACTCTGTTACCCAGTAGTAACCACTCCATTTTAGGTATTGCTTCTACAAGAAAACCTCTCCAGTAAGAAAATGTTCTCTTGGGTGCGTGAGTGGCTCAGTCAGTAAAGTGTCTGCCTTTGGCTCAGGTCATGATTCCATGGTCCTGGGATCGAACCCCAGATCAGGGTCCCTGCTTCTCCCTCTCCCAACTCCCCCCCTGCTTATGTACGTGGGTGCACACTATCTCTGTCTCTCTCTCTCTAAAAAAAATAAACAAAATCTTTAAAAAAGAATGTTCTCTTATTTCCAAGGGTATCCAAATTCCATTTGTAGATGAATAATGCCATTGTCTTTCATTAGAATATACTAACGGATGTGTCAATACAAAGCCACAAACACCCACCATGAAAGGAAAGCATGGTTTTACCTGAAGATAAAAATGATTTCTTGTATTAACAACCTGTAATAAGGCAAGAGAAAGAAAGGTATGCTATGAGATTTAGAAAAAAAATTAGTAATTATTTGTGAATTAATGATTTTATATATATAAAAATCCAAAAGAATCCATTGATAAGTAACTTAAATTAATAAGAAAATATATAAATTCTGAATACTGATCATTTGAATTAATAAGTAAATATATAAAGGTTGGTAAATACAAAGTCAATATACAAAATTCTACCATATTTCTTTATAAAATACACATGATTTTTTTTAAAACATTTACAATGGCATAGAAAAATCACATGTCTAAGAGTAAATCTAACAAAGGATACAGAGGACCTTCTATACAGAAAAGCATCTTTAAAAGAAGGCATCTTTAAGAGAAACTGAAGAATAAAACAGAAGAAAAAACTATGTTCTTTTATAGGAAAACTCAAAAATGTGAAAAATTTAATTTTCTCCCCAAAATTTTTCTTGAAGAATGGAACCAACATGAGGAAATGTGATATATCAAATAGCAAGACATTATAAAGCTACAGCAATTATAAAAGTGTGATATTGGTGCCCAGACAACTGGGCCAATGAACAGAAATAAAATCCCATTTAAGGCCAGTTGGGTTTTTTGTTTGTGTTTTTGTTTTTTAAGATTTATTTCTTTATTCAAGAGAGTACAGGAAAGCACAAAACCCAGAGTGGGGTTAGAGGGAGGGGGAGAATTTCAAGCCAGCTCTGCACTGAGTGCAGAGCCCAACACGGGGCTCAACTGCAGGATATGGAGATCATGACCTGAGCCTAAATCAAGAGTCAGACACTTAACTAACTGTGCCACCCAGGCACCCCAACAACCAGTTATTATATGACAATGGTAGCACAACAGAGCAATGAGAAAAGGATATTTTTAATAAATGATACTGGAACTGCTGAATATCTATAGGGAAAAAATGAAATTTGAGCTCAAACTCATATCACTCACAAGTATGAATCCTTCATAAGTTATAAGTAGAACTATAAAAAGCAAAGCAATTAAACTTTCCAAAGTAATACAAAAGAGTATTTCCATGGCCTCAGGTAAATACTGATTTTTTAATGCCGGCTAATTCATTCATGAATATTTATTTGTATGTGACAGCCACTCATATAATTGATGAAAATATATCAGTGAACAGAACAAATAAATGCTTTTGTGGAGCTAACATACTACCCACTATGACTTAGCATTACTTTATAGATATATCTGTCTAAATGTATGCCAAATAGTCTTCTTTCCTTAGATCTCAGAAATCTTATCTGAAATTATCTAGGTATGGAGCTTTCATTTTATGAGTGAGCAAGCATCTTAAGACTTCGGTCTTTATAGAATTTTTTTCCTAGCTATTTCTTTGATTATTGATTTCATTCCATCTCCATGCTGCCTTTCTTTCCTTCTGGAATGTCTATATTTGCCCCCATGTCTCTTCTCTTTTCTTTCTCAAGTCTATGTATTCACTGAAAAACAAAGAACTATGCATGATCAATTTGAGAGATATTTCCCAAAACACTGTGCCAAAAGACAATGGCTATTCTGTTTCTATTCACTTTCTCTCTCTCTCTCTCTCTCTCTCTCTCTCTTTAATTTACACCTTGGAGTTTCAGGGGTTTAAGAAAATGTTCCCATCTCTTCTCTTTCTTGGTTCAAAACAACCAAACATTCCCCACAAAATTTGCACACTATACTTTGTTGTTATGATTTCTAATAATTTGCTATTGTTTGCACATTGCATTTCTTCTGTAGTCATCTTCTTGTTTTAAGACAATAGGATATTATCACCTCTCATTAATGTTATGCTTTCATCTTTTAAGTTTTTCTCACTGCTTCCCTGTTTTTTACTGGGTTATTTGGTTTGATTTCTCATGTCTGTTCTCTTTTTTTTTCAAACTCTGATATTCTTCCACATTCCTAGCTTTCTATTCCTGGTTATGAATGATGTTTTGACAAATCACTCTTCATAGCTGACATATATTCTCATAACGTTCTGCATTTTCAGTGAATGTAGATTGGGTTTCTTTCTAGGAGGGTTATGAGGAACATCTCAGGTGATCTGGCCACCAATAGTCTAAGACCCATAGAGACATGAGTCAGAGTTCTTTCCACAGGTGCCAAATACTGGAGGCTCTGAAGTGAGGGACTCCTTGTATGGTTTCATGACAGCTTTCCCTCTATCTTATTCTCAATAGATTCACAGGATTAACAAATGTGAGAATGAATTTTTCTCTCTTTTGCATGACAAGACTGTAAATTCTTGATAAATTTTATCCTCTTAGTTGAACTTCTGGACACACGAAATTAGAAAGCAGAAATCAAAGTTAAGTTTCCATATTCCCCAAACCTTCCTGGATGCAGGGTTGTGGAGCCAGGAAATCACCTTGGAAGGCAGGAAACTTTTTCATTAGATCAGATGGTAAGAATGGAATAACTCTAAGTAGGCTAAGAATGAATTAATCCCAAAGTCAGTTTTGATTTAGTGAGGTCATTTTAGGTCTCTAGGATGTTTCTACTATGAATTAGCAAACAGCATTACATACAATTCCCCAAATTTTGGTTGTTTTCTTCTTTAAGCTATATCCAGGATTAAGGTAGGACTAACTTTTAAGGAACTGTGTATCTTGTCCAAAATCTGTCTCTGGGCATTGTCTATGTATCAAAAATCACATTTGGTTTCATTCATTAGTTAAGCCCTGATCAAAGCTATTGATTTCAGAGACCTGGAATGTAGTTCCAAGATTAATAAATGTCATTAATAAGCAGATAAGAAGCAGCCTCATTTTAAATTCCTGGAGGGCAAGAGGTGTGAATAAAATCATTATAAATCCTCAAGTCAATAAATAATTAAAGGAAATCTATAACAGGAATGTCATTGCTTTGGTAATCAGATTGGCATAGAAACCACAGTGGCAGTTATATGCTCATCTCAGCAGGTAAAATAATGATGGTATATATATTAACGATGAGATAGAGGGATACCTGTGAACTTTAGAAGTGATCATAGACAAAGTAAGGATGTGTCATAATTTGAAGGAGGAGAGGATCCTCCTTTGGAATTGAGTTGAAAAAGCAAGTGAGGGAACCCTAGGAAACATTCTGATCTGGTAAATGCATTGTTTCTACAAGTGGTAGAGAAAATATAGAGTTAATGTTAGAAGTTTTTTGGTTTTTTTTTTAATGCTGAACTTGCTTGAACTGACAGGGGAAAAAGGGGGGGAATAGAGTCATATCTTACTAACCAGGAAGAGGTAACAACATTTACAGACGTTCTGGAAAATATAAGAGCTCAATGAGAAAAAGTAAGAATACAGGAAGACATAGCTAGACCAAGATAGGCCATTCTGGGCTCCTGAAGACTTAAGCTCTGGAAGAAAACAGCAGCTCTGGTTCAGGAATGAGCTGGTCATGAATATGCATATGAATATAAACAATAATGGGGAACCACACAAGAAAGTCAAACTCACAAATCTAAGGAAGTCCAGCAGCACATTAGCCACTTTGGTGAGAGCTGGAGTCCTTGTAATCCTACAGTAGCTACAGAGAAATACCAAAAAATAAATAAATTAATAAAAGCAGTTAATCAGGATTGTGGAAAATGTTGGGTCTTAACCTTTGACTGAAATTTTTTTTTGTTGAATGTCATGCATCCTGCTCAAAAGAAAGTAGATGTTGTATCCTCAGAAAAAGCATACTCTCCATTCTGCAGCTGGGATGCTTGGAAAGTATGGGGACAAAGGAGATAGGAAAATATAGTAGTTTTATAATACACATAATAAAACCTAAGGGAAGAATGGAACATTGAAAATTCCTAAATTGAGAAGTTTTTAATAAACCATTCTCAAAAGAAAATTGTTTAAGTAAGTGAGTGAGTGTTTGTTTGTTTCATGTTGTGTGAAAATCATAGCATCACTCTTCTAACTTCTTAATTAGGGACAATCCTGAGTCTGGTTGTATACACCAAACAATGGGCACTGATTGACAAAAAACAATTTCAAAAACGTGAAATCATCAATCCTTTGTTTTTCCTTTTTGACCCCTCCATAGATGACATTATATTTCTCTGTAAGGACTATGGCTGGTGATGGCAACATTCATGTGAACATCCTTTGACCAAAAAAAATGCTATTATACAATGTGGTGGCCACATTTTGCTCTGAAAACTTATGTGTGTTTTCTGATTTTTATGAATGTAGAGTTGGTATATGTAGTGGATATTTGTCATTCACTGTAGCCACTCAGCATTTGGATTGGTCTTCCTCTTTGAGGAATTTTCCTCCTTATGATTCTACATCCTTCCAAGATGGAAGCCATAAACTCAACTTCCTGGCTATATAATCAATTTTTCTACCATGATAAAAACTCCAAAATCACAGGGGCTTACAACAAACATTTTTCATTCATCTGTCATGTCCTCAGCTGCAGGTAGACTATTGGGACTCTGATCCATAGGTCTTCTCATTTAGGACCCTAGCTGAAGGAGAAGCTCTTCTTTGAGACTTGTCTTTACAGTAGCAGAGGGAAAATATGAAGAAGTGGTGCAAGCATGTCTCATCAATCTTCTGTAGGAAACTGAAACACACCCTTACCTCTCATTCCAATGATCCAAGACAGTCATATAGCCAAGTCTGATAATGGCCTGGGGAAGTATTCTCCACCTATATAGAGGCACTCTGGGTCATAAGGCCATGGATGGGGTTGCATATTGCCCTTACAAGAAAATCAATGGGAACAATAATCCAATCTACTACCATGGGTGAAAACATATGATCTAGTGCTGTCAATCATGTAAACTTGCAAGAAGCAGACATGGAAGCTAAGAACATAAAAAAGCAGATGCTACATTAAATTGTGCTGGTAAAAATCATTAATAGAAGACTCAATCTTTGGGAGGAGTTAAGATGGCGGAGGAGTAGCAGGCTGAAATGACATCAGGTAGCAGGAGATCAGCTAAACGGTTTATCAAACCATTCTGAAAACCTACAAATCCAACAGGAGATTGTAGAGAAGAAGAGCAGCAATTCTTTTTTTTTTTTTAAAGATTTTATTTATTTGACGAGAGAGATCACAAGTAGGCAGAGAGGCAGGCAGAGAGAGAGAGAGAGGAGGAAGCAGGCTCCCCGCTAAGCAGAGAGCCTGATGCAGGACTCGATCCCAGGACCCTGAGATCATGACCTGAGCCGAAGGCAGCGGCTTAACCCACTGAGCCACCCAGGCGCCCCAAGAGCAGCAATTCTAAAAACAGAAAATTGACCACTTTCTGAAAGGTAGGACCTGCAAAGAAGTGAATCCAAAGTGATGGGAAGATAGACTGCAGGGTGAGGGGCCAGCTCCTGGCAAGCCGTGGAGCAACAGGGCACAAAATCAGAACTTTTAAAAGTCTGCTCCACTGAAGGACATTACTCCAGAGGCTAAGCAGAGGTGGATCCCTCTGGGGACAGTGTGGTATCAGGTCCAGAAGGATCACACAAGGATTGGGGGTGTCTGAGTGTAGCAGAGCTCACAGGTATTAGAGCGGGGAAGCCGGCTACAGAGACAGAGCTGAGGAGTGAGCTCTCAACTCGGGGTTACCTTAAACTGTGATCTGTGGCACAGTCAGACCACTGCTCTTTGAGCAGGGATTCCACAAGTGGCAGATCCAGGGAGACCACCCTGGAAGAGTGGCAGGGATCTGCTGGGTTTGGAGACTCCAGGTAGGGCTGTGTGCCAGAGACAGAGATGCTCAGTCACAGGCTGGGTGAGCTTGGCATGCACAGGGATATGGGAGTGATAGAGCACTCTTCTCGGAGGGTGCACTGAGGAGTAGGGCCCTGAGCTCTTGGCTCCTCAGGGCTGGAGATTTGGAGGCCGCCATTGTCATTCCTGGCCTCCAGAACTCTACAGAAAGCGTTCAGGGAACAAAAGCTCCCAAGAGGAACTGAGCAGATTACTTAGCTCGGCCCCTGGCAAGGGCAGTGCAATTCCACCTCGGGCAAAGACACTTGAGAATCACTTCAACAGGCCCCTCCCCTAGAAGATCAGCAAGAAATCCAGCCAAGACCAAGCTCACTTATCAAGGAGAATAGCAGAATTCCAATGGAGGAGAAAGCAAAGCATGGAATTCATGGCTTTCTCCCCATGATTATTTAGTCTTGCAAAGTTAATTGTTTTTTATTTTTATTTTTTTCTTATTCTAATTTTTTTAACTTTACTCTTTCTTCTTTTAATGTTTTTAACTAGTTTATCTTAACAATACCTTTCATTTAAAAAAATCTTTTTGAACCTTCATTATTATAGTCATATTTTATCCTTCATTGTATCTAACCTTATTTTTTGTACACACATAGGGTTTTTTCTTCTAAAAAATTTTGGGATACAACTTCTTCTAATATAACAAAATATACCTTAAATCTAGCACAGGGCTTTGTTCTAGTCTCCAGCCTAAGCAAATTATCTCCACTTTCTTCTTTCTTTTCCCAGCCAACTTATCAACTCCTTTTTTAGAATTTTTTAAAAATTCTCATCCTTACAGTCAGAATATGACTTCCCGTCATTGTGTTTACCCATATTTTGTGTGTGTGTGTGTGTGTTTTTCTTCCTTTAAAATTTTTGGAGGTAGTTTCTTCTAAGAGGACAAAATACTCCCAAAATTAAGTGAGTGGCTCTGTTCTATTCACCAGTCTAATATATAAATTTTCTTTTTCTTTTTTTTTTCCTTTTTTAAAATTTTTTTTAACTTCTTTTTATCCCCTTTGTTCCCCCCATCATATGGGGTCTCTTATGACTTGGTTAATGCACATTTTTCTGGGGTCTTTGACACCCTTTTTGTGTTTTATTCTCTTCTTCATATATTCTTATCTGGGAAAAAATGACAAGGCAGAAAAACTTACCACCAAAAAAAAAAAAAAAAAGATGCAATACCAAAGGCTAAGGACCTAACCAATACAGACATTGGTAACATGTCAGATCTAGAGTTCAGAATGACAATTCTCAAGGTGCTAGCTGGGCTCAAAAAAGGCATGGAAGATATTAGAGAAACCCTGTCTGGAGAAATAAAAGATATTTCTGGAAAAGAACTAAAATCTAACCAAGCTGGAATCAACACAGCTATTAATGAAGTGAAATAAAAAATGGAGGTTCTTACTGCTAGGATAAATGAGGCAGAAGAGAGAATTAGTGATATAGAAGACCAAGTGACAGATAATAAAGAAGCTGAGCAAAAGAGAGATGAACAACTACTGGACCACGAGGGGAGAATTCAAGAGATAAGTGATACCATAAGACGAAACAACATTAGAATAATTGGAATTCCAGAATGCTACTTCCTGACAATGCACAAGAGAATAATGAGGCACAAACAAGTCACCTGCAAGAGAAAGGAAGCAGGGGACAACAGTAGGAAAGACTGTTGACCTGAACAACTCCTCAGTCCCATATTTATTAGATATAGACAGTAATCACCAAAAAAGCTGAAGAAGGCTAACTATTAAACATATGCCTTGTAGATAAGCAAGAAGGCAGGCAAAATATATCTGGTCAAGCAGTATAAAGTTTACAGTTGAGAAAGCACATTCAAAGGGCTCATCTAATTAGCCACAGGTGCTCTCAGGGGAATGGGAAATAATGGAAAAATGAAGCAGGGGGTAAGGGGGAAAATAACGGAAAAATGAAGCAGGCAGCATTCCACCCTGAGTGGGCTGGGTGTTCCTAGCTGCTTGGCTTCCATGAAGCAGGGGGCATTCTGCCCTGAGTGATCCAGGCACCCCCACCTGCTTGGCTTTAAGAACGTATATCATGGGGCACCTGGGTGGCTCAATGGTTTAAGCCTCTGCCTTCAACTCAGGTCATGATCTCGGGGTCCTGGGATCGAGCCCCACATTGGGCTCTCTGCTCAGCGGGGAGCCTGCTTCCCCCTCTCTCTCTGCTGCCTCTCTGCCTACTTGTGATCTCTATCAAATAAATAAATAAAAATCTCTTAAAAAAAAAAAAAAAAAGAACATGTATTGTCCTCTCCCCCAGAGGCCTGTTGCCAGTATATGTTTTTTTAAGGCTATATCTAAATGTGCTTGGTAAATAGTATAATTTCTCATGAGTTATACTTTAAGTAACACATTGTTCTGAGGGACAGTTACACAGAAAAAGAAGAAAGAGAGGGGAGCAGAAGGTATATTGGAGCGAATTATTGTAGAGAATTTCCCTAATATGGAGAAGGGAACAAGCATCAAAATCCAGGAGGCACAGAGAACCCCCCTCAAATTCAATAAAAATAGGTCCACACCCCCCCAAATTCAATAAAAATAGGTCCACACCCCATCATCTAATAGCAAAATTTACAAGTCTTAGCAACAAAGAGAAAATCCTAAAAGCAGCCCAGGACAAGAAGTCTGTAACATACAATGGTAAAAATATTAGATTGGCAACAGACTTATCCACAGAGACCTGGCAGACCAGAAAGAATTGTCATGATATATTCAGAGCACTAAATGATAAAAACATGCAGCCAAGAATACTATATCCAGCTAGGCTATCATTGAAAATAAAAAGGAGAGATAAAAAGCTTCCAGGACAAACAAAAACTGAAAGAATTTGTAAACACCAAATCAGCTCTACAGGAAATATTGAAAGGGGTCCTCTAAGCAACAAGAAACCCTAAAAGTAGTAGACCAGAAAGGAACAATGACAATATACAGTAACAGTCACATTACAGGCAATACAATGGCATTAAATTCATATCTCTCAATAGTTACCCTGAATGTAAATGGGCTAAATGCCCCAATCAAAAGACACAGATATCAGAATGAATTTAAAAAAATCAGTATGTTGTGTACAAGAAACTCATTTTAGACCCAAAGACACCTCCAGATTTAAAGTGAGGGGGTGGAAAACAATTTACCATCCTAATGGACATCAAAAGAAAGCTGGGGTGGCAATTGTTCTATCAGATAAATTAGATTTTAAGCCAAAGACTATAATAAGAGATGAGGAAGGACACTATGTCAAACTCAAAGGGTCTGTCCAACAAGAATATCTAACAATTTCAAATATCTATACCCCTAACATGGGAGCAGCCAACTACATAAACCAATTAATAACAAAATCAAAGAAACACATCGACAATAATATAATAATAGTAGGGGAATTTAACCCCCCCCCAACTGAAATGGACAGATCATCCAAGCAAAAGATCAACAAGGAAATAAAGGCCTTAAATGACACACTGGACCAGATGGACATCACAGATATATTCAGAACATTCCATCCCAAAGCAACAGAATACACATTCTTCTCTAGTGCACACAGAACATTCTCCAGAATAGATCACATCCTGGGTCACAAATCAGATCTCAACCAGTACCAAAAGACTGGGATTGTTCCCTGCACATCTTCAGAACACAATGGTCTGAAGCTAGAACTCAATCACAAGAGGAAATTTGGAAAGAACCCAAAATACATGGAGACTAAAAGCATCCTTCTAAAGAATGAATGGGTCAACCAGGAAATTAAAGAAGAATTGAAAAAATTCATGGAAACAAATAATAATGAAAACACAACAGTTCAAAATCTGTGTGACACAGCAAAGGCAGTCCTGAGAAGAAAATATATACTGAAAGAGGAGAGATCACAACCAACACCAAAGAAATACAAACAATTATAAGAACTTATTATGAGCAACTATACCAGCACATTTGACAATCTGGAATAAATGGATGCATTCCTTGAGACATATAAACTACCACAACTGAACTAGGAAATAGAAATAGAAAACCTGAATAGACACATAACCAGTAAGGAGATTGAAGCAGTCATCAAAAATTTCCCAACAGACAAGAGACCAGGGCCAGATAGCTTCCTAGGGAAATTCGACCAAACATTTAAAGAAGAATTATTTCCTATTCTCCTGAAACTGTTCCAAAAATAGAAACGGAAGGAAAACTTCCAAACTCACTTTATGAGGCCAGCATCACCTTGGCCCCCAAACCAGGATCCCATCAAAAAAGAGAACTACAGACCAATATCCTTGATGAACACAGATGCGAAAATTCTCACCAAAATACTGGCCAATAAGATCCAACAGTATATTAAAAGGATTATTCACCATGATCAAGTGGGATTTATTCCAGGGCTGCAAGGTTGGTTCAATATCTGCAAATCAATCAATGTGATACAATACATTAATAAAAGAAAGAACAGGAACCATATGATACTCTCAATAGATGCTGAAAAAGCATTTGACAAAGTACCACACCCCTTCTTGATCAAAACTCTTCACAGTGTAGTGATAGAGGGTACATACCTCAATAGCATCAAAGCCATCTATTAAAAACCCACAGCAAATATCATTCTCAATGCAGGATAACTGAAAGCTTTTCCCCTAAGGTCAGGAACTCAGCAGGGATGTCCACTATCACCACTGCTCTTCAATATAATACTAGAAGTCCTAGCCTCAGCAATCAGACAACAAAAAAGAAATTAAAGGCATCCAAATCAGCAAAGAAGAAGTCAAACTATCACTCTTGGCAGATGATATGATACTTTATGTGGAAAACCAAAAAGACTCCACCCTAAATCTGCGAGAACTTGTACAGGAATTCAGTAAAGTGTCAGGATATAAAATCAATGCACAGGAATCAGTTGCATTTCTATATACAAAGAAGACAGAAGAAAGAGAAATTAAGAAGTGGGTCCCATTTACAATTGCACCCAAAACCATAAGATACCTAGAAATAAACCTAACCAAAGAGGCAAAGAATCTGTACTCAGAAAACTATAAAGTACTCATGAAAGAAATTGAGGAAGACACAAAGAAATGGAAAAATGTTCCATGCTCATGAATTGGAAGAACAAATATTGTGAAAATGTCTATGCCACCTAAAGAAATCTACACGTTTAATGCAATCCCTATCAAAATACTATCAACTTTTTTTCAAAGAAATGGAACAAATAATCCTAAAATTTATATGTAACCAGAAAAGACTTCATATAGTCAGAGTAATGTTGAAAAAGAAATCCAAAGTTTGTTGCATCACAATTCCAGACTTCAAGCTCTGTTACAAAGCTGTCATCATCAAGACAGTATGGTAGTGGCACAAAAATGGACACATAGATCGATGGAACAGAATAGAAAGCCCAGAAATAGACCCTCAACTCTATGGTCAACTAATCTTCAACAAAGCAGGAAAGAATGTCCAATGGAAAAAAGACAGTCTTTTCAACAAATGCTGTTGGGAAAATTGGACTGCCACATGCAGAATGAAACTGGATGATTTAATTACACCATATGTGAAAATAGACTCAAAATGGATGAAGGACCTCAATGTGAGAAAGGAATCCATCAAAATCCTTGAGGAGAACACAGGCAGCAACCTCTTCAACGTCAATCGCAGCAACTTCTTCCTAGGAACATCACCAAAGGCAAGGGAAGCAAGGGCAAAAATGAACTATTGGGATTTCATCAAGATCAAAAGCTTTTATGCAGCAAAGGAAAATGTCAACAAAACCAAAATACAACTGACAGAATGGGAAAAGATATTTTCAAAGGACATATCAAATAAAGGGTTAGTATCCAAAATCTATAAAGAACTTATCAAACTCAACACCCAAAGAACAAATAATCCAATCAAGAAATGGGCAGAGGACATGAACAGACATTTCTGCAAAGAAGACATCCAGATGGCCAACAGACACATGAAAAAGTGCTCCATATCACTCGGCATCAGGGAAATACAAATCAAAACCACAATGAGATATCACCTCACACCAGTCAGAATGGCTAAAATTAACAAGTCAGGAAATGACAGATGCTGGCGAGGATGCAGAGAAAGGGGAACCCTCCTACACTGTTGGTGGGAATGCAAGCTGGTGCAGCCACTCTGGAAAACAGCATGGAGGTTCCTCAAAATGTTGAAAATAGAACTGCCCTATGACCCAGCAATTGCACTACTGGGTATTTACCCTAAAGATACAAACGTAGTGATCCAAAGGGCCACATGCACCCGAATGTTTATAGCAGCAATGTCCACAATAGCCAAACTATGGAAATAACCTAGATGTCCATCAACAGATGAATGGATCAAGAAGATGTGGTATATATACACAATGGAATACTATGCAGCCATCAAAAGAAATGAAATCTTGCCATTTGCAACAACATGGATGGAACTAGAGCGTATCATGCTTAGCGAAACAAGTCAAGCAGAGAAAGACAACTATCATATGATCTCCCTGATATGAGGAAGTGGATGCAACATGGGGGCTTAAGTGGGTAGGAGAAGAATCAATGAAACAAGATGGGATTGGGAGGGAGACAAACCATAAGTGACTCTTAATCTCACAAAACAAACTGAGGGTTGCTGGGGGGAGGGGGGTTGGAAGAAGGGGGGTGGGGTCATGGACATTGGGGAGGGTATGTGCTTCGGTGAGTGCTGTGAAGTGTGTAAACCTGGCGATTCACAGACCTGTACCCCTGGGGATAAAAATATATGTTTATAAAAAATTAAAAATTAAGAAAAAAAAGAAATGAAATCTTGCCATTTGTGACGATGTGGATGGAACTAGAGGGTATCATGCTTAGTGAGTAAGTCAATCAGAGAATGACAATTATCATATGATCTCTCTGATATGAGGAATTTGAGAGGCAACATGGGGGCATTGGGGGGTAGGAAAGGAATAAATGAAACAAGATGGGATCAGGAAGGAGATAAACTATAATCTAACAAAACAGAGGGTTTCAGGGGGTGGGGAGGGAGAGAGTTGTTGGGTTATGGACATTGGGGAAGGTATGTGCTATGGTGAGTGCTGTGTGTAAACCTAGCGATTCACAGACCTGTACCCCTGGGGCTAATATTACATTATATGTTAATAAAAAAATTAAAAATTTTAAAAAATAAAAAAAAAAAAGACGACTCCATCTTCTAGAGAAAGCAGAGGTAGAGATTATAGTGACAGCTTCTTTTTTTGTGGTTTGCCCTTTTATCTAATCAAAGACTGGTGGATAAACATAAATACAGCACAATTAATTCAGATCATTCTTCGTATTGTATATACACAGGCCAATGAACATAATCAGAAAGAAACATGCAGTTGGCAATGAAATGAATACAGATTTTCCTTCCCCCACTCAAAAAAATTTAAAAATGCACAAACTTAGAATTTATCAGCACATACTCTCCTGTGACATAAATAATGGGTGCAAAGAAACTATATGCTAACATATGTAGAACCTTTGGGGGTTTTTTTTTTTTTTTTTACTTTTCTTTATTATGTTACTCACCATACAGTACCTCATTAGTTTTTTATGTAGTGTTCCATGATTCATTATTTGTGTATAACACCCAGTGCTCCATCTAATACTTACTCTCCTTAATACCTGTCACCAGGCTCACCCATCCTCCTGCCCTCCTCCTCTCTAAAACCTTCAGTTTGGGGACACCTGGGTGTTGCTTAAGCGACGGCCTTTGGCTCAGGTCATGATCCTGGAGTCCTGGGATTGAGTCCTGTATTGTGCTCCCTGCTCAGCAGGGAGTCTTCTTCTCCCTCTGACCCTCCCCTCTCTCATGCTCTCTCTCTCTCTCAGATAAATGAAATCTTAAAAAATAATAATAAAATTAAATTTAAAAACTTAAAAAAAACCTCAGTTTGTTTCCCCCTCTGACTTCCCCCTCTTCATTTTTCCCTTCCTTCTCCTAAGGTCCTCCATGTTAGTCTTTATGTTCTGCTAATAAGTGAAACTGTATGATAATTGACTTTCTCAGCTTGACATATTTTGCTTAGCATAATCTCCTCTTGTCCCATCCATGTTAATGCAAAAGTTGGGTATTCATCCTTTCTGATGGCTGACTAATATTACAGATAAAGTACTGATAGCCAAGATCTATAAAGAATGTCTCAGACTCAACACCCAAAAAAAAAAAAAAAAAAAAAAAAAAAAAAAAAAAAAAAAAAAGTCAAGTCAAAAGATGAGCAGAACACATGAACAGACACTTCTCCAAAAAAGACACATGTAACAGATACATGTAGAACCTCTGTTAATGAAAACCCAGAAGCAGCCATAAGGATGAAGATATGTTCAGTGATTCATAATGAGTTGTGCCCTGAAGGGGCACCATCAACAGAGATTGTGTTGTGGAAAAAAATCTATGTACACACACAACCAGAAAATAAACAGCAAGATCAATGCATGCATGTTTAATACTGGAAAAATCATGGCCTTCCAAAATTTCTCCATGTTTCTTATAAAAGCATTCCACACTCAACTAAAATTAAAATGATCTTTAAAGGATAATACTTGTAAAGTTTACTTAAGTCTTTTTAGCCACAGAAACTACAATGGAAATAAATGTCAAGAGTCATTTGTAAAACAAAAACAACATCTATTCTTCTGATAACATGCATGATTAAAATGTCTATGCAAGATACACTGCTCTACATTCCTAATGACCAGGGGGAAAAAACCTTAAGTCAATTTTTAGTTTGCAGATGATCAAAGGATTTTGTATTCCAGCAGAAGTTGAAATCCTCTGGATCTTTTCAGCAACAACTACTGGATGTTCTTTTCTGGTTTTCTCCACAGCATCAGCTTTGTAAGAGCAACTGTGTACACTGGAGTCACGGTGTACGCCCCACTGAGCATTTCCACACCAGCATTGAAACCCAGTAAGTTGCACTTTCTTCCTATACATGAAACAGTGATTATATTTTTGTTTTGGTTTTTCAAGAGCCTTACTTTGCTCTTCAGATGGTCGCCTTGCCATATCTGACACTGATGCTTGTAGGTCTTCTGTTTCAGGTACTGCTTTGTCCGCAGATGCACTGTCCACCTGGGAAGATGCTGCAGATTACGATAAAGGTGACTAATTTGATACAGCACTTGGCTGCACAGATGCAGACGTGGATTCTAGCGGAGACTGAGCATAGGTGACACTGCCATCTGCGCACTGGGATGGGTAAAAATTGAGGCAGACTACTGACAGAAGCTGTGGGTGGGCTTATTCTACCATTAGTGCTATTCCGTCTTTGAGGATGTCCTTTAGAGCACACTGAACACATGCCCTTTGTACAAGGTTTTCCATAAAATCTGCAGCCAGCAGAACAAAGCAGAGGCACTTGGTTTTGCTTAGTTTCTTGAGCGATGTTCCTCTGTTGCACACCACCAAAACCTCCAGTTTTCTGTTTGCTTCCCCTCAGATTAACTTCACTTGAAGCTATCACAGTGACAGCTTCTAGTGCCCATGTTTGAGAGTGAGATCCAAGGTAACCACACACCATGGAAGTAGTAGTGACATCTCTACCAGAGTGGACCTACAGAGTAATTTGATGGTGTTCCTGCCTGCATCATCCATGAGCTACCTAATATTCCTTAGTAAGTCCTTTTTCTGATTAAAATACATTCCTGGAACTTTAAACTCTTGTTATTAGTCAGCATTTTGCTGGCTAGCTCCTGACTCAGTCTTCCACTATCCACATCCAAGGCAATGAGTTTGGCCAGATACCTCTAAACGCTACCACACTCTGATAAGGAGACTCTATCAATTTAATCTTTTCTACTGTAGAAATATACTTCCTTTTCCAAAACCTACTGAATAATACTATATTTATATGGTTGGCCATAAAATATTTTCCCAAAGGCAGGTTGTAAGGGCATTTTAAAAATAAATTTTTATGCCATGGGGTCATAAAATAAGAGCCAGTCAAAAAAAATTATAGGTGGCCCTTGAATAATATGGAAGTTAAGGGCACTAGCCACCCCACATATACCCTGTAGTCAAAAATCCACATTTAGGGGCGCCTGGGTTGCTTAGTGAGTTAAAGCCTCTGCCTTCGGCTCAAGTCATGATCCCCGAGTCCTGGGATCAAGCCCCACATCGGGCTCTCTGCTCAGCAGGGAGTCTGCTTCCTCCTCTCTCTCTGCCTGCCTCTATGCCTACTTGTGATTTCTGTCTGTCAAATAAATAAATAAAATCTTAAAAAAAAAATCCACATTTAGCTTTTGACTCCCCGCAAATTTAACCACTAATACCCTCCTGTTAATTAGAAGCCTTGCTAATAACATAAACTGTCAATTAACACACGTTTTGTATGTTATATGTATTATATACTTCATTCTTACAATTAAGTAAGCTAAAAAAAAGAAATATTATAAGTAAATTATAAGGAAAAGAAAATACATTTACATTACTGTACTTTACAAAATCTGTGTATAAGTAACCCACACAGTTCAAACCTGTGTTGTTCAAGGGTCAGCTTTATTTATATAATTAAAACTTCACTTGTGGGGCACCTGCGTGGCTCAGTCATTAAGCATCTGCCTTCAGCTCAAGTCATGTTCCCAGGGTCCTGGTATCAAGCCCCACATCAGGCTCCCTGCTCAGTAGGAGGTCTGCTTCTCCTTCTCCCACTCCCCCTGCTTGTGCTCCCTCTCTTGCTATGTGTGTCTCTGTCCAATAAATAAATACAACCTTTAAAAAAAACAAAACTTCACTTATGGTGACCATAACATAATATAAAGACTTGTCAAATCACTGTTACACACCTGAAATCAATGTAACATTGTATGTCAACTATATTCAGTTTAAAAAAACAATACCTAATTCAACAATTTCTGGAGAAAACTAAATTCAAAATTGTAGTTACAGTTTATTTAATGACAATGAATACATCATTAAATGTATGAAATATAGTCTGACATATTTTAATTTAGAGAAAACTTTACACTCCCCAATAAATAAAAAGTAATGCAAGAAGAAAGGGGGGGAGGAGAATGAGCAAAAGGAAAATACAGTAGGGATGAAATCGGGAAAAAAAGCAAGTTAAAATAGCCATAAATTAACAGGTACCTTGAATGAACATAAATTAAACAGACATTTGGCAATAAACATAAGTCCCTTGGGAGGAAAAAAAAGTAGTGGTAAGCACATACTATTAGAGATCATAATCAAGAAAAAGCCTAGAAATGGAGAAAAATAAAAGTTATTTTAATTTAGATTGCTGGACCCAATCTCAACCTCTGAAGGAGTGGGGGTTGTTTTTCCACAGGAACAATCAATTCCCAGACATGAGCAGGGTGAAAATTCAACTCAATTCTGACACTGTCTACCTGAAAATAGCATCAGATCCACAGGTTAAGGGATCAGTCCTACAAGACTGCCCCCCAACCATCACCTACACACAGGTTGTTACCTGTATTTCTACCTACTGGCTATAAACCACAGATTCCTCTTTGGGTTCAATTAATTTGCTAGAGCAGCTCACAAAACTTAGGGAACCATTACTAGATTACTGGTTTATTATTAAAGTATATAACTCAGGAAGAGCCATGTGAAAGAGATGCAGAGGGCAAGGTACAGGAAGGGGCGCAGAGCCCCCACGACCTCTCTAGGCTTGCCACTCTCCCAGGACCTCCACAGTTACCAAACCAGAAGCTCTCCCAACCCTGTCCTCTTGGATTTTTATGGAAGCTTCATTATGTAGGCACAACTGATCAAATCATTGGCCATTGGTGACTGATTCAACCTCCAACCCCTTTCTCCTCCCCTGGATATCAGAGGTAGTGGGGAGGGTATGACTAAAAGTCACAACCCTCTACTCATAACATGAATTCTCCTGGCTACAAGCCCCCCTCAATCCTTCAGTGAGGTCCAAAAGTCTTCTCATTAACATAACAAAAGACACCTTTAAGGCTCTCATTACACACAAAATTCCGAGGGTTTCAGGAGCTCTGTGCCAAATGCAGGGAAGAAGACCAAATATGTATTTCTTATTATAAACCATAATATCACAACTTTGTATAATTACACACTCATAAATTATGTTAACACTGACATTTTGAAGATAATAACTTACTAAAACAAATTAAAGTTGAAAGAAATCTAAATAAATACCAATACAATGAATGTAAAGCTATTTCTTCTTTTTTGTAATCCAACACAACACTGATATCAAAACCAAGAACAGTATTTGTCTGGCTCGTTCTTCAGCCAACCATCCAAACACCTTGCCATTTGTATATATTGTTATATTAACAGTTGCCATTGTGTAATATATAGTTATATTCTCATATATAGACAACGAAGATATAAACATATTTCAGTAACTATAAATAAAAAAATAGAAATACATATTTATTTTTGAGAACATCTCACACACACATCCATACTCCTATATTCCCAGCCGTGGCATCTCACATTGAAGTAGGTCTTCTTCATACTATTGCTCCTTTCCTTTGCCTCTAGAGCTGCTCCCTTCTCTCTACTCCCTGTTCTCAGTATCTTGGGATAACTAATATACACTCTCAATGATTCCTCAGTCAGTTTCAGAGGCCTTCAGTGACTCAGGAACACTTCCAGAAAGGCTCTCCATGTCCTCTAGACAGAACTCTAGAGTTTTAGCTTCTAAGCTCTTTCCCTGCCTAAGTGAGAGTATTAACAAAGGTCTGCAGCTTTGCTGCTCTGATCCGGGACTTCTCTCTTAGCTTGGGCTAACACTGAGGGGATGCGGGAAGAGGACCTAACTTCCCCTCCTTGGGACTCTGAAGAAGTATCAGCCTTGCTTTCTGGAAACCAAAGACAATCTAAAATACTGGAAGAACAGGAGGCTTTATTCTATATAAAAGGTCCAGAAAGAGACTTTTGACGTAGAGTGGGGCAACTAACATTGTCTGGGGTGTACTCCTCTTAGCCTCCACTTAGCCTCCACCCCTCACAGGTTTTCTTCTGACTTCTGTGCCACTATCATGGGCAGCTCTCTTCTGAAGTTCAAGCCTAAGCCTGCATGAAGCTTATTGAGGCCCCAGGGTTTGCACTGGCTTCCTACCCCTTCCTTAGCCCCACTTCCTCAATGCCCTCACCTTCCTCCTTGCCCCCCAGTCAGTTCTCAGTCTTTACTTCTTTTATGGTAACATTCCTCACCCACAGTACAGACAACATCTCACAGATAGCCACTCACCTTGTTGTACTGGTCTGTGCTGGATTCAGGCAGAGGGTTGTGGTCTGCACTTACAGCCATGGAATATCCTCTGAAACAGAACCTCGCCTGCAAACACATGTCTGCCTTTCACAGCAAACAAGGCACCCTGAGTGAGGTTGGGAAGGACAGCTTCTCTGGAGGGGTGATGGGCTGATAGGCCTTCAAAAGCTCTCTGTCCAGCCTTCCCTTGGTGAACACAAGCCCTCTCCCCCAGCAACCCTAAGGTGCCGCTTTGCCTGGGCCCTTGAGAGTCAGTCATGGTCATGGACAATTGCAAGTTACAAATGAAAATGATCTCCCCATTAACTATTTTAACTTCACAGAATGTTCAAAATACAACCAACTTGATTCTTAGCTCCTGAAGAACAGAGACTATGTGGCTCATAGTTATACCAGCACCCAGTACAAAATGTTACAAAAAGCTGGTGCTCAATAAATGTTTAAAGTGGCTTGGTTAACTCAACCCACTGACTCTTCTGTTATGGCAGCAATTTGTCCACATCCTGGTGAATAAGATGATCCAACTGAGACATCAGTTACCTCTTCTTTTTGTTTTTTTGCTAATGGCCCCATTTGTTTCAGGAATTTTCTGGTCCTCACTCTTCAGAATTTTAACTATGGTCTGAGTCCGGACATTGGCATGAGGATCCAAGGAGTCCCAACAATGAAATCATCTGGAACTGGGCTTCAGTTGCAGCATTTCCTGGTTCTATTCCATGTCCACACTACATATGCCCTTATTTGCTTATTCCGTAAACACCTAAATATCAGGAGGAAGACAGGTGCTGTAAGTGCCAAGAAAAACCCAAATCACTGCCTTAAGTAGCAGTTTGTGTGTGCACGTGACCAACTCTATGTCTCTGGGTGCGGGGTGGGGGGGGGGGGCGGCAGTCATTTAAAATTTACAAAATAGTAATAATAATGACAATTTATAACCAGGGATTCCACTTCGACTCTACCAGATCCCAGAATGTTTCTTTTTTTTTTATTATTTTTTTTAAGCTTTTATTTCACTTCCAGTTAGTTAGCA
This sequence comes from Mustela putorius furo, assembly GCF_011764305.1. Lineage (NCBI taxonomy): Eukaryota > Metazoa > Chordata > Mammalia > Carnivora > Mustelidae > Mustela > Mustela putorius. The sequence continues at coordinate 2,208,943 of NW_025422126.1, forward strand.
TACAATGTTATCGCTTCAGGTATCGGACAGTGATTCAACCGTTCCATACAGCACGGGATGCTCATCAGAAAAGTGCACTCCTGGGGCGCCTGGGTGGCTCAGTGGATTAAGCCGCTGCCTTCGGCTCAGGTCATGATCTCAGGGTCTTGGGATCGAGTCCCGCATTGGGCTCTCTGCTCAGCAGGGAGCCTGCTTCCCCCCCCCTCTCTCTCTCTGGCTGCCTCTCTGTCTACTTGTGATTTCTCTCTGTCAAATAAATAAATCTTTAAAAAAAAAAAGAAAGAAAAGAAAAGTGCACTCCTTAACTCCCATTTCTGTTTCTAACTTTAAAGTGGATTGTGGCAATAATAAGAAGCTGCCTGCTTAAATATCAAAGGACAAAAGTTTGCCAGGAAAACATAGGAGGGCTTGGGGGGGGGGGGGGGGGGGGGGCGTGTTTTTTTGTTTTGTTTTTCACTAAGAACCCAGTATCTGCAGCTGGAGCCAGGAGAGGTCGCTCATCTTACAAGAAACTGCACTTGAGCGCTCAGCCCCGCGCTAAATTGGGGTCACAGAACCAGACGCGACTGAGCTCATAGGCTGAGTTTAACACAGAAAACTGGGAAAGGAGTAGCGTTAGGTCTCCGGTGCTATTACCTGGAAGGAACAAGGCTCGCTCTGTCGTCAGAGCAGAAGCGTGAGACTGAGTGTGTCCCGTGGGTCGAGAGTCAGCGGGGCCTCCGCTAAGGCTGGGCTCCAGCGGTCTCATTCGGGAGCCGACACTCCTCCCACTAACGTGGGAATGACTCCTGACCCCTTCACAGTTTAAATGACTCCGAGTGGAAAGAGCCAGAAAAAACGACGTAGCAGAGAAAAAACACCGGCACGCCGAGACCCTATCTCCGATTGGCCAGAGTTGTCTGGATCCCTGTCTGTGATTGGCTGTTCCCACAAAGACGCCGGCGGCGTGCGCTCCGGCGAACGGGCCCTGCCCGCCGCTCATTGGCTCCGGACCTGTGGGCGGGGCCTGGGAGCCCTGCGGGAGCAGAGGAACCGGGCGTTTTGGGGCCTTCATCTTCCCCGGGCGGTAAGTGCTGCGGTGGCTTGACCGGGCGCTTGTGCCGCCGGGAGCGCTCGGCGGTGGCAACCGGGGGTCTCCACGTTCGCTTTCCGCCACGGGGCGCTAGACCCGGCTGAGGAGGGAGGTGGGTGGACAGCTGTGCCTGTTCTAAAGTCGGAAGTCCTGCAGGCTCACTTTCTTCCGTCCGCACCCGTCGGCTGTCCGGCGGTCCGCGGGCCCTGCTCCGCCTTCTGGTGGCCGGGAGGTCACCATCCCCCTCCGCTCCAGAACTCCCCGCGGGTCACGGCCGCCCTCGCCCCTCGCTTCACTCTGGCCTCTCCTCCCCAGGCTTTTCCACGCTCTGGTTCCACGCCCTGAAATGTGTTTCTCACACTGGCTCCCCACCCTGGTAAAAGCAAGGTCGAAGCAATCAAACGTTTAATAATTAAAATTTTGTCAAAGCAATTCATGTGTAATAAAAACTAAATCAATAAAGCCGGTGTTATATGGAAGAGCAAAAGTAGCTACGTGACCCTAAGTCCTTCTTGCGGAGGCCACCACTTTGAACTTTTTCACGTTTAAATCTTTATGACTCAGAAATCTAAAATATGCTTTTGCCTCATTTCTTGATGTATCGTTTTGATATTTCTTACCTCACCTTCCTACTGCCACCATCTCAATTTTCAATTTCTGTTGGTGTTCTCCTGTTGATCTTTGTGGCTTTAAATCATAGATCTCAACTTCTCGTGTCACCCTTAGGTGGCAGCTCTTAGTGCCCCACTGGATGGTGATACTTCCACTCCCAACCTACTATCAGACCTCAACGTTTACACTTAATTCTTTCATATTCAAAAAATGTTTGTATTTGAAGCACTCTCCTTTATGTTGGGGATATAGTGGGGAACAAAGTAAGAGAATATCCCTATCCTTTTCAAGCTTCCGGAGTGGAAAGTAAGATGATAAACGTGGGCGTATCAGATGATGTTAAGAGTAGAATCATGGAGAAGTCATTCCAAGCTGTGAAAACAGCAGGGAACCAAGTGAGGTAGAATAAATGGACATGGGGGTCTGTAAGAAAGTGAAAGTTTCTCTCTTTGCTTAACTGGGCACAATTGCTGTTTCAGGGTTAAAGAGAGAGCTTCCCTATTGGACTGATGGTGGGGAACCAGGAGAGGACCTCCATAGGTTAGGGATTTCACAAAACTAGGTTTGAGGATACTGGGTCCTGCATTTTGGCAGTGATAGTGGGAGGTGGACAGTCAGGAGGCACGGAGTCCAATGAGAAGGTGTGGCCTGCTGCTAGCCTGTTACAGAGAGTCCTGCAAAATCTGCATACTACTCCAGGTTCTTCAGGAAGCCTACTGGACTACCCTAAATCACAGTGATTTCACTCTCTCTCTTTTTTAAAAAAGATCTTATTAGGAGAGAGAGAGTGCACACAAGCAGCGGGGAGGGGGGGAGAAGAAGAAGCAGACTTCCTACTAAACAGGGTGCCTGATGCAGGACTTGATCCCTGAGGACCCTGAGGTGACATGAGCCAAAGGCTTAACCAGTTAAGCCACCCAGGCACCCAGTTTCTCTCTCTTGAATTTTTATTCTACCTCAAAGGTAGAGAGGTTAAGTAATTTGCCCAAGATAGAATGGTGGGCCCCAGGACCAAGCATCTGTAAAATGAAAATAATAGAATAATGGTTTTGATTTAGAGTTGTGAAATAAACTGAGTTAATCTGTGTAAAGGGCTCAGAATATTGCCTGGCACACAGTGTAAGTGCTTGAGGAGTGTTTGCTATTATTTTTACTGTATAATATGCTGTCAGCTACCTAACAAATTATAAAAAGATTTTAGGTCTAGGAGCTGTTTCCTGTCTGGCTAGTTTGTTTATTCAACAGCAGCAGCATGGCAGGTACCGTTTAAGTGTGGAGGATACAGCCATGACTAAGCTACAGGGTTCTTCCCTTCATAGATTCTAGCCAGTAGCACAAACTTGGATAGTAAACAAAGAAATACTGTCTACTGAGCCAAGAGCCTGCCATTGATCATTCAAGTTCCATATCTCATATCTGGTCCAGACAGAAATCTCGGGTTTCTTGCTGAGGTAGTGACTTCCATCAATATGGGTTTGACTATCATCAAATGAGCTGTGTTTTTATCTTCCATTGGGTGTTGTTTCATCTCTCCTTCTAAACATATCACTGAAGGTGAAGGAGAGTGTCTTGGCAACTTAGTGAATGCTAGTGCTAGAGAAATGGGCAGGGGTTTAGAGGCTGTGGAGAAATTTACATATATTTTATATTTATACTCAAGTGTGCAACACAGGAGAACAAACAGCATATAGGCAATGGTCTTCCAGCGTATTACCTCTTATGCACCTTGAAATATATATACATATAAACATACTAGAGAATAAGGCTAGGGGTATTTCTGGCCTTATTTTGAATACTAAAACACCACATTTTGTGGGACCTTTCCCAAGCTCAAGAGAAACAATACTGATTTGGAGAGTGTGATTGAAGTAGGGTGGAAATGGTCTGGTGAGTAAACTCAGAGGAGATTCAGAGATGTCCAAATGAATGAAAACGGAAAACTCCCAATATCCACTCACTTAGGCATCCCCAGATGTCTCTACAGTGGTATGGGTAATGTGACCCAGTCGGAACTTCAGTTGGGAAGGCCACCACTATGTTAACCAAGGTCAATAAAGGACCCAAAGGAGGAAGTTGTTGGGTTGTTGGGTTTTGTTTTTTTTCCTCAGTCACTAATTCTCCCTTTTGCTGATCTCTGTGCTCTTTAACATAAGAACATTTTTATCTTCTTTCTTTCTTCTTTTTCTTCTTCTCAGCCTTGACTACTTCTACCTGGCTGTCTGAGGACAGAGTGAGAAGGAGTCATGGATCCTGCAGCATTGGTGGAAGCCATGGTGGAAGAAGTGGCCTGTCCTATCTGCATGACCTTCCTGAGGGAGCCTGTGAGCATCGACTGTGGCCACAGCTTCTGCCATGGCTGTCTCTCTGGACTGTGGGAGGTCCCAGGAGAATCCCAGAACTGGGGTTACACCTGTCCCCTCTGCCGGGCTCCGGTCCAGCCAAGGAACCTGCGACCCAATTGGCAGCTGGCCAATGTTGTAGAAAAAGTTCGTCTGCTGGGGCTGCATCCAGGAATGGGACTGAAGGGTGATGTGTGTGAGCTCCATAAGGAACAGCTAAAGATGTTCTGCAAAGAGGATGGACTGATCGTTTGTGAGGCCTGCAGCCAGTCTCCTGAGCATGAGGCCCACAGTGTCGTACCCATGGAGGATGTCACCTGGGAATATAAGGTGGGAGATGGGAGGCCAGGCATCCCAGTCTCTCCCTTCCCCATTCTTGGCTATCTCCAGATCTAGAACTTGACCCCAGAGACTAAATGAAAGCTGATTCCTTTGGCTCCTCCCACCAGCAGATCCTGGGGCCCTGATGCAGTTTAGCCACACCTCTCCTTGCATGGGAATCTCCCATGTCCACACCCCTTCCCTGATCCCAGCATGGCTAATGCCTAATTCAAGCATGCTTTCAATGCCAAGAATTTGAAGGAGGCCAATTTGAGTTAGCTCCCCCAAATGCCTTGGAGGAGTTTGGGCATGAGATAGTCAAGGCTGCAACCTGCAGAACCCACAGACTCCTCACTCTACCACCAATAGTCATTTGGCAGTTACTTCAATTCCCTCTTTTATCAACAAAACTGAAGCTTAGAAATTTGAGGGCATGATAATTGATTTTAGAGCTGGAAGGGACTGTGGCTGAATTATTTAGGATTAAATGGGAATAATCTAACTTCGTAAGATGCCTCTGACTTTAAGTTAAATTAAGTAAAGGAAGATCAAGGGCCAGGACTCAGGTCTTTCTCTTCAGCCAGTGTTCTTTCTCCTCTCCCTACCTTTTCTTTTTTGGGGGGCAGGGGTCATTTCTGTCACACCTGCTACTCCGTTTCTGTTGTTACCTTCATCCGCTTCCAGATGTCCGCGCTGACATGTCTTTATCAGATTCATTATTCCAGTGACTGTGATCTATTGATCTAGTACTGGTCTTAATTCTCTTTCCTGAAGTTAAGGTTAGAAACTAAGAGTGCATGACAAATCCCCTGAATCAGGTGTTTTTCTATGCATGAATAATTTCTAAAACATTACAAGTATTTACTCACTCATTTTACTTTGAGTTTTAAAACAGGGAGGCAATGAAATATAGGCGTAGCAGTTAGAGAACTAGGTTAAATCCCAGCCCGACCATGTATTAGCTGAATGACTGGGTAGTTCACTCACTAAGCCTCAGTTTTCTTATCTATAAAATAGGGATAATACTTAAAGGGTCATAAGTACTAAATGTAAGTTTAGTGCTGAAGCCACATATGGCACCTGGTAAATCTTTAATAAAATGGTTAATATTTTTATCAGAACACTTTATGGTTTCCAACAATATACTACTGTTGCAGTATTTTAGGATAGTGCTTCTTTCCTATAATTTGCATGCAATCCACCTGAAAATATTGCTAGAATTCAGGTTCTAATTCAGTAGTCCTGGGGTGAGGCTGGGGTTCTGCATTTCTGGCAAGCTCTGTGGTAATGTGGTTACTGCTAACCCTCTTGGACCACACTTTGAATAATAAGGTTTTAAGATGCTTTGAGATAACAAGGCAGATACGGATAAAAATAAGCATGGATAGGAATGTCTAAGGTTGGAGATGGACCTTTTCTTATACTTCACAGAAACTTAGAAACTGTAGGAGTTGACAGGATTGTGGGTTGGAAAACTGCCCTGGACGTCAGCTGGGCAGGAATCACTCCCCCTGTAACATTCATTCTGGCCCATTGCCCAAAGGATGCTTATTTTCCGATCACCTGCCAACACTAGGAAGCCTCATCATCAACCTGGGCTGCCTGATGTGTCCTCACAAGGTTTTTACTTCTTTCAGTGGAAACTCCACGAGGCTCTGGAGCATCTGAGGAAAGAGCAAGATGAGGCCTGGAAGCTGGAAGTTGGTGAGAGGAAACGAACTGCCACCTGGAAGGCAGGTTGCCACCTGGGGAAGGAAGGCTGGATGGTCACTGTGTTGTCCGGGAGCTGGCCTGTGGTCGCTTCTTCCTTGTCTCTGTGAGGCAGAATGTGGCGTTGAAGTCAGAGAGCCTGGGGGTCTCCAACCAGCATGCTCTACCATAGGCAGGCTATGTACCCTCCCAATTCCAGTTTCTTGGGAGTGATAAAGGGATAATCTCTGGGTTTATGTCTGCGTATGTGAGAAAGGAAAACCATGTGACTCAGGTATGTGTTGTTAGTTCACAGTGGTAAGAATTATATAATGCTTAGTAAAGCCTGGTTTCTGTTTCACTTTCCCCAGGTAGAGCATTTTTACTAAAAGTTATTAAAATATTAGAAAATCATCCCTGTAATAAATATGAGGACAAGAATGTTTGATCCACAGAGGGTAACACTCTGCCTGCCTAAGAAAGCATAGTGAACTGATAGGGTATCAGTAAGGAGTGAAGCTCACATTGTAGTTAAGTTACACTGTCTTAGAGGCTTAAGTGCAATCCCTCTGGTCATTATTCTGAAAATGGAATATATTATTTTGAGACTAGAAAATAGTCTAGAGCATATAGTACCAAAATAATATTCTAGGCCCAACTAGGCCCAGTAAGAGTAGTGATAGGGACCCAGAAGCATGTGCTGGAGCTCTGGGAACAGAGAGGTAGGTAAAACAGTCTCCTTTCTTGTGGCTTCTGCAGTGCCTGATACATGGCATCCACACATTCCAGAGTGTGTGTGTGTATATGCATGTGCCAGTACCCTCAGTCCTGGGGGGTCCTACCAGAATCAGTGCTGATTTCTGGTCCTGCCTGGCCCTCCAGATACAGGTGGAAACCCGAAAGCAGAGTATCATGTGGGAGTTTGAGAAATACCGGCGATTACTAAAAAAAACACAGCCTCCAGGTCGGCGGCTGGAGGTGGAAGCAGCCGCAGCTCTGGCCAGCCTAGAGCAGGAAGAGGCAGAGACTGTGCAAAAACTGGAGCAGAATCATAATGAGCTCGTCCAGCAGAGCCAGGTGCTGTGGAGGATGATTGCAGAACTGGAAGAGAGGTCTCAGAGGCCTGTCCGCTGGATGCTGCAGGTGAGTGGCGGATTTTTCTGGGCACTCTAAAAGAGAACTGAAGATGGTGTGGGGCTCTAGGAGAGGATTAGCTAGTCTTCAGTGGGACCTGTCAGCACTGTGCCCAGCAGACGTGGATCCCATATACTGCCCCCTCCACTATGCTGCTGCTCTACCCCTGGCATGGCCTCTTGTCGCCTGGTAGGTGGGACAGCACTTGGGCAGCTCTGGCATACCCACCCCTACCCTCTGGCCTGGGAACCAAGGTGGAGCCTGAAGTTAAGAAGTCCAGCCTTGCTCTCTACCTCCCTTTCCCTCAGAGAAACCCCCTCCCAGAGCTCATTGCTGTCTGGTCCATCTGAGGAATAACACATACTCATATGCTGCTTTTTTTGTCCTTCCTTCTAGGGTATTCAGGAAGTCTTAAACAGGTATGTTCCATCCTTGGAGCCCCTAAGCAGCCCTATAAGGGGATAATGGGCCCGGGCCAGAGGCAGAAGTGGGAAAGGAACATAGACCCAGTACCCACAGAAAAGTGGTTCATAAGCATCATCTTTCATTATATTTGCTAAAGAAGCTTTGTTCCTCATTCTTTTTCCTTTGTACTCAGTCAAGTTCATTTCAAGTGTTAAGAATTTCAGACAAAGTTATAAATTACGCAGTCTCAGGTGAATTGCCCAAAAAAGGAACTAAGACCACAGATGTCTCCAGTTGTGCTCCAGCCTGAGTATCCGCCTTCCTCCTTTGTGGCACACTGCTTCCTCTCCCAGTGCCAAATGCACATCTGCCTCTCCCCCCAGCACGGGGATGCCAGGGTTCTCTCTGTGCCACAAACCGTTCAGGCTCAGTCAAATAATCACATCTCTGCTTTGCCTGGTGTTGCTGGGGAGGAGCACCCCACTGACTATCTCTGGCCAAGCCTGTCTTTCCTATAGTAAGGAATGCCCATATAGCAAAGCAGGACTTCTGGCCCCAAAGTTTACCTTTTCTCTGCCAGGAGCAAGTCTTGGAGTCTGCGGAGGCCAGAACCAGTCTCCCTGGAGCTAAAGACAGACTGTCGTGTGCTGGGGCTAAGAGAGATTTTGAAGACCTATGCAGGTAACGAATGCTCGGAGAGGTTATGGTGGGCAGTGGGAGGGACCCCTCCTAGAGAATGAAAATGGTTGAGTGCCTTCTGGATGCCCCCACTCTCCCCCGTCTTGCTCGTCTCTGAGAAACCTGTGGCTGTGTTTATCAGACCATGCCCACACCCTCTGCTGCATGTCAGTGTCTCCAACCAGGATCTTTATTCCCAGCTGACGTGCGCCTGGATCCAGACACCGCCTATTCTCGTCTCATTGTGTCTGAGGACAGAAAATGCGTGCGCTATGGAGACACGAAGCAGAAACTGCCTGACAATCCTGAGAGATTTTACCGCTACAATATCGTCCTGGGAAGCCAGTGCATCTCCTCAGGCCGGCACTACTGGGAGGTGGAAGTGGGAGACAGGTCGGAATGGGGCTTGGGAGTGTGTAAGGAAAATGTAGACCGGAAGGAGGTGGTCTATTTATCCCCCCACTATGGATTCTGGGTGATCAGGCTGCGGAAGGGAAATGAGTACAGAGCAGGCACCGATGAATACCCACTCCTGTCCTTGCCTGTCCCTCCCCGCCGGGTGGGGGTCTTCCTGGATTATGAGGCCCATGATATCTCTTTCTACAATGTGACTGACAATGGCTCCCATATTTTCACTTTCCCCCACTATCCCTTCCCCGGGCGCCTCCTGCCCTACTTTAGTCCTTGCTACAGCATTGGAGCGAACAACACGGCTCCTCTGGCCATCTGCTCCCTAGACGGGGAGGACTAAGAGGGCCACCATCTTAGCCAGAGGCCATGGAGTGTCACCTGCTTTTGGAGGGTCCACCACCACCAAGGATCCCCTTGAACTATGCTGAGTCTAAGATCCAGGGAGCCCTCCGCCTGACCCAGTAGTCTGTTGCTACTGGGCCAAGGTCTCTCACTAACCTACTCATATAAAAAAGCTGAGGTGCAGTCAAATGAGCATGGCACCCCAGTGAGGGAAGCGTGACAGGGCTAAGAGCAAGGATCTGAGCAGTTGTAAGGTAACGTGTTGCTGTGAGAGTCAGGACTCTGTTCTTTCTGTAGCTCATGTTCCTCTTCCCCAGTCCCTGTAGGTGCCATAATTAAGTCAGCAAGGATGATGAAGTTGATCCAACCTACAGGAAACCCTTTGCATAGGGTTTGCCAAAAAGCCAAAAGATACTTGTTCATGTCCAGAGCTGGTTGCTGTGCTGATACTAGTAGAGGATGCTTTGCCTGAGGTTTCCTGCTACTGAGTAACCCATATTTGACCCCAACTCTCTGACCCCCTAACTAGAGAAGTGCCTAGCAGCATTGCACAGGCCACCCCGATATGCATAACCCCTCTCTGAGCATAAGCCGGGAAAGTCACTCTGTCTCAGACCTAAGGAGATCTGTGTCCTGGTCCTGCCTTTTCTCCAAGCGTCAGGATCAGAAAACCTGTGAGCTTTGTTCTTGTGTTCATTTTAAGGATGAAAAAACTGAAGTGGCCTTAAATGCAGTAAATTACTTCTCATGAAACGGTTGAAAAAAGATTGTAAAGCTTATAAAGTATTTCCCACATTCAAATGAAACAAGATGGACAGACTTGCTTCTCAGGTCACCTGTCTGCATATCATTCATTACAGTTGGGTCTGAAACATCCCAGTGTAGGAAGGGTTTTAGGCGTCCTCAATGGAAAAGTGGGTATAGAAATTGCAGACTCTCCTACCTCACAGGGTTGTTTTGAAGATCTCAGATCCATCCTGTATTTTTCCTTTCTCAGGCATGGAGAAAAGCAGGCCATGGATTTTGCCTGCAGTAACCTTCCTGCCTTGCCTGCTTAGAGCCAGCATCCGTACAGCAGTGCCTTTGTTTCATAGAGCCTCTCCTGATAATCTCAGCCAGTTAGACAGAAAGGTCTCTTGCCAATGGCAGATTCTGGGCCACCGTGATATGTTGTGCATCTATTGTATGTGTTATTGTTTGAATTAGAATGGGGACTGTGACATCAGGGTAGAGAATGGAAATAATAAGAAAAATTTAAAACAGATGCACTGGAAAGAAGGCTCACCCACAAGCTAGTTGGGCTAAAGTTTGGATCTTTTTGTCACCAAGGGACTCTTCATGGATCTGGTAACTACATAATAGTCTGCCTTTCTCTTCTCTAAATCTATGACAGAAGAAGGAAAGGGCATGAAAAGCCAACTTAGGAGCCATACGTTATAATGAAAGGGAAGTAAAACTATGTATCTGGGCTGTTGACCTTAGAGTGATGGTTATATGTGCCAAAAATAATACATTACAGGGATTAAGAGTATGATGTGGGAATGCTTGTGCCTGGAGATAAATTGCAAGGCAAGCATGTGGAAACTATTGGCCTTGCCTGTTGCAAGGGGCTCTGATGTGTACATCAACACTGTCTCCATGGTGCTGTGGAACACAACTTCTGAGGTAGTGGAAGCTTGAAAGTAGTGACTGTTGAATCAGGATTGGGCAGCAAAATAATTACCAGGTCAGGTATAGGCAGAAGCAAAAGTAATTCCTGTAATAAAGAAGAGTAAATATTGTCTTTCTACTTTAATTGTGTTGGTTGTTGACATATGGAAGAGGTAAAACAGGCTAAAATGGAGAAATAAACTCATTCTGCCCACCATGCTTCTAAGTCACTCCTCAAGCATTAGCAGAAGGGGAGAAGTTTCCATTCCCTTCTTGGCTCCCTGCTTGGAGAGGAATGATCTGGTAAGTTACAGACCTGGTCTTGGCAAAGGATTGAGCTGACCTACATTAAAGGGACCATATGTCTTTGTATAGGGAGACTCCCTGGGGAATTGTTTATAAACTTGAGAAATCCATTTTTAGGAAGTTCTTCCAGTTATGTCCATTGACCCTTAGCAGAAGAAGCTAGGAAACAAACCAGTGTTGTTCTTTTACAATGGTTTTATTAGGACTAATCCTGAAAGTCTCTTAGAAAAAGGATTTTTAGCTGATAAAATCATTTAAAGGTAGAGTGAATTGAGTAGTGGAATGACTTCATTGTTAACATGCTGTTTTGGGAAGGGTTTTTTTGTTGTTGTTGTTGTTTTTACTTTTATAAGCTGATTTGGGGGCTATGATTACCTGTGAGAAGTACACATTGTTTATTTCATATTGTCTGATTTTTAAGACCAGGCAAGAATCTTGACTCTTAAGTATATGAAAACCCTTTTCTCTAGGATAACTGCTTATACTTCCTTTCTAAGAACGCCATGAAGACAAGAACCTTATTTGTCTGGTTCACAATTTTAGCCCAGCCTAGCACTGTGTGTGTGTGTGTGTGTGTGTGTGTGTGTGTGTGTAAATATTTAAATGAGGGAACTTTAATTCATATGCCTAGAATCAAAACAAAAGTAAGCTTTTGTGTCCTAGGGGTGTGAACAACTATATGGTATTTAATTATAATTCTGTTGAAAAAAAAAACATGATTCAATAGATAATCACAAAAGTGGCCCAGAAAAGGAGGAAGCAGGGGGTCATGCAGAGAAGAGTGTCTGTGCCACTCCCTTGAATGTCTAGGATATCTCCTCCATCTAGGTAAGATCATTTACTGCAAGGCAGGTATAAGCTTTGCCCATCCTTATTCTACTAGGAGAAACAAGGGGTGCAATGAGCCTTGAGGCAAAAGACTGAAAGGGGGAAATAGTCCTGCAGAGAGACAGGGAGAATTCTTGGACTCCCTACAGGAAGTCCAGTCTCCCATTTTTCAAGCAGGATGTATTTTAATCTCTCAAGATCTAAACACTGAGACTCTTTGTGGGTCCTAGGCACTAGTTAAATGGCATATATTGATTAGTGTGAGAGGACATGGGTCATAGCTGATCTATTAGGAGAAGCACGGGATTTCCTGTTTGGGGGTAGCCATGGCAGGAAACTAGTCCACTTTGGAAGTATGTAATTCAATATCTGAGTACCAACAGTGGGTCCCAGTTAGTTTCAGGGAATACCAGTGTGAATGAAACACAAAGCAGGGCAGACTTCTGAGGGAAATGCTGGGGAGAAATTACTGTTTTGAGTGCAGGTTGAACTATGCCTTTGTTGCTCTACATCACATTCTAATATTCCTGTATTTGATGAACATAGTTGTTTGGGTTGCTTATAGGAAAACAACAGTTCTTTAGGTTGCTTATAGGGAAACAAAAGTGTGACTTTTCAAAATAGAAATCTTATCAAATGCATTTAACCACCTCATGATATTGATTTGTTTTTACGTTGAGGAGGAGTTTCATTTTCATACTCTTTGGGAATTCAGTGCATCACTACCAGGTTTTTAGAAGCTGATTCCTACTTCACTGGTATTCAGAAATAGAATACATTCTAGGTAGGCAAATAAGTTTAGTACTGGCAAAAGGTATGGATGCCAAGTTGTTAAGCAGATTGTTTGGAACAGCTATCACATGAGTGTTAACCTACAAAGGAATACACTTTCAATAGTGCCTTGAACTACTCCTTAAAAGTATGGAATTAGAAATTTATTTGGTGTATTTTTAAGTACAGACAATATGTCAGATGTTGTGTATGTGGTTTCTATCAATCATTTCTTTAATCTTTACTATCTTTGAGTTAACATTGTATCCTCCATCAATAGCAAGGAAATAGTAAGACTCAGATATAACAACTTGTTATCAACAGTACTAGGAAATTATGTTTTATTAAGATTTTCAAATGTACCAGAGTCAAATATATGTATCTTTTACATTTGAAATCTTTTTCTTTCAATATACACTGGTTATTCACTTTAAGACTTTCTGAAAGGGAAGATCATGACATGACCTATATTCTATTAACCATCTCATCCCAGAGCATACTTCCATAGTGGTGTCCAGTTGAAAAAAGACGTATATTATATCTGATCCCTTTCTTTTATGCCTTGCAGTTAAGTTATACAGAACCAGACTGGGAAGCAAAGAGAAAGATGTCCACAATCAAACTCACATTGCCTTAGCTTCTGTTACTTCAAAGCAAAAAGCTGGTGATTAGTATCCTGACTCCAATTAGATTAACAATAGGGATCAATTGAAAGAATATAGAAGTATCTTACAGAATTTAATAGCAGGGATGCACCTAGGTGCCCAAAATGAATTGGAATCAGAGAACCAGAGACTCCCATTTCTTCATCTCATCTTGCTAATCTGTTTATCTTGCTGTGGAACATATTTCTCTTCCCAAGTTCACAGGTTAGAAAATGACCATAGTCAGTGATCCCAAATTTATATCTCCTCAGATAAATTGGGACTCAGTTTGACTAGAGGACTCTGGTCCATGTATAAGCACATGACCCAAGTAGACCCAGATTGAGTGGATTCATCACTGGGCCAGAAGGCAGGGTTACATATTAATAGTTGCTTCCATAATAATCACATGAGTAAATTAATAATCCTGATAAAAATCAGTCAGGTGTGAGGGGCCAAAGAGTTGGTTCAACTGATACTCATTTGAAAATAAGAGTCAGAAGCTAAGGAAAGAAAAACCCCAAATCTATATTCTCTGCCCAGACTTAAACACAGATACTAGTTGATTGAAATCATTAAAAATGTCAGAAAATTAATCATTTCATACGCATTCTTGCTAGAAGTCGGAAAATTGGAGAAGAATACACTCTATAGCTTCATCTTAGAACTCTTTATGGTGCTAGGCACACCAAACCAGCTCTACAGATTTCTGAGATGCCTTTGAATGCTTAATCTTGAGTCATCTTGATTGCTCAAGATCTGAACAGAATGTGTGTTTATGAACCCAGTTTGGAGTGGTCTAAGAAGCAGTACATTAGCAAACTCCATGTTCGCTTCCGTATTTGTTTGGTCCTCAGGCCATAAATGATGGGGTTTAAGGTGGGTGGGATGACCAGGTACAAATCAGCTAACAGCACTTGAGTGTGGAGGGGCACTGTATCCTTCCCTAGCCAGGCCACGTAGATGGATGCCATCCCAGGTAGGTAATACAGAGCCATAACCCCCACATGAGAGCCACATGTGCTTAATGCTTTCAGCTGAGCATTCTTTGAGGCGAGACCACATACTGCCTGGAGAATCAGGTGATAGGAGGCAGCAATGAAGGCCACATCAGAACCTACAATAATGGATGAACCAATCACACTGTAGAGACTACTGGGCATAGGGTCAGCACATGACAACTTGGCTACAGCTATGTGCTCACAGTAGGAATGGAGAACCACATTGGAGCCACAGAAAGGCAGATGACTTAACATCCAACTCAATGGAGTCATAAATATGACAGCTCTGACAGTGATGGCCACACTCATTACCAGCATCAATTGAGGTGTGAGAATTCTCTTGTAGTGTAGGGGCTTACAGATGGCTATATAGCGGTCAAAAGCCATGGCCAGCAATAGCCCTGTCTCCACAGATGTGGCTGCATGGACAATATACATCTGAGTGAAACAAGCACTAAAGCTAATGGAACCGTCTCCTGAGAAGAAGATGCTCACCATCTTGGGTACCACAGAGGAGGCCATAACAATGTCCACAGCAGCCAGAATATACAGAAAGCAATACATGGGCTCTTGTAAAGTGAAATCCATCCAGATTACAGTCATTATGAGTATGTTTCCTAACAGAGAGATGACATACATGGCACTCAGTGAAATAGCCAGCCAAAGATGTGAAGACTGCAAACCTGGGATGCCCACAAGGAAGAAGGTGTCAGGGTTTTCCATTGTGTGGTTATTTGGTATCCCCAGCATCACAGATGAAACTGCTTTCCTGTTAACACATAAAACAATGTAAGAAATGGATGTAGTCCTGTAAGACTTATTCCCCCACTGTATAGTGCTAGGGACACCTGGTGGCATTTTCTTTCTTTTTTTTTTTTTTTTAAGATTTTATTTATTTATTTGACAGAGATCACAAATAGGCAGAGAGACATGCAGAGAGAGAGAGGAGGAAGCAGGCTCCCTGCTGAGCAGAGAGCCCGATGTGGGGCTCGATTGCAAGACCCTGAGATCATGACCTGAGCCAAGGGCAGGGGCTTTAACCGACTGAGCCACCCAGGCGCCACCACCTGGTGGCATTTTCAACTCAGTGGACAAGATCAGAAAACTGAAATCTGACCATTTATCCTGTTCCTCCTTCCATCTTAGTATTCTTCACCTTCCTAATTTCTGTTTATTATTCAAGTATTAGCTCATGGCTTATCTCTTTGAGGAGTCTTCTCTACTTCATTCCCCATCCCATGCTGAGGCTAAATTAGGTATCTTTTTCTGAGCTTTCATGGAATCTCCCATGTTGACCTCTGAAGGACGTAAACTGAAAATCCTAATACTCTACCTATGACTTTATTGTATTCAGTTAACTACGTGTGTCTTACTCATGGCCTTATACCAAGTGTGTGACCCAAAGCTGTGATACACAAGTCTATTTAAAAAAAAAAAAAAGATCATAGCAAACAGTTTCCATAAAATGAATAAGAAAACAGAGGAATTTGTCTTCTAACTTTTTATGTTAAGTTTCTGATCCTTAATTATTGAATGAAACAATGAACTTCTTAAGATTGAACACATCACATTTGTGTCTTCAGTACAGTGCCTTGACAATAGATGAATAAAGCATCCTTGAAGAAATAAATTGATGGATTCAGGAAGAGAACAATATTAGTGCTTTCTGTGGGAGGTAATAAACTGTCCAGAAATATTTATGATCCCCACTTTCCCTTTTAATTTTTTGTCATGAGTATATCCCTAAATAATTGGTTATGTCAGATTGATGGAAAGGACTGCCCCAGGATCCCAGACTACAATAGACATTTTCTCTGTTAACCAACTAGACACTCTTCCTGTTTCCCAATCCTAACATAGAACATATATTTGCTCCTTCTATTTAGCCACTAGCACTAATTGACTTCACACACAGGCTTGATGGGAGTCCTCAGAAGTTTTCTAAAAATCCAAATTTCTACGATGGTTACAAACTGGTCTTTATTGAAACCGACAAACCAGCACCACCAACAACAACAACAACAAAAATCCCTAACATAGAAATGCCTTATAATGGAACAGGTTGGATAAAGTACTGAGCTCTGCTTCATGGTCATATTAAAAGAACTTTGCTGTGTATAGCCACTGGGTGAGACATTGTCAGTGATAGACAATGAGAAGACAGTGGAAAGCTTTTTGAAGTTGGATGATAGTAAAGAATGGGGGAAAAAATAATTCATCATATCCTTAAGACTGTCATGTGTTTTCTGGATGCCACAAACTCAGAGTTGACCCATCATTGCTTAAAGAGCTGAAGAGGAACCTGAGAGATGAGAATGCCTCCCCCACCATCCCACTCACCTCGGATCCAGGATTTTCCTCCTCTGGCCCTGCCCTATATGCACCGTTCTTCTGAGGGCTGTCCCAGCTTTCCTTGCTCATCCCTCCTTTATCCAGCCCTGGCAACTTCTCGCTGGGCATACCTTTCCTTCCCTTGAGGGTTTTTGTCCTCATATGTTTTACATCTTAATTAGTACAGCTGGAGGTTTATGTATAATTTATTAATCTTTTCAAATGACAGGACAGGTTAGTTGTCTTTTCATTTCTATTTCATTTTTTATTGCTACTGAAAATTTTCTTGCTAAGATCAGTGGTGGTCCCCATCAATGATGTGTGGCCCATCTAGTAGTTTCTTTCATTATTTATTTTACTTGCCCTACCCAAAACATTTAACATTACTGTTTGTTCCCAAGTTTGTTAAATTTTTATTTGAAGTGTAACAACATACTGTAAAGTGTACAGATTCAGGTGTACAGTTTGATAGATTTTTATAAAGTTAGCACATGAACACACCCACATAGCTACTACCTAGAGCAACATGCAGATAAAATTGCTTCCTGATCGTTGAGGTGTACTATTAAGATAGCTTTGGTCAAGCTCTTCTAAGACTTTTCTAACTCAGAATCTGCCTCTTCCTTCAATCCTGTAGACATTTACGTGAAAACCTGGAGGGCCAATCACTAAAGAAAAGTTTACACAAGTCAACTTCAGTAACTAAATCACAAATACATGGGATTTTTCATTCCTATTTAAGTGTCAGAAATACACAGTTCAAATCTAAATTGTCTTAAAGAAAAAGGCAATAATGCGTAACTTACTTGAATGGAGCCTTTGTGTTTATAATAACCCTGTGCCTCCCCTCTACAACCAAATAAATGTACTCCCAATCAGTCCTACTGCTCAGTTTCTTTTCTCAAAACTCCCCCTTGGACTCTGAAAACCGGCTCTCCCTTATCGAAAGTTTGGATTTACTCCTTCCTTTCTCAGCTTTGAAGCAAAGTAAATGTGTTCCCCATTCCTTCTTTCTCCTTCCCCCCTCTCACCATTTCCAAGTGATGATCTTCATATCAGCACCACCCACCAGACCTGGCCAGCCCTTTACAGTGTGATGGAGGACTTATATCTTCCTTTCTAGGTTGATCCTGGCCTTTAAACTCCAAATCAGCCCCACACCAAGTCCCCAGGTCAGTTACCCACATTGCTGTTGTATTCTCTATTCAGCTTCCTCTGATGTGTCCACATTTCTTTTCACTCAAAAGAAGAGGGATTTATTCAGTACCCTTCAGGAGGAGCAGGAAGAGCCACATAAAATCAAAGATGAACAACAGAGTCACAATGAGGAGTGTTATCACTTTCAAAGATCTCCCACTGGAGTCCTCTTTTCCCCTTTAGAATCTCTATCATCCTGCTTTCCACTTGGACACCCCCGCTTCTCTTGGCCTCTGCCAACAGCCAAATACTGCAACTCCTCCAGAGACTGGTTTTTTGTTTTTTGTTATTTCCCTCTGTGTTCTGGCCTCTGGGGCTTTCCAGATTACAGAAGGAAGCAGATGATTAGTGGATGAAGAGTCTTTTTTTTTTTTTTTCAAGTGCTCAGAAGATACCTAAGAGAATATAGAGTGAATCCTGAAAAGAAAACAAAAGGCCCACAATGAGTTAGATTTATTAAAGCCTGCTTTGTGCCAAATGCCCTGCTAACGACTTACAACGGTGATCTCTTGTTGCATTTTCACAACCCTCTAAATGATCATCACATCAACATTTTATAGATGACACTGAAGTGCATAGAAGGTCATGAAGCTTCTAAGTCAGAGAATCAGGATTCAAATTCTAGTAGTCATAATTCATTTTACTTTGTTGTAGAATTCTTCATGCTGATAGTATACTTAATCTCTCAAAGTTCGTTTCACTGTTCCTCAGTTCTGCCTGGGCCTTTAGGTTGGGCTAAATATATCTCACCTCATTGTGTTATAAAATCTTATTTGACAGAGAAGGGAAAGAGTATAAGGTAGACCAAGGAAAATAAGCTTTTCAAACTGGGGGAAGGGCATGGACCTCAGCACAAAAAGACAAAATATTCTCCAAGCAGAGAATAAACCAGAGAAGATAGAATGCAGGGTACTTAAAAGAGAATGACAGTAGATGAGGCTAGAGGGTTGAATGGACCACATTTTAAAGGCTGTGACTTCTGCCTGGGCATCATGATGGGGCAGGAATGAGAAGAAAGAAGACAAAAAGAGAAGCCCAACCAGCACAGTTAAAATTTCTCTCTCTTTTTTTAGTGGGAAAGGATATAGAGATATTGGAAATCCAAAAAAAATCAAGAGACAATGCTGCATGCTCCCAGCTCCCTAATTCCTCATCAGAGACAGAGTTCTCAGTGATGTGAATGGTGAAGGCATTCTGTTGCCTTTGACAGGAGGAAGGGTGCTTCATGTCTTTCTCAGCCTGACAGCATATTCCTAATGATGACACAGGGTGGTTTAAGTTCAATTTACTAGGTTTAGCATCTATTAGAAGGTCCAGTCTTCACACCTGCAAGAGAATTAATCCCCAAAACTGCTGTGCTAAAAAGTTTAAAACTTGTGGGTCCCTATTGTCTACAGGATAATTCAGAGAACAGGCCAGAATGTAAACCTAAACAACAATGTGGAATACAGGTAGGAAAAGCAGGCAGGCAGTGAAATGCAGGAGACAAAAGGACTGCTAACCCAAGTAGCCCCAATGTGAGATGAGGCAGCTAAGCTGCAACAGTGCCAATTGGGACAGATGGACTGCTTTCCCCTGGGGTTCACCCTGGCCACTGCAGAGGCATAAGTGGCAGTGGTGGATTCTCACAAACAAGGGGTGGCTTTTGGGTCACCACACCCAGACCCACGCAGAAGAGTTCCAAGAGGAAGAAAAGGCACTCCCAAAAGGGCAAAGACCCAAGGGAATAATGATAAAGGAAAGGTATTCTATGTAGAAGCAAGACTTTTCAGCATCTTTTTTTTCTTCTTCCTTTCAGAATGTCATAGCCTGCATAATATGGAAGGATACCCAGCTTTTTATACCACTAATTATTGGACAAAGCTATCACACATATCCTGAAAAGGAATAAAGGTGTGGTACAAGAATTCTGCATTGCTGATAATAGAATTTTATGTCAGTACTTGCAAGGAAGTTAGTCTTTAGTTTCCCTTTTTTTGTGCAGCTTTTATCAGGTACAGCCATCAGTGTAATACTTTGTAAGGAAAAATATGACTGTTTTTCTTTCTCTACAATTTCTCTCTCTCTCTTTTTCTGCTAGTCTCCTATAAAACTGTCTGAATCTAGTGGGGTTTTGTGTTTTGTTTTTGGTTTGTGGAAATGAGAGCAGGGACTGGACTCTGGTCCTCTCAACCCTAACCACCAAGTCCAGCAATCCTTGGTAGCTGAAGCTGTATGTCCCGAGTAATAGATCTTCCAGGATAGCTAAAACTCCATGCTCTTACATAGCATATGTTTCAGGAATGTGGGGGCACCATGCTTACTAAAAGGAGCAGGCTTATAGAAAGGAGAGACTAGACTACAAAGACTGGTGAAGACCTGACCAAATGAATCTCTCCCAAGATGGACCCCACTGCTGAACTATCACCAACGCTTTCCCATCATTTTAACACTAAACATCATGCCCAGGCGTGGAGATTTAACATATTAATTAGACATGCAGCACATGAGGAAGCATGACATTTAAGTGCATAGGTGCTAAGAAATACCCACCTCTCCAGACTTAACATCATCCTTTTACCACCCGTGTTTCTTGAAAAAACTCTCCCTTACCTCTCCTTGGGCAGTCAGTCTGAGGATTCTTTCCTTTGTGCTGCCTCCCTTGTGTGCTAGCATAAACCCAAAAAAGCCTTGCCTGAAACTCCCAATTGGTCTCTTACCAATTTCCATTGTTTAGAGGGCACAAGGGCCCAGTTCGGTATCAGGAGTAATTCGTAACTTTTTTTTTTTAAGTGCAGATTTGTGCTTTCAACTGAGATCATTTTTTTAAAAGATTTTATTTATTTATTTGACAGGGAGAGATCAGAAATAGGCAGAGAGGCAGGCAGAGAGAGAGAGAGAGAGGAGGAAGCAGTCTCCCTGCTGAGCAGAGAGCCCAATGGGGGGCTCAATCCCAGGACCCTGGGATCATGACCTGAGCCGAAGGCAGAGGCTTAACCCATTGAGCCACCCAGGCACCCATACTGAGATCAATTTTGATAGAATGTACTGCATTATACTATATCATTTTCATTTAGGTTTTCTAATTTATGTGCATAGAATTGTGCAAAATGTTCTCTAGTCATTTTTATTTTCTTTAATCAGCTTAAGTTGATATTTCCTCTTGTCCTTTTTTTTTATTTTATATTTTGGGCTATCCCTTTTATCCTTGATTTGATTAGCTATGATGTGGGCAGGCTGAGTCCAAGGACCCAGAGGGGGTCCCACAGAACCTGCTAGGAGAATCCTTGGGCTACATACAGGGGAGAAATCAAACATGAGCCCAGACGGAGTGAGAGCAGAGTTTACTGAAGATATAGAGAGAGTGTAGACCCAGACAGAGCACCTAAGAGACTCCGAAAGGAAAAAGTCTCATCTTTGCTTGGGGTCTGGGTTTTTTTTGTTTGTTTGTTTGTTTGTTTTGAGGATGGTGGTCTGCTGTGTGTGTCCTCTCAGGCTTCCAGAAACCAGTTACAGCAAGGACAATGGTCCAGGTGTCTTTTGTAAGTCATTTATTTCCTTGGAGCCAGGGGGTCTGAACATCAAGATGTCTAGTGCCAGTGGTCTGGAATATGCATGTGATGGTCATCTTTGGATGTTATCTATTTTGCTGGAAGATTCCAAAGAAATCATTAACTCTTTGTCTCTTACAAGGAGGATATACATTGCTTGTATGTGTAAAGTAGGGGTGCAGGTCCTAGCAAGAACAGAAGCAGGAAAAGAAGAAAAACGCAGACTTTTTAATGGAGTCCTTCAGTGTCCCTATTTCAGCTAGTTTATTCTGCTGTGTTCACTGTATTACATAACTAGGATTTTTATGTATTCTATTTATTATTGTTTTTAAACTATATGTATTTACTTATTCACTAATCTTTATTCTTTTTGGTTTATTTTAACTTAATTTGTTCTATCCTTCTAAATTTCATTTTCTTATTTTATTAAAATGGGTATTTGGGGCATCTGGGCACCCTAGTTGATAAAGTGTCTGACTCTTGATTTCAGCTCAGGTCATGATCTCAGGGTGGTAAATTGAGCCCTTTGTCAGGCTCTGCCCTGGGTGTGGAGCCTGCTTAAGATTCTCTCACTCTCCCTCTGCCCCTATCTCTTTCCCTTTGTCTCACTCTCTGTGTCTAAAGAAAATAAAATTTTTTTAAAAAGTGAAGTTTTTTCTTTGACTTCTGCTTTTGTTTTATCACATATATTCTAATGTGAAGTATCTTCAGTATATACCATTTTTTTTGAAATTCTACATTTGTTTAGTTCTTCCTTTCCACCCAGAGTTGTTTAATAAGGAATTTTTAAATTTCCCAGTAGAAGAGTCTTTATACTATAAGAAATTATCAGGGTCTATTAAACTCTTGCTACACAAAGTATGATCCTTAGTCCAGTAGTACAATTACCTGGGAGCTTGTTAAAAATAGGGAGACAAACCATAAGTGACTCTTAATCTCACAAAACAAACTGAGGGCTGCTGGGGGGAGGGGGTTTTGGAGAAGGGGGTGGGATTATGGACATTGGGGAGGGTATGCGCTTTGGTGAGTGCTGTGAAGTGTGTAAGCCTGGTGATTCACAGACCTGTACCCCTAGGGATAAAAATATATGTTTATAAAAAATAAAAAAATAAAAAATAAAATTTTAAAAAAAAAACAAAATTTTGTCTTCCACTTCAGACTCGTTTATTTTATTTTATTTTTTTAAGATTTTATTTATTTATTTGAGCATGAGAGCAGGATGAGGGACAGAGGGAGTAGCAGACTTCTTCTCACTGAGAAGGGAACCCAACATGGGACTCAATCCTGGGACTCCAGGATCATGACCTGAGCTGAAGTAGATGCTTAACCAACTAAGCCACACAGGCATCCTCACTTCAGACTCATTTAATCAGAGTCTACATTTTAATAAGACCTTCCAGGTGATTTACATGCATATTAACATTTGAGAAGCTCTAGTATGGCCCACTCTTTTGAAAAATCTCATCAGGGTGCCTGAGTGGCTCAGTCAGTTGGATGTCTGTCTTTGGCTTGGGTCATGATCTCAGAGGCCTGGGATGGAGCTCTGCATCCAGCTCTCTGCTCAGCAGAGTGTCTGCTTCTCCCTCTCATTCTTCCTTTGTGCTCTCTCTCCCTCTTTCAAATAAATATATAAAATCTTTAAAAAATAAAAATCACATCAGGGGTATGGCTTTAAGTCCCAGAGTGCAGCCAGGAAGGAGAATGTAGAGGCTAATGATTTAGCTAATAATTTTTTAAAATAGCTACAATCAAAAACCTAAGAAATACCAAGTGTTGGCAAGGTCATAGGAAAAAGGGAACACTCATGCTCTGTTGGCGGGAGTGCAAACTCTATAGCCACTGTGGAAAAGAGTATGGAGTTTCCTCAAAATATTAAAAATAGCATTTCCATGTCATCCAGTAATATCACACTACTGGATATTTAACTAACAAAAATGAAATCATTAATTTAAAAAGATATATGAACCCCTATGTTTATTGTACCATTATTTACAATAGCCAAATTATGGAAGCAGCCCAAGTGTCCATCAGTAGATGAATGGATAAGGATGTGATATATATACAATGGAGTATTACCCTATGGTCTTTTCAAAAATAAAAATCTAACACTTAACTGGCCTAGGATACATAAAATAAGAAAGTAGAATGTGAAAGGAAGAGAGGGTTTAGTCAACAGGTGGATGGATTTTAGGCAGTAGTGGGAATCTTCACGGACTGCAGGCATTGAACCTCAGAAGTTATGTTGGAGGAACTAGGAAATTTTGTCTACAGTTCATTAGGCCAAAGCTTTGTTTGGACATAAAACCTAGGCATAAGGGCAAATGTCAGGTGTATATGTGCAGGAGTGTTTGTGTGTGCATATGTGTATACTGACAAATAAGTACTGATACACAATCCCATTTCAATCACACAGCTCTTTTTGCTCGAGATACTATTCATTAGGACCCTGTTGTACCTTCCAAGGGAGGAATTTCAGTTTGTGGCATTAGGAGCCAACCACAATGCCACCTAATAAAGATTTCAGTTGTTTCTTCACCAAAACTGTCTCTTTGTATAGAAAATGAAGCAGAATTTTCCAAAGAGCAAAATAATCCTCCTTAGAGTTGGATCAGTTTAATCAGTCTCTTGAGGTCAGGGTGCAGTTAGAGACATCAATTACTAAAGATCTTTGGCTCCTGCTATGAGAATCTGTTATTTCCAGCTCTCTGTATGGATCCCTCCCTAAGGTTTCCATTGCTAGAAAGCTAACCAATAGTTGACCACAGAATGAAGGGTCTGTTTCTGGATTCTCTATTCTGTTCCATTGATTTTTTGGTCAGCTGATCTTCAACAAAGCAGGAAAGAATATCCAATGGAAAAAAAAGACAGTTTCTTCAATAAATGGTTCTGGGAAAAATGGACAGCCACATGCAGAAGAATGACACTGGACCATTCTTTTTTAAAAATTATTTTTATTAACATATAATGTATTATTTGCCCTAGGGGTACAGGTCTTTGAATCATCAGGCTTACAGATTTCACAGCACTCACTGTAGCCCATACCCTCCACAATGTCCATAACCCAGCCATGCTATCCCTACCCCACAACCCCCAGCAACCCTGTTTGTTTTGTGAGATTAAGAGTCTCATGGCTTATCTCCCTCCTGATCCATCTTGTTTCATATTTTTCATTCTGTACTCCCCTCAAGCCCATTCCCTGCCTCTCAAATTCCTCCTATAGAGAAGTCATATGATAATTGTCTTTCTCTGGTTGACTTATTTCACTCAGCATAATACCCTCCAGTATCATCCATGTCATTGCAAATGGCAAA
The DNA here is from genome assembly GCF_011764305.1 of Mustela putorius furo. NCBI lineage: Eukaryota > Metazoa > Chordata > Mammalia > Carnivora > Mustelidae > Mustela > Mustela putorius. Next base: position 2,233,515 of record NW_025422126.1, read on the forward strand.
ACTTCGTTTCTTTTGATGGCTACATTTTATATATATAGATATAGTAGATATGTATAGATATAGATACCTATAGATATAGATATCTATAGGAATCTATATCTATTCTAATTCTGCTTCATTTTCTATACACATAGAGACAGTTTTGGTGAAGATATCTATATAGATATCTATATCTATACATATATAATATGTATAGATATATAATATATGTAGATATCTATATAATATATCTACATATACATATATATGTATATAATATACCACATCTTCTTTATACACTTTATCCACTCAACTGTTGATGGAAATATAGGTTCATTCCATAGTTTGGCTATTGTGGACATTGCTGCTATAAACATTTGGGTGCACATAACCCTTTGGATCACTACATTTGTATCTTGAGCGTAAATTCCCAGTAGTATGATTGCTGAGTCATAGGTTAGCTGTATTTTCAGCTTTTTGAGGACCTCCATGCTGTTTTCTAGAGTGGCTGCACCAGCTTGCAATCCTGCCAACAGTGTAGGTGGGTTCCCCTTTCTCTCCATCCTCGCAAACATCTGTTGTTTCCTGACTGGTTAATTTTAGTCATTCTGAATGGTGTGAGGTATTATCTCCATGGTTTTGATTTGGATTTCCTTGATTCCCAGTGATGTTGAGCACTTTTTCATATGTCTGTTGGCCATTTGGATGTCTTCTTGGCAGAAATCTTAGTTCATGTCTTCTCCCCATTTCTTGGTTGGATTATTCTTGGGGTGTTAAGTTTTGGTAAGTGCTTTCTAGATTTTGGATACTAGCCGTTTATCTGATATGTCATTTGCAATGATCTTCTCTCATTCTGTCAGATGTCTTTTGGTTTGTTGGCTAAAATTAACAAGACAGGAAACAACAAACGTGAAATCCCAATAGTTCATCTTTGCCCTTGCTTCCCTTGCCTTTGGCAATGTTTCTAGGAAGAAGTTACTGTGGCTGAGGTCAAGAAGGTTGCTGCCTGTGTCCTCCTCAAGGATTTTGATGGATTCCTTTCTAACATCGAGGTCTTTCATCCATTTTGAGTCTATTTCTGTGTGTGGTGTAAGGAAATGGTCCAATTTCATTCTTCTGCATATGGCTGTCCAATTTTCCCAACAGCATTTGCTGAAGAGACTTTCTTTTTTCCATTGGACATTCTTTCCTGCTTTGTTGAAGATGAGTTGATCATAGAGGTGAGGGTCTATTTCTGAGTTCTCTAGTCTGTCCCATTGATCTATGTGTCTGTTTTTGTGCCGGTACCCTACTGTCTTGATGAGTACAGCTTTGTAACAAAGCTTAAAGTCTGAAATTGTGATGCTGCCAACTTTGGTTTTCTTTTTCAACCTTCCTCTGGCTATTTGGGGTCTTTTCTGGTTCCTTATACATTTTAGGATTATTTGTTCCATTTCTTTGGAAAAAAAAAAACTGATGGTGTTTTGATAGGGATTGCGTTAAATGTGTAGGTTGCTTTAGGTAGCATAGACATTTTCACGAGATTTGTTCTTCCAGTCAATGAGCATGGAATGTTTTCCTATTTCTTCATGTCTTCCTCAATTTCTTTCATGAGTACTTGATAGTTTTCTGAGTATAGATCCTTTACCTCTTTGGTTAGGTTTATTCCTAGGTATCTTGTGTTTTGGGGTGCAATTTTAAATGGGATACATCCTTAATTTCTCTTTCTTCTGTCTCTTGTTATTGGTGTATAGAAATACAACTGATTTCTATGCACTGATTTTATATCCTGACACTTTACTGAATTCCTGTATGAGTTCTAGCAGTTTTGGAGTGGAGTCTTTTTGGTTTTCCACATAAAGTATCATATCATCTGCAAAGAGTGAGAGTTTGAATTCTTCTTTGCCAATTCAGATGCCTTTTATTTCTTTTTTTGTCTGATTGCTGAGGCTAGGACTTCTTTTAGTGGTTGATTTTCTGTTCCTAGAATAGCTGCTCTTCTATCTCCTGTTGAGTTCGTAGGTGTTCAGAATGGTTTGATAACTAGCTAGCTGAACTCCCGGGACCTAATGCTATTTCAGTTTCCTACTCCTCCACCGTCTTGCTTCTCACTGGACTATTCTCTTATACCATACACAAAGAAAAACTCAAAATGGATAAAAGACCTCAATGTGAGAAATCCATCAAAATCCTAGAGGAGAACACAGGCAGCAACCACTTTAACCTCAGCTGGAGCAACTTCTTGGTAGAGACATCTCTAAAGGCAAGGAAACAAAAGCAAAAATGAACTGTTGTGACTTCATCAAAATAAAAAGCTTATGCACAGCAAAGGAAACAGTCAACAAAACTAAAAGGCAACCTACAGAATGGGAGAAGATACTTGCAAAGGATATATCAGATAAAGGGCTGGTACCCAACATCTATAAAGAACTTCTCAAACTCAACACCCCAATATCAAACAATCCTGTCCAGAAATGGGCAAAAGACATAAACAAACATTTCTATAAAGAAGACATACAAATGCCCAACAGACATATGAAGAAATGCTCAACGTCACTTGGCATCAGGGAAATACAAATCAAAACCACAATGACATACCACCGCACTCCAGTCAGAATGGCTAAAATTAACAAGACAGGAAACAACAAATGTGGGCAAGGATGTGGAGAGAGGAGAAACCTCTTACACTGTTGGTGGTAATGCAAGTTGGTACATCCACTTTAGAAAACAGTTTGGAGGTTCCTCAGAAAGTTAAAAATAGAATTACCCTATGACCTAGGAATTGCACTACTTGGTATTTACCCCAAAGATACAGATAAGTGAGAAGAAGGGGCACCTGCACCCCTAGTTCATAGCAACAATGTCCACAATAACCAAATTGTGGAAGAAGCCGACATGTCCTTCAAGACATGAATGGATAAAGAAGATATGGTTTATATATACAGTAGAATATTATCAGCCATCAAAAAGGATGAATGCCTACCATTTACTTTGACGTGGATGGAACTGTAGACTATTTTACTAAGTGAAATAATTCAAGCAGAGAAAGACAATTATGATATGGTTTCACTTACGTGGAATATAAGAAATGGTGCAGAGAGAATCATAGGGGAAAGGAGGGAAAACTAAATGGGAAGAAATTAGAGAGGGAGAGAAACCATGAGGGACTCTTGACTCTGGAAAAAGAGTTGTGGAAGGAGAGGTGGGTGGGGGCATGGGGCAGTTGGGTGATGAGCATTAAAGAGGCCATGTGATGTGATGAGCACTGGGTGTTATACACTGATGAATTCTTGAACACTACATCTGAAACTAATGATGTATGTTGGATAATTGAATTTAATTTTTTTGACAAAATTTATTAATTTTAAGTGAATATTATCATACAAAATCTTTTTTTTAATTTTTTCACTGTTCCAAGATTCATTGCTTATGCACCACACCCAGTGCTCCATTCAATATATGCCCTCCTTAATACCCACCACCAGGCTCACCTAATCCCCTCTATCCTCCCCTCCAAAATCTTCAATTTATTTCTCAGAGCCCACAATCTTTCATTTAAATTAAAACAAAAGAAAGTTAACCAATCAATACAAAAGAAATTATTTGATTTTATTTTCTGAACTTATGCATTTCTCATATTTTAGCTGTAATAGTTATATCTCATTTATTTGTATCTTTTTTTTTATCATGAAAAAACTGTATTTAGATTTAGCCAGCTGGACTCAGTTTAGATGATCCCAATTTTGTTGGCAACATCCAAAGCATCATAGTCAGGGGCCAGCCGAACGTATGCCTTCTTCTCTCCATCAGGCCTGATTAAGGTGTTGACCTTGGCTACATCAATGTCATAGAGCTTCTTCACAGCCTGTTTGATCTGGTGCTTGTTGGCCTTGACATCCACAATGAACACAAGTGTGTTGTTGTCTTCTATTTTCTTCATGGCGGACTCAGTAGTCAGGGGGAACTTGAGGATGGCATAGTGGTCAAGCTTGTTTCTCCTGGGGCCGTGCTTTCGAGGGTATTTGGGTTGCCTTCGGAGACGCAGAGTCTTGGGTCGTCGGAACGTAGGTGATGTGTGGATCTTCTTTTTTTTGTGACTGTGGACGCCTTTCAGCACCGCTTTCTTGGCTTTCAAAGCCTTTGCTTTGGCTTCGGCTTTGGGAGGGGTAGGGGCTTCCTTCTTAGCTTTCGGTGCCATCTTTCTAAAAGGCTCATTTATTTGTATCTTAAAAGTAACAATCAAAATTGAGGTGGATGTATTGTTGTTATAATGTCTGTTTACATTCTTTCTCTGGGATTTTTGTCTATTTGTTTGGTCTTAATAATATCTTTAAAAACTGTTTTCACTTTTATGGTATCTATTTCATGATTTCTTAACCAAGAAGAAATATGATATTAAGCACAGAAGCAACAGTAGAAGAATCCATTCTCCAACCAGGAAAACTTTTAAGGGTTTATTTCCTCACCCACCTCCAAGTCCCCTCAGAAGACTACTTAGTTATGAACATTCCCTAGTTCTAGACTGCAGAGCAACACACAGATCCCCCTGCAGGGTTGAAGCATTTCACTCAGTAGCTAGGAGTGTTGACCACTGAAGGCTCACAGCTGCATTCCTTTCCAGAAATTACCTTCAGCCAGAGGATACTCCATCACCTTAAATTATGCACCCTCCTAATGCAATGACTATATCCAATGTCTGCTTGATCCTAGGTATAAGGATTTGTCCCCCTTACCCAATCAAGACAAGTGTACAGGGCTATCTCCATTCCAAACTACCTCATAGGATCAGCTGAGAAGTCTGGTGAACCTGTTGTAATTCACCTTCTGTCTCTGTATAGTTCACACCAGGTGTTCATCCTGAGTGTATTCCATGAAAAACTTTGGACATGAAAAACTCTCAGAGTCCAAGACGGTTGATGGCAAGAATGGCCATAGAAAGTAGATTCAACTGGGATTACAAGCTGGCAGGCTGAAAACAAGGCCCACAGACTGCCCTCTCAGCTGGCCTGGACACTATTCCAGTTGGAGCTCTTAATATATGGCACAATATGCTTCCCTTTTCTTCTTCTCTTTCTATATTAAAAAGTACTTTTTTTAAGAGTAGGAAAAGTTAATTAAAAATTAACTTTTTAATTATATGGGGGTGCCTGGGTGGCTCAGCTTGTTAAGCATCTGACTCTTAGCTCAGTTCAGGTTTGATCTCAGGGTAATGAGTTCAAGCCCCTCAGTGGGCTCCATGCTGGGCATAGAACCTACTAAAAAAAAAAAAAAAGAAAGAAAGAAAAGTTAACTAATATGAGTTGTGTGTCTTTATTCTGAGTTGGTTTTAAATCTGATCATGGACATTAGGGTTTAAGCAGGAGAATGTGGTAGGCAGCCTCTAAAATGGGGGCCAGTGACCCCTACTCCCCTGGTATTCATGCTCTTGTGCAATTACTTCTCCTTGAGAGTGAAAATACCTAGTGACTTATTTCTAACAAGTAGAATGTGCCAAAAGCATTGAAATTGACTTTGAAGATGAGGTTACCGAAAAACTGATTTCCGTCTTTCTGACCTTCTGATTTTCTCCCTCTCAGAGCCTCTTTTATGGAGAATCAAGTCAAACTTCCATGTTTTGAGAAGCCCTTTGGAGATGTTCATGTGGCAAGGAACTGATGTCATCAGCAAGCAGCCAGAGAGGACCTGAGGCTGAGCTAGATGAATGAGCTTAGAAACGGATCCTCCCTTAGTTGAGCCTTGAGATGACTAAGGCCTGGATGACACCTTGACTGCAGACCATCCAGCTCAGTCATGTCCAGATTTCTGACTGCTGTGACATGATAAACATTTGTTTTAAGCTACTAAACCTATAATTTTAAAGCTTCAGTGAGCTATAATTGACAAACAAAAATTTATATCTATTTAATGTATACATTTTCTTCAGTTTGGATATGTACATATACCTGTCATACCATCATCACAATCAAAATACTAAACATATCCACCACCTCCAGAAATTTCCCTATATCTGTATGTTTGTGGTAAAAAACACTTAACATGGAACTGTTCTCTTAACATGCGTTAAAGGGACATATACTTCATTGTTAACTATGAATATTATATTGTACAGCAAATTTCTAAAACTTTTTCAACATGCAGAACTGAAATTGTGTATCTATCCTGCACCAGTTCTCCATTTCTCCTCCCCCCAGTTCCTGGTAACCACCATTCTATTCTCTGCTTCTGTGAGTTTGCCTATTTTAGATACCTCATGTAAGTGAAATTATGCAGTATTTATCCTTCCATGCCTTCTCTTATTTCACTTGGCGTAATGTTCTCTAGGTTGATCCATTTATCACAAATGGTAGTATTTCCTTCTTTTTAAGGCAGAATAACATTCCATTCTGTGTATATACATATTTTCTTCTTCCTTTCAGCTGTTGATGGACAGGTGGGTTGTTTCCATATCTTTACTATTGTGAATAGTGCTGCAGTGAACAAAAGGGTGCTGATATAACTTGAAGATCTTGATTTCAATTCAGAATAAACATTATATTTATATAGGGTCGTTAGTTATACAGCAATAGGTAACTAAAACAGAGGGTTGATACTTCTTACGGTATACTTTCCCCTAGCCCTATTAATATGAGCCTTTCCAAATCAAGTGCTAAGCATAGAGCCCCAGAATCTAGTGATAAATTGCATGTTTGGAATCATATAAAAAGGACATGGCTTTGGGGTTAGGATAGTAGTGGATAACTGAGTACTGTATTTCCTCACAAGTTGACTTCAAAGACATCTGTCTCTAAAAATAGTGTCATTCATTTTCTTTTTGAATGTTTTATGTATTTTTTATTAAGTTCAATTAGCCAACATATAGTACATCATTAGTTTTTGATGTGGTGTTCAATGTTTCATTAGTATTCACTTTTAAACAAGCATGAAAGCGAAGTTGATGGAGTGGTAGGACAATTTTTTCAACTCCATAAAACATTTTAAATATGCATAATCATTGAAATAGTACAATGAATATCAGTAAACCCCCCACCTAGATTAAATTAACATTTTGCCATATTTGTTTTAAATGCACACATGGATAGGTGTATGAGTGTATTTATATATAAACCATATCTTACACATACGCTTGATACACATATGAAGACAGAGTACATTTACTCCAACGTGCATCTCCTAAGCATAAGGACATTCTCCTACATACTAGCAGTATTCCTGTTGTACTCACTGTGGTAGAGGAGCTGGATATGATGGGGCATGGGTAGATATGCATGGTGCAAGGAATGCAACATATCTAACTCTTTGTACACACCATTTTGGATCCTCTCATCATCAGCTGTCCCATGGAAATTTGTTTGCTTGTTTCCTTCCATCCCCAGCTGTAGCAGCTTCTCCATGTGGAGCCTGATCAAGTTCATGTGTACACTAGCAGACAGTTCTTGCCCAAAAGAACCTATCTCTCACTTCTCATCTCTGGTTTTTCTTATTGACACTAAGTCCTAAGATCCTATAAAATCTGCTTTGTGCTCATACAGGGACAATGCAGAGCAGCATCTGTTAACTCCTAAAACAACCAACCTTTATTTTTTAACAAGATATGGAAGCTAGCAGATAAATTCTCCTCCCTCTCTCCTTATTCTGAGTAGGTTTTCTAAAATGACAAGATGGTACCATGATGGTAACATTCAGTCACACTTGTTTCAAAATGGTAACCAGCTTGGTATAACATTATACTGACTTGCCTATTTTGTCTAATCATTTCCCCTTTCTGTCTCTCCTGTTTGCCTGAAATTACAACCCTCAATAAAGCACTAGTAAATATGCTGATGACTTGGGCTTTCCTTCCAGTGGAACCCAGGCAAAAACACTTTTCTTAAGCTTCTACTCTAGAATTGTCCTCTATACAGGCAGGTACTATGTCTTTCTGGTTTGCCCCCTTTTTCCTCAGTAACATTCTTATCAAGTAATAGACAGTTAAACATGAGTTAAATAACTGAAAGAAATAGTAATTTTGTGTTAATTCTATTAACATAATTGAAAGGAAATGATATTTTAAGAATTAAAGAAGCTGGAGGTGGAAATGTTATTTAAAGATTCAGGCAAAAAAAAAAAAAATTCATGGGCACTCATTCTGCTTTCTACCCATGAATGAAAATTTTGCCTAATTCGCATGGAGTTTGGTTCAAGAAGATAGAGGAGCTGATGCCTGTGAACATTCCCTTGTAGGACACACATAAAATTAGTGCTTGTTACTTTTTAAACTTTCCTCTTTTTTTTAAGATTTTATTTATTTATTTGACAGACAGAGATCACAAGCAGGCAGAGAGGCAGGCAGAGAGAGAGGGAGAAGCAGGTTCCCTGCTGAGCAGAGAGTCCAACCCTGGGATCATGACCTGAGCCAAAGGCAGAGGCTTTAACCCACTGAGCCACCCAGGTGCCCCTTTAAACTTTTCTTGAGTGGTGACATAATTCCCCAATCTAAGAGGGCAGGTGCAGCAAGGTTTACGCTTCCATATATGGGGAATTTTAAGTACTGCTAATAGGATCCCTGGCAGCTGTGAGCCCCCCCCCCACAGAAACCTTTTGAAATATGATGCATCTACATCTTCTCTGGGTAGACACCTAACCTCTGATAACTTTCTGCAACCTAGGAAAAATAAATCACAGATTTAAAATAACCATATAGTAACCACCCCTGAGATCTCTTTATTCTTGTCTGAAACCTGCCAGGAATAGTTAGAAAAATGAATTGCATGAATAAGTACAGATAATAATTGTACTCCTGCTGCCTTCCTTAGAGATTTCACCAATTTTCCTAAGTTCGGTGCTGAGGACGTGGATTTATTGTTGAGAAACAATCTCAAACATGAAGCCATCTGCTTGAGACCGCAAAGTGACTGGATGGCCACTACTTCCACATTCTTGTTTTGTCCAAATATGTTTCTGGAGGAAGTTTAGTCTTCTTAGAAAAGACTTTAAAAAGGAGGTGTTGGCAGTGGTCTCTGTTTACGCAGAAAGTTATATGACTTGGGTCATCTGAAGTAATAAGGAAAAAATATTTATGGTTTTTCATGTGGAATAGAGTCCTATCACTATTTATTGAGTTTATTTTCTTTACTACCAAATTTCAGATTCAATCCTATTTTTGATAGTTGCAACATTTTTACCTCCATGTGAATCCTGAGAATAAATGCTGGAGAGTTAATTATTTTTGAGGTGTACACATTGAGGGGGTCTCCCAATTTAAAAAAAAAAAGACACAGGCTAAAAAGACACAGGAAGCTCATTGGCTCATTGGCTCCAGCTTCCAACTCTGCCTAATCACGTCCTTTCACCTTTTATTTAAGTGAGACTTCCAGAGTCCACTAGGGTCTTTGTGGGCTAACTAAGGTGAAGGTTGAATGTGGGTGACTGGATCTATCAGTTAGTTTCTCTTTTCTGTTAGTGTCTTTCTCTCTGCTTTTCTCTTTCTGCCTTAAGAGACCAGGAATTTCCTGCTGCCTGGCTGTGGGAAAGATAAGCAAGATGAACGAGACACCTAGACTTAATTCCCTTTATCTCACTAAATCACAAAATTTATTTGAGACCTAAGCAGTAAACAGCACTTTATTTTCACTAACATCGGAGCAAAATTTGGTATTGAGTTGAGAGAAGCGCTTTGAGCTGATCAAATACTAGAAACCATTTTAGACCAGATGGAGCTCATTTTCCTATCCGGGCTTCCTTTACTTTGCTGTTGTGGGGTTGCTGGAAAACCTGGGACAGGAACAGTGTCTAAAGAATATTAGAGGTTGATGCTAGCTACTGGTTGGGATAAGAGAATTAACCCCCCTTTTATTAGGAAGGGTATTTCTAACTCCTAGATTTACTGTGTTTTACAATGCAAGGTTACAGGAAGGACTTTCTTTAGTTGTTTCAATCTTTGGTTCTAACTCTGGCATAATCTCTTAAAGCAACCCTCCCTCATTCTTGATAGTGATACTGGCTGTTATCTTTCCTATTCTGACTTAAAATATCTCATGTCAGAAGAGTGCTTTACTTGTAGCCCATTATCCTCCTGGTGCTTTCAGTAGGCTGGCTTTATAGCTACTTTCTGCCTCCAAGCCATCCTAACCTTCTTTGAGGAATGATCCATAATGTCCAGAGAAAGCTATAGGATAACTGCCTTGGCTTTTACTGGGACCTTGTTCTATTCCTGTTCAGTTCTCCTTTTCTTTGAAGCTCCTGACCTGGTATTTATTTTGTCCTCATAAAAGTATATGGTCCCTCTTGTGTATTTCCTGGGCCCCTAGCTGTTCTAGTCCTTGAGATTTTATTTCCGTCCTAAGTGGCCTCATTTCAATCTTTCCTGCCCTTGGGGTTTAGATGACGGTAGATCATAACAGTCCTTTAAAGTCCAGTCTTCAGTGTTTTTGTGGGATCCTAGACCCAAGAGTTCCCTTTCCTACTTCCTCATGTTGAACCTACAGATATTTCAAAAATCTGCCTGAGAACTCCATTTTCTCCTAGGGCTTTGTATTCAGACATTGCTCAGCCTAAAGGGTCTCCACTTAACACCAATTTAAGCAACAAGATTCCCAGAATGTTTATGAGCTGTAGAGATGATGGAACTGAACCAGGAGATGGGATTGTGATGCTGATCTTAAAACTTCGCTCGTTCCCTCATGCTACTTCTGTACACAGGGCATGAATCCTGATACAAGCAGAAGTAGCCATGAAATGCATTGAGAACCTATTGAGGGGTGAACTCTAAGGGCCCTTTCTTATAGAAGAAATCCTTTGTCCCTTATAGGGCATTTTAAGGTTATTTTTTCCTTGAATTATACAAGCACTTACTCCTGTCTGAGGGATGAGCTGTGTCCTTAATTCAGAAACTTAGATGCTGTTCATCACTCATTAACAAGACAACCCAGCAGAGTTGGATCACCTCACTGTGGCTGCTTCCCTGGAGAGCTTATGCTGATTCAGTGTAAAATGAAAATTCCTGTTTTGTGACTCATGATAGAAATATCTTAGGATCTACTTCCTAGTAATTGTCAGAGGTTTGGATCTAAAGATGTCCTACAGCAGACAAACTACCCCCTAACAATGGCAATTAGAGTGGTAGAAAGTGCAAGCTGACCTTTGGGGGGGAAGGAAGGTGTTAAAAACCTGGATCAAATGTTGAAGGAGTTTGGAGCAGGGAAGACAAGGGTGGGGACAACCCTCTGGCTCCAGGAGGTCTTCCTGGTAGTGGGGCACCATGGCTGTCGGTGTCTCAAGGATTCCCTTGGGGAAGTGCAGCAGAGCACCTGGAGTTGCTGCTCAACCTAACACATCCTAGTGCTGACACTTAGAGACATTACATCCCAGTGGAGATCTTCCTGTTTTCCGCACTGGTTCCCAGTATTGCTTTGGTCTTACCATAGAATTTTTTTTCCCCTCCTATGAACTGAAGGTTGATGGTCTAATTGGTGGTTCACAAGATTTCTGTACCTGAGTAATGTCTTCAGCTGAAAATTATTCCAGTCCCCTGGGAGTTTTTTGTTTATAGTTCTGACTTGATGGCTCCTGAGCTGGATTCAATTTAGGATGCTTTTTTAAAAAATATTTTATTTATTTATTTGACAGATCACAAGTAGGCAGAGAGGCAGGCAGAGAGAGAGAGGGAGGAAGCAGGCTCCCTGCTGAGCAGAGAGCCCGATGTGGGGCTCGATCTCAGGACCCTGAGATCATGACCTGAGCCGAAAGCAGAGGCTTTAACCCACTGAGCCACCCAGGTGCCCCCCTAGGATGCTTTTTAAAGCCCTCTTACACCTGGGCTGTTTGGTCTTATGACAACAGTCAAGGTCAGGGCAAGGTGAATGGTCAGTTTCAGAAAACATGGCCATGGTGACCGCATCTTCCTTCAGTTGTCATTGCTGTGTTCTGTCATGGACAATCCCAAATCCCATTCAAAGGCTCCCCAGGGTTTGCATATCCTGCATTTGTACTAAGACTTCACTTGAGTAGATGGAGATAGGAAGCAGTCCTTCTGGAAACAGGTAATCCCAGATTCCCTTCACTGACCTACACTAAAGGCCTTTCTGCAGTGAGATACCTGAATTTCCTGTAGCCCTTACTAATGACTGCAGTACATGTATCTTTGAACCCATTCTTCTCACCTTCAAAAATGCTTGATTTCAGGTTATATTCAACTAGCATAGGAGAAAAACTCATAATGCAAGTTATTTTTCTCCTCTCTTTTCCTAAAAGCAGACTTGTGATTATGTGCTTTACTCCAAGTTTTTATAGAGCTAATGGCATTAACAACCATGAAGGATGTGTTGGTGGGAACATACAGTTAATACAAATGTAGTACTTTTTTTTCTTTCCAGCTGCTGTTACTTGTTGCTTTGTCATATTCGTAATCCTGCAATTACTTTAATAATGCACATTCTCATTTATTCTTCTACCCACTTCTATCACTTTGTCAAATCACAAGACACAAACACCCATCCTTTTAACAGTAGCTCTTATAAGCAGTCCCTTCATCAGTGATGGACGCCTAATGTTCAAAATATTTCTTATCCTTGCCCACAAAAATCATCTTCAGACTTAACGAGATTCTTTTTTTTTTTATTTTTTTTTTGCATGTTTAATTTTTTATTTTTTATAAACATATATTTTTATCCCCAGGGGTACAGGTCTGTGAATCACCAGGTTTACACACTTCACAGCACTCACCAAAGCACATACCCTCCCCAATGTCCATAATCCACCCCCTTCTCCCAAACCCCCTCCCCCCAGCAACCCTCAGTTTGTTTTGTGAGATTAAGAGTCACTTATGGTTTGTCTCCCTCCCAATCCCATCTTGTTTCATTGATTCTTCTCCTACCCACTTAAGCCCCCATGTTGCATCACCACTTCCTCATATCAGGGAGATCATATGATAGTTGTCTTTCTCTGCTTGACTTATTTCGCTAAGCATGATACGCTCTAGTTCCATCCATGTTGTCGCAAATGGCAAGATTTCATTTCTTTTGATGGCTGCATAGTATTCCATTGTGTATATATACCACATCTTCTTTTTTTTTTTTTTACTGATAAACTACATGAAATTTATTTTTATTTTTATTTTTTTTAATATAATTTTTTATTTTTTATAAACATGTATTTTTATCCCCAGTGGTACAGGTCTGTGAATCACCAGGTTTATACCACATCTTCTTGATCCATTCATCTGTTGATGGACATCTAGGTTCTTTCCATAGTTTGGCTATTGTGGACATTGCTGCTATAAACATTCGGGTGCATGTGGCCCTTTGGATCACTACGTTTGTATCTTTAGGGTAAATACCCAATAGTGCAATTGCTGGGTCATAGGGCAGTTCTATTTTCAACATTTTGAGGAACCTCCATGCTGTTTTCCAGAGTGGTTGCACCAGCTTGCATTCCCACCAACAGTGTAGGAGGGTTCCCCTTTCTCCGCATCCTCGCCAGCATCTGTCATTTCCTGACTTGTTTATTTTAGCCATTCTGACTGGTGTGAGGTGATATCGCATTGTGGTTTTGATTTGTATTTCCCTGATGCCGAGTGATATGGAGCACTTTTTCATGTGTCTGTTGGCCATCTGGATGTCTTCTTTTAGAACTTTGCATGTGGTTCCTGAAATTGGAACTTTGCTTAAGTCTCTAGTCTTCTGAATGCACAAACTCTGGTGTACTACGGGAATCCCATTCCTGTTTGCCTCCACTGCTGGATCAATGAAAAGATGACCACTTAATCTCCATGTCCCTGAAGTCTGACCTCTACACCCCCATGAAGAGAGCAGCACTGGAAACCACCTGTGACTCCTCTCTACCACACTGGCCCTTTCACAAGGGATGCTTATCAATCCATCAGCTTCATGGAGATGGCAAAAGCCAAGTACTGGTCCACACTGTTCTAAGCCATTACATCTAATCCTGGTGCCATCTGTAGCCTGCAATAAAAGGGGACTTCTTGGGACACCTGGGTGGCTCAGTGGGTTAAAGCCTCTGCCTTCGGCTCAGGTCATGATCCCAGGGTTCTGGGATCGAGCCCCACATCAGGCTCTCTGCTTAGCAGGGAGCCGGCTTCCTCCTCTCTCTCTCTCTTCCTGCCTCTCTGCCTATTTGTGATCTGTCTGTCAAATAAATAAATAAATATATATATTTTTTTAAATAAAAGGACTTCTTCATGAAGTGGACTAGTGTTTTGTTCAGCCCGCTCAACTATCCTTTTGGATTGAGAAGCAGATGGGTAGTGAATGGCTTTAGGTCTTGTTCCCATACTCCAATTCAGGTGAATCCATCAAACCAATACTTCAGTTCCTATGGTGAGGCAGTTGTGTGTTAGAAGCCTGGATGCTGGTGCCAGACTATCTGGGCTTGATTCACAGCTCTCCTACTTAGGACTTGTGTGTCCTCTGAAACTAACCTCTGCTCCTCAGTGCCTGTGAAACAGGGTGATAGTACTTAGACTACAAGATGGTCATGAAAACCAAGGGAGTACATGGATATAAAGAGCTTAGAGTATCTAAATGATAGCAGGCACTAAAATATTGGTTCACAGCTGCTAATTGTTTAAGCACCTATAGGAGAAGGAATGTAACTATCACTTGGGAACCCCGGCTCTTCTATAGTTTATCCACACCAACTCTGTTACCAAGCTCTGTCCTTCTCCATATCTTCACACTTCCAGTTTCTTCAGTCTGGAAGCTCTGTGACAGAGAGAAATCACAAGTAGACGGAGAGGCAGGCAGAGAGAGAGAGGGAAGCAGGCTCCCTGCTGAGCAGAGAGCCCGATGCGGGACTCGATCCCAAGACCCTGAGATCATGACCTGAGCCGAAGGCAGCGGCTTAACCCACTGAGCCACCCAGGTGCCCTGGAAGATTTCTTAATAGGTGTAATTTTGTCTTCTATCACTTAGCCTTCAGCTATCACTTGAAGGAATCTTGCTTGAAGCATGTTTTTTTGAGGCCCTTTCTCCTGCTAGACTAATTCCTATTGTGAGATATGTTCACCTCTATATGACCAATAGCTGAAACCTTGTAGTGGCAGAATATATTTCAATATATTGGCTGAGTGAAAACGAATGCAGGAGTATCTCACCACAAGACCGGAAATGAGAGGTCAAGAATGATACCTTGTTTAATGGGATAGTGAGGCAGCACAGAGTTTGGGATCGGAGGGGAAGGTCCGGGAAGGTCTGAGATCCAACCACTCTGTCTCTTGGGGCCGTCTCTTACAGAGAGAGCGACCACCCCCAGCTTCACAGACTAGCTTTTATAGAGCAAAGGCCATGTGGTCGAGCCTGGCCAATGAGATTGTCTCCACTTGGCCTGACTTGTCCTTACATTCTGGGCTTTGTTATCTCTACCTGACCTGACCTGTCCTTGTATTTTGGCTCTGTTATCAGGGACTGGTTGACCATATTTTACTGGTTTCCCAGACTTGTTTTTAAGTAAGTTCGTCTGGGGGTAGGAGGGCAGGGTCCGTTTAAGTTTTACTGCACAAACAACAAAATGGCTGTTTAACCAAGATGGAGTCGCTCTGGCTAAGTAGGCCCCTACAGGTTGAGCTAGGTCATCAGACTCAAATTCCAGAACAGATTCATAACTGTATTTTGTTAAGAAATTCCAGAACCCCCTCATCCCTAAATACAGCAGCTCAAAAATGGCTTTCCACACTTCCGGAGACTGTTGACCCAGCAGGGTTAGATTGTCCTCACCTGTAGCTACCTTCCTTTAGCAAACTTCTCTGGATCCAGAGTAACTCAAATGAAATCTTCTGTGTCGGGCTGTGATGGCCCTTCATCAGGCATGTCTAGGATCCTGTGATTCCTGCCACATAAGAATGGAGCAAATCAGCCTCTTTGCCATTCTAAGCTCTCTGTGCTCCATAATCTGAAAGGAACAGATGAAATCTAACAGCTGAGCAGACTTCATGATGTTGCACAGAGTAACTCATTAAACAGGTGGGAATAGAGGTTATCAGCCCTCCCAGAACACAAAACCTCTCCTTCCAGAGGTTGTCATTGACAATGGAATCAGCACAAGCAACCAGATCAGAATAGAGCATCAGCTTTATGAACATACAATCAAATATTTTCCTCTTGGGAAGGAATAAGTCCAAGAAGGAACAAAAATGTTCATTTCTGGGAAAGAAACCCTCACGGGAGAAAGCACAAAAGACAGGCAACAGGGGTTTCCTCCTGCTCTCCTGACCAAAGCTGTTTGTTTTTCCAACTACTGAGCTTAATAGCAATTATTGTTCCATTTTATTTCTCTCTAGAAGGGACCAGCTGGGTAATCGGATACTCCTATTTCTAACATGACTTACTAAACAAATTGTTTAGTTGTTTAGTAGTTGTTTACTTCCTAAACAACTATTTTTATATATTCTAAATATATAAATACTATATAAATATTTTATAATATATAAATATTATATAAATAATATATAAATATTATATAAATAAATATATACTAAACAACTTGTTTAGTTGTTTAGTAGTTGTCTACTTCCTAAACAATTATTTTTATATATTCAAACTAGTGATGTTTGATTCCTTTGTTCCTAAAAAACCTCTCAAATCAATAAACAACTTGGACCAATTAACATAATGCTGCCTACTTGTGCATAGCTCTAGAAACTTGGAGTCCCATACACCATTGATTTCTAGAGCACATGAAACTCAGTTGATTTTTTGTTTTGTTTAAAATGTTTTAAAATGTTTTGTTTGAAAATGCAATCCTGGCTTAAAAGCGGTAAGGAGAACTATGCTGTTGGCAAAAATCCTTCTGCCAATCCTTAAAACAGATGTACTGAAGTTTTTAGGCTCCTACACTCCATGTGGGACTCAAGGCCCTAGGAAAGTATGACTGCCCATTCAATCCAAGGTCTGAAGAAGAGAGGATTCTGACCCCAGGATATGCTTTCTTCCTCCACACTCTCCCTCACCCACAAGGTAAGGGTAACTTCTTTAGCTTCATCCCCCATGAAGTTAACCAAGACACTTGAAGTACAGTCACTGAGTTTCTGGGAACAAAGCCAGGATATTCTGTTACCTAATAATGGTTCAGTGCTGTCCTCTAACCTAGAATTATAATTACATGCACAGAGGCTACCCACAGAGCTTCCAGTTGCCCCCTCCAGTGGAGTGAGACAGCACTAACTTTCATGGCAACAATGTGACTGACTATACAGGGGTACTTCCCGGAAACTTGTGTCCAGAGATTTTATTAGAGCTTAGTCACATAGATCAGACTGACTGCTAATGTGACCAAATTCAGTCTCCTGTCCCTCTTGAGATCAAGATAAGTGTGATCCAAAACCCGACCCTAAGCCACATTATCAAGTGAGGTCCAAAATGTCCCCCCATCCCACCTCCCTCACCTGGTAAACAAAGACACAGGCATGGCTTGCCAAGAGCCCAGAGGAAAGGCAGGCCCTCAATTTGGGTAATCAATTCTTCACTCATTAGAATAATTTCTCAGAATTTTTCTAAAACGAGAGCTTTTTTTTTTTGCTTTTTTTTTTTTTTTTAAATTTATTTATTTTCAGCGTAACAGTATCATTACCAGTGCTCCATGCAATCCGTGCCCTCTGTAATACCCACCACCTGGTACCCCAACCGCCCACACCCCCACCACTTCAAACCCCTCAGATTGTTTTTCAGAGTCCATAGTCTCTCATGGTTCACCTCCCCTTCCAATTTCCACCAACCCCCTTCTCTCTAACTCCCCATGTTCTCCCTGCTTTTTGTTATGCTCCACAAATAAGTGAAACCATATGATAATTGACTCTCTCTGCTTGACTTATGTCATTCAGCATAATCTCTTCCAGTCCTGTCCATGTTGATACAAAAGTTGGGTATTCATCCTTTCTGATGGAGGCATAATACTCCATAGTGTATAGGGACCACATCTTCCTTATCCATTAGTCCATTGAAGGGCATCTTGGTTCTTTCCACAGTTTGGTGACCGTGGCCGTTGCTGCTATAAACATTGGGGTACAGATGGCCCTTCTTTTCACTCCATCTGTATCTTTGGGGTAAATACCCAGTAGTGCAATGGCAGGGTCATAGGGAAGCTCTATTTTTAATTTCTCGAGGAATCTCTACACTGTTCTCCAAAGAGGCTGCCCCAACTTGCATTCCCACCAACAGTGTAAGAGGGTTCCCCTTTCTCCACATCCTCTCCAACACGTGTCGTTTCCTGTCTTGCTAATTTTGGCCATTCTAACTGGGAGCTTTTGAATTATGTGGAACTGGCTGTGAAATCTCATACTCAAAGATTCTCAAGTTAAATTTTTAGCTGAATTTGAAATCTAGCTATTGTTAAACACATGTAATAAGGTAAGTTTAAAAGGATTATTTTGCTTTCATTTAGTCAACATGAAGGCCTCTGTGAGCTTTTTACTGAAGTACATTTAAAAGATTTTATTTAGACATGAGCAGAGGGAGAGGAAGGGGGGAGGAGAATCTCCAGCAGGCACTGTGCTGTGAGTGGTCAGGGAGCTCAGTCTCAGGACCTGACATCAAGAGTCCGTTGCTTAACAGACTGAGCCACCCAAGCACCCCACTATTGAAATGCATTTAAAAGTAATTGCTATTTTTAAAGGGTCAAATATGGCTACTTCCTGAAAGCGTTTTCTACCTGAACTGTAAAAATATGTATCCTTCTTTGAAAATGAGTTTTGATTACCAAAAACTAGACCAGCTAAGCCAATATCACCTATGGCATCTATAGTAAACATTGATTTTTCTCAACCCATGTAAGACTCCCCTAAGCCAGCTCAACTTGTACTCAACTTGTACTTTCAACAAGTTTACTGAGTATGTATAGTCAAGTCTGGGATCTGCTCCAAGTGAAAAGGATACACTGACTTCTTCCTTGAAGTGTTTACACAGCCATGATAAGCAACACAAGAGCTACAGTTAATTTGATATTCTAGGCTTTTGGTATTTTGGTTTTCTTATAAACAGAAGTTACACTTTAACAAGTGATATTTATTAACATCCAATGTTCCAAACTCTGCTTTTAACACAAACTCCTATAAAGAATGCAGTTGTGTAAAGTTGCTTATGGAGGAAGCAAGTCTTCTAAAACTAGTTTTAAAAATTCTGGTTTTCTGACAAGAGATCAATTGAGCCCCAGGAGTCCCCTCTAAATATGGAATGTATCACTAACTTCTAGCTTTCTAGAAAAAGAAACTTTAAGGATATGGAAATTACTGTTTGTCTCCTGGAGTCGTGTTTGGGTGTATAATTAGGCAAAGCCATAATCTCCCTGCCAGGAGCTGAAATAACAGGTTTGCATACTTCTAAACCTGCTTAACACAAAGAACCCCACTATATGTACTAGTGCATACATATTAGCTAGTATGAGAGCTGAATCTTGACCAAAATACCAACTGCATAACTAGTCCTCCAAATGTATATTTGCTAATTAACTGAACATACAGCTTTAACTACTTGGAATATAAGAATATCCTCTTAGTTCCTTCAGTTGGGTAACACTGACATGTGAACTAAATGTGCATTGATCGCAATTGTCAATTCTGACAAGCTATCTATCTGCTGTAGTCTGCAGAATTCATACAGGGTAAGACTTGGAACTCCTATGTAAACACATTGTGTAAGGAGCACAGATAAGGTATTTAAAATAAATGTTGGGGTGCCTAGGTGTTTAAGTCACTTAAGCATCCAACTCCTGATCGCAGCTCAGGTCATGATCTCAGGGACCTCGGATCAAGTCCCACTTTGGGTTCCATACTCAGAGGGCAGGGAGAAGTGTGCTTGAAGATTCTCTCTCTGCTGCTCTTTAGCACACTTGTTTGTTCTACTTATTTTTTTTTTATGGCTTAAGTCCTCCTGTGGGAGGCACATTGTTCACACTTCCACAATCTCTAGGTAACCTTGGGGCAACTAGCATACAGGTCTTTGGAGTGCTTTAAGCTGCACTTGAAATTGTCCTCCATAGCATTTTCAAAGCTCTAGACTGTAATGAGGGTGGGAGTCAAGTTAAAACAAAACAAAACAAAAAACCTACTAAAACCAAGAAAGGTGGCATTTTGCCAAGAGCCTTAATGAAACACGGGTCTACTACATAATCTGAGTCTAAAAACAAATCAGGGGCTGGAAGTCAAGTGATTTAAATCAAACTTGTTCCAATACAATATTCAGAGTACTTTACAAACTAATAACATTTATTATGGCAGGAGATGCTTGCTTAATTCTGTGAAAGAGGTTGTATGACCCTGAAACAAGTGATCCAATTATAATACCATCTCCCAGAACTCCTTGCAATCCAATATGAATAAAATGGGTCACTGCCAGATTGGATCAGAGCATTTCCTAATGTCAGATAAGTTATCTTTCATGGATAATATTAAACCCATTCCAAACTGGGAAAGTCTTCCTTATAACTAAACTTAGTCTGAGAGATTCTGGTTGAAGAATATGAGCTACCCATAAGAATCTGAGATACCCATAAATTTAGCATCCTGCAGCTAGGATTCTGAGGGTTTGTATTGTCTAGCTGCAACTCTGCTTTGAAGTCTCAGGAAAACAGAAAAACACAATGTCCTGGCAACAGAACCTCTCTACAAAGGTAGAAGAGAGAAGTTCTGAATAAATACTAGCATGTGATGCACATGACAAGCAACAGTCATGATTACAAAGACAGATATTACAAATTACTAGAGATTACAAATTACTAGAGATTACAAATACAGAAATACTATACACTTAGCATGCATGTAATGGGGTATATCTACTTAGCTATCAAGATAGACAATAATGAAGAACTTAATAGCATTCTGGCCGCCTCATCCTAAATTCACCTGGTGGTTAAGATAGCCACCTGTGCTTAATTGCCTTTATCCAAAGGAAAAATTTCTATCTTCAGAATGAGAAGTAGATTTGCAACATGGAGACAAGTATTAGCTGAAAAGTGCAGCCATGAGCATCTTTACATGTCTACTACCATACATGTTGGCCTCTTGGCACTCTTAGAAGTCAAGGTATAGCGTAAACAAAATCAGAACATCCTCTCCAACTTTTAATTTTAGACCTTTAATTTTCAAAAACTAATTCACTACAATTTTGATGTATATTTCTGAGCATGAGTCACTTCTCATGTATTTAAAGATTTTCTTCTCTGTGAAATAACTTGTCATTTTTGTCTCTTGATATTGATTCTTCATGGTAGTTCTTTGTAAGTCATTTGTGTATATCCTGAGTTTCCATTTGTAACCTCTCAATTTAAGGCAGTTCTTGAGAATTTAGTCAGAAGTTCTAACTTTCTTGTAGATCTTTTTTGAAAAGTTCATTGATCCCAAGGTCTGAAACTTATCCATATTTCATTACCAAGAATTGAATTGTTATTTTCATATATAAATCCTTAATATGTGGAGCTTATTTTTACATATGGAATAAAGTAAGTCATCCGACTTACTATGTGAATGATTTTTTTCCCCAGCTGGACTAATTGAATAGCCCTCCTTTCAGTAAGTGGCCTTACTGAGTTAAGAGAATATTGTGTACAAAGAGCTGATGGTCTTCTTTAGGAGTATGCTGTCTGAGACTATACCTGGACTTGGGGGCCTGGGAGACTGGTCTTGGACCTGTATAGCTGAAGTAACAAGACTCTCATAGGAAATCTATGCTGTGATCTATACCAAGATGGAATATAACGTTTCAGCATCATCCTTAACAACTCTTCATACCCCTGTGGGTATATGGGATCCAAGAAGCTGCAGATATAGAATGTACCAGTGGGATTGAGCATGGTGAGCTGCTTTATGCCAGGTTAAAATTTATTTTGCCTTATGAAGATACTAATCAAGTGTGTGTGACTGCTGCTAGTAATGGTTCATCTGCTCTAATCCTACTTCAGTGGGTTGTTTACCTACTGGATTAGTTGTTTCTTAAACATCTTCTGCTCTGTGAGTTCACTTCCCTGGTGGTATCGGCTACTATCAAACAATGTGATTCACATGTCACTGCAGATTCCCAGAACCAATGAGCAGGTGTATACGCCCCAAAACAAGTGCCCAAGGTTCAAATTTAGATAGTAAATCTTTTCCTTTCCCACAAAAGTCTAAACCTTCTGTGTTCCCTAGGGAGAAGACTTAAAGGAGAAGTCTCCTTGAGTAACTTGTCAATTTTGAGAATGTCAGAGGGTGGGGATGCAGGTACTTGAGGTTAGTTGTACCCTACCTGTTTCTCATGTGACCTCATCAGCACAGAGCTGCTCTATGATGGGACTTCTGAGGACAACAGAGTCCACGCAAACAAGTGTTAACTAGACACTGCTTATTCCAAGGCAATGCAGGGGAAGAACAAGACCCAAGATCCTGCTGTCTGTTATTGATTGCATTTTCCCACAGCCATGCTTGGAGGTCTATCTTCTATCTCAGGCCAAAGTTACTGTCCCGAACCTGCTGGTTATTTCCCATCCCAACCTCCCCCAGAGTTTCAATTTCTTAGTTTCCCATATAGGGTAGATACCTTTGAGATTAATCTTGGAAAGCAGCCAGCAGTTATACTGGTCTACCATTTAAGATTAAGAGCCCTGTGGATCTCACACCTGGAAAGACCTTCTCAGATGCTCAGGAGGGTGTCTTAATCTTTCACAATTACCCCTGTGGTGCTAATTAGGCTAGCCTTCGACTTCATGTTGGAGGTACTTGTGTGTGATACTGTGCTGTAGAACTTTGAAAAATATTTTCAGGGGTGCCTGGGTGGCTCAGTGGGTTAAAACCTCTGCCTTCAGCTCAGGTCATGATCCCAGGGTCCTGGGATCAAGCCCCGCAGTGGGCTCTCTGCTCAGCAGGGAGCCTGCTTCCTCCCCTCTCTCTGACTGCTTCTCTGCCTACTTGTGATCTCTGTCTGTCAAATAAATAATAAAATTTTTTAAAAAAAGAAAAATATTTTCATTTGTGTATACACCTACTTATAACCATGCTGAAAACTTATCATTCAGTAGCACTCTGTGGTTAGAGGTATAGTCTGAGTAGGAAGCTATTTTATCTTGTGTATGAAGCAAATCCCACTGTTTGTCACAAAGTCTGTGCAAAAATATAGCCATGAATGTTCTAATAGTAAATCCTTTGCTTGGGGCCAAAAATGTCCATTTTAGGTAACAAATAACAGATATTTTCTAAGAGTGGGCTTACTAGAGCTGAGCAGAAGACCACCTCATGGAACAGAGATGGAGAATTGGACCTCCACACAAGAGATCCTAGCAACTCAGGTAGTCCACACAATGAACATTCAGCTGAGTGGCTGAAGTTCCCCCAGGAGTATTCCTTTTTTTAACT
The DNA here is from genome assembly GCF_011764305.1 of Mustela putorius furo. Taxonomy (NCBI): domain Eukaryota; kingdom Metazoa; phylum Chordata; class Mammalia; order Carnivora; family Mustelidae; genus Mustela; species Mustela putorius. Next base: position 2,256,778 of record NW_025422126.1, read on the forward strand.
TGCTCTTAGAACCCAGAGCTGTTCAGAAATTTTGCCCTTGTAAGGACCAGGCAGTTGATAATATATCCTTTGTATTCTCATCTACTGTAAGTCCAGGAGTTGGGAGGGAGAGAGAAGTAGCTTAGAGTAGAAACCTAAATTCCCTGTCTATGAGTAATACTCAACTTCACACAAAAACAAGCTGCTAAAAAGAAATTGAGGAAATGGAGTTGTAACAATAGCCTAGGACTGCTCTGGACTAATAGATATTCTTGTGCTCTCTCACTTCCATAAAGTGCCACTGATTCTGAGGAGTGCCTATGGTAATATCAAGAGAGTGGCTCTGCCTAAGGCTGCACTTTGAACTTAGTTGGTATAACACATGTTTGACACTAGGTCTTACAAATTTAGATCAGCACTAGAATGTCCCCCAGGTCTTCTGTTCTAGTGTAAGAAAGGCATTGTTGAGCTGCTTACTGAGGATTGTGATGACTATGTGACTTTTTTTTCTCTTAAACGTCTGAGCAGTCGGAAAGTCAGTCTTCATAAAAGGTTTTATATTCATATGTGGTATTAGCTCTTCCCACAGGACTAACTTGTGAAAATGAATTGAAGATTTTTCAGTGGGATTCCCCATAATTGCATCAGAATAGGTTCTTCAAGGAGCTGTTGCCAAGATGGGATGAGATGTGTCAGAGGTTTCTTCATTCAGGGGGAAATGCCCTTGAAGGAAGATACAAAGGGATCCTGAGGTGGGAAGAAATATGAGATTACAGTGCAGGTCTGATCTCTGGGAGGGAGGGAGGTTAAGGAAAGGAAGGTCTTAAACTCTGCATTTCTAAGAAAGCTTTGTCAAGGCCAGAAATTCCCTGTGCCAAAGGCATCCATAAGAGGAGTCCAGTTCCAGCATCCCTCAATAACGGGTGTGCCTCTTAGTATTAAGCTCATTGATTTGGTTGGAAGCCACTAACTGGCTGTGGAACCTAGGCAGTGCCGTGGATTTCTGAGCATAGTGATAGAGGCTGTCAGTCAAACATGCTCTCTGCAGTCAGATCTGAGCAGCATGTTTGCATGGCGACTACAGTGCATTCTTCCACTGTATGGCGGTCATTCAGATTTTGGTAGCAGCATCTCATAGTTTCCATGAGCACTTGCTAAGGGTAGATTAGATGAAGGTTGATGGGAGAATGGCAGCTCCAGTCTCAAACTCCTATCAGAACCACAACTTTCACTTACTTCTCTTCCCATTGTCTACTTGGAGTCCCTTTCACCCTCTACTATCACCACTGCAATCCTGGTGGCTTACCTGATGGAGTAACATGATTCTTCATTTATGAGGAGGCTAACACTTGGTAATCATACTCTTCAAATGTGGGGTTGTTGCAAATGTACACTCCTGCTTACAATATGGCATGGATACCAGAAAATGCCCAAATGGCTTCTCTCTTGCAAATTCTTCCCTGTTTCCATTGTAATAAGCAGCTGTCTTTTCAATTAGGTCAGTTACTTCCGCCAGTAAGGTAACTCCTTAGCTGTTGGTCCCTGAGCACTGGAGTCCAAAGTAGCCTGATGGCATCTGTAAATTGTAGCTCAGTAGAACCCTTGCTGTATCCTAGGAGGATCCGGACTTCCAATATTGAAGAACTGAAGAGTTCCTGGGACAGGAAACCAAAGTCCCCTAATAGATCATGGAGACTGTAGAATATTCCTGTGTTTACCCTTTTGTTCTGGACTTCTGTGTCCTATTGTGTACCAAGCACCAGATAGAGATCTGATTTAATGCGAATGTGGCATCCTAAAGAAAGATACTCTATTCTTGTCAAGTGTTGCCTCTGAGCTGCTTTTTTAGCCTTCAGAGGACTGCTCCAGCATACTGAGGCCAGCTGCTCCTGGTTTGTGTGAATTAATGTTAATTCTTGCAGTGGATTCCTGTGGCCATGAACCCTATCCTGCATATCCTACTGTGAAGAATGCCCATTCTTTTGTTACCATGTCATGTAGGATCTCTTGCCCATAAATCAGCTATTCAAAGCCCTAAAAGTACTGCTACCCAAGGCTCTGTGGACAAGAAAAGCAAATCCATATCCAGAAGTACATAGCACTGACAGTACAAACCTTCAGCATGGTTGACTTGCCATCGGGTGACCTCCTTAAGGAACAGTATTACGTCTGGGTTTCAGCATTGATCTCTACTGCTGAACTTCACAGGCAGTAGAAGCTACTCAAACTTGGTCTTTGGGACTCTACTTGGATGGGCCCACATAGTATCCTTTGCTGTTATGGCTGCCACTCTAATAATCCATCATACTAGTTCTGAACTGATAGTTGATGAATGTCAACTGGCACAATCACCTCAATGGCTTTGTTGTATTATGTATTATCTGGCCTGCAGGTCAGAACTGGCCCTTCTGTTCTGGATGCCAAGAGCTACAAATCATGTTTCCCACCCAGCTCCAGGCTTGGTTGGGACCCCAGAATGGAATCCCAGAGGGGAGGCAGACACACATAGCCCAGGCTCCTTGAGATTCTGGAAACATGCTAACATAAAAATGCAGCTCGCTCCAGACTGCACATAGGCAAGCAGATATTTAGTTTCAAACCCTATTATTTGTCCTATAAATCCTAGCCCTTACAGAGATGATCATTTGGATGTCTCCCTTGAGGGGAGGATGCTCCACCTAGGCCTCTAAATCAGGACTCCAGCCTGATTCATTTTCATTGGGCTTCCCCAGCTAAGGAGGTTGGCTCTTTTAAGTACCTGATTTGATGTAACTTGGCCTTATTCTCATTTATTGCCTGCTACTACTTTCAGTTATGTGTAGATTCCTTTTTTCTATTAGTTTTTTATAACAGCTTTCTTCCCTTTTCTAAGCCAAAACATGGTTACAAAATCTTGTGCAGAACACATGCCTCCCAACTCCTAATGGAAACCAGCCCCTGATTTTTTTTTCCTCTTTCTGTTGGTTTAACAGACCCTTCATACAGCCACTGATGTGATTTGGGGGAGAAGTACTGGTGAAAATGCTGTAGAGGGCATGAATCTAGGATACCTGCTCCTGCAATTTAAGCCCTCCGGTCTTTCTAAGTTTGATCCTGGATGAACCACTTCCATCTCTCGCTGCTGCTGGAGCTGTGATCCATCCAGATACCCATTTTATCTTCTGCTTGCTCTGACCACTCTTGGTCCTCCAAGAAGTGAACCACATGATGGGATTACACATGTGAAATTTACTGGAAGCTATGTCTATGAGGTAAATGCAGAGGGAGCTAGACGCTGGGCAAGCTATCAGATCACAATGCCAGTCTGACATCTGTAGAAGACTGAAGAAGTTTAAGGAAGAAAAGGTCTCAGACTTCACTGTACATGTAAAAGCATCAGCAAGGCCATTGAGGAGTCCTGGAGCCATAGTTCCCTGTCAGAAGTAATGGGCCTACTTTTACATCCCTATAATGCCTACTCATTAGCTATGAGCTGCTTGTGAGGAAATGTGACCTTGGCACAACAAAGTGATGGGTGTTTAGATGGCAACAGCTAAGGCTATCAGTGGATCGCACTCCTACACTGATCAGGGAGGCATATTTAGAGGTTGCCACAATAATCTCCATGGTTTATTGTATGCTCTCTAAACCTTAGTCTTTCTGGCTAGGTAGCCTAATGAATGCCTCTTGGATACATGCAGGTTTCACAATATTTAGGTGAGCCTGGTGGTGGGTATTAAGGAGGGCACATATTACATGGAGAACTGGGTGTGGTGCATAAACAATGAATCTTGGAAGACTGAAAAAATTAAAAAAAAAAAAAAACTTAGGAGCATCTAGGTAGCTCAGTAGTTTAAGTGTCTGACTCTTTCTGCTCAGGTCATGATGTCTGGGTCATGGGATTGAGCCCTTCATCAGGCTCTGTGCTCAGTGGTGGCTCTACCTGAGATTCTTGCCCTCCCCATTTGCATGTGCTCTCTATCTCAATAAATCTTAAAGAATACATTAAGACCGTAGAATTGAGGGACTGTGGTACTCCATAGCCAGTCTGACAAAATTCAGTCTTTGGAGTATAAAGGGAAATTCACATGCTAGGCTCAATTCCAAAGTATAGGTGCCATAAATTGGGTCCAAGCTTATGTCCAACTCCCTTGAGTATATTCTCCTTCAGAAAATTTAAATGCTCTGCACTAAAAGAGAATAACAAGGTTTCTAACATTCCAATCTTAACCTGCTTAAATGCTAGAGCTTCAGAGGTAATCCTGGGTCTTTGAGCCTTACCCTTCCTTGCACTCCAACAAGAGGTCCCTGAGAGCCAGTGGGCTGTATTTGGCTCTTACCTCTAAACCTCTTCCCTTGGTCCCCAACCAATGTGGGGATAGGCAAAACAGGATTATGACTGGATTGGCTTTCCATTCATGTGGAGAATATTTGACTCTTCCCAAATTCAGACATAAGGTTCAGGAAAAAGGAACACCATGATGGAAAGATGGGATGGGGGGATGGGATAGAAGTTAGATAGATTAGAAGAAATATGGATATAATCAGAACCCTAAATGATCACACATTTAGATACCCCAATCGTGAGGCAATTAATGAATAGCCAAAGCAAAATGAGAAGTCCTTTATTCAGGTTGTCCTGTAGTGATCTTTCCTTTGTACTTGACTGCTTCCCTTTATACTAAGCTCTGTGATCACCTGTATCTACTAGGCTTTGGATATACAACATCTCCCTGCCTAGTTATACTTAGGGATTTGTAATCAAACTTGGATTGAATCCAGCTCTACCCTTGCGAGAGGAGACTGAGCTGGGCATTCCGAGGTGGGAGTAAGGAGTATGTCTGCTGTATAAGGAACATTAAAGAGGAAGAGGAAGAGGAAGAGGCTTGTCAGCTTTTCCATGGCTGAGTAAAATGCAGGTTAGAAGGATTAGAAGCTTTGGCGTTTTTAAACTGCCAAATTCCTGATTTTAACTGAGTAACCTTGGACAATCCTATCAGTTCTGGGAATGTCAATTTTTCTCCTCTGCAAACCAGAGATAATTTCTGCCTGTACAAGGTGGTTGTAAGGATTCCATTAGTAACTTTCAGCAGCTACTTAACTAGCAAAGTGCTTTGTAGTCACCTTGTAGATACTGAACTAATAGTTTGGAAGGTAAGATTAATGTTCCTAGACAGGCTAGAATCCATAACTTCACCTTATTTTGTGATTGAGTCAAAAGAACAGACCTCATGATCAGGGATCCTACAGATAGACCCACAGAAACCTCCTGTTTCCTGTCCATGAAGAGGAGGCTCTCTTCTTCATGGACCCTTCCCATGCTTCAGGCTACTTGACAGGAGTGGGCCTACAGGGGAAGTACAAGTGTTGTGTTAAGACCTGGTGGTCTTGTCTCATTACTCTGACATTCTCCTAGGCCGTGTTCTTTTAGAACACTCCATGCTTTCTTAGTACAAGTGGTTTTTAGTAGCATCTGCTAAAGGCTTAAATCAAAACGGCTTTGCTTGTTGCTAAGGCCACCTAAATGAAATGATTCCAGGTTTTTAGGATTTATTTAAAAAACATACATAAAAACAGACTGAGTAGAATATATTATATAACAGTGTTATCAACCAAAGCACTTGATCTATGCATTTTTTAAAAGATTTTATTTATTTGACAGACAGAGATCACAAGTAGGCAGAGAGGCGGGGGGGGGGAAGCAGGCTCCCCGCTGAGCAGAGAGCCCAATGCAGAGATAGATCCCAGGACCCTGGGATAATGACCTGAGCCAAAGGCAGAGGCTTTAACTCACTGATCCACGCAGGTGCCCCTTGATCTATGCATCTTAGAAACCTCATATGCAGTTTATAAAGTAAGATTATTCTGTCCTGTTTCCAATGTGTAAAATGTGAACAAAACTAGCTACCTCCTAAAGATGTTAGGATATCTGTAAGACTTGCATAAGTGATGACTAGACACTAAGTGCTATTTATATTACTGATGTCATCATGATTTCACCTTGAAAGCTCAAATAGCCTTTAGTCTTTAAAAAAAAAAAAAAAGAAAGAAAGAAAAGAAAAGTAAAAACAACTACCCTTAGAATTTAGAGTTGTCCGGAGAGGAGGAGTCAAGATGGCGGAGAAGTAGCAAGCTGAGACTACTTCAGCTAGCCGGAGATCAGCTAGATAGCTTATCTAAAGATTGCAAACACCTGAAAATCCATCGGCAGATCAAAGAGAAGAAGAACAGCAATTCTGGAAACAGAAAATCAACCACTTTCTGAAAGGTAGGACCGGCGGAGAAGTGAATCCAAAGCGACGGGAAGATAGACCCCGGGGGGAGGGGCCGGCTCCCGGCAAGCGGCGGAGCAACCGCGCACAAAATCAGGACTTTTAAAAGTCTGTTCCGCTGAGGGACATCGCTCCAGAGGCTAAACCGGGGCGAAGCCCACGCGGGGTCAGCGTGGCCTCAGGTCCCGCAGGGTCACAGAAGGATCGGGGGTGTCTGAGTGTCGCAGAGCTTGCGGGTATTGGAACGGGAAAGCCGGCTACAGAGACAGAGCTGACAGTCAGCTCGCAGCTCGGGTTTACCTTGAACCGGTCGCAGGCTCGGTGAGCTCAGAGCGCGGCCGGAGGTCAGGCAGACGGGAGTAACTGGGCGCTGTTCTCTGAGGGCGCACTGAGGAGTGCGGCCCTGGGCTCTCGGCTCCTCCGGGCCGGAGACCAGGAGGCCGCCATTTGTATTCCCGTCCTCTGGAACTCTACGGAAAGCGCTCAGGGAACAAAAGCTCCTGAAAGCAAACCCGAGCGGATTACTCACCCCGGCCCCGGATAAGGGCGGTGTAATTCTGCCTGGGGCAAAGACACTTGAGAATCACTACAACAGGCCCCTCCCCCAGAAGATCAACAAGAAATCCAGCCGAGACCAAGTTCACCTACCAAGGAGTGCGGTTTCAATACCAAGGACAGCAGCAGAATTCCAGAGGAGGAGAAAGCCAAGCACGGAAACTCGTGGCTTTTTTCCTGTGAATTTTTTTAGTGTTGCAGTTAATTTAATTTTTTTTTTTTTCATTTTTTTTTTTTTTTCTCGCCTTCGGGTAAAATTTTTTTTTTAAACTGTTACCTTTTTCTTTTTTTAACGATTTTTTTACTAGTTTATCTATATATATATATATATTTTTTTTTTACATTTTTCTTAGGTGTTTTTCTTTTTTTTAAAATTCTTTTCTTTTCTTTTCTTTTTTTTTTTTTTTTTTTTTTTTTTTTTTTTTCTCTCTTCCTTTTTGAACCACTTTTTATCCCCTTTATCCCCACTCACGATTTTGGATCTCTTCTAATTTGGTTAAAGCATATTTTCCTGGGGTTGTTGCCACCCTTTTAGTATTTTTACTTGCCCCTTCATTTACTCTTATCTGGACAAAATGACAAGACGTAAAAATTCAACACAAAAAAAAGAACAAGAGGCAGTACCGAAGGCTAGGGACCTAATCAATACAGACATCGGTAATATGTCAGATCTAGAGTTCAGAATGACAATTCTCAAGGTTCTAGCCGGGCTCGAAAAAGGCATGGAAGATATTAGAGAAACCCTCTCGAGAGATATAAAAGCCCTTTCTGGAGAAATAAAAGAACTAAAATCTAACCAAGGTGAAATCAAAAAAAGCTATTAATGAGGTGCAATCAAAAATGGAGGCTCTCACTGCTAGGATAAATGAGGCAGAAGAAAGAATTAGTGATATAGAAGACCAAATGACAGAGAATAAAGAAGCTGAGCAAAAGAGGGACAAACAGCTACTGGACCATGAGGGGAGAATTCGAGAGATAAGTGACACCATAAAGACGAAACAACATTAGATTAATTGGGATTCCAGAAGAAGAAGAAAGTGAGAGGGGAGCAGAAGGTATACTGGAGAGAATTATTGGGGAGATTTCCCCAATATGGCAAAGGGAACGAGCATCAAAATTCAGGAGGTTCAGAGAATGCCCCTCAAAATCAATAAGAATAGGCCCACACCCCGTCACCTAATAGTAAAATTTACAAGTCTCAATGACAAAGAGAAAATCCTGAAAGCAGCCCGGGAAAAGAAGTCTGTAACATACAATGGTAAAAATATTAGATTGGCAGCTGACTTATCCACAGAGACCTGGCAGGCCAGAAAGAGCTGGCATGATATTTTCAGAGCACTAAACGAGAAAAAACATGCAGCCAAGAATACTATATCCAGCTAGGCTATCATTGAAAATAGAAGGAGAGATTAAAAGCTTCCAGGACAAACAACAACTGAAAGAATTTGCAAATACCAAACCAGCTCTACAGGAAATCTTGAAAGGGGTCCTCTAAGCAAAGAGAGAGCCTACAAGTGGGTAGATCAGAAAGGAACAGAGACCATATACAGTAACAGTCACCTTACAGGCAATACAATGGCACTAAATTCATATCTCTCAATAGTTACCCTGAATGTGAATGGGCTAAATGCCCCTGTCAAAAGACACAGGGTATCAGAATGGATAAAAAAACAAAACCCATCTATATGTTGCCTCCAAGAAACACATTTTAAGCCCGAAGACACCTCCAGATTTAAAGTGAGGGGGTGGAAAAGAATTTACCATGCTAATGGACATCAGAAGAAAGCAGGAGTGGCAATCCTTATATCAGATCAATTAGATTTTAAGCCAAAGACTATAATAAGAGATGAGGAAGGACACTATATCATACTCAAAGGGTCTGTCCAACAAGAAGATTTAACAATTTTAAATATCTATGCCCCCAATGTGGGAGCAGCCAACTATATAAACCAATTAATAACAAAATCAAAGAAACACATCAACAATAATACAATGATAGTAGGGGACTTTAACACACTCCCCTCACTGAAATGGACAGGTCATCCAAGCAAAAGATCAGCAAGGATATAAAGGCCTTAAATGACACACTGGACCAGATGGACATCACAGATATATTCAGAATATTTCATCCCAAAGCAACAGAATACACATTCTTCTCTAGTGCACATGGAACATTCTCCAGAATAGATCACATCCTCGGTCCTAAATCAGGACTCAACCGGTATCAAAAGATTGGGATCATTCCCTGCATATTTTCAGACCACAATGCTCTAAAGCTAGAACTCAACCACAAAAAGGAAGTTTGGAAAGAACCCAAATACATGGAGACTAAACAGTATCCTTCTAAAGAATGAATGGGTCAACCGGGAAATTAAAGAAGAATTGAAAAAAATCATGGAAACAAATGATAATGAAAACACAACGGTTCAAAATCTGTGGGACACAACAAAGGCAGTCCTGAGAGGAAAATATATAGCGGTACAAGCCTTTCTCAAGAAACAAGAAAGGTCTCAGGTACACAACCTAACCCTACACCTAAAGGAGCTGGAGAAAGAACAAGAAAGAAACCCTAAGCCCAGCAGGAGAAGAGAAATCATAAAGATCAGAGCAGAAATCAATGAAATAGAAACCAAAAAAACAATAGAACAAATCAACGAAACTAGGAGCTGGTTCTTTGAAAGAATTAATAAAATTGATAAACCCCTGGCCCGACTTATCAAAAAGAAAAGAGAAAGGACCCAAATAAATAAAATCATGAATGAAAGAGGAGAGATCACAACTAACACCAAAGAAATACAAACTATTATAAGAACATACTATGAGCAACTCTACGGCAATAAATTTGACAATCTGGAAGAAATGGATGCATTCCTAGAAACATATAAACTACCACAACTGAACCAGGAAGAAATAGAAAGCCTGAACAGACCCATAACCAGTAAGGAGATTGAAACAGTCATTAAAAATCTCCAAACAAACAAAAGCCCAGGGCCAGACGGCTTCCCGGGGGAATTCTACCAAACCTTTAAAGAAGAACTAATTCCTATTCTCCTGAAACTGTTCCAAAAAATAGAAATGGAAGGAAAACTTCCAAACTCATTTTATGAGGCCAGCATCACCTTGATCCCAAAACCAGACAAGGATCCCACCAAAAAGAGAGCTATAGACCGATATCCTTGATGAACACAGATGCAAAAATACTCAACAAAATACTAGCCAATAGGATTCAACAGTACATTAAAAAGATTATTCACCACGACCAAGTGGGATTTATTCCAGGGCTGCAAGGTTGGTTCAACATCCGCAAATCAGTCAATGTGATACAACACATCAATAAAAGTAAGAACAAGAACCATATGATACTCTCAATAGATGCTGAAAAAGCATTTGACAAAGTACAACATCCCTTCCTGATCAAAACTCTTCAAAGTGTAGGGATAGAGGGCACATACCTCAATATCATCAAAGCCATCTATGAAAAACCCACCGCAAATATCATTCTCAATGGAGAAAAACTGAAAGCTTTTCCGCTAAGGTCAGGAACACGGCAGGGATGTCCATTATCACCACTGCTATTCAACATCGTACTAGAGGTCCTAGCCTCAGCAATCAGACAACAAAAGGAAATTAAAGGCATCCAAATCGGAAAAGAAGAAGTCAAATTATCACTCTTCGCAGATGATATGATACTATATGTGGAAAACCCAAAAGACTCCACTCCAAAACTGCTAGAACTTATACAGGAATTCAGTAAAGTGTCAGGATATAAAATCAATGCACAGAAATCAGTTGCATTTCTCTACACCAACAGCAAGACAGAAGAAAGAGATATTAAGGAGTCAATCCCATTTACAATTGCATCCAAAACCATAAGATACCTAGGAATAAACTTAACCAAAGAGACACAGAATCTATACTCAGAAAACTATAAAGTACTCATGAAAGAAATTGAGGAAGACACAAAGAAATGGAAAAATGTTCCATGCTCCTGGATTGGAAGAATAAATATTGTGAAAATGTCTATGCTACCTAAAGCAATCTACACATTTAATGCAATTCCTATCAAAGTACCATCCATCTTTTTCAAAGAAATGGAACAAATAATTCTAAAATTCATATGGAACCAGAAAAGACCTCGAATAGCCAAAGGGATATTGAAAAAGAAAGCCAACGTTGGTGGCATCACAATTCCGGACTTCAAGCTCTATTACAAAGCTGTCATCATCAAGACAGCATGGTACTGGCACAAAAACAGACACATAGATCAATGGAACAGAATAGAGAGCCCAGAAATAGACCCTCAAATCTATGGTCAACTAATCTTCGACAAAGCAGGAAAGAATGTCCAATGGAAAAAAGACAGCCTTTTCAATAAATGGTGCTGGGAAAATTGGACAGCCACATGCAGAAAAATGAAATTGGACCATTTCCTTACACCACACACAAAAATAGACTCAAAATGGATGAAGGACCTCAATGTACGAAAGGAATCCATCAAAATCCTTGAGGAGAACATGGGCAGCAACCTCTTCGACCTCTGCCGCAGCAACATCTTCCTAGGAACAACGCAAAAAAGGCAAGGGAAGCAAGGGCAAAAATGAACTATTGGGATTTCATCAAGATCAAAAGCTTTTGCACAGCAAAGGAAACAGTTAACAAAATCAAAAGACAACTGACAGAATGGGAGAAGATATTTGCAAACGACATATCAGATAAAGGACTAGTGTCCAGAATCTATAAAGAACTTAGCAAACTCAACACCCAAAGAACAAATAATCCAATCAAGAAATGGGCAGAAGACATGAACAGACATTTTCTGCAAAGAAGACATCCAGATGGCCAACAGACACATGAAAAAGTGCTCCATATCACTCGGCATCAGGGAAATACAAATCAAAACCACAATGAGATATCACCTCACACCAGTCAGAATGGCTAAAATCAACAAGTCAGGAAATGACAGATGCTGGCGAGGATGCGGAGAAAGGGGAACCCTCCTACACTGTTGGTGGGAATGCAAGCTGGTGCAGCCACTCTGGAAAACAGCATGGAGGTTCCTCAAAATGTTGAAAATAGAACTGCCCTATGACCCAGCAATTGCACTATTGGGTATTTACCCTAAAGATACAAATGTAGTGATCCAAAGGGACACATGCACCCGAATGTTTATAGCAGCAATGTCCACAATAGCCAAACTATGGAAAGAACCTAGATGTCCATCAACAGATGAATGGATCAAGAAGATGTGGTATATATACACAATGGAATACTATGCAGCCATCAAAAGAAATGAAATCTTGCCATTTGCAACAACATGGATGGAACTAGAGCGTATCATGCTTAGCGAAATAAGTCAAGCAGAGAAAGACAAACTATCATATGATCTCCCTGATATGAGGAAGTGGTGATGCAACATGGAGGCTTAAGTGGGTAGGAGAATAAATGAAACAAGATGGGATTGGGAGGGAGACAAACCATAAGTGACTCTTAATCTCACAAAACAAACTGAGGGTTGCTGGGGGGAGGGGGGTTTGGGAGAAGGGGGTGGGATTATGGACATTGGGGAGGGTATGTGATTTGGTGAGTGCTGTGAAGTGTGTAAACCTGGTGATTCACAGACCTGTACCCCTGGGGATAAAAATATATGTTTATAAAAAATAAAAAAAAAAAAAATGAAGGAGAAAAAAAAAAAAAAAAAAAAGAATTTAGAGTTGTCCTGTCTTGGCATTCCTTTGGAATCACACAAACTAGAGAATACTGGGCCCAACATCTCAGACTGGTTGAAATTCCCATTTGGCAAGCTACCTACCGTATTACAATTCCTTCTCTCTGTGCTTATTTGAAAGAAAAGAAAGTAAGTCATTTAATCTTAGTTTCTGTCTTTAGGATTTGAAGAAGCCGCTCACGGATCTGCTTGGTACGGACAGCATAGACGATGGGATTGAGGATTGGAGGAATGAGGAGGTAGAAGTTGGCTAGTAGAGTGTGGACTGGAGGAGGCACTTGGTGACCAAATCGATGAATGAGAGAAGAAACAGCCATAGGAACATAAAAGATCAGAATGGCACAGATGTGAGAACCACATGTCCCGAGGGTTTTAAGCCGGGCCTCAGGTGTGGCCAGCCCCATCACAGCCCGGAAAATCATCACATAAGAGGCAGCGATGGCCATGGAATCCAGGATCAGGACCAGAAAGCCAATGCTCAGCCCATAGACATTGTTTGCCCTGCTGTCACCACATGCCAAGGTGACCACCGCCATGTGCTCACAGTAGGAGTGGGAGATGACACGAGCTTTATAAAGGGGTAGCCGCAGGCGGATCATCAAAGGCAGAGGTCCAATGTATAGTACACCTCGGAGGAGGGCAGCCAGCCCCAAGCGTCCCACCACATTATGAGTGAGCACTGTAGTGTGACGGAGTGGGTTGCAAATGGCCACATAGCGGTCAAAAGCCATGGCAAGGAAGATGCCTGACTCGACTGTGGCAAAGCAGTGGATGAGGAACATTTGAGCCAGGCAGGCATCCAGGCCAATGTCCCCAGCACCAAACCAGAAGATTCCCAGCAGTTTGGGCATAGTAGAAGTGGACAGAACCAGGTCGATGACAGCCAACATACACAGGAAGAAGTACATGGGTTGGTGCAGGCTATGTTCCACCTTTACCATAGTCAGAATGGTGACATTCCCCACCACAGCAACCAAGTACATTGAGCCAAAGGGGATGGAAAGCCACATATACAGCGACTCCAGCCCTGGGATGCCGGTGAGCTGGAAGGAGCTAGGTATTGAACAGACATTGTGAGAAGGGAGCATGATTCATAAATGAACCTTCTCACCTGTGGCCCAAAATGCAGAAGAAACTTTTTCTAGAAATAAAAAACAAGAATATTTTATTAAGTTCTATAATAAAGAATAAGATCATTGATGCCACAGACTTTCTTAGAAGAAACTATAGAACAATGTCCTAGTTTAAGTGTTGTGTTCATGCTTTCATAGTATTGAAAAATTGCCAAGTAAAAGCTAAACACATATTCAAATGAATGTAGAGTATTTCTTTTTAATAGGACTCTCAGAATAATGTACTTGCATCAATATAATAAAATTACATGAGACAGACTAGTACTAGTTTTTACTCTTTTAACTCTGCAGGTAGGCTATGTGACATCTCCCAGGATTATATTAGAAGGTCTTAAAATGCAAGCTCCTTGAAAAGAAGAAATAGTTGATGCTGAAAGATACAGTGAGAGACTCCTGGGACTGTCTAGGCTCTATGGTAAATTTGAAGTTTAAGCCAGCATTTGCTAATACATGAGTTGAAACATTTAGCCTGCAGGCCAAAAATCACAAAGCAGAGGCATGGGCCAATAAAGGACTTCAGAGGATGGAAACAAAGGGATTCCTGAAAGGTGAAAGCTGCTGAATGTAGCACAGTCTGTGCGTCTGCCCAAAGGCAGATCCTTGTAAGGGCCTTCTCCCTTCATGGAGGCTGAATAGAGAAGATTGCAGAAGAGAAGAGGGCCATCCCTAGGAAGAAAGAAAACACATTAAGCTCTAGTGGCAAGAAGCCTAGAGGATAGTATTTGGTCAGAGAAAAAGTACCATACTCAGAGTCCAGGGCAACCGGCTTCAGATTAGTATGAAAAAAATACGTGGGAACAGTTTCGGAGTTTTGTTTTCTAGGATCTAAAGGATCATACTGGAATGTTTCCTATCATATTAGAGGAATGTCAAGGACATGGAAAAGCATATAAGAAGCTTTGTCTCCTAGATCTTGGGTGTTGTAGGGTTGAGTGTAGCAGGGTTAGTAGTCTGGGCTTTGGGATTTTCCAGATCTGGTTTCAGCTTGTGGCAGTAGGAGCTGACACAAGTGCTATTATCCTATCAGTTACATGAGTGACTTCATATGAAAACAAACTTAAACCGTTGTGGCGTAGAGGAGGCAAGAGGATTAAAGGAGAAAGCAATGTGTGACACATTAACACTAAACATTATTAGCTCTTTCTAGTTGTTGAATAATGTTCAAAACCAAAAATACATCCAGGAAAGCTCAGACTTTGGAATGCCTGTCTCTGCAGGGAGCCATGGAACAGGGAGGATGACAACCATACTAGTGACTTGATCCCACAAAAGTCTTCATGAGCTGGGTTTCCTCTCCAACCCAAGATTCTCCTAGGTCAGTACAAATGTGAACAGTATTGGTAAGGCAAGGTAAGAAGGCTGAGTCAGTGGGGCTGGGCAAGACAAGCACACAGGAATCAGTCCATGATTGAAGAAACCAGGTGAGCTCGGATAAAGGAAGCCTTTCCTGGTCTTCTCACCCTGTGTGATAGTTATTCTCCATTTGTCCATCTGAAGCTCTGTCCTAGGTCCCTAGAAACTGATATTTATGGATTGCATCACTCAGGTTCCCTTCTCTTGTGGTTTCTGGGTGGGCTCACCAAAATGAGACCACTAGGAGATAGGAAAATGAGACTAGAGATTAGGAATCTGTTCCCCCAGTTCCCTTCCTGCCAAACACGGCACTGACATGGTGTTCTACCAAATGTGTCTTCCCTTTTGTCATCAGGCCTGAGTTAGGTAATGCTGTGCAAAGTTTGTTCTGGTGCTTCGCCATCGCTTATTTAGTTTCCTTAACTCTTCCCAGGCCTCAGCAAACAGTCCCTTCATTTGCTCCCTTCACCAAGCCACTAGTTTGGGTCAGACCAGATCCCAATAGTGCACAATCTTTACTCAGTATTGTCTTTGCAAAGCAGTCTGCGTCCTCAGCAGGACACATAATCTAAAAGTTGCCAACTTTACTGAATTGGTTCTAAAGGCAAAACAATTTCCTGCTAGTCAAGGGCTAAATGACCTCTACCAGGACTTATAAACTGAAAATAAGAGAGGACTTGGCTCCTTCACCCCTGCCTCTACTTGACTGGCCTTCATAACCTGATGTTATACTAAGCAAAGTTATATTCAAGTGGACAGTAAGCTTTACTCCAGAAAGGGAAAGCCTTTGAATGGAAAAGTTGGCAGGACTTGCCAAGCGAATTTGTCTTCTCTTCCCATGCTCCTCCCCCATCATAGTAGTTACCCTTCTCCTGTGAAGTGGTTTCAGCAGTCTTATTGCTTTGATGCCATTTGAGTCCCAGCCCTACGGAGTCACACCTGGATCAACAGTTTTCTTCTGAGTTTGGGCAGGATCCTCCTGTTTTAGGAGGATCTCACAACCCAAGGTACATACAAGGCTAAATATACCAAGAGAACTCTAGAAATGGGGAGAAATTTCTCTTGAAAGCCAGCAAGCCAGCCTCTACTACATCATAGACCTTCTTAAAGCCAACCCACAAGTCTTCATTCCTCTAGACTAGTTTCAAGCCCTGAAGATAGATTTGGTTTCTTTCCCTCATCCTATACCTGACAACATACAGAGCTGTTTTCCCAATGGCAGCTTCCTCTTCTTATCCATCTCCAGGAGCATCCCATCACAACAAGAAGCTACCCATGACTGGAGAGATGTGAAATGGGATTGGACTGAGCCTTGGTTAACTCTGCCAACCCCCATTCGATCCCTAAGATCCTAACTTTCCTTAGCTTATGCCTCCCTAGTCAGAATCAACCTTCACACTTTAAATACAATAGAAAAGGGCTACTGCTGCTCCTGCTCAGAATGATTGTGAGGGTATGAGTCACAACGTGCCACCTGAGCTCTATGCAAAAACACCAGCCATGGCTCTTACTGTTCTTCACGCTGCCCACAACCTTCCAACAAGGCTGAATTTTCCCACTTCCCAACTGTAGCATGTTTTTTGCCTGAGAATTACCCAGGATTTCTCCTGGTGTTGTGATGGTATACTCCTCCTCCTCACCTAGCTAATCCTTATGATTGCTCCTTGCCATAGTCTAGATGTCCCCTTAAACCTGCTCTAACCCTCCCTCTGTGCTCAGTGCCTATCTTTGTACTATATACACAGTGTTCTGAGCTGCCTGCTCTCATGCATGATTCCTGAAACAGAATCTATATTTAATAGAGAGTATGCCTATCTTATTCTCTAGTGAGAGCCCAGCACCTGGATATGTCAAATAAGAATAACCTACTGCCTATTTAAAGCACCTGGAGGTGTTTTGGAGGGCCTTATATTGGCATTGAACTAGAGGCTGCTTCAGACTTCCTGAGTGGGACTCTGAAAATTCCACACTTCACATCCCCTTGCAAGAGCATTCCTTCCCTTGGAGTCTGGTCTTGGAGAGTTCTACAGGAATATAATCAGAAGTAGAATGCCTAAGGGTCCCAAGGCTGTTCATCCTAAAAGGCTTGGAACCCTTCCTGATGATCTCTGTTCTTTCAGATTCCCCTTTACAAGATGCTCTTACCTGGGCTGGGTAGTGTCAGAGCAAGAGCCTAGGGCTCTGCAAATGTCTCTGAGGCCTGGCACTTATAAGCATTCTGTTTAGGGGCCAAGGGAATTCCATCTTGACTGGTAACCTTCCCACTTCCCTCAGTGGACATGGGAAATAGCAGGCTTTTTCCCAGAAGAATGAATGTAAAATCTAAACTTAAGCACAGCTATGCTTAGCATGTCAGAGTTCATCCAGAGAGGTCTAGGGAAAATAGACTTTCTAACTGAGTCATGATCCCTTGGGTAGGGTCCAAGTCCTGCTCTTGCTGGTTGTATCCTGCCTCCCTGGTGTCTGCAGGTATTCCGAGGACACTGAATAGAAATCAGAAAGGTCTTTCTAGAGAAAGGACGAGGAATCTCCTTAGAATTAGAGCTCAGCCTGGCTATAAATCTCTAATGAAGTTTGATATCTTACAGTATGTGGAGGGGATAATAATTTCTCTAACTTTAAGACAAATGAATGCCTATTCCCTAAAAATTAGATACTGTGCAATTTTCTCTCCCCACTCACATTGTGAGAGGTATGCCTATGGGCTGTATAAAAACATTAAAGGTATTAACTTCCCCCATAATTTAGTATCTTAAATCTATGTTAAATGTGTCCGGTGTCTATTCAGCCTTGGAAGCAGAGGTGAATCAAGAATAAACATGGTCTTGGGGCACCTGGGTGGCTCAGTGGGTTAAGGCCTCTGCCTTCGGCTCCGGTCATGATCCCAGGGTTCTGGGATCAAGCCCCGCATTAGGCTCTCTGCTCAGCAGGGAGCCTGCTTCCTCCTGTCTCTCTGCCTGCCTCTCTGCCTACTTGTGATCTCTGTCAAATAAATAAATAAAATATTTTAAAAAAAAAAAAATGGTCCCTATTGATTCTAGCACTGTCCAGGAGAGGGCATCCTGGCCCAAGGATGAGATACCAGGACAGTCTGGGCTCCACAACACAAAGGAAAACTTCAAGCTTTATTAGATACCATAATCCTTCATTTGAATGCGCTGACTTGGCTTGTTTTCATTCAGTGAGCCTTGTCTTATTACAATTTGGTTTACCATGGAGGTCAAAGGTGTGAAATGTAGAGGTCAGGCTGGCCTAAGGCTACCAGAGTACCTAGATTTCTGGTTTATAATTTTATCAATGAGTTGTACTATTCTTGCTCTGAAATAAGCCATCCTTCATGTGCAATTCTAGAAAAGAACTCTTAAGCTTGTTAGGCTAGCTGCTGTATTAGAATATGTAGGAATAAATATTTGGGTGCCATGAATACATCTCTGAAGTCTAAAGGTGAATTTTCTTATATATAAATGGGAATGCTGATGCTCAATATAAAGAATTTTGCCAAATCTTCTTACAAGTGGTAGAACCACGATTTAGAATCTGGGATCAAATTTGATCTCCTGCTCACTTCTGGGGGAACTGGTCTACCATAGGGGTTAGGAGCATGACCTGAGCCCACATCTGTCTAGTGAATTGCCAGTACTGACACTAACGAGATCTATGCCCTTGATGAAGTTATCCTTAAACCTGGTTCACTCTAAGCTTCCCCACATTCTTCTTCCTTGTCTTGAACCCCCCCCCCTGTATATCCCTTATTCCAATAAATTTTCTCAGCTTGGACCATCCAATCTCTAGCCTCCCTCAACCAGTCCCTACACAGGGCCATTAATAATCTCCTTTTTCTATGTTTTCCAGTATGTGGAAGGCTTCTCTTAGAGCCTGAAGCAACTATGGATGTACAGCTGGATGAGGGAATCCCCTTCAGATCTATGTCCTCATAGACAATGAGATTAGTCTAGATACCACTTGAAATCTCTGCTCCTTCAGGTGTCAGAATGATTTGACAAATGATAGGTTGTAATATACCAATGAGAATTAGAAGCTCTTTTAATGTTTAACTCATTAAATGAAATTGCTATGCCAGTATCAAGTACTGTTCTTCTGTCTCATGTTCTCATCCCCTTACTTACTGTGCTGCTATACTTTGGGTCCTCTGGCTATCAATTCCCAAATCCTTCTTCTTCTCACCTAAACAACACTCTGAGATATGAGCTCTACTTAGAGTCCTCACTTCTCAGATCAAGATACTGAGGCACAAAGAATCTAACTAATTTGCCTGAATCTTACATAGGTAGCAATGAAAAACAAAAGTTTGGGTAGGCTTAAATTTTACATTTTTAGTCCTAGTTTGCTAGTAGTTTATGAATGCCAGATTCTTTTTCTGCATCTATTGATAACGTGATTTTTTTCTT
This sequence comes from Mustela putorius furo, assembly GCF_011764305.1. Taxonomy (NCBI): domain Eukaryota; kingdom Metazoa; phylum Chordata; class Mammalia; order Carnivora; family Mustelidae; genus Mustela; species Mustela putorius. The sequence goes on from NW_025422126.1 coordinate 2,276,183, forward strand.
TAGACAATTGAGATAAATTACAACAATATTTTGAAATGTTGAGTGAGCCATGCATACACAATAAATCCATTGGTCACAGAGCATATACTTATGCATTGTCAGATTTTGTTTGCTAGCCTTTTGCAGAGGATTTTTTGTTTCTGAGACATTTCCCAGGGAACCCATCTGGACCAGGTGTCTCATTATGGAAGGTTATTAATTACTTTCCTTATTTGAGTTTGGTAGCCTGTCTTTCAAGGAACTGATCTCTTTCATTAGGTTACCGAATGTATGAGCATAGAGTGGTTCAAAATACTATTAATCCTACACGGGATCACTGGTTGTGGTCCTTCTTCTATTTCTGTTATTAGTAATTTTTCTTTCTTCCTTGACCTGGCTATAGGTTTATCACTTATACTGATTCTTTAAAAGAACCAGCTCTTGGTTTTGTTGATGTTCTCCATTGACTTCCTGATTTCAACTTCATTGATTTCTTTTAATTATTTAAATCCAATTAGCCAAGACACCTGGGTGGCTCAGTTGGTTAAGCGGCTGCCTTCGGTTCAGGTCAAGATCCCAGCATCCTGGGATCGAGTCCCACATCGGGCTCCTTGCTTGGCAGGGAGCCTGCTTCTCCCTCTGCCTCTGCCTGCCACTCTGTCTGCCTGTGCTCGCTCGCTTTCTCTCCCTCTCTCTCTGACAAATAAATAAATAAAATCTTTAAAAAAAATCCAATTAGCCAACATATAGTACATCACTAGTTTCAGATGTAGTGTTCAATAATTCATCAATTGCATATAACCGTCAGTGCTCACATCACATGCCCTCCTTAATGCCCATCACCCAGTCACACCATCCCCCTACCCACCTTCCCTTCAGCAACCTTCAGTTTCCCATAGTAGAGAGTCTGTCATGGTTTGTCTCCCTCTGATTAATTCCCATTCAGTTTTCCCCCCTTCCTTTATGATCCTCTGTGCTACTTCTTATATTCTACAGTGAGTGAAACCATATGATCATCTTCTTTCTCTGATTTCACTTAGCATAATAGTCTCCAGTTCCATCCACCTTAATGTAAGAGGTAGGTAATATTCTGTATATATAAGCCATATCTTCTTTATCCATTCATCTGTTGAAGGATATATCTGTTCCTTCCACATTTTGGATATTGTGGGCATTGTTGCTGTGGATGTTGGGGTAAGGTGCCCCTTCTTTTCATTACATCTGTATCTTTGAGGTAAATACCAAATAGTGCAACTGCTGGGTCATATGATAGCTCTATTTTCAACATCTTGAGGAACCTCCATAAGGTTTTCCAAAGTGGCTCTATACCTTGCATTCCCACTAACAGTGTAAGAGTGTTCCCTTTCCTCCACATCCTCTCCAACATTTGTTGTTTCCTGTCTTGTTAATTTTTGCCATTCTAACTGGTGGTATCTCAGTGTGATTTTGATCTGAATTTCCTTGATGCCAAGTGATATTGAGCATTTTTCATGTATCTGTTAGCCAAATATATGTCTTTGGAGAAGTGTCTGTTCATGTCTTCTGCCCATTTTTTTGACTGGATTATTTGTTTTGGGGGATGTTGAGTTGGAGAAGTTCTTTATAGATCTTGGATACCAACCCTTTGTCTGTACTCTCATTTGCAAATATCTTCTCCCATTCCATAGGTTGTATCTTAGTTTTGTTGACTGTTTCCTTTGCTGTGCAGAAGCTCTTTATCTTGATGAAGTCCCAAAAGTTCATTTTTGTTTCCCTTGCCTTTAGAGATATATCTTGAAAGAAGTTGCTGTGGCCAATGTCCAAGAGGTTACTGCCTATGTTCTTCTCTAGGATTTTGATAGATTCCCATCTGACCTTGACGTCTTTCATCCATTTTGAGTTCCTTTGTGTATGATGTAAGGAAATGGTCCAGTTTCATTCTGTATGTACCTGTCCAGTTTTCCCGGCACCATATACTAGAGTGTCTTTTTTCCCATTAGATATTTTTCCATGGTTTGTCAAAGATTAATTGACCATAGAGTTGAGAGTCCATTTCTGGAAATATTATTCTGTTCCATTGATTTATGTGTCTGTTTTTGTGCCAATACCATGCTGTCTTGTGATCATAGCTTTGTAATATAGCTTGAAATCAGGCAGTGTGATGCCCCAGCTTTGTTTTTCTTTTTCAGTATTCCCTTAGTGACTCAGGGTCTTTTCTAGTTCCATATAAATTTTAGGATTATTTGTTCCAGCTCTTTGGAAAATGTCAATGATATTTTAATAGGGATGGCATTGAAAGTGTTGATTGCTCTGGGCAGTATAGACAACTTAACAATGTTTATTCTTCCAATCCATGAGCGTGGAATGTTTTTCCATCTTTTAGTGTCTTCCTCAATTTCTTTCATAAGTGTTCTCTTGTTTCTAGAGTATAGATCCTTTACCTCTTTCGTTGGGTTTACTCCTGGGCATGTTACGGTTTTTGGTGCTGTTGTAAATGGAATCAATTCCCTAGCTTCTTTCTATAGTTACATTGTTAGTGTATAGAAAAGCAACTGATTTCAATGCATTGATTTTTGTATCCTGCCACAATGCTGAATTGCTTAATGAGTTCTAGTAATTTGGAGGTGGAGACAAAGTGTTTGACTAGAGTTTGACTTCTTTGCCAGTTTGAATGCCTATATTTCTTTTTGTTGTCTGATTGCTGATGCTAGGACTTCTATCCCTATTGTGTTCATGACCTTAAGAGAGAAGCTCTGTTTTTCTCCATTGAGAATATTTGCTGTGGGCTTTTCACAAATGGCTTTTATGAGGTGGAGCTGAGCGCTGAGGCCTAGAGCTAACACCAGGAGACAGAAAATACGACCAAAGTGCTGCCACTTGGATACTGGGATGGCAGGATTACTCCCATTGCATGTAGACTCCAAGGTCTGACCTGCAGAAAAGAGCAATCACAGAGCTCTTCAAAGACACTGGGGTTCCCCTGACAAACTCATTTGTCACAGTTGTGGTGAAATATATGTTCTCTGGACCCTGTAAGGGTGGGCAAACAGAACTTAAATGACAAATCTACCTTAACTTTCCATTTCCAGTCACTGAATTCCTTTCTGTACAGTTTTCCAAGGCAGATTTGGCATTTCAAGTTAATTTATTGTGGGCCATGTTTTGGTCCATGTTTTATCCAATAAACCATACTGTTAGACCTTTTCTAACTCCTTGAGTTGCAACATTAAATCTGGAATCTCTGCTTATTGGACTCCCCTCATTAAACTTAACCAGATCCCATTTTACCTTCCTTCCACTATTAACCAACACATTTAGTGTCCATTCCCACACATATTCTCTGGATTTGTCTGTATGAATAGAAAAGTTGAGTTCTCTTGGAGTATAATGCTTTTTCTCATAGGTGACACTTTATACCCCATCTTTAGAGCTCTTCCTGGAACTTGAGCATAGTAATAGGCCTAAAAGTAAAGTGAAAGTGGATCCCAAGGAGAGCCTGCATTATCCTGTATGACAACTGCCTTAGGGAAGTCACTACAGGTTCCTCGGCCAATTTAGGATTAATCCCCTTCAGACAGGCCACTTTCACTGGCAAAGAAGATTCATCAGAATGAAAGGGCTCAATGTCCCAGCATTATCAGGCTCTTCTATATCCCCATTCCAACTTTCAGGATCCCATTTCTTCCCAGTCAAGACCCTTACTTTCTTAGAGACCCTGCAAGACTGAGTTCAATGTGCACTGTAATTGAGCCAGTCCCAGGATAATCTGTGGTCGTTTCTATTTGTTTTCCCCCAGCAGTCTCAGGCCTGTGGCCACAGGGCACACATAGACAATTTCAGGTCATTTATATAGTTCTTGAATTAGAAATTCAAATGTCGGAGCTCATCTATTCCCCCCCCACTTTGTCCAGCAACATTAGGAATAACTAGCCAATTCCATTCTACTTGTTACCTTGATAAATGTTTGATGCTGTCCTACAGGGTCACTTATAACCTTGCCTCCTAAAAGTATTCGATTACAAGTATCCATGGTAATACTTCATGTGTCTCTATTGCCCTATCATGCCATGAACTGTTCATTCTTTACTCTTTACTGCTGAAAATAGTAGTGTTTTTAAATATAATCAGATCAGAGAACCAATTCTAGACACTAGAATCAATTTAGAAAACTGACTTTTACAAGTCTGTTCTTCTAGTTTCCAAAAGCTGAGTTTAGGGATTTCTAGAACAGAACCAGAGGGTGTGTGTGTGTGTGTGTGTGTGTGTGTGTGTGTAGGAGTAATCTTAAGAAATTGGTTTATATAACTAAGGAAGGTGGCAAATCCAAAATTTGAGGAGTAGGCCAGATTCTTCCTCCCATGAATAAAGTTAGGGTAAGGAAGACTTACTAGGTGAAAGCACAAAAAGGGAGAAATCTATATTCAAAAAAAAAAAGAGCAATGTAAAATGTTGGAGAATGTGAGTAGGGATCAAAGTGTTCTCTGCTGACTTTATTTGTAGTTGATTTTTAGCTGCTATATCCCAAGTAAACTCTGCCAGCCATAAACCCCACCAAACTGAAAATATGACCTATAGAAACAAAACCACTCTTCCTGCCTCACTACTCCAGTCTACTATTGACTTTGAAAACCAGTATCACGACCAGGGTGTGTGTGTGTGTGTCTCTCTCTCTTTTTAACAATTTGAAGCTTTACTGAGTTCTTTTTTTTTACGCCTTTTTTTAAAATTTCCAAGATTTTTTTTTAATTTTTTAATTTTTTATTTCTTTTCAGTGTAACAGTATTCATTGTTTTTGCACCACACCCAGTGCTCCATGCAATCCGTGCCCTCTCTAATACCCACCACCTGGTTCCCGCAACCTCCCACCCCCTGCCCCTTCAAAACCCTCAGATTGTTTTTCAGAGTCCATGATCTCTCATGGTTCACCTCCCCTTCCAATTTCCCTCAGTTCCCTTCTCCTCTCCATCTCCCCATGTCCTCCATGCTATTTGTTATGCTCCACAAATAAGTGAAACCATATGATAATTGATTCTCTCTGCTTGACTTAATTCATTCAGCATAATCTCTTCCAGTCCCGTCCATGTTGCTACAAAAGTTGGGTATTCATCCTTTCTGATGAAGGCATAATACTCCATAGTGTATATGGACCACATCTTCCTTATCCATTCATCCATTGAAGGGCATCTTGGTTCTTTCCATAGTTTGGCAACCATGGCCATTGCTGCTATAAACATTGGGGTACAGATGGCCCTTCTTTTCACTCCATCTGTATCTTTGGGGTAAATACCCAGTAGTGCAATTGCAGGGTCATAGGGAAGCTCTATTTTTAATTTCTTGAGAAATCTCCACACTGTTTTCCAAAGTGGCTGCACCAACTTGCATTCCCACCAACAGTGTAAGAGGGTTCCCCTTTCTCCGCATCCTCTCCAACACATGTTGTTTCCTGTCTTGCTAATTTTGGCCATTCTAACTGGTGGAAGGTAGTATCTCAATGTGGTTTTAATTTGAATCTCCCTGATGGCTAGTGATGATGAACATTTTTTCATGTGTCTGATAGCCATTTGGAGAAGTGTCTGTTCATATCTTCTGCCCATTTTTTGACATGATTGTCTGTTTTGTGTGTGTTGAGTTTGAGGAGTTCTTTATAGATCCTGGATATCAACCTTTTGTCTATTAATAAGCGTGTGGAGGCAGTGCATTCCTTCAGAACACTGATTTGTACAGAGATCATGATTCAACATAACTTCTATAATTGTTAACCAAAGTGGTCCTTATAAATTGATAGACTGCCAACTTCAATTTGGGCTTTAAAGGAGTTAAATTGTTACTAAAATGCAAAACCAGAGTGTGGAGAAATGGGAGCACTGTGATTACTCAGTATCTGAGGCAATCCCGAAGTTTCTCTCCATCCACCACTAAATAAGAATTGTACTGAGGCCATATACCCCCAGGAGGGGACTCCTTTCAGGGTCATTGTTAGGGATGGCATTGAAATACAAAGTTCATAAACAATCCTGGAACAATGAAAAAATAATTAAATTTTATTTTATTTTTTAAAAAAGACAAAGTTCAAGGATAGATCTCCCAGTGTATGCAATCTTTCAACTAATTGACAAATGACTTTCCAGGTAATAGAATGAGTTCTTTTATCAGGTAAATGGGCAAAAAGTCTTGTAGGCATCCATGGAGTAACTTGTGGATTGAATGTGTGTTTCCCCACCTTCCCCCACCCCACCCCAAATATCATAAAGCCCCAGCATGGCTACTTGGACGTGGGTCCTCTAAGAATTTATGACGGTTAAGTGAGGTTATAAAGGTAGGGCCCTGGTCTCATGGAATTAAACACTAGAGAGCTCTCACTTTCTCTTCATGTATGCACAACCGAGGAAAGGCCATATGAGGACATAGCAAAGAACTGGTGGACTACGATCCAGGAGAGCCCTTACTGTAGATCAACCATGCTGATACCACAATCAGACTTCCAACCTGTAGAACTGAGAACTTATGATTTTATTTATTTGACAGAGTATGCACAAGCAGGGGGAATGGCAGAGGGAGAAGACCCTGGGATCATGACCTGAACTGAAGGCAGATGTTTAACCCACTGAGCCACCCAGGCACCCCCTAGAACTGATTTTTTTTTATTTTATTTTTTTATTAACATATAAGGTATTATTAGCCCCAGGGGTACAGGTCTGTGAATCACCAGGTTTACACACTTCACAGCACTCACCAGAGCACACACCGTCCCCAGTGTCCATAACCCAGTCACCCTCTCACTACCCCCTCCCCCCAGCAACCTTTAGTTTGTTTGGTGAGATTAAGAGTGCTTTATGTTTTGTCTCCCTCCCAATCCCATCTTGTTTAGAACTGAATTTTTATTAAGCTATCCAGTCTGCAGTATTTTGCATTAGCAGCCTAAGAAGACTGATTCATCTTATTTCTGGCTGTCAGTGGTCATTTGATAACCTCCTCTACTCCAAATTATAACTTCCCCTTTCATTGCAGTTATCTTGTACTTGTTTCACCATTGTCTTTAGATGTTTGGATGGTGGATAAAGTTGTTCAACATTTGTGGGTTCCTGAGGAGCTATACTCAGTTCTAGAGAGAACAGTGGGATTGAAGGGAAATAGAATGTTTTGGGGGAAGGGGATTCTAAGGTACTTGTTAGTTAGTTAGTTAGTTAGTTAGTTATTTTCAACGTAACAGTATTCATTGTTTTTTGCATCACACCTAGGGCTCCATGCAATCCATGCCCTCTCTAATACCCACCACCTGGTTCCCCCAACCTTCCACCCCCCGCCCCTTCAAAACCCTCCGATTGTTTTTCAGAGTCCATAATCTCTCATGGTTCACCTCGCCTCCCAATTTCCCTCAGTTTCCTTCTCCTCTCCATCTCCCCTTGTCCTCCATGTTATTTGTTATGCTCCACTAATAAGTGAAACCATATGATAATTGACTCTCTCTGCTTGACTTATTTCACTCAGCATAAGTAGATGAGACTGGGGAAGAACTCAGGAGTGAATAAATTGTACTGCAGTCTGTCAAGAAGGATCTCAGAACTTTTCCTAATCTCACCCAAGCAGATGTCTGATGGGGAGATGGATTCCTTCTCTAGTAATTAGTCAGGCCTGTGCTTTATTAGTATTGCATGGAGCACAGGGTGTTGTATACAAACACTGCATCATAAACTAACATAACACAAAAAAAAAAATTTTTTTTTTAAGGTACTAAAAGAGCTATACACATTCCAAGGTTGAATTATGCCAACCCTAGCTTGTGTCTTTTCCAAAATTCTAAGAGGCCATTTAATAGCATGCCCTCTCCATACCCACAAAACTCAGGGTCAGCAATGAGGTCCCCATCTTCCATTCCTGGTTTTAGTATTTGTCTCTTTCTCTCTGAGTCTTAACTAAAGACTGAATAACAGTTCTTTTAAAATGAACTAGCTTTTGGTCTAATTTTTTTCCTCTGTTGACTTTTCTGTTTTATTTTACAGATAGCCATTCCAACTGTTATTTCTTGCTTTGGCCTGCTTTGGGTTTGATTTGCTCTTGTTATAGTTTAAGATGGAAGCTTAGACTCTTCATCTGAGATCTTTCTTCCTTATATGTTTGGCACTTAAAACTATATATTTCCTTCACAGCACTGCTTGAGCTCCGTCCCATAAATTTTGAGAGGTTATGTTTTCATTTTCACTCAGATCAAAATGTTTTCTAATTTCATATAAGACTTCTTTTTGGAGCCATGGATTACTCAGAAGTTTAATTTACATATATTCAGGACTTCCTGAATGTTGACTTCAAACTTAATTCCATTGTTATTAGAGAATATATTTACACAGTTTTAGTCCTAAATTTATTAACTTGTTTTATGGAATACCATATGGTTCATCCTGGAGAATGTTCCATGCATGATTGAAAAGATGTGTGTTCTACTATAATTATACAGTGTTCTATAAATGTCAACTATGATTTGGTTGATGGTATTCAAATTTTCTATATCCTTGCTAATTATTACACAAATTGAATATGGTTTTAAAAATTCCAACTATTTTTCCCTTCAATTCAGTTTTTCCTCCCTATGTTTTGGTGCTCTGTTATGTGTATATAGGATATACATAAATAGGTCAATAAATGAAGAAAACCTAACAGTTGTCATGAAATTTCCCTTGTTTCTGGTCTTCATTCTTTTTTACATGCTTGATTTACCCTCTGGTATCCTTTTCTTTCAGCCTAAAGGACAGCCTTTATAATTAAACTCTGCTAGCAATGAATCCATTCCTCTGGGAAGGTCTTTATTCCCTCCATTTTTAAAGAATAGTTTGGAGATTTCTTGGTTGACAGTGTTTTTTTCTTTCAGCACTTAAATAGTAATTTTTTTATTGAAATTATGTTTATATATTATGTCACAGTGAACAACATGTTGATATATTTATATGCTTTGCTATGACTGCCATTGCAGTGATAATTAGCTATTTCCATTACATCACATAATTTCTTCATTCGTTGAAATAATTAAGATCCAGTCTCTTAGCAGCTTTGATTATAATACAGTATTGTCCATATTCACTGCTCTGCATTAGATTTCTAGGACTTATTTACTACTCATTTAAATTTTGTACCTTTTTTAAAAGATTTATGTATTTATGTATTTGACAGACAAAGATCACAAATAGGCAGAGAGGCAGGTGGGGAGTTGGGGGGTGGGGTGGAGCAGGCTCCCTGCTGAGCAGAGAGCCCAATGTGGGGCTTGATCTCAGAGTCCTGAGCCGAAGGCAGAGGCTTAACCCACTGAGCCACCCAGGCGCCCTGAAAGTTTGTACCTTTTAAACACTCATCTTCTCTCCTTCACACACACACACATACACACACACACCCATTCTCTACCAAACTATGTTGTACTTTTTTTGAGTTTAGTTTTTTTAGAGCCTACATATCATATATATCCATATCTATATATGATATGTGGATATATATGTCACATAGTATTTGTCTCTTTCTGACTTGCCTCACTGAGAATGTCTTCAAGGTACATTTATATTGTTTCAAATGGCAGGATGTTCTCCTTTCTCATGGCTGAATAGTATTCCTGTGTGTGTATCACATCCTTATCCATTCATCCATTGATAGGCACTTAATTTGATTCCATTATCTTGACTATTGTGAATAACTCTGTAGTAAACATGGAAAAATACATCTGTTATTCTGTTTTCATCTACTTTGTGTGTATACACCCAGAAGTAAAGTTGCTGGATCATATAGATCTATTTTTGACCATTTTGGGAATCTCTATAATATGTGTCCTGTTTTGTTGGTGGTGGTGGTGATTTTTAATCACATATCTGGGCTTAATCACATACCTGGTATGTGATTACCATCTAATCTATTTTATGAGACATGTAGCCCATTATTCAACAATAATATACACAATATAACAAAAACTTTGTTCAGTTATGAAAGAATATTCTTCCTTCCCTAATGCTACAATAAGATAACTTCTGTAGTGTTATCCATACTAAGGACAAATAAATCATAGACCTGTACAATGAATCCATCAATTAAAGCACTGATCTAGAAGTAGTAGATGATACTCAGAGAAGCAGATTTTCACCCATGGGGCTACCTGGTGCAGACAAAAGAACATGTGCCTGAGATACATGGAATATATTCCAGTGGTGGCTCACTCTCATTCTCAGTCTCTTCCTTCCTTCCTCCCACACCATCCCTCACCCTTGGTTGAGAAAATAGCCTTACTCTATGTTTTCTCATGTGATAGGGGTTTTGTTATACTAGCAGTGAGATCTTTCTGCTTGGTACTTAGCACTCATAAGTGCCCTCATAAGGGTTGACTGAAGAATAAATACCTCATAGCAGTAAGAAAAAATGGTATAAAACATAAAACCATAAAAAAGAAATCCTGAGCGGGGGGTGGGAAGTTGGGTCAGCCTGGTGGTGGGTATTGTGGGGGGCACATATTGCATGAAGCACTGGGTGTGGTGTATAAACAATAAATTCTAGTACACTGAAAAGTAATTAAAAAAAAAACTTTAAAAAAATTTTTAAATTTTGAAAAAATAAATCCTGTCATTTGACAGTGTGGACGGACCTTTATTGTTTTACACTAAGTGAAATGAGTCATGAAGAGAAAGGCAAATAGCACATGATCTCACTTCTCTATGGAATTTAAAGGCCAGACTCCTGGCAATGTAGAATTGTGTTTGCCAGCAGCTGGAGGTTAAAGGAAATGAGATGTTTATCAAAGGATTCAAACTCTGAGTTATAAGAAAAATAAGTTTTGTGGATCACCTCTATAACATGGTAACTGTAGTTAACAATATCTTGAAAGTTGCTAAGCATGTTGATCCTAAGTGTACTTATCAAAAAATCATAATCATGTGAGGTGATGGATATATTAACTACCTTATTGTAGTAAATATCTGAAAACATATATGTACCAAATCATCACCTTATACACCTTAACTCAAAAAAATGTAATATACCAGTTAGATCTCAAACCTGATGGAGGGGCTGGGGGTGGCCTTTAAAATCCAGTTTTATGCCTCTCTCCTACATATAAATTTCTATATCTTTCCAGTTTTGCCTAAGATGTTAACAGTTATTTAATTTGAATCTTCACAGAGAAGACCATCCTCCCTTGAACTACTTGGGGATCTTAATGTATGTTAAAACAGATTTTTCCCAGAGGTGGTTGGAAGATTTAGAGCTGGATGGAAAAAAAAAATCAAAGTTTTATTAACATTTAGAGAATGCACAGTCAACTTCATACTTTCATAATGGCACCCAAGAACTAGAAAGGAGAAAAAGAGGGAAAGTAAGAGCTAATAAGGCAAGTGAAGAGCTGAAGGCAGACACTTAACCAGCTGAGCCACCCAGGTGCCCCACAAATCTTATTTTTAATCAAACATGCTATATATATATATATATATATTATTATCCATTTATTTGACAGAGAGATAGCACAAGTAGGCAATGCTGGCAGGAAGAGGGAGAAGGAGAAGCAGGCTCTCCACTGAGCAGGGAACCCAGTGTGGGGCTCGATCTCAGGACCCTGGGATCATGACCTGGGCTGAAGGCAGAGGCTTAACCAACTGAGCCACCCAGGTGCCCCAAACAAGCTTTTTTAAAAAGAAGGGAAATTCACAATGTTGGTGAATATACATAGTATATAAAGTAAACCTAGGCCATAGCTTAGTTTTTTTTTTTAAATAACATAAACAATAACTAAAGTATCCATGGGGATTATATAAACAGCTGGTGGTTTTTCACCCTTCTCTTGTGAACTTTCTCCCAGTATCCCCTTTGGAGTCCTTAAAATACCTCCGTCTTGGGGATTGGGTAGTCAGAAACCTGGAGCCAGTCAAGAACCCCAGCTAGGGGAATAGAAGTTAAGTCTATAATCTAGTGCTGGGAGTGAAGTGGGATTAGAAGTTGAAGACTGCTCCCAAAACAGGGTGACTGAAGGTCCAGGGGAAAGTGTTTAGGTTTCTTTTGTGCTGCCCTTGGGAAAGAACTGGCTATTTTCAGCATCTGGATTAAGAGGACACAGGACAAAATAGTGAAGAGATCCAGGCTATGCCCTCCCCTTGACTCTAAACTAAATTTGTCCAAGTACACAGACAAGAGATGACCCCTGTCAGTAACACAGCGTAGGGCTCTGTGGACAGCACTCCCAATGGGTAAGTACATTTCAGACAGGGGGACAAAGTCATTGGGCACAAATTCCAAGTTCCAGAAACTACATTTGTCTTCTGGTTCAGCCAGGACTTATCTTTTTCCTGGGTCTAGTCAAAAGTAGAATAAAGAGTACAATTTGGCCTGGGTTGTGAAAAAAAGGAGAAACCCCAAGGCAGGAACTTCATTGCCTAATACTGTCCATCAGAACACAAGAGGAAAAATTGGACTATTCTAACCTTATCGGGCTTCTGGTCTCTTCCCCCACAGTCAGACAAACTACTCTCCTGAGTTGATTCTTATACCATCAGCAGGTCTCTTCAACTGACTATACCCATGTTAAAAGAGCTATTCATATAGTTAGGAAAGAAGGATATGGAGTCACCAAGGTCCTGTGGAAATAGTACTATGTGTCTGTGTTCTGTGGAAGAGGTCAAAGAACAGAGGGAAGGAGTAGATAAGGAGGGAACACAGTACCTATTCCGAGGGGCAGGCTTCCTAACACTTGACCTTCTGCATGCTCACAAAAACTCACACATTTATAGACAGTTGATTTAATACATGAAGAAACTCTACAATAGCTATTTCCTTCACTTTACAGACTAGGAAACAGGATTGAAAGCAGAGGCAAAGTATACACTCCCTCAATCAAAGCCAGAAACAGCAATTAGTAGTTGAACCTAAGTTTATCTTGCTGCTAATCCATTTTGCCACCATAAAACCTCTTTCTCAGAAGCTTCAGACCTACCAAGATGCTTCTAATAGGACTTGGAGACAGTGTTCATGTGGGGAAGCCTTTATGTAGGCTGACACAGAAACTGTTTCTCTGGAATGTTCTATGTAAAGTAACACAATTCCAGGGCTGCAATCTAGTTCAGACCACCCCTTAAGATGCCAGTTATCAACTTGGTGGATTTTACTTTTATAAATATTCATATTCTGCTTGTCCCAGCACAAAATTTGGGTTTGGCACAAATCAGAAATCTGGGTTTAAGTCCATCCTATGAACATTAATTCCTTTTTTCATAAGTAACCTACCTTACAGAGTAATCAGGCCTCTTTCTGCTTTGGATTGGGGGTCTATCACAATATTTTTAGACAACACTTCATTCTCCTTGGTGTGAGATAAAATTGTATAATTATTACCATTCCACTTAAATCCCTGTCCCATCTCTGTAATTCCTATATTTTTGAGACCTCCTCAGATGTCCCATGTAATAGAGAAAAAGGAACTATTCCAAATTGCAGAATCTCAAGTTCCGATCTGTTCCCCATAGTGAACAGTAAGAATCCAGGGAGAAAAAAGTTGCTGCCATGTGCCAAGAACCTCATACTAATTTTCATTTGTTCCTTATAATTATCCTTTATAGTAGATATTCTTTCCATATTTTATATGGAAAAAAATGAACTGTCAAAAGGTTAGGCTACCTGCCCAGAAACCAAGTAAAATAAAGGTCTGGGATGGGAAATCTGGTTTATTAGATTGCAAAGCTTGTGCCCTGTGGTGCAGCCTCCAGATGCCTTTCCCTTTCCTGTCCAATAAATCCACAGAAGCTCACAATTGAGTTCTGAAGAAAAGACTTCACATGTTATCACTTATTGGCATATTAAAGTTCTTAATTCAAAGAATTGCTGAAGTTGGTGAGATAATATAACAAGAACACTTGTAGAATATTTTTTTTTTAATTTTTTATTTTTTATAAACATATATTTTTATCCCCAGGGGTACAGGTCTGTGAATCACCAGGTTTACACACTTCACAGCACTCACCAAATCACATACCCTCCCCAATGTCCATTCTTCCCTCCCCCCGGCAACCCTCAGTTTGTTTTGTGAGATTAAGAGTCACTTATGACCAATCCCATCTTGAATTTATTCTTCTTCTACCCAAGCCTCCATGTTGTATCAAATCAGGGAGATCATATGATAGTTGTCTTTCTCTGCTTGACTTAGAATATTTTAAAGTTCACAAATCTCCTTTTTCTTTTCAGCAATTAATGGCTGACCAAGAATTAAGAAACCCTGTAAAAACTTATGTTGCAGCTAGAATTAGGAATCCCTGAGGTTACATAGGGCCATTTTCATGCTTATTTGCCATGAAAATATCTAAAATATAAAAAAGAATTAAAAGAATATTTGAAATGTGCATGGGTTTGTTTGAATTTAGTGACTACTCACCCACTCTGGTATAGACTACAGATCCCAAAGAAGGCTTTGTAGAGGAGAAATGATCTGGGATGGGCCTTGAAATATGTGGGGAATTTGCCTGGGTAAAGACCAAAAAGGTGGTGAAATCTCTCAGCACAAACTTGGCTGTGTGAAGAAAGTCACCCTGGTGAGGATGGGGAATCTGTGAATTAATGTTGCTGAGAATCTGATGGGAAACAGCAAGATGACAACCCTAACCAGGACAGGACCCGAAGTAAACTCTGTGCTCTTGGGGTGCCTGGGTGGTTAAACATCTACCTTAGGCTCAGTCCAGGGATCATGACCTGAGCCGAAGGCAGATGTTTAACCTACTGAGCCACTCAGGCACCCCATGTAGTTTCTTTAATAAAATCTATAACATACCAAGGAGTCATTCAGAATTCTTTATTATAGGCTCCACCAATTGCACAGGATGAAAGTAAGAATCTAGCTACAGTTTCCAGAAATTGTATCTCTCATAAGAGTAAAAATCAAGTGCTCCTGACTCCTGGATACTCCACTGCCTGAAACATGTTCATGTCTAATAATGCCTGCTTGGTGCCTAGTTCTTTCTGGCTTACTGGCATTCCAGGGCTGCAATCCCTGCACATCTGGCTCTCCATCCCCTTCAGCTCTATGTATCTGGTAGCTGTAGTGGGGAATGTGACCATCTTGGCAGTGATAAAAGTGGAACGCAGCCTGCACCAACCCATGTACTTCTTCCTGTGTATGTTGGCTGTCATTGACTTGGTCCTGTCAACCTCTACCATGCCCAAACTGCTAGCCATCTTCTGGTTTGGGGCCCACAGCATTGACCTGGATGCTTGCTTGACCCAGATGTTCTTCATCCATTGTTTTGCCACTGTTGAGTCAGGAATCTTCCTTGCCATGGCTTTTGACCGTTATGTGGCCATCTGTGACCCATTACGCCACACCTCTGTGCTCACTCATGCAGCAGTGAGCCGTTTGGGCCTGGTTGCCCTCCTTCGTGGAGTACTCTACATTGGACCCCTGCCTCTGATGATTCGCCTGAGGCTGCCTCTTTACCGGACCCAAATTGTTGCCCATTCCTATTGTGAGCACATGGCCATAGTTACCTTGGCATGTGGTGACACAACAGTCAACAACTTATATGGAATGGGAATTGGCTTCCTGGTATTGATCCTGGATTCATTAGCCATCACTGCCTCCTATGTGATGATTTTCAGGGCTGTAATGGGGTTGGCCACCCCTGAGGCTAGGCTTAAAACCCTAGGGACATGTAGTTCTCACATTTGTGCCATTCTTGTTTTCTATATCCCTATTGCTGTTTCTTCTCTCACTCACCGCTTTGGCCATCATGTGCCTCCCCATATCCATATCCTTTTAGCCAACTTTTACCTTCTCATCCCACCCATCCTCAACCCAGTTGTCTATGCTGTCCGCACCAAACAGATTCGAGAGAGACTTCTCCACGTTCTCAAGGCAGGCACTCAAACCAAGTGACCATTCTGCATCTGCAGGGCATACAGATAAGGACAGCAGGAAATGACTTTGACTAGGGAAGCCAGTACAATCATACCCATGAAGATCGGGCTTACCTGAGATGAGCCATAAAGTTCTAAGAAAAATGCTAGAATATATTCCACTTGACTGTGGATTTTCTCAAAGTGGAGAGAGGACTACCTGGGGAAATCAAGGTATGAGTTTTTATACAGTATCCCTTTTCATATTTGACATAAAAGTAATTGCACAGAGGCCACAGAAATAGGTCTATCTGACATTTTTTATAAAGGATTTCTAGTTTCTCTTTGAAGAATGTTTTGCACAATTTGTAGAAGATAAAATTCTACTCTAACACCTTCTTGAAGACTGTTTACAAATTTTTAGTGAAGACTTGTAAAAATTCAACTGCATTGGCTAGTTTTCCAATCTTTTTGGCTTGCCCCAGAAATTAGGATGAATAGGAATATGAATGTGAGAAATCTTTATCTAATAGGACTTAGAATGGAACCTTCCTGCCCATAAACGTTAAAGTTCTCAAGTCAGGTTATTCCCCCATTTTAAAAATGGAAATACACTATTCCACATTTCCTCTTAATAATTAACTGGCAACAGGGAGGAAAAAACAGAAGGACACTAGGAGATTTTGTTTTGGCAGTCCTGAAATGGTCCTGAAGTACAGTAGCCACACTGAAATAATAAAATGACAAAGAGGGAAGAAAGTAACAGTGGGATTACTGACATGAAAGAAGTTGGGTAGGGAATGGAGTAAAAATGAATAAGTGGTAGATACAAACCTTGAAATAACTTCAGATCTTTTTAAAAAATTATTGGTTCATACTTATTTTGTTATGATTTGACCCTTTTATTGATCATAGAAGTTCTGTAACAAGATGATTACTTCAGGTTAGGAACCTACAAGAATCTTGTGGTAATGCATGAAAAATAAAGCAACTACTCCCAATTCTAGTGATTCAGAATTATGGTATGTCTATTTTAGTTCTAAATCAAAATGTTCAAATGAATTTAACTTCATTTTACAAACCATTACAAAGCTAAGGTGAATTACCTTAGGTTAAAAATAAATCTTCGTGTTTTGAAAGCATAATCTAAAGAAGCCAGTGATTAAACAAGAACAGTATTCAAACCTCATATCTTTCAAAAAAAAAATGTTTAAAGGAAAACAAACTTAGAACTAGCTAAGGGTTTAAGCTAAACTTTAGAAAAGGGTTTGTGATATTTTATTTGTTCAGAATCCTATGCCTAACACTAAGGTTAGATGGGGCATATTAATTTTTCTCTATTTTGGGATGGGGTGTTCATTCCCCATCTCCTTATCAAGGACTCTGGAGTCCAGTGCCAAACCCAAGTTCACTTATTTTAGAAAGGTTGTGTTCTATGAATATAAATTTTGGTGCTAAATATAACCTACCTACTTATATTTTTGTTTTTATTTTTGTTTTTAATTAGGAGTTGATGAAAAGATAGACGCCCAGAGCTAAAAGTTTGTTTAACAGAATTATCTCCTAACCACAGCCCTGGACTTCAGAGAAAATAAAGAAAAATGTTCAAACCCAACAGTGGCACCAATGCTAAAGGGAATGACAAGGAACCTTTGTCATGGGATAGCTTTTTGGCATATTGTCTT
This sequence comes from Mustela putorius furo, assembly GCF_011764305.1. Classification (NCBI taxonomy): domain Eukaryota; kingdom Metazoa; phylum Chordata; class Mammalia; order Carnivora; family Mustelidae; genus Mustela; species Mustela putorius. The sequence goes on from NW_025422126.1 coordinate 2,293,654, forward strand.
AAGTCTGATTTATACCACATAAGGCCGAGAATGTGTGTGGATTCCCAAGGCTTTTATTCTCGGCTTAAATTGCATTTAGCAGGGTTACTACTAAAAAATTTTTAGCCAAATAATCTCAGAAATACCCCATATGGTGTTTCTAAATGATCTTCTGTGTCTACTACAGACCAAAACTAAATACCATCTCCAGCTTCATCCCCCTATGACATTGAATGATTGGGAGTAAAAAGGAGAAATACCAGGCAAACGTGTGCTCCCATTCCATCCAGGGACAATCACCCATGACAACACCCAGACCTATCAGACTCAGGGTGTAAGCTTAGTTATAATACGGCATTTAATCCCATTGTCAACCATAGTCCTATCTGGGCTCTTTTGTAACTTTCATGAAGGGGCTAAGCTCAGAAGAGTATGGAAGGGAATGTACCCCGGTGAATGTAGTATGGGGACATGACAAGTCCAGTAACTGAACATCTTATTCAAATCCAGTATCTCATTTCTCCACACAAATATGACTATTTAAATTTTTATTTAAATTCAATTTAACATATAGTGTATTATTAGAGAGGTAGAATTCAGTGATTCATCAGCTGCATATACAACACCTAGTCCTCATTACTTCAGGTGCCCTCCTCAATGCCCATCATCCAGTTACCGCATCTTCCCACCCACTCCCTTTCTAGCAACCCTCAGTTTGTTCCCTATAGTTAAGAGTCTCTTATGGTTTGCCTCCATCTCTGTTTTCCCTTTATTTTTCCTTCCCTTCCCCTTTATTCACCTGATTTGTTTCATAAATTCCACATATGAGTGAAATTATACAATATTTCTTTCTCTGACTTATTTCACTTAGCATAATACACAAAACCCTCTAGTCCCATATAATATATACTTATATAAAACCTCCCCCTCTTCTTTATCCATTTATCTGTTGATGGACATCTAGGCTCTTTACATATTTTTGCAATTGTGGACATTACTGCTATAAACATTGGGGTGCATGTGCCTCTTCAAATCTCTGTCCTTTTTCTATCACCCACACTGAAGATGGGAATAAAAGATACTCAGCACCTCTTGGGTCTGCAAGTAAGTCTTGATGGAAGAAGTGAAGACTGGGGTAAAGTTGAGGGAGGGGACATCCTTACAGTTATTTTAGTAAATGGTCATGTGACACACGTGAGTAAGAACTTGGGCTCTGGATTTAGGTAAAAGGCAGAGATGGATCTGAACCAATAATTGGCAGGCTTTGGGATGTATTCATAATCTAAGCCCCAGTTTTCTTTTCTTAAAAATGAAAGTAGCAATAGTAGCTTCTCTTGAGTTTATTATAAGGATATAATGAGATGATCTAAAATGCCTGCATAATTCCTCACATAAAGAATAAACTTGCCTTTTAAAAATAATAGTATTTTATTGTGCACTGAGAGACCCAGGAGAGGAAAAACTGAAGCAAGTTCCTGGAAAAGCAATAGAATATCTGTAGTTGTTTCTCATTCATGAATATATCAACCTCAGCTCTAGGAAACTCTCTTCTTTGCTTCTCTCAGAAAGTCCATTCACAGAGTCAGCTTTCCTCTGGTCTCCTTAGCTGCCCCAGCACCCATTCGTGTACATCTGAGGATTTTCAACTAGTGACAACCATTTATTTAGTCTTGGGATGGTAAGAGGCCACATACTTCTAAACATCTCCTGTATAACCAGTGAAAAAGATCCAAAGTCACAGGCTCAGTTGTACAAAAAGTCACTTCAGGTTTTTTCCTGCATCATCCACAATAGGGCTTAAAATTAAAATTGAGTAAAATTAAAATCAAATTGAGCTATAAAACTTAATTCCAATTTATAGTTTAGTCTGATACAGGTTTTAAAAGTCCCCTAGAAGTTTTTCTGTCACCTTCTTCTTTGTGTTAAACTTAAAATTGCAGTATGGGATGGGTGTGTTCCTGTAAGATTTCCACCATGGCAGTCACATAGGAGAGGACTCTCTCCTTCCTTATTCCTTATTCCCTGGTCTCTGACGCCAAGTACATCCTTATGCTATATTTATGATACTTTTTCATATTGTGACTATGGGAAATGACCGTCTCTTACTAGATTCTCTAGTACTGTTGATCCACTGATACTGCAATCATGTCCCCACAGGATCCTCGCAGGGATGGTCTCCTCTATAACCTTCTAATTCTCATTTCTTCACCCCAGCAGCGGAGCTGTGTACAAACTGGCCAGACTGATCACTCTTACTTTCTTTTACCCAACCCTAGTCTCACTTACCTCAGGAGTGCTTAGGATCCACTTCCACACCACTTAAGGCCCTTTCTGGGTTAACAATATAGTCTTACATAAGATAAATATCTTCTTGACTGGCAGGTTTCCCCAATCTGAATCTTCCCAAGTTTTATCTTTGTGTGAAGATCTTTGTGTTATCTTTGTGTGAAAATCAAGCTATACCATTTTATGGCTATTTTAAAAACACATAGAGGACCTATGACTTTATCTTGAATGAGATTTTTCCCTACTAATCTGGGACTTTTGTTGGCATCTATAAAATAAGATTTTAGGAGACGACACCTAAGCTCTTTTACTAGATCCTAATTGAAAAAGTCTGTTTACCAAGGGAAGACAAGAATGGAACTTTTTATATGCCTGTGAGCACTAGCTATGGGAAGGAGCAGTATTCCATTAAGAATCTTTCAGAAGACTCCACTTCCTGTGCTTTCTATCTCCCATTAAATGAGGATAGAAACTTCCATTTCTCATGATTCAGGATCCAAATGTCTTCCTTCCATTTATATAACTACACACTCCCTTTCCTGTGGGTGATATTCCTGATAATGACAGAAGCTTACAAGAAGGTGAACCAAAGTCAGGTGAACCAAAGTCAGAAGAAACAAGGTGTCAGTCATCAAATAGACTATACTTGGGCTCCAAACTAATCCTTGGGCAAAACTTTTAGCAGTCAACAAAAAACCAAACTATAAAAACCAGTGATGTACTATAAGTTGGCTAACTGAACATAATTTTAAAAAATAAGCTTTAAACAGATGATAAAACAGAATTAAGGCAGAATGGGCTGTTACAAATTGGGTGCTGAAGAGACAGTGGTTCTAGCTCCTACCATTCAAGTTTCTTTGATATGAGTCTGTCACACTGGCCTATTCTGATCCTGTAATTCACGAGTACAAAAATGCCACCCATAACATATTTAAGGCATCAACAAATGCTTGGATATATGGATAAATGAATTTAAGAATGCATGAATTTCTTTAAGTTCAGATGGATGAGATGATCAAATATCATCCAGGTATTTTATAACTTGATACAATTAAGATGTTGCAGTCTAAGTCTTCAGGAAAAAAAAAACCTTTGGGTCATAGACAGCTGTTTGTTATAGCCCACGCCAAGTGCTAACAATGGACTTAGCAATCAGTATTAAGGATCAAATATTTTTATATTTATCTATAAGCTGACATTGCCATGCACATGATATTAGTTCCTCAGCTAGTGTGTAATATCATTAGAGATTGAGACTGGTATCACAATCAGAATACAGTCCTGAAGCATAAGCTAAGGTATTTGATTTGCATTTTGAGAATGAAAATAGGCCCATCCAAATTCTGGCCATTTTGGAAGTCTCAAGTCAAACACTAGGGTCTACATATATGCTTTAAAGAAAAGATTCTCTAACTTCTTGTAAGTGAACTCCTTAACTGTATAAAGAGATATATAATTTTTCAAAATCAAGTTAACATCTAGAATTTTTGTCCTCTAGTTCAAATATATAATTCCTGGATTGCATTAAATATTGGCATTGTAATAAAACTGCTATACTAAACTTTTAAATGGATTCAGTGTTATAAAAATATTTTGATACCCATCTGTTTAAAATAAGGATAAGATCTCCTTTAACAGTCAAACTTCACATCATCCTTCTTTCTCTGTAAACTATCACACTTGTCTTGAAAAGTGTTTTTTACATTGCCAGTGTCACAAAAAGCTTCAGAACTAAGGAGGGACCAAAAGAAAAAAAGAGAGAGAGAGAGAACTAAGGAGGGATACAAAGCCAGGACCAAGCAACTACATTCTCAGAGGGCAGTCTCAGCATTACAGGAACTCATCAACTAAAAGTGACTAGACACCTCCAAACTGGAATCTAACCCAAAGGAGAGGTCCTCAGATCCCTGGACTTTAGTCATGTCATTTGTGGAGATGAAACTATAGTGAGGGTAGCATCGAGGACCATTCTTCAGTCTGGTCCTGGTAAGTTTGGTCTCTCTGTCTTTAACTCACTTCCTAAACACAGGCAGGCAATAATCTCTTCAAAGAGTGGTGATAGAAATATTTTAGAATTCAACTCTACTTGATGTCAATACTACCTGAAACACAGACCAAGTGCCACTCCTGGGAATAGGGAGGGATTTAATGCCAAGATTAGAGCAGAAAACAGAACATGCTTCCCCAAGAAAGAGGTACAAATGGCTGGAGTAGATCTAGGAAATCCAAGTCAATAAAGTATAAATTCAAGGGTGCCTGGGTGGCTCAGTGGGTTAAGCCTCTGCCTTCGGCTCAGGTCATGATCTCAGGGTCCTGGGATCGAGGCCCGCATCGTGCTCTCTGCTCAGCGGGGAGCCTGCTTCCTCCTCTCTCTCTGTCTGCCTCTCTGCCTGCTTGTGATCTCTTTCTGTCAAATAAATAAATAAAATCTTTTTAAAAAAATTATAAATTCGATCATTTACATGTGTGTATATATAATCACACATATGCAAATATTAGACAATTGATTATTGTATTTCTATAATTGTACATAACCTATAAATATGTACTTAACCATCACATACCATTATATTTTATATTAGGAAACCTACAATGATGTAAATATTAAAAGGCTGAAGAAAATAGCAACAAATGAATTCTAAGATTTTTCTCTACCTGAGCAGGCCATTTTGTGCTCCTATTTTGCAAACCATCCTTTTTAGACAATTAGGGATCTTGGAATCTACAGAATGATATATATACAACTTCAACATCTTCTGTAGTTTATGGATGTTCTATCACTTCCTGATTCCTCTGGTCTCTTATCCAACTTTGTATTTAAAGTTCTGAGGACCACTCCTGTTTTCATGTCATTCTTTTTTTTTAATTTTGAAAAACAGTTTTATTGAGGTATATAATTCACATGCCATACAATTCACACAAAAAAGTATATAATTCATTGAATTTAGGATATTCACAGAAAAATACAAACATGAACAACAGTTAATTTTAGAACATTTCATCATTTAAAAAAAAAAAAAAAAGCCATCACATTCCCTAGCCCTGCATTCCCCCAGGAGCCCTGTGCAACCATTAATCTACTTTGTGTCTCTCTAGATTTGCATATTTTGGACATTTTATATAAAAAACATATAGTATGTAGACATTTGTGACTGATTTCTTTCACTTGATGTAACATGTTCAAGGTTTATCCATGTTGTGGCATGTATCTTTACTTCATTCTATTTAATGGTCAAATAATATTCCATTGTATGAACTTAACACGTTTTAAAAATCCATTCATCAGTTTTCATCTTCTGGCTATTTTGAATAATGCTGCTATAGACATTTGTGTATAAGTTTTTAATGAATGAAAACACATGTTTTCATTTCTCTTGGGTGGACCTAGGTCATATGGTAACTGTATTTTTTTTAATTAACATATAATGTATTATTTGCTTCAGGGGTACAGGTCTATGAATGCTCAGTCTTACACAATTCACAGCACTCACCATAGCACATAACCTCTCCAATGTCCATGACCCAACCACCCATTCCTCTCCTCCCTCCCCAAGCAACCCTCAGTTGGTTTCCCAAGATTTTCTTATGATTTGTCTCCCCCTCCCCCTGTCCCATCTTTTTTCTTTTTTTACCCCTCCCTTCCCCCCCCAAACCCCCTTTGCCCTGCCTCTCAGAGTATTATGCTAGGTAAAATAAGTCAATCAGAGAAAGATAGTTATCATATGACCTCTCTAATATGAGGAATTTCATATCATTCTTGACTTTTGTTCTATTCCATGGCGATAGAAATGCCAGGATCCAGGCACACCTGGGTGGCTCTGTTGGTTGAGCAACCAACTCTTGATTTTGATTCAGGTCATGAGAGTGGGCCTCATATTGAGCTGCATGCTAAGCATGGAGCCAGCTTAAGATTCTCTCTTTCTCTTTCTGCCCCTCCCTGCCCTGCTCACTCTTGCTCTCAAAACAAAATAATTTTTTTTAATACCAGGCCGGGATCTAGCTATGTCCTTGGATTATTCTATCTACATAGGTGATCACATACTCTTAAAAAATCTGACTTCTAATTTCAGATGTGTGGCACCCCAAATAATATATCAAACATAAGTGTCCAAAGGAGCTAGAGTTCATAGGTCGGAATACCAGAGAAGAGAGAAAATGCATTAGAGATCTGCAGTCCATCATCTGAGTACCATTCAGTGATTACTTGGGAGGAAATTACCCAAAACGCAAAACCACCCCCAGAATATTAGAGGAAAAAATCTCCAGTTTTCACCCTGGACTGGGAATAGTTCTTTTCTCACAAGCCAGAGTGGAAATCCTCATGAGTCATCAGATTTTTTTTTTTTTAATTCCCAAAAATGTTTTTACTCAATGGTGGTAACAAATTAAGCCTAAACTCAAAGCTGCTCTGCTCCTGACTAACAAAGCCTAAAAACAAAACCGAAAGGATGAAGTGGTTTCATGTTTCAACAACTTAATGATGACCCAGAATAAATCTCAAGAATATATATATATATATATATATATATATATATATATATAGAAGTATCCAGTTTCCAAAAGTAAAATTAAACATATCTGACATTCAATAAAAAATTATCAGGAAATACACATAAGAAAAACAAAAACAAAATTTTTAAAAAGTACAGATAATAAAATTAGTAAATAAGGAGGTTGAATATACAGTAAACATTTATAACTGTTTAAGAGGCTAGAGGAAAGATTGAGCATGTTTAGAGACATCAAAGATATAAAAAAAATGCCTAAATCAAACTTACAAAAAAGGAAATTACAATATCTGAGATAAAATATATACACTTAACTACTAATTACAATATCAGATGAAATGTACAATATCAGATTAAAAAATACAATACATGGATATAACAGACACAGCAGTGATAGGGAAGCATCCTGAACAAAACACTACTTAATTATATTCAAGGAATTGTGCTTCTTTCTAACATTGCTTATTAAAATATTGGGTGAAGCTTGTCTTCTTTATGTTCGTTTGCATTCCAACTCTGTCAGTTGGCCATTCTAAGTTATCAATGGGTTTGGGGCTACCATAGCTAAAAAGGATGTTGGCTCAGTCAAGGGTCCATGAAGAAGCATTGTTGGGGCAACTTACAGACAATTACTCAGGCTCCAAAAAGCCAGAACTGGGTGCAAGAATTGTTGGAAGTGTTATAATTAAGTTTGAATTAGTACACATTTTCCATATCCTCTTGATTTCCATATCCTCTTTTAGCTGTAAAAACTTCAACTCTAAAAATAGCATGTATGTATTCTCATACTGCTATGTTCCATCTAAGCACATAGTATTAATATATGATGATAAATCACCTTTGACTATTGTGAACAAAACTAGACATGCAGAACATTTTTTATTACATAGTAATTGATTTCATATATTACTAGACTTATATGTTGGACAAAATCACTCTCTATGGAGGGTAGGAGTATCACCTGAAGGGCAGGTTCATTTCTGTACCAAACATAAGGACAAATCAGATCTTGAAGCCTGGAAATACTTATTTAGTCCATTTACTACATTCAGTTTACTAAATAGCAATGACAGATAATTAGTTTCCAAAATGTACTGTAGAAAAAAATATCCACAGACTCTGTGACTTATAACAATAAAAATGTATCTTTCATACATCTGGAGATTGGCTAAGATGACTCTGCTGGTATCAGCTGGATTTGCTTATCCATGCACAAATCAGCTGGGGAATCTGCTGATCCAAGGTGGGTTTGGTTGTTAAGGTTCCACTTCAAGCTGCAAGCTGATCAGGCAGTTCTACTCCACTTTTTCCTCTTATCATTGGATAAATGGGCTAACCAGAGTATAGCCTTATGGTGCAGCAAAGTCAGAAGATGACAAGCCCCATTGCACAAGCAAATTTCAAGTTTCTGGTTGTACCACATCTACTAATGCCCCATTGACCAAAGTGGTGCAAACAGCCAATCCCATAGTCAGTGAGGTTTTATACCCTGAGAGAGTAAGTATTTTTTTTTTTTTAATCTAGTCTATCACGCACGATGCCCCATCTCTGCTGAAGAAAACCAAGCAAGAGTTTGGGTAGGGTCTGGGAACAGTCAAGGGCTCTTGGTCTAGGTTGAAGGAAAAATTCTGTCCTGGGACATGCCCATTCTTTTAACACAAGCAAAAAGCAAGACAGACTAGACCAAGCTACAGGAACACATTTTGAAGTTTGTAATTATTGTGGAATATTTTAAGACCACTCAAACTCCAGTGGCTGAAGAAAGTCACATATCAATATTTAACATTCCAAGAGTGAGAAAATTCCCCTTCCATAGTAGATAGATGGGAGAGTAAATATCTGTGAACAATAATACAGCCTATCACAACTATATATTTTAACTTCTTTAGCTTCAGAAGTCTCAACTTCAAAAGGAAAGGGTATTAATCTTTGTTTCCATTATACATAGCTCAAAGATGGTATTTCATCTCTTCATTCAATAAATATTACTAAGTGGTTTGAGAAAAAAATACATATGCACATGAAAAGTTATGTGATATAAATTTACATAAAGGAATGTCAAAAGCCTCCTTTGCTAAATGTTTGACAAAGGAATTGGCTATTAGTTCCTTGGACTTCTTTTCTGACTCCTACTGATTTAATAGAAGAAATAAGTCTGCTTAGAAGTGTAGCTGTTCAGGGGCTCCTGGGTGGCAGAGTCGGTTAAGCATCCAGCTCTTGGTTTCAGCTCAGGTCATGGTCTTGGGATTATGGAATAGAGCCCAGCATTGGGCTCTGTGCTGAGTATGCTTGGGACTCCCTCTTCCTCTGCACCTCACCTCTCCTCTCTCTCTCTCTCTCTATCTCTCCGTTTCTTTCTCTCTCTCAAGTAAATCTTTTTTTTTTTTTTTAAGTGGATCTATCCAAATGTAGACCCAATAACATTGGGTGGTAGTAAGCTAATAGAGTGGCAGAGGCATGAATGCCATTTAGAAAAGATATGGAAGCAGTTTTAGTACTTGAAGTATTGTTGGCCTTTGAGTCACAAAATGTGTGGTTCAATTTTTCATTCATAGTCTAGATGAAGAGTTCACCAAAACCTCAAATTCTTGTGCCATCCTCAGCCAATATTCCTATTGTCTTTCACCTAGATGACAATAGCACATTGGAAGCTTCTTTGTTTTCTTTAGTCATGTGATGAGCTTATGAGAATAGGAAGGTCAAATCTCTGCTATCAGTTAGGGTAAAGTTTGATCTAACTGCATCTGTGAGGAATGAAACCTCATTTCCCTTGTCATACTAAAGAACTGCCAAACATGGAGATTACAGTTTTCCTACTTAAGACATTTCCCTACCACCTCAATCCAACATCCATATACTCAATAGCATCTACGCATTCTTTCTCCGGAATAGACTGAACACATGGTCACGAATCTGCTTGGTCTTGACGCCATAGATGATGGGGTTAATCATGGGTGGAAAAAGAAGATAGAAAATAGCAAGAAGTATATGGACGTGAGGGGCAGCCTGGCGAGCCACACGGTGCATGACTGAAGAGATGACCACAGGTGTGTAGGTGGACAAGATTGCACCTATGTGAGAGACACAAGTCCCAAAGGCCTTGTAGCGGGCCTCCTGAGAGGCAAGCTGTAGGACTGCCCGAAGGATGAAGATATAAGACAAGATAACAAACAGCAGGTCCAACACCACTATAAACATGGCCACAGCAATGCCATAAATATTGTTGAAGCGAGTATCCCCACAGGCCAGCCTTACCACGGCCATGTGCTCACAGTAGCAGTGGGCAATCATGGGGCCTCGGCAGTAGTGGAAGCGTTTGAGCAGAAAAGGGAGTGGAGTCATTAGTGTCACAGCCCGAGCCACAGCAGCCATGCCAATCTTGGTGATAAGGGGCCCAGTCAGCACTGTAGTGTAGTGCAAGGGCTTACAGATAGCCACGTAGCGGTCAAATGCCATGGCCAGCAGCACTGCTGACTCCATGATAGAGAAGGAATGGAGAAAGAACATCTGGACCAGACAGCCATAGAAACTGATCTCCCGATCTCTGAACCAAAAAACAGCTAACATTTTGGGAAGTGTTGTAGAGGAGAGGACCAGGTCAATGGTTGCCAACATGGCCAGAAAGAGGTACATGGGCTCATGGAGGGCTGCATCAGCCCGAATGATGAAGAGGAGGGTACAGTTGCCTAGCAGGGCCAGGGTATAGGCAAAGCAGAATGGAATGGAGATCCAGACATGCAGGTACTCCAAACCTGGAATTCCTACCAGCAAGAAGAAAGCTGGATGGGTTGTGGTAATATTGGAGGTTGTCATGGTTGTAGAAGTTTTTTTTGTCCGTTTTTACAGGGTCCCTTCACCTTCTATATATACCTTCTTAGGAGAATTAGCTCTTGTTCCCATTGCTATACCTTAAGCAAAATTAGTTAGTAGTCCTCATAGACTTGGATAGGCATAATCCATATTTTCTACCCTTAAGAAACTTTGAATCTCATTGAGTAGGTAGAACATTAAACATCATTAGAATTGATATCACAAGACACTTACATAAAGGAATGGAGAAGGGGTAGTGTTTTCTGTGCTCATGGTAACACCAGGAATACCCTGATTAAAAAAAAATAAATAAATGTTCATCATCACTAGCCATCAGGGAGATTCAAATTAAAACCACATTGAGATACTATCTTCCACCAGTTAGAATGGCCAAAATTAGCAAGACAGGAAACAACATGTGTTGGAGAGATGTGGAGAAAGGGGAACCCTCTTACACTGTTGGTGGGAATGCAAGTTGGTGCAGCCACTTTGGAAAACAGTGTGGAGATTTCTCAAGAAATTAAAAATAGAGCTTCCCTATGACCCTGCAATTGCACTACTGGGTATTTACCCCAAAGATACAAATGGAGTGAAAAGAAGGGCCATCTGTACCCCAATGTTTATAGCAGCAATGGCCACGGTCGCCAAACTACGGAAAGAACCAAGATGCCCTTCAATGGATGAATGGATAAGGAAGATGTGGTCCATATACACTATGGAGGATTATGCCTCCATCAGAAAGGATGAATACCCAACTTGTGTAGCAACATGGACAGGACTAGAAGAGATTATGCTGAGTAAAATAAGTCAAGCAGAGAGAGTCAATTATCATATGGTTTCACTTATTTGTGGAGCATAACAAATAGCATGGAGGACAAGGGGAGATGGAGAGGAGAAGGGAATTGAGGGAAATTGGAAGGGGAGGTGAACCATGAGACATTATGGATTCTGAAAAACAATCTGAGGGTTTTAAAGAGGCTGGGGGGTGGGAGGTTGGGGGAACCAGGTGGTGGGTATTGGGGAGGGCATGGATTGCATGGAGTACTGGGTGTGGTGCAAAAAACAATGAATACTATTACGCTGAAAAGAAAGTTTTAAAAAAATGAAAATGTTTAAATCAATCCATTTCTTTAGAATATGTGTTGGTACCATTCTACATGACAAGTTCACAATCACAAAAAGCAATTTTCTGCCATGAAATCTTAGGCCTTGCATATCTATATAAGTCAAATAAAGCTTACAATTTCTAGTTCCCCTATTAATCACAGTATCTGTTTAACACCACTCTATTGGATATGATTGCCAGTAGCCACATGTTGTTGTTTAAATTTGTTCAAAATTTTGTTATGAGTTATCCAGTATCTCAGTCACAATACTTTTTAAGTGCTCAACAGCCACCATCACTAGTGGCTACCATAATGGACTGCTCAGATACAGAATAGTTCCATCATTGTGAGAACTGCTCTAGAACATGTCTTTCTGGTCCTTTCCACACCCACAAATCTCTAAGCATAGCCCAGCCTCCAGCTTATTGAGACAATAAGGAGCTGTGCCTTTTGGTTCTCTATGTAAATTTGTGTTAAAATCCCTATTCATGTGAGTTTCCCTCCACTCATCTTCCAGCTTCTTCATTTTCATCACAGAAGACCTCTTATCTTTAGGAAGACTGATATCTGGCTTCCATAACAAATGCCCTTTATTCTTAACAATTTTTATCTTTCCCTCTAGTTCACTTTTCTTTTTTCAAATCATTAAACATTGGAATTGCCCTGTTTTTATGCAATCTCTTTTCTCTTATAAGATCCAAGTAATTTTTGTAAGCATTGAGATAATATTTAAAATATTTCCACTATAACAGAACAAAGCAAGTTCTGAAAAATTTGGTCTCTTTTCAATCATAAATCAATTTCAAAAACTTGATATGTCTAAGATATCATAGTTAATAATTCGACAACTGAGTTTGAGTTCTAGCTTTCTCCAATTCCAATGTCCTAAATAACTAGACTGTTTTGCTCTTATCTGAATGCCTAATAAGTAACACACACTCAGTATACCCAAATTGAAAACTAATTTCTTTCCATGCAGTACAGAAAATTTTTAAAACCTTAAGTTCTGGGATCAAGTGCCTGCATGACCTTGCATAAATCCCTTATTTTCAAGCCCCTGTTTCCCCCTCTATAAATGAGGAATAGCAATCCCCTGCTTTTATGTGAGAATTGTAGGGGAGGATAGTAAGTGGGACTATATATAAAATCCTTTTGTTCAGTTAGTGTTTGCTGAACCTTATTTGTCATTTAAGTATATATTTCTCTTCCTCTATAGAACCATACTTTAAAAAAATTAATATTCTCCCTTCTTTGATCTTATATCCTCCTATGCAAATCTCTGCCTCTCTTCACAGAAAACATATAGAAAATGCTTTTATTCTGTCTCAACATTCTCTCAAATATCATTTGGCACTCAAACACTCAAATATGTATTCCATTCTCATTACTTTCCTGAAACTGCTCTCATCTGGACCACCAAAGACCTTCAGAATGATGGTGCCATTGTAACTTACCTGCTTTCAAGCAACTTGACTTCTCAGCAACTTTTATCTGAATTGACAGCAGTCTCTCTTTTAAAACCCTCTTTACTGTTGGGTACATTGATGCTACCATTTCCATCTCCCTTAGCTTGTCATTTTAGTCTCCAGTTTCTAATTACTGCTGAGTATTGAATTTCTTGAGGGCTCAATATCAAATTTCATTCAATTATTTTTTGTGGGTTTTGCCTTTATTATTTATTTCTTTTAATTTCTTATTTTTTATTAACATATTCCATTCAATTTTATATTCAGAAAACATTTAGTAAATATATTCAACAAGTTTTGGGGAGGGTAAATATTTTTACTAAATTGGTTAAGGATAAATCTAAGACCAAGACAGGCTGATGCCTTCATAAAACACATTTACTAAAGGTTTGTAAAGAATAATAACCTAATACGTAAGTTACATAGGAGAGTGAGAAGAAGTCCTGAGGCTGGAGAGAGAGAGAATATAGCAGTTTTAAATAAAGAGATCAGGATAGGCCTCATTGGGAAGGGAACTTGAGCAACGATTGAATGAGGTAAGAAAATAGCTTAGTATCTAGTCTCTTTTTAAAAGGCAGAACCTAGGTTCCATACAGGTAATTTTGTGGGGAAAATGATGGGGAACAAGAAGGAGATGAAAGAATGAAACAGGAAAGTACAGAATCCTAACCAAGCATGCATTACTGAGCTGGGTCATTTTGATCTATGTGTCCAATCCCACAGGAAGAATCACGTAGAAGGCACCTCCAAATTGTCCACTGGAGACATGGAAGAGGGGCATATTTATCCACTGGTTTCCACCCCACCCAGGGCAAGGGTTCACCCAAAGAGTGTTAATTTCTTCATGCTTCCAGGTTCACATATGCACCAGGGTAGCTGAGCAGTCTCCTGCAGGTGCCCCATGTAATGGAGCAGAGAAGCCCAGAGGCAGGATGCAGCTGAAGTCAGGCTATATCTGCGCGAAGGCTATACCTGTGGTTGTCACAGCATTGACCAAAACAAAAAGGTGAATGAGAGGAAGTGAGGCATAAAAGATGAAAAATATAAAGAAATAGACCCCAGTGACAAACTCTAAGCAAAAGGAACAGTCATAACAAATGTTCTAAAACAGAAATATGCCTAATGTTCAAAGCTGAGCTACCAGGCCAGTGTTGCTAGATGATGTGAATGAGTGAGAGAGATATAGAGGCCATAAAGATGGGGTGAGACCACACAGGGCCTTGTAGCCCTTTGTAGAACTTGGCAAATGCTCATTTCTCTCAAAGATATCTTTAGAGCAAAGAAATGACATCCTTGACAAATTTTAAGATTCTTCTAACCTCTATGATAAGAATTGCATGAAAGTGTAAGGGTATAAGGAGAAAAGACTCTGTGGCTATTCCAGAGATTAGGGAAGGGAGGATGTTAGTTAAGAACCAGGATGGCCACTTCCTCATATCAGGGAGATCATATGATAGTTGTCTTTCTCTGCTTGACTTATTTCGCTAAACAAGATGGGATTGGGAGGGAGACAAACCATAAGTGACTCTTAATCTCACAACAAACTGAGGGTTGCCGGGGGGAGGGGGTTTGGGAGAAGGGGGTGGGATTATGGACATTGGGGAGGGTATGTGATTTGGTGAGTGCTGTGAAGTGTGTAAACCTGGTGATTCACAGACCTGTACCCCTGGGGATAAAAATATATGTTTATAAAAAATAAAAAATTAAAAATAAATAAATAAATAAATAAACACAGGAGATTAGTTAAATAATTATGAACCAGGATGGCCCTGTTTGTGGTGAGAAGCAATCCAATTTTGGATATATTTGAGAAAAGAACCATGGAATCTAACAGATTAAATGTAGGTCATGCGAGAAAAGGGAGTCAAAGATGTCAGGGAGAGGGGCGCCTGGGCGGCTCAGTTGGTTGGATGACTGCCTTCGGCTCAGGTCATGATCTTGGGAGTCCCGGGATCGAGTCCCACATCGGGCTCCCAGCTCCATGGGGAGTCTGCTTCTCCCTCTGACCTTCTCCTCGCTCATGTTCTCTCTCACTGTCTCTCTCTCAAATAAATAAATAAAATCTTAAAAAAAAAAAAAAGATGTCAGGGAGAGATTTGGCTTCAACACCAATAAAAGGAATTTTCTCAACTGAGGTGGGGGAATGTTGTGGAGGAGGGGATCAAGATGTTACCTGTGTATATGTTGTTTGAGAGGTCAATCAGAAATCTAAGTGAACATGTTGATGCATTTGTATACTTGACACTGGAATTTGAGAGATTTTTGTCTGCTGGTAAAAACTGGGTATCACTGGGAGCAGGTAAGATCTATAAGCCTGAAATCACTGAGACAGTAAGGGTTCATGAAGAACAGAGAACCAAGGGCTCAATCCCAACAGTAAGAACTAGGGTGGAAAGGATTTAGGGTAAGGAGTTGAGGAAGAGTCAGCAAAAGAGACTGAAAATGGCATCTTGTCCACATTTCCAGAACATCCGTTTCTTGAAAGGCTATTGAATGTAATGAATGCATCAAGGAGGAGGGAACTATTACCATGTTTAATGCGACTAGTGAGTCAGATCATTCCAAAACAGAACTGGCCTTCTATTGAGAAATGCAATGGTTAGATACTTTGGTAAGAAATTTTTCTAGAATAGAGGGAGACAATGCCTGTTTTGATTGAGTTAGATGGAGGAGGAGGAGTGTGGGAAGGAATTAAGTCGGTTAATATGGCTCCCTCTTTTGAGGAGGTTTGCTGCAAAGACCAACAGTAAAAGAGACAGTAAAAGGGATACTGGCTGCACAGGAAAGTACAGTAAAGGGAAGGCTATTTGTGCATGTGCATGTTTGTATGCATGTATGTGGGTTGTGTGTGTGAGTACTCAATTGTTTTTAAGAAGGAAAGGGAAAAATGGCATGTTTTTAAATGGAACAGAATTATCCAGTGGCAAGGGGCCTTAAAATAGAGGACAGAAATGAAACTATTGTTTTGTAACAGTCTTTTAATATAATCCTTTTTCTAGGTGTTCTACTACTTACCCTGAATTTGGTTATCAGATCCTAAAACCTTGAATATAAATTTCCCTATCTTCCTCTTTAAGCCGCAGGCTAATCTATCCAACAATTTGATATTCCACTGTAGCAGTCACAGATATCTCAATTCACTCTCAAGGCATTAATCTTCATATGCATTCCACATCTCAGGACATTGTATCCTCTCCAACCAGTTGCTCAACGTAAAATCAAGTCATCCTTGATTTAGTCTGTCAGCAGGTCCAATTGGGTCAACCTCCATAGTTAGTTGGAAAGTTGCTTACTCCAATTAATGTCCACACTATTCAAGCACTATTATCTCTCACGACTGGAAAAAAAGATGCCTAACAGGTATACAGATTTCTGGGTTTGTCCTTCAGTTTCTATCCTTCTCCAAATACCATCCATATTGCAGAATGAAGGGACTATGCCTTATTCACTTCTATAACCTCAGCCTCTCACATACATGGTTAAGTGTTAACTATTTCATCAAATGAAGCATGAACAACCAGACTACTGGAAAATAGGTCTTCTCACCCTGCTCAGACCTTCCTATACTATCCAAGCCCAGAATATTTGGTTATATTCTAATTATATATAACGTTGAATCAGGATAGAAATTCTAAGAAAGCTACACCAGCCTTGGTTACATGTATTAGAATAAAATCCAAATCCCATTAGAGAGGGTTTTTCCATGTGTTTTTAATATTTGCACTTCTTTGCCAGGTTGAGCTCTTGGCTTTGTAGGAAACAAACTTAAGACAGCAGGAACTTTTTTTCATTTTTCACTAGCATATATTCACAGTTGCCAAGAACAGTGCCTGCTACATAACACACTCTATAACTGATTAGTGTTCCAACATACCTGTTGCATCTTAACCCTCAGTAAATATGCAAAACCTAACATAATTGACTTTACCTCTCAGTCTCTATATTCTTCTGGCTTACTGTCTACCTTCTGAACATAACTGATGACCCTATGACTTGACCATACTTCCTCACACAATGAAAGTTACCTGTTCTTTGCAATTTCTTCCCCCAAACACAGGGTGTCCAACAGTGCATGAACCCTATTTCTGTTAAAGCTCATAAAAAATATACCTCTCTCAGAATCAGAATCTCAGTATAGGAGAATGAATGGAGCCCGTCATCATCCCCTACTATCCAGAACCTAGGAACCTGTTTTGTAGTGAATATTTTATCTTGTCTGTACTGTTTCAAGAGCCAAAAATGTCAACACTAGACCACAGAACTTGTCTATTTTTTTCTCCCAAAAGTGCTTAGATAAGTCTCTGTACACAGAAAGTACTCAGTTATGCTTGCAATAAATATATCTTAAAAAGATATCCAAATGATGAATTTGAAAGACTAAGACCCAGAGACAGGAAGATAGTCACTGACCTAAGGTCCTTTAAGGATGTGGCTTGCGGGAGAAGAACCTATAAGAAACGAATCCCATTGCACCACTCAAAAGGTGCCAGAATGATTAGGCCATCAGCAACTCTGGAAGAACCTGGAACTCCAAAAAATGGAGGGAAAAAATAAAATTTTACAAAGTATCTGTCTGCCTGCTCTAGGTATAGTAAAAGATTTTGAAGATTACGGATATTTTTATCTATGGAGTTTCAAGGGTATGGACTCAATTTTATCAATGTGAGATGCTCACACATTTTGTTTGCAAGATTTAAAAATTTATTTCCAAGTATAAATACTGAAGTATAAAATGATCGAACTCATAGGGGATATAGCAAAATGTGAGTTTTTATTAGAGAGGAGCATGAAGTAATTACCACTAAAAAGTCTTTGCTGATGATGATTAAGCAAGAGTGAAAGTTTACACTGTTGTGACAATTTGTGCACACTTCTAAAACCAGTCTCTATTGTATCAATCTCTACTGTACGGTCTCTATCATAATACTCAAGTGGCTCTGTTTCAAAAAGAGTAGAGGAGAATCACATTTGTTTTCTCTTATTTCTTTGATTTAGAATCTTGAATTTCCAAGACCATATTCTTATTGCAAAGATTATTTGGGCTCTATATATTTGAAATGGCATTGCAAAATGATTTCCTGTAGAGCTTACAGTGTGGCAGAGGTTGTTCTAAAGACTATTTTAAAGAATAATGCCAAAATAAATGGCTCTAATTTTTTCCCTTAATACACATTCCCCCGCCCCAATTTAAAAAGCATGAATTTCCTAGAAAGAGACAATTAGACAGTGGTAGAACTAGCATGTTTCAATAAACATGTCATTATCCAAAAATACATATTTTTTACCTCTCCCTGTATCTTTTTAGTTCAGTCCTCATTTTCTCTCACTTGACTAATGCAGAAGCCTCCTAATTGGAACAGGGATACTGGCAAATTTGGGAAAAGAAATGATCAGTGAGAAATGACAGGATCCACTTAGAAATAATCAGCCAAACTTTATGGAGGTGAACTAGTGTCTGGCATAGAAAAGTGGGAGTTTCTGGAATTTGTAGACAAAATATTTGGGTTGGACTGTTAGGACTTTTACCTCCTCAACTGAAGAGCCAAAATACTTGTAGAACATAAGGAATAACATGGAGAACATTAGGAGAAGGAAAGGAAAAGTGAACTGGGGGACATCGGAGGGGGAGACAAACTATTTGACTGTGAACTCTGAGAAACAGAGGGTTTTGGAGGGGAAGTGTCAGGGGGTAGGGAGAACCTGGTGGTGGGTATTGAGCGCACGTATTGCATGGAGCACTGGGTGTGGTACATCAACAATGAATCTTGGAACAGTGAAAAAATAAAATTTTTAAAAAGAGCCAAAATAGGGGCACCCCAGTGTCTCAGTGGGTTGAAGCCTCTGCCTTCAGCTCAGGTCGTGTTCCCAGGGTCCTGGGATGGAGCCCCACATTGGGCTCTCTGCTTCGCGGGGAGCCTGCTTTTTCCTCTCTCTCTGCCTGCTTGTGATCTCTGTCTGTCAAATGAATGAATAAAATCTTAAAAAAAAAAAAAAAAAGAACCAAAATAGAGGCAATAAAGGAATTGGGAAGAGCGAGCAGGGAGCGGATACTGAGGCTAGCTGTAGGAGGAAATTGAGAGTGCCCTTATCCTTTCTCACTCTCCACACCTGTTACCTCTTTCTTGTTTCCCTTAGTCCAGCTTTGTTCGCAGTGATTTGTCTGATGTAGAATTCTTGGCCAGTCCATTAGCTTCATGCAGCTTCAGTGGAAGTTGTTTGAGAAGGAGGGAGCTGGGAAGGGAGCCACTGGCTTTGTCTTTGCAAGTCTCTGATCTCCTCTGAAAAGGTTGTAGAAGCACAAACTGGGTTTTCAGGGGCTCATGGAAGGCTCCGCCTCTTCTCTACAGATTAACACAAGGGAACTCCCCTGACTCAGGGCTCCCACCCCTGGAGTTTCCCCGCAGCCCATGCCCCTCCCATATCTCCCAGGGGTCATGCTTAACTCTTCAGACACCAAGCACTTCAGGTAGATCCTTGTGCCTTAGTTTTTAATTTGCTTCTGCTTACCTCTACCTGCTCCTTGCAGTGTCTTCTAATAAAGAGAGCCTTATTAAAACATAAACTTCACCCAATTCCTGTTCGACTGTGACCTGCAAAGGGAGGATCTCCACCTTAACCAAGCAAAGTTATCTGATCTTATTTTGCATACATTTTACATATTGACTGAAGCTAAGCAGATTCTAGCTAACTTTGGAATGCAATTAGTAACTTTGGAATGACACTTCCCTGATCTCAGATCTGCTTCCTTCCTCTAAAATGGAAATAAGTCCAGTTGTTCCTAAATCACTGGAAGAATAGATCACTAACTATATAATCAAGAAGCCATTATGATGTTGATGATGATATGATTACTTATTAATAATTCAGATATTTATAAATAAGAGTGATAGTCTACCTACAGCTGACTTTCATGCTATTTTTCAAAGAAGGAAACTAGTTAATATCAGGGTCTGCCATGAACTTTGCTCACTACAGTTTTCCATAACTTTAATTTTAAAGATGCTTTTTAAATTGTCTTTATTTTGTCTTATTGTGATTAGAGGATAGCTCTCATATTAAGTGTTCTTAACAAATTTTTAGTGTATAATACATTATTGACTATAGGTACAGTTTTTGTACAGAGTCATGGTTTTTTTGATTGTTTACAAATTTGAGAAGGAGTAAACCAACAAATTTTGTTTATTTACAAATTTGAGAAGGAGTTAGTTATTTAAATATTTGGTAGAATTCACCAATTTAACCCTGTGTTTCTGGGTTTTTCTTTAATGGGAGGTTTTGATTACTGATTTAATTTTCACACAAGTTATGCTTAGGGTTTCTATTTCTGCATGATTTAGTTTTGGTAAGTTATGTTTTAAAAGCAATCTCAAAGCTCTATGCCCCAGCTATACATATTCCCTTTTGACAGAAGTATACTGGATCCTACTTCATCTTTCCTAACTTTGGCCTTGGAGTAATGTGGACTCAGCACTCTCCCATGATAGATGATCACCTAGGATATTGAGACAAAGTGAGATTGCCACATGACACCTTCATTTTTTTTAACATTTATTTATTTATTTTAGGGAGCATGCCCAAGCAGGGAGTGGATTCAGAGGGAGACAGATAGGATAGGAGAAAAATCTCAAGCAGACTTCTCTCTCTTTGGACATAGACATAAGTACAGCATGCCCATCTTAAAGATATATATATAGATATAGATATATTCCCAGTACCCAGCATAGATGTGGTACTCGATGTTTTGTGACTGGATTCTCAAGTAAATGAAGAATTCACATTCTTGGTGAAAACATAAGCTACATGTATTTGCAAAGAAAGTGTTGTATGATGGATAAAGAAATGTCAGAGGACATGTTTTACTCAAAATGTTTAATGAAAGGGACTGGCCATGAGAATATAGAGGTCAAAAGAAGTCAAAGACTACATAAGCTGATTCAATTGAAGAAATAAATTTTAACGAGCAAAACTGACTTAGAACCTGTAGTGCTGGAAGATCATGAGCTCCCCCAAACTGGTAGTGTTTACCCAGAGACTGGACATCAGCTTTCAGATTATTACAGTTACTCTTGCCTCAGATGAAATTTTGGTCCTTCCCAGGTCCTAATTCCAGTGACTCTGGAGAGAAACTCAGGTTCTCAAAGTCTTAGTAAAATTGAAAGCATCTTTGTGTCTTTAGATGACATTACCAAAGATAGAGTGAGTCAAGCCTTTGTCATGCCTCGTGATAGAGTGGGCTCTTTGGGAAGAAAGCAAAGTCAGCAGTTTGAATCCAAAGGCTATCAAAGGACATTGTACCATGAATCCTGATCAGACTGATGACTGAGTTTCAGGGCATCAATTGATTTTTTTTCATTTTACCAGGACATCATTTAGTTTTCCTCCTTGTGCATGTAAACTCTGGCATCCTTCTATTTCCTCTCATACCCCTGCCCCGATTCCAGCATTCAGTCTGTCCCACTCTTTCTCCACCTGCCTCTCACACTACACTTAGACATTCTTTCTTGGGAATAGTCCTAAGACTCGCTCACGAATCTGCTTGGTCTTGACACCATAGATGATGGGATTGATCATGGGTGGGAAGAGCAGATAGAAATTAGCAAATAGTATGTGGACATGAGGAGCAGCCTGGCGAGCCACACGGTGCATGACTGAAGAGATGACCACAGGTGTGTAAAAGGCTAAGATTGCACCTATGTGAGAGACACAAGTCCCAAAGGCCTTGTAGCGGGCCTCCTGAGAGGCAAGCTGTAGGACTGCCCGAAGGATGAAGATATAAGACAAGATAACAAACAGCAGGTCCAACACCACTATAAACATGGCCACAGCAATGCCATAGATATTGTTGAAGCGAGTATCCCCACAGGCCAGCCTTACCACGGCCATGTGCTCACAGTAGCAGTGGGCAATCATGGGGCCTCGGCAGTAGTGGAAGCGTTTGAGCAGAAAAGGGAGTGGAGTCATTAGTGTCACAGCCCGAGCCACAGCAGCCATGCCAATCTTGGTGATAAGGGGCCCAGTCAGCACCGTAGTGTAGTGCAGGGGCTTACAGATAGCCACGTAGCGGTCAAAGGCCATGGCCAGCAGCACTGCTGACTCCATGATAGAGAAGGAATGGAGAAAGAACATCTGGACCAGACAGCCATAGAAACTGATCTCCCGATCTCTGAACCAAAAAACAGCTAACATTTTGGGAAGTGTTGTAGAGGAGAGGACCAGGTCAATGGTTGCCAACATGGCCAGAAAGAGGTACATGGGCTCATGGAGGGCTGCATCAGCCTGAATAATGAAGAGGAGGGTACAGTTGCCTAGCAGGGCTAACGTATAGGCTGAGCAGAAGGGAATGGAAATCCAGTTATGTAAGTGCTCCAGGCCTGGGATTCCCATTAACACAAAGACTGCCGGATGGGTTGAGGTGATATTGGAGGCTGATGTGGCCATTGGAAATTTTCTTCCTGTCATCCACTTCCACAGGGCTCTTCCAGAAGGTATCCAGTATCGGCAGAATTATAGCATTCAATTTCAAACTCTGACCATTCACATGGAAGGATTAGCTCTTGATCTCATTTCTAGTCCTTCAATTAGAAAATAATCCTAATATACATTATGAGAAATACATGATCTCTGCCCTCAACATGTTTGAAAAGCATTGGGTAAGTGGCACCTGGGTGGCTCAGTGGGTTAAAGCTTCTGTACCGTCCCCCATTCCTGCCTGCCATTCTGCTTGTTTGTGATCTATCAAATAAATAAATAAATTATATATATATATATATATATATATATATATTAAAAATCATTGGGTAATCAACATTCAATATCAATTAAGCGAATATCACAAGGCACTCTTCATTGAGGAATTGAGTGGAAAAAGAGCTTTCTGTGGTCTTTGGCCCAGAACCACTTTGTAAAAGATATAGACCCCTGCTATGTTCAAATCTTACCCAAGACATTCACTGTCTTCCAATTGGTTCCAAACTCAGGCTGCATCTCTAATTATGAAAGGAGTGTCTCTGTCCTTCAGATGTCTATCTTGGCTGTATGAAAAATAATTAAGACTAGCACCTTCTAATATTTCATTTTCCTCCATGTTCTATAAATTTTTCTCTAGCAAGGGTTCCATAGGTCTTTATTTAATGCTCAGCAATCTCACCAACTAAAGGCGTATTTTTTTTAAAGATTTTATTTATTTATTTGACAGATAGAGATCACAAGTAGGCAGAGAGGCAGGCAGAGGGAGAGAGGGGGAAACAGGCTCCCTGCTGAGCAGAGCCCGATGTGGGGCTCAATCCCAGAACCCTGGGATCATGATCTGAGCTGAAGGCAGAAGCTTTAACCCACTGAGCTACCCAGGCGCCCCTAAAGGCGTATTTGCAGCCAACTTGAGAACATGAAAAGACCTATCATAGTTTTGCTTCACGTAAATTTAACTTCCATTTCTACATGCTTCTACCTTCACCCACTTTTCTTTCTAACATCCAGGACATTCAAAGGAAGAGATGCTCCACTCCCACCTTTTTGGAAGACTGAACTTTACACCATTCTTTTTCCTTCTGGGATCCTTTATCTTTCTATCTCCTTTTTATCCCTTTTATCATTCTCTTTGATAAAGCTTAAACATTTGTTTCTCAGAAATTTGATCTGTGCTTCCTTCTCTGTTTTCTCAGTTTATATTTTAAAGGTTTATTCTGAGAATGGAGATATCATTAAACAATTAGCACAATGGATAAATGGATAAAGAAAATGTGATACACACACGAATATTATTCAGCCATAAAGAAGGAAATCTTACCATTTGTAGTAGCATAGATGGAATTTGAGAGCATTATTCTAAGTGAAATAAGTCAGATAAAAAATACTGTACAATTTCAGGGTGCCTGGGTGGCTCAGTGGGTTAAGGCCTCTGTCTTCAACTCAGGTCATGGTTTCAGGATCCTGGGATCGAGACCTGCGTCAGGCTCTCTGCTCAGCGGGGAGCCTGCTTCCCCCTGCCCCCGCCTGCTTCTCTACCTGCTTGTGATCTCTGTCAAATAAATAAATAATATCTTTTAAAAAATAAATCTTTAAAAAAATACTGTACAATCTCACTTTTGTGTATAAGCTTTAAAAAATGAATAGATAGAAAAAGGAACCCTCATGCAATGTTGGTGGGAATGCAAATTGGTGCAGTCACTCTGGAAAATAGTAGAGAAATTCATTAAAATTTGGAAATAGACCCTATGATCCTATAGTCATAGTGCTGGGTATTTACCTAAAGAATACAAAAACACTTCAATACAAAATACAAAATTCAATACAATGCAAAAACAATTCAAAGGGATACATGCACCTCTGTTTATTGCAACATTATTTATAATAGCTAAATTAGGGAAGCAGCCCAAGTGTCCACCAATAGACAAAAGGATATGGAAGATGTGGTATATATATACACAATAGAATATTATTCAGCCATAAAAAAAATGAAATCTTGCCATTTACAAAAACATGGATGGATCTAGGGAGTATAATGTTATGTGAAATAAACCAGTCAGAGAAAGAAAAACACTATATGATTTCATTCATATGTGGAATTTAAGAAACAAAACAAATGAACAAAGGGGGAAAAAAAGACAAACCAAAGACTCTCAACTATAGTGAGCAAAGGGTTACCAGAGGGGAGGTAGGTGGGGGATGGGTGAAATAGGTGAAGGGGATTGGGAGTATCTTGATGAGCACTGAGTAATATATGGAATTGTTGACTCACTATGTTGTATACCTGAAACTAACAGAACACATGTTATTTACACTGAAATTAAGATTTTTAAAAATGAACTTGGAAAAAAAAATGAACTCATGAACAAAACAGATTTATGGCTACTAGGGGTGGGAGAAATAGGTGAAGGTAGACAAATGGTACAAACTTCCAGGTATAAGTTCTGGGGATGTTCTGTACAGCCTGGTGACTATAGTTAATATAGTTAATACTATAACATATATTTGAAAGTTGCAAAGAAAGTAGATCTTAGAAGTTCTCACCATCAGAAAAATATTGTAGCTATGTGATGTGATGAATGCTAACTCAACTTATTGTAGCAACCATTTTATAATATATATATCAAATCATTGTTGAACACCTCAAACTAATATAATTCTATGTCAATTATATCGTAAAGCTGGAAAAATTCGTTTTAAAAATAAAAACCATTAGCACAAATCTAGAATACAAAAATGTGCTTAGTAAATATGGGCATTTTTTTGAACTGCAGAAACTAAAAGTTAAGTCACTGACAATCACATATTTAGAAAATGTCAAATATTAAACCTGAACTTTGAGAACTCTTGTTTCCCGCCTTCAAATCCAATGTCTTAAGTTGCTGTATTCTTCCTCTACCTTGTTGTTCCACAGACAGTTCAAATTCAGCATGTCCAAGTGAAAGAAATAAAACTCTTAACTCCTCACCATGGTGTAGGGGAAAGTTTTAGAATTCTTAGGCATGAGTAATGATTGTGTCATCAGTCTACCAGCAGAAACTAACATTAATCTCTGATATTTTTAAAGTTTTAGCTTCTCAACCTATAACTGAAGGCAATAACCATACTTCCCATGATATACTTCCCCCAACCATCTCACCAAGTTTTATGGTGAGGAAAGACAAAAACATGTGAGAATAGACCCCGCAAACTGTGACCCATTGTGCACATGCTATTTGTGCTTACGGTCTTCCCCCTTTCTCCAATGTTTATTTTGATTAATATCAGCACCATCATGTATTCTTTGGCTTTGTCTCTTCCATCTAATCACCCCTTAACTTGGTTCCCCTTCACAGCACAATTTTATAAAAATTTGACTGTATTTGATCTCTACTTCCTCATCCCTCATTTAATTTCCAGTCCTTTCCAAGCCACCTTCCATCTCCACTCCTTCCCTTATGTTTTTTCCCCTTACTCTCTCCTTCTCCTTTTCTGTCTTCTTTTATTCCCTCTTTTATTTTCATATTACCTTACTAGGTGCTCGCTTTTGTTCCACTTGGATTTTTGTTTTTGTTTTGTTTTGTTTTGTTTTTTTATCATCTACATTCAGGGGATTATCAAATGCATAGCTTCTACTCTGAGTTCCAGACACGTGTATCCTACTGCCTATTGGACCTCTCCACTTAGATGTTCCACATTCATATCAAACAATACGGCCAAAATGGAAATCTTTTTATCTCCCCACAAACTATTTCCTCCCCTTGCATTGTCCATCTCAGCACATATTCTGGCCATCTATCCTGTAGCAAGGTCAGAAACCCAGGTATAATCCTTGATTCAATCCTCTCCCCCTTCCTTTGTATCCAGCTCATAAACAAATCCTATCAATCTGAAAAATTTATAATTTTTTATTTACAATCTGTAATTTATTCCCTGCTCTTTTCCTTATCCCCTGACAGCATTCTCATTTAATTTACCATCTTTCATCCAGACCACAAAAGTCTTATAACTGGTCTCTGTGGTCTGAATCTTGAGCGCTTCATATTCCATTCTCTATACTCCAGCCAAATAATCCATTAAACAGGCAAATTATACTGGGCCAGGGTTTGTCCCAAGACTTTCATGGAATTACCATTGCAGTGAGGATGAAATCCACACTCCTCACTCTGGTTTACAAGTCTCTGCATAGTCTGGCCCCTGTTCACTATTCAGCTTTCTCCCCTCTCACCTCTCCCTTCATTATGCTCCAGTCATAGACTCCTACCAGCTGCCAAAGCTCCTGGAGCTCTTTCTAAGTCAGTGATGCCCCCTTGATCCTGCCCCTAAATTGTCTCCCATGCTGCTTTTCTCCTCTCAGTGACTTTTGTCTTCCCAGATTCATATCACTGGCCTGTGTCACTATAATGACTACCCCTTTAAATAAATTAAAGATGACACAAAGAAATTCCATGCTCATGGGTTGGAAGAATGAATATTATTAAAATGTCAACACTATCCAAAGCACAAAGCTATCTACGGATTCAGTGCAATCAAGGTATCACAATCTTAGATTTCAAGATAGTCTACAAAGCTGTAATAACCAAAACAATATGGTACTGGCACAAAAATAGACATATAGATCTGTAAAACCAAATATCTCTCCCCTGGCAATGGAGAGAGGCAAAAGCAAAATTAAACCATTGGGACCACACCAAAATGAAAAGCTTTTGCACAGTGAAGGAAACTATCAACCGAAAAAGGCAAGGTACTGAACAGGAGAATATATTCAACACCAAAAAAAGCAAACTGATTAAAACATGGACAGAGGACCTGAATAGACACTTTTCCAAAGACATACAGATGATCAACAGACACATGATTGGTGATGTTGAACATCTTTCACCAGAGAAATGTGAATAAAAACCAGAATGATTTGAATCTCCTTGATGGCTAATGGATCTTGGAACACTTAAAACATAAAATTATAAAAAAAAAAACAACCCAGGATGAGCTACCCCTTTATACCTGTCATAGTGCTAAAATTAAGAAGAAACACACAAATATTGGTGAGAATGTGGAAAAAAAGGAAACTCTGTGCACTGTTGCTTAGAATGCAAGTTGGTGCAGCCACTCTGGAAAATTGTGGAAGTTCCTCAAAAAATTAGAATTACCATAAAACCCAGGAATTCCACTACTGGATATTCACTGGAAGAAAATGAAAACACTAATTCAAAGAGATATGCAGCCCTAGTTTATTGCAGGATTATCTATAGTAGCCAAGACATGGAAGCAACCCAAATGCCCATCCATAGATGAATAGGTAAAGAAGATGTGATATGTACACATACACCACACAATATATGGAATATTTCTCAGCCATAAATAATGATCTTGCCATTTGCAATAACATGAATGGACCTAGAAAG
This sequence comes from Mustela putorius furo, assembly GCF_011764305.1. NCBI lineage: Eukaryota > Metazoa > Chordata > Mammalia > Carnivora > Mustelidae > Mustela > Mustela putorius. Next base: position 2,321,658 of record NW_025422126.1, read on the forward strand.
TACAATGCTAAGTGAAATAAGTCTGAAAGACACATATCATGTGATTTCACTCATATGTGGAATTTAAGAAACAAAACAAACAAAAAGTCTTAAAGGCAGAGAACAGACTGGTGGTTGCCAGAAGGTAGGTGGGTGGGGAGATGGGAAGAGTAAAGGGGATTAGGAGTACACTTATGAACGCTGAGTCATGTATAGAATTATTGAATCATTCTGCTGTAGACCTGAAACTAAAATAATACCATATTAATTATATCTGAATAAAAAACCTCCTCTTCAGTCTTCTACCCCTACTCAATCTACTACTATAATGTGCAGACCACATATTCTATCCCTACTGAAAACTGCAAATAAGAACTTACTGCTACAAGGAAAATTAAAAACTACTCAATATGCTTATTAATTTGTTCCTGCCTAAATTAAGGAACAACCTCACTTCTTCACCATTCCCTAAAACATTCATCCTGGTTTCAGCCACACTGGGTTATCTGTCACTTCCTGAAAGGCATGCTTAAAGCTCATACTATTTATCTGAAATGCTTTCCTCTGCCCCTTTCCATACCTGGCCAAGATCCTGCCACCTTCTTAGTAAAGTCTTCTCAGACTCCTCCAGGCAGATTTTTCTCAGTGTTGTCAATGAGGACTCATTAACATCCTGAATTAAATAACATAAGGAGAGTATGATCCTTGTTGCCAGTGCAAATGTCTGTCCATTTGCTGTGACTTATTTCTATATTCACAGACTCTACTGAACATTATTGATGATCAGTAAGTGCTATTTAAATAAATGTATGAATGACTCTCTGGAGAAAGGTTCTCCTCTCCTGCTGATGTATTATATACTACCATCTAATTCAAATTGAAATTTACTGAGTATCACCCAGTTTTGAGCACATCCACAGAGAGAAATTCTGTGAAATCCTCTCTAATTTTAGTTATGTAGATCAGATTTCAAACAGGCCCCTCCTCTTCTCTGTGCCTCTGTCTCTTACTTTCTGTATGCTCCTGTTGCCCATATCTGGCCCTCGGGTTTATTTGCCCATATACCTCATTCTCACAGCTTGCCTATTCTGTTTAAATGCCTTAATAATTCATCAAGCTTCCTTCTTTCCAAGTTTAAATGAAATCTAGCTGTAATTCTGTTCACAATCCAACCCTGCTTATCCAGTCTCCGCCAACCCCTGCACTCTTAACCTGCTTGGTATAAGTGTTTTATCCAGTCCTTACATGTCATTGTACTATGCCTCTTGTTTGCATAGTCAAGACATCAGCAAATGACAAAAGGAAGTCTGGGTCACTTGTTTCTTTGTCTCCCCCAAAAGTGCATGTGGCTCTGTACCTAAAATATTCAGTCAGTATTATAAACTGGCTACCCCTTTAACTTGAGAGGACTTTAGAAAGATGTAATTGGGAAACTGAGTCCCCAAATGGTCATGGAGGAAATAAGTAGCAGAGCTAGGACTAGATTCCACAGCTTCTGACCCTCATGCCAGAATTCTGTTTACAGGACCATGCTGCAATGATACAGCTAGTTGTTGCTAACGCCTTTAATAAGCAAGTATACCCGACCTGGGCCTTCCATCTCCCTATTTCAGATTTTTCCTTTTTGTCCCAGGACGATCACACCAGCTCTGACTGTGGTGAGGCCAGAATGTGAAGTAGGAGGAAAGCAAGTGGCACTAAAAAGGAATTAACTAACCTGGTATGGGTTATTTAGTTAAGGCTTTCTTGAAGTGGTCCCTAATGTACCATACAGAAGGAGCACAGCCCTGGGAAGCAGAAAGGGATTTCTTCAAACGGCGACATGGGAGGATCTGAAATTTGTAGAAGATAAAGGCTTCAGGAGGATAGAAAGCAGGTCCTCTGTTCGATAGACAGACATATAGGATGAGAATACTAGAAGACAAGAGAATCAGGAGGTGAGATAATGCCTGAGACAAGGATAAATTGTTTGGGCATGAGAGGTACTGAGGAAGGGACTCTGCCCATGCACTCCAAAGCTCACCTCCCCATACATACTAACCTAGTCTCTTCCCCTCAAACATTAGACACACTTCTCCTAGTGGTTCTCCACTTAGCCTTTGGGTATTCCTTCTAGTCATTACTGTTTTCAGTCTGATTTCTGCCATTATCCTGGTTATTCTAATTTTCTCTGTCAGCCTAGCTCACATGGCTGCTTATGTCCTCCAGATACCCTGTTCCAGCCCTCTAGGAGCCAGCTGACCTAGCATAAGTGCCCCTCCTCTGTCTGCTTGCTCCTCGCCCCATTCACACTACCTCCCTGACTATGCTTTGTGTACGCCTGGTCTTCCCTGCCACCAATAACCTGGTGTGCTCTCACCCCCCCAGCTGGAGGCTCAGTTCTTTTTCTGCTGGTTTTAGGAAAACCTGATACAGTTTTCCTTTAGTGAGAGAAGGCTGGGAAAGAGAGAGAGTTGGAAAGGAGAGGTCTGGCTATATCCTCATAATCACCTACTCTTTCCCCAAAAGAAAAGAAACAGCAGGCCCAATCCCTGAGGAACATCCTGAAAGGGACCCAAGATGGGCCTGGTGTCTTCCCTGGAGGTCACTCTAGAGATGTCTGTCCCAGTCTCTGATCTTCAGGGGTTCCAGCTCCTGGCTTCCTACAACCCTACTCTCTCACCACTCTGTGGCACTCAGTACCTCCCTTGAGGCACAGTGCCTCCCTTGAGGCACAGTGTAGTCTGGCTTCACAATCACTGGGCCTCTTTCCACCCTCACCTTCCTGCCCTGCAGTGCCTACTGAGAAATAGAGCTGCCTCAGAATATGCAAATAGATGCCTGCTGTGTGTACTTGGATTGTGGACTTAGAAAGCTGGGGTTCAGTTTTAACTAAGTCAAGGTTATTGGGGTTTTTTGTTTTGTTTTGTTTTGTTTTTTTTGTTTGGAATTTTGAGGTTTTGTTTCATTTTGTGGATGAAACTGTGAGTTGAGGTTATGAGTGGGAGATTAGGTTTAAAGCCTAGTTTGTGACCTTGATGGGGCACTTAACTTCTGTTTCCTGGATTGTTTCCTTACCCACCATATGGGGACAATTATCCTAGTCCTGCCTACCTCTCACAATTTTGGATCCAGTGAGATCACTGAGCTATACTCATCCATGTTTTTATTACTCAGTTAACTATCAACCATTAATAACAATACCAAAGGTAATGCTTTCCTCCTATCACTGGTCTCAGCATCTGCTATTCTGCCATAGTCCTGAGAGGGGAATTTGGTTTTCACAGGGGCTTCTCTGTCATTTAACCTGAACTAATTCTCCATGAGACAGCCCAACAGCTCCTACTGAGACTATATACTTCTGTCTTCCCATCTCATCTAACAGAAACATCCAGAGTCTATATTAGATGTTCTAAGTCTTGTCCTTCAGGAACAAGCACTGAATTGTCTTCACCTAGAGTCTTCAGAACACATTGGTTTTAGGCAAGCCTTCTACACAGAGCTTGTGTTAAAGTCCGAGTTAAACTGCAGAAACAGATTTTGTTTATTTATTTTCTGTTTCTGCAGTTTAAAGGGGTCCTCTAAGCAAAGAGAGAGCCTACAAGTGGTAGATCAGAAAGGAACAGAGACCATATACAGTAACAGTCACCTTACAGGCAATACAATGGCACTAAATTCATATCTCTCAATAGTTACCCTGAATGTTAATGGGCTAAATGCCCCTGTCAAAAGACACAGGGTATCAGAATGGATAAAAAAACAAAACTCATCTATATGTTGCCTCCAAGAAACTCATTTTAAGCCCGAAGACACCTCTATATTTAAAGTGAGGGGGTGGAAAAGAATTTACCATGCTAATATACATCAGAAGAAAGCAGGAGTGGCAATCCTTATATCAGATCAATTAGATTTTAAGTAAAAGACTATAATAAGAGATGAGGAAGGACACTATATCATACTCAAAGGGTCTGTCCAACAAGAAGATTTAACAATTTTAAATATCTATGCCCCCAACATGGGAGCAGCCAACTATATAAACCAATTAATAACAAATCAAAGAAAACACATCAACAACAATACAATAATAGTAGGGGACTTTAACACTCCCCTCACTGAAATGGACAGATCATCCAAGCAAAAGATCAGCAAGGAAATAAAGGCCTTAAACGACACACTGGACCAGATGGACATCACAGATATATTCAGAATATTTCATCCCAAAGCAACAGAATACACATTCTTCTCTAGTGCACATGGAACATTCTCCAGAATAGATCACATCCTCGGTCCTAAATCAGGACTCAACCAGTATCAAAAGATTGGGATCATTCCCTGCATATTTTCAGACCACAATGCTCTAAAGCTAGAACTCAACCACAAAAGGAAGTTTGGAAAGAACCCAAATACATGGAGACTAAACAGCATTCTTCTAATGAATGAATGGGGTCAACCGGGAAATTAAAGAAGAATTGAAAAAAAAAATCATGGAAACAAATGATAATGAAAAAATACAACGGTTCAAAATCTGTGGGACACAACAAAGGCAGTCCTGAGAGGAAAATATATAGCGGTACAAGCCTTTCTCAAGAAACAAGATAGGTCTCAGGTACACAACCTAACCCTACACCTAAAGGAGCTGGAGAAAGAACAAGAAAGAAACCCTAAGCCCAGCAGGAGAAGAGAAATCATAAAGATCAGAGCAGAAATCAATGAAATAGAAACCAAAAAAACAATAGAACAAATCAACGAAACTAGGAGCTGGTTCTTTGAAAGAATTAATAAAATTGATAAACCCCTGGCCCGACTTATCAAAAAGAAAAGAGAAAGGACCCAAATAAATAAAATCATGAATGAAAGAGGAGAGATCACAACGAACACCAAAGAAATACAAACTATTATAAGAACATACTATGAGCAACTCTACGCCAATAAATTTGATAATCTGGAAGAAATGGATGCATTCCTAGAAACATATAAACTACCACAACTGAACCAGGAAGAAAGAGAAAGCCTGAACAGACCCATAACCAGTAAGGAAATTGAAACAGTCATTAAAAATCTCCAAACAAACAAAAGCCCAGGGCCAGACGGCTTCCCGGGGGAATTCTACCAAACATTTAAAGAAGAACTAATTCCTATTCTCCTGAAACTGTTCCAAAAAATAGAAATGGAAGGAAAACTTCCAAGCTCATTTTATGAGGCCAGCATCACCTTGATCCCAAAACCAGACAAGGATCCCACCAAAAAAGAGAGCTATAGACCAATATCCTTGATGAACACAGATGCGAAAATACTCAACAAAATACTAGCCAATAGGATCCCACAGTACATTAAAAAGATTATTCACCACGACCAAGTGGGATTTATTCCAGGGCTGCAAGGTTGGTTCAACATCCGCAAATCAGTCAATGTGATACAACACATCAATAAAAGAAAGAACAAGAACCATATGATACTCTCAATAGATGCTGAAAAAGCATTTGACAAAGTACAACATCCCTTCCTGATCAAAACTCTTCAAAGTGTAGGGATAGAGGGCACATACCTCAATATCATCAAAGCCATCTATGAAAAACCCACCGCAAATATCATTCTCAATGGAGAAAAACTGAAAGCTTTTCCGCTAAGGTCAGGAACACGACAGGGATGTCCATTATCAACACTGCTATTCAACATAGTACTAGAGGTCCTAGCAACAAAAGGAAATTAAAGGCATCCAAATCGGCAAATAAGAAGTCAAATTATCACTCTTTGCAGATGATATGATACTATATGTGGAAAACCCAAAAGACTCCACTCCAAAACTGCTAGAACTTATACAGGAATTCAGTAAAGTGTCAGGATATAAAATCAATGCACAGAAATCAGTTGCATTTCTCTACACCAACAGCAAGACAGAAGAAAGAGAAATTAAGGAGTCAATCCCATTTACAATTGCACCCAAAACCATAAGATACCTAGGAATAAACCTAACCAAAGAGACACAGAATCTATATTCATAAAACTATAAAGTACTCATGAAATAAATTGAGGAAGACACAAAGAAATGGAAAAATGTTCCATGCTCCTGGATTGGAAGAATAAATATTGTGAAAATGTCTATGCTACCTAAAGCAATCTACACATTTAATGCAATTCCTATCAAAGTACCATCCATCTTTTTCAAAGAAATGGAACAAATAATGCTAAAATTTATACGGAACCAGAAAAGACCTCGAATAACCAAAGGGATATTGAAAAAGAAAGCCAACGTTGGTGGCATCACAATTCCGGACTTCAAGCTCTATTACAAAGCTGTCATCATCAAGACAGCATGGTACTGGCACAAAAACAGACACATAGATCAATGGAACAGAATAGAGAGCCCAGAAATAGACCCTCAACTCTACAGTCAACTAATCTTTGACAAAGCAGGAAAGAATGTCCGATGGAAAAAAGACAGCCTCTTCAATAAATGGTGCTGGGAAAATTGGACAGCCACATGCAGAAAAATGAAATTGAACCATTTCCTTACACCACACACAAAAATAGACTCAAAATGGATGAAGGACCTCAATGTGCGAAAGGAATCCATCAAAATCCTTGAGGAGAACACAGGCAGCAACCTCTTCGACCTCAGCCGCAGCAACATCTTCCTAGGAACAACGCCAAAGGCAAGGGAAGCAAGGGCAAAAATGAACTATTGGGATTTCATCAAGATCAAAAGCTTTTGCACAGCAAAGGAAACAGTTAACAAAATCAAAAGACAACTGACAGAATGGGAGAAGATATTTGCAAACGACATATCAGATAAAGGACTAGTGTCCAGAATCTATAAAGAACTTAGCAAACTCAACACCCACAGAACAAATAATCCAATCAAGAAATAGGCAGAGGACATGAACAGACATTTCTGCAAAGAAGACATCCAGATGGCCAACAGACACATGAAAAAGTGTTCCATATCACTCAGCATCAGGGAAATACAAATCAAAACCACAATGAGATATCACCTCACACCAGTCAGAATGGCTAAAATCAACAAGTCAGGAAATGACAGATGCTGGCGAGGATGCGGAGAAAGGGGAACCCTCCTACACTGTTGGTGGGAATGCAAGCTGGTGCAGCCACTCTGGAAAACAGCATGGAGGTTCCTCAAAATGTTGAAAATAGAACTGCCCTATGACCCAGCAATTGCACTATTGGGTATTTACCCTAAAGATACAAACGTAGTGATCCAAAGGGGCACGTGCACCCAAATGTTTATAGCAGCAATGTCCACAATAGCCAAACTATGGAAATAACCTACTGTCCATCAACAGATGAATGGATCAAGAAGATGTGGTATATATACACAATGGAATACTATGCAGCCATCAAAAGAAATGAAATCTTGCCATTTGCGACAACATGGATGGAACTAGAGCGTATCATGCTTAGCGAAATAAGTCAAGCAGAGAAAGACAACTATCATATGATCTCCCTGATATGAGGAAGTGGTGATGCAACATGGGGGCTTAAGTGGGTAGGAGAAGAATCAATGAAACAAGATGGGATTGGGAGGGAGACAAACCATAAGTGACTCTTAATCTCACAAAACAAACTGAGGGTTGCTGGGGGGAGGGGGTTTGGGAGAAGGGGGTGGGATTATGGACATTGGGGAGGGTATGTGCTTTGGTGAGTGCTGTGAAGTGTGTAAACCTGGTGATTCACAGACCTGTACCCCCTAGGGATAAAAATATATGTTTATAAAAAGTAAAAAATTAATGAAAAAAAAAATAAAATAAACTGCAGAAACAGAGACAGGTGGTGATCCTGATTTGAGATTCACAAGCTCATTTGGGAGCAGTCAGAGAGGAAGTACCCAGGTTGAATTAGGGAAAGATCATGGTAGTTTTATGTTTAACATTTTATGAGGAACTACCTACCATCCCATTTTCCACACCAGCTGTACAATTTTGCATTCCCATCAACAAGGTACAGGATTCCTATTTCAATACCTCATTAACACTCAGAATTGTCTGTTTTTTTATAATAACCATCCTAATGGATATGAAGTAATACCTCATGGTGTTTATATTTGCTCTCCCCTAATGATTAGTGAGGTTGAGCATCTTTTCTTGAGCTAATTGGCCATTTGTATATCTTCTTTGGAGAAATGTCTATTCAAATCCTGTGCCCTTCAGATCACTACATTTGTATCTTTAGGGTAAATACCCAGTAGTGCAATTGCTAGGTCATAGGATAGCTCTATTTTCAACTTTTTGAGGAACCTCCATACTGTTTTCCAGAGTGGCTGCACCAGCTTGCATTCCCACCAACAATGTAGGAGGGTTGGCCTTTCTCCACATCCTTGCCAACACGTGTTGTTTCTTGTGTAGTTAATTTTGGCCATTCTGACAGGCATGAGGTGATATCTTTGTAGTTTTGATTTGCATTTTCAAGAATCTTTTCTAGTCTTTGTATCTCTAAGACAATGTCAGAAAAAAATTGAATCATCAGTAGGTTTGTTGACTTATTGTCTGAAGTCAAGCTTCATGTCTGCCTGCCCTACATTTAATTAGAATCCCATCTGTTCATTCAACAGTGTTCTCTCTATACCCTACATCATTACTATCTTCTTTTGAGTACTATCAAAGACTAATTCACCCTGGTATCTGCCTTCACAAAACCCACTGTGTAGGCAGGCGAGAATTCTACCACTGAACCACCAATGCAAAACCCACTGTGTAGGAAGATGACTGAAAGGTAATAATGTAATGATCATAACAATAATAATCAGTGAAGATTTTTCATGTCACAAGAACTGTATTAAACTATTGTTAATATTATTAATTATTAATATTATTAATACAGTTTATGTTTAAACATCTTATATGTACTATCTCATGATAACCCTACCCATTTTTACAGATGGGGAACAAGAGGCTAAGAGCTGTTATTTGACTAAGGTTACACCAATAAAATTCAAAGTGACAGTATCACACACAATAGCATTTGATAAAGTGTTGTGAGGATGAAAGGAAAGAAAGAATACTCACTACAGCTCAGATTATCTTTGATTTGCATTTTTCTGATTAGTGATGATGAGCATATTTCCATGCGTCTGGCCATCTATATTTCCTCTTTAGAAAAATAACCTACTCAGTTTCTTTGCCCATTTTTTAATTGGATTTTTTTTTGGTGTTGTATAATTTCTTCATATATTTTGGAAATTAACCCCCTTTTAAAATTTTATTATGTTAGTCGCCATGCAGTACAGCATTAGTTTTTGATGCAGTGTTCCATGATTCATTATTTGTATATTATTGGACATGTCATTTGCAAATATCTTCTCCTATGTAGTATGTTGCTTTTTGTTTTTATAATGATTTCTTTCACTGTGCAAAAGTTTATTTTGAGGTAGTCTCAATATTTTATTTTTGCTTTTGTTTCCCTTGTCTTAGGAGACTTATCTCCTTTGACATTGATACTCAATGTCAAAGAAATTACTGCCTGTGTTCTCTTCTAGGATTTTTACCGTTTCAAGTCTCATATTTAGGTCTTTAAACCATTTTGAGGTTTTTTGTGTGTCTGGTATTAGAAAGCAATCCAGTTTCATTCCTTTGCATATTGCTCGCCAGTTTTTCCAGCACCATTTATTGAAGAGACTGTCTTTTCCCCATTGTATATTTGTCTCCTTTGTAGATTAATTGGTCATGTAGGCAAGAGTTCATTTCTGGGTTCTCTGTTATATTGGGTTGGGGTGAGGGGACGGGCAAAATGGATGAAGGGGAGTGGGAGATTCAGGTATAAATAAGTCACAGGAATAAAGCAGAACATAGAGAATATAGTCAATGATATTGTAATAGTGCTGTGTGGTGACAGATGGTAGCTACACTTGTGTTGAGCATAGCATAATGTATAGAGATATTGAAATACTATTTTGTACACCTGAAATTAATGTAATGTTGTGTGTCAACTATAGTCAAATAAAATTTTTAAATGTTAACTTTGAACTGGGCTTCACTGGTTGCCAGAAAATGCCTATTATCCTTTGTGTGCCATGTTTTACACCTGCTTTTTCTTCTCTCCTTCATGTACACCTTCCTCCAAGCCTACCTTCTACTTCTGAATATTTGGCTAAGTTTTTACAGCACTAACTGTTTTCTGCTGAATGAGCCTGTGTCTTTTTTTATATCTATAGTTCTCATTAAATTATAACTAATTTTTTACGTCTGCCCATCCCAAACCAGACTATGAACAAAACGGTGTGATCCTTCAACTCTATGCCCTCACATCTAGCATAATTCTTTCCATATAGTAGATGCTCAGTCAATGATCATTGTGTTAGATAATGGAATAATTTTTTACCAAGTGTTTGGCCCAGACCAGGCACAATAAGTGCCTTGCATATGTCATCTCATTTAATATTCATTGCCTCTCCATTTTGCAGTGAAAACTGACAGAGAAGCTAAGTAGTTTAGCCAAAAGAAACATTGAGAAGTAAATATCTAGGACACATGGAAGGGGCCAGGAGAAAAAGTGAAATTTCTTAAATTGTATTCCTATGCCAGAAAGCCTTTAATATTATTTGTGTGCAGGTGTCTGTCCACCCCTTTCCTATCTACTCCAAGCTTTCAGGATAAATATGTATTACCCTATTTTTCTCCCTTCCCTTAGCCAAATATTCTAACTTCAATTTTCCACCTCTTTATGAATCCCAAAGGTCTTTTTAAACATCTTCATCCCTAAGGAATTTTTACTCTCAAATAGGGCCTTAATAGGATAAATATTCCAGCCTTTTTGCTCCCCACACACTAATCCCTACAGGACCTGAGACTTTCACTACCACTCCCTGCCCCAGACTTGGTAAGTCTGTCTGTATAATCAACCCCCATAATATGCACACTAAGAGCAGGCCAAAGACCTGGCTGCACTAAGATCATTTTCTCACTGAGGTGGTCTTTGCTTCAGATAAAAGGGACTTACAAATAAATCACACTTCTTGACCACTGCTATGCACCATATAGTACTCTTCAGATGAATGTCCCCCATCAGGACTCCTCACAGTAACCTTTGAAGTAGGAATCAATCTCTCCAGGTTGCAGATGAGGAAGCAGTTTGACAAAGGTTGGGTGACTTGACTGCAACCACACGGTTGGTGAGTTAGGAGCGCTGAGATTTGCATTGAGCAATGGATGTTATATGCAAACAATGAGTCATGAAACACTACATCAAAAACAAAACAAAACAAAAAAAAAAACGATGATGTCCTGTGTGGTGACTAACAAAACATAACTTAAAAAGGAGAGCTGAGATTTGAAGTGGGCTTCTCTTAATCTTCCACTAATAAAAATCTCATCCTTGGCAAGTAGCCTTCCGGATACTCATAAGCACTTCCAGCAATGAACGACTTGTTCCTTTCCTCAGGAGGCAGCTTTGTTGCTGTACTTGAGCTCCTGTTCTAACATATTTTAGGTAAAGCCTTTTTTAATACAAAATGCTAAGGCAATTCAGAACAATGGGAGGGACAGAAAGTAGAATTATTCTGGGTGAGTTATGTGGAAGGGGCTGAGAGTCTCTCCTTGCCATATCTCTGGAGAAAGATAAATTAGAAGAAAATTACAATATAGCAGAAGAGCATTCACAGGTAGAGAGAAAAAGTTGTAAGTGTCTCTAGCCACTCACCTCCAACATGGAGAAGGTTTGGGAGCCATGCCACTCCCCTCCCAACCCACAGCCTAGAGATCATTGAATCAGAAGTGGCAAAAGCTCCTTTGAATGCTGGCAATGGTAATCCACCTCCTGCCTTGTGTCACTTCCCAATGCCCTACAGTCTTATCCTGGACATTTTTTATGTGATCTCACTCAAATATTATTGAAGACAGAAAGTGATGACCCCCCAAGACTTTCACCTTGATCTCTTTTAGAATCCGGGCACACTATGTTCAACATATGCTTTTCCAACTTCATTTTCTCTATCTGTGCAAATGGGTCTGAGGCAAGGGGAGCAGGCAGTCATTGCGCTATGTAACTTCAAAGATAGAGTGAACATTCTTTGAGAGGCAACTCAGGCTGAGGGAACCGAGTCAATTATTAAAAGGCTGAGTGGAAGAAGGAAAAAGGGGAAAAGCAAGACTGTCCCATTTATGTCTGGATTATTCAGCTTTCAATTTTCTCCACACCAAAGAAAGGGCCTTGAAGTATGGACACTCCAAAACAGTGTCTTATGTATGTACCTGTGTCTTCTGAGTATAGCCTTGTTCATGCATTTTATTCAGCAACATATATAGACACACAGTTACATGCTGAACTAAGCACATAATATGCTCATTCATAGAACAGAACAGGTTTACATATACCATTTTACAAGGAACGCCCTCCCAGATTGATCTGTCCCTGACCCTTCAGCCACCAACAAAACTGAAATACCCTCTGGATATACTTGATCCCAAGCTGAATGATAGAAATTCAGGGAGGCGAAATAGTACAGAAGAAAAAAAATAGGAAACACATGGAAGAAGGGATGATGAGATATAAAGGGACAAGATGATTGTCTCAGTATCACAGTGAAAGCCACAGCTGGCACTGGGATGGCATACTGGTCCAGGGCCCCTTCACCCAGACCACATTAGAAGAGCTTACCTTCCCTTCTTGCCTCTTTTTTCTGGGTATGGATAGCTGGTATAAGGGATTGTTAGAAGAATTGCAGTTTAATGTTGGGGATATAAATGGGCTATCTCCAGAGGTTTCAGTTAATTCCACTCTGTCCCAACTAGCAACCAGAACACAGTTAAATCCCATTATATTGGAAATCAATGTGAGAGAGATACTTTCTCTTTCCTATGTCTATTCCTAGTTCTTGTTCTCAACTTTCCTTTTCATACTCCTGTTCCTCTACTATCCCCTTCTTGACTTTATTATTTAATCACATTCTTCCTCAAATTCTCAGTTACTGGCTGGCTAGTGGATAAGAGAGTAATGAGAAGGTACACATAGGTAAGGGAAGATCAGGGGACATGGAAAGTGTGGATAATAGGCAAAGATACGCAGTGGAATAGTTAACATCTGCTTACAGTTAACAGTTGTGTCCCCAGTGATTAAAAATCACTTATACCATCTTTATGTACCTTCGATTTTTGAGACTGTGTTTTCATCCCTCAATAACTTTATCAGATCACATATTATGGCCAAATTAGCCTGACCTCTGCCACTGACTAATTCTGCATCATCTCACTGTTTCTACCAGTATCCATACAGACACCTACAACAACCACAGGATGTGAGTACTAACATGAGCCAGGCAATGTTATGGTTTTAGCAGGCTGTAAGAGACTCAGGCCCTCACCATATGGTGGTTGTTCTGGGTCAGAAGCCAGGTTCTGAGCCTCATCCATGAGTAACCATGGGCTCAGTGCCCTGAAAAACCCATTGAATATCCCCCACTCTCCTTTCTATTACTTCTCATACTGATCTTCCCATCTTAAAAAGTAACTACATTTGAGTCTTCCATCCAATCTGCCTGGCCTTTCATCATTATGTCACCGTTTCATTGTCCCACAGGCAGATGGATCAGAAAGAAATGAGAATTTAGACAGAATAGGATTCTGTAAGGACTAGTAAGATTCTCTAGTCACTTTCCTTCACCATAGAGTGAGTTCTATAGCCATGCCACTCACCCTGCAGTCCCAGCCTAGATATCATTGAATCAGGCACAAGTGGAAAGGACTCCTTTGATCCCTGGTAATGATACCTTCACCTCATACCTTGCATCACTTCCCAATGCTCTACAACCTTCTGATCCCTGGATATTTCTCATGAGATCTAACTCAAATATTTTCTGCTGCCCACTTCATTTCAGCCACAGAATAAGAATGAATCCCTGTGGCTTCATCTCTCAGGGCTTCCTGGGGCTCAGAGCTGGGTAGTAAGGTCTTCTCTACCCACCCTACCTGGACCTGACCATGCAGTTCACAAACCACAGCCATCAGAACCCAAACTCTTTTTTGCTCATGGGAATTCCTGGCCTGGAGGCATCCCACTTTTGGATTGCATTTCCCTTCTGCTCCATGTATGCCCTGGCAGTACTTGGCAACATGGCAGTGCTACTGGTGGTACGATCAGAGCCTGCCCTGCACCAGCCCATGTACCTGTTCCTAAGCATGTTGTCCATCATTGACCTGGTACTCTGCACTTCTACTGTGCCCAAGCTCCTGGCGCTTTTTTGGACAAATGCTACTGAGATCAACTTTGAGGCCTGTGCTACCCAGATGTTCTTTATCCATGGCTTTTCAGCTGTCGAATCTGGTATCCTACTAGCAATGGCCTTTGACCGCTACTTGGCCATCTGCCGGCCACTGCACTATGGGTCATTGTTGCCCCCAGAGGCTGTGGGCAAGCTGGCAGCTGCTGCTGTATTTCGTGGCTTGGGGCTCATGACCCCACTCACCTGCTTACTGGCAAGGCTGAGCTACTGTAGCCGAGTGGTGGCCCACTCCTACTGTGAGCACATGGCTGTGGTGAAGCTGGCTTGTGGGGGCACACGGCCAAACAACATCTATGGTATCACTGCTGCCACGCTGGTAGTGGGCACAGACTCCATTTTGCATCGCTGTCTCCTACACACTCATTATCCGGTCTGTGTTAGGCCTTTCCTCCAAAGAGGCAAGGGCTAAGACATTTGGCACTTGTGGCTCCCACCTTGGTGTCATCCTTCTCTTCTATACACCAGGACTCTTTTCATTCTACACACAGCGCTTTGGCCAGCATGTACCCCGGCACATCCACATCCTCCTGGCTGACCTCTACCTTGTTGTACCACCCATGCTCAACCCCATCATCTACGGCATGAAGACCAAACAGATCCGGGATGGAGCCCTCCGACTGATGAAGCGGGGCATTGTTCAATCTTAAGTCTTCAGCCCCACCCTGGAACTGTCTTCTTCCTTTAGGCCTTGAGCAATTCTTGGAGGAGGCCACTGAGAGGATGTAACCACCAGTTAACCTGTGAGTTGGCTGGGGGCATTTAGGCAAACCTTATCCATGTTTCTGTCCCTGGAACGTACATTCTTCCCACCATTCCCACAGTGAGAGCTGTTCCATGTAAACAGCCTTGAGAGAGTAAAGTATTGTTGGGCCCATCTGGACAGTATATCTGACTGAACCCAGTTAAGGCCTCTATATAAACTTTTAAGATTTAGCAGATGGGGGGAAAAAAATGATTTCGCAGATAGGTACTTATCTTGTGGCCACCAAGACTAATCTCATAAGGAAGTCCCTTGCTTATTTAACCTGCCACCTAGCCATCTTGAGTGGTCTGCCCCTTTCCTTCATCTCTTCTTGCTCTTTGTGTATGGGAGCCAGTTTGTGAACCAATAGCAAAGGTCTCTTGACCATTGCTGGTCAATGGTCAATGGTCTCTCTCCACCATCATGGAGATACCCAGTGGTATCCTTACTTTGATAAGGAGATATAGCATCAGTCTGCATGAAGAATTATCAGATATTTCCCACTTGTGATGTAGATATGGTTACAAAGCCTATGGATGCCCTGTCTATTGGGAAACATGGTCACCAGGCTGATGATGGCCTCCCAGAGAATTCTACACTGCTCTTCTAACATGGCTCCTACCTTCTAGGAGACCTTGATAAAATGAGAAAGATAGGACTGATGATCTAAAAAGGAAAAATAATCCTCATCCATAGTCAGGTGTTTCAACTTGGGTATGGATACATGAATACCTCCCTCAGTGAACTCCAAGTTTGACAGGAGAAACACATACACAGAGAGGAGAAGCAGAGAAATGGAGACAGAACACTCAACAATGGACCACAGGGACAACTGTGTCCATGGTACAGAGAAATAAGCAACAAGGTGTAATGTCAATCTAGGAAGGTGAAAGTTTTCATCTCTTCAGTGAGCATTTAGTATGTTAAAAATCTAGGGGTATGGACTTGATTAGGTCAAAAATCCTGTGGAGACTGTTCACTGTTCACTTTTAAAGGAGAACTACATGTAGGGAGACAAGAGTGAAACAAATTAGTTTAATTAGCTAAATTAAACAAATATGTTTAGGAAAAGCACAGGGACTGTGGGTATTGAGTAAGGACACCTAAATTGCTCAGAGAAAAGAGATCCTAGTACCCACCTCTTTCATTCCACGTCTGTACAGATAGGAAAGCCTGTTTTCTCAGAAGCCTTCAACAATGCCTGGGTGTAAGGTGCGGTAACAAAGTCTCAGGCTAGATGATATCAAGCCCGTTCTCTGGCCATGTGAAGCTGCCAAGAAGCCTCAAATATCCAGGGAAAAGACCAGACCCCTTCGTTGGAGAGAAAATCAAGAAAGCAGTCCAGTTTGACCTCCAGAGCAGGTTTTAGAATTGAGAGTGATGGCTATGATTAGAAGGCTCATTAGGATCCAGAGTTCAGAGTCTCTGGTTTTGACATCCCTGCTTAGAATCCACATGCAGATAGGGAGTTAATAGGTATTTGGCTCCCAAGCAAAGCATTTTAGTAAGTTAGGGAAGAGCTTGCACAGAAGGCCACTCGCAGGCTCAGGAAGACCTAGCCTGTTCACTTCCTCCAGTTATAGCAATGGATTAGCTAACACTCTGCAGTGCCTCACAAGAATATGCATCATCGTCTTATAGTCTCATAACCATCTGATGAGGGCATATAATTACCCATACTTTACAGAGCCAGAGGCAGAAGATTAAGAAGGTAATAACTTGCCCAAGAAATCAGTAAATATCAGAGCCAGAATACAGATCTTTTTAATTCTAAATTCTGTGTTGTTTACCCCTTACCCAGTAAGTTCCTATAAATATAGACCCTGAAACCAAAAATCTAATAATATTTAATCTAGGAATGAGGGGATAATTGTTTCCTAATATTACTGACCCTTCTGAGAATATGCAACATGCCAAACACTCTTCTAAGGTTTGGAAATATAATGATGATTCAGGAACATAAATCCCTGGTGACAACTTGAATAGGCAACCTCAGCAAAATCTTCCCACCCATGTACTCTCAATGACTCCTGTGTTATGAAAATAATTCTTCCTTTACTTTAGGGCTCAAAAGTAGTAGCTTTAATTTACCCACAAACATCCCAGGTTTCCAGGCAACTAGAGACCTCAGACTGGCCAATAAATTCTAGTCTCCAGGATATTTAATTCAAATTATTGGGGAAATCAAGAAAATCGGCTATACACTATCTGGGACTATTGATTACAGTTGATTTTTTTTTCTAAAACTATTTTTTAATGAGGTATAATTTACCTAAAAAATGCATATGTTAAATATATAGATGATATCTGACAAATGTGTGCAACAGAATAACCACCACCTTAATCAAGATACAGAATATTTTTATAATCCCAGAAAGTTCCCTTGTGCTCTTTCCAGGTAAAACCCTTAGGGGTCTCCCACTGAGAAAACCACTATTTGATTTTGATTACCTTGGATCAAATTTAAGTGTTCTAGAAGTTCATATTAGTGAAATAATGTAATATATATGTGTCCAACTTCCTTGGCTCAACATGTTTTTTAGATTCATTCATATATTGTGCATGAGCTGTGAATTCCTTTTTATTTGCTAATATTTCATTGCATGAATACACTGAGTTTAACTACTTGGGGACACTTGAGTTGCTTCCTTTTTTTTTTTTTTTTACTATTATAAAAAACTGCTACGACTATTTCTTACACTAAAAGTAGAATTTCTGGGTTATAAGGTAAACATGTTTAATAGAACCTGCTGAATTGTTTTCCAAAGTAATTGTACCATTTTATACTCTTGCCAGGGCTGTAAGACACTTCTCAGTTGTTCCACATCGTGATCAACTCTTGAAACTACCAAACTTTTTTTTATTTTAACCATTCCAATATGTGTAAAATGGTAATTTATGGGTTTTATTTGCATTTTTCTGATGACTGACATTGAGCAACTGTTTATACACTTAATGTTTGTGCATACACCTTCTATAAAATGTCAATGCCTTTTGTCCATTTTTATTGAACTTTTTGCTTATTGATTTGTACTAGTCATTTATATATTTTGAATACAAGTCATTTGTTATATAAACATAGTGAAAATATTAGCTAATTTTGTGGCTTGCCTTTTGATTTTCTTATAGATCTCTTTCGATAAAAAGAAATGTTTATGGACATTGGGGAGGGTATGTGCTTTGGTGAGTGCTGTGAAGTGTGTAAACCTGGTGATTCACAGACCTGTACCCCTGGGGATAAAAATATATGTTTATAAAAAAAAAAAATTTCCTAAGATAAAAGGGGATTAAAAATTGGTTTACCTATAGGTGTAGCATTTTTGGGGAAAGGGGATTACCTTGAAGTTTAACTCTATATGAATATTAAAAAATAAAAATAAAAAAGAATAAACTAAATTAAAGTAAACTAAAATTTTTAAAAAATGAAGAAATAAAAAAGCAAAAGAAAAACATGGGTATATGTATCAAAAAGTTCAGGTTAAAAGATTATTATGGAATTTGATGTAATGGACATCTCACTGTGATGATAAATAGGCTAAAAATTATCTGTATAAAATTTTAAAAATGAACCAGAATAGTGGGAGCAAATTAAAAATAAAAGTTGTATCTATGGAGACATATCTTGAGAGTGTTGCTGTGCCTGATATCAAAGATATTACTGCCTGTGTTCTTCTCTAGGATTCTGATGGATTCCTGTCTCACGTTGAGGTCTTTTATCCATTTTGAGTTTATATTTATGTCTCCAAAGGCAAAGGAAACAAAAGTGAAAATAAACTTTTGGGACTTCATCAAAATCAAAAGCTTCTGCACAGCAAAGGAAACAGTCAAGAAAACAAAGAGGCAATCCACGGAATGGGAGAAGATATTTGCAAATGACAGTACAGAAAAAAGGTTGATATCCAGGATCTATAATGAACTCCTCAAACTCAACACACACCAAACAGACAAGCATAACAAAAAAAATGGGCCGAAGATATGAACAGACACTTCTCCAATAAAGACATACAAATGGCTATCAGACACATGAAAAAATGTTCATCATCACTAGCCCTCAGGGAGATTCAATTTAAAACCACATTGAGATATCACCTTACACCAGTGAGAATGGCCAAAATTAGCAAGAGAGGAAACAACATGTGTTGGGAGAGGATGTGGAGAAAGGGGAACCCTCTTCCACTGTTGGTGGGAATGCAAGTTGGTGCAGCCTCTTTGGAGAACAGTGTGGAGATTCCTCAAGAAATTAAAAATAGAACTTCCCTATGACCCTGCAATTGCACTCCTGGGTATTTACCCCAAAGATACAGATGTGAAAGAAGGGCCATCTGTACCCCAATGTTTATACAGCAATGGCCACGGTCGCCAAACTGTGGAAAGAACCAAGATGCCCTTCAACAGACGAATGGATAAGGAAGATGTGGTCCATATACACTATGGAGTATTATGCCTCCATCAGAAAGGATGAATACCCAACTTTTGTAGCAACATGGATGGGACTGGAAGAGATTATGCTGAGTGAAATAAGTCAAGCAGACAGAGTCAATTATCATATGGTTTCCCTTATTTGTGGAGCATAACAAATAGCATGGAGGACATGGGGAGTTAGAGAGGAAAAGGGAGTGGGGGTAAATTGGAAGGGGAGGTGAACCATGAGAGACTATGGACTCTGAAAAACAATCTGAGGGGTTTGAAGTGGCGGGGGGTGGGAAGTTGAGGTACCAGGTGGTGGATATTATAGAGGGCACAGATTGCATGGAGCACTGGGTGTGGTGAAAAAATAATGAATACTGTTATGCTGAAAATAAATAACAATTTTTAAGGAAAAAAAAAAAAAAAGAAATGTTTAGTTGCATATAAAGTAACTAATGAATCGTTGAACACTACAACAAAAACTTATGTACTATATGTTGGCTAACTGAACATAATGAAACAAAT
Organism: Mustela putorius furo; assembly: GCF_011764305.1. Classification (NCBI taxonomy): domain Eukaryota; kingdom Metazoa; phylum Chordata; class Mammalia; order Carnivora; family Mustelidae; genus Mustela; species Mustela putorius. The sequence continues at coordinate 2,341,517 of NW_025422126.1, forward strand.
TTTTAGTTGCAAATTCAAAATTAGCAATCTTATTCATGGTTAGTGCTTTGTTTTATAGATTTAACTTTTAATTCTATGTCTGTGATCCAACACAAAAAATAATTGTATATGGTGTGAAGTAGAGATCAAGATTTATTTTTCCATTTACAGATACTCAGTTCCTGAATTTGTTGAAAAGACTCTTTTCCAAATTGAATTGCCTTGGCAACTTTGTCAAATATCAGTCAACTCTTTATGTGTGGATGTATTTCTGGATTTTCTTTTTTCTTTGATTAATCTATTTGATTATCATATCAATCTCATATCCTCATATCAACACTGTCTTAATAACCTTATAATAAGTCTCGAAATAGTATAAGTCCTCCTACACTGTACTTCCACAGTGACTGATATATATATGTGTATATGTACATATATATGTAAATATATATATATATAAATTTGTTAGAAAACATATAATCAAACCCTCGTAATAATTTTTGTAGAAATTATTTTTTTAGGGGGCACCTGGGTGGCTCAGTGGGTTAAAGCCTCTGCCTTCGGCTCAGGTCATGATCCCAGGGTCCTGGGATCAAGCCCTGCATCGGGGCTGTCTGCTCAATGGAGAGTCTGCTATCTCTCTCTCTGCCTGCCTCTCTGTTTACTTGTGATATCTCTCTCTGTCAAATAAATAAATAAAAATCTTTTTAAAAAATAAGATTTTAAAAAAAAAAGCTTTTTTCTGATCTCATATTGGCTAGGACCTCTGATACAACATTCAATAAATTTAGGCAAACATCCTTGTCTTATTTCTGATCTTAGGAGGAAAGTATTCAATCTTTCTTAATTAAGTATCATATTAACTATAGGTTTTTCATAAGTTTTCTTTACTAATTATTAAAAATTATTCCGATGGTATTGAATTTGGTCATCATTTTTTTCATATAGTTAGGCAATCACATGATTTTTCTCCTTCATTCTACTAATGGAGTATACCAATTGACTTATTTTTTAATGTTAAACTACCTTGTATTCCTGGAATAAACCCCACTTGGTTAGGATGCGCTATCAAATTTGTATATTACTGGAATCAGTTTGCTAATATTTTGGTAGGAATAACTGGCCTGTGTTCATGAAAGATACTGATCTTGTAATTTTCTTTCTTGTAATTTCCTTGTCAAGTTCTTATATCAGGGTTTTGTTTACCTCCTAAAATGTATTAAAGTATTCCCTATTGATCTATTTTCTGAAAATGTTCATATAACATGTATTGTATTCCTTAAATATTTGATAAAATTACATGGGAAAGAAATCTGGGTCTGAAGTTTCCTTTGTTTATTTTACATTTAATTTTTAATGAATATGATTCTATTCAAACTTTCTATTTTCACAATCTTTCCATTTTCTCTAGATTGTCAAAATAACAATTGTCATAATATACCAACAAGTCTATAAAATTATTCATAATATCCTTTTATTTTCCTTTCAATTCTGTAGGATTTGTCACCTTTTATTATATTCATTATTCATGTTTACTTTGTCTTATTTTGTCATGCTGGTAGGGGAGAGAAGTATATCAATTCTATTAATTTTTAAAATGAGACTGGCTTTGTTGACTTTTCTCTATTTGTTTTTCTTTAATTTCTGCTCTTTATTTCCTTTCTGCTATTTACTTTGGGTTTAATTTGCTCCTCTATTTCTAGCTTCTTAAGGTGGAAACTTAAGGTCACTGATTTTTAAGTTTTTTTCATAAAAACTCACATGTAGAAGCTTCTTTCTATGCATTGCTTTAGCTGTATCCCACATATTTTAATATGTTGTGTTAACATATTTTGTACTACTGTTTAATTTCCATTATGACTTTTTTAAGACCCATGGGTTATTTTAAGTGTGTTGTTTACTTTTCAAGTACTTGGTGAGTTCCTATATTTATTATTGCTTTTAATTTATAATTTAATTCCATTATGGTTGGCAAACCATAATATACAGGGCTGACTGTATTTCAGCCCTTCAAAATGTATTCAGACTTGTTTTATGGCCCTTATATAGCCTGAGTAAATAGTCCATGTGCACTTCAAATTAATATTTCTTCAGGTTTAGAGTATATTTTATGGTTATCACTCAGGTCAAGTTGATCAATGGCCAACTTTACCATATCTTTAAAGATTTTTTATCTGGTTCTCCTATCAGTCACTGACAGAACTGTTAAAAAGTTCTAATTACAATTGTGGATTTTCCTCTATTTTTCCTTTTATTTCTGTCAGTTTTGCTTTGTGTACTTCAAAGATCTGTTATTAGGTGTATACATATTTCTAATTTTTATATATTTATCCTTAAATTTTTTTTGTTTAAATTCAATTTAGGTAACATATACTGTACTGTCAGTTTCATGGGTAGAACTTAATGATTCATCAGTTGCAAATACACCCAGTGCTCATTACAAGTGCCTTTAATACCCATCACCCAATTACCCCATCTCCTCATCCACTTCCCCTCTAGCAACCCTAGTTTGTTTTCTACATTTAAGAGTTTCTTATGATTTGCCTCCCTCTCTGTTTTCATTTTATTTTAATTGACACTTTTAGCATTATAAAATGAGCCTCTTTATCTTGAGTTGTGATCTGCTTTTAAGTCAATTTTGCCTAATATTATACAACAACTAACTTTCTTCTGGTAAACTGAATAGTACATCATTTTCCATCCTTTTACATTTAAACTGTCAGTGGGTTTATATTTAATTAACTGTAAAGAACAAAAATGCTTATGTATCTAGTCTGACAAATTCTGCTTATTAACTGGAATGTGTAGTCTGTTTACATTTAATGTTATAATATACTTTAAGTCTGTTTGTCTGTCTTACTATTTGTTTTTTATTTGCCTCCTTTGTTCTTTATTCCTTTATTTCTGCTATATTGCATTTGGGAGAGGGAGGTAATTGAACACATATTGAAATACCATTCTATCCCCTCTACTTGTGGTTAGCTGTACTTCATATTATTAAAATACTTGGATACTTAGGTATACTTGAAATACTATTCTATCCCTTCCACTTGTGGTTGTCTGTACTGCATATTATTTTTGTACAGATAGTTCTAGGGCTTACCCTCTATATCCCTAATTTATAACAATATTCCTTAAATTCATATTATATCTCTTCATGTAAAACATAAGAATTTAAACAGTTCAGTTCCATTTACTCTGTCCTTTGTGATATTTTTATACATATTTTACATAAGCTATATATTTACATATATTTTATATGCATTATAAACTTAAACTTAAACTACTTCAAAGAATTTAATAAAACGATTTTATGTATATATTTACTATTTTCAGTGCTCTTTTTTCCTTCCTATAGATCTAAATTTTTATATAGTATTTCTCTTCAACATGAAAAACTTCCTTTAGCATTTTTGTAGTATAAGTTTGTTGGAAAGAAATTCTCTCACTTTTTACCTGAAAATATTCTTATTTAAAATGTGTTTTTGAGGGGCACCTGGGTGGTTTTTAGTGGGTTAAAGCCTCTGCCTTCAGCTCAGTTCATGATCTCAGGGTCCTGGGATCGAACCCCACATTGGGCTGTCTGTTCAGCAGGGAGCCTGCTTCCCCCTCTCTCTCTGCCTATTTTTGATCTCTGTCAAATAAATAAATAAAATCTTTTTTAAAAATGTGTTTTAGATTAAAAAAATTTTTTGCTAGCTATTGAATTCTAAATTGATAGGTTTATTTTTCCTTTTAGCACTCTAAATACATTGGCCCTTCATTTTCTTACCTCATTTTTTATGAAAGTCTTTCATAATTCTAATTATTCCCATAATTATACCTTTTTTCAGAAGTTTTGATTACATTTTTCCTCTGTATTTAGTTTTCATCAGTTTGACTTTATGTCAGTGTGTAATTTTCTTTGTATTCATTTTGCTTAGGACTCTGAATTTCCTGGGTCTGTGGGTTAATTTTATAATTTTGTAATCAAATTTGGAAAATGTTCTTAATTCAGTTATTTTTCTGACCCATTTTTCTCCTCCTGGGACTTCAACTACTTATATGTAAGACTACTTGATAGAGACCCAAATGTCATTCTACTTATTTAAACTCTTTTCTGTTTCTCTTAACCAGTTAATAGAATACTGAATAACTTTTATTGACTTGGTCTTCAGGTTCTCTATCCTTTCTTTCACATTATCCAATCTGATGTTTTTCCCAGTAATGATTTTACTTCAGATATATTTTCAGATATATAATTTTAATTTGATTCTTTTATGCAGTTTCTAAATCTCTCCTTAAACCCTCATATCAGGAGAACCATTGGACCCAGACAATCAGACACTCTCACCTCCTCTCCTGTCCTTGGGAGTATGCTCTGCCTACCATCCTCACACTGGAGCTGTTCCCAGGACATATCCTTGAGAGAGTAAGGTGTCTGAGACCATCTGGGTGGTATACATGACTAAGCTCAGTTAAGGCCTCTATATAAACTTTTAAAGTTCTGGTGGGTGTATGTAGAGATCAGCTCATCTTGTGGCTGCCCAAGACAGGACTCATATGTAAGTTCCTTTTTTAAATTTTCTACCCACCAATCTGGAGTGACTTGCCTCTTTCTTCAATCTTTCCTTGCCTTCTGTGTACAGGGACCTGTTTCAGATTACACCTAGGAAGCTCCCAAGAAGGTTGCCTACTACCAATTGTTACCTATTTACCCATCTTCTTTGTACTTTTTAAACTGTTTTTATAGTTATGGTAAAATATTTGTTTTAATATTTAATTCTAAACACAAAGAGAAAATATTTGTTTAACCCAAATTATGAGCTATGAGAAGTCTCTTTCTGCTAACTTTGTGTCCCCTTGATTATGCTTTTTTGGTATGTATAGTAATTTTTCAATGTATACCAGACATTGTAAATGATGTATTGAAAAATCTCTTGATCTCATTTTCTTGCCTTGAGGAGTTTTTAGTTTTTGTCTAGCAGGCATGATTTACTTATTGATGTGTCAAGATCTTATCTTAAGAGGTTTAACTTCAGGATTTCAGATTTTATTTTCCTATATTTCCTTAGTCCAAGATCAAAGACTTTAGTATGCGATGTACTATTAAGGCACAGCTTTTATGAAGGTTTAAAGTCTGAGATGTTACCAATTGTTCTCAACTTACTGAAACTAAAATACCGAACTCAACAGGAAATTGCTGATATCAGGGATGCTACCCTAATTTAAGCTGTTGTACAGTTACTTTCTTAGTTTCAGTCTCTCTGACCTTGTAATATAGGAAAAACTCTATCTGGTGCCCAGGATCACTGCTCCTTCATTCTTGTCCAATCGGTTCACCTTAACATGTACTGCTCTATTGTCTCATCTTCTCTTTAGGCCCACCTGTTCTCCTCACTTACTGGTCCACTCTAGAGTCCTTTGGTTTCTCTTTCCCTTCTGATATCCACTATTTAAGCAATCTCCCAGCAGGGTTAGAGGTCCAAGCCCTTCTCATGACACTACTTTTCTCTATTTTGTAACTCTAATAGGCTTGGGGCCAACATTATATCCCATTCAGATGAATGACTCAAACAAGTGGCTTAAATAAGTTACTACTATAATACATGCTTTGAAGTAATGAGTAGATATAAAGTATCTGTCTGGACCATCTCAAGAGTCAGAAGATGGATATTAAATGTTTCAGTGGCTAGAAACAGAAGACTATCCATGTGAAGTGGGTCAGGACGATCCATTCAGTTTTTCTAAGAAATAGAGACAGTTGCAGTCTTAAGATTGGTATACAGAGCCTGAGCCACCCTAGGATGCAAGGTCAGAAGGGGAAAAAGACAGCAAACAAGGGAAGAACTGATGAAACTGTATTATGTTAATACAGTATTTCTCAATGGGGATTCAGACTTCTGGGATTCTTGGTGGAGGGAGACAAGGGGTATACCCCTTGTCCTACAACTTTCTTTGCATAGAAGTTATTTCCTCTAAAAGCAAATACTGTATTTCTCTACCTACACTGTACTAAGGTATAACCAGGCTTGGAAACCATGAAAAGTGATGAAGTAGATCTTCTTCTTCTTTTTTTTTTTTTTTCTTAAAGAGAGCAAGAAACTTCTTGCAAAGCACCTTCTTCAAATAAGGTCATGTCGTGATATTCAGGCAGAGAAACTTTTCTCTCCTTGTGAAGGGAAAATAAGTGCTTCTGCCAGCCTGGAAGATTCAGAAAATATAGAAGGTTGAGTAGTTGTAGGCTCATTCACTGAAATGCTTCATTTCTTGCTCTTTCTGTATCAGGTCACTTTCTGTATTAGGTCATCTACACCAAAGCAAACTTTTTATTGAGACTGAACATTCAGTTGTCTTCTTATTTATGCCTGCCTTAAAATCCTACCCTGGGTCTGATTTTCAATAGTCTGTCTTCTGGCCGCAGAAAGCTTTGAAAGCTACCATGGAGGACCTCTGCCCTTTACTGGTATAGGCCAAAAGTAAGATTCTTTAAAACTCCAATTTTCTGAAAATATCATGCCAGCAACAGAATACACATTCTTCTCTAGTGCACATGGAACATTCTCCAGAATAGATCACATCCTCGGTCCTAAATCAGGACTCAACCGGTATCAAAAGATTGGGATCATTCCCTGCATATTTTCAGACCACAATGCTCTAAAGCTAGAACTCAACCACAAAAGGAAGTTTGGAAAGAACCCAAATACATGGAGACTAAACAGTATCCTTCTAAAGAATGAATGGGTCAACTGGGAAATTAAAGAAGAATTGAAAAAAAATCATGGAAACAAATGATAATGAAAATACAACGGTTCAAAATCTGTGGGACACAACAAAGGCAGTCCTGAGAGGAAAATATATAGCGGTACAAGCCTTTCTCAAGAAACAAGAAAGGTCTCAGGTACACAACCTAACCCTACACCTAAAGGAGCTGGAGAAAGAAAGAACAAGAAAGAAAACCCTAAGCCCAGCAGGAGAAGAGAAATCATAAAGATCAGAGCAGAAATCAATGAAATAGAAACCAAAAAAACAATAGAACAAATCAACGAAACTAGGAGCTGGTTCTTTGAAAGAATTAATAAAATTGATAAACCCCTGGCCCAACTTATCAAAAAGAAAAGAGAAAGGACCCAAATAAATAAAATCATGAATGAAAGAGGAGAGATCACAACTAACACCAAAGAAATACAAACTATTATAAGAACATACTATGAGCAACTCTACGGCAATAAATTTGACAATCTGGAAGAAATGGATGCATTCCTAGAAACATATAAACTACCGCAACTGAACCAGGAAGAAATAGAAAGCCTGAACAGACCCATAACCAGTAAGGAGATAGAAACAGTCATTAAAAATCTCCAAACAAACAAAAGCCCAGGGCCAGACGGCTTCCCGGGGGAATTCTACCAAACATTTAAAGAAGAACTAATTCCTATTCTCCTGAAACTGTTCCAAAAAATAGAAATGGAAGGAAAACTTCCAAACTCATTTTATGAGGCCAGCATCACCTTGATCCCAAAACCAGACAAGGATCCCACCAAAAAAGAGAGCTATAGACCGATATCCTTGATGAACACAGATGCGAAAATACTCAACAAAATACTAGCCAATAGGATCCCACAGTACATTAAAAAGATTATTCACCACGACCAAGTGGGATTTATTCCAGGGCTGCAAGGTTGGTTCAACATCCGCAAATCAGTCAATGTGATACAACACATCAATAAAAGAAAGAACAAGAACCATATGATACTCTCAATAGATGCTGAAAAAGCATTTGACAAAGTACAACATCCCTTCCTGATCAAAACTCTTCAAAGTGTAGGGATAGAGGGCACATACCTCAATATCATCAAAGCCATCTATGAAAAACCCACCGCAAATATCATTCTCAATGGGAGAAAAACTGAAAGCTTTTTCCGCTAAGGTCAGGAACACGGCAGGGATGTCCATTATCACCACTGCTATTCAACATAGTACTAGAGGTCCTAGCCTCAGCAATCAGACAACAAAAGGAAATTAAAGGCATCCAAATCGGCAAAGAAGAAGTCAAATTATCACTCTTCGCAGATGATATGATACTATATGTGGAAAACCCAAAAGACTCCACTCCAAAACTGCTAGAACTTATACAGGAATTCAGTAAAGTGTCAGGATATAAAATCAATGCACAGAAATCAGTTGCATTTCTCTACACCAACAGCAAGACAGAAGAAAGAGATATTAAGGAGTCAATCCCATTTACAATTGCATCCAAAACCATAAGATACCTAGGAATAAACCTAACCAAAGAGACACAGAATCTATACTCAGAAAACTATAAAGTACTCATGAAAGAAATTGAGGAAGACACAAAGAAATGGAAAAATGTTCCATGCTCCTGGATTGGAAGAATAAATATTGTGAAAATGTCTATGCTACCTAAAGCAATCTACACATTTAATGCAATTCCTATCAAAGTACCATCCATCTTTTTCAAAGAAATGGAACAAATAATTCTAAAATTTATATGGAACCAGAAAAGACCTCGAATAGCCAAAGGGATATTGAAAAAGAAAGCCAACGTTGGTGGCATCACAATTCCAGACTTCAAGCTCTATTACAAAGCTGTCATCATCAAGACAGCATGGTACTGGCACAAAAACAGACACATAGATCAATGGAACAGAATAGAGAGCCCAGAAATAGACCCTCAAATCTATGGTCAACTAATCTTCGACAAAGCAGGAAAGAATGTCCAATGGAAAAAAGACAGCCTTTTCAATAAATGGTGCTGGGAAAATTGGACAGCCACATGCAGAAAAATGAAATTGGACCATTTCCTTACACCACACACAAAAATAGACTCAAAATGGATGAAGGACCTCAATGTACGAAAGGAATCCATCAAAATCCTTGAGGAGAACACGGGCAGCAACCTCTTCGACCTCTGCCGCAGCAACATCTTCCTAGGAACAACGCAAAAGGCAAGGGAAGCAAGGGAAAAAAAATGAACTACTGGGATTTCATCAAGATCAAAAGCTTTTGCACAGCAAAGGAAACAGTTAACAAAATCAAAAGACAACTGACAGAATGGGAGAAGATATTTGCAAACGACATATCAGATAAAGGACTAGTGTCCAGAATCTATAAAGAACTTAGCAAACTCAATACCCAAAGAACAAATAATCCAATCAAGAAATGGGCAGAAGACATGAACAGACATTTCTGCAAAGAAGACATCCAGATGGCGAACAGACACATGAAAAAGTGCTCCATATCACTCGGCATCAGGGAAATACAAATCAAAACCACAATGAGATATCACCTCACACCAGTCAGAATGGCTAAAATCAACAAGTCAGGAAATGACAGATGCTGGCGAGGATGCGGAGAAAGGGGAACCCTCCTACACTGTTGGTGGGAATGCAAGCTGGTGCAGCCACTCTGGAAAACAGCATGGAGGTTCCTCAAAATGTTGAAAATAGAACTGCCCTATGACCCAGCAATTGCACTATTGGGTATTTACCCTAAAGATACAAATGTAGTGATCCAAAGGGACACATGCACCCGAATGTTTATAGCAGCAATGTCCACAATAGCCAAACTATGGAAAGAACCTAGATGTCCATCAACAGATGAATGGATCAAGAAGATGTGGTATATATACACAATGGAATACTATGCAGCCATCAAAAGAAATGAAATCTTGCCATTTGCAACAACATGGATGGAACTAGAGCGTATCATGCTTAGCAAAATAAGTCAAGCAGAGAAAGACAACTATCATATGATCTCCCTGATATGAGGAAGTGGTGATGCAACATGGAGGCTTAAGTGGGTAGAAGAAGAATAAATGAAACAAGATGGGATTGGGAGGGAGACAAACCATAAGTGACTCTTAATCTCACAAAACAAACTGAGGGTTGCTGGGGGGAGGGGGTTTGGGAGAAGGGGGTGGGATTATGGACATTGGGGAGGGTATGTGATTTGGTGAGTGCTGTGAAGTGTGTAAACCTGGTGATTCACAGACCTGTACCCCTGGGGATAAAAATATATGTTTATAAAAAATAAAAAATTTAAAAAAAAAAAAAAGGAAAGATAAAAAAAAAAAACTCCAATTTTCTGCATGAGTGGGGGATAGTCTTTTTTTTTTTTTAAGATTTTACTTATTTATTTGACAGAGAGAGAGAGAGAGGGAGAGAGAGCGAGAGCGAGAGAAATGCACAAACAGGGGGAGCTGCAGGGAGAGGGAGAAGCAAGCTCCCAGGCCTGATGTGGGTCCTGGGATCCCAGAATCATGACCTAAATTGAAGGCAGACACTTAACCGACTGAGCCACCCAGACATGGTTGGGGGATAGTCTTATTAGCCCAAAAATTAAGAGCAGAAGCTTTTAGATACATGTACATAGACTTTTTTTAACTAATAACTAATAATATACCTAATATATATATACATATATATATAAAATCTCCCACTTCGATAATTTTAAGTGGGCAAACTAGTAGCAAAACTTCCTAGAAACCATCTTAGGATTCCGCCTGTGCCAGGCTCAAATACTTCAGTAGTTATCACATCTGTGGAGCAGAGGAATGCATTATTGGAACATGCTGGGATGTCTGTACCCTGAAAGTAAAGTAGTAGAGACACAGACTCTCCTCCCCCCCAATCTCTTCCAGTTTTTGAAGTCAGTAGAGCCACAGAATCTAAGAGTAGTTGTGCACGGTGACAGCCATTAAAAAAATGAGAGAAGTCTCCAAGTTCAATGTTGGTGTTTAGAAAAGGTAGAAATGACAAAGCCAGGGGTGCCTGGGTGGTTCAGTGGGTTAAAGCCTCTGCCTTCAGCTCAGGTTATAGTTGGTGCAGCCACTTTGAAAAACAGTGTGGCGATTCCTTAAGAAATTAAAAATAGAGCTTCCCTATGACCCTGCAATTGCACTACTGGGTATTTACCCCAAAGATACAGATGGAGTGAAAAGAAGGGCCATATGTACCCCAAGGTTTATAGCAGCAATGGCCACGGTCACCATACTGTGGAAAGAACCAAGATGCCCTTCAACAGATGAATGGATAAGGAAGATGTGGTCCATATATACTATGGAGGATTATGCTTCCATCAGAAAGGATGAATACCCAACTTTTGTAGCAACATGGACGGGACTGGAAGAGATTATGCTGAATGAAATAAGTCAAGCAGAGAGAGTCAATTATCATATGGTTTCACTTATTTGTGGAGCATAACAAATAGCATGGAGGACAAGGGGAGATGGAGAGGAGAAGGGAGTTGAGTCAAATTGGAAGGTGAGGTGAACCATGAGAGATTATGGACTCTGAAAAACAATCTGAGGGTTTTGAAGGGGTGAGGGATGGGAGATTGGGGGGACCAGGTGGTAGGTATTAGAGAGGGAATGGATTGCATGGAGCACTGGGTGTGGTGCAAAAACAATGAATATTGTTACGCTGAAAAGAAATTAAAAAAAAAAAAAAAGAAGAACATCCTCTTAGGGGGCACCTCGGTGGCTCATTGGGCTAAGCCTCTGCCTTCAGCTCAGGTCATGGTCTCAGGGTCCTGAGATCGAGTGCCACATTGGGCTCTTTGCTCAGTGGGGAACCTGCTCCAGCTCCCGCCTGCCTCTCTGCCTACTTGTGATCTCTCTGTCAAAGAAATGAATAAAATCATTTAAAAAAAAAAAGAAAAGAAATGACAAAGCCAAAGGATCCCTACAATCCTAGATTGGGTGTTGAATATCCAAGCTTAATTTTGCCAACCCTCTCAATACAACTTCTCTAGCCTTGGGGCATGTATACACTTTTTGTTTTGTTTTTACATCCCAGGGCTGCTTGTGGTCCTAAACACCATCACCATGTCGGCTGTGAGTTTCTAACAGAAATAGGTAGGACCCTCCTCAGAAAGATGAACTTGCTGTATCTCTGACCAGAACCTTCCTGTTTTGGGGTGGTGGATGAAGTGGGCAGAAGGACCTAGATAACATGGGCTTGTCATATACAGGCTTGTCCAGTCCAGGATTTGTGGCCCTGATGAGAAACCTTGTCCTATAACACAAGCTATCTTTTCAAATGACCTACTCTTCAGTAGCCTGTCAAACTAGACTTATTTTTATGCCAGTACCATGCTGTCTTGGTGATCACAGCTTTGTAGTAAAGCTTGAAATCAAATAATGTGATACTACCAGTTTTATTTTGTTTTTCAACATTTCCTTAGCAATTCGGGGTCTCTTCTGATGCCATACAAATTTTAGGATTATTTGCTCCAGCTCTTTGAAAAATACCGGTGGAATTTTGATCAGAATGGCATTAAAAGTATAGATTGCTCTAGGCAGTACAGACATTTTAACAATGTTTATTCTTCTGATCCAAGAGCATGGAATGGTCTTCCATCTTATTGTGTCTTCTTCAATTTCTTTCGGTACTGGCATAAAAACAGACACATAGACCAGTGGAACAGAGTAGAGAGCCCAGATATGGACTCTCAACTCTATGGTCAAATAATCTTTGACAAAATAGAAAAAAAATACACAGTGAAAAAAAGACAGTCTCTTCAATAAATGGTGCTAGGAAAACTGGACAGCTATATGTAGAAGAATGAAACTCAACCATTCTCTTACACCATACACAAAGATAAACTCGAAATGGATAAAAAAAACCTCAATGAAAGACAGGAATCCATCAGAATCCTAGATGGACAGCAGCTTCTTTCAAGATATGTCTCCAAAGGCAAAAGAAACAAAAGCAAAAGTGAACTTTTGGGACTTCATCAAGATCAAAACCTTCTGCACAGCAAAGGAAACAGTCAACAAAACAAAGGGGCAACCCATGGAATGGGAGAAGATATTTGCAAATGACAGTACAGACAAAAGGTTGGTATCCAGGATCTATAAAGAACTCCTCAAACTCAACACACACAAAACAGATAATCATATAAAAAATGGGCAGAAGATGGGGCACCTGGGTGGCTCAGTGGGTTAAAGCCTCTGCCTTTGGCTCAGGTCATGATCCTGGGGTCCTGGGATCGAGCCCCACATCGGGCTCTCTGCTCCTTGGGGAGCCTGCTTCCTCCTCTCTCTCTCTGCCTGCCTCTCTGCCTACTTGTGATCTCTGTCTGTCAAATAAATAAATAAAATCTTTAAAAAAAATAAAAAAAAAAAGAAATGGGCAGAAGATATGAAACGACACTTCTCCAATGAAGACATACAAATGGCTATCAGACACATGAAAAAATGTTCATCATCACTAGCCATCAGGGAGATTCAAATTAAAACCACATTGACATATCACCTTACACCAGTTAGAATGGCCAAAATTAGCAAGACAGGAAACAACATGTGTTGGAGAGGATGCGGAGAAAGGGGAACCCTCTTACACTGTTGGTGGGAATGCAAGTTGGTGTAGCCTCTTTGGAGAACAGTGTGGAGATTCCTCAAGAAATTAAAAATAGAGCTTCCCTATGACCTGCAATTGCACTACTGGGTATTTACCCCAAAGATACAGATGAAGTGAAAAGAAGGGCCATCTGTACTCCTATGTTTATAGCAGCAATGGTCACAGTCACCAAACTGTGGAAAGAACCAAGATGCCCTTCAGTGGACAAATGGATAAGGAGGATGTGGTCCATATACACTATGGAGGATTATGCTTCCATCAGAAAGGATGAATACCCAACTTTTGTAGCAACATGGACGGGACTGGAAGAGATTATGCTGAGTGAAATAAGTCAAGCAGAGAGAGTCAATTATCAAATGGTTTCACTTATTTGTGGAGCATAACAAATAACATGGAGGACATGGGGAGATGGAGAGGAGAAGGGAACTGAGGGAAATTGGAAGGGGAGGTGAACCATGAGAGATTATGGACTCTGAAAAACAATCTGAGGGTTTTGAAGAGGCGGGGGGTGGGAGGTTGGGGAAACCAGGTGGTGGGTATTGGGGAGGGCACGGATTTCATAAAGCACTGGGTATGGTGCAAAAACAATGAATACTATTACGCTGAAAAGAAATTTTTAAAAAACTAGTGGGTTACTAAAAAAAAAAAAAAAACTAGACTTATTAAAGCCTTTAGCTGGCTACTACTAGATACACTATTCTGAAATGGTAACTCTAAACTAATGATTCATTATCCTTGCTTCTTGACCTCTATGGGCAGGATCTGTGACCTTCAAACACACCGTGTTGGCAGTGGCCTTCTCCTAGTTGTTGATAAGCATGGGGATCTGAGATTCTTAGAATCCTACAGTGGATACAGTGGCCAAAATGAATACCTCTAATGGGGAAACAGCCTTTCCAGCTAGAACTGCATGTATAGGGCTCGTAGCTACCTATCCTGCCTCCTGCCTCTGAGTTCCTATTCTCTCCTCTCAGTTCCTGAAGATGATACATAGAAATGACTATAAGCAGTAAATTATCAATTATCTAGGTAGCTATAGATAAAAGCAAGAATTTCTAAATAGCTTTATTGTGGCTTTTTCTATTAAATTTTAGTAGTGGTTTTCTACCAGGAATATCCCTATTTCAGTTCCCCATCAAGTGTTTGGTTATTTTAGGGCTGAGCAGGCCAAGGGCAATGCTAGCTCTAGTGTGGAGTACCCTTCAGTTTCTGGGTAAAATTCCTTCTGGAAATTTGCAAACAGCTTTGGGGAAATCTCCACAAAAAAAAAAAAAAAAATTGAAGCTCCTCTCTGAGCTGCATCCTTGGAAACAGGCTTCCTAATCATGTGATATCGTCACATCCTGATGTCCTGATCATGTGATATCTGACATCCCATCCTTACCTCATTCCACTGCAATTTATCAACTACTCATTATCCCTACAGGCCTCAGACATTCAGATCTCTTAGTCCTTTCCCTTTCTGAGGACCAGCCATAAAGTCTTTTTTTTTTTTTTTGTCCCTTTGTCTTCCCTACTCAATATATATTCAACAATATATATTGAGCACCTATTATATGGTAGGCACTGTTCTTGGAGCTGGGGACATATCAGTGAACAAAACAGTCCCCAAATTTCTGGTCTCATTGAGCTTATATCCTAGCAAATCATCTGCATTGGAAGTGAGTGGGCTGTTCCACTTGTACCATTGATGCTCCAGCATGATCCAGGAGTTCTGCTGAGCAGCTTTCCTGGGTTTACCAGTACCAAACTTCAAGCTCAAAGCAGAGACATGCCTGAAGAGAATCAAGAGAAAAATATCACTCCCTAGGCTGTAAATAAGTGCTAGATAAATTCAACATGTACAGTGTCACCTTGTGTGTTTGTTTTCCCACCATCCACACACACCCCCTTGTCTGTTTTCCTGATTTGTGAGCTGGTTAATATTGAATTTGGGAAAAAGCAGTGTTAAGGTAATATAGTTTACTTCTACCTAACCTTATATATAACAGGGATATAGTTCTTCCTTAGGCTTGGAAATGAAATGGAAGGAGGGGAATCCAGTGGGGAAAAGGAGAGAGGTGCCTGCACAAATGGGTATGCATACACATCCTCTCAGGTGCTGTGGCTAGGCCCCCTAGAAAAGGAGATGTCACAGTGTGAGTCTGAAATAGTATAGCTCTAATAAGAACAATGACAGGACTAACAAGGTAATACTTAAATATACTTTTCAGTGGTCTCAAGTCCCCCAAAATTATAATTATATAAGCTGATTGTGTCCCCACAAAGGGCTCAACCATGGAAGCTGAATCATTCAAACCTCAAAAATTAACTCTCCAGCACTAATTCTCCCCCACCCAAAGACCCAGGTTTCCCCACAGAGGTCTTGTGTTTCTGGGTCCTTCTGCTCTTCCAGGAGATATCTACCCTTTTCTGCTGGAAGCGCTTTAGGAGGCCCTGACGTATCTGCTTAGACTTGATGCAGTAAACAATGGGGTTCATGAAGGGTGGGACCAAGAAGTGCAGGTTGGCCATGAGTACTGCCAGAGCAGGATAGCTGTGTTTCTCTACTCGGTGCAGCACAGATAACCCCAGTTTGGGCAAATAAAAGATGAGAACAATGCAGAGGTGTGAGACACATGTGTTGAGTGCCTTGAACCTTTCCCCAGGTGATGCAATGCCCAGCACTGTTCGTAGGATCAGGGCATATGAGAGCATGATGAGGAAGGAGTCAAGGCCCAGTGACAAGAGGATGGAGACCAGGCCAACCAAGCTGTTGATCTGGGTGTCTGAGCAGGCCAATCCCACAAGGTCACAGTGTAGGCAGTAACAATGAGAGAGTACACTGATCTGGGGAAAAAGCAGACGTCGCAGGAGGATGGGTCCTGGGAGGTTGAGCAGGACAGCCCTCACCAGGATGGCAGCCCCCACTCTGGCCATGGCTGAGTGGGTCAGAATTGTGGCATAATGCAGAGGTTCCCGGATGGCAACAAAACGATCAAAGGCCATGGCCAGCAGCACACCAGATTCCACATAGGTGAAGGCATGGATGAAGAACATTTGTGCAGCACAGAGATCAAAGGGCAGCTCACGAGCACCCAGCCAGAAGAGCCGCATCATGGTGGGGAAGGTAGAGGCACAAAGTCCCAGATCAGAGGCTGCCAACATGGCTAGGAAGATGTACATGGGTTCATGTAAGGATGGATCTGTGCGGATCAGGAGAAGGATGAAACTGTTACCCAGGACGGAAACCACACAGATGAGGTTAATGGGGATGGAAACCCAATGATGAGAGGCTTCCAGGCCTGGAAATCCAGTGAGGAGGAATGTAGAATGACCAGAAGTGCTGGTGTTGCAGGAGAACATAGTGTTTCCAGGAGGGAGTTGTCCATCCTACAAGTAAGAGACATTCATTCATTTGATCATCACTTATATAAAGTCCCTAATAAGTGTAGTATGGAAAGGAAAATCTACCCCATAACCCTTTCTTAGGCCATGAAAGAAACCTCATTCCCCCTTAGAAGCCCATTTCTCTCCATCTCCTGGCTACTTTAGCCTTCTCTTTGGATATAGGGACAATGAATACATTGTAAGCATTGATCTCTGCTTACTGCTTTAGCTACTCAGTATCTTTTCTTGAGCCTAAACAACCTTCTTTATTCACTTAAGCTATACTCAAAGGCCTATCTCCAGAGTGTCTCCTCAAATTAAATAATGAAGAATGGAGAATAATTTTATGTCAAGATTTAGGTATTATGGTATTATGAATAAGCAGAAGAGACTCCATTTTTTATTTACTCTTAGAGGCAGGTTTTCCACAGCCCAATATACAAAAAACACTATTAACAAACAACACTAGAAAGGACACAGGCACACAAAGGATGTATTTTCAAAATCTCTGTCTGAGGAGGCTGGTTTTTTGGTTTTTCCTCTAGTGCTGTATAAAACCAACATTTTCTGTATTTCTTTTCTGGAAATTCCTTTGGGGCCGCATATAGGTTCTTTTGAATGTGTTCAATAGCGACAAATTTCTCTCCTGAGAAGATGGGTTGACTTAAGAGTAAGTATCCAAGAGTTCTTCAAGCTAAGTCTGGTAAACAAAATAGGAACTCAGATGATGTACTTCTGTTAAAATGCCATCTTCCCCAGGCCCATCTCCACCTCCCTGGCTGCTTGAAGCTTCTGACTCTGCTTTTGAGGCAGTCCTATGGACATGGACTCAATAGGAAGGCACTGTGCTCTGACATATCTCTTTCAGCCCTCTTGCCATAAAAGCTCTTATGATAGCCCCCAAGTACTTTGAAGTTCTCCTTTGTGTGGGCAGAAGGGTGAGGCTGACTGGCCTGAGGGTAACCACTTGAAGAGTTAGAGCAGCTGAATTTCCAGAACCCCAGGATTAATAAAGTTAAGCAAGGAGGCCAGAGTGTAGTGTGAAAGTTCCTCTGATCCCATAACTTCCCATCACACCTTCAGACTCTCCATTCTCTCCAGATTCTCTCTTCAGCAACAGCACTGCATCTTCCCTGTGTCTACTAACTTCACATCTGTTTGCATTATAAATTGAATGTCTCACAGAAGCACAAACTGTAATTCCCCTACTTTGTCCCCAGGGCTCACCCTCTAATACCTGCCAGGCCTTCCTTCCATTCCTGTTATCCATGAAATCTCCCGGGGAGGGGGGAGATCTGTTTTTTTTTTTTTCCCCCACTCTAACACATATTCCTCAAATCAGATCCCAATGAAACTACAAATTGTCATCATTTCTCTAGATATTTATGCCTCCTAACTGTCCTACTTTCTTCAGTCTTTCTGTATCCATTATCAAAATTTCCAACAGAATTCTCAGAAAACTTTTAAAAAGGGAAGTATGGACAATTAAATGAGTACATGCATAGAGAGGAAACAGTGATCAGATTTGTTATAGGAGGATGTCTCCTATCATAACTTCTTTTAATGATCTGGCCCCTCATTCTGAAGGATCAGGTCTAAGTAAGATCTTTATACTGGGGCAGAGAGGGAGAGACTTTGTCCATGCTAAATCTGTAACTTATTCTATCACCAGTTCCCTAAGCATTATAAACACTACTCATAAGATATCTTTCTACCAGCAAATTTACTATACTTGTTAATTCTTTTTTGTTAAAGTATATAAAACACATAGAAAAGCCTACCTGTAATTAAGTGTCAAGATTGAATTTCCTTGAAGTGAAACAGAACATTGTCAGCTCCCCAAGAACACTCTGGGACCCCTTCTGGTCACCCCATCCTCTCAATGATAACCACCTTTCTGACTTCTAATATCACAGATTAATTTACCTGTTAGAATCATGCAATATACACTCTTCTATGTGCCTTCCTTCGTTCAATTTTGTCTATTTGCTGAAAGGATGAATAGATGACTTGTCTTAAAAGCACTATCTTACTAAACTGACTTTCTGTTCTATGCTAAGCACTGTGCTAGGAAGTGGCATATAGCAATGAAAATTCACATAAGGCAGGGATAGACTAAAAGAATGTGGTTTTGTCCCAATGTGAGTGTATATGGATCCACCCATCAGTCTCTGATGATGATGATGATGATGATGGTGATGATAAGAACAGTTGCTATCATTTATTGACCATGTACCAGACACTGAGTAAGGATGTTACCTACACTCATAACAATAAGATGAGTCTCAGGTTGACTAAATTGCTGTAAGTGAACGATCCTGATCTCAGCTCAGCACTGATTCTCAAGACAGTGCAGTAGACAGTTTACAAAACTTGTCCTAATGTCAGGCAAGACATGCATTATCTGATAGACCAGAGCCCAAATGGAGGGGCTTTTCCCCTGTTCAAAAAAACACAATGGTCTATTCAGCAAAAGAGCAGCTTAGGGACCATCCAAAGCAACACTTTTGCCAACTGCCATTCCATATAGTGTCATTTTGTACAAAGCTTCTGTCCATAGCAGAGTGCAATGACAACCACAAGCCCACAGTCACACCTGAGAATAAGTCAGTGTCTGACATCTCAGGCACGTGGAAGCTGATCTCTGATTCCTAGGGATCTGTATATCAGTGTGCTAGTGTTAAATCTACTCTGCTCTACCCCATTTTTTTCCCTTATTTTTTTTAAGATTTATTTATTTATTTATTTATTTGACAGAGAGAGAGAGAGATATCACAAGTAGACAGAGAGAGGCAGGCAGAGAGAGAGAGAGGAAGGGAAGCAGGCTCCCTGCTGAGCAGAGAGCCCGATATGGGACTCCATCCCAGGACCCTGAGATCATGACCTGAGCCGAAGGCAGCGGCTTAACCCACTGAGCCACCCAGGTGCCCCCATTTTTCCCTTTTTGCTATGCTCCTTGCTTTCTTCCTTCTCCTTCATAGTTCTTTTTTCTTACAAAATAATGTAAAAGTCAGAAATAACACATTGGCCTTTTATAAATGTTCAATACACATATTGCTGGCTTAATCCTCAACCCTGTGGAGAAACCCTTTTTCCATTTTCTGATGAAAAAAACTGGGGTTCAGAGGGGCTAAGTGACTTTGCCAAGGTCTTGAAACTAGGTTGTGGATCTGGGGATTTAAATCCAAGCTGGCCTAAAGAGAAAGCTATTTGCTCAATTGCTTTATACAAGGAAGAATTGTTCTGGCACTTTATGATTATTAGGTGCCCAGCCCTCAAGACAATTTAAAGGCCAGTTTTTCTGTCCCCTCCCTCCAAAGCCACTTCCTCTAAAGCAGATGCAGAAGTTGGACACTGGAATGAGGTCCCCCAATAAAAGCAGTCTTCAGATCAGTCCAGCTAGACCGTTCTGCTCCAATCATTTCTAGTTTTTCTAGCCTTTTCACACAGATTGTGACTCATCCCCTGGAAGCAGTGGCCAAGTCCCCTTCCATAGCCCACCTGCACCCAAGACCCAAGAGTGTTGTGGTGGTTGATACAGGGAGGCTGCTCCCTCCTCTTCCACTCCTGTGCTGCAGGAGTAACAAGGAGTTCACCAAAAAGTAGTGTTCAAAGGACAAGAACACTGACATCACAGAGCATGAACACAGGGAAAGATTATAAACTGTTTAGCACATGGTAGGCACTGAAATGTAATAACAAGCATATTTCACATTCATTATCTCATGAAGTCTCCCTACTTCCAAAGCCTATTAGTGGCATCACACACACCCCTTCTGGAAATGGAGAAATAGTCTGAGAGATGCAGAAACTTGACAGGGACCACACAAAAGGTCCGCAGAAGGCCAGCTTCAAGCTCCATCCATTTGACTCCAAAGTTCATGTGGCTGTCCATTCCTCAGAATTCTCACCTCTAAAATCTTTGAAAATAATATTTATCCCTTGAGAGTATTGTAAAATGAGAATGCATGCAAAGCACTTAGGACAGTGCCTGGCACATAATAAGCACTTAAAAATGATAAAAGCTAATATTCGAGTATTAACTGCTTTGTAAGGTGGTTATTATTATCATTCCCACTTTGCTATGTGAAAACTGAGCCTCCAAGTCATTGGAAAACTTTCTTAAGATCATGAGGTAAGAAAGTGGATGAGCCTGGGTTCAAATCTAAGCAGTCTGACTCTAGAACTGTCATTTTTTAGCACGGTGTTATGCTGCTGCTTTGTGCTAGCTAGATTATTAGTGCCACAGATGTTCATCCCCAAAGAAGCTCAGGACTATAGATGTATGGGATCTCCTTGTTTACCACCCTTGCCTCCTCTCCAATCACTTATAATATGCATCAATCTTGAATTTCCCCCATAGAAAAGTTCTAAGTTTATAAGGGGCCCATGTGCTTATTAACTGTCCCTGTGCTGCATAATGCATAAGTTTAATTATAGGCTCATGGTTTAGGAAGAAGAACTTTCTCCTCAAAGTAGTAGTCTCCTGAGAAAGCAAAGGAGAAACATGATAATACTGTATCTGGAGGGGCGCCTGGGTGGCTCAGTGGGTTAAGCCGCTGCCTTCGGCTCAGGTTGTGATCTCAGGGTCCTGGGATCGAGTCCCGAATCGGGCTCTCTGCTCAGCAGGGAGCCTGCTTCCTCCTCTCTCTCTCTGCCTGCCTCTCTGCCTACTTATGATCTCTCTCTGTCAAATAAATAAATAAAATCTAAAAAAAAAAAAAAATACTGTATCTGGAAAGAAAAAAGAGGGAGACAGAGAGGGAAACAATGCAGAGCAGATCCTTCTGAGGACGGGGGTGGGGAGGGACAGAATTAAACTACACTTTCTGCCCCTCCGCAATCTTCCTCATTCAGGTTCCAGAAAGAATTTTTCTTTCTCTAGTCAGGGAATTCTGTGCCCACATGGCCTGTAGCTGAACTATGAGCCACTGAAAAGAAATAACCCAGCTTAGAGATGATTGGAGACACCTTCCCCTACCCCAAAAGATTTCTATGGCAACCAGGCATCAGTCCCCAGCACTCGAGGTGGGGATGTAAAGCTTTAAGCCTCTGGATTTGCCAGCTAAGTCCTAGGATTGAAGAAGCCCCAGGCCTGGGGCCAAGAGGAAGTTTATGGAAAAATCAGCTTTGGTATGGACAGCTCTAGTCTAGCAGAGACCAGCATCTTGGAACTAGGGATCCGAGTTTTTCCACAAGCCCATGATGCTGTTTTGCTGTAGTCAAAATTAGCTCTATCACTGCTCTGCTCAGAAATAAGCTTAGCATAAACCTGCCTGGGCCACACAGCTATAACTGGGCAGTCACAAATTGCAGGGTCTCTAACTCCCCAGAAATAACTCAGGCTCCTTCCACCTCCAGCTGCTTTCTAGCTGTTTGAAGTTGCTATTATGATTTATGAATGAATGGGGATGTGTGGGGAGATTTCCTGCCCTCCATACATCTTTCTTCCTCCTACCACATATAAAGAGAGATTCTCAGAGCCTATAGCTTCAATACAGGACTTAGATCCCAAAAGCTATCAATGAGATTGCAGTGAAATCTGAGTGGAGGAATAAAATCAGAGTTCCTCCAAAGGTTTTCATTTATGTATCAATTTAGGATCTATATAGTAATAAAAATCATTAAGTAAGTCTGATTCTATCAGTCTTTTCTAAATCACTTTAAATATTTTTTGAACAGTAGATCCCCTTCAAATTTAAGTATATCTGTTGCCTGATTTCAAAAATTGGCAACTATGAATCCTTGATTAGATTTAACTGATGCTGTCTGGCTATTTATAATGAGATGCCAAGGTCTGGGATGGGGTGGGAATATCTCTAGTACTGAATGGTATTAAATTTTAAACGATAGAATCATCCTGGTGTACAGGCCTGTACCTATCAATGTGTTATAACCCAGCCTTCTGTGATCTTCCCTCCAGAATCAACACACAAGGCAAAAGTGTCTGCGAAAGTGATCTCTCCAACTTCCTTGAGGGTTTTTTTATAACATGACTACTGTATGTTCTATTAAAATTATGTGTCTTCTCACATTAGCATTTCAGAGTTTGGGACAGGCTGGCCTCTAACCTGTATTTTATTCTGGATGGGCAGTACAGAGTAGAAGTATATACCAATAGACCCAGACAGCTTGGGTTTGAATCCTGGCTTCATACTACTGATCAGCCACATGACTATGGGCAAATTTCTTAACCTCTCTGTCCTAATGTTCTGACCCATAAAACATAATGAGTACTTTTCTCATTGAGTTTTGGTGAGGTTAAATGAGTTCATCAGGAAATCATAATCTTTTCAATGTTTACTATGATTATCTCTTACATAGCTGACTGCCTTCTTGACTTAGAATGAGATGGAAAGTGACCCCTCCATACTGGCCGAAACTAGTCAGAATATGCTGTTTCAAGGGAGGTTTGGTCACAAACCTGAACCCCAGACTGAAGCAGAGTCCATCCCCTATACCTGTCTTTGCCCCAAAATCAGAAACCCCATACTATGAGGCAGGAAATCTGTCAGATTCAGCCTGTCCTACAAGAAGCCTCTGCAGGTGAACCTGGAGATTCATCTATAGCTCATTTGGCCCAGATTTGGCCGGGTAATTGAAGACTGAGAAGGAATGGTGTTTCCTATTATCATGAAGTAACCATGTTTCTCAGCCCAGAACAGCAAGGAATGGTCTAGCTCAAAAGAAGGCATTGATTAATGTAATAACTCATTACAGATGTCCACCCAAGCCTATTATGTTATAAGAAAAAAGGATCAGCAAAAGCCTTAAAGTAACACTCATATCTTGGGATTTGGAAAGACCAGAAGGGTGGTTGCCAGCCCTAAACATAGACTGTTCAGTGTGGCCCAGAGGCAGAAATGCTGAAACAGGCTGAAGCTATAAGGATTCCTCACCCTGGACCCCAGGTTTGACCTTCCAGTGCCAGTACTCACCATCGCTCCAGAGTGGGAATCTCTTTTCATCTGTTCCTCTGTTTGTGAAAAGCATTTTTTTGGCTTTGTCAGTAAAGACCAATACTTTATAATCCTCCTGATGGAATTAGGGGAATAACTGGTCTTCTGGGATCCAAGTGCAAATCCAAGAGATTTTCGTAGTTGAACTTCCTGAACCCCCTGAGTGCTGCTAGGCAGCTCTGGGACTTGGAACGAAGCATCAAGCAGAAAATCCTGATGATTTTTCATAGGGGGCATCAGAAGAATACTAAATTGTCCCAGATTGAGCACCTGCCTTTCCCAAAGGGCCAGCCCCATGAACAGCCTGGTGACAGATGAAGGCAGGTAGAGACCAAGAGGATAGTTAGAGACCAGGGCACCCAACTGTCCTGCTGGAGCACCAGAGGCCATGAAAAATTTCCATTTCTAGAAAGAATAGATATAAGTTCTTTCCAAATTCTCCCAAAGAGAAACCCAGGTAGTGTAGCCAAAGAGATGTGCATGAGTGCTTCATACATGGGGAACATGTTAGGAGAAAACAGTTCTCTTTTTGCCCATACCTAGGGAATGAAGGTGGTTGAAAATGAAGCTATAATGATGAAGCAATGTCTCTCTCTCCTGGTAATACCCTCTGAGGTCACATATCAAGCATGATGTAGTAGAAAAGCTGGGATCTATTTCTGGATCTGTCACTTACCAACTGTGTGGTAATGAGCAAATTAACCCCTTGAGCCTTTTATGCTTTACTTATAAACTAGGAATAAGGCTTATTTCATAGGATTGTTAGAATTATGCTAGACTATGAAGGCATGCAGTAAAGGACTTGGCACATCATATAAGCTCCATAGACCCTCCTTTCCTTTCCAGTAGGAAATCGAGAACAGGCTTTCAGTAATGTCTGGACACCCCTATCTTGCCCATCCACAGGTCACGTTCCCCCTAACATTCATAGAGGTTTGGGTAGGGTCAGGAGTGGGAGGGAGGTGGTTTAAATAAACTTTTTATTTGAAGATATTTTCAGATTCACAGAAAAGTTATAAAAGCCATGTAGTTTCTATATATCTTCCCCCCTACTTTCCTTAATGTTAACAACTTACATTTGTTGGAACTAAGGAATTAAGAGTGGTACGTTACTAGTAACTAAAGTCCAGATTTTAGGTTTTGACAGTTTTTCTATTAGTATTAATTTTTTGGTCCTAGATCCAGTGCAGAGAACCATAGTGCAATTAGCCATCATGTCTCCTTAGGCTCTTCCAATCTGTGATAGTTTCTCAATTTTTACTTGGTTTTTGTGACCTTGAGAGTCTTGAAAAATATTGGCCAGTTATTTTAGAATGTCAGAGCATTTAATTCACTAACTTCAACCATCCCCTCTTCCTTTCTCTCTAACATGGGAAGGGGGACGATATAGAGGTAACAGCCTACCCCACAGGATGTCCTGACTCCTCTTTATTCCACTCCAGGTCCTAGTGTGTCCTGCAGATTCAAGAACAGGACATTTCAAGGTTCTGTCTGCTTGAGGCCAATAGCATCTCCTGAGGTTTTCTTAGTGGTTTTCCCAATTAGGAGACCAAGCTCTCTCCTCCATGGGATGTACCCCAATATAAGGTTTTCCCATACCTACCACACACCCCTTTTTCTCATTCATTGAAATCTTAGAAATTTTTCAGTTTCTTGTGTTTCAGGCTCTAAAAAGTTGACATGATTTTTAATAGAGTCTTAACTATTTTTTTTAATTAACTATGTTGACATTTTGGGCATCTTTCTGATGAAATTGTTTCTTTAGCTTTTCTAGCTCTGCATTCTGAGATGCATTCTTTGCCTTAAAGCTAATAAATATGGCTAATATTAGGTTGTCTCTCAAATCTGGAGTGGGAGGGAAGATGGTAAATGGAAGTAGATGGATGAAACCTAAGAGCAATTCCATCTGCTCCTGAGAGACTATTCTATTCACTCTAAAGTCTACATTATCTAGTAGTCTTTGAAATGGTTCGCAATATTGGGGTTCCACTTTACCTACAGATTAATCAGGTACCAATCCTATCCTAACTTATGCCTCCAGAAGAAAGTAAAGTATGTGTAAAAACTAAAATGGACTCTTTAGTAGACAAGAGAGAAATAGAGAAGTCTTTATATAAAGAAAATGTTATTTGAGTTGAGACTGAGAAGAGTTGGCCTTAAATATGTAGAAATAAAAGGCTTGCTGGTGTGGGGGGGGGGTACCTGGGTGTCTCCGTCAGTTAAGCATCTCCCTTCAGCTCAGGCCATAGTCCCAGGATCTTAGGATTGAGCCCCACATCAGGTTCTCTGTTCAGCGGAGAGTTTGCTTCTCCCTCTGCCCCTTATCCTGCCCATGCGTTCTCTCTCTCTCTCTCTCTCTCTCTCTCTCCCTCTCAAATAAAGAAATATTAAAAAGCCTTGCCAGGACTGTTGTTAAGATCATTGCATATGGAATCAAACAGGACTTAAACCCTTATTACTAAACTAGATACCCTGTGCCAGGTACCTATACTCTAAATGCATCAGTTTTAATTAGTAATAATTAAACCTATCCAGTGGCTATTGATCAATCTCTGCTCCAGTGACCTGTTGCCATTCAATGGACTTCTGTGCAAGGGTCCATATGAGTAGAGGTAAACAGAGAAGCCTCAGTGAGGGGAAGCCCATGCTCAGTTAGAGCCTCCATCCCTGCTGCTCTGGACAGATAAATAAAAGGCCAACTCTAAGCCTGAATTTTCACTATTTCTAGAAGAACCTAGATAGTCTTCTAGTGGCACATTAGTTGCATTGAACCAACAGCAATTTGTCCTCACAAAATAGGTAGTAATATTTCAAAGACAGATTCATCTTCTCTCCTACACTGCTTCTTCCAGCACTACCATTTTTAGACTTAAACCATCAGGATATCCCAACATCACTTGTAACTGAGCAACTGACTTTGCAATTAAAGAATTCTGATAATAGGATTGCCCTATGGAATGCATTAGTCTTACAACATACACCATCAGCCAGAAAAAGTTGGCCCAATAAGACTATGAGATGCCCTGCTAAAGGCACAGCTATGACACCAGTTTGGAAACCCCAATGTATCACATAGGAAGGTTGTCCCATAAACTCTGATAAGTGATTAAAATCAACAAATATTTTTTCATATCTACTATATACACACACTTCAGAAAAATCAAGGGGCCCCTATTATCACCAAACTAATAGCTCCTTTATAGAACACTTTCTTTCCATCCCCCAATATAGTGCTCAGCCTGTTTAGTAAAAAAAAAAGGGGGGGGCACAATGACAATGACTAGGACTTTCTACCAGAGTAAGCAAAGCTGGTTCTAATAAATTGGAATTCGCAACTATCCCTTGGCTCTGGGGCTTCTTCAGCCACTGATAAATAGAGGATGGGGTTTCTATACTGGCTGTAGTGAATTATCCTTATTACCAAGAAGAATTCAAGTGGTTGGTACATAATGGACCAAGAAGGACTATGCCTAAAACCCAAAATATACATTGGAGAGATTCCTAGTTATGATTGCCTGATGGCAACGGCCAGTGCATTAAAGACAAGAACATTAAGGATACTGATCCTTCAGGAATGATTTGGTTGACTCACCAGGAAAATAACACTGGAGGACTAAGGTACTGGCAGTGAGTGAGGGGAAGTTGGAATGACTAGCAGCTTTGGTCTTACAGCTAGTACCAATACTGAGCTTGCCTGTGTTCTATCCATCAGTTTAGATGCATATTATTGAATATTACCAAAGCAACCCTGTGTTATTTATTAATATCTTTACTTAATAGGTTAAAAAAAGGAAACTCAGAGAGATGGCACGTGGCTGGTAAAGAGCAGGGTTAGCCCTGAATCCCTGTCTGCCCTATCATGGGATCTGTGTTCTCTTCTACCACATCCAACAGTGGCTTACTCACTGCCTATAGGAGTGAGTGAGTGCAGTGATGTGAAGCAGAGCATTTTCTGAGTGTCTGCAAAATTCATACATGGGTCTCTTTCTTTGGTTTTTTTTTTCCACTTTGCTTTCTGGAACTATGGTCCAGGAATCAAATCAGTACAGTGATGCAACTTGGATGTTAGATGTCACCTGATAACCTTCCACTACACAAATTCTCTTAAAAACAGAACTGGAAATTTCAAAAAGGCAAGAAGTATTTTTAGGTTCCCTAAATCTATAGAAAACATTAAGCAGTTATACAGGGACAAATATATATATATATATATTTTTTTTTCCCAATTATTCTGTATATATATATATATATATATATAGAGAGAGAGAGAGAGAGAGTTGGAAGGAATTGAGAGTCATTCTAGTCTCCTCGCCCTTCCTTTTTTCCCCTTCCTCCTCTACAGCTTATGACCACATCCCTCCCAGCTGCTCCTACAACCTCTGCTTGAGCTGACGGGGCAGCCTTTTATCTCTGGGCTGTCACTAAAATAAGTGTCTTCCCTGACCTTTAATTCTCATGCATCTACTTACTATGCCACTTCAATCAAGTCACTTTACTCCATTCAGACTCCATGTCCTCTCCTGGGATGTGAGTTTAAGAATTCCTAAATCACTAAATTGTTATGTGGCTTAAATCATACAACCTGCCATAGCAACAGTATTCACAGTAGTCAAAAGATGGAAGCCACCCAAGTGTCCATTCACAAATGAATGGATAAACAAAATGCATTTATAAACATTGGGATATTATTCAGCCTTTAAAAGAAAGGAAATCCTGCCACATGCTACAACATGGAGGAAACTTGAGGACCTTTTGTTAAGTGAAATAAGCCAGTCACAGAAGAACAAATACTATATGATTCCACTTACATTGGGGCACCTAAAGGAGTCAGATTTGTAGAGACTGAAAATTGAATGGTAGCTTCCAGGGGCTGAGGGGAGGGTATAATGGGGGAATTATTGTTGAACAGATAACAGTTTTCAGTTGGGCAAGATGAAAAAAGTTCTGTGGATGGTGCTTTTGGTCACATAATGAAGTGAATGTATTTAATGCCACTGAACTATATACTTGAAAACGGTTACAATGGTAAGTTTTGTTTACTACAATTTTTAAAATAAAAAATAACCTCAGAAAATCCCTAGTTCAGTGACAAGTACACAGTTGGTGCCCAGTAAATGTCAATTCCCTTCTTACCAGTCACTGGTGTGACACCTGCCTTTGGGTCATGTGGAATAAATCCCTTACCCCCTGATGTTAAAAGAATATCAAGTCTTTGGGCACCTGGATGGCTTAGTAGTTAAGCATCTGCCCACAGCTCAGGTCATGATCCCGGGGTCCTGAGATCAAGCCCCACATTGGGCTCCCTGCTTGGGAGGAAGCCTGCTTCTCCTTCTCCCACTCCCCCTGCTTGTGTTCCTGCCTTTACACACACACACACACACACACACACACACACACTCTCTCTCTCTCTCTCTCTCTCTCTCTCTGTCAAATAAATAAAATCTGGATGGATGGATGGATGGATGGATGGATGGATGGATGAATGAATATCGAGTCCTTCCTCAAATGGACTTGTTTCTGGAAGTAGGAAGCTGAGGGTGGCCTGTAAGAGAGACCTCCAGGCGCTGTTGTCGCCATCCAAACCTCCCTAAGGGCAGCTCCCGTAAGTGGGCACGGCACAGCACGTTGGTATGGAGTGATGGTGAACAGTGTCAAAGGAGGCAGCATGACTCCTCCATATTAGATGCGATATTTTTTCTTATTAGATACTGAGGACATGAGAGGGAGCGGGAAGCAAGGACGAAGAGCTAAGGAGCTCTCACTAGAGCCAGCCTGGCTGCCACCACCTGCTGCGCCCTAGCTCCGCCCCAGCTGGCTGGTCACGCTCTCCTCCCATTCTCCGCCCCTCCGCCCGCCTCCCTTCCAGACACGCCTCTGACGGGAAATCGAAAGTGAAATAGGCAACTTGCCGCCAGCTGGTGAGTACCCTTAAAAGGTAAGTGACTTGCCCCGACCCTAGTGGCCCAGAAACAGGGGGACCTCTTTCCCCTGCCCCAGATCCGAAGGGCCCCTTCCATCCCTGCTCACCCCTTAGAGCCTGCAGTCCCAATGGAGCACCCTGAGCCCTAGTCGGGGCCACACCCCAGCCCCTGCCCGAGGGCGCCTGGCTCGGAAAGAGACTTCCACACCACCGGGAAGGAGGAGGGGTTGAGGGCTGCCTTCCTACCGCGGCCTGACCACCTTGAGCAGGAGAATGGGGCAGCAACTATGGAGTGTGGCCCAGGAACCCCTGTCGACAGTTAACCCTCGGAGGGTGAGAGGGGTAGGATGGTTTCCGGTGTTAGAAACTTAAAACTACATTGAGATACCACCTTACACCAGTTAGAATGGCCAAAATTAGCAAGACAGGAAACAACATGTGTTGGAGGGGATGTGGAGAAAGGGGAACCCTCTTACACTGCTGGTGGGAATGCAAGTTGGTGCAGCCTCTTTGGAGAACAGTGCGGAGATTCCTCAAGAAATTAAAAATAGAATTTCCCTATGACCCTGCCATTGCCCTCCTGGGTATTTACCCCAAAGATACAGATGTAGTGAAAAGAAGGGCCATCTGTACCCCAATGTTTATAGCAGCAGTGGCCACGGTCGCCAAACTATGGAAAGAACCAAGATGCCCTTCAATAGAGAATGGATAAGAAAGATGTGGTCCGTATACACTATGGAGTATTATGCCTCCATCAGAAAGGATGAATACCCAACTTTTGTAGCAACATGGACAGAACTGGAAGGGATTATGCTGAGTGAAATAAGTCAAAGCAGAGAGAGTCAATTATATGGTTTCACTTATTTGTGGAGCATAACATATAGCATGGAGGACATGGGGAGATAGAGAGGAGAAGGGAGTTGAGGGAAATTGGAAGGGGAGGTGAACCATCAGAGACTATGGACTCTGAAAAACAATCTAAGGGTTTTGAAGGGGCAGGGGGTGGGAGGTCGGGGTATCAGGTGATGGGTATTATAGAGGGCATGGATTGCATGGAGCACTGGGTGTGGTGCAAAAATAATGAATACTGTTATGCTGAAAATAAAAAATAAATTTAAAAAAAAAAGAGTTTATGCCCCAGAGGCAATGGAAACAGCTGCCAGGTTCCCCCAAGGAAGCGCGCTAGTCTACAAGTTTGTGTGTGTATGCATCCACACATGCATACCTACAGGTATAGATACATACAGATAGACATATATAATAAATATATTATGTACATAATCACAGATATGTGATTGCCATTATCGTGCATATTAGTGATGTTCGCAGAGCACACAGCACCTTCTCTGGCATAAGGAGTGTGCGTAGTGAACGGCCCCTATCATGATGATGAGCTACTGAGCAGAAGACTGGTGACCAGGGAGGGGAGGGAATGGATAGGAAAAATCTGGGCAGGCACAATGAAGCAAGGATGGCCATGAGGAGAAAAGAGTTGTAAACAGCTTTATATCTGAAGTTCTCAATAACATTCACAGTCTCTTTGAGGGGACTCAGTTTTCCCTTCTATCTGACTAGATTAAGTGGATGAGACTAGAGAAGTTATTATTTAAATTACTGTTCTGGTCTTATTCTCACCCCTTCCACTAAACTCGTTCTCATGTTTTCCTTTGGACTGTTTTTTCTCACACAACGCTTATGATCTTCTCATTTCCTTTTCTCCTCTCCCCACCAGGCTACCCCCAGGATCTCTGCATTGCTGCTTACTAAGAACATTAGCCCTATGGCCTCAGTAGCGCCCTTGGCAATGATGTGGGAGGAGGTTACATGCCCTATCTGCCTGGATCCCATGGTGGAGCCTATGAGCATTGACTGTGGCCACAACTTCTGCCATGAATGCATCTCTGAAGTCGGGAAAGATGGGGGTGGTGTCTGTCCTGTGTGTAAACACAACTTCTTGCTCCAAAACCTCCGACCCAACTGGCCACTGGCTAACATGGTGGAAAACCTCAAACAAATGGCCCAGAGTGCCAAGGAGGACACACAGGGGGACCGGTGTAAGGTGCATGGAGAGAAACTGCACCTGTTTTGTGAGGAAGATGGGAAGACCCTTTGCTGGGTGTGTTCCCAGTCCCAGAGACACCGTAACCACCACATGGTTCCTATTGAAGATGCTGCTCGGGAATACCAGGTGAGGCCCTAGCATAGAGGCATGAGCAGGTAAAAGGAATATGGGTTCCTGGAGGTCTTTGTTCCCCAGTGGTGGGCAGGCAGCATCGCCTGTGGAAGTGGAGGGGTTGAGGAAAGGTAGGGGGTCTCCCACCTTCCGTATCTAATGCAAGCAGAGAACTGCAAGCTCAGCACAACTTTCTCATTCCCTAGGAGCAGGGAATATACTTGGGGAAAATGCTGCAGGAATCACATTTCCTGTGGCCTCCTGTTAATTAGGAATGAGTAGTGCCCCACCCCTGCAGCCCAGCAACAGTTTGGTTTCATTTTTTTTAATTATGTTATGTTAGTCCCCATACAGTACATCATTAGTTTTTGATGTAGTGTTCCAAGATTCATTGTTTGCATATAACATGCAATCCTCCATGCAATACGTGCAATACGTACCTATCACCAGGCCAACCCATCCCCTCACCTCCCTCCCCTCTAAAACCTTCAGTTGGTTTCTTGGAGTCCACAGTCTCATGGTTCATCATCTCCTCCTCCAATTCCCCCCTTCACTTTTCCCTTTCTTCTCCTAATGACCTCCATACTATTCCTTATGATCCACAAGTAAATGAAACCATATAATTGAGTTTCTCTGCTTGACTTATTTCACTTAGCGTAATCCTCTCCAGTCCCATTCATATTGATGCAAAAGTTGGGTATTCATCCTTTTTGATGGGTAATATTTCATTATGTATATGGACCACATCTTCGACTGTAGAAGGTCATTTCGGTTCTTTCCACAGTTTGGCTATTGTGAACACTGCTGCTATGAACATTGGGATGCATATGGCCCTTCTTTTCACTACATCTGTATCATTGGGGTAAATACCCAGTAGTGCAATTGCCGGGTCATAGGGTAGCTCATATTTTTAATTTTTTGAGAAACATCCACACTGTTTTCCAAAGCAGTTGTACCAACTTGCATTCCCACCAATAGTGTAAGAGGGTCCCCTTTCTCCACATCCTCTCCAACATTTGTTGTTTCTTGCCTTAATTTTTGCCATTCTAACTGGCATAAGGTTGTATCTCAATGTGGTTTTGATTTGACTTTCCCTGATGGTTAATGATAATGAACACTTTTTCATGTGTTTGTTAGCCATTTGTATATCCTCATTAGAGAAGTGTCTGTTCATGTATTCTGCCCACTTTTTGAGTTGATTATCTGTTTTTTGGGTGTTGAGTTGGAGAAGTTCTTTATAAAACTTGGATATGAGCCCTTGGTCTATAGTGTCATTTGCAAATATCTTCTCCCCTTTCATGGGTTGCCTCTGTTTTGTTGACTCTTTCATTTGCTGTACAGAAGCTTTTTATCTTGATGAAGTCCCAAAATTTCATTTTCACTTTTTTCCCTTGGCTTTTGGAGACGTGTCCTGAAACATGCTGCTGTGGCCAATGGCCAATG
This sequence comes from Mustela putorius furo, assembly GCF_011764305.1. NCBI lineage: Eukaryota > Metazoa > Chordata > Mammalia > Carnivora > Mustelidae > Mustela > Mustela putorius. Next base: position 2,374,724 of record NW_025422126.1, read on the forward strand.
TCAAAGAAGTTACTGCCTATGTTCTCCTCTAGGATTTTGATGGATTCCTGTCTCACACTGAGATCTTTCATCCATTTTGAGTTTATCTTTCTGTATGGTTTTAGAGAATGGTCCAGTTTATTCTTCTATATATAGCTGTCCAATTTTCCCGGCACCATTTATTGAATAGACTTTTTTCCACTGGATATTTTTTCCTGATTTGTCGCAGATTAGTTGACTGGAGAGTTCAGGGTCCATATCTGGGCTCTCTACTCTGTTCCATTGGTCTATGTGTCTGTTTTTGTGCCAACATCATGCTGTCTTAGTGATCAGCTTTGTAATAAAGCTTGAAATCAGGCAATGTGATGCCCCAGCTTTGTTTTTCTTTTTCAACATTTCCTTGGCATTTCGGGGTCTTTTCTGGTTCCATACAAATTTTAGGGTGGGTTGTTCTAGCACTTTGGAAAATACTGATGATATTTTGAGCAGAATGGCATTGAAAGTATAGATTTCTCTGGGAAGGGGCACCTGGGTGGCTCAGTGGGTTAAGCCACTGCCTTCAGCTCAGGTCATGATCTCAGGGTCCTGGGATCGAGTCCCGCATCGGGCTCTCTGCTCAACAGGGAGCCTGCTTCCCTCTCTCTCACTCTCTGCCTGCCTCTCTGCCTACTTGTGATCTCTCTCTGTCAAATAAATAAATAAAATCTTTAAAAAAAAAAAAAAGATTTCTCTGGGAAGTATAGAAATTTTAACATTGTTTATTCTTTCGATCCATGAGCATGGAATGTTTTTCCATCTTTTTGTGTCTTCTTCAGTCTTCCATGAGTATTCTATAGTTTTCAAGTAGAGATCCTTTATCTCTTTGGTTAGGTTTATTTCAAGGTGTCTTGTGTTTTTCAGTGCTATTGTAAATGCAATCACTTCTCAATTTCCCTTTCTCCGGTTTCACTGTTAGTGTATAAGAAACTGATTTCTGAGCATTGATCTTCTATCCTGCCATATTACTGAATTGCCGTATGCGTTCTAGTCGTTTGGGGGTGGAGTCTTTTGGGTTCTCCACATAAAGTATCCTGTCATCTGCAAAGAGAGAGAGTTTGACTTATTTGCCAATTAGCTAGATCTTGTTGAGAATCTTGGCATCCACATTCATCAGGGGTATTGGTCTGAAATTCTTTTTGATAGTGTCTTTGCCTGGTTTGGGGATCAAGGTAATAGTGGCTTCATAGAAAGAATCTGGGAGTTTTCCTTCTCTTTCTATTTTTTTTTTTTTTTAAAGATTTTTATTTATTTATTTGACAGAGATCACAAGTAGGCATAGAGGCACAGAGGCAGGCAGAGAGAGAGAGGAGGAAGCAGGCTCCCTGCCAAGCAGAGAGCCCGATGCGGGACTCGATCCCAGGACCCTGAGATCATGACATGAGCCGAAGGCAGCGGCTTAACCCACTGAGCCACCCAGGCGCCCTCTCTTTCTATTTCTTGAAACAGCTTCAGAAGAATAGGCATTATTTCTTCTTTGAATGTTTGGTGGAATTCCCCAGAGAATCCATCAGGTCCCGGACTCTAGTTTTTTGGGAGGTTTTGTTTTATTTTGTTTTGTTTTGATATTTTTTGATTTTTTAATCTTTTTATTAACATATAATGTATTATTGCTCCAGGGGTATGAGTCTCTGAATTATCAGGCTTATATATTTCACAAAACTCATCATAGCACATACCCTCCCCAATGTCCATAACCTAGCCACCTTATCCCAACCCCCCACCAGCAACCCTCAGTTTGTTTCCTGAGATTAAGAGTTTCTTATGGTTTGTCTCCCTCCCAGTCCCATCTTGTTTCATTTTTTTCCCTCCCTATACCCCACGACCCACTGCCCTGCCCCTCAAATTCTTCATGTAAGAGAGATATGATAATTATCTTTCTCTGATTAACTATTGTGGACATTGCTGCTATAAACATTTGGGTGCATGTGCCCCTTTGGATCACTACATTTGTATCTTTAGGGTAAATAACCAGTAGTGCAACTGCTGGGTCGTGGGGTAGCTCTATCTTCTGGTAGCTCCCTCCCCCTTCTGTTTATCCTCTGATACCAGTCTGTGCACTCTCAACAACTTTGTACCACTCTGCTGCTGATCCTCTGCCCCTGTAGAGATCCAGAAGTGTATAATCTTACAACTCGGGCTTATTTCACAGGTGTTCAGGGTGCTCTGGTAGATATCTAGCTCAGTTCAGGGGACCAGCTGAAATAGGTTCTCCTATTCCTCTGCCATCTTTTTGGATGCATTTCTTAAGAAACATCAGGCTTTTCCCAAAGTCTTCTTATCCACAGAATTCCTATCCCAGTCAGACTGTAGTCTTCCCTCTTTCTCTGCACTGTTTTTCAAAGTACCAGCATGGTCATCTTCATGCCACTCCACCCCACTTCTTGGTCTAATTGGGTGCTAACCTATCTTTCTCTTCAGGAGAAGCTTCAAGTGGCATTAGGGAAACTGAGAAAAGGACAGGAGGTGGCTGAAGAGATGGAAGTGAATATTGCAACAAAGAGAACAGCCTGGAAGGCAAGTGTCACATCCCAAAGGGAATCTCTGATCAGAAGCCAGGGCAGAGTCCAGGGTCCTGGTCTCAAGCTCTAACCATAGCTATGCCCATATGTGGAACGATAGTATATCTCACTCTCGAAGAATCAGCTGCCCTCTAGATATTCCGATAGAGAATAAAAAGGAGAGCGTTCCCAATCAGAAAAATCAAGAGTCTTAGGAGAAGGTGCCAAGAGGAACAAGCCATACCTTAAATTCCCAATCCTTGAGCCTAGTCTTAAAACATGATAGCATGCCTGCCTTGGTGTCTGGGACAGAGGTTCCCCAATAGAAATATAGAGATCACCAATGACTACACCTGTCAGGAAATGACAAAGGCTGTGAGTAACAGACTTACAGGAATGACCAAGGCAAAACATAGAAAAACCAGTGTGACTGGGTAGGTGCTTGACCTTGTCCAGATCACTGGTCCAAAGTAGAATGGAGAACTAAAGCTTGTTAAGCCTCTGTAAGTGGGATGGGGGGGGGCAGCAGGGGGCAGGGATTAGAGGAATGGAGGGAACTCATGGCCAATAGAGCCCAGAAAGGGAACATTTGGGATTGGAGAAGGGTAAGTCAGGCTGTGATGACAAAAGGAGTCATCCTGTGTCATCAGGTGACCTTCAGTCACTAATAGGAAATGGCAAAGATTATCCCAAGGACTCTCTTTCCTCAGAACTGAGGAAATGTTGCAAGGGAGGTTATTGGCGGTGGGGACAGGTGTTACAGTCTCAGGAACTCATGGAGATATGAAGACAGAGCAGCATAGTTGGGTACTGTCTGGGTTTTGAAAGAGGCTGTAGAAAGTCTGATACCATGGGCCCATGCAGCTGTGGTTGTAGGGCTGCTACAGTGTGCCCCCTGCCCCATAATCCCATCTCTCTCTTAGCCCAGAAGCCTCACCCTTGTACTTCCCCAGCAAAATAGTATGTACATATGTATGTTCTCAGACCCAGAATGATGAGTCTACAGGGAATAGAAATAGATATAAACACCTTCATTCCTGAACCTTCTCTTTCTTCCCACTGACACTAAAGAATCAGGTTGAAACACACAAACTGAGAATTCATGCAGAGTTTGTGCAGCAGAAAAACTTCCTGGCTACAGAGGAGCAGCGGCAACTGCAGAGGCTAGACATGGAGGAGAGGAACCAACTGAGAATCCTGGGGGAGGTGGAGGCCATGCTGGCCCAGAAGAGCCAAGCCCTGCAGGAGCTGGTGATGGAGCTGGAGAGGAGGAGCAGAGGTTCAGCTGTGGAGCTGCTGCAGGTGAGCCGGCCCTCTCCCTGAGTCTCAAGGATGAACTGAAAAATGGGTAGCCTCAGAGAGCTCTAGCATCAGCAAATGAAACTCAGTGTCTGGACTAACCAGAATTCAGACCCATGAGTGGTCTGCTTTCAAGCCATGGAAAGGTCCAACTTAGGAGGGAATTTTCCTTGCAGCAATTTAAAAAAGCAGGCATCCCCATTAGAGCTGCTTTGACACATACCAACTTCACGATCCTGAGAAAGTTCCTTAACCTTTCAGAGTGTCAGGTTTCTCCTATGTTAAGTGGACATTATAATATTACATATCTCAAAGGATTTTTGTGAGGATTAAATGAGAGAAACCACAAAAGCTTCTTCATGATGGTTTGGCCCTGGGAAAGTTCTCACAGACGTAACTGAGAACATGGCACTAGAAATTAAGAGACAGTAGCCCAGCCCCAGCCCTGCCATCAGTTTTCTCCATAATTCTAGGGCAAGTGCTCTTCTTTTCCAAGACCTCCTTTCTCCACTTGTGAAACAAGAGGGAGGGAGTGGGCTGAATAACAAAGATTACCCAGATTTTAGTCACGATGTATCATCTTCATACTTCCTGCCATTTCTATGAACTACCCAAATCCTGTTAGCATTGGGTTTTCTTAACATGGTCTCACTCTTTCATCGGAAGAAATTCAGCATAAAAGGAAATTTGTCCTAAGCAATAGTAGTCACAAAATTATGTGTTGATATGTTACTGATTTTTTTGTTGTTGTTTTCATGTCTACAACGGCCATTTCTTAAATAGCACGTAGGACACACCTCAGTGTATTCATTCTGTCACAACAATGCAGTGAGGTGGGTTCTGTTATCCCCATTTCATAGATGAGAAAACAGAAGAGCAGAGAGGTTGAGAAACTCAAGAGACTACAGCTAAATAACTTAACCACTTTAGCCCAAATAGTAAGAGCCATAGCTAAAATTAAAATAAGCATATAACTGTTTAAAAAAAAAAAAGAAAAGAAAAAGAAAAAAAAAACCTCATCCCTGTATGTTCTCTCATCCCCTATATGTTTACCTTGTTATAGGAGACCAGAGTCTAAAAAGTCCCTTCTGCTCTGATGTCCTACAGTTTTCCTCTTCCCAAACTTTTTCAAGGTGTGTCAGATGTGGTCATGAAGCCATTCTTTGTTTTTGTTTGTGCAAAAAGACTGACTGGATTGGCCTGATTTGGCAGACCCTCTTCCACTCTAAAGCTTGCTTCTTCCCAACACTGAACCATGCTTTCTAAACACACTTTTGACTGGGCCTAGGAGGGTGCCAGTTCCTAGTGAAGGGCTCCCAAGGTCTGAAACAGCATGTTCTCAAATGATTCAATTTCACATACATGAGAAAGTAGCATTAACTCCAGCATAAAAGCCCTTCCTTCCCAAACAACACAAGCCTACAAATGAGATGGAGCAGTTTCTGTGCACCCTGACTTGGCCATTCTCACCCTGTGACTGCCTCTGGGGTTTGGCCAAGCTGGGCTACTTGTTCCTTTCCACTTTCCTCCAACTCCTTCTACCCACAAGTCTCATTCTCATTTATTTTCCGAATCACAGTCCTTAAACTAATCATTCTTCCCCTCGCTAGAGGTCACACCCATGCTGGTTACCCCACAAATATCCACATCCTTTCTCCTCCAGGCTGGTGGGAAATATTTCAGGTATTGGCCCAGAGGAACAGGGTAGAGCAATGTCCCATGGGCCTCCGCGGGGAAGGGCATCACCTCACCCACAGAACTATGGTCTTGAGGTCTCCATGATAAACCAGTGATCCAGAATTCATACTCTTATCTCTTTTCTCCTCAGGAGGTGAAGAATGTCCTGGGAAGGTAAGAGGAGGTTTTCTTTATAAGAGGAGGGGGTGGAAGGAAGCATACATATATACCTGTGGGAAAGGTTTTCAAGTTAGAAAAACATGCACTGATGTATTCCCCATTCTCCTCCCTATTCTCAAAGATCCAGTCTTCCATAAAATATTTTCTGGTCTGATGCTAATTAATGGACATCTCAGTGAGCTTCCCAAAGTAATTGGACTATAAGAGCTTTACAAAGTGAAGTCCCAACAAACTGGGAAATTCTGTGAAGTTCTAAGTCCACAGCCTCCTAGAACTCTTTCTTTAAAAAGAATCTAGTTGGTTACACATCTCCCAGAAAGAGCCAGGTGAGGAGACCAGCAACATGGAATCTTCCTTATGGAAGTAATTCCATCTGTAGCAGATACCTCACCTGTAAAATGAAACAGAATGTGCTTGCCTGCTGACCTCAGGCTTGAAGAGGAGATAGAGACTACGCAGTAGCTTCAGGAGCCCATGTAATCAGGAACACCTAGATAGGAACTAAGTTCTACCACTTTTTGCCTTCTACCCTCAGGGATCCTAATACAGGTATTTGTAAATTTGCACCAAAGTGTTATCCACAAGTGAGGTTATAGTATCAGGGTTCAGGAGGGTGAGGCAAGAGTTGGAAACAGAGTCTATAACTGTTTGCCCAGGAGTGAGTCTTGGAACCTGAAGGAGCTGAACATCACCTCCCCAGACCTGAGGAATGTGTGCCTTGTGCCAGGGTTGAAGAGGATGCTGAGGACATGTGGAGGTGAGGCAAGCACCAGGAAAGTGGGACTGGGGAACACAGGGGGTGTTAAGGGTGCAGAATGGGTCCCAGGGTCAGGGAGAGATAGCCAGTCAGGGTAAGGTGAGGCAGGGACAGATAGGTGGTTCCTTCTAAAGTCAGGCTGGGGGGTATTTCCTCCCGCAGTGAGGCCATGCTCACCTCTCATCCTTACCTCACACCACAGGCCCAGGGTTCCTGATTCCCCTCCCTCTCCCTGCCTGACTGTGGTCCTCTCTCTACAGTACACATCACTCTGGATCCACACACAGCCAATCCATGGCTCATCCTTTCAGAGGATCGGAGACAAGTAAGGCTTGGAGACCGACGGCAGGAAGTGCCTGAAAATGAGGACAGATTTGACCATTATCCCATGGTCCTGGGTGCCCAGTGCTTTGACTCTGGACAGGTTTACTGGGAGGTAGATGTGACAGGGAAGGAGGCCTGGGACCTGGGTGTTTGTAGAGACTCTGTGCAAAGGAAGGGGCAATTTTCGCTCAGCCCGGAGACGGGCTTCTGGACAATTTGGCTGTGGAACAAACAAAAATATGAGGCTGGCACCTGCATCCAGACTCCCCTCCACCTTCAGGTCCCTCCACGCCAAGTTGGGATTTTCCTGGACTATGAGGCCCGCATTGTCTCCTTCTATAACATCACTGACCATGGCTCCCTCATCTATACCTTCTCTGAATGTGCCTTTGCTGAACCTCTACGGCCCTTCTTCAGTACTGGTTTTAATGATGGAGGAAGAAATGCAGCTCCTCTTGTCCTCTGTCCTCTGGAGATGGGGTGATAGGGATCCACTGACCTGTTGTGGCATTCTCTGGATACCAATACCTCTCCTGTTGGTGCCCTTCTCAGCCACTGACCCTCCTCATTTCCCCAGGAACTCTGAACCACTTTGTCTCTGCAGAGGGGTCAGGATACCAGCAAGCAGACTTTGGCAGGGGAGTTCCCTGAAAATCTACATCAGCATTCCTAGCACTAGATTGCTTTCTGATTCCTTCCATGAAATAAACTACTTCTATTTGGCTCAAACCACCTCAATCAACCAAAATTTGTTTCTGCTGTCTTATGTGACCCAAGTCTTGTTTTCTCCTCTCCAGCTCTAGCCCTTTTGTCAGATCTCTTATACACCTTGCATGGTTTGCAAAAGGGCTTCCTAAATGCATTGGGCCTTGACATATCCCATTCGATCCTTGTTCTTGTATACATTTAGGATTACTGTTGTAACATACACACATCACATCTTAAATGGCTCCACAAAACTTATAGAAAAACAATCATCCTTTGAAAATAAAGGCTGAATGATGCATGCCTTACATTACCACATCACATATCCAGCTCCTGTGCTCCCCTATCCCTATCATGCACTTCCAACCACATCTTCTTAATGGAGTTGGTCAAAAGGTGTGTCAATCCTAAATGGAAGGTGGGATAGATTTTTGATATGTCAACTTGGCTAGGCCATAAGCCCCCAGTTCTTTAATCATTAATCTAAATTTTGCTGTGAAGGCATTTTGTAGATGTTATTAAAGTCCATAATCATGTGACTTTAAGGAGTTTTTATTAGGCCTGCCTAACTTATACAGGACAATTAAGTAAAAAACATGAAAAGCAAAGCTTTACTGAAGATGATCCATCTACCCCTAGCAGCTTTAGCTCCTGCCAAAGTTATAGCCTGCTGTTTCTGATGCCCTGTCTTGTGGATTTAGGACCTGCCTTGTCTACCCCCACAATTGCATAAGTGAATTCCTTGCAATAAATCTCATCATATTTATCTCCTACTAGTTTCTGCTTCTTTGATGATGAGAGAGTTTTAAAAGCACCATGATAAAAGATAGTTATATACAAGGGAACCCCATAAGCCTCTCAGCAAACTTTTCAGCAGAAACTTTGTAGGCCAAAAGGGAGTGATATGATAGAGTCAAAGTGCTGAAAGGTGAAAAAAAAAATGCAGCCAAGACTATTCTATCCAGCAAGGCTACCATTCAGACTGGATGAGGTAAAGAGATTAGCAGACAAACAAAAGCTAAAGGAGTTCATGAGCACTAAACCAGTTCTACAAGAAATGTTAAAGGGACTCTGAGTGGAAAGAAAAGACAAGTAAAAGTAGGAAGCATGCTCTAGCTGCCATCTTTCGTCCCCACGTGTGTGCACCTAATCTTGGCTGGTCCGCCCGAGACCCCTCTGAGCACCCTAGTTCCCTGTGTGGTCCCACTTCTGTTCCAACAAAATGAAAGAAACTCATGAACCAGGAGAAACTCACCAAACTGCAAGCACAAGTGCACATTGGTGGGAAAGGAACTGCTCGCCAAAGAAGAAAGTGGTTCATAGTACGGCTACAGCAGATGATAAAAAAAAAAAAAAAAAACTTCAGTTCTCCTTAAAGAAGTTAGGGGTAAACAATATCTCTCGTATTGGAAAAGTGAATTATGTTCACAAACCAAAAAACAGTTATCCACTTTAACAATCCCAAAGTTCAGGCATCGCTGGCATGAACACAGGCCATGCTGAGACAAAGCAGCTGACAGAAATGCTACCCAGTATCTTAAACCAACTTGGTGCAGACAGGTTGACTAGTTTAAGAAGACTGGCTGAAGCTCTGCCCAAATAATCTCTGCATAGAAAAGCACCACTTGCTACTAGAGCAGATGATGATGATGAAGTTCCAGATCTTGTGGGGAATTTTGACGAAGCTTCCAGGAATGAAGCAAACTGAATTGAGTCAACTTCTGAAAAAGATAAAACTTGAAGAAGTTACTGGGAGCTGCTATTTAATATTATGACTGCTTTTTAAGATTTTGCTCATGGATCTGATAAAATCTAGATCTCTGATATTTTTAAGCCCAAGCCCCTTGGACACTGCAGCTCTTTTCAGTTTTTGCTTATACACAATGCATTCTTTGCAGCTAATTAAGCTGAAGAAGCCTGCGAATAAAGTTTGAAACAAGGTTAATAAAGTTCTTTGCCTAGGATACGGTTTTATTTTTTATTTCGTTAACACTGATTTATACACAGAAAGCAAAGTTGTTTATAGAAAGCTAAGCATGGCATGTAATATGGCTGGTAATCTTTGATGAAATTTGATTAAAGATTTTAAATGGCCATATAATATTTTTTTTAAAAGTCGGAAGCATAAAAGAAGTATGAATGAGTGTATCTGTAAAAATCAGTCAAAAGAGTCACAAAAAGATGTAAAATATGACAATATATACCTAAAACATGGGGAGAGAAGAGTTAAATATGGGTTCAATCTTAAGTGATCAACTTAATATAGACTGCTATATGTGGGTGCTATATACAAATTTAGTATATATAACCACAAATCAAAAACCAGTAATAAACATGCAAAAAATAAAAGAATCCAAGTATATCACTAAAGAAGTTCAGTAAACCATAATAGGGAGAGAAGGATGAGAAAAGAACAACAAAAACAGCCACAAATCTCTATTACAGAGCTGTCATCATCAAGACAGTATGGTACTGGCACAAAACAGACACATAGGTCAATGGAACAGAATAGAGAGCCCATAAATGGACCCTCAATTCCTATGGTCAACTAAACTTTGGCAAAGCAGGGAAGAATGTCCAGTCGAAAAAAGACAGTCTCTTCAACAAATGGTGTTGGCAAAGTTGGACAGCCACATCCAGAAGAATAAAACTGGATGATTTACTTACACCACACAAAAAAGTATACCCAAAATGGATAACTACCTCAATGAGAAAGGAATCCACCCAAATCCTTCAGGAGAACACAAGCAGCAACCTCTTTCTTTGACCTCAGATGCAGCAACTTCTTCCTAGGAGTATCGCCAAAGGCAAGGGAAATAAGGGCAAAAATGAGCTATTGGGATTTCATCAAGATCAAAAGCTTTTGCACACCAAAGGAAACAGTTAACAAAACCAAAAGACAACTGACAGAATAGAAGATATTTGCAAACAACATATCAGATAAAGGGCTAGTATCCAAAATCTATAAAGAGCTTATCAAACTCAACACCCAAAGAACAAATAATCATGAAATGGGCAGAGGACATGAACAGACATTTCTACAAAGTAGACATCCAAATGGCTGACAGACACATGAAAAAGTACTCAACATCACTCCGTATCAGGGAAATACAAGTCAAAACCACAGTGAGATACTGCCTCACACCAATCAGAATGGCTAAAATTAATAAGTCAGGAAACAATGAATGTTGGTGAGGATGAGAAGAAAGAAGAACCCTCCTACACTGTTGGTGGGAATGCAAGCTGGTGCAGCCACTCTGAAAAACAGTATGGAGGTCCCTCAAAAAGTTGAAAATAGAACTACACTAAGACCTGGCAATTGCACTAGTAGGTATTTACCCTAAGGATACAAATGTAGTGATCCAAAGGGGCACATGCACCCAAATGTTTATAGTAGCAATGTCCACAATAACCAAACTATGAAAAGAGCTTAGATGTCCATCAGCAGATGAATGGATATAGAAGATGCCACACACACACACACACACACACACACACACACACACACACAGGAATACTATGCAGCCATCAAAAAAGAGAAATCTTGCTATCTGCAACAACATGAATGGAACTAGAGGGTATTATGCTAAGTGAAATAAGTCAGAGAAAGACAATTATTGTATGATCTCACTGATATGAGAAATTTGAGAAACAAGAGAGGATCATAGGGGAAAGGAGGGAAAAATGAAATAAGACGAAACCAGACAGGGAGACAAACCATAAAAGACTCTTAATCTCAGGAAACAAACTGGGGGTTATTGGAAGGGAGGGAGTGGAAGGGATGAGGTGACATTGGGGAAGCTATGTGCTATGGTGAGTGCTGTGAATTATGTAAGAGTGATGAATCACAGATGTACCTCTGAACCAATTCATTATATGTTAATAAAAAAGGATTTTTAAAAACCCACAAGTAGCAAAATGACAATAAATACATATGTATCAAAAATTACTTTAAATGTAAATGAACCTAAATACTCCAATCAAAAGACCTAGGGTGACAAAATGGATGAAAAGACAAGACCCATAGATATGTTGCCCACAAGTGACTCATTTCAGACCTAAAGACACATGCAAACTGAAAATGAGGGGATGGAGAAACATCTACCATGCACATGGATATGAAAAGAAAGCCAGGTAACAATACTTGGATCAGACAAAATAGACTTTAAAACAAAGACTGTAACAAAGGACAAGAACACTATAATAACAAATGGACAATTAAACAAAAATTTGAACAACTGTAAATATCTATACACCCAATATGAGAGTACCCAAATACATAAAATAGTTAATAACAAATAAAGGAGCTAATAAATCATAATACAATAATAGTTGGAAACCATAACACTCTACTTACATCAACGGACAGATCACCAAACAGAAAAATCAACAAGGAAACAGTCACTGTGAATGACACTGGATCAGATGGATTTAACAGATATATGCAGAACATTCCATCCTAAAATAGCAAAATACATATTCTTTTCAAGTACACGTGGGACATTCTCCAAGCTAGATCAAATAGTAGGCCACAAAACAAGTCTCAATCAGTTTGATCATTGTATGATCAAAGTCATACCATGTATCTTCTCTGACCTCATGGTCATGACCTCATTATGAAACTAGAAAGGAACCACAAGAAAAAAATCTGGAAACTGCACAAATCCATGGAGGTTAAATAACATGCTACTAATCAATTAATGGCCAACCAAGAAATTTTTTTTAAAAAGTCAAAAATTACATGGAGAGAAATGAAAAAAAAAAAAAACCAGTCCAATACCTCTGGGATGCAGCACAAGTGTGCTAAGAGGAAAGCTTATAGCAATAGAGGTCTATCTCAGGAAGCAAGACAAATCTCAAGCCACCTAACCTTACACCTAAAGGATCTAGAAAAAGAAGAACAAACAAAAATCCCCAAATCACAGAATGAAGATGTCTCCTGAGGCAAGGAAAACAAAAAGCAGAAATGAACTATCGAGACTACAGCAAAATAAAAAACTTCTGTACAGCAAAGGAAACAACGAATAATCTAAAAGACAATCTACTGATTGAGAAGATATTTTCAAATGACATATCCAATAAAGGGCTTATATTCCAATTAATTTTTAAAAACTGGGGTGCCTCAGTTGGTTAAGCATACAACTCTTGATCTTGGCTCAGGTCATGATCTTGGGGTTGTGAGACTGAGCCCCACATTGGGCTGCCTGCTGAGCATGGAGCCTGCTTAAGATTTTCTCTCTCTCTCTACCCCTGCCCCTCCCAACCCTACTCATGAACTAACTCTCAAAAAAATTCTACGTATCACTTATACAACTCAACACACACCACCCCCAAAAATCTAATTAAAATGGGCAGAAGATATAAACAGATATTTCTCCAAATCCCAGATGGCCAACAGACACATGAAAAAATTCTCTTCATCATCAGGGAAATGCAAATCAAAACCACGATGAGATATCACCTCATACTTGTCAGAATAGCTAAAACCAAAAACTCAAAAAAAGCAAGTGTTGGCAAGGCAGTGGAGAAGGAGGAACGGTCATGCACTGTTATTGGCAATGCAAACTGGTAGAGCCACTGTGGAAAACAGTATAGTTTCTTCAAAAAATTAAAAACAGAGCTATCCTTCAATCCAGTAATGCACTACTAAGTATTTACCCAAAGAACATGAAAACACTAATTTGATGGGATATATGCACCCCTATGTTTATAGCTATTTACAATAGCTAAATTATGGAAGCAACCCAAGGGTCATCAATATATGAATGGATAAAGATGTGAAACATACACACACACACACACACACACACACACACACACTGAAATATTATTCAGGCATAAAAAAGAATGAAATCTTGGCATTTGCAACAACATGGCTGGATGTAGAGAGCACAATGCTAAGTGAAATAAGCCAATCAGGTAAAGACAAATACTGTATTATTTCACTCATGTGTGGAATTTAACAAAACAAAGAACAAAATAAAGAGAGAAAACAAAAAACCATACTCCTAACTATAGAGAACAAACAGTTACCTGAAGGAAGGTGAGTTGGGGAATGGGTAAAATAGATGAGGGGGATTAAGAGTACATTTACTTGGGGGCACCTGGGTGTCTCAATCAGTGGAGTCTCCAACTCTTGACCTTAGCTCAGATCTTGATGTCAGGGTTGTGAGTTTATGCCTCATGTTGGGCTCCACACTGTGTATGGAGCACACTCTTAAAAAAAAAAAAACACAGAAAGTATACTTATCTAAAAAAAAGAAAAAGAAAGTATACTTATCTGATGAGCACTGAGTAATATATGGAACTGTTTAATCACTCTATTATATACCTGCAACTGATTTAACACTGTATGTTAACTACACTGGAATTAAATCTTTTTAAATAAAATAGAATCTCAGTTTGCTCTCTGTAAATCTGGTAAATATTCATTTCATGAAATTTAGATAATGTACAAAGATGTCAGTGACCTTAAGGTTTATTAAAAAGAATTATTTATAAGAATGAATATAGGTCTATCTTAACAATGGACAAAAAGAAGTTACTTTGAAGGAAGGATAGAAAGAACAGAATCTTCAGGCAAGATGACGATATTATAGAGCTAAACCAATAAAAGTTTGCAAAATCAATGTTGTCTTGGTTGATAAACAGAAGGAAGAAAAGGAGCACCCAGACCTATATGCATGGGGATGTACTGGGAAATGGTGGGATTCTGTATGTCAAGGTCACAGAGAAATTTTTTAAGGGTAAATTATAAAATCCACTTTTCTGCTGCTATGCCTTTGCCTTGGAGTGATTAATGTAAATGATAGTTTGTTCGTTTTTTTTTTCTTTTAATGTTCAGTTAGCCACTGTATAGTACATCATTAGTTGTTCCCTTTAATTGATATTCTAGTAGGAGAAAACTAACATGATGATATAAACTTAAATATTCTCATTTTTCAAAATCCAAATACCTTGGCATATCTGGTTACCCCAATACTTGGAGATATCCACTACACAAATGACATACTACCATCCTCCTGGGCCCCATTGAAAGGAATTAAGTTGTAGAGATTTTAGAGTATCTCAACTTCTAACCCATCAGTAATTACTAAAAAATGATCCAGGTATACCCTGCATATCAAACAAAAATTCTCTTGAGAAATGAAGAAAAATTGTACCAGCAATAATTCTAATTCTAATATTTTCCACTAAAATGCAAGTAAGGCCTTTTGACTTTTGTGGTCTTTGATTCTACAACTTCTTTTTGTATTAGAAGAGGCAGAAATTATCATACCAAATATTTAAATATAAACAAGCTAAGAAGTTAAAAATGTATCCAGTACTTACTCTGTCATATATATTCAAGATCCTGTTTATATTTTTTTAGTTCTCTCACAGCCATATGATAAAGGTATAATCAAGGAATTTAGAGATATGATACTTTTATGAAACTATCCATTACATTCTAAATTTTTTCCAGTGATGGTGTGGTGTAATTGGCATAAAAAACTGCATACACTTAAGGTGTACTTATATGTACACCATGTACATACATGTATACTTTATGAAATGATTACCACAATCAAGCTGATTGAGAGATTCCTTGACTCACATAGTTACATTTTGTGTGTGTAGTGAGAACATTTAATGTCAACTCTCAGCAAGTTCCAAGTATACAATAATATATTAACTATAATCATCAGACTGTACATTAGATCCTTGGGTTTCATAACTGAAAGTTTGTAACCTTCAACCAACACCTATTTCCCCCACCCTGGTGCTCCTGGCAACCACCATTTCACCCTTCACTTCTGTAAATTTGCCTTTTTTAGATTCCACATATAAAAGATCATATATTTGTTTTTCTGTGTCCAGCTTATTTCACGTAGTAAAACACCTCCTGCCATGTTGTCAAAAATGGTGGCATTTTCTCCTTTTTATAGCTGAATAGTATTCTATTGTATATATGTACATTTTATCTTCCAGGTTTATTAAAATATAATTGGCATAACATTTTGTAAGCTTAAGGTATAAAACATAATGATTTAATACATCTATATTGCAAAATGATTGCCACAATAAGGTTAGTTAACTCATACATCACTTTACATAGTTATATTTTTCTCCATGTGTTAAGAACTTTTAGAATCTACTCTCTTAGAGACTTCCAAATTACACAGTGCAGTACTAACTATAGTAGTCACCATGCTATACATTACATTCCTAGAACTTATTCATCTTATAGCTGGAAGCTGTACACTTTGTCAACATTCACCCCTTTCTTCCATCCCCCACTACTCACCTCCAGAAACCACCAGTCTGTTCTGTTTGTATGAGTTTGGTTTATTTTTAGATTCCACATATAAGTAAGATCATACAGTATGGGTCTTTATCCAACTTATTTTACTTACTGTAATGCCTCAAGACTCATCCATGTTGTTACAAATGGTTGAATTTCCTTTTTATATCTAAATAGTATTCCATTTTGTGTAATAGTGTGTATGTGTGTATATCACATTGTCTTTATCCACTCATCTCTCTAGACACATAGGTCATTTCAATGTCTTGAATATTGTAAATAATGCTGCAGTGAACATGAGGGCACGCGGTTATCTTTTTGAGATAGTGATTTCATTTCCTTCATATATATATACCCAGAGGTAGAATTTCTGATTATATGACAGTTTGAGTTTTCAGTTTTTTGAGGAACCTCCATGCTTTTTTTCCTTAGTGGCTCTACCAATTTATATTCTAAGAGTGCACAAGGGCTCCCTTTCCTCCAGGCCCTCACCAACACATGTTATCTCTTGTCTTTTTTACAAAAACCATGCTAAAGGTATGAGGTAAAACCTCATTGTGGTTTTGACTTGAATTTCCCTGATAATTAGTGATGTTGAGATTTTTTTCATGTACCTGTTGGTCATTTGTAGGTTTTCTCTGAAAAAAAGAAGAAGAAGAAGAAGAAGAAGAAGAAGAAGAAGAAGAAGAAGTCTGTACAGTCCCTTTGCCCATATTTTAACCATGTTATTCTTTTGCCACTGAGTTTTGTTATTGAGTTGTATGGGTTCTTTGTATTTTTTGGATATTAACCCTTTGTCAGATGCATGATTTGCAAATATTTTTTCCCATTCCATATGTTGCCTGTTTTTTGTTGTTGTTGTTCTTGATTGCCTCCTTTAGTATACAGAAGCTTTTTTGTTTGATGTAGTTCTGCTTCTTTATTTTGTTTTTATTGATTGTACTTTGATATCCAAAAAAGTTCATGCCCTTTTCTAAGGGGCATGAACTTTCTAAACACTACCTAAACACTACCCTTCTAAACACTACCCTTCTCAAAGCAATATGGCAATCTATCTTTCAAAGTCATAATGTATCACTTTGCTCACAACCAATAGAACCCTTAGTTCATAAGGCACTACAAAGCAGGGGAAGAAAATGTGAGGCCCTATAGTGGTAAACATACCACCTGATTAGTCACACAGACTCAGCATGGTTCCACTGTGAAAAGTACTGACCACACGCTCTCGAATCTGCTTGGTCTTGACCCCATAAATTATAGGATTCAGCATGGGAGGAGCTAACATGCAGATATTGGCCAACAGAATGTGAGTGTGGAGGGGAACATGATGCCCAAACCGCTGGGTAATTATTGTAAAAATGCCAGGCAAGTAGAACATGGAAATGACTCCAAGATGGGAGCCACATGTGCCTAGGGCCTTTTGCCGAGCTCCTCGGGAAGGGAGATGGAAGACTGCATTGAGGATGAGGGTGTAAGAAACCAAGATGAGCAAGGCGTCTAGCACTACAGTAGAGAGGAGAACAGACAAGCCATACCAGACATTGACACGAATATCAGCACAAGCAAACTTGGCAACCGCCATGTGCTCACAGTAGGTATGTGGTAGCACATTGCTATGGCAGAAAGGCAGTCTCTTGACCAGGAACACATCTGGGAGTATCACAGAGAAGCTTCTCATGACCACAGCCAGGGCAACCCTTATGATTATGGCATGACTGAGCACTGCAGTATAGCGCAATGGGTCACAGATGGCCACATAGCGGTCAAATGCCATGGCCAGCAGAATCCCTGATTCAGCAATGAAGGTGGCATGGATGAAGAAGATTTGAGTGACACAGCCATCAAGGGAAATCTCCCCAGCATGAAACCAGAATATAGCCAGGGCTTTGGGCACAGTGGTAGTAGACAGGATGAGGTCAGCCACAGCTAGCATGCAGAGGAAGAGATACATGGGTTCATGGAGGCTACGTTCAGTGATGATGATGAAGACAAGGAGACTATTCCCAAGGACAGCAACCAGGTAGGAAATAAAGAAAGGAAGAGAAATCCACGTGTGTTGGTCTTCCAGGCCAGGGATGCCCACCAGAACGAAGAATGAGTGGCTGGTACCAGTATAGTTGAGGATTGCCATTCCCAGGACAAGTCACCCAGTGTTGATGTCTAAGATCTGCAGACACCTCTTCTCTTTTGCCAAAAAAGGGCGACTACTGTTGAAGTAGGGGAGGTAGGAAAAGATCATTTTTCACTGGATGAGCTGTGGAAAGAATCCTAGTCAGAAGGTCCAGAAATATGGGTTAAAACTCTTTGACATTATGTGATCTCAGTAAAATTACTTCCCTGCTCTGGGTCTCTCTTTAATTGCCTTAAATTTAATGTTGGGAAGAAGTTGGATTATTTAATTTGTAATAGAGTTGTTCCAGCTCTAGAATGCTATAGATCTCAGTCTCGGGTTGTTATAAACAGTTAAGAGCTGTGAATAACAAATACTGGAGTTTCCACTTTGACTATCAGAATATAATATGCCTCTCAATAGGAAACTGGTCACAGTTGACAATACTTTAACAAGCCTTGTTGAGCACCTACCATGGCTCTTTAGGGAACCTACTTGGGGGAGACAATTAAGTAAAATATCTAAATGATAGAGATAATGTAAAGGAAAAAGTTAAACACTAGGAGTTGTAGAAACATGAAGAGCTTCCCAGGAATTCAGAAAAGGTTTTCTAAAAGGCACTAGTCTAAGTGGAACCTTGACGAAGTAATGTTTTATCAAATAAAGTCATGTGAGGAGGGAATAACATGAACAAAGTCCAAGAGATCTAGAAGGACATGGAGTTTAGAGGAAAATTATGATTCACTGTTACCAAAGCAAAGAGGATGTGGTACAAAATGGTAGAAAATAATGTCATGCAGTGAGGTAGGGGTCATCACTGAGGATTTTGAGTACCAGTGTAAAGGTTAGAATTTATGTTGAAGCAGTAAGAGCCATTGAAGGATTTGTGATGAAAGAATAGCATGATGAAGTTAGCTATTTAAGTAGTTCTCTCTCTCAGTTTTGTGTAAGATGGATGGTGAAGGGAGAAGACAGGTTGGAAAATGGAGACAGAACAGTTAGGAGGGGCTCTGTACTAAGGGCTGCATGTACATTATTTCACACTGTGGTGATTGAGATAAATGCAGTCATTTCCTTCATCTTACTGATAGGGGAGCAAACAGAGTGTACAGGGTTTAAGTAGTACCCTACCCAAGGTCACCTAGCCAGTAAATTGTGGAGCTAGAGTTTGGCTACCACACCATCCTTAGAGTCACTCATACCTGCCCTACTCCACGTTGGTCCCCTTCATCAGGATTGTGTTTTCCTTCCTCTTGGCTTAAGGTGAAACAAAAACAATAGAAACAATTATTTTTCATTCATTTAAACTTCCTACCATCACTCTGCCATCTACAAATTTATATTTGAATCACCTTTTCCCCCTATTCAAGGCTCAGCCATCCATCTGGCTGGACCCCATCCACACTGGACTCCAACTTTCTCTTTAAGCCTCTCCCCACTGATCTGTCACTCTAGTAACTTCAAACTTTCCCTCTCTGTTAGCTTCTTATATCATGTGAAAATATGTTCAACTATCTCATTCCCCTTCATCTTAGTCTCACAGAAGAATGTGCTCTCTCTCCTTCTATCCTCTTATCATCCCCTAATCTTTACCCAAACTCACTTTACTTATAACCCCAATATGCTGCTAAGGCTTCCTTCTCTAAAATAATCTATCATATCACAGTTGCCAAATCTAATGTTACTTTTAATTTGCTATTAGGAATCTCCAATTTCTGTCAATACTTTTGTGTGATCATTAAATACCTATTAATGTTGTGGTGCATAAACAATGAATTCTGGTACACTGAAAAGAAATTTAAAAAATTAAAAATTATTTTAAAAAATTTTAAAAAGTGTTAGACATTTCATAATCACACTAAATCTATGAAATTGAGTGTAACACAAGTTCATGCATGAAAAAATTGACTCTCAGACAAGAAATTGCTCAAAGTCAAACAACTAATAGCTAAGCTGATATTTAAATCCAAGATCATTAGAATCAAAGCTTCCATTATCTTTAAAAACTTCCATTTTGTTATTTTTTACTACCTAAGCCACCTTTCTTTGGGTTCCTCCCCACTCTCTTCTAATCCTATCTATTCCACAATATGTAAGGCATGCAAGACAATGTAATACAGAAAAAAATCACAGAGGTTTAGAACCAGACCCACTGGGATTTGATTCCAGTTGTGCCTGCTACAGATCCACATACAGACAATACAGACACACAATCTTCCATTCAGGTGCATATTATCACAAACATTCATTTGTATAGTCACCACGTGTATAATCACTCTTACCAATTTTGATGAAGATTTATACACTAACACACATTTTCACTATTGATACAAATAGCCCCTCACTGTGAACACATTAACATACACATACACACTTTTAAACTTTTCTTCACAGACATACCCACCCAAATTCACACAGTCATTAACCAGTCAAACTCAAACTCACTCCCACAGAGGTGAGTTATGACATCTAGGTCATAAATTTGCCGTCTTCATTCAGCACACTGATTCTCCTCACATGAAATCAGTTTCTTCTGAGAGGTAGAGCTTCCACAGACTATTCCACTCTTCCCCTGTCTCCAGGCTTATACCCCTTACCACTGCCAGAAGAAAGGACTCTCACAGAAATGCAACCATAGGACAACACTCCCGTATCACCAGTTCCACTCAATATTTTAGATCTCTGACTCATGTTTGGGTAGATCAATTCTGGTTGGCACTTTACACCAGGGGTCATCAAACTACAGCCTGTGGGCCAAATCTTGCCAATCACCTGCTTTTGTGAGTAAAATTTTATTGGAACACAACCATTCACCATATTTACTTATTGTTCAGTACTACTTTTGTGGGACAGAGTAGTTGCAACGGAGACCATGTTTAAAGGTTAAGACTTTTACTCTTGCCCTTTACAAAAAAAATTTTACCAACCCCTGCTTTAGAATGATCATGTAACTTTTTGCCAAGGCCACAGAGAGAAAGGCAATTTTCCCAAGTTTATAGAGAAAGTGAGTCAAGAAGGTCTCCTGCTTCTCCTTCCACTCGTATTTCCACTATGCCACAAAGCATCTAGGGAAACATTTTGGTCTTTCCTCTCTGTCTTTGCCGCCAGGGGATGGAGAATTCCAAATACAGCCTCTAAAGGGTTACCAAATGATGATGGCAATCCATCATTTTCCCTATATATTTCAACAATAAACATCCCCACGCTCAGACCCCACCACTGATGCCTATGAACAGAAGAGCCCAGAGAGGAATCAGGCTATCCTGAGTCAATACCAACCTACATCTCTCCTCACCCAAACTGTCTGTCACAGCCCTGAGGAACCACAGACAGAAGCCATGCCCCTGCCCAGATGGCAGGGTGTTCCCACAACCAGGAGACTCTGTGCAGTGGCCAGGGGACCAGGTTGAAAGAGGAACTGCATCTGAGCATCTTTAAAATATCATGGCGACCATGAACTTATTCATGTGACTCTTCTCCCTTGGGATTTCCACTACTGCAGTGACATAACAGTAAGCACTTAACCCTTCCTTTCCTGAATACTAGAAGCCCCCTATGAAAAGTACCAAGAGGCTGTATGGACTTGGGAGAACAGAGAAGGAGAGAGAGGTTTTAGAGGGGAGAGGGCAGGGCAGAGGATAGGATTGTGGTTAGGGACGTTTATCAAGGCCCCACACCTCACTTTAGGTCATCCTTTTCATCCTTGACTTCCAGAAGGCACAGAGGCATATTAGGAGCTAAAATCCTATAGATTCTCTCAAACATTCATTTATTCTTTCACCACCCATTCAAACAATATGTATTAAGTGCTATGTTGACCATGCCACGATAAAATGTTAATAAAATCAAACCCACAGAAAGTTTATTTATATCATTTTGTATATAGGACTAATCCTTTGATTCCAACATCCAAGGATTATCAATAGAACATTTTCATTGATGACCTTCCAAGATTGTTTTCTCCCTTATTCATGGATTTATATATGGTAAGATAAAACTGTACATGTTGCATGCTTTATTTCAAAATACAGGTATTTTGAATTTATAATTGGTAATAAATGTCCCCAGTTTGTAATAAATGTTCTATCAGCCATGTAGCTCCTTTAATTCAGCTGCATATGTCTCCAGTCTAATGCAATGCCACATAGTAGTCTATAAATATTCCCTGAAAATTTTGAGTGACTAAATAGTCCACATCAGTGACATACTACAATACATTTATACATATATTTTTTTACAATACATCTTATACACCAACACTGCTATTTTTCCCACCTGGTGCTGGGAAAACTGGACACCCTATATGTAGAAGAGTCATTAAACTCCCATCCCATTCTCTTTCAATTCTTCATTCTCATGTACACACCACTTCCTCATATCAGGGAGATCATATGAACTCGAATTTTGGCTAAAAGACCTCTAGTTCCATCCATGTTGTGAGGCAGATTTCATTTCTTTCTTTTGATGGCTGCATAGTTTATATAAAATAAAAAATTAAATAAAAAACCCTGGGAAGAGGAGCTATAATAGAAGAATTAAACTCGGTAGTAACCTCGTTTGAAATATAAAAGCCACGTGAGACAGGAATCCTTCTTTCTAAGATATGTAGTAACTCTTTGATAAGGCAACTTCTTTCAAGATATGTCTCCAAAGGCAAAGGAAACAAAAGCGAAGATGAACTTTTGGGACTTCATCAAAATCAAAAGCTTCTGCACAGCAAAGGAAACAGTCAACAAAACAAAGAGGCAACCCACGGAATGGGAGAAGATATTTGCAAATGACAGTACAGACAAAAGGTTGATATCCAAGATCTATAAAGAACTCCTGAAACTCAACACACACAAAACAGACAATCGTGTCCAAAAATGGGCAGAAGATATGAACAGACACTTCTCCAATGAAGACATATGAAAACAATGAAGACAAATGGCTATCAGACACGTGAAAAAATGTTCATCATCACTAGCCATCAGGGAGGTTCAAATTAAAACCACATTGAGATACTACCTTACACCAGTTAGAATGGCAAAAAATTAGCAAGATAGGAAACATGTGTTGGAGAGGATGTGGAGAAAGAGGAACCCTCTTACACTGTTGGTGGGAATGCAAGTTGGTACAGCCACTTTGGAAAATAGTGTGGAGATTCCTCAAGAAATTAAAAATAGAACTTCCCTAAGACCCTGCAATTGCACTACTGGGTATTTACCCCAAAGATACAGATGGAGTGAAAAGAAGGGTCATCTGTACCCCAATGTTTATAGCAGCAATGGCCACAGTCGCCAAACTGTGGAAAGAACCAAGATGCCCTTCAATGGATGAATGGATAAGGAAGATGTGGTCCATGTACACTATGGAGTATTATGCCTCCATCAGAAAGGATGAATACCCAACTTTTGTAGCAACATGGACAGGACTGGAAGAGATTATGCTGAGTGAATTAAGTCAAGCAGAGAGAATCAATTATCATATGGTTTCACTTATTTGTGGAGCATAACAAATAGCATGGAGGACAAGGGAAGATGGAGAGGAGAAGGGAGTTGAGGGAAATTGGAAGAGGAGGTGAACCATGAGAGACTATGGCCTCTGAAAAACAATCTGAGGGTTTTGAAGGGGCAGGGAGTGGGAGGTTGGGGGAACCAGGTGGTGGGTATTAGAGAGGGCATGGATTGCATGGGTGTGGTGCAAAAACAATGAATACTGTTATGCTGAAAAAAAATAAATAAAAATAAATAAATAAATAAAACTGATATTTTTCTGTTAAAAAATTCCATAATGAACTTATTTACATATAAATTTGCATTTTGTCCTAGATTATTTAAATGTTTGATATTTCAAAGAAGGAACTGTTACAGCAATGTTTCTATTTCCATGTAGTATTTTTTATTATTGATAGGAATTTTTCTTTAATAATTTTTTCCATACTAGTGCTCATTCACTTTAGTGTAGGAGCTAACACTGCTTTGAGATAATGTTATCTACCTTCCCCATTCCTCAAAGTGGTCTCAAGATTCTCTCGATATCCTCACGAACAAATGCGTGCATGTTTTACACTCATGTCATAGAGATTTCAATGTTCATTTGGAAAACCATTTCTTTACCTTGTGCTCTTGCTCCCATTTCCTCCTCTGATTTCAATTGCATTTTCCTTTCCTTTACTTTACTTTAGTTATGCATTCCCATTACACCTTTTCTCCACTTCCACGTTTACTAATTCAAACATCCCACTGCCTAGCCACAATTACTTGCCCAACTATATGCTGACTCTATCTGCTTACTAATCTCACCAAACCTGCTAATCAATACCACGATTTCCTTTCTAACCCTCCAACCCACTCTGTATGATTCCCTTTCTTAATTACTAATCAATACCATGATTTCCTTTCTAACCCTCCAACCCACTCTGTATAATTTCCTTTCTTAATTAATTTTTAAATTCTGTTGCCCTTCATTATAATACCTTTAAAGATGCTCAAATCCTTCAAATCTTTTTTATTTTTCTTTCATTGCATTATGTTAGTCATCATTAGTTTTTGATGCAGTTCTCCATGATTCGTTGTTTATGTATAACACCCAGTACTCATTGCAATACATGCCCTCCTTAATACCCATCACTGGGCTAACCCATCCCCTCCCCCATCAATACCTTCAAATCTTTTTCTCCATTTTATCTAGTCCATCTCAACATTATTATGAACCAAAACAAAAACCATAGTTGGCTAGTCACCTGGAAATCAAAATGGTGCCACTAACATAATTACCAACCTAGACTATTAACAGAGCCCAGCAATCTTACACATATGCTCAAGTCAGCTAAATCAAACCTCCTAATCTCTCCACCTAATTAACCTAAATCTCTCTACCTAATTAACATTTCATATGTATATTCAAAGCTCCAACCTTGATTCCAAAACCTAGCTCTTTATGCTTGGCAAAAAACCTTGCCTACTAAATCAGAATAAATCAGTTGGAAACACACGAATTCAAGAAACTGAACATAAAAACATAGCTGCATCAGCTCCCACCCATTTCTCCTTATTGGAGGAGCCATGTCTCCTGTCAAAGAATAATCCCTTCACCTAAGGAAGATAACCATGAGCATTCATAACTATGGTCCTCGAAAGCATGATTTTGGGGTAAAATTTGCAGCATATGTTCTGTCTAGGAAAACAAAATATGAGAAATCTGATATGGAGAACCCATGATGTTGAAAATAAGCAGATGAGAAGATAATCAACATCATATTTCATTTAAAAATTGCAAATTAAAACAATGAGATACCACTATATTCCTATTAGAATGGCTAAAATCCAACACACTGACACCAAATGCTGGTGAGGATGTGGATCAACAAGACTCATTCATTGCTGGTGGGAATGCAAAATGGTACAGCCATTTTGGAAAACAATGTGGCTGTTCTTTAAAAAG